>NC_090933.1:322191903-323461552 GCF_040938575.1 Ambystoma mexicanum | reverse complement strand
GTCACTTTGTCTGCACGACAGGGTGAAGCCGTCTCTCCCTTCTTGCAAATAAATCAGCTGCATTCTCCAAGCAGCTCAGCATAGTACACAGACGGCCAGCATACAGCACTGCTTCAATTATTTCCCTCTCCCTCTTCTTCCTTCTTTCATCCAACCTTATTTTGCCAGCCATGACACTCCTCCTTGTCAGCCTTTTGAAGCCCCTTTTGCTTCCCAACCATTTACTTATATCTGCATAAAGAAAACATTTGTTTTTAGCAGCAATTTGACACCTTGTGTGATGTCATGAATCAATCAAACCATCCATCTAAACCAGCCCAGTAATTTTCCAGAAAAACCCTCTGCTTTTTCAACAGTGAAGTTTATACATTGTTGGGCTTGGTAGCCCCGGAACGGTATTTGAAATACAATCATTCTAATTTCCTCCACTGGAAGCTCTAAACAATGGCTGCTTTAGGCAGAATGATTATGCATATTCATCATGCAGCCTTCCATCCACACACTATGGATGGATTTCCAATTTGTGCATTTTATTTTCCAAACCAGCATCACAGAGTCTGTGCCTGCATTATTAGTAGAGGTTATATTTGTTAGACCCTGTGCTCATTTAGTTAAATCAATTCAAGCTATACGGTGCTGGCACCTTTCTTTGGTTTGTAAGAATTCTCATCAGTGTCTTACATCAGAACTATGCCACCCACTGGCTTCAATGCCCCAGCACACACATTCATTTGGAGTTTGAGGTCCCGCTAAAATGCTTGCCTGGCTGGAATGCTGCACTACGTGTTCCTATAGCAGTCAACATTGCTGACAAAATAGAGGATGGCAAACGTCAGTTTTTGCAAAGACGGTATACATCTGTTTCCATATTTTTAACCTGGGAAAAGGCAGAGCAATAAGCATATCACCTTACTCCTAAGTGTTTTGATCTGCAATGATGGGTAATAATGCTGGCAAGTCATCTCATAGAGGGAGAGAAAATAGGGGCCAGAGTCCACACAAAACCATTTCAGTCTTCCCAGTAAACAGCAAAAGCCAACAACTGCGTATATATCACTCAGGCTTGGGCCTGCCATGCACTTGTCATAGAATTGTGTACAAACAGTATAGGAAGTCAAAAAATAGCAAACTATTTAATAAGGAGAGTACGGTTTGTAAAACCGAGATTAAAGATAATGCTAATGTCCAAGTGGATTCTATGACCATTTATCGCTCTCTTCTCTGCAGCATCATAATTCAACACCAAAGGAATTAGTTAGGGTTTTAGTTTATTTCTGGCAAAATAAAATAAACATAACTGATTGTTTTTGTACATCGATTGTACGATATAGAAAATGGGAAAAACATGAGATGAGTTTCATTTGTAAAGAGAAAATAATTAGTGATCCAACATATAAAGGGCACCAAGTGAAGTGTGAGTGTATACCAGGAAAAACATACACAGCAAACCATTCTTAACCAAGCAGCGGCTCATCCATAATGGTACAGTAACACTGATCTCTGCAGTTCATGACACACCATTTGTTAAGGAGGAGCAGAGTCAAGCAAACACAGTGAAAACCTTCAGTGTTCCCATAATTCCCAGTTCCTGCAAGCAAGGTGTGCAGGCGCTGGAGGGTCCTCTGAAGCAGGGTTCTGGATGCAGGGAGTCCACTGAGGACTCCACTGTGGGAACTGAGACATTTTGTATGTAAGCAAATAAAATGTGTATGGATGTGATGGCTGTTGCTTGCACAAATGCATGTGAGAATGCATTCAGATTTGAAGAGTACTCACCTTGTAACAACTGTAATTGCAACACTGTGTAGGAAAGCTCCTGGATGCCTTTGGGCTTGGCACGCTATATAAGCTTCAAAATAAATAAATAAACACATAAGAGTGCAGTGTATATGTTGCATGTGAATGAGGGTGAGGAGTGTGTCTGTTGTGCGTGAATGTGCATTAATGTGTGTCTATGCAGAATGGGGAGGAGAGCAGCTGATTTGGGGGTGGGGTGTTTGGAAGGGGCAAGCAGTGCTATGGGGGTGCTATATAACTATCTGAAAAGCCAACACAATGAGTGTTCTTATCTAAGGATAAGGGCATGCATTGGTGCAGCCTGGATGGAAATTATTTATTACATTTTACAGGGGCATAGCAGTTGTATTCACAATATTGGCAAAGTAAATATGATGAGTGTTATGATATAGGGGATCCAGGCAATCATTGGTGCAGACAGCATGGACATGTTTTATTATTGTGGAATGATATATGGACTGGCATAATTTGGCAAAGCCAATATGATGAGTGCAATTATGCAAGGGATAACAGCCTACATTGACGAAGGCAGCATGTACATTGGTTGGGCCCAGCCAGCCTGAAAATATGTATTGTCTTGGTACGATACTGAGATGTACTGTGGGCAAAGGCATAGCGAAAATACATTGGACAATGCTCATATACACTGTTAGTTGCCTGGAGTGTACTGACTTTTTTAATGTGTTACACTACAATCCCAATTGGAAACTGCATTGCTTTTACCCAACTTTTCTCAGAACGTTTGCTGTCAAATGCACCATATCTTAACCCATGATTTAAAACGAAAACATTGTTGGAAACCCCCCTGAAATACCATGATTGAAATACCATGGCTGGTTGGGTATTCCTTCCTATGCTCAGTTTCTCTAATACATTTAGGGGAAATGCCAAACATTATTCTCCAAGTAAAAAATAATGATCAGCCACTCATGGTAATAGGATTAACAGTGATCTTCAAACCATGTCTGACGGAGGGTGTTGTAACACCCAGATCAAAATATGTTATGAGGACCTTACTATTTTTTTGGACTGGCCCAGCATTATCAGTAACAGTAGTTGGGAGAACTTTCCCTTTGATTTTATGTATGGAAGAATTGGGGTTTGGTTTCTTATGACTGCAAATAAATGAAGACAAAGCCATATTTCTAAATCGGAGAAATGTCAACATTGAAAGTAAGCCAGAGACAACACTTGTCATGCTTGCTCTAGCCTTGATGCACAGTAACTGTACATCAAGTGTAAAGCAAACAGATGTGTTATTATATTCTAGACTGGCCTACATTATACACATTGGTTCAGTTCACCATCATGTCTCCATCATGTTGTTTGTATTATACCAGCTCTGTTGGTAGTTCATGTTGGATGGGGAATGTATGTTAGTCTATGGGTACATGTTAACTACTTCAAGAGAAGGCCCAGAGGAGAGTGTTAAGCAAGTTCATGTTTCATGCTGGTTAGGCAACTGATATGTGAGGTCAGGCTGTAGGGATATGTATTACATGGTATTAACTTCCCCTTTTCCATCCAAACGTATTATCCTAACCCTCTTTCCGGTTACCTTAACTTCCCCTTCCTATCCACAACCTCTCCCTAATCCCCCATTGGCTGGGGCGTAGTTACCTGTACCTCTAACATCAAGGACCCGTACCAACCACGGTGGGAGGGTCAATCCCATTCGACTTCTGTGGTTCGGGAGAGGGTGTTGATGCGCTCCCTCTTATGGTCTTGCTATGCACTGCACATCACTTGTGCCTGTTCCTGTCTTACGGAGAGAACCTCCTTAGTGGGGAACACGTTCAACCAAACCCTTGTAAATTGGGGTCTGTAATGGTTATTCGGAAATGTCATCAAATATTTTGGAATAGAACCGAAGGCCCTGGATTCATTCTTTAGATGGTAAAATAGTTTACATCTATTTTCTTCTCAGAAGACACTATCCGGTCTGCTCTCCACAGTCTTGTTTTAATCTTATTTGGGTTTGTTCTTACATCACCTTCACATCACAAGACTATTTCAAGTAATGCTTTACAGTTAAGTTCCCTTTTTCTAAGGGTTTCATCAGGCCCCAAATCCATTTCTTTTTTCAGTAGAACAAAGAGAAGCGATGGCGTGTCCTGAATAAGAAATGCCCAATTTGGGTGCAACCAATCCTCAGAGAAAAGGACCTTGCATGTTTTAAAGTCTCCCCTGTGCCCAAGATATAGATGTTAAAGAGCACCAGAACAAGGGGATAACCCTTTTTAAGCCCCCTTAAAAGTATGTATTTCATCTGATAACAGACCAGCAGTGTTCAACCTCACCTTAGACTAGTCCCTGTATGTAGAGCCTTTAAATGTTCTAATAGGTACTCCGAGCAGTGCCACTTTAATCGCTTTTCCCACAACCTGGGCCTAGTTACGCTGTCAAACATCCACACACATCAACAAAAGGGACATACATTCTAGATGTGCTTTCCAGTGCCCTGACCCTTAGCAGGTTAACCAATGCGATGTTTGGGCTGGTTCCCAGCCCTCTAACAAAGCCAGTTTGGAGAACGTCCAAATGACACTCCCTTGCAGACCATTCATTCAGTCTCGCTAACAGTTAAAACCGAGAAATCTTTTCCATAACATCAAGAAGGCAGTAGGGCGATAGTTTGTAGGGTCTTCCCTATTGCCCCTCTTGAATATCGGAAGTCTCCAAGAATCAGGAATGCTAGGTTCAGACTCAATCCTCTCAAACACCACATGCAGAAAGTGGGCCCTCATCTCTGGTTACTGTCTTAACATGGCGTTAGTCAGACCATCTGGTCCCAGGGCCCGCGAGGCACTAGCTTTCTTAATTAGGCCAACTATAGCCTCCACATTTTTCTCTACCAACCATTCACCTCGCAGCCTATGTTCCTCGTCCACCTTTAGTTTAGTGTCGGAAGAGTAAAGGGTTTTGAAATGGTCTGACCAAGTGGATTCTGACACCCTTTTTACTTGAATAGCAATCTGGGGGGTGTCACTGCTCTTAATTAAACCTCATACCTCGAGTGTGCTTTTTTAATTCTCACCCACAACATGCCCTCTGCGTTTTGCTGTAATATTGCATATGTATGCCCCCGGAGTCAGTACTTGTAACCATTTTTTGATCCCTTGTGGCCGAGGTTAATGCCTCCTTGTATCATGTTCTTAAACTTCTCAGAGATGTTCTTAACCCACTTCTTTTTACTACATGGGTTTTATCATAAATGTGGTGATGTTTAAAAAAGCCACTCACTTGTCATTGTTTTTTAACTGTGAAACATTGCAAAATATGGGTATAATCCAGAAAGTTAGCAACATTGTTCCCCTCCATTACATTAGTCCTTGAAGAACATTGATCAACCAGGCTCTTGATGTTCTTTCAGGTCATCTTGAGCCTGCAACCTCCATTTACCACTTCCATAGCCACGCTCATCCCATCACTGCTTCTCTTGTTCACTCTTCCCAAAAGCAATTTCAACAGGTTATGGTCAATACCACAGTCCTTATCACCTCAAAGGTTTTTACATTTTGCAACAAATCCCTGGAAACAAACATATAGGGCCTCATTACAACCCAGGCGGTAAGTTCCCTACTTTACCACCATGGTGTAAACTCTGTTTACACCATGCTGGATGGCGGATTTACCGCCCCATTCCAAGGTGAGTGGGGCGGTAAATCCCCATTCCCCATTTACCCTTGCCCATTCCCATTTCTGCCCCATAGGGCATAATGGGAGTGGGGAAGGCGCTAATTACGGCACCGTAAATTACGGTGCCATAATTAGCACCAAGGCGGGTTAGCGCCTTGCATTTTAACGCCTGCTAAAAGCAGGCGTTAAAATGGTAATCAGGCGTTAAGGGTTAACGGCGCCAACGGCGCTGTTAAACCCTTAACGCCTGGGTTGTAATGAGGCCCATATTCAATTATTGTCACTTGGTTCCCTCATGACCAGGTTGGCTTACACAGGATGTCGCCTTTGAAGCAACCATTCAGGATATGGAGGTCTGTTAAATTCATTGTGGCAGTCCATGTCAACCCCTGCTTTTCTGATGGGGTCATATTAAGTCTCTCGATGCAGTTTATCAAATCACTATTATTTACAGTTGTTATTTAGGTCCCCGCAGATTATTACCAAGGCCATCTCCTCAGCAACATAGGTCTCACCGATAAGATCAGAAACATGTTCTATGAATTCCACAGCACCCATTTACATTGGGTTCCAGTAGACATTTATGATCATCAAATGTTTCCTTCCATTGTTTGGTTGCCAATGTAAATCCACTTTCTGCATGAACGAGTTTGGGTTTCCACCTTCATTACTTCCAGGCCCATTCCATTCTGAACCTCAAATAGGAGACCAGAAGTAGGTCTTCCCATTGTGATGGCAGATGCAGGGTTAATAATCACAATAGAACCATCCAAAGTTTCCTGCAAACAGATGAGCTCAAAGTCTCCCAATCTGACATCTCCCTCTTTGAACAAGTGAGAGAAACCCCTAGTATTCCAAAAGGCTATGGACAGCGGAATACGGGTTCCCTGCTCAAGCTGATAGTGTGATTTTGGTCTCATAAATGCTCCAGATAGCCAAGACCATAGGTCTTTTACTGATGTATCTAGGCTTATTCTCTTGGGCATCTCCATGTTTCTATCGATTTCAGAAGCTCCCTCTATCATGATCGTCATCTTCAAATCCTGCCTGGCAAAGTCAACACTCTCTTTTTCATTATAAGACCCGTTTGTCCCCAAGGGCCTCCTTAGTCGATCCACACCACCCATTTTGACACTTTCCAGGACCTCAAGATTTAAGTCTTCAATAAAGCATTGATGTCTAGCCCTATGCAGATATTGCTCACTCATTCCACCCTTTTGTCCCATTAATTCACTTCCAGTTTCCACCACTGTTGTCAAATCGAACCTTAATGATCAGAGGCTACCACTTGCTTCCATCATAGTGTGTTTGACAATCGGAGAATTAATATGGAGAAAGACAGCATCCAGACACACCGACCACAGATTCTATCACTGTCAAGTTAATCGTGCATATCTGTCTCAGGTTCGGATTACAGTGTAATAGAGCTAGTTTGTTTCATCTGTTCAGGATTAGGTTTTCTTCTCTGTTTTACATCCTTTCTAAACACTAGCAATAGAACGTGTCTCTGTTTTTATCTTTTCGTGGCCTCCTTTCTCTGAACTTGTTGGTGGAGTATGTCAATTTTCCAGCCCTTTCACAGTTGTCTGTACTATCTTAGAGTTCTTTTCTGCCAAAGCTCTTTGTAGGCCAAGGTTAGGAACACGTCAGCATTTGTCCCAGTGCAGAGGTCAATGACTCCACCTACCTCTCTCCCATTTAGAAAGAGTCAGTTCTTCACTTGTATTTAAAAGTTACAGAAGTCCTTGGACTTTCAGTGCTTAAATTTGGATTTGTATTTGTTTTATTTGAGGAGCGTGCCTAGCCCAAGGGCATCTGGGCGCATCTCTTCAGTTACGGTTACATATGGAAAACAAGGTACAGTTACACATATTTACTAACAAGCATGAGCGAAAGGTAAGCAGTCTAGGTAAACTGTAGGCAAGAACCTAAGAGACTATGCATAGGGGAGAAACTAGAAAATGGAGATAAGAAGAGGCAATTTAAATTAGAACAGACAGAAGGTCCATAATAATAAATCTCCATAGTAAGAAATCTAAAATGTAGGTAAAGAATGAATGTAAAGTGTGCCGGCTTTAGGCATCTTGGTTCATCAGCCATGTTTTGGCTTTCTGCTTAAAGGAGTGGAAAGAAGGTTAATTCCTCATAGGGTTAGGCAGCGAGTTACATAATTTAGTGGCAAGGACAGGGAAACTCACCCCGCCCTCTTTTTGGAGTTTGTATCTTGGTACAATGAGACTGTGAGTTTGGGCAGATCTCAAAGGGCAGGTAGGAGAGTAATGAACAAAGTGGTTTACCAGGTAAATGGGAGCCTGATGGTTCACACATTTATGTGTGAGAGCGAGCGTTTTGAGTGATATTCTTTTGGTGACCGATAGCCAATGAAGGCTTTGGCTGAGGCCGAGATGTGTGAGGATCTAGGGAAGTTAAGGGCAGCCCTACTGGCATTATTTTGTGTAACCTGGAGTTTGTTTAAGTTGCGTTGACTAGTCCCTAGTTTGGACATAACCAACGTCCTGGCGAGTATGGTGCAATTTGAAGTGGTAAGGAAAGGGCGGCAGGCTGAAATTAGTTTGCAGGTGTATGCGGAGGTTGCAATGACAGCGTTAGTTTGTCTGTTGAGCGAAAGTGTGGAATCAAGGTAGATTCCCAGAGTTTTGGTGTTATTGGAGACCTGGTTGGTGTAACCATCAATGTTGAAGGCTTTGAAAGCCATTCCAGTTTGTTAAACCGGTAATGTAAGACGAGCATGAGGAGCTCTATCTTGCCATCATTGAGCCCGAGCTCATGTTGGGCCATCCAAGCCTGTATGACTTGATAGACCTCATTCAGAGCCTTAGTATCTATAGTGTGGTCACCCTTAATAGGAATGAGTATCTGGGTGTCATCAGCATACTTGGTGGATATAACACCCAGATAGTCAAATATGTCAAAAAAAGGTTTGGTGAATACATTATAGTGTGGGGGAAACACAAGATCCTTGGGGGACCCCACATAGGACTGTTGTAGGTTCGGCCAAGGCGGTTGGGGAGAAGACCCTCATGGACCTATTGTTCAAGAACGATCTGATCCAGGTGGTGGCTTTGTCCGAGAAATGAGCAGCAGTTTTGAGGTGCTGGCAGAGGATATGGTGATTGACCAAGTCAAATGCCACTGATAAATCAAGAAGAAGTAGCAGGGCTAGTTTACCATTATCTTTAAGGTCCTTAATTTGTGTCTTAAGGTCGATAAGCACAGTCTCAGTTCGGTGCCTAGTGTGGAAGCCGGATTGTCTAAGTCCAAGGATATTGTTAGATTCGAGGTAGTCCTATATCTGCAGATAAGTTGCGCGATCTAGGATTTTGAGAAGAAAGGGGTCAGTGGTGATGGGCCGATATTTAGTTAGTATGTTTGCATCCAAGGACAGTTTTTATTAGGAGGGGAATGACCCAGGCGTCCTTAAGGTTGACAGAGACGGTACCAGTATTAACAGAGAAATCGATAAGGGCTGCAATGAAGAGAGCTAGTTTGTGAGCAGCTTCCTTGATGATAGGAGGGGGAAATGTATCACCCTGACAATTAGAGGGTTTAAGTTTGCTTATGATATTTTCAACTTTTAAGATGGTAATTGGTGAGAAGTTGAATGGTGCAAGAGTGTGGGTCGATGGGGTGGTTGCAGGATTCGGTTGTGTGTCTTTTTGAAGGCAGTTTTTTGTGGTTAATTTTCAACTGGAGCATAGCTATCTTGTCAAACAGTGCTTTTTGGATGTTGGTACACCAGATGCTGTCTTTGCTGCAGGTGTCAGGGGGGAGGAGGGTGATTCTAACTCCTTCAGGATTTTGAAAAGCTCATTAGTGTTAGATTTGGCTTGTGTTATGCGTGTGGTGTAGGTCTCTTTTTTAGCTTGGAGGATAGCTTCCTTGTAGTCGAGAGTAGCAACAATGAAGCTGTCTTTGTTGAATGGGCAAGAGAGACTTTTCCATCGGGTTTCCGCAGTTCGTTTTTCTTTGTGTAATGCTCTCAGTTGAGGGTTGAACTAAGAGTTGAGTTGCGCTCACTGTTTCGGTGTCCTGAGTTTCATGGGAGCTATAGTATTTATGGCTTTGAGCATGGTGTATTTGTAGGCAACCACAAGGGTAGTGGGGTTGGTACAAGATTGTGTGATTTTGTTAAGCGAGGGCAGAATGATGGGGAGAAGTTTTTCATGTGTGATGTCCTTTTCGTTTCTTGTAGATGTGGCAGGCGCAATGTCCTGTTTAGTATGCATTTTAGAGGCTGGGATGTTACAGGTGATAATGTGGTGGTCAGACCATGCACATGGAATGTTCAATTCTATATTAATGTTACAGTTAAGGTCGACCTTTATTGTGGGTGGGTTCACATACGCAGTGTGTGAAGTCTAAGTTAGACAGAGTTTCCAATGCATGATGGTCATTAGGATCAAGGAGTCCAAGGTTAAGGTCACCTAATAAAATGATTTGGAAGTTGGTCTTAGTTTTCTCTAATAGAATGGATGTGAGGTCCTCAGTGAAGGTATTGAGAGGGCCGGGAGGTCTGTAGACGAGGTGCAGAGTAGCAGACTTGTTTGGAGAGATAGCAAGTTTGATGGATAATAATTCAGCTGAAGCGATTCGTATGTTAGAGGTGATTCTGATGTTGACCCTGTCTTTATGTATAAAGGCGACGCCACTGCCTTTAGACTGGCCTGAATTGCGGTTGCATCTGATAATGTAGTAACAATTGGGTAAGGCGAGGGAGAGGAGTGGGCCAGATGCAGCGTGAAGCCATGTCTCAGTGATGGCTATGAAGTCAAGGTCGTGGGTTGTAATAAGATAAGCGATGTTGATTGCGTGAGCCGGGAGGGACCTGGCATTAATGAGAGCGCCCTTGATCTTAATTTCTTTAAAGGTGTTTTTTATGTTTGGTGGTGGAGTAGGAGTTGATGGTAAGGAAGCTTTCATTGTTTGGTGAGAATTGCGCATTTGGTGAGGTGTATGTTGAAATCTTTACCTAAGTCTAGAGTTTCTAATGAGAAGAGTGCATGTTTGGTTAGGTGTGGGTTTGGAGGCAAAATGCTGTAAGAAAAAAGTATGGACGGAACGCTCATTTTTAGGGGGCCTGACTCTTGAGGGTTGAGAAGTACAGAGATACAGGGGGGTAGAGTCAAAGGCTTCCCAGGCCAAAGGCGTGACAGGAGGTCAACAGGGCCTTGCAAGAGAGCTAGCTCCGAAAAAGAATCACTGTGGGATACAAAACAATATACATTTATTTTAACAGGAAGACATATTTTCAGAGTTTGCATGTGATGTAGCATAGCACATATTCATACAAAGGTACATTTGTAGTCTGCATAATAGTGGGTTAGTATACAGTAGTGACAGTCCATTTTATGTATCGTTTGAGATCACAACACATTAGCATTGTCGACACTTAAGTTGGTGTTTCTGGTTCGGTAATTGGATGACCTCCTGTCACACCTTTGCCCTGGGAAGCCTTTGACTCTACCCCCCTGTATCTCGGCAAAATGCTGTAGCCAGAGGGTTGGAGAGTTAAGGTACGGATTGGATGCTAGGTTGGAAGAGATGAGCTGAACGTTGGGAGTGAGTTTAAGCGTGGGAGGTGGTGGTGCCCAGAGAGTGGGAATACTATGTTGCCCAGGCAAATTGTGAGCCGTCTGGCAAGGATGAGGTAGTAAAATATACCTAGTGGTCTCAGTGATGGAAAAACGGTGGTTGGAGCTACAGTGTGATGCAGATATATAACCCATAGCAGGAGGATTCACCAATAGGATAAGGATGCAGTGAGCGATGAAGTACATCAGCATCAGCATAGTGAGCAGCTGGTGTAGCAGGTGTATAAAGTTCTGGTAATAATGATAAAAACAGCGAGGTAGGTAATGGTGCAGCTAGGTGATATACAGAACTTTTAAGCATCCGGATGGGGGGCTATGTTAAAGCAGGGCTATCCAGGTAGAGTTGCTAACAATTAATAGCTATCCCATATGGCACATTCAGTATGGTGCAGAGAGCTCATTCCAAAGGCATAAAGCACAATGATTAATAGGCTAGTCCCATATGGCTTATTCAATAGGGTGCAGTGGGCCAGTCCCCTAGGCATATAACACAATGATAATTAGACTAGTCCCATATGGCACATTCAATAGGGTGCAGAGGGCTAGTCCCATGAGGCATGGAAAACAATGATAAATAGGCTAGTCCCATATGGCACATTCAATAGGGTGCAGTGGACTAGTCCCCTAGGCATAAAACACAATGGCCCTCATTACGACCCTGGCGGAAAGGGGTTTACGCCGGCGTAAAGCATGGCGTACCTTTCCGCCAGACTACGAGTTCCCGTAGCGCCATGGTGATTTTTACGCCTGCTTTTTGCAGGCGGAAAAATCCATGCCGCTACGGGACTTGTTGTTAATTACGCCACCGTAATTTACGGTGGCGTAATTAACGCCTTCCCCACTCCCATTATACCCTATGGGGCAAAAATGGGAATGGGGAAGGGTAAATGGGGATCGGGGACTTACCGCCCCGCCAAGGTCGGAATGGGGCGGTAAGTCCGCCAACCACCATGGCGGAGTTGGCAGCTTAGCGCCATGGACCATGGTGCAAATTGCACCATGGTCCTCCGCCAGGGTCGTAATGAGGGCCAATGATAAATAGGCTAGTCCCATATGGCACATTCAGTAGGGTGCAGAGGGCTAGTCCCATGAGGCATAGAGCACAATGAGAAATAGTCTGGTCCCATATGGCACAGTCATTAGGGTGCAGAGGGCTAGTCCCATGAGGCATAGAGCACAATGATAAATAGTCTAGTCCCATCTGGCCCATTCAATAGGGTGCAGTGGGCTGGTCCCCTAGGCATAAAACACAATGATAATTAGACTAGTCCCATATGGCACATTCAATAGGGTGCAGAGGGCTAGTCCCATGAGGCATGGAAAACAATGATAAATAGGCTAGTCCCATATGGCACATTCAATAGGGTGCAGTGGACTAGTCCCCTAGGCATAAAACACAATGATAAATAGGCTAGTCCCATATGGCACATTCAGTAGGGTGCAGAGGGCTAGTCCCATGAGGCATAGAGCACAATGAGAAATAGTCTGGTCCCATATGGCACAGTCAGTAGGGTGCAGAGGGCTAGTCCCATGAGGCATAGAGCACAATGATAAATAGTCTAGTCCCATCCGGCCCATTCAATAGGGTGCAGTGGGCTGGTCCCCTAGGCATAAAACACAATGATTAATAGGCTAGTGCCATAAGGTACCTACAACAAGCTGCAATAGGCTATTTCATACGTATAAGGCCCAGAGTAAAGAGATGTCCTTGAGAGCCCTCATGTACTGAACAACATTTCTGGTTTTACCGCTTTCTGTTGTCTGCCTCCAGGGGTTTTTCTGAAAGGGTTTGGACGTGCACCAGCAGCTCCTCTGTCACCATTCGTAGAGTCGAGGCCTGCATGGCCACAATTTCCCCCTCAGGAATTGTATCATTTTCTTGTACCTGGTTCAGCTCCCCATTTTCTATCGAGTAAACCGAACAATTCATCTTGGGGGGTACCGCTGTACAATCCTCATCCCTTTCAGCCCTGCTCCTGTTTGAAATTGATCGTGGGCTCAAGGTTTTTTTTTTGGTGGTTATATTTGCACTTTTCCAGCCCACCCCCCTGTCATTAAAGTATTTGAAAGGTTTCTCATGAATTTTCCTGAAGCGTTTGACCTTGTAGAAGGCTGAGGATTTTGGTTCTTTGGCTTCACAAACTGCTATGCTCTTCCCACCTTTTTCCTTCATCTTCACCCGAATATCGGGAATGGTCTGAAATGACTTGAAGGCACCATCTCCCCTCATTCTCAGTCTGAGAAAATTGTATAATTGGTGAATCTTGTATGTTATTTGTTGTAACCAGTGGGCATCCAAAGGGAGTTGTAGCTTGCACTAAGACTTCCAGAGGTCCCTCCTGGCTTGCCACTTGATGATGTTTAGGATCTACCCAAACCCCTCTGTTCGGCTGACCTTGGTGCGCCCTTAACCTTGGGGCTCAGGGTCTTGCTATGGGGTGATGAGTCCTTCATTACCCGCGTAATCGGTCCAGGATCCTCTTGATACAAGAACTTCCTATTGACCTTTTAAAGTTCTAGATTGTTCATTCTGGCTACAGATTCCAATGACCTTAACTGCAGTGATGTAGCTCTCTATAAATAAGACTTTAAAATGAAACATTGCAAGCTGTGTTGCCTGGTCCTTAATATTGTCATGGATTGTTTCATACAATTTAAAAAATGGGGCCAAAGCAATGGTCAATATTGACATGCCACTGCAAAGATCCAGCATGGTGGGAGCCTCACCTCTACCCCGGCCATTTCTAGGACTAGGGAACCTTGACCAATCTTTGTTGAATATGACAAGTCCTTTGATTACACTGTGGTTGATGAATTTACTAAGGGGAGGACACTGTTTCCATTGTTCTAACTCCTTGCTTAACATCGAACATATCTTTGCCCAGGTCGCCTAAGGGTTTCTCAAAAAATTCCTGCATCCCCTTGAAGTATGCTCCTTCAGCCAGAAATGAATAACATGCTCTGGGCCAGGTTGTATATTTCGTTCTGATTGCTTATCCAAGGACGGGATTCGGCCAGAATCAACAATTTTTATAATTTTTTCGATTCAGCAATATCACGTCTTAAAGAGGGTGCCATTGCCCAATCACTTGCTTTAACCTCAGATAATGCTAAGTGGCCCGGAGTGCTAGCCTGTTTTCCAGGAAAACTCCAGAATGCACCTTTCAAAGAGCTAATTCCTTTTTGAGCTGTTTGTGAGGCAAGAGCATTGGCAGTAACTGATGTAGGTTTTCCCCAAAATACGGGAGCTTGGCCCTTATAGACCCACTGGTTTACATTTTTCTGCTGTAATAGGATTCCAACATTGGCCAGCTACATTGTCTCAACCACTCCTTCCAATATTTCAGTGTCAGTTACTTCACTAGCAGTCATAGACCAAGTGTAATGAGTGTTATTTTTGGGTGTTTTGGGTTACAGCCTCTGTGAGGTTAGAGGTTTTATTTGGGTGTCCTGCCATGACGATTAGCAACTCTGTCAGCAACTGGCTCGCTTCCGCCTGGCCACAAGCCAAAGTGGACATGCGTTCATTCCATCCTATAAGGGCAATCGAGGCATTCACTGCCTCACTCGACCAAATGTCAAATTAAACGTTTCAAGATGAACTGGTTGGGAAGTATGAGCTGTTGTCACCAGTAGGTGGTTTGATGTTTGGCAGTTTCAATTATGGTCAAGCAGTGGGTTTAATGAGCTTGACCTATTTTCATGAATAAGGGCGTGTATCGTTGTCAGGACGAGGGCACCTTCCACCGTTCCAATGGCCAGGACTCTCCCTTCCTTACTCACAACAGTGGGTTGTGTTCCTGATTCCACTTCTGCTGCAATAAGTGCAGCCTCCATTCCAAAACACAGCTCCCTCTCACTCTCCCCACTGGCAGCTATTGAACAGTTTTTACTGTTTTTCCTCTCCAAGCCCCTCCAGGTCTTGCCGTTAAATCCACATGCTGGCTCTCTACTGCTTTCAGGTCTGCTCATGCACCCACTATGCAAGCCTTTCCGGCCAAGCGCAGTGCAAAAGCAGTACCTGTCACAGTCATGGTCTCTGAATTTAAAAGGCTGTCTGTGCCTATGCTTCTTTATTAGAATTACAGTTAAAGTTACAGTTTACAGAGTTTGAAGAGACAAGTCGGTCTTCGGCAGACTTAGCAAACTCGTAGGCGTACAATCACTTGGTGGGGTGGGAAGCCACAGAAGCAGTGGAGCAATCACAGGAGTGATCTCACTTCTGCCTCCTTTAGCTTTTGCTGGGAGATCTCCAGGCTCGAGAGGTGGCAGGGCCAGTCTTCTGCTGCCTCTCTGGCCCCCATTATTATGTGTTACATTTGCTTCAGAGCTGAAAGGGCTTTGCAACAAACAAACATAAATGCATAGTGGGGATGCACCCCTGCTGAGAGACAGCCAGCATAGTCCCCTCTGGAAATAAAGCACAAGGGGGACTGTGCTGCCTTCGACTCAGACAAGGCGTCAGTGTCCCTCCACTGTCCATAGTTGGTATTAAAATTGAGAATCTGGAAACAAGGAGACACAGAGGAGGGGGATCTGAAGCAGAGGAATAGACAGGGTAGGGCCTGAGAAAGGTAGGCCCATCTAAATTCTGTAAATGCCCCCTCAGCAGCGTTGTGTGGGCATTTACAGATGTTAATGCCACTGTGATGGGCCCAATTGTATTAGCTTGAGACCCCATGTGTTAGACAATCCTGGCTATGTCTCTGATCTGAAGAGTGTTCAGGGAGCTGGAAAGAGCTGCTGGGCAGTGCAGCCAGCAATACATTATCTGTAGTACGTGTTTGCCTCGATACTGGGTAAGGCAGTCAGTGGCACAGAAAGCAGTGAGGCCAGGCATCCTGTTCTTAAAAAAAAGAACAACAGCAGAGAGCACCTGGTGGCTGAGTCGACAGGTAGCAGAGCAGTGATCTTAGAGTGCCAAGTGCAGTTGTGAGGGACACAATGTGAGCTACCTGTAATCACACTCCTTTTATAGCCAGCACCCGGCCACGGCCCTGCTCAAGGTTTCATGCCAACGGAGGGGAATGAGGTGCTAACTGCTCGAGGGAGTTAACACTAGCCTGATGACAGCAGCAATGAACCCATGTGGTGTGAGTGCTGTGAAGCATGCCTATGTAAAGAAGTATGTGTTAATGCATTGTTTTTACTACATCTTGTGACATGGGGGCAGCACGGTGGCCCGATATACCCATGAAACCTCCCACTGAATAAATCATGAAGCAATTTGCCACACCCAGAACTCACCTTCTGACAGCCCTGTTTCAAACTGGGGCACTGGGCCTAAAATAAGTTCAGAGAGAAGGCAAGGCTATTATGAAATGAGTGAGGTTGACTGTTTTTAATAGAAAATATAAGCTGTTCAAGTATTTCTGACAGACCCATATTATCTTCACTGAAGAGGTGCTCAGAATAATAATGTTTGGCAAACACTCGGTGAAAAAAGGGAAACAACTTTAAGCAGGTGATGAAGAGGCTATGCCGTAAAATAGAGTTTGACCCATAATTTGAATTGTGTAATGTTCATCTGACGTTTAATCACAGATTAGCATATCGAGTAGGCAAAGTATTAGTTGTTTTAGTTTTTGAAGTGATTTGCTTTATTCAAAATGATCAAAGGATTTGTATATCAATAAGGCATTTTACCATGTTTTTCAAATTATGTTGTCCCCTTAAATCTACATTCGAGAGAACTTTCTAATAGTTTACAATTCACTATGAATTAGTACGGAAATGTAATTATTTTGTACAAAAAATGAACTTCAAATGTTTCCTTTTTATATTGAACTTTTTCTGGCAGCAGTGATTGTGTTGTATACATCCTCCAGCAAAACCTTATGCAAATACCTTGTCAAGCGAGCCCGTGGAAAATCAAATCAAAATTTACCAAGCATAGGCAAGTACCTAATATTCAAATTTAAAATGCCTAAGGATTATATATAATAACCAACATTATTAGCTACATCAGCAGGTGGCTTAGTCTACCACTCAATAGTTCCTAATAGACTCCCACTATGTACTTTGCAACTTTTGAAAACACATTTTATGGATCTGTTCCTTTCTCTAATATTAATGAGCAATTAGAAAAATAGGTCTACATAAGAAGGTTTGCTTTCATTTCATATTTTGAGGTCAGGTCAGGTGAAAGACAAATGAATAGCCGTTGCAGAAGTATCCAGGCAATGTAACACCGTGATCAAAAATGTCTGCATTTAGGTTTGAAATGTGCTTGAATCGGATTTGTTTGTTAGTTTTTTTCTCCAGTTTATTTCCCTGCTATCGTGCACAGACATGATACATCTCTCCATCAGTCCAGCTAAGCTCACATATATATGTGCATGAAATATCACATTGGTCGGATTTATTTTCAGAGCTCTTCAGATAACAATGTTGATGATAATTTTAAACGTGCGTGATTTTGGAATTGTACTGTGAATTCAATTATTTATTATTATATTCGATTTCCTTTAGAACCACACAAAAACGTATCAGAAAGTCAGTTACTCTCCTTAAACTGCTTGAGTTTATCAGTGAACCTTGCCGTAGATAAACGTACACTCTACTGAGCACACTGAAACACAGTGGTTGTTATGCCGTAAGTGATGCCTCGGGCAGCCTTACGTAACCCACGCAAACGCACACAAAAAGAGATCTGGAGACGCGGCTAGTATCTGCAAGGTCCCGGCAGCAACTGCCAGTTGGGACACCTTTATTTCCACAGCGCATGCGTGAGCCCAAACCAGGCTTGCGCATGCGTAACAACATCTTACTTCGTAACATCCCTCCTTTTCTTTAAACAGAAACCAAACTATACATAACATAACTGTGACTCAACGTGAGTCGCCCAACCTTATCTGTCGATGGCTCAGTTGTCCGAGTCCATGACATAGTCTTTGAATCGGGCAGGGGGTTGTCGCCCCTGTCTGCTCGGGTACCTGCTGCTCCTCCCGAAGGTCGGCAGCGGTGCCTCCTCGCCAGGTTCCTTTTCTCTGAGGTCAATAACCTTGTGCTGGACTTCCTCTGCCCCAAGACGAAATGCCCCCTCAGGTGGTTTATCTGTTGAACTCGAGTCGATCTTCTTGAAGAATGATTTGTTCCTGGTTACGGTCCCTCACCCATTGGCCGCTGTAACCATTGAACCTCTTACATGTGTTACATGAAAGGGTTGCAGCTCGTAGGTGAGCGACATCTTCCCCTCCGGATGCCGGTTCTTGACCAGCATTGTGTCACCCACTGCAATGTCCTTTTCTTGTACATGGCTCCTCTCACTCTCTTTCTCATTCCGAGCCAATCTTTCCTGTTTGACGTACACAACATCAATCACTCCAGGTGCACTGCCTTCTAATTCTGGGATGAGACCCCTTGGACATCGTCTGAACAGTGCTTGTGCTGGGGAAACCCCAGTGGACTGGTGCAGGGTCATCCAGTATTCTCGTAGGAATTCGAATAAGTTTTGCCGTAGTTCTCCACCACCATTTGCAGAGATCCAAAACATCTTGTTTAAAGTCCTCATAAATCTCTTAGCTTCCCCGTTGGCCCGGGGCCAGAGTGGTGTCACCTTTCTGTGCTGGATTGCCCTTTCCTCCATGTATTTTGCAAATTCGACTGCCTTGGAATGGTGGTCCATTATCTGAGCATAGGATCAGCGGAAACCTGTGGTTCGTGAAAATCTTTTCTAGCGCCAGGATGGTGTGGTCACATGCTGTGGACTCCACAAGTTCTACTTCCAGGTATCTTGACCACTGATCTATGACCGCTAAAAAGTACATTCCTCTTCTGGTCGATCCAAAATCTGCATGAACCGTCCCCCACGGTTGTTCGCTCCTCTCCATGGACTTGATTGGGGGTGCTCTCTCCACTGGATTTGCGGCCTGACACGGTACGCATCTCCGCACATGTTCATCCACTCTCTCCTCCAGGTTAGGAAACCACACTTTCGGCCTCAGATGAGCTTTTGTTTTGGCAGACCCTTGGTGTCCTGTGTGTGCCAGACCTAGCACCTTTGACACTAACAACCTCGGGATCGCTATTTATCAGCCTCGTAGGAGCAGGCCTTCCTCCGATACTAATAGCTCATGTCTCACCTTCCATAATGCTTGCATGTCCCATTGAGCACTTTTTTCTCGCCTTGTGTTGTTGCCGAGCACCTCCTTCCATTCCCCATTTCCTATGGCTGCCCCAATGACCTGGAGCACTTCATCTTCATTGGACACTCTGACAATGTCTTGACGAGCCAACGCCACAGGCATGGCCACTTCCACTACGTTGTGAACTATTTCTTGGCACGCTATGACCTCCCCCTTGTCCTGCGCCCATCCCTGATTAGGATGACGGGACAGGTAATCTGCAGGGTTGTTGGTGCCCGGCCTATACTGCAGCTTCACCCCGCACTCTATGAGTGACAGCATCCAGCGTTCAATGCGCGGGGGAGGCTTCAAGGATGCTCCGGCCATAATGGGGATCAGGGGTTTGTGATCTGTGATCACTACCACTGGTTTCCCAACAATGTAGAGGCGGAAGTGCCGACAACCCCATAGTATTGCAAGTGCTTCTCGTTCTATTTGAGCGTACCGTTTCTCCGTCTCAGATAGCACTTTGCTTGCATAGGCGATGGGGCGCATGTTACCTTGTGAGCTTGCTTGTAGCAGTACAGCACCCAGGCCCACGGGACTGGCATCTACCACAATCTCCGACTCCCTCGATGGATCAAAATAGGCCATGGTGTCCTGATCCGACAGTGCTGATTTAATGTCCTGGAATGATTTCTGTTGTTTCTTGTCCCATGTCCAGTCTACATCATTCTTCGTTAGTGCGCAGAGGGGTTCTGAGATTGACGCAAGTCCCTTGATAAATCAGCCACAGTAATTTACCATGTCGAAGAAACTGCGTACTTCCGCTGGCGACTGTGGGGCTGTTGCATCGCAAATGTCGCGGACCTTCTCCAGGTCAGAGAGATTCCCCCTGCATGATAGACAAATCCAAAAAATTCTATACGGTCCTTGAAGAATTAGCATTTGCTTCAGTGCAGGGTCAGGCCTAGTTTGCTCAGCCTTTGCAGGGTAAGTTGTACCCTCTTCATGTGCTCAGTTTCAGATGACGCAAAAACGAGGATATCGTCGCTCATGTTGAGGATACCTTTTAAACCAGCCAGCGATCCCCTGATAGTGTTTTGAAATACTTCTGCAGCGGACAATATGCAGAAACTCAGTCTCTTGAATTGATACAAGCCTTCGTGGGTGGTGAAGGTTGTGATGTATCTTGATTCCGGGTGTAGTTCAAGTTGGTGGTACCCGGAGTGTAGGTCCAACTTTGAGAATATCTTGGCTCCTTGTAGCTCACTGATAATGTCATCCAATGTTGGGGTAATGTGGGGTTCCCTTTTTATAGCGGCATTGGGCATCCACATGTCCACACAGATGCGGACTGCACCTGGCTGTTTGGGTTTTGGTGCCACTACAATCGGTGACACCCACGGCGTGGGACCTTCTACCGTTTCTATGATGTCCATGTCTATCAGTGTTTTTAGCTCTTTCTCCACCTGTGTTCTTAAATGGATTGGTATCCTGCTATGCTTGAGAGCGGTGGGCCTTACAATATCATCAATGTATTGGCGTATCGGTTCAGCTTTTAACTTACCTACTCACTGAAAGAGACTTTTGAACCTTTCCAGGAGCTGATCTATGTCCGACTGGTACACAGCCAACGTGAAGTGAACAATATTTAGAGCCTCTGATGCAGCGCATCTTAGGAGAAAATGAGGACTGACATCAGTTACAAAAAACCGGGCTTTGATTGCATTGGAGCCATGGGTAACTGGTGCGACAAAGACACCTTGTATCGGTAATGGAGTGTTGCCTCCGAACGTGTAAATACTTGCTTGCAAATTTTCAAGCTCAGGTGGGCCAGGGAGTGCCCTGTAATGTGCCGTGGCGAGGACGCACACCGACACGCCCGTGTTGTTTAAGACTGGTGTGGGGGTGCTTTTAATGTCTATGACACAAGTAGGTTGCCTCCTCCTTCTGGCCCCTGCGGCTATATTGGAGATGAAGAATATCTCTTCATCATCTTCTTCTTCTTCAGCCAGATTGAGTCTCTGTATGTCTTGTTCCACTGTGGCCACATTCCGTGGTCTCCTGAAGTTACCATTACTCGCCCTTGCCGGGCCCCTGTGGGTCGTCACTGGCACTGTTGCCCTGCACATCCTGGCATAGTGGCCTGTGTGTTGCACCTGCCACACACTCTTGACTTCGCTGGGCAATTTTCTGCGGCAGATCATATCCGCAGTATTGACATGATGCCTGAGTGCCATGGGTGGGAGATGCGTCTTGTCGTTTTTGGCTCCACCGAGACTTTGATGGAGTGAATTTCTTTAGAGCAAAAGCCTCATCACTTTTGCCTGGCCGAACTGCAGTGTCCATCTTTGCCCCTCTGCGTTCTGCAAGTTCATACACTCTCCCAGTGTCAAGAATTTGTGATAATGTCATTCCTGGTTCGTGCAGGATCTGCCTCCGCAATTTGCTTGAGTTGCACCCCTGTATCAACTGGTTTCTCACCATCCCTTCTTCATTTTCCATCTACACGTGCTCGATAGTTGGCACAGTCGTGCACAGAATTGGCCTAGTGACTCATCATCATGCTGTTTTCACCACACATTACAATCCTGTCATAGTCCATATTTGACAGCGGTATGAAGTGATTCTGAAGAGCAGTCTTGACTGCGGCATATGTGACGACTTGAATATTCAAAGACTCATAGATGCGGTGCACCTCCGTCCCTGCTGAGTACAGCAGCGTCGCAACCTTTGCATCATTGTCGTCCACCCCAGTTGCCCTGAAGAACATGTCAAGTTTCTTGATCCAGATTAACCACTTGGGTCCTAGTTTGGAGGGAGGATCTGATGTGTCGAATTCTGGCATTGGTACTAGAGTACCTTGCTGTCTATGTGACATTTGTGTTGGGGCAGCTGGCCCTCCGTCTTGATCACTCATCGTTACAAGTCGCACAGGCACCTCATCCACTTGAATAAGGCGCAAACCTTCACTAGACAGACAGCACTTCACCACAGGGCAACCTTGTGGGCAGATGAGGACTCCTTGTCTTGTATGCAGTGACCACTGACCTTCCTTGCATCATGCAGCAGCCTTTGGCAGTTGTTCCTGCTTGTCTGTTCCCCAGCCTTGGATGATCAAACTTGGCCACAAAGGCCTGTGTTCACGTCCTCCCCAACGTGGGAGACCATGGAGATTCCAAAAATTGTTTGAGCACTCACGTGGACAGCGCACGAGCACCCTCGCGGGCCGCTACTGTCTCACGTGAAAATACAAAATGGCCGACTGTTGCCGCTTTGGATTCCAGCTGCGTAGTGAGATGGAATGCCACGATTTGCAGGTCTGAGTTACTGCGGCTCGCCCACTCCCACTATGAGCTTCCTCCTCGTCGCCAATGTGATGCCATAAGTGATGCCTCGGGCCGCCTTACGTAACCACGCACACGCACACAGAGAGAGATCTGGAGACGGGGTCCCGGTGGCAACTGCCGTTCGAGACGCCTTTATTTCCACAACGCATGCGTGAGCCCGAACGAGGCTCGCACATGCGAAGCAACATCTTACTTCATAACATCGGTGGATGGTAACAATACTGGTGACATTCTATGTTGTGATTACTGTAGTGTAGTGTTTTGTGTCGAAATATTTTTATTAAGGTCAGTAAGTATGCAAGGTTCATACAGTAGGTAGAACAGTATATTGAGGTAAATATAAAACAAAACGTACTTTCTAGAGCAAGGTGTTCATCTACAACATGCTTAAACAATGAATCAGCCTTGTATGAAGAATATAAATGCTATGCACTAATGCATAAAATGCAAATTAAAGTTAACTCATAGTTGTATGAGGCATTTATGATAAAAGCATTAAGTACGAATAACGACACACATGACTAACATGAACAAAAGGAAGGGAAGGGAAGGGACATTAATGTTTAAGGTATATGGTACCAGTGAAATTATCTTTTCCATTAACTGGGCATTGCATTTCCAAAAAATCCAGAAATTATTGCCAATTTAACTCATGCTTGCCCTGCAAACGTGGGGACATAGCATTGCATTTTTCCATTCTATTGATGCTGCATACTGAATTCCACCATAATTTGAAATGTACACCTTTGAGATCTTTCCAGTTGGAAGTAACAGTCTGGATTGCTATGGCAATGAAGAGATAAAACAGATAACATGTATTCTTATCAATGGCATGTTGGATCACTTTGCTACCAGGAAACAGAACAGTAAAGGAGAAATTCAACTGCAACTGAAAATAGGCTCGAGAGTCCCCCAAACCTTTTTCCAAAATCCTTTTACATAAATACATTCAAAAACAATACGTTTGAAAGCCCCGAGTACAAAGGCAACTCCAACATCTGTCATCTCGGGAGAGTCAACCCTTAAAGAGCATTAATGGAGTGATGTAGGCTCTATGGTGGAAGAAATACAATGGGCCTCATTATAAGTTTCCGAAAATTTACGGCACCCGCGAATGGGCAATTACCAGGGCATTCCGGCCCAGCCCAAGTCGGTATTTGCCCATTCCCGGGCGTCGGAAAAAAGATGCTCCCCTTTCCCATTCGGCCCCTGTGAAGGGTGGATTTATAGTCGGAGACAGACTAGTGCTAAAATAATATTTATTTTTGGCTTAAGGCAGCAGATGCTGAAAGAAAAACTGTTAAGTCCTCCCGGTTATCTTCACCGGTATCTTGTCCTCCTGTAATACAACGGCGTTGGGCCTGGCTTGGTCCTATCTCGAGCCGCTGTCCGGATAGGCCCACCACTCTGGTTCGCTCTCCTCTCTCCTCCCCGTGTCCTGTGTAATGAGAACCACCCATTAGTCATCCTGGTCGCTCTTTTATCACAGCCGGAGGTATCAAGCCCCCACCAATCCCTGAGGGTTTGAGTTAGCCCCCTTTTTATTGGTTCCTGGGACATGGTCCCACCTCTCTTAAGGGTTGCCATCCCAGTGTGTTGCTCTTCCCGATCCCCTGGTGGTGGAGGGCGGTGGTGTTGGCCCCGTTCCCCTGCTGGTGGAGGGCGGTGGTGTTGGCCATGCGGTTGTGGCCGCGACGCGTAGGGACGCGTCCTGAGGCTGGGCCCTCCCCCCCTGCAACGTGCAGCTCCAGCAGCGTCATGAGCAGCACGGGACCAGCGAGCCGGGCGCTGCTCCCCCGTGTCCCGGCGCCGTCGTGAACACTGCTCCCCACCCCCCGGACTGGGGCGAACAGGTGAGTGACGAGCGGCCCCGCCGCGGCTGCACATAGCGGCTTCCTCCGCGGCCCCGCCGGGTCCACCCGTAGCGGCTTTAGTCGCGCGGCTAGCCTCCGCGGGTTTTCCTTTCCCCTCTCTGGCCGCGGACTCGGCAGCGCCTCCCGACTCGTGTGGGCCGGCTTCACGCCGCGGCCGCCGCGGCACCTTCCGAGGCGCTGCTGCTTCACACATCCCCACCCCAATCCCAGGCCGTTCGGGCCAGGGTGAACACCTAGACAGATAGTCAGCCACCAGCTGAAACCTGGCAGGTCTGTGCAATGTGACGAAATCAACTGGCTGAAGGGAGAGAAACCAGCGGAGGACCCTCTGGTTCGTGTCCTTATGTTGGGCCAGCCACTGGAGGGGTGCATGGTCGGTGTACAGAGTGAACCGGCGACCCAACAGATAGTACCGGAGCGAGTCAACAGCCCACTTGATGGCCAAACACTCCTTCTCAATGGTTGAGTAAGCCGCTTCATGGGGTAACAATTTCCGACTGATGAAGCACACCGGTTGCAGGCCCTCCCCATTCTTCTGCGATAACACAGCTCCCAGGCCCTGGTTTGAGGCGTCCGTTTGTAAAAAGAAATGTTTCTGGAAGTCTGGGCAACAGAGGACCGGGTTGGACGTGATCCTTTGTTTTAGGTGTGCTATGGCGTTCAAGGCCTTCGGGTCGTTGGTCAGGTTGGGATTCCCCTTGAGTCTCAATGCGTCCGTTAAGGGAGCGGCTATCGAGGAGAAGTCAGGGATAAATCTTCTGTAATACCCGATCAATCCCAGGAAAGCTCGTATTTGTTTCCTGTTGGTAGGAGTCGGTATATCTTGGATAGCCTGTGTTTTGGACAACTGCGGTTTCAGCACTCCCCCACCCACTATGTGGCCCAGATATTTGGTTTCGTTGGTTCCCATCGTGGTCTTCCTGGGGTTGATATGTAGGCCTGCCTTCTGTAATTCAGCCACTACTTGTTCCAGATGGTTCAGATGCGATTCCCAGGATTGGCTGTATACCACAATATCGTCCAGGTAGGCAGCGGCGTATCCAGTATGTGGTCTCAGTATGATGTCCATCAATCTCTGGAATGTGGCGGGAGCCCCGTGGAGACCAAAGGGTAGGACTTTATACTGATATAAGCCTCGTGGGGTGGAAAAGGCAGTTTTCTCCCTGTCCTGGGAGCGAAGGGGTATTTGCCAATAGCCCTTGGTTAAATCGAGAGTGCTTAAGAAACAGGCTGCTCCAAGGCCTCCAGGAGTTCGTCCATCCGAGGCATCGGATAGGCTTCGTATCGGGACACCGCGTTCAATTGTCTGTAGTCCATACAGAAACGAACCGAGCCATCCGGCTTAGGGACAAGCACTATGGGTGATGACCAAACGCTGACCGAAGGCTCGATGATGTCCATCCTTAGCATCTCGTCCACTTCGGAATTGATGATGGTTCGCCTGGCTTCGGGTATCCGGTAGGGTCTAAGCCTCACAGGTGGTCCGGGATCTGTTTTGATGACATGCTCAAGCACATCTGTTCTTCCAGGTAATGCGGAAAAGGCGTCTGCATAAGGGGACAACCGGTTCCTGATGTCCGTCTTCATTTCGAGGGTAAGGGTGTCTCCCCAATTGACTGAATCTAGGGTATCAGGAACGGTGTTCGGGATCTCGTCCGGTTTGGCTTCCTCTATGCATACAAAGGCGCCCAGAAGAGGCTCATTCCATTTTTTTAGAAGGTTGATATGATAGACCTTTTCAGGGGTGGTACGATCAGGCTGGTGTACCCGGTAGGTTACTGGGCTTAGTACTTCCGTGACCTTGTACGGCCCTCTCCATCTAGCCAACAGTTTATTGGTGCTAGTGGGCAGGAGTACCAATACCTGGTCCCCTGGGTTAAAGGTTCTCATACGGCTCCCCTTGTTATAGTTTCTTTCTTGTGTTGTCTGTGCACGTCCAAGGTTATCTTGGGCCAGGGTACGAAGTGCGGTTAGGTGTTCCTTTAATTCCTCTGTATACTCGGTTAAAGACACTTCTTCTGTGGTTTCCCATTCCTCTTTAACCAGGTCTAGTATTGTTCGAGGTTGTCTCCCAAACAAGAGCTCGAAGGGAGAAAAACCGGTGGACGACTGGGGGGTGTCTCTTAACACCATTAACACTAGGGGAATCACCCGATCCCAGTTTTTTCCGTCTGGTCCCGTCACCCTTCTTAACATCTTCTTGATTGTTTGATTATAACGTTCTACCAGCCCATCAGTCTGGGGATGATATACTGAGGTTCTCAACTGGTTGATCTGGAACTGTCCACATACTTGTTTTAAGAGGGTCGACATAAAATTGGTCCCCTGGTCGGTGATTATCTCGGAGGGAATCCCTACTCGGGCAAAGAATGGAATTAGCTGGTCGCATAACAACCGGGCCGATGTTCCCTTTAGGGGAAAGGCCTCGGGGTATCGAGTGGCGTAGTCGACTACGACCAGTAAGTATCTATAACCACGGCTGGCTGGTTCCAGGGGCCCCACTATGTCCATGCCGATCCTCTGGAATGGGATTGAAATGAGGGGCATTTTCTGTAGTGGTGCCCTTGCGGGTAGAACCCCGCTAGTCAATTGGCAGGTGGGGCAGTTCTTGCAGTGTTGGGCAACCTCCCCATATATGCCGGGCCAGTAAAACCTCTTTAGTAGGTTTTGTTGGGTTTTAAGAGAGGCCATGTGACCTCCACAGGGATGGTTGTGGGCCAATTGTATCACTATAAGTCGATGGCTCTTTGGTAGTACCAGTTGTTCCTTCATGGCGTCGTCGTCACCCTTATACCTTCGGTATAGGAGACCTTGTCGCAGTAGAAACCCTGGGCCTCTGGCGATGTTGGGTTCCCCTTCCCGGGCGGCCCTTTCTCTGGCCACTCGTAGGGTGGGGTCAGTTAGGGTCTCCCCCCTTATGGTGTCTTCGTTGTCTTCTAGCTTCCAGTCGATAGGCCGGGTCATATAACTGGCCTGACACCATGCCATCCGGGTCCTCCTCTTTCGCCCGGGTGGGGGTTCCTGGGAGACGGGGTCGGTTCCTGTAACATCGGATTTGGACGGGGACTGCCCCTCCCTGGCATCCCTTAATGTCTGACAGAAACCGGGGAGGTCGGTCCCAATTACCACCGGGGTTGGGAGACAAGGTAGGACGGCAACCCTCAAGGGAGAGGAGGTTTCATTCAAGTCAATTACTACATCCTTCATCGGATAACATTTGGTGTCCCCATGAATGCATCGGATAGGTACGGTTACATTAGGTAAGCAGGGAGCGTTACTCACAGTTGGTGATATGGTGGTCTGCCTGCTGCCGCTGTCCAAAAGGGCACGTGATGGTCGGCCGTCGACTCGAACGTCCACCACATATGGTCCTGGGACACCGTTCTCGTCTATCGGGGTCAGATAGCCGACGTCCATGGGTTCGACTGTTCTTCTCCTGGGACAAAACCGGGCTATGTGGCCCCACTCGTTGCACTCATAGCACTGCGGTTGCTTGTAACCAGAGGTCGGTGCTGGGGCCTTCTCCTCGTTTCCTGGTCTCTTGTCTTCGGGTCTCCTGTTGTTCTCATCGGGAGGTCTCCATCTTATGGGTAAGGCTCGGTTACCCCTAATCATATGGGGGTCGGATATCGGGATGGCGGTGCGGGCCGATACCCCTGTAGCTGGTAGTCGGAAGTGGCCTGCCTTCTGGTATGCCGATGCAATATCCACGGCTTCGGTCAGGGTGGGTTGATGGTGTTGCCTAACCCATTTCTGCATCTGGCCGGGCAGGGCTTCGATGAATTGTTCCAGAATGATTTTATCGATTAGGGGTTGGTTAGCGGGGTTTGGAGCCGACAACCACTTCTCTGCTAGGTCCTTTATCCTATAGTACAGCTGGCGTGGATTCTCCCCGGTCCTGAGCCTGGTTTCCCTCAGTCGGATCCGGTAGGCCTCGTCGTCCAGGCCCAAGCGGTCTAGTACGGCAGCCTTGATCTCCCCGTACGGCGTGTTGCCGTTGGGGTTTACCGCCTGATAGGCGCCCTGCATCACCCCGGACAGTAGGGGGGCGACGTACTGACCCCACCGGTCAGGAGGCCACTGTGCGTTTCTGGCTATACGTTCAAAACTCGTAAAGAAGAAGGCGGGATCCTCTCCGTCCTTATACTTTTGTAGGAGGGCCGAGGGCACCAGTGGTTGGTTTCTAGTGCTGGCCACTGCATCGGTGAGACGGGACATGGCCTCATGCTGGTTGTCCTGTGCGGTGGTCAATATAGAGCCTTGCAGCTGTATGGCTTGTTGAAAGGCTTGCCGATCCGCAGCTGCTTGTTGGGACTGCAGTTGTAGCATCTGTTGCAATTGTTGTTGGCCCTCAGACAAGGTCTTTATCAATGACTCCATCGCGCTGTCTAAAATCCCACCTTCGTCGCCAGTGTGAAGGGTGGATTTAAAGTCGGAGACAGACTAGTGCTAAAATAATATTTATTTTTGGCTTAAGGCAGCAGATGCTGAAAGAAAAACTGTTAAGTCCTCCCGGTTATCTTCACCGGTATCTTGTCCTCCTGTAATACAACGGCGTTGGGCCTGGCTTGGTCCTATCTCGAGCCGCTGTCCGGATAGGCCCACCACTCTGGTTCGCTCTCCTCTCTCCTCCCCGTGTCCTGTGTAATGAGAACCACCCATTAGTCATCCTGGTCGCTCTTTTATCACAGCCGGAGGTATCAAGCCCCCACCAATCCCTGAGGGTTTGAGTTAGCCCCCTTTTTATTGGTTCCTGGGACATGGTCCCACCTCTCTTAAGGGTTGCCATCCCAGTGTGTTGCTCTTCCCGATCCCCTGGTGGTGGAGGGCGGTGGTGTTGGCCCCGTTCCCCTGCTGGTGGAGGGCGGTGGTGTTGGCCATGCGGTTGTGGCCGCGACGCGTAGGGACGCGTCCTGAGGCTGGGCCCTCCCCCCCTGCAACGTGCAGCTCCAGCAGCATCATGAGCAGCACGGGACCAGCGAGCCGGGCGCTGCTCCCCCGTGTCCCGGCGACGTCGTGAACACTGCTCCCCACCCCCCGGACTGGGGCGAACAGGTGAGTGACGAGAGGCCCCGCCGCGGCTGCACATAGCGGCTTCCTCCGCAGCCCCGCCGGGTCCACCCGTAGCGGCTTTAGTCGCGCGGCTAGCCTCCGCGGGTTTTCCTTTCCCCTCTCTGGCCGCGGACTCGGCAGCGCCTCCCGACTCGTGTGGGCCGGCTTCACGCCGCGGCCGCCGCGGCACCATCCGAGGCGCTGCTGCTTCACAGCCCCATAGAGCCGAATGGGAATGGGGAGGTTGGATGCACCACCTCTGTTTATAACGGTGCTGGTGCATCTGACATGCTGTGACCACGGATGCCGCTCTGCCCGCCAGGTCCGACTTTCTGCCGCTTAACAGGATTATGTAGCTCTTTGACTTTCCATGTGCTATGTTAAGAGTGATGGATAAAGGTGGCGATAGTATGAACAAACTTGTAATCAATAGTAATACACTGGTAAAATGAAACACAAAAGGGAAAGAAACACAGGGGACAGGGAAGGACAATCAAGAAGAACATGGAATTTTCCAATTTCCATACACACCAACTAGTGTAGAACAAAGTAGTGGCTAACAGGAAATAGCCACTCCAAACCATGTCTAAGAGAGAGAGAAGGTAATTAATAGCTATATATGCTTCACTCGAAAAGGAGTTGTGAGGAAGGGAGAAAAAGGTGTAAGTTTGAGGGATTGATGATGTGCCATGCATCAATGAGGCCTAATTCAGAGATAAAGTTAGCAAATTGTAAATGGGACTTAGTAATTTTAAAACGTACATTGAACTTCTTATCCAGGAAAGGGTCTATGATCTAATTACAATCTCCACATACAATGAGGTAATTAGGACAGGTTTGGAGAATATGGTTTCTTAACTGAGTTCAAAAAGTAGGGTCAGGATAAGTGGGGCCATATACATTTAAAATAGAGTATTCTATGAAATCAATAAGGAGTTTAACCATAACCCCTCTTCCTACAGCATCCGACTCTGTAGATAAACCTTGTATTGAAGATGTTTATTAATCAGAATGATAATTCCATTTTTCGTTCCAGCCACTGCACTCGAGAAGACTTGACCCACCCAAAAGCATTTCACGTTGTTAGCTTCTGCTTGTGAGAGGTGAGATTCATGCAGGAATGCAATGGAAGCTTTAGCTCTATTGAGTTGCGAAAGCATTTTTTCCCGCTTAACAGGATTATATAGCCCTTTGATGTTCCATGTGGCTATGTTAAGAGTAATGGATAAAGGTGGTGATAGTATTAACAAACTTGTACTCAATAGTAATACACTGGTAAAATGACACACACATGGGAAAGAAACACAGGGGACAGGGAAGGACAACCAAGAAGAACATGGAATTTTGCAATTTCAATACAAACCAACTAGTGTAGAACAAAGTAGTGGCTAACAGGAAATAGCCACTCCAAACCATGTCTAAGAGAGAGAGAAGTCAATGGGCCTCATTCCGAGGTTGGAGGTAAGTACCGGTCGTTTCCGGCATGAAGTAAAGTACGACTCCGCCAAGGTTACAGACCGCTAATTGCGTCCCATTCCGACCTCGCGGACACGCGCTTTTCGCCATGCCGGAAAAGTACCTAGCGGCATGCCGCAAAACCCCCTGAAAAACCCCTACCGGCCTGCTGCGACACGTACATTACAACACCGCCATGGAAGCAGCAGCGACAGTAAATAACGGGGACCGTAATTTACGGATCCCGTAAATTACGGTCACCGCTAAACAACGGAACCGGAAATTACGTCATCGCACAGGAACGGGAAGGAGCGCGGCGGCCATCTATAAAAACACAATCCATAGCCATCCTCAACAGGCAGCACCCTCGGGATCAATCCGAAGTTGGGGAAAGCATCAGGAACCCAGGAACTATGCCTAAAGCACCTAAGAAGTCTGCGGACCGGCTCCGCAAGAAGCGATTCTGCCCTGATGTGCTCCAGGTCATGGTGGACCACCTGGCAGAACACGCTGACGTGGTGTTCAGACCAGACATGCGGAGGGACTCCACTATCCGCAAAAAGAACATCTGGGCAGAAACCGCCCAAAGGGTGAGCGCTGTAGGCTCCACCCCTCGCACCCCCAAGGACTGCAGCAAGCGGTGGGATGACTTGCGGGTGTGGGTGCGGGGACTCCTCACTGCGAACAGGAGTCAGGCCATGCAGACTGGAGGGGGCCCAAGTTCCCCTGTGCAACTTGAGGCATGGGAGGAGACATGTGCCGCAATGATTGGCACGGAATGCATAGAGGGCATCGGTGAAATGGACTGCGGGGCAACGTCGTCTGCCGATGGAGGTGAGTGTCCAAAGTCAACACTGCCAATGGCAATTGCATGATGTAGACTCCCCCAAAGGCACCTTGTCATGTAGCCACCCCCCCATCCAAATAATGCAGAGTCAACTGCAACGCAATCAAGGGCCAACTGCAAGTACATAACACACATCAGCCATAGTGCAGTAACTTGCACATTCCATCATGCACATTGTGCATCAGGTTCGGCAGTGTGTGTGCCAGACAGCACATTACTATGGCAGGATGAGTCACTCCGACACATGCGTACACATGCGTACATTCAATTCACATTAATATGTACTAGTACTGTTGCAACGCCCATAGGGCCACAAACCCCAAATTACAGAAATGTTAATGCAGCGATCTATGCAATTAGCGCATCATACAATCACTCATGTTGTCCCTCTCCTCTACCCCCACAGGCACCGATCATGACAGCGGGGATACCCAGACGACCCGTCCATCCACCTCCACGTGCAGAGGCCGGTCCCGGAGCATTCCTGCACGGAATAAGAAAACCACCCAGGCACCACAAATGCCAGTGGAGGATGCACCACCACAATCCCTCCCTGCCTCGGCACCTGCCACATTAGACACCCCAAGGTCGGCAGAATCAAGCATTGCTGGGGAGTTGGCAGCTACGGCCACCCAGGAGAATGTGGACAGCCCCTTATCGATCTGTGGTGCCACTGAGGAGGACTTTTACCCCACAGTCCACACCCCGGAGCCCACCAATGTCCCCCTGCCATCAAGCAGTGACTCTGTGGAGCAGGAAACACCTGGACGTAGTGCTCCGGCAGATCCTGGACCTATTCCACAAGTTGAGGCCATGCCAGGGCAGGTAGGCCCAAGACCCGCCAGGAATGTACCTACATACATTGATGAACCACGTGCACATCAGCTGACGGACCTCATCAATGCCTTCATGGAGGACACCCGCCAGGGCAGGGTGGAGTGGGTGGATGAGCTAAGGCAGATACGTCAGGCGGTCACTGACAGCAGCAATAGGTTGTGTGCGGTCCTGGGACGCATCGCGGATGCCCTGGAGGCTGCACCTCCCACACGACAGCCCCAGTGGGAGGACACACCGTCACAGTGCTCCTCCACCCAGACCAGCCCGCTCCGACGCTCAATGCGTACATTGTGCCGGCCCAACATGGATCCCCCTGGCTCTGGGGGCACGCCTTGAACATGCTGGCACACACATGTGGCCTATGTTGGCCTTATGGCACTATTCTGGGGTTGTTGTGGGTGAGGGGGAGGGGAGTGAGGGTGTGTTTGGGAGTTCGGGGGAGGGGGAGGGTGGTGGAGGTTTTGTTGTACACGTTTTATGTAAATTATTCAATACACTGGTTGTTCATAATGTGAAACGGAGTGGACATTGATCATTGCGCAGGTGTCATTTGATGTCTCACGGTGCATGGAAGGCAACATTTGCTTCCTGGGGAATCCGTGGTAGGTATATGTAGTCCCTTGTGTGCTTGAGGAGGGCATCCAGCTCTTGGTTCAGTATCCGGGTAAATAAGGGTTGTGATATACCATGCATGTGCCCCACTGTGTGCTGGTAGGTGCCTGTGGCAAGGAAGTGGAGCACAGTCACTACCTTCAGTGGAGGGGGGGTGGCAGAGCTTTATTCGATGAAACTCACTATGTCGTCATGTATCAGGTCCACTATGGTGGTGATGGTGTCATGGTCAAGCCGGTACAGGGTGTGGATCTGATGTGGTGTTAGGTTGAAGGAGGTGGCTCAGATGCGAGGGATTGGGGGCTGCCGGCGTGGTAACGGTGGATGCACTGGTGGTGCATGCTGGGCCTGTCTCACCCTCCGTCTCCTCCTGTGTGTCCTCTGTGGTTGGGGCTGTGGTTGCTGTTGTTACTGCCTTGCAAGCAAGGCCTCCTGCTCCAGTTGTGCCACTACTATTGGTATCATCTTGGTGTGGGAGAGGGTGTGGTGTGTGGGTATGCTCATTTGTGCTGTGCCAGACTCCATTGGCTACACCTGTGCTGATTGTGTGCACCTGTGGCTGTGGAAACCACTGCTCTGTGTTCTTAACTCCTTCTCTGAGATGCCTGTATGTACTCCATGCCAGTAAGGTACTTTACGGCCTTAAGGAGACCGTTATTTACGTGTGCTCCTTACTTGCGATCAGCTCCGGTTTATGCCATGGCGTTAATTACGCCATGGTGGTGTGCGCGCGCGACCCAAGACCGTAAATTACGGCATTGTTGTTTACGGTGCAGTAATTTACGGTCTGAAGGGTCGGAATGGCATGGAGCGGAAATCCATGCCGGTAAATCATTACCGAGCATGGTTTGTACCTTACCTCCAACCTCGGAATGAGGCCCAATAACTGGAAAGGGTGGAGAACCAGATCCAGAAGGGCCCGCCCTGCGCCACATCCCGGTGACAAGATCATGTTATGGAAAACATCTTGCGCATAAATTCACTTAATATAGGTGGTGGTGTGGTGGTGTCCATCTCGTCTCTTCTATGACTCTGGATGAAATTGTGCAGGTCCATTGGGTCATGAAAGGTGAACATATGACCATTGAGAGTGACCTTTAGGGATGCTGGATGGATAATCCCATATATGACATTTAGTTACCTCAGCACTGGTCTAAAAGCCAATAACTCTTTTCTTCTTGCTGCAGTGGTATCTGAGACGTCCTGAGTTATAAAGATGTTGGTGCCTTCCCATGTGAGTAGCTTTTTCTGTTTTGCCTTGTCCATAATGAGTAGGACGTGCTTATAGTCAAGTAAGGCGAATATTAGAGTTCTGGGAGCATTCCTCGATGTTAATTTACATCCAACACAATGGGCTCTTTGGATGTTAAGTTGCAAGGATGCAGGAAGATCCAGAAGTATAGGAAGCATGTGATATAAGAATTGAATAGGGTTATCTTTTTCAATATTCACTAGCAGTCCAAAAATTCGTATATTGTTCCTCCTACTTCTATTTTCAAGATGCTCTGCTTGCTTCTGTAGAGAAATAACTGTGTTTGCAAGAGATATCACGTTTACTGCAACATCTTTGCCATTGCTGACCCTTCTTTCTACTACATTTATTCTTGAATCAAATGAGGACCCTTTGTCATCTAGCAATTGCAGTTCAGCTGCCTTATCTTCCATACAAGGTTTGAGTGTTTTTATTTCATCCAAAATAGCTTGCATAACCGGGTCTTGTGTCTTTCTTTGGTGTGGGAGAGTCACTTGTTTGTCTTATGGGAGCATTGCTAGCAGATGTTAATGGCAAATCCTCGGAAAGTCCTTTCTTTGAGGCCATAATGAGGCAGTATATGTGATGTTTGGTGTATACCAAGCTTCTACCTTAATTCAGTTAATGGTGAGAAACATACCGAACGGTGTCACTTTACTAAAAAGGAATTTTCCTTTAAATGTTTTTTCGCCATGAGCACATTTGTATGCTAATCACAGTGGTAAAGCCTTTTTCCATAAGAGATGTCATGCCCCTGCGAGCCAGAAAGAACTTAATTTTAAGTATCTATGTTTAGGAGCACCATTAAAATGAGTAAACTGCGTCAGCCAATTGCACTTCAGGCATGCATACATGCAGAATATCCAATTCCTTCATTAAGATGTTAAGCACAAGTCATATAGTTCTTTTCCATGTATAAAGTTCAGAAATATATGAGACAGACTTCACGAAATATGAGCCAGAAGGAGCTTGTGTTTTCCTTTTACTGTCAAAAACGGTATCCAGCTTAAATTGTGGGTAAATATTTTTACATATGAAGTATTCAGGCAGGTATATGCTTAAAAGAAATTAATTATGCTGATGTACCTTTAAGTTAGAATGTGGGCCTTTGTTGTAAGAGAAACATGCTTCCTCTCATTACAGGAGTATCTACTCAGCGTCAGCCGACCAGCTGACAGAACGTGTGGGGTGTTTTCCGGTGCAACCTCCCTGTCTTAGACCACGCCTTTGGAGGGACGTAGCAGGATCATTTCTTCATCCCAGAGAGAACGAAAGACTCAGCAAGCTTTGGAATCCTCACCTGGAGACTTTAAATAGAGAGTCGGTAGGCTTTTTATGGCATCCTTTATGCTAGAAGATGCATGTTTATATAATTTATTATGCGCCGGGCGGGGAGCACAGATCAAGCAGCTGTCCCCACTGGCACTTGGTCAAGGCCCCACTGTAGTGTAGTTTTAACCATTTCATAGCACTGTAAACATATATAATAATAGATGGGTATCTATCAACTACGGGCATATCGTACAGCAAGCGTCTTCAAGCGAAATATGATAGAGAACAACAGCAAAGATAGATGTGTGAATGAAATCACACAGAATTCTGTGATACCTGTAGTTTAAAGCTACTCTGCTAATTTTATATGTTGGGTAGCCCCACACCCAGAACATCCCTCTCCCACCCTTTGTGCTGTCCACATGGAGCAGTCTTGAAATTGGTGCAGAGGTGAGATATAAATAATATACAGGTTAAAAAAAATGAATAACTGTATCCTCTCTACTCACCTTGTAACAACCCCCAAAACAGAAAAAAGAAAAAAATGCTGCATGCCCCTGCGCACATGTCACAGCAGTTGATTATGCATTTCATAATCCTATTTTTTAGTATAGAAGAAAACAGTTCAAATTCACATTTTAATGGGAAGGAAAGGTGTAACACACAAAATCTATATCATTAAGAAAAATATTTTATTATAGAAAAAAGACATCATTCTCATTAAAACTGTTAAATAATACACAGATTAAGGAACAACCCTAAAACCAGGTTATAAAAAACAGGACGATTACATACACAACATCAATGTAAAAATAAAAAAACAACCATACCACATTAACTAAAAAAACAACATTTACCATACAAATATCAGTGAAAAATTCATTTGTTGCAATCTATATATAACCCAACATGTTTCTGTCTGTTGACTCTTAGATGTCTGACATTCATCAGGGGTAGCTCTTCTTAAAATTCTACAGTGATCGTCCCCTCCAGTCCTGGCGGGCATGGATCTAAACTTGATCCTTAATGCAATCTATAAAAACATACAACCATATTAAAAAATTGTGTGTGCACCAACATTTCCCGAGATTTACCTACTTTTAATGTCATATGTCAACATTACACAAACATGGAAGCCTGAATTAATAAAGCCACCCGTACCTAGTCCCCATTTGGGAACCCTTAGCACCAAAAATCTGCTGAAAACATATATACCTTGGGATCTGTGTATTCCAAGGATCCAATGTCGCAAATAATACAGTCACATCCAGCCGGATGTCAGCCGCTTATATTAGTAATCCTTTTCAATGGATTTGAGTAAGAAGACAATAGAGAAGAAAACATAACGACACACTGTGTCACACTATAATCATACCGGAGTGTAAAAAGTCAAAACACCCCCTAAGGAACATGCTTGCACATACCTTGCAAAATGCGGTAGCCAAATGTGTTCCCAAAACAGAATAAACCTTTGAGGAGAATGATCAGTCTTTAACATGAAACGGCTACTGTGTCAAGTTCTAACTCTTCAAACACAATCTGTGGAGATTAAACACAATAAGAAGTAATCAAACGCTGTGTTCACTAGTGTTCACTAGGGTATTATTCAAACAAACAATTTTCCTGCAGTTCCAAGGCCACGAAAAAAGGCACATAAATGATCTACACACTATAATCATACCAGAGTATAAAAAGTCAAAACACCCCCTAAGGAACATGCTTGCACATACCTTACAAAATGCGGTAGCCAAATGTGTTCCCAAAAGAAAATAAACCTTTGAGGAGAATGATCAGTCTTTAACATGAAACGGATACTGTGTGAAGTTCTAACTCTTCAAACACAATCTGTGGAGATTAAACACAATAAGACGTAATCAACCGCTGTGTTCACTAGTGTTCATTAGGGTATTATTTAAACAAACAATTTTCCTGCAGTTCAAGGCCACGAAAAAAGGCACATAAATGATCTACAAAGTACGTCCCCAAATAAAGGCATATACACCAATAGTGAGCCTCAATATACACATCCTAAGCCCGAGCTCAATGTGTTATTTAGCCCAACAAAAACGCATCTCCATTTAGCCTAGCATAATAAAATGCTACACACTGCTGAGCCTCTGTATAGTGTTTATCCCAAAAAAAGGGTTTACATGCCGCCTGTCAAATGTTGTTAAACGTTATGCCGCCTCCGAAGTGCAATATCATTCCGTTTGAAAACAACACATGCACGTTATGCTCCACACTCGTGAGCCTCTGAAAACTGTTTAACTCAAAGACTCATCTCCATACTGCATTGCAAGAATTCTCAAAATCAGTGCTGCATCCACGGTCCAGTTTCTACTCAGTTTCAAAAAAGAGCCTGCATGCATGTAAACTTACCCGTAATGGACCAACAAAAGCCCAAAGTTCTTTGCCATGGTTCAGGTGCCACCATACAATCCTCTCAACGCCATTGTTGTAAACACACAAATAAACGCCAGGAAAGACTGTCTACAAGTAGCTTTTACCCATAATGCAAATGGCAAGGTAAAACAACACTAAAAAGGGACTCATCGCCAGGAAGAGCTGTCTACAAGTAGCTTTTACCCATAATGCAAATGGCAAGGTAAAACAACACTAAAAGGGACTCATGAAGTAGAAAACGAACTGTGAAAAAGGCACTTAGCACTTCTACATTTTGAAAATTCATGCCAGCCTACAAACTGACTAAAAAAGAAAATAACTTGGACAAGGAAGAAAACAACCACTAATGGAAAATACTCTGTCAAGGCAATCACCCACAACAAAGGGCATGGAGAAAGGCCACACTTAGTCTAAAAAAACAGGGGGGGGAGTAATCAAGAAATGTTTTTTGTCCGAGTAATTCAGAAAAACAACTCCTTGGCCTCCCTACACCAATGAGAACAGTAAGACTAGAGCCCCAAACAGGCATGGAACAGGGAACAACATAATTAATCATCTTAACCCAGGTTAGTATAAGGCAAAGAACTGTATATAAATATGCAGTCATCGACATGAGAAACAACAGAGCATGACAGATGTGTACAATGGATACAGCCAATAATGTCCATTATAACTCGCATGATAAGAAGAGTACAGCAAGCTGCACAGGGAGGACTAGGGCACCCAGAAGCAAGGGCCCTCATCATTACATAGCCCTAACATTAGACCACTCGACATCTTCATTTAATCCAACCAAATGGCTGCGGGTTTTAAAGATGAGTTTTTGTTCTAAGGTGACTAGTCTCTGATCTATAACTTCTTTGCTGGATCCATTGACCCGTTTAAGGATCACCCACCTCAAATCTTCGTGTGAATGGCCATTAGCAATGAAATGTTTGACCATGGGTGCCTGTAAAGTCTTGGCCCTGATACAGCTCCTGTGCTCTATCATGCAAGTTTTACATTTACGGTTTGTCTTCCCAATGTAATGCAAACCGCATGGACAAGTTATCATGTAAACCACATTTGTGCTGTTGTAATTACAAAATTCAGTAATGTTCCATCTATTTTCCAGCCCTATGTCTACCTACTTCATGGAAAACGTAAGGTTACACATTACACAGTTACCACATGGGTAATTACCAACTACCGGAGGAAAACCCCACAAAGTTGTTTGTTTGACTATTGGTTGTTTTTTGGCCGAAATGTCATTCCTGATGAGAATGTTTCTCAAATTTTGACTTCTTTTGAAAACCACAAGGGGGGCACCATTCTCTTTACTATACACCTTCTTCCAGTTCTTGTAGAACACACCTTTGATCTTGTATGACAGGTCAGAAAAAGTGTTGACAAACACCAAATTATTTTCTCTCTTGTTTTCCTTTGGAGTCTGTTCCAGCAAGGCTTCACAGTTATTATTGCACGCCCGCTTGGCTGATTGTTTAACAAGACTCTCCGGGTACCCTCGTGCAACCAATTTATTGTGGAGAATGTTGGCACTTTCCACGTAATATTGCTTCAAACTGCTATTACGTTTCAGTCTCAAGAACTGACCAAAAGGTAAATTGCGTCTGATGTGTTGTGCATGATGGCTAGAAAAATGTAAAAGCACATTGCGGTCTGTCGCTTTGCTATAAGGTTTGACTCGCAACACACCTGCTTGATGGAAAATGGTGATATCAAGAAAATTGATTTCAAAATCTTTGATCCCTTGCGTACATTTCAAAAACCTATTTTGCTGGTTTAGCCAAACCACAAATTCTTCTGCTGTAGCTCTATCCCCTTCCCAAATGATGAAAATATCATCAATATAACATGACCATTGTCGCAGGTTGTTCTTAAAGGGGTTAGTGTCGGCATAGATGGTCACGTTCTCGAACATCTCCACATATAGGTTAGCCAAATTAGGAGCCATGGCTGCCCCCATGGCCGTTTCCTCTACTTGCTTGTAAAAAGTTCCCTCGAACTGGAAAAAATTCATAGTAAGGGCATATTTTGTGCACCATAAAATGAAGCTGTTACTCACAGGGTGATTGTCTTTGCGGTCCAGAAGAGTTTCCTTAACCACCTCAAGAGTGGCATTTTGAGGAATGACTGTGTACAAGGACTGAATATTCAAACAGATTAACAAGTTAGTACCCGGTACGAACCTGGCCCCTTCAATTTTGTTGATGGCATCGGTGGTATCCTTAAGATAGCTTTTCATTTGATGAACAACCGGTCTCAGATAACAGTCGGCAAAATTTGATAATGGCTCCCGACACTATCGGACACCCTGGTGGTCTAGTTAGATGTTTATGAATTTTTGGCAGAATATAGAAGACCGGTACTCTACCAGTCTTTCATCTTCAATATTATGCTTCCTGTTTCCCTATCATGTCATTTTCTAGTGCTGCAGAAACTTTCTCGTCAATGATTCTAACCATTAGCCGTTTCACGTTAAAGACTGATCATTCTCCTCAAAGCTTAATTTTCTTTTGGGAACACATTTGGCTACCGCATTTTGTAAGGTATGTGCAAGCATGTTCCTTAGGGGGTGTTTTGACTTTTTATACTCCGGTATGATTATAGTGTGACACAGTGTGTCGTTATGTTTTCTTCTCTAGTGTGTTCTTACTCAAATCCATTGAAAAGGATTTCTAATATAAGCGGCTGATATCCGGCTGGATGTGACTGTATTATAGGCGACATTGGATCCTTGGAATACACAGATCCCAAGGTATATATGTTTACAGCAGATTTTTGGTGCTAAGGGTTCCCGAATGGGGACTAGGTACGGGTGGCTTTATTAATTCAGGCTTCCGTGTTTGTGTAATGTTGACATATGACATTAAAAGTAGGTACATCTTGGGAAATGTTGGTGCACAAACAAATTTTTAATATGGTTGTATGCTTTTATAGATTGCATTAAGGATCAAGTTTAGATCCATGCCCGCCAGGACTGGAGGGGACGATCACTGTAGAATTTTAAGAAGAGCTACCCCTGATGAATGTCAGACATCTAAGAGTCAACAGACAGAAACATGTTGGGTTATATATAGATTACAACAAATGAATTTTTCACTGATATTTGTATGGTAAATGTTGTTTTTTTAGTTAATGTGGTATGGTTGTTTTTTTTATTTTTACATTGATGTGTATGTAATCGTCCTGTTTTTTGATAACCTGGTTTTAGGGTTGTTCCTTAATCTGTGTATTATTTAACAGTTTTAATGAAAATGATGTCTTTTTTCTATAATAAAATATTTTTCTTAATGATATAGCTTTTGTGTGTTACACCTTTCCTTCCCATTAAAATGTGAATTTGAACTGTTTTCTTCTATACTAAAAAATAGGATTATGAAATGCATAATCAACTGCTGTGACATGTGCGCAGGGGCATGCAGCATTTCTTCTTTTTTCTGTTTTGGGGGTTGTTACAAGGTGAGTAGAGAGGATACAGTTATTATTTTTTTTTTAACCTGTATATTATTCATATCTCACCTCTGCACCAATTTCAAGACTGCTCCATGTGGACAGCACAAAGGGTGGGAGAGGGATGTTCTTGGTGTGGGGCTACCCAACATATAAAATTAGCAGAGTAGCTTTAAACTACAGGTATCACAGAATTCTGTGTGATTTCATTCACACATCTATCTTTGCTGTCGTTCTCTATCATATTTCGCTTGAAGACGCTTGCTGTACGATATGCCTGTAGTTGATAGATACCCATCTATTATTATATATGTATACAGTGCTATGAAATGGTTAAAACTACACTACAGTGGGGCCTTGACCAAGTGCCAGTGGGGACAGCTGCTTGATTCTGTGCTCCCCGCCCGGCGCATAATAAATTATATAAACATGCATCTTCTAGCATAAAGGAAGCCATAAAAAGCCCTACCGACTCTCTATTTAAAGTCTCCAGGTGAGGATTCCAAAGCTTGCTGAGTCTTTCGTTCTCTCTGGGAATGCAGAAATTATCCTGCTACGTCCCTCCAGAGGCGTGGTCTAAAACAGGGAGGTTGCACCGGAAAACACCCCACATGTTCTGTCAGCTGGTCGGCTGACGCTGAGTAGATACTCCTGTAATGAGAGGAAGCATGTTTCTCTTACAACAAAGGCCCACATTCTAAATTAAAGGTACATCAGCATAATTAATTTCTTTTAAGCATATACCTGCCTGAATACTTCATATGTAAAAATATTTACCCACAATTTAAGCTGGATACCGTTTTTGACAGTAAAAGGAAAACACAAGCTCCTTCTGGCTCATATTTCGTGAAGTCTGTCTCATATATTTCTGAACTTTATACATGGAAAAGAACTATATGACTTGTGCTTAACATCTTAATGAAGGAATTGGATATTCTGCATGTATGCATGCCTGAAGTGCAATTGGCTGACGCAGTTTACTCATTTTAATGGTGCTCCTAAACATAGATACTTAAAATTAAGTTCTTTCTGGCTCACAGGGGCATGACATCTCTTATGGAAAAAGGCTTTACCACTGTGATTAGCATACAAATGTGCTCATGGCGAAAAAACATTTAAAGGAAAATTCCTTTTTAGTAAAGTGACACCGTTCGGTATGTTTCTCACCATTAACTGAATTAAGGTAGAAGCTTGGTATACACCAAACATCACATATACTGCCTCATTATGGCCTCAAAGAAAGGAAATGTTGGTGCACACACAATTCTTTAATATGGTTGTATGTTTTTATAGATTGCATTAAGGATCAAGTTCAGATCCATGGCCACCAGGACTGGAGGGGACGATCACTGTAGAATTTTAAGAAGAGCTACCCCTGATGAATGTCAGACATCTAAGAGTCAACAGACAGAAACATGTTGGGTTATATATAGATTGCAACAAATGAATTTTTCACTGATATTTGTATGGTAAATGTTGTTTTTTTTGTTAATGTGGTATGGTTATTTTTTTTATTTTTACATTGATGTTGTGTATGTAATCATCCTGTTTTTTGATAACCTGGTTTTAGGGTTGTTCCTTAATCTGTGTATTATTTAACACAGTTTTAATGAGAATGATGTCTTTTTTCTATAATAAAATATTTTTCTTAATGACATAGCTTTTGTGTGTTACACCTTTCCGTCCCATTAAAATGTGAATTTGAACTGTCTTCAATACTTAAAAATATTGTCTTGGGGTCCCCAGACAGTGAAAACAATAGGTCTATGTAACGGACCTTGCTGTGGGGATTGTTTTTGTTTTGATTTGACCTCATTTGTACTGCTTTCATAATCCTATGCCATGACATCACAGTAACAGGATACATCATTCTAGAAAGGAAACATTTGCTTAAGGTCCTGCAGAAGTCACCATAACAACTGAAGTTAAAACCCAATGTAACGGTATTTAGTGAGAGTTGTTAACTTGTAGATAGAGATCAGAACACATATATACTTTAGCATGCAACTATTTTGCAAGCACACTGTTGTGTTTATATAAAATAAGTTAACTCCTGTAATTTAATTTAAGATCCATATAGCTATATCATGTGTACTGAAATGCTCACAATTTAGAACATTTCCCTGGGTGTGAGGTCAGGGACAAGTATCACAGTCTGGATAAGTTGTAAAGGTCGAAGAGTAGAGGCAGAAATACTTAGTCAATAACAATTGCAATTGTTTCCTATGAAAAAACAAAACAAATGAAACCCAAATGTAAACTGTTTAAATCAATAAGATCAAACAATGTTCTGAGAATTAGCTTGATGCCATGCCAACTAATGTGCCACATACCTCTCGCATTAATTCAAGATGATTCTATGTCTTGTGATGTATAATAGCCAAGGAATATCCTAAGGTTGCTATAAACCTGAAATACATACATTTAAATAGACCATAAGGCCTTGTTCGACTTATAGACATGAACACACACCATAGATTTCCCCCAGTCAAACCCAAAAACCACGGTACCCTTGAACTTCTCTGCACTGAAACATCCAATCAATTCAATCAGATTTCCGGTGTCAGTGTCGGAACGCTAACACATGCCCCGAATGAATGGTCTACAAACAAAAGTGCACCAATGATGTATATGCACAGACCAGACACTCAATATATTGCAAAGCAATGTGTCATGGTTACACTTACCAATTATATATGCAATTCCTATAACTGGAATACACTAATCCAGTGTCGCTGTACTGTTGCTAATTGGAAAAGTTCTGAAAGTCATGTGGAATCACTTAAATAGAGCTCAAGAGTAATTGATCAAGTGACCAGGCCTGCGTCGTATGCAGCCATGTGTTGTTCCTATGGAGACACTTTTGTTACTGTTGGTGGTGACTAATGTATCATTCAAAGGCACTTATCGGACTTCAAAAGAAAATGTAAAACCAACAAATACACCATATGTGAAGAGAATGTCTCAGCTGCCGATCCGTTAATAAAGCTGTTAAATTAATCCAACTACTATGTCTTCACCAAACGGGCACCCAAACAGAGGGCTTTGGAATCACCCCAGAATTCAAACAAAACTGACTACACAGTTCTGTTATTAAACACCTAGTTTGTGCCACTCGCCCTGTGAATTAAGGGCATGTAGATAACTGTGTGTATGCTACAGCCAAAATTGGTCATGGCTGCTAAGTATGGCTTCTACAGACACTGGATCAATACCAAACATTTTTTCAGTGGCCGACCACTTCAAATCAACTGGCCGTCAGACACATAGGGCCTGATTCACAGCAGTGTTTTATCATGGTGCAATCCCATAGGAAACTGCTCTGTGAATCAGGCCCATAATGTTCCACAAGCAGTACTGTCAAATGCTGATTCTAATCCTTAAGCAATGTTCTATTATACAGATCTGTATTTGTCTCTTAGTTTTCTCCATGTACCTTTTGTGGAAAGGATACATGATGAAATAAATAACATTACAACATCTGCACATTGAGTTCTTAACATCCAAATCCGAGCATTAAATGTGAATTCCTTCATCTGTGCTGTGCAAATACTGCAGCATTTGTATAACAAAAAAAGGTGACAGAAATAATGTTCTGTTTCACCCCTCCTCTCTGTCATACAAACAATAAGAAATACAGTGTGATATGAATAGAAGGCACTAAAGCTGTACTCAAGGCTGTTACACCTTCCATTCACATTACAACACCAAATGCTATGAGGTCCTGTGCTGTTTCTTCGCTCCTTCTTTGCATACTCTTTAATGTTGGTTCGTAACAGAGCCGTTTTGTTTTTGTACGTCTATGATCTTAATATGTATATGTACAATGTATAGTAATACATTTTTTCATTAGATATTCTTCTTCTTCCAATTTCATTTCCTTCACAAAAACTGGTTCACTGCATTCCGAATATTAAAAAGACAATGGTTATTTACAACACTTGTTAGATGTACTCCTTATTTTCTGAAAGAAAGTTCACTCCATCATGTTGTATATTATCATTTTCAAAAGATAACATTCACAAATCTTACAAGAATACACATACCGCTTTATTGATGTTTCACATTGCCTTTTCTATGTATGGACAAAACAACTTTTATCTTTTCCACTTTTGTCTTTGACTAATTCGTAAACGTTTGTGGAAAATGTTCCATTAGACTTGTGAAAGTATCTTTCCTGGCAAACTGTAAGATAAACCATTTACATATCCTAATCTGTAACCTCCACAATGTACTACACTTACTTCTTATTGTTTCAAATCCACCATATCTTCACACATGGCTATTGGTTGACTACATTTCATTCCACAAACTCCATACCATACCACATCCATTTTTTCTAAGCCAAGATTATGTGGGATGCCAAGCTGTTCTGCATGCATCTGCACCAAATGAATCCACAAATCTCCTATAAGCCAAACAGACTTCTTGTGGAGTACAATGCGTTTAGCAATTCAAACAAAAAAGAAGCACTTGCTACACTGTCCCCTTCTGTAGTTGAACTCCTCCTTCACAAAGCCTGACTGGTTGAGCCTCACGACGTCCATAAACATTTGCGGTATCCACAGTCTCCGCAGTCCTCTTTCTATGCAGTGCATGATGAAAGGGCACAGATGGCACGTGCAATCCTTCTGCAAATGGTTCACATATGTATGGCGATGTCTGAGCACAGGGCAGCCCTTCTTCCCTTGTTACCTTCATCTCTGTAACACTCCCTGATTTGCTACATCCAAACAGTCACACACCAATCAGCCCATCACATCAAAAAACACTACATCTAAACCTGTCCCCTTAGTTCAACAGTTCATATGTATCTTTCAACTCTGAGAGTGCATTTGTGCTGTGGCTCAGAGCCTCCTCTATCATAACCTACTGTGCAAACATGTACAGGTTTCTATTTCCATATTTAACAGGTTCTACATTCCACAATCTACACCTAAGAAGACATACTAGAGTTATTCTTTAATTTTCAAAAGTCATTTTTTATACCAACTTTTCTTATAATATAACTTCAAGTACAAGAGATTGTCTGTGCTGCGATACATACTTCACTGCAGCATCTATCCAAATACCTAATTAATGCCTTTCCATATTCCAGAATTCCATACTTGCCAACATGGCACATTTCAGTCTGTAGATGCAAATCCCTTCCTTTTTTTCCTTTCCATTCTAGAACCTGTGTTTGTGTATATTAGCAACTTTGCAATTCAATAATGAAAAGTACCTCCATTGTCAAACTACAGTACAACCAATATTGTCACATTCTTTTAAGAAATTGCTTGCCTTTTGACAAAACTATGGAAGACTGTTAGATCACAGTATATTACACAACATTGCCTTTAACTTTACTTCAACGTCAAGTGGTTTTCTATACTACAAACTATTATTCACTGCAGAACCCATCCCAGTAGCTTATTGCTACTTTTAAACATACTTCTGCTTCTGGAATGAATGCCATGTCCTACTACTTTTACCAAGGAACAATTCCATTATTAAAAATACCTTAATTGTCAACCTATGTTGCAACACATATTGCCACCTTCTTTTAAACAAGCATTGACAATGCCAAGAGTTTGGGCTTTTTCTATAGGCACGGGAAAGACACTTCCAGACTCTGCCATAGTGGTATTAACTTGCCATTGATGGTAGCAGGTGCAAATGGTAAAAATTCATGTCCATCTAATAGCAGTGCCGGGCAAATGCCAAATACCTTTACATAAGCCACAATTGTTGGCTTTGCAAATGTTTATTTTTAACAGGCCTCCAGTGAAAGAGCCACATAGTTCTTATAAATTGAGTGACTGAAGACAGGCTTAGTTTACAGCACCAATTAAGTCATTCACTTTCAGAAGACGGCTTTGAAAAAACACTGTCAGGAACTGTAGCGCAAAGTTTGATGGTAAGGCACGAGTAAAGTGATCTGAACGAGTGCCTTGAGGAGGTGTTTTTTGGATGAGAGGGGCAGGAATTGAGTGAGAACGGCCATGGGGATTAGCATGGACATGGGCAGTCAATGGTTGGGCCAATAATCAAACAGCACCTACAAGCTGTGTATTCCTCTTCATACACCATTTCTCCCTATCTGTACTCTAATGCAATAGTGTTGGCTTATAGGTGGCTCTGTGCAAACTAAAAATAGCCTTCCTTCCGTTGAACCTATACCAGACCTTCCTATGCCACTACATTATACAAACTGACCTTTAACATACTTCACTTCAGGAGCAATCACAATACTTTATTAATGATTAATGTTTTTATAATGACTTCTTCATTAATGCCACATCCTACTACTGATACCAGTGGACAATGATTATACTTGACAACTACCTTTCTTATACATTTACAGAAAAAAGAATTTCTAAGAAACCTACAGAAGAAAAACAAAACTCTTCAATTTCTACAAAGTATGTATATTAATTGGACAATATAACCCAAGGAGGGGGGGTATTACCGGTTTGGTAATGCCCCCAGGACCATAGTTAGAAGCCAGAGTGAAGCAAGTGCGTTAATGGAGCTGCAGCTGAGTAGTAATGCCTCCCCTCTGAGGGTCATATTGCCATTAGTACCCAGGCACGTTGCACCGGGGTATTAATTGCAATATTTCTTGAGTAGAGAAATGATGCTGCAACCGTTTCTTGACTCCAGAAAAAGATCAAAATAAAATACCCGCCAGTGATCGGGAAGAAGGGACTACGTGTAATCCCTTCTCCCTTTCTTTGGCAGCCATTATAACAAATGGTGCCTCAGCGGAGAAGCAGAGACTTCAGATCGTTGTCAGCAAGGTAAGGCCTGGGCTAAGGCCAATGAGCTTGCTTGTAACAAGCTCATCGACCATCGCTGGGTACTAATGTGCCATGTATGTCTCAACAATTATAATAACACAACTCTACTTTGTATTATCCTAAACTATCCATTCATACTTTACTCTATTCTATTACACACTTCCTCATTCGTTTCCACCAATCAATCTCTTTTCCATTACATCACAGCACTCCTCTTTATTCAATAACACCACTACTTTTCAGCACAAGCCACCACAATTACGTTATCATACATTCCCCATCACCTATACATACTTCTTCCACAAACCATTTCCCAATTATAATCCATTGTTTACCCAACACCCCACAGTTCTACAACCTTTCACTCTACAAACCTTTTCTACAACACCTACACCATTCACATCTCTCTGCCTCGTGTTACATCAACAACAACTTTCTTCCTCATTCCAGTACCCAACATTATTCTACATCTTTATTCTACATTAATTGCCATATTCCCCCTCCCTCATACCATCACCCAAATCACAGTATTTTCCATTATCTCCACGTTCCTCTACCTCATACCAATACCAGACATCTACAACCTTTTCCTCTACAAATGTTTCACTCCATACCTCCCATTACCTATACATTCCTCTTGCACATCCTGCTACACATTTCTAATCTATATTGTTACTCAACACCCCTCTTCCTCATACCTGTACACTTAAAACACTGTCCCTTGTGTGACTTAACTAAAGGACTCAGCTTTGTACCGAACACTATGGCCAACAGATTCCAAACAGAGGTTGGATTTAGGACCTTTTTCAGAATCCTAAGATTACAGTATTTCTTTTGAAACTCTAATAAAGACAACCCGAACAATGATGACAGCTCTGGCCTAAAACCCCTATCACCTTTTGTCCCTTTGGCCTCCATGGTTTCCCTGGAAATTCTATCCATTGAATATAAGGTATTAAGAGAAACCGAGAAAATATTTACCACCAAGAACAAATACATTGAAAACCTAACTAAGGGTGAACGCATTTCATTAAACAACTTAGCCACTCATCCATCCGTTATTATACATCCGGCAGATAAAGGCAGGGGGATAGTCCTCTGGGCAAGATCTTTATACAAACAAGAGGTCAATAAATACCTAGGTGACATCAAATTTCATAAGAAAACTAGAGAATAATCCTGCTGAAAGATTATCACTTGAAATTGAAAGTCTTATGTCCCAGGCACTAGGAGAGGGGTGGATAAATGAGGACGCAAAATTGCTTCTAGTTAAAAAACATCCTACTACACAAACATTTTATTGCCTGCCAAAAGTCCACAAATATTACAAATTCCCACCAAGTCGATCCATTGTTTCAACGATAAGTTCTATTTTAGAACATTTGTCTATCTATGCCGACCTCTTTCTTATACCATTTGCATTCAAAATGCAATCATTTGTCCAGGATACCACCTCCATGATCAAAATACTGGAGCAAATTGAAATTCGTGATAATGCCATCTTACTTACTCTCAATGTAGAAGCACTACGTACTACGTACGTACGTATTCTGGAGATTACCAGTCTAGAAATGATGTGGACTACCCTGATAGAAGATCAGATTTGACAGTAACATATGAATGTATCATTATACATTAGATTAGCACTAACAGAGAACTTCTTTATGTATGAGGGCGTGTACTAGCAACAATGCCATGGTACCAGCATGAGAATGACTTTTGCCCCAGATTTAGCTAATTTATACATGTACCATCTTGAGCAGCCAACCATCTTTAATATAAACAATCCCTTCAATGTATACATCACACGTTGGCATCTGTACATCCATGATGTGTTTATGATTTGGAATGGTGGCCACAAACCTCTACAAGCTTTTTAAGAGTGTCTCAACAACCAACATAGGTTCATTAACTTTTTACCATGTCTTCTGATCTAAATAAAATCCCTTTCCGGGATCTTGAAATCTACTAGACCACCAACAACAATTTTGGTACCAATTTGTTCAGGAAGACAACCAATAAAAATACCCTCCTGGATTATGGAAGGTTCCATCCCCAAAGCCTAAGGAAAAACCTTCCATTTGGTCAATTTCTTTGTATCTGATGCAAACACACCACAATGCTGGATTTTCACACTAACAACAAGCAGCTATGTGCCAGATTGAAGGAACGCAGATATCCTTCTTCAGTTATTCAAAGAGCTTGAAAAAGAGCACACAATGCAAATAGGCAGATGTGTATTACCAGACAAGTCACACAAAAAGTGGAAAAAATCACATGCGTAATGTCTTTCTCCCCCATAAGTGATCAGCTGAGAAGAACTATTCTCCAGAATCGGAGCATTTTACATACGGATGACTTTAATATCAATAAACCACTTTCACTTTCAAAAGAACATATAACCTGCAAGACAAACTGGTACATACGTATGAGGAACCAAACACCAGACAATTGACCCAACCGACTTTATGGGCCTTACACCCAGTAAAGGCGCAATTCAAATGCAGTAAATATTCTGTATGAGCTCTCACCAAAGACATGAAGTTTGTGGAATTAAACTGATTTTAATGGAAAATAGATTATTTTACCAATGCCTTACAAAATGGGTAATTTACAGGATAAAATGCCTATGTGGCCTCCTGCATATAGGAAAAACAAAAAGAGAAATCCAGCAATGGATCTGCGAGCACCGCTCATGTATTAAAAAACAAATTGCGAATTACCACTAGTAGCCCAATTCAAGGAGGCAAAACATAAATACACTGAGCTACTATGGTTCATTATTCAAACAGTGAAATGTCACCCCCACACAGGACGGTGACAGAGATCTCCGATTGAGGAAACTCAAACAGAAATGGATTTTTAGATCAAACACAGTAATAAAATGGCCTGAACATCGACATGGAATGGAATCTATTTATACACTAAGCATTCACAAACATGCATGCTTTTGATGTATTTGTCCTACACTCTATTTCTGTGTCAACAATGGGCCCCTCCCTGTTCCTCTTAGATCAGTTTGTGTTGTGTATAATGAAGCTTCACCATAGGTAGCCACATAGGTAGCCACAAGGAGGCAGAATCCTCTGAATGTATAACATTCTTGTGCATCCCGGAATGTGGGATGCAAATGGCAGACGAACCTGCCGTGGCAGTCGGTTTCCACCTGTTTGCAAAGCACGGCCATCATGGGCTGGGAAGTTGTTAACCCTTCCTAAAATGGCATTTTCAATATTTTCTGATGCACACACATTTACGCCTTTGGCCATTTCAAGATCTACATTACTACCGGACCGGATCTGACCGAGCAAAACTTGCATGCATTTCCGTACCCGAGGTCCTTCCAAATCCCGGTAGACGCTGATAGTGAAAGGTAGGATGTTTGGGGATTTTGGGGATTTTTTTTGCTGCTCATGCAATTGTCTGTATTCATATAACACCCACAACTAAAATCCTCACATGTATTTGGATGGGAAGTGAATCTTCAAACCAAAGAATGGAGGCTATAATGGAAACTAAGGTAGGACTACCGTGTTTGTCAGGGTGCCACAAGAATGACTTAGTAGTGGAGGCAATCAGTTTATGGACAGACCCATAGGGGTTCGGAGTGTACAATAGTTAATCTAGATCTCTGAAAATAGTATTTCAGGCAAAGATGGGCTATTAGACATGAAGAGAATGGGAAGTGAGTCTCCATACCAAAGTATGGCGGATATTATGGACAACAAGGTAGGACTCAAGCGGTTGTCATGACGCAGAGAGATCAACAAAACACAAAATCAGTCCATGGTTAGACGCGGACTAGAGCACACAAACGTGAATAAAGTATGACTTTGCAGGTAAGAGCTAAGTACAGGATGTTTAGCGCACAAACACGAGCACAGTTTTGCATATTGTTAGTGCAATAATTTAAATCTCTAATAAAACGATCTTTGTCAGGCTCACAAATAGAGTCTTTTAAGATGCTGAATAACTCCACGCTTGCGTTTTCATTTGCAACCAGCTGCATAATGAGTAATGAGAGGATGGAAAGTAGATTTAGATACTTAGGATAATCAATAAGGAACCATACTTATCTTAAAACGAGCAGAGATAAGATCACTATAGGACTTGGATCATTATATTAAACAAGGATGATTACTTAATATGTGTTCACTTCACAGGTTGGGATTGAACCCATCAAAAACAGAAAGAAGCAGGGAAACTCTATACCATGGACCAGAGTATTAGTGTACCACAGAAATCCAGAAAAAAATGTCCAGAGAGCAAAACTATGTTGCTTACAAATTGTATCAGTTGTTATTTAATCATGAAACAGAAATTTGAAAAATAGTAAATTAATGACACAATACTTTAAAGAACATATCATTACATATCACAACAGCAAGGGTAAACATTACACATGGCTAAAATTAGTTCATCATCAAAATCATTCATAGTGCAGCATTCAAACCATACAACATTCAAAGTGACATTCATCCAAACAGCAATAGCTAAAAATGACAAAATTGATTCATAATCGGGAGTGAGCACAATCCTCGCATCCCGTCTGATTATTTTGATATTTTTTATTTTTTAGAAGTAGAAAAACATACAGTAGAAATGATTAAAACAATCTATCATAAGGGTGGATCTAAGAGTGAAAATGTTGTGTAGATCACATTTCTGGGGAACATAGCTCAACCGGTTTCGACGTAGTATATCTATTGCACAACGTCTTCATCAGGAGATATGGAACGAAAGACTGCAAGAGAAGAACATTACTGCATAAATATGCGGCTGTGCCCCACCTCATTAAACAGACTCAACAGTTAAAAATGTATTGTGTACCCACCATGTGCCACCTTTTACAAACCATGTAAAGAGAAAGTGAAATATTTAGGTGCTGGGAAAGTCAAACAAAATCAGGAACACATCCCAGTAGCGGAGGTATATTTAAAAAGGTCAAACGCAGGGGTGTTGGCTCCGTACAATATGCAGGAAAAGCAACGCTAGTTGGAAACACCAAAGAGAGGCTAGAGAGAAGAGAGGCATGTTCACCAGATCAATTAAGGTGACTGAATGACCGGAGGAATCAAGACCCAGTGTAAAAGTGCACTAGTAGATAATAAGCCAAACTGACCTCACACGGTCAGCCAATCACTGACATGATGGATGGAAGGAGTATCTATACTGGAATAAGAACCCACAAGGGGCTACAGCTGTTCATGAGCTGAAAGACAGGTATGGCACAAATAAGACCAAAATAAGATAAGCACTACACAGAAAATACTAGCTGTGAAGGGTAAATAGATTATCTGTCAGGGCAGGAGAACTGTGCTTGATGGTGCCCATCATTGGCAAATCCAATGAGGTGGCCTACTGGGCGTTGAATACGGTGAGAAAGCTTGTATCAGCTTCAGATGCCCAGGCTGGCTGTGGACCAAATGATAGTATGAGTGTAAGCTCAGACTGTGTCCAGAAAGATGAGGCAAACAGTATTGTACTGAGACAGTGGTAAATAACACGAGCGGAGTATGAGAGTCTTCCCGTGGAACAAAGCCAAATGACACGGTTGTGAACTAAAGAACAAGTATCTAAACACTACAGCAAAAAAATGCTGTACTGGGACAGTTCGTAATTAACAGGAGCATGGTACGAGAGCCTATCCATGAAACAAGCCAATTGACACTGTTGTGAACTAAAGAGCAAGTGTCTGAGCGCTGCAGCAAACAATGCTGTAGCCATGAGGTGGTCCGCGACAACCAAAGAAACCCCCGGGGTCAGATTGCAAAGAGCAGCAGGGCCTTCCAGTTGTTAATAAAAATTACTAGCATGTACATAATGGGCGCCTACCCAGATGAAATACACAGTCGAACACCAAGGGACTGTAAAATGAAAACACCCGGACTTACTTGGTACTTGGTACACAGGCTGAAGAGAGGGGTAACTGTGAAGAAATCAAGCATCCCGCTTGAGAAGCTCGGCGCAGTCACGTACTGCATTATCGGGAGTGCAGTCAGTGCACTAAATCTAACTCAGCCCGCGGTGTAGGTCACGTGACCGAAACACAACACGTAACCGGGTTAAGTAGCGTGATGCTGGACAGCCTCTGCATCAGAGTGTCAGGCCCGCCCAGCATGGAGATAGAAAGAGGACTGGTGCAGAGCCTCAGTTAAAGCAACGGCTGCAGTGAGAAATGTGGGTGCGGGTGTACCACAGAAATGGACCAATTAATTGAATATAGGGAGATGGGGAGTCCCATGACGGAAGTGATGATGGACTAATTTTATCCATGTGTAATGTTTACGCTTGCTGTTGTGATATGTAATAATATGTTCTTTAAAGTGACTATTTTTCAAATTTCTGTATCATGATTAAATAAAAACTCATACAATTTGTAAGCAACATAGTTTTGCTCTCTGGACAATTTTTCCAGATTTCTCTGGGATTGAACCCATGACTGTATACATATGCTGTAAGGATATTCATCTATCAAGGCAAAACGATTGGGTAAGACAACATGAATGTGACACTAACAGTAACAAGCACAACTGTGTTAAACTCTAAACCTATATGTGGAAGTTTGCTAAATCTAATTTACCTTATCTTTATTTTTCTCTGTACATTGTTTTACCTCAAATCATCCCACCCTTTGCCCCTCCCTCTATGTCTATGCTGTTTGGCATATGGTGTATGGTAACACACTAATTTACCATACATGTTTTTTTTCTCTTTATGTGATGGATATATCTATGTGATTGATGTGCTACTGATACACTGCAACGTTTGGACACCATGTATATGATTTGGGTCATTTCTGTGCACCAATGTTTGTTCAAATTACAATAGCCCTGATTTGAAAAAGACGGTGGTATCTGCCGAAACAAGTATTATCACAAAGGGCAACTTTACATAAATACTAAAACACCATTTATTATTACAACACTTGTGTGAAGTGTACTTTTTTTCATGGCCCATGAATTTATTAAAAGTAACATCCACAAGTCCAATTTGTGTTTACAAACGGAGTAGAGGAACTATATGTCTCTGTTCAGTTACCCAATTCATATGACAGAAACCTGTTACAACGGAAAACAAGGGCGCTGAGGTCTATTTTTCAGTATCCACAGTGAATGTTCCTCAGTAAGCAGATACAAAACACTGCCAACTAAAACTCAGCTCCATAGAAAACAAAGAAACAATTGATCAGATAAAAAGAAAGGAAAATCATATACTCACCCTCCACTAAAACAATTTATAGTAAATGTACAAACAAGATAACAAGTAAGTGTGCTCTAGCAAAGTACAACAGTCGCCACTAACACAACTATTGCTCCTGCTTCAAAAAAGAAAACTAAGCAAACATGTAGTGAACAAATTACAACTGAAAAAAACCCAAACTCTATCTAGCAATGTAAATATAGCCACAGTAAAATATTAAAAAAAATCAATTTTACAGAAAATGTTTTGGCACAGAGTTCTTGGACTATCTCATAAAAACAAGTAATGTTCCTCACTTTAAAATAACAATAGAAAAATGATACTTGAAGCACTGATTTACAGTGCATTCAAACTAAAAATAAAATTCTTTTTAATAGTTTAAAACAGAATGAAACCACTAAGTACATTAATTAAAACCTACAAAAACAACTTCTAAACATGCACAATGTGAACATAGATTTGATTTGATTTGATTTGATTTTAGCATTTATAGAGTGCATACCCTGTAGGGTCCAAGCTGAAACTGCATCTAGGTACAGGTATTAAATTCTGATTTATCATAAAACACATCGAGCCATCACTTCATACTTAGGTTGGTTGTTAAACAATTAAATAAAAAGGTGAGTTTTGGTAGTTTTCGAAGGTTCAGCAGAAGGGAGTTCCATGACCGAGGCCCAAAAGATGAGAAACGCCTGTCATGCCACATTTTCATTTTAACAGATGGAACGGTCAGAAGACACTGGTCTGCAGAGCTGAGGGATCAGTTTGGGCAATAGGTTTTAATTTCTGCGGTCATATAGGCTGGTGCAAGGCCATGAATGCACTGAAAACCTTAAACAAGATTTGCTGATAAACTGGGAGCCAATGAAACCTCTTTCGATATTGTGAAACTGTTGCCTTCCTTCGCAATGTAAAGATCAACATTGCAGAGTTCTGTACAACCTGCAGTCTCCTGATTTGAAATGTTTGGACACCCATAAGGCAGGCATTGCAGTGGTCAAATTTTTTATTTGTGAGTATGCCTAACACAGTTGGTGGGTCTTTTCTGCAATGAGAGGCAAGATAACTTTGTTAACTTCTCTGCAGGTGTATGGTTTCACACCAGTAGCACAGAACCATATTTCAATGAAGAAGCATACAAATAACAAGAAAACCAACTTGTCATAGCCACTAATGGAAGAGGCAATGAAATGCTAGCGGACTCCATTATGGCAAAAGATAAATTAATAGAAAAGTATTCCACAATAAACTTTCAACCAATTGTTCGTTTTTCCCTCATAAGTTGTCCAGTGTACAAATGAACATGCAGCTAAATATACAATGTGTGCCAACAGTTGTTCAAATGTTTATGACAATTCCTCAATCACTATGTCATTATAAAAGACAAAGTAGAATCAACATTTTACAAACCCTGGACTCCTGGCCAGTGCACATTGACACTGGACTACAAGGACATTACGTGGCACTGCAGGAACTGCTTGTAAAAGCAATGTCCATCATATCAAAATGTTATCAACACCCCTTCTTACAATATGAAACCTTGTGCATAGCTTGTACAATGCAAACAGTCCTGCTCTAGAACTACAACAACTCAATCACAATCTTGTAAACGGAACTCGCGTAGAACTCCTCAGACATATAGAACACATGCAAAGTCAATATTTTGATCTGAACCAGAAATTGAAACCACAGTTAACTTTAAAAACATGAACTAACAACTGTCTAACATTAACCTACTTACAAAAACACATCCAAAAAAGAAATAGCAAAGTTTGAAAACACGTCTTCTGAAATTCCAGACAAAGTATGTGTTTATTGTCGTGGAACTTTCTATAACAAAAATACAAAAGAGTAGATATGTCCTACAAGATAGAAGACAATGAGGAATATCAATGGTTGCAGTTAGCCTTTTATTTAACAGCAGAATATAATTACAACATAAATTATCCCTTAATAGTTTGCACATATTGGAAGGTTAAGCTTGCTAATAACCAAATGGCATCACAAGTTATCAATAATAACTTGCAAATATGTCAACTTCCAAAAGCTCTCCAAAAACCTAATATATAAATGTATCATAATTTAACCAGTACACCCTTACCAAGCTATAATATGTCTCCAATCCAAAACTGCTGAATTGCCTCCATCAGAATTGCTCAAAGGCGTTTGTGGGAAAGTAGTACACTTACCATTTGACATTAATGATAATGTAGAAAGACTCTGAGTATGACGACCAGTACAACACTCTTTGATTGTACTATTTAATGTGGTGTCAACAAAAGACATAATTTTCTGGCAACAACTAGTTGACTTAAAAAAAATTAAAGAAGCCCTACAGTATCTTAAACAAAACAATGAATTCTGAAAAGCCATAAGCATAGAGGAAAACCTAAAAGGAACAACCCACATATATGAAGATGCACCACAAACTGGTACATTTGAACAGTATACAATTCACACAATACATTCCAGAAACACCATGGAAGACACATTAGAAACATATAAAATGTGCTAAGCCAAAATGTCTCCAATGAGCATATGGGAAAAAAGTTTAGAAGGGTATTGTTTCCTATTACTCTTTCCTGAAGGAAAAGGAGGAAGACACGATGAAAGACCAATACAAATCATTGCATCAGAATAGCGTTCTCTACAAATGTATTCTGAAGATCCAAGATACCAGTAAAATGTTGCATACATTTTCAATCTCTTGTTTTGAAAGCAAACTAGCAACTCTATGCTATGACACTGCACATACAGTAAAACAGGCAACAATGTCTTAAACATGTCAGCCACTGAACTCCTTGAAAAGATAAAAGACAAATATGAAGTGTGGCAGTCAAGTATTACAAATCTCTTGGCAAATATGTGTGGTACTGCTCCCGATGTCATGCTGATGGACGTTGTATGTTAAGGAACCTAGGTTCCCTCACATGGTTTGTTATCCTAAGTTGTATTGAATCCAGATGGGAAGACATGCATATGTTTCTACGCATTGCAAACGAAAAGAAAGAAGGAATAGACATAAAATGTTCATGAGAACTAGGTTTTCTCGATCCTTTCAATGTCTCAAGATACTTTCAATATTGTTTCATTGCCATGTTACACTTCATCTGTAATAAAAAAAGCAGTCCTCCACTCAAAGAATTAGAACACTTCTGCTGAAGGAAGGAATATCAATCCCAAGATCACTGCACATCCACATGCTCTTGTGGGTTAAAAATGCTCCAAAGTTTTGCCACAACAGTGATGCCATTGTTTTACAATTTATGGAAAACTACATTACCTCTAGCATCCCTTCAGAAGTCATAAATAATGTCCTGCGGACACCAAAGTGAGGCAAATACTGCCGACGTTGATACAAAAACACATACAATCCAAACAGAAGTACAACTTTGGAAAACATGTGCCTCTATGATTTAGCCCAAAACTATACCTACAAAATTAATGTCATAGGAAATGAGACAACTGGCAAATCCACAGTCTAATTGACCATGTAAATTTATCATTTAAATCTACCGAGCATAGACTTTTATTATATGACCCTTTTGCAACTATTGAAACCTTGGCGAAAAGAGAAAGAATTGTTAGGTGACCATGACACATTTGAAACTGCATTCAAGACAAATGAAAGTAGTATGACAATGAACATTTTAAAAAGTACAAAGAAATGTTAGATAATGAACGCCAAGAAGAAGTAATAGAAACAATCCCAGATGAAGACACTCTAGAAGGGAGTCAACCATCTCTTACAGGGAGAACCACTCCTTTAAAATGAAGCAGAAATATCAATTTATGAGGTAAACCACTTTATCAATCCAAGCAATCTAAAGAAGATTGGTCAGTGCTCAAATTACAGTTAAATGATGAACCACTCACCATTTATCTCGAATTCACTGAAGAAGTTGAACATGGTGTAAATATTAAATTAATACTTGTGTTGTAAACATTACAAACCCCTGCTCCTCTATGTTAGTTAAAGCTGTTTCTAGCAAAACCTTATTAAATAAAACAATCAGAAAATGTATAGAAAACCAAACAAATAGCCTTTCAGCTGTTATAACTGCCCCCACAGGTCCAGCACCTTCCACTATAGGAGGTGAAACTTTACCTCTTGTACTCCTCCTCCCTCCACAGCAAAACAAAAAAGAATATTACAAATTGTGAGCAGAAGCTGCAACTGAGTTATACAGAATTATATGACAAATTAATGTTCTAGTAGATGAGGTAAGCATAGTTTCCAATCTAATGCTTGTTTTAATTTGTTTAAGAATGCAGGACATCCTAAAAACTGGATGCAAAGAACTCTTTTGAGGGAAACATGTTTTTGTTTTTGGTGACCTACTGCAGATAACACCAGTGAAAGGGCAACCCATACTCAAAACATAAGTTTGTAGAGATCTTTGAAAAAAGTACAATACACCCAGACTCTAATCCTTTAAAACAACATATCGAAGTGTAGATGCGCTATATAGACGATATCTTGGTGAAATGGGAAGGTTTGAGTGATACAGCTGAAAGGTTCTTCGAGTGGCTGAACATCCAGAATCACCACTTGAGATTCACCAAGACTATAAGTAATTTGTTTTCTAATTTCCTTGATATTACAATTTTCCATGAAGATGGACACTTACTAGTGAAACCTTATCATAGACCTCCACAACGCAACTCATTGTTGGAGTATATGAGCCACCACATCAAAAATATATGAGAAAATGTACCTTTTGGGCCATTTTTACCACTTACAAGGAACAGCAGTACAAAAGAGGCATTTGAAGAAGAGGTGACCATTTTGTCCCAGAAACTATGCAAACAAGGATATCCTAAAGAATTGGTCATAAAATCTGCCAAAACGTTCTACAATAACCATAGATAAGCCCTGTTGGAAACGAAACCACTGAAGGCCCCCAACATTCGGTTGGTATGTGTTTCCACGTTTACTAATCAGACTTTGAGTATGTATTAGAAACATCAGCAATAAACAGTGGAAGGTGCTGGATCGACCGGATCAACATCTAGAGAGACACATTTTTGCCTACAAGTAGAGCAACTGTGTGAGCAAAAGTAAACTTTCTGACCAAGGCCGCAGTGACCCCAACTTTTGAGTCAACCTGGGGACTAGACCCAGTTGTGGGACACTACCCATGCCAGACATGTGGGGTATGCAAACGCACATAAAACATCTAAGACTGCAGAAATAGGCACAAATAGCCCCAGAAAGCAAAATTGTTTATTTTAACCGTAACACTGACCATGTAATGTATTTAATAACGGGCCCATCTAGCCTGAAACACATAGGGAAAACCAATAGAAAAATGAAGACCAGAATCATTTAACATAGAAGGCCACAAGGGGGGAAGCGTTCCTCTTGCATGCTTTCCACTGCCCAACCTCTGTACTTCAAATTTCTGGGTCCCAGACCCTCTCAGGACCAGCAGTTGATATCTGTAAAGAAGTGGTCCTGGCATCTTCTAGCTCCTCCATCTTCTGAATGGGCTGCTAACACGAGCTACGCTGCTAACAACACATACTCTATGGACTGCACCTAAGGGGGCTTTTTAAGCTTCTCTGTTTCCCTTAGATGTGGGTCATCTGCATTATTTATCTGACCACTCCTTCAAAATGGCAACTCTCCTGCCCTCTTCTTTGTCCCAGTACCTATGGAATTATGGGGCTTGAAGTCCCTAATGGAAAAATGTGTTTTTCTTATTTCTGTTGTTTTACAATAAACCATTAAAAGAGAGGGGCTTCAGGGGAAAGTTGAATAAGAGGGTTTCCCATTCCTCCTGACCTGTTTCCCCCTCATGTGATCTTCTTACAGAACACCACCCCCAGGGAAACTCTCCTGCCCTCTTCTTTGTCCCAGTACCTATGGAATTATGGGGCTTGAAGTCCCTAATGGAAAAATGTGTTTTTCTTATTTCTGTTGTTTTACAATAAACCATTAAAAGAGAGGGGCTTCAGGGGAAAGTTGAATAAGAGGGTTTCCCATTCCTCCTGACCTGTTTCCCCCTCATGTGATCTTCTTACAGAACACCACCCCCAGGGAATCTTCTCATGTGGCCTTTTTTTGCACATGAGAAGGGCCCCAGGCCAGTGTTTCTTGGGGAATAATTGCTGATTCATCAAAACCTGCAGCATAGTTTAAATGCAGTGCATAAATATCCGCCTGGGAACGGTCTGGCAATCAGTTTTAATAAGACTATGGGCCTCATTACACGGATGGCGGTAAGGGTCACTGTTAATGGTACCGGTGACCGTTAACCCTTACCGCCTTACTACGAGATCCCTTTTGCGGGTTGGAGACTTTAACGCCTGCTTTTTGCAGGCGTTAAAAACCAACCCGCAAAGGGACCAGGATGGTAATTACGGTACCGCAATTTGCGGCACCGTAATTAGCACCTTCCCCATTCCCATAGAGCCCTATGGGGCAAAAGTGGGAATGGGGAAGGGCAATGGCGGAAAGGGGAATTACCGCCCCACCAACCTTGGAATAGGGCGGTAATTCCCCTTTCCACCAAGGCAGTGCCGGTATTTACCGGCATGGACCAAGGTGCTAATAGCACCTTAGTCTTCCGCCTACCATGTAATGAGGCCCTATGATAAAGATAATGATTTTCAAGGTCAAAAAAGTAAGATAAATAGATTCACTTGGAAAATAAATTACAAAACAATTGAAATTGTTGATGCATATACATACTTGGGCATTCCCTTATTTGAATCTGTAAATTGTGATAAGTTGGGGAAAATAACAATGAGGAAAATACAGAAAAAGTTCAACGCCATCAAGAACTTTGTGAAGTACAAACGGCGCTACTCAATAGAGGGTCTACTTAAGGTGTACAAAACCTGCATTGTGCCTTGTGCACTTCCCAATTCTACTCCTATAGAAACAATTATTAGCGAGTTTGGATTAACCACCCTCAGTACCCTAAAAACAATCAATAGTGGTATATTTTACTTGACACTCTTGAACGAGGAAGACAATCCGTAATCACAGTATTTCAACTTCTCAGAGCTCTTGAAACCCAGCTCCCCTTAGGGAACTTTAAGGGTATGTTTGATTGAAATGTTATCTTTTTATAAATATATCATATATGATTTAGTATTACCGGTAAATGTGGCAGTGGCATGTAAAGAATTTAAAGAGAAAGCTTGCATCTGGAATAGGAACAATAATTTGATGAAGCTGGCAACTAAATCTGCCTATTCTAGATACGTATGTCAGGGATTCCCCTTGAATACTCTTTTTCGTTATATTGTTAATATTAAAAACGCAAAGGTAAGAAGATTCAACCTGCAACTCCTACTTGGTTTGTTGCCTACATTTACTAGGATAGGAGCTTGGAATAACATACTGTACATGGAACGGCTTTGTCGTTTCTGTAAGACAGAGATAAAAACTTCCAGACATTTGTTGACAGGTTGTGCTAAACTCAAGGAAATCCATTTCAAAGGCTATCATAATATTTGCCACAGCCTGGACAACTTCCATAGAGAGCAGCGATTTTGGTCCTTTTTATTCTTAGGTCTTAAAGTTTACCTTTTATTATAAATGGCAAGAGATTGTTAAATTATTGAATGAGCTTTATTGAATCAGTATGAGAGCTATTTTCTAAGAGATTTTAACATTTGTCATATGTAGATTTTTATGGTGAACTCACCCCTCATAGAGACTATGCATAACTAAATATATTATGAAACAGATATGTGATTGGTTCCTATTAGAATATCATGTGGTGGTTAAAACATTTTGCATTGCATTGTTAAAACTTTTTAGATAATGAAATATGCATGCAATTGAATTGCATTTTGTAATAAGTATGTTTTGTACTCTTTTTAATTCTCTTGGAGTATTTGTGTTATATGCTGTGTTTCTTCAGTGTGAAAAGGATGCATTTTTAACCAAAACACTTACAATAAAATAATAAGAGAAAAGAATAACCCTAGAACCCCCATCCACATAAATCAAGTCAATGCTTTGTGCCCAGATTGTTTTGTACCTGATCCAATTCGTCCAGCAGTGTCGGCTGTGCACTATAGCAACATTTTGACTTTTGGGGGTCTAAGCTGAAACAGTGTTATTGTTTAAGTTTCCAGTCTGGGTGGGGCCCGTGGCAAACGTTTTGTTTGCAAAATGTCAGCAAAATCCCTTCATGTGATTCAAAAGTTATTAGCAGCTCATTTTCCATCTTTCGGGTTTCCAATGTATCGTGATCTTCAACTCAACTATAGTGTGGTAACCGTTGCACTGTAATATATGGCCCTAATGTACTAATTATGACTTTTCTTGGTGTAAGTTACGATAAGAGCCTTTTAGTCATACGTGCAGTTATGTTACAGCCAAATTAGCAAATTCACTAATTCAGATATGGAAATCTAGCTGATCTTAACCATGCAAACAATTGGTTGTAAGTCAAACCTGAGTCACTAAGAACAAGGACTTACATTTAAAAATACCTCATACAACTTCCCTCAGTGGAACAGACACCAGCGTAAGTGAACCCATTTATCACAAATCCTACCAAACACGCCTACAATTTTCACATACCAATTGCAAACATTTTAACTGATTGCTCTCAAACTATCACCATACATATCTTCCACCATAAGTCAAATCAACAAACTCACCTGCTTTGTGCATCACAAATCTACTTCATGGTTTGATTTACACCACACCACACATTTCTTCACAGGTTCAAATTCATTTAGTAAATACCTTCAAACTTACTCTCTGGGGGAGTGACATTCCCTGAGACCCAGAACTCCCTCAAAACTTCCAACAAAACCTACACACACCCACACAACCCCCCCGGAAAAAAATGGACACCCCTATCACCACAGCCACCAAAAATAGCGACACACCCAACTACATGCCCACAATTCACTGGTCACACCTACAGAAATACCCATGCCACATGGCGTGGAGAGGCAGGAACCAGGCAGAAAACACCCCCAGACACATGCACCTTCCATGATGGACATCCCGACACAGGCATAACACCACAGAATGGTGAAAAATCTGCCAGATGTCACATGTATACCAGGAGCACTTCGACTATCTCAAAACGTCAAACGCTATGCAAGCCAAACAGAACAATCACATCACACAGTGATACAGACACACTCAAACACATTCAAATAAAAAAATAAAAAATATACAAAATACCCACAAGGACATGACTACACATGTAAAACCATAACAACCTCGGGGCTCCACAATCTACAAGCAAGGTGCACAATAGGAAAAGATCTAGCCCTGGTCGCATGATGTTCACAACACCTGCACACTCTCTGTACTAACACAGTACATGTGTATATGCCCCCAATTACAGCATTGGCAATCAATAAATACTATCACTATTTCGCCACCCAATGCTGCAGAGGTCGTGATGTCCTGTAAGATGGAAGCTGCAAAGGAGCCCAGGTCAAGATAAACTTTACTGAAGGTGAAGTGGACCTGATGCTGGAGTTCATCTTCAGCCACTAGATCCACATACTCCATATGCCAGGACATTGCACTATGCAGAGCCAGCAGCATGCATACTGGCTCAGGCTCACAGAGCAAATCCACACCCTGGGCATCGAGCAAAGTACCTGCAGGGAAATTAAAAAGTAGTTGGATGAACAGGCGAGGGTGAAACTAAAATACATCCAGGACACCATTGCCCAAGGTTTTGGAGGAGAACTACCAGTCCCGGGATACGACTGATACCCAGGAAAGAGATGATGCTGAGCCTGATCTCGGAGAAGGTGTGCTATGGCTTGCGAGGCACAGTGACAGGCACGGACATCGGTGCTGAGATCATCTACTATGCGCACCCACTCACATCTCCGTCCCTGACACCCAAGCAGCATTTTAATAATGAAATCACATGTTGTAAAGGGAACACAACATGTATGCACATTGTCCATGACCTATACCCATTGCAAGTACATCACACCATCTTACAGTATGAAGTACACACCACGTGCATGCCACATACATAACTGGATTCGGATGTCCACAGAGCACAGATCAACGTCCCACACAAGTCTGTACACAACACAGTACACAGTACACAGCACCACCATTGACACATGCATTGGCGACTCCACAGAAAACACACACAACACAGACACGTGCTTGTCTCAGTTACAACCAAAGGGAGCATGCCAGCACAACACATGTCATCTCTGGACTGCAATAATCAATATATTCCAGGCCACTCCCACATGAGCACCAACAACTGTTAAAACTTCAAGCCACATGGACACAGTTGACACAACCACATGCTTAGCACTGTAACATTCATGCATATCCATGCATATCCATGCGAAGAATCATGAGGCTGCCACCATAACAACACACACAAACACTTGACACTTCGCCACATTGCCTTAACATTGCCAAAGTCAGCACCAACACATCGAAGGGGGTTACACATACAAGGATTACAACAGTAGCTTGACGGTCTAATGGGAAAATGTGTGAGGGCCACACAAATGCCAATATATAGCTACATGTCTCCACAGTATTGCCACTTATATGCAAACATCAATACTATGCAACAGACTGACATGTCTCCTTTCTTTTCCACTGTGCAGCCATGAAGATGGGGGTGGGACCCCTGCAGATCCCTCCAACAGCAGTGTGGAGGGAGAACAACATCAGTCTGTCTGGAGTATATCCAACAAGTAGACCCAGGAGGAGGAGGACTGGGAGGTCCATATCTCCCCCACACAGCAGGAGCACTGTGCAGAATCGTCAGCTAAACACAAATGTGTGGTTCTTCAAAATGCCCCAACTGCAGAGGAGGCAAGACCAGAGGTGCTGGGATAGGATAGAATGAACTTTGCGCAGGTAGAGAAATATGATGAGGACACTAGCAGCAGAGAACCCCACGCACATCACCTTCTCACACCATCACTCCCAACACAGTTCCTCACCCATTCTACACCAAAGAACCTCAACCCCAGGCTCTGCTGATGCCAGACCCTGTCATCAAGAAGCACAACCCCCATCACAGCCTGCAGGACCATGAGGGGTGGAGCAGCCCCAGTGGCATGCGAATTCCAAAAGCTGTAGCAGCTGATGCGCACCATCACACTGGAACTCGCTGGCATGTCCAGCCACCTGGATGCATTAACAACACTGGCAAGGATGTAAGGTGAGACATTTGTGGGCTGGGTAGCTCCTTGGATACCGTGACTGAGTTACACTTGGGAGTGACAGGGACATTTGATGCATTGTTGATGATACACTGCAAAGACGAGGAGACCTGAAATGGTGAATAAGGCCATGCTGCCACTGGCACCATTCCTTGTGTGCCACAATCTGCCCGCAGGCTAACCACCCCCCAAAGTGCACTCAGCCTGGAGGCAGCCAAGACATTGGGGAGGAGGACAGATTGGCCTCCCCGGGATCCCAGGCTGACCAACAGGCCAGAATGTGATGTGGGATGCTGAGGAAGTGGCCCCTGAAACCCACCTCAGACTCGCCTCATTTTTCCTTCTACACCTCCCACCCACCCCCCCATCACTTGTGCCACCAAATCCAGAAGCAGCCCCCCGAGAATGGCACCATCACACACACCCCTGCACAACTCCCACAGCCCCTTGTTCAGCACCACACATGAGCACAAATGAAATCTTTATTCTGCACCTAGAAAATAAAATCTGTATCACTTAAACTCGTCTGTCGTGACTTATTTAGAGAGACGTGACCCAAAACCAATCTGATAAAATAATCCAAGAAGGCCAAACAACCACTACACTGCTTTGCAAGGGAAACAAATTTTATTGCATGCAAAAGTCTCAGACGGTCCCACAGAACCGAAATGGCACTGAGCTCATCACACCCCAAGAAGTTACAGGTAATATGAGAAAACCACACATTATCATATATAGGTTACAAAGTCATCCCACCGCCCTCATTGGCTACCATCTTTATGACATGCTAATACACCTCTATAGTCCCTAGATCAATTGGCCACACCTTATCTATGCCCAATCCCCTATGTAAGTGGCCCTGTACATTGTCACTATTGAATCCTAGTACATGATTGGCTAACAGGGAAATTACAAAGTTCCAATTAGGATGTTGGTGAACTAATGTGAGTGTATTACCTGAATACTTTTAGATTAGCCAAGAGTTATTGATTAGTCCCTTCTCTTCTGTTCTCTTCTCTCCCCTACGTCCGGCAGAGGTTATAATTACTGCAGCTGATCTACTTAATTAAGAGGTGAATCGCTCATAGTTTGATAGTGATCTAGGAGAGATAACGTAGACTATATCAAATATACTCCATAGCTTGTATGCAGAATGCCGACCAACAAGAAGAATGTCCAGCCCAAATACAATCTCCGAAAACTGAAGTAAAGTGAAAAACCAAACGCAAAAAGGTGCTATAACATATTTTTTTCCAACAAACGCCCAATCCACTATAAATTCCACAGTGCTGGAGGAAACAGAGCCGCCAGGACACAATGGCAGTAGCCCCCAACAGGAAACTACCTTTGGGGATATAGATAACAACTCACTACTAGACCTTTGCCTTAAGATGCAAAAGCTAATGACTCCTGCCCCGAAGAAAACTCCTGATCTTTCACAGGACATTCAAGAAACTAATGTAGAAACACACGCGCAGGCGCCCTCTCATTCAGCTAGATTATCAGCCTCACCTAGTCTAGCCATAAGTATGACCAGAGCGGTTGCAGCAAACAGAACAGTGGGCAGTGAAGACTCATTCCCATGTAATACAGAGATAGCAGAACTGCAGTCATCTATTGCTGCAATGCAGTTTGCTATGAAGATCTTGTTAAAAATGTATGGCCAGATTTTGGACAATACAAGGCATATGGCCTTACTTAGTGATCAAAATAATAACACCAAAGAAGAGGCGAGGGTGACTTGTCAGCAGCAATTTGAATATTGGAAGAGCCTGCTGTAATTCCGGAGCCTGAACAGAATATCGGGGATGACTCTGTAGTTTATTACTCCAGGAAGCAACATAGACTGGCAAGGAGGGAGGCAATGAATAAGTGCACATGTGTTGTTGCTTCCCTACTCCCTGAAACAGCTAATGAAATGAAACTGAGTTAAAAGTCAAAGAAAGGAGCAGCAAGAGCCAGGAAAAGTACATCTACCGGTGTAGGCTGTTTTACCAGTAGGCTTATGACAGACAAAGATAATGTATCCCCAGGAGAAGGAAGTATGGAATCTGTGTCACCCCAGGTTGGAGAGGATCCGGAGACAAATTTGTCTAAACCTAATAAATGTCCTGGATCGGCTCCCTTGGAAAGGATGTCTGAGCTGACTATTTTGGAAAAGAAACTGAATTCAGTTGAGCAATCTGGTAATCGCATCTGAATAATCAAGAACATATATCAAGAAACGGTACGCAGATGGCTCACAAAATCTGAACTACTCATCAGATTGCACTCAGTGCCGCAATTTAGAGTACTCAAATGAGACGATTTTGAATATGTGGAGCCTCTTAAATGTCACAACCCAAGTGTATCTGTTATTCATTGCAAATTCTTAGTAATTGTGCAGTCAATACGTGCTATAAAGAGAGTTTTGACCTTGATGTAGATCCAGAAGAAGAAGATCCGAACTGGTCCAATAACGATAATAAGGAGGGCAAAGAGGTGCAGTCTATCCCCCAGTTCGTGCGCGGAAAAGAGATCCAGATGACAGACATTCAGAACGTTTTGAAATGGATAACAGATTCAATATTGGTTGTCATACAAAAGCCTTGGAATTGCAGAGGCTTTGAACACCTTTTTGCCCCTGATGGATCTCTCTCACATATTGTGAGACACACCTGTTTTTGTTTGCAAGAAACATGGCTGACAGTGCGTGCCTATGATATTGGATGGGTATAAGATCTTTCAATCATTGGCAAAAAAAGGGTTAGGAGGTCGTCCATTTGGGGGCTTGGTTATTGGTATATTGCAAATGGTTAAATTGTGTTGCAAAACCACTAACTCTGTTAACAACATGATAGCTGTTGAAATTGAAGGGTGTATTGGTGGTGTATTGCAGGGAATCCTATTGATCAGCCTTGATAACCCTTCCGGGGCCATTTGTAGAAAGTGTTTACACGATGCTAATGACAAACTATTAGCACAATGGTCACTATTTCCTGGGAATAATGCCAGCATAATTATGGGAGATTTTAATTGTTATATTGCTGAGATGAAGGGGACTTTTACTAATCCCCTCCTAAAAACTAAGAGCTCAATGACCCACTCCATAACTGATCCAGAGGGACAGTGTTGGCTGAACTTTTTCCGTATTTGGGATCTAGAAGTGGTCAACAGGAGAACAATGAGTGATTACCCAGGGAACCATACATGGAGTAATGGTAATTCTCAGAGCACTCTGGATTATTTTATTATAAATCCAGCTATTGCCTCTTGCGCAAAAGACATGAAGATTAATACAAATATGTGGAGTGATGACAATTCATTGACTTTTACGTTTGAAGTTGATGATACTGCCCATGATCCTAAACCAATGAGAGATATGTTACTAAACTATGCTGCATCCTGTATAAAATGGTCTGAAGTTAATATAACTAAAACAGCAAATGCAGTGTCAATTGAGAATATTCCTAACTATGGTGTATTTGGATCTATGTCGGTGGTTGCTATCGAAAATTGGATCGCGTTATTTACGAGTGCACATGTTACCACTGTTGTGAGGAATATAGGAAATTATCACTGCAAAGATACACCTTAGAATAGATATATTAGAGATGCGAAAAGAGAGCGAAGATCTGAAATCGGTATGGCAAAGAAAACATGTCTTACACTCAAGGCCTTTCATAGCACTTGTTGAGCCATTAAGAATAAATGTAGAGCACACATTAAAGGGAAGAGATATATAGATAAGATCAATCAATGTCAGAAAATGGGTCATTTACTGTTTACTAATAATACCAGAAATATCTGGGTCCTTTTGGGGAGGCAAGGGGAAAAGGTAAAACACAACCAATCAATCCCATAAGAGCACAACATTGGGAACATTTCCTGGAAAATCAAAATAGTCTAGTTAGTAAAGTCAATCGAGTGGAAACACTTATGGTACCATCTAGACCTCCCTTTACAGTGACCTATGATGTAATGTTAACTAAGATCAAGAGACTTAAATCCTCGTGTGCACCCGGACATAATTGCCTAGCAAACATAACCCTCAAGAGCAAACCGGAATTCTGGGCAGTATTGTAAATAATCCTTTTTGACAGGGTTCTAGTTGAAGGTATAATACCTCCATCATGGCAGACCGCCTTCTTAATACCTATTTTTAAGAAAGGCAATACGATGAACCCCAGCAGATATAGACTGCTGTCCATGCCTCATTGTTCGGGCAAGTTATTTGCATCAATTTTGCTCATGAGCTTCAGGCCTGGGTAGATAAGTCAGGTCTTCTCTGTCAATTTCAGTCTGGATTTAGACAGGGGTATTTGACTACACATATCTTGGTCATTATGGATAAACTTTGTACAAGAGCTAGATCTAAGGGCAATCCCCTTCTATATGCCCTTTTTCGTGGACTTCAAAGCAGTATTTGATCTTATACCCAGAGAAGAGCTGTGGGCTAAACTTAAGTCAGTGGACTGTCCAGATGGTCTGTTATACTATCTTAGGCTATTGCATCATAACACTAGTGTATCCCTTAAATCAGATTCTCAGGGGAACATGACCAAGCAAATAACCCAAAGCAAAGGGGTCAAGCAGGGTTGAGTTACAACCCCCTTAATATATAACTTGTTTATGACATACCGATTGTTGTAAGGTCTGCCCATAACTGTCCGCTATGATCGGCTCTGCTCACTGTGCAGTCCTGGCTTATGCAGACGATTTGGTGATCTTAGATAAAAAATGTGTATAGCTTACGGAGATCCACGGAAGCACTATGGGCATTTATAGACAGTAATGGTTTAATCGTTAACTGCAAAAAAACACACAACTGATGGTCTATACCAACGGGAAGATCGCTTGCACTAAATTGATGATTAAAGAACTAGAGATCTCTCATAAGCCTTAGTATAAATACCTGGGAATTGAAATTGATGATAGGGGAGATTATCCATCATGCAAACGAGTGTGTATATCTAGAGTGGCACAGATTACTGCTATGGTGTATTGTTTCACCATTGATTATGGGGGATAACCCATCTGGGGTGGAATCATTTTTATTGATTGATTTAAGGTGGTTACAGGTCATTGAGGGCACAAGAATTTTAGGTCTCCCGGATTTTATCCCAATGGCTATAATTAGGTTGGAATTAGGCCTTGTGTCATTCAAAACTCTTGTGTTAAACAAGCGGGCAGAAATGTATATTACAATGAGTAACAACCCTGCCAACAGTCTGTTAATGGCCATGTAGGAGGAAACACTCAAGGAGTCTACAACTTGCCAATAAAAAAAAAAAAGCATGGAAATGTTTTTTGATGAGATATGTTGGACACAGAGACAAGAGGATATACTATTAAAATGAAACACAGATTAATTAAAGGTATAGAGCTGTGTGACTGGCTCGAAAATTATTCCCATTTGAATAGTTTAAAAAAGTATCAATCTGGCTCCCACATACTATATACGTTTTAGAAGCCGCAGTTGTATTTAAATTTTTTACCCATCTCATATACTCAGATGGTTTATCCTGCTTTTGAAATTGGATCATTTGCCTGTATTGCCTGTTACTGGGACTGTAACTCACATACCATGGGCTGAACGATGGTGTTGGATATGCAAGAACAGGGAAGCCATCGAAACTGCTGAGCATTTATTATCAGAATGCCCTAATTTGACCGAAATATATCATAGATCATATGGTAGGTATGTGCATAATCCAGATTTGATAAAAGACATGGGGCCTGATCACGACTTTGGCGGTAACGCCGGCGGTATTACAGCGGGTGGTATTAGCCCTACAGCCGAACTCCCTGGAGCTAATAGCGCCGGATCACGAGTTCGGCGGTAATGTAATTCCCCATTCCCCATTGAGCCCATTCGGGAATGCCCCATTCCCCATTGGGCTCAATGGGGATAATTTGCGCTCTTACCCCCGGCGGATTTCCCGCCGGCGGTAATAGCGCCAATTTTCGGCGGATTTCCCCCCAGCTCAGAGTTGGGCGAAATCCGCCAAAGTCCTGATTTGGCAGACCCTTAAATCCGGCGGTTATAGCGCTACCACCGGATTTAAGGGTTACCGCCAAAGTCGTGATCAGGCCCATGGTATTTTGGTGACAGTGCATTAATACTAGGAACATAAAATTGTATATCCTGCAAAAACCAGGGAGCAAAAAGACAGATCGTTTTCGCTGGCATCTAAGCGAGACAAAAATCGAAGTGGTTGACTCATTTAAATATCTAGGAGTCCAACTCGATACTACAAAGAAGGCCCTGAATATGCAAGCAACCCTTTGGGCTAAGGCAAAGAACCTAGCCGCCCAACTAAAAGCAGTCGATCGAAAATATGGCAAATTCTCACTTCAGCCAGCAATCAATTTTTACAAAGCAAAAATTATCCCTTCTCTAACGTACGGCATGGACGCCACACCAGCAATTCCTTCTCATCTTTGGCTTAGACTCCAAGGTCTAATTTGGAGAGCAGTCCTAGGACTTCCCAATTCGACACCAGTAGCGCCGATAAGACGAGAACTTGGCCTTATATCCCTCAAAGCAATGGTAGATCACAGTACGTTGCAGCTCTACAGGAAAGTCATCCACCCAGACAGCCTGGAAATCTACCACATGATAGCCGAAGAAATTGAAATAGGCAAAAACCACTTCATGAACAAGTGGGCTATGGAACAAAAACAAAAACTCCACTTAATTGCTTGTACGGAAGAGGATCTGAAGAACAACCCTACCAGGGTCAAAACCAAACTAGACTGTTGGGACTGGATCTCTACCATCGACAAAGCGACTTCATATAAACTTCTAGCCAACCTGCCAGCGAATACAAACAAGCTGAAAGAGCCAATGGCTTACTGCAAAAGATATCCCAGCAAATCACTCATGAGAATCTTTTTGAAAGCTCGTTTGAACGTGTTACCGACACAAGAAATTCTAGCCATTAGATCGAGATCTAAAGAAAAATTTTGCAGACTCTGCCAAAACTCTGAAGAGACTGAATCAATAAAGCATCTAGTAATGTGCTGCCCTGCCTTGCACCAACCCAGAATCGCCTACTTTAGCTCTCTGACAGCCACCTCTTTCGCAGGAAACGAAGATATTTGGTGGAATCGAATCATCAATGGCGAAAAGACCCGATGGCACACGGCAGCCGGCAAACTTCTAAAACCTGCAATCGAAAAGACAAGAATCATCACTGTCGCTGATCCACCAACGAGAGAAACTTGAATCCGTGGCTTATACTGCTGACAAACCTCTTCAAACTGCAAACGAGATTTGCTTCACCTGAAATCAGTCCTTGTAAAAATCTGTTTCTGGATTATATACAAGTAAATAAAAAAAAAAAAAAAAAAAAAAATTGTATATTTCAATGTATAGCGATTGGCAGAAAATAGAGAGGATTGTGGGAATAACTATATAGAATCAGAATCATATGCCTATTTCCAATTATAGAATAGTGGGGAGTCAGTGAGCCCTGGGGGAATTGCGTATAAATGTATCCCTGTGATGATGAATTAACTGGAGTGATGTACAAACACATTATAGAGGGGCAAAGATAAGATTGTTATGCATATGTATAGCTGCTATTGACTAGCTGCATGAATGTATAATTGGTTAACTGTTTAAATATTGTAAACATAGATAATTTATGTTATCTTATATTTTATATCTTTTGATAATACTTTCGATGAAATTATGATTGGGTTTATTTTGTATTAATATAATGTGAAAAGTGTACTTCTAAACTGTAACACATTAAATAAAATTAATGTTATTATATAAATGAACAGGTGCAGCTGCAGACTTCTCCTGTCAGCTGGATTCCAGGATGCAAGCTTAAGATGAATTCAGCTTCTGCCTCAGGTTTCATGTTTCAACTTCTGACAAGGAGGTGAGGGTGAGTTACCCTGCTATACAAAACACTCCCCATTCATCAGGCTGAGCTAGGCTCAGCCAGCCAATCACAAACAAATGCATTTCATGAAGGCAGCATCCAATCAGGCTCACAGGTATTAAGGCCATTCACCAGAGACCAGATACCCACAGCACACAATGTGGATTGGGGCTACTCTCCAGCCTTTCAGTGCACTACACTGCATTAATTCCAGTTTCAGTCAGGGCTGGCTCAGTCACTGTGTCAAACAACCAAAACCAGACACCCACAACACAGCATGCATATTGACTTCTCGCTCCAGTCAGGTAGGCTCCATCCCAAGGTTGTGCCCACAAGAAGAATCCCCAGTCTAGCAGGGGCAGCTCCAGAGTAATATATGGTTATTCCACTCAACAACCATTCAAGGGAAGGGAACAGTGCCAGAGCTTCTCGGGTCTTCAAGAAACAAGGGAGTAAGGCAAAAGAAACCAAAAGACCACCAGTGGCCATCCTGCCTTTGTGTAGGAACGAATGTATTCCTACGGCAGGACATGTGTATCCCAGAAATGGAGGATACCCAGATTCACTTTCACATCAGCATGTAGCTGCCACCAGCCCATACCCTGCTCTTTGTGGAACACACATGTTCCCAAAAACATACACTAGGGCCCTACCCATGGGTGACCTAAGGGTATCCCATGGGTACGGTTCACCAAAAGGTAAGAGAGAAGAGCTGCACTTCTAGCCGTCAAAACTGGACACGTGTGACGAAATATACACAGAAAACACCATCAGAGAAGTGGAGGCCTTGTCCAGAGCTGCACAGGGAACCAAAAGTGGCCATGGAATCTTTTTCAAAAGTAGCCCTATATTCCATAGAAGTAGTATATGTCTCCCCTCTTTAATGAGACACTTCTATCGCTCATTGGACATTGTACAAGCCTGTTGGCAGTACCACTATTGCAGGAGTAATGAGTTGAATCTCTACATATGTCATACCACCATATTCTCAATAAAATAAAATGCATGTACTCATTCTTTACTCGTCTTTTTGTCATACCACCCTCCCTTAGTTCTTCCCTCTTGTTCGTTCCCTCAGCTCTCCTCTTAAACCTTGGATTCACTCTTTAACCCCTCCCTCTAGCCAACATCCTTCTTTCCTCTCCTCTGTTGTCATATCTCCATCCCAACCTTTTCTCTTGCTACCCCTTTCCTTCCCTCTCTCCCATCACATATATCTCACCTTCCCCTTGCTTTCTTCTGTATCTAACACCTACCCCTCACATTCTTGTTGCACCTCCTTCAAACTTCAACTCAGTCTTGCCACATCTCCATCCTGAATGGTCATATGTTCTTCCTATTACATTTAGAGCATTGTAGTGCTTATGCGCAATACCAGCTAATACAAAATGGTGTTGTTGTGCAGCCATTTTGGACATTAATTTCCATTACTGCAATGAAAGCCTATGTTTTTGTGGGCTCAGTAAGTAAACATGCATTTCTGAAGCCAGAAAGGGAGTCGGAACACTCTGCAGGTGCAGTGATAAGGGGTACTGGGAACCAGGGCAAGGAAGGGAAGCTGGGTTTTTCCACTTGTAGCTGGATTCTTCAACTCTTTGCTCCTTATGCTTGAGGTCTGCTCTTCGGCCGAGGACAGTCATAACCAAGAGGGGTGGGGACTCCCCCATAAAGAGAAGAGGTATTCCTCTTGGAAAGACAGATAGAATATGGACCTCCGGGTGATGTAGTCTCAATGAGAGGGAGGGCGCTCTGCTCCAGACCCCGATAGCACAAGTGATCTCTCTGCCGACCTGCTCAGGACAGTGTTGAGAGGGCCAAGATGAAGGTGTCTCCTGCATCTATTATAACAGTGATGCATTTGCTTTATGTTCATGTATACATGACTATATGTTATGTGTTAGTTATGTGTGTATGCATATGATGATAATAAAGGACCTATAACAAGCAATTTTCCTTTGTTAGAACTATTTGTTTAAGTGTGGTTTCTTGCCTGTCAGAGTTCAATAACTTGTTTTGTTGGGGCCTGTGGGAACACAAGTCTGAGATCCCTCCACATGGCCAAGCAAAAAGCAAAACAAGCCCTTAGCATCTGTTAGCTGGTCCGATAGCACAGCGAGTAGAGTGCTCACTTTGACATCTTTGCAGAGCCTGCGGAGGCAGGTTCGAATCCAGGCAGGGCCAATCTCAGCCTTTCATCCTTCCGAAGTCAATAAATGAGCACCACACACTGTGGGTAATAATAAGCAGTGCTCAGATACCTTAGTGTTTGTAGCGCTATATAAATGCTAAATTATTATTGATGATGCTGTTTTTCTGCTCTTCATTTGGCACTTGGTCTCCCGCTCAGAACTGCATTTTAATACTTCCCTTCCATCCTTGCACGCTCAATGGCTAGTCTCTTCCTCTCCTTCTGTCTCTCTATATTACTACTGCTCCCTTAACATCCTGCTCCTTGCAAACTATCCTACTCTCTTTCTTAAAGTCCTGAATGTTCTCCACATCCCAATGCCCATTTATTTGTCACCACTGTCCCACGCCTACCATTTTTTGTCCATTCTAACTTCCAAAACAAACCTGATTCTCTTACCTGCTTACCCCACCCTCCCACTAACTACTTCCTTCCTTTCTCCCCGATTACCCCGTTGATCTGGATTACAAATGACCCCTGTACAGATTAATCATACAGAATACTAGTGGAATTCACACAATTAAATGTATTTCTTTTTATTTATTTATTTTATTTGGTTATATGCCCAAATCCTAGGGTATCACGGCATAGGTCACAAGGATACTTTCATACTTGATGGTTAAAGAGAGGCTTACTAGTTTCTTGGTTAAATGAACAGCTTGGAGTTGGTTCCAAAAAGAAGTTGCAGCATGAGTAATACAAGGGTTACAAGTTGCATGTTAGGCAAGAATCAAGCATACGTAATGTTAACATTTAGCTATGACATGAAGAGGTTTGGGGATGAAGGTCAGGATGGTAGGCAGTTGATTATGTGGAGTGTCTGTCATAAGGTTAGTATTTATTAAAGAGCCAGGTCTTTAGCAGTTTCTTGAAATGTGGAAGGGAAGGCTCATTGCAGATGTTGGGTGGGAGAGAGTTCCCAATTCTGGGGGCTGCTACAGGGAAGCTGGAGTTACCTGTTCTGGTGTTATTGAATCGGGGGATGTGTAGATATGTGTTGGAGTTGGATCGGAGTGTTCTGGTTGTTGTTTTGCATATGAGACAGTGGTTAAGGCAGGTAGGGGCATATGAGGTGATACATTTGTGGGGGATAGGGAGTGTTTTAAGTAGTACTCTAGCTTGTATGGGTAGCCAGTGAGCCTCTCTACTGTACTGTGATATATGATCACTCTTATTGATACCTAGCGCTGCTCTCAAGGCCTTTTTCTGAAGTAGTTGCATTTTATTTCATTTTTTTTAGAGGTCCCTAGTAGGAGTATGTTGCAATGGTCTATCTTGGCCAAAATGAGGGCTCTTGCAAGTGTGATGCAATTTTGGGGTGTGAGGAGAGGTCGACTGAGTGCAATAAGTTTGGCTGGGTATGACGTGGATGATGCAAGTGAATCAATGTGTTTACACATGGTGAGGCTGGAGTCGAGGTAAACGCCTAGGGTTTTGACTTGGTGCAAAATGGAGATTGGGGTGCCATCTATGCCTATAGCTGTGTAATCTGGATGTAGTTTGCCGGTACGGGCAGGAGAACCTACTATGAGTATGTCTGTTTTTTTGACATTTAGGCAGAGGCTGTTTGTCGCCATCCAGTTCTGGATCAGTGAGTAGATTTTGTTGACACAGATAGTGTCTTGTTCAATATTGCCTGTGATGGGTATGAGTATCTTCGTATCATCCGCAAAATTGGTGTAAATTACTCCCATAGCATCAAGAGCAGCAAACAATAATTTAGTGTTGGCGTTATAGAGAGTGGGAGAGAGGCATGATCCCTGTGGGTCGCCCAGTGGTACTATTATATGATCAGCTGCTTCATTGCTGATGGCTACTCTAGATGTGCAGTCTGAAAAGAATGATTTAATCCAGGAGGTTGCTTCCTTTGAGAAATAGAAGTTGTTTGATAATGTTAGGCATAGTTTTTTATGGCCCGCTAAGTCATATGCCACAGATAGATCAAGTAATAGTAGGATGCATAGGTTTCCTATATCTCTGATGGCGTCCACCTGGTGTTTTAAGTCCAGTAGGGCTGTCTCCGTGCTATACCTGGGACGGAAGCCTGATTGTCTATCCCCTAGCAGATGGTTATTTTCGAGGTGGGATTGAACTTGCGTATAAGCGATTTTGTCGATAACTTTAAGGAGAAAGGGAACTGTGGTGATTGGTCAGTAATTGGTGGGAATACTGGGGTCAAAGGTAGGTTTGTTGAGAAAGGGTGTTACCCAGGCATCTTTGATATTGGCTGGGATGGAATTGGAGCTGAACGAGGCATTAATAAAGTTTGCGATGATAGTTACTAGGGTGGGGGCACAGGCCTTGACTAGTTTTGCAGAAAAGCTATCTCCTTTTCAAATGTAGGGTTTGAGGAATGCTATAGTTTTCAGTATCTGGATGGTGGTCACTGATGTGAAATGAAATTGCGGTATGCTCGCTATGGTGTCTTCCGATAGCCTAGTTGTAAGGCCGCTGTGTCTGCTAGAAGCATTCTTTATAGGGCAATTTTGTTATGAAGCATGTTTAATTTCGATGCTAATGCATCCTGAATAGTGGTGCACCATGCTTTGCTCGCGTGATGGTGGAGCTGGGATGTGTGTTTCTATTTCTCTAATGATTGAGAACAATTCTTTGCTATTAGGGGCAGAATTAGAGCTGTGTCGTTTCAAGAAGTTAGCTTTGTGGTTGATCACTGCAAGTTTGTACGTTTTGGATATAGTGTGGAGTTCTTTTTTGGATTCACTGGTGTAGGTTTTTCTGGATAGGTGTTCTAAGGCTTTTTTTTCCTTCTGAGTTCAATGAGTTCTTCATTAAATCAGTTATTGCTGCATTTGTGTTTAGGAAGCTTAGTTCTGAGAGGGGCTACTTCATTGATGGCTGTTTTCAGACAAGTATGGTAGTGCACTGAGATACTGTCAGGGTTGGCGTCGTCTGAGAGTTGTGCGTTGAGTAATTTGTTCACAATAGGCGTCAGGTCTTCAGGGGTGAGCTTACGTGTGTTTCTCATCAGTAGAGGGATGGGAGAGGTGGTGGCTGGGACTGGGCCGTTAGTCGTGGTTATGTTGAATTGAATTAGCGAGTGATCAGTCCACGATATCTCCAGTATATCTTGTAAGGAAACTCTAGTATTCAATGTTAGGACACAGTCTAGGATTCTGCCTTTTGAATGGGTTGAGGTGTTGACAATTTGAGTGAATTTCATTTCTGAAAATGCGTTATGGTGAGCAGTGGCTTTGTGATCTGATACATCATTAAAGCCCAGGTTAATGTCTCCTAGGAGAATGAATTTGATTTTTGGTTTGAGTATGGGACTGATGAGTAGTGGTAAGTCAATATCTGGGTTACTTAATGAGCTGGGGGCTCTCTACACTAACAGGGAATTAATGGGGGTTTTAGGATCAGTATCTAGATTGAGAGATATGAGTTTGTATCCTGTTAAAGGAGAACAGGACTTTGACTTAACATTACAGCCAAGACAATATTAATCCTGCAATAAGGAAAACACCAAGAATGCCACCACTGCGGGACTTTGATTGGGAGATTGTGATGCTGAGAATACATTGGAGGGACAGGGCATCCATGTCCATGTCTTGTTCTCCCTTATCATGGGTGTTCTGTGTTATTTCTGCACAGTAGTCCATGTGGGAATCCTGGCAGTGCAGCTCTTCCTGTTTTTGATTGTGGTGAAGAGAGACACCTGGGATACCCTTATGGCACCCATTGGTGGGGGTACAAACCTGTACTGCTAGTGCATGTTTTTGGGCCCAACAAGCAGGTTATTGGCTGATGGCAGCTCCATGCTGAATTTAACAGGTGCTCGGAGTATCCTCCATTTTGGGATACCCAGCCCCTGCCATAGGAATCAGTGGAATCCTGATAGAAGGCAAGATGGCCCCTGTGGCCTCTTGGTTCTATTACCTGTTACCTTGTTTTCCAAAAGACAAGGGAAGACCTGACTCTGTCCCTTCACCTGACTGGCTGTTGGGTGGAAGAACCATATATTGTATTGTGGAGACATCCAGGCCAGACTGTCAGAGCCTTCTCAGTGACTGAATGTTGTGGGTACACCCTTGGGGTGGGACCTGGGTAAATGGAGTGTGTGACCAATATGCATTCCATGTTATGGGTGACTGGTTTTTGTGTGTGTTACACAATGAATAAGACAGCCCTTCCTGATACTGACATGAATACAGTGTAGTGTGCTGAAAGGCTGGGTGCTTGCCCCAATCCACATTCCTTGTTATGGGTGTCTGGTTGGAAGTGAATAGCCTGAATGCCTGTAAGCCTGATTGGCTGCCTGCCTGCATGAATGCCCTTCTGTCTGATTTGCTGACTTAGCTTGGCTCAGCAGAGTGAATGAGGGTCAGATGTGTATATCTGGGGACCTCACACTTCCCAATTTGTTCAGAAGCTGAAGTTGAAACTTGAAGCTGCTTATCCTTGAAGCCCAGCTGGAAGAAGAAGAATTGATGCTGCTTTCCTTCAACAAAATCTTAAAGCTGTTGAGTCTGTCGAGGGCTGATCTGAGAGAGGACTTGGCTAGGAGACCTCTCCCCCAGCTACGAGGGAACATTGTGCAGAAGGCTGTCAACCGGAGACCAGGTCTGCCGAGGAAACTCAAAGTAAAGCACCTGGACATCGAAGCCATTGTAGTCCATCAACATCGACCAGGGTTTGGAGGATTTATGTAATCACTGGAAGCCAGTTGAGTCGGGTTGCCCAGAAGCGGGGACAGCTCGAAACTGTGCTGCATGACAGCAAGAGCCACAATGCTCCACCTTTGCCTGACAACATTAAATGAAGGGCTCCTTTGCTAGCACCCTCAACCACTTTGTCTCGCCGGAGAGAGTCGAGGTTGTCAACGACCGAGGATAATCCGCCAGTGGGTTTCCCGCCACCCGAAGTCCACAAAGATGCTGACAAATGAAGATCCGAAATCCATCCGTGGTTGAGTTTCCGATCGTCAACACTATACTGCTGACACCCGACACCTGCTTCCGTGCCTACGTTCTTCACTGAGTCTTCTTAGTGGAGCAGAACTATTTTCATCGAGGAATCTTGGTGACAGGGTTCACATTCTTCAAGGACTCTTGGTGCCCTGTGGCTCCTGCTTTAAAGGGAGTCCACCCTTGAAGGATCCGTCAATGAACAGTCGAATAAGCTCTGCTAACTTAGGTACATTGGGGTAGTTGAAAATTTCAGACTAGGAAAACAAGACTATTTTAACAATAATGGACTGAGCTTGTTAATACACTTTATTACATGTTGCCCACATGGGGGCATCCTCACTCAGAATTGTGCCTTGGTAGAGGAAGATACCATTCTGCCATGTTTGATTTGTATGCCAGAAGAACTCTCAGCAGTTGATGCATTTTAAATGAGTCAATAGTTAAGTGTAGTACCACATAGTCATTGTATATATTTGCCATAAAAGTGTGTTATTAATTGTGTATATATATATATATATATATATATATATATATATATATATATATATATATATATATATATATATATCATATATATATATATTGAACCTACTTTGTATATAAAGAACTGTGTTAGCATATAACATAGCGTGTGTGTGCATTCATTTGTGGGGGGCTTGGGGACTATACAATACTTATGAACCAGCCCACATCACCTCCTGAGAGCTTAGTCCTTGGTTGCACGTCCATAGCTACCCTATAGAGAACCTTGGCTGGAGTGCTCTGAGCTTCTACTTTTCCATATAGAGGAAAGGAGTACAGATACCCCCCCCCTCATCCCCCAGTATGTATATTGCACCTACTTTGTATATAAAGAACTGTGTTAGCATATAACATAGCGTGTGTGTGCATTCATTTGTGGGGGGCTTGGGGACTATACAATACTTATGAACCAGCCCACATCACCTCCTGAGAGCTTAGTCCTTGATTGCACGTCCATAGATACCCTATAGAGAACCTTGGCTGGAGTGCTCTGAGCTTCTACTTTTCCATATAGAGGAAAGGAGTACAGATACCCCCCCTCATCCCCCAGTATGCATACTGGTGGCAGCAGTGGGGTGCTAATGGTTTTAAGAATCAGCGTGTAATTCTATTGCAAATGGTAAATTGACTAGGATGAGCTTAGAGGCTCTCCAGAGTGCATGTGAAGCCAGGGAGTAGACTTTGAGGATAAGTTAAGGATGAGCTGTTAGCTGCCCTGGTGAACTACCAGACTGATTGTGATGCTCTTGATTAAGGGGGGATGGAACCACTGAGGACCCTACCCCTGGAGGTATTATTGAATCTGTTTCTGGGAGTGACACCTCTTCTGGTGCCTCTGTTCTGAAACCCAGCATTGATTCTTCAGGGAATGCCTTGGAACTTTAATCATTAAGGATAAAATTGTCCTTTGAATATAAAAAGTTAGAAACTGAAGCTGAACTAAAGAAGGGGGAGTTGGCACAGCAAGTGATATTCAAAGATAGGGATCTTGAACTTTTTTTTTTTTTTTTTTTTTTTTATTTGTATTTAATCTAAATAAGATTTTTTAACAAAGGAAGAAAGTTTGAAAACGCGCTTGATGTGGTTGTAACGTTTGACGTTCCTAATAGTTAAATAGTCGAGAGCAGCCTCACGTATTTGTCAGTGTAAGAAGGAAAAGAAAATCATTGAATCGTAGGAACATTGTGTTGAGACTGCAGCGGAAGGAGGACATTAAAAATGTGCTTCATAATGTTTGTTGTTGCCAGCTGCCATGTTTGTTTGTCACCGTCTATCAGTTTGTTCCAACATGATTCTTCTTCTTGCAAGGTGAAGTTTGAGAAGGTGTCTTTCAAATAAGTTCGACGGATGTCTGTCGTCGCAGGGCAGGTCAAAAGCAGGTGTCTTATCGATTCTTTAGTCTCTGTAGATTTACAAAGCCGACAATTACTGGTCGTGGATATGCTTCTAATCGCCAAGATTTCATTTGTTTCTAGTAGGTTGAGTCGAATTTTTAAAAAGAAATTTCTAGTTGATCTATTAGGGAATAGTTTCAAGTATGGTTGAACGGAGTCTAATTTTTTTTTACAGAACGGGGGGAGATGGTTGGTAAGTTTATATCGAGTAGCTGTTTCAAGAGTGTTAATCCAGTCCATTTCTTTGATTTTTTTGATTACTCTAACTGGGTTGCTAATAAGGTCCTCCGTGTTGCAGGCGACTGAGTCCAGCATGGACAGGATTTTAGTTTCCCATCGGGTAAGCATTTGACATGTCCGAGACGGATTTCTTCTCTTATCAGCTTGTAAGCATATGGAGCGTCTTGCAGTATACATTTCCGATATAGTAGCACACTATTGCTGTCCGTGGTAGATTTTAAGGAGGAGAGAGTAAGTTCCCGTCTGATTAATGTAATCGGGGTAGATTTTGGGAGGCCAAGGACTGATCTCCAGAAAGTTGCTTCCAGGCTTTGCCACAGTTCTTGTGGAAGATTCGGCATTGCGTCGGCGCCATAAGTCAAAGATGGTATGACTTTCTTTTTGTAAAAGTCTCGTACCGGAATGATTGAGAATCTGCCGAATTTTATGTCGATGGCTTTCCCTTGTGCGGCCAATTTTATAGTTTTTGCGTGCAGTTCTTCCTTCATCGCATTCTCTCTATGCGAACTATCTAGGATGACACCCAGGTATTTAAAGCTGGAGACTTTCTCAATGGTGATCGAACCTAGTTTTAGAGGTTGAATGGCGTTCCTTTTTGCAGATTTCTCGATGACCATCATTTTGGTTTTTGCTTGGTTGATTTCCAAGTTGTTTGCCAACATATATTGTTGTAAATTTGAAAGTTGGCGTTGTAAGCCTATTGGAGTGTTGTCCAAGAGGATGAGGTCATCAGCGTAAAGGAGGCGGCTAATCTGATCACCTCCGAGTTTAGGAGGAAATGCTCTCACCAGTTTTTCTGTCTCCTGGAAGTCTCCTAGGTAGGTCCAAAACAGCGCCGGGGCTAGGGGGCAGCCTTGCTTTACCCCTCTAGCCGTTGTTATTTCTTCTGTTAGGAGGCCTTGTTGGTTGAGGCGTACTCGCATTGAAGTGTTGGAGTAAAGGGCTCTGATTGGGGTAAGGATGCCAGGCGGGCATTTCCATCGTGTAAGTTTCTCCCACAATCTGTCGCGATCCACCTTGTCAAACGCCTGTGTCAGGTCGACGAACGCGATAAACAGACTTGGGCGTCCCTCCAAAGTTTTGCTTTTCAAGGCACTCAGTATTAGTATATTGGCGTTGGTCCCTAAGTTCTTTTTGAAGCCGGTTTGGAGATTGTCTTGGCAGGGAGCGTCATTGGCCCAGGTGGTGAAATGGTTTAGTAAAAGGGATCCAAATAATTTTCCTATTGGGTCAAGGAGAGCAATAGGTCGATAACTGCTAGGGTCTGATCTATTGCCCTTTTTATAGATGGGTACCACGTTTGCACTCTTCCACGATGGAGGGATGGATTTTGTGGTGGCACATCGTCTGAAGATTTGGCTTAACAAAGGTGCCCAAGCTTCGGAGTGGGCCTTCAGGTCAAAATTCGTGATGCCGTCCGGGCCTGGTGCGCGTGAAGGTTTTAATTTTTTGATTAAAGTTACGATTTCTTCGATATTATCTACACGGATCCAGGCGATATCGTTGTTTTCCATCACGGGCCTTGTGGTCGTGGTGTTCTTGAAGAGATTTCTGAAGTATGTTTCCCATTCTAGCTGGCCTATTCCATTCAATTGGCAAGGTCTGGCGCCAGGGGTTGTTGAATGGAGTAGGGACCAAAAGTCTCTTGCGTGGTTTCCTGTGATAGCTTTCAGAATATCTTCTGCGTCTTGCTGGTAAAGCTTGTGCCGGTAGCTTTTGAGCCAAGTTTTGTAGTTTTTAACTGCGTCTTTAATGATGGTAGTTGACTGTGGAAAGTCGAGTTTGCGAGCTTGTCTTTTTATTTTCCTCAGCTCCCTTTTTCTTTCAGCGACTAGTGTGTCATACTTATGTTTTTGGTCTGAGGCGATTGGTTTCTTGTTTCGTTTTGAAGTTCTAAATGCTGTCAGCAGTGGAATATAATCTACTTCGTTATTGCTTGAAGTGGTTTTGTGCTCGCTGTAGAGCAATGAAATAGATGTTATAGCCTTTTCTGTGATCCTTAATCTTGTCCCCTGGGCATTGGGTTCAATGTCTACGCTCATAGTATGGTTAATCGGAGCCTTTGTTGTCCAGGTGGTTTCGAGAAGGTTATGGTCACTTTCTCTGGTTTTGACGACTTTAAAGGAGTTAATAAGCAGTAACAAAGGACGTGATACTAGGATATAATCGATTGTTGAGTTTGATTTAGCTCCTTCCCATGTTGGTAATCTATTTGGCTCAGGGAAGGCTTCGTCTAGGTTGTCGTAAGCTCTAGACTTCATTAGATTCTGCCATTTAGTCGATCTTTGATCAGTTTGGCGTTTTTTCAATTTCAGTCCTTTTGTGCTCCCATAAGGTTGTCTAGTGATGTTGAGGTCACCACATAGGACTACGTAGTCGGGGTGGTGGGTTACTTGAGCCCAGTCTAGATCTTGTTCGATTGTGTTGATGAATTTTGTACAATCGATAGTCGCTGGGTTCCAGTATATGTTAACGATTATTAATTTCTTCGTCAGTATTTTATTTGTTTTTTCATCTCTTGTGGTCCAGTTTAGTTTTACCATCATAATGAAGTGCTTTTCCTTTAATTTTTCTGTATCGGTTAGGCCTCGTCCACTGCGAATTGCTATAAGGAGACCTGCAGTTGGGCGGCCTAAAAGGCTCTTCTTGGCCAACACTGTGTGGATCTCGTAGCCGTCCAGGACTGGAGATTGAAGCAGCCATGTCTCTTGCAGACAGATGATATCATATGATGTAAGGGTCACAGACCCCGGGGCTGTTAGATGAAGAAAACCTCGAGTATTCCATGAACACATTTTTAATTGGTCTTGAGGGTTTGGATTCTGGTAGACGGTAGCGTTGCTGTAGATCCTTCTCTCGGGTGGCTATTTTTGTGAATTTAGCTTCAGGGCTTTCGGCAGCCAGGACCAGAGGGAATGTAGCGACGAGGTTTGGGCTTGTGATGGGTCTGCTGGAGAAGACTTGTTTCGGACTGTCCTTTGGAGCTTTAGGTCTACTGTCGGATGGTTGGTTTTGGCCAGAATCTTGGAAGATTTTGTTTCCTTGACAGTTAAAGTTGAGCTAGCTGGACCTTTTACTGGCCGAGTGGATTCTTGTTGATGAGGTGCGTTGCTAGAGTTTGGATTTTGGACTCTAACGTTTGTTTTGACTGTCTTTTTCGATGTCGAGTAAGAATTTTGATAAGAAAATCGGTGGTGCTCCGTTGCTCTTTTACGCTCTTGGGATTCTCTAATTTCTCGGTGATTACGAGGTTTGATTTCTCTCGTAGATTCCGTAAGATCGTAACCCATTATTAACAGTTCTTCTAGGGCGGATTTAAGGGCATTATTTGTTGTTTGTGACGCGATGTATAGGTGTGAAATTGCTCTTCGGCCTTGGTGGCTTGGGTCTACGATCTGAAGGTCATCTGATTTAATTGAGCGTAATTTCGGAATGAAACTAAACAGGTCCATAACTGCTCTTCTGTTTAGAGTTACTTCATCGGAATTCCCAGGAATCTGCTCTAGTTTCAGTATCCATCGTGGTTGAGGTTTTGTGTGATATTTAACGGTTTTTGATTTGAAGGTTCTTTTTGGAACCTCCTTAGAGTGTGGTCTTGATGTAGGATTCTTTGGTTGACCTGTTGGACAATGACGATGGTGGCTGTTACTCGATCTTTGAGTGTGCCTTGATGATCGTCGATGTGATTGTTTATCCCGTTTCTCGTTTTCTGGCTTTTGGAGTTTAGGGTTGGGTACTGTCTTCAGTTTTCCCAATGGGGATTCTTTTAGGTTGTTGATATTCCTGGAAAGCCACTGTCTTCGTTCTTCAAGGGTATAAAAAGGAGATTCTGTAGTCTCTTTTTCTTTATTGCGGTGTTCTGAGGACGTTGTGTGGTTAGGTGAAGAGTCGTTTGCACTTTGCATTTCTTGGATTGAAGTTGTAGATTGATCTGAGAAGTGTTGAGTAATGTTCATCAAATCCTCGTCGTTTATAGAGACTTCAGCCTCTCCAGAAGAGTGGTTACATGTTGCATGAACTTCCGTGTTTGCTTCCCGTCGGTCTATAGCTTCCCCTTTCCCTTTAGGTTTAGTTATAGGGCTTTTTAACGAGGCTGTTGTTTCTAAGCTGACTGAGACCTGTCGTTGGAAAATCGGTTCTAATAATGCTGTTTTGTTCCTTTTGTAGTTGGGTTCTTTCCCTCCTTTTGACGATTTGCAATTATCTGTCGGGAGAGATGTGGGCACCGTTAAGTCGATGAATGAGAGTGTTTGTGTGCCCAATGACTTTGTTTGCGGTCTTTCTTCACGAACAGGGCACGTCGGATGAATTGGTTGTTGAGTCGGAAGCGTCGTCTGGTCTTGAGTTGGGTTGTTTTCAATCAAAGCTATCTTAGCTTCTAGGGCCGTGATATAACCCTCCAAAAAAGTTAGTTTATTTAGCATTGCCGTTTGAAGTGATGTATGATCCTTCATTGTGTCTCCGATTGTTTCGTATAGCTTGACAAAAGGATTTAAAGCTATGGATAAAGCTGACATCAGGGTGCAAGTGTCCAGTTTTTTTGACTGTAAGTCATTTGATGGTGAGGGGCTATACGGTGTCGATTTGCCTCTGGTGGGTGATGGCGGTCGTGTGGCTGGTATAGTGACTGCAGATAACCTTCTGGAAGCATGATCTGAGGAGTGTCTTCTTTGGTTATTATAGCTGTCCAAGTTTGAGTAAAAATTATCTAGAGTTTTCTCGAACTGGATTCTATTTTTAGATTTTGCCGGGTGGTTTCTTTCACAATCTTTTTCCTGGGTTTGTGGAATAGATGTGTGGGCCTCTCTCAATGGCCATGGCAAGGTCTCAAGTAAGGGGTCTTTATCGCTGTTGTTTGGTTGAGGTGAGGCCTCCTTATCACTTGGAATTTCTATTGGGTTAAGTTGGGTATTGTTTATCGTGGGGGGGTCTACTTGCTTCAACGGGGTCAGGTTATGTCGAGGAGGTATGGGTCTGTCACCCTCTTGTGTCTTTTGGCTATGGAGCTGGGGTTGAATCTGTGATTTATGGTCGCTGCTCTTTTGACTTTGCTGGGGGGCCAAAATTGGTGGTGTTGTTTGTGCTGTTGTATTACCGGAATAGAGTACCACCGGTTTACAGGAGGGAGCTGCAGGTAAGGTCAGTTTAGGGGCAATTTGCACCCCTGGCTCATCTGTCGTTATTTGTGGGATTGTTGAAGTGACTTGGCCCGAAAAGTGCCATTTTGTCGGATCTATGGTGGTTGCTGGTCTGTTGTCTTCTTTAGTAAGAGGAGGGGGTACTTTACGTTGGACTTGTATTACCCTGCGATGTTTTCGAGGAGGGGTGATTGCGTCTGCTGCCTCCAAGATTTCTGCGTCTGTCAGTTCTTTGCACTTTTGTTGTATGGCTTTGGAGTGCTTGTGGAAGAAGTCCGATAATAGTTTCAAAGGGCGTTGAGGTTTTTTCATGTTCTTTCTTGAGTCTTTAGTGACCACGCGAAGTGTTTTACTAAAGATCGTGTGTTTTGGTAGTTTTTTGGCAAAACTGTCTAAGTTCCTTTGTTTGCTTGCTATTTCCTCCTCATAAACTTTTTTTTTTTTTTGTTGAATCGTCAAATGACCGAGGTCTCTTTTTTTTTGTGGAATTAAAGGCAGAGCCCTTTTCTTCGTTGAGTGGTGGTCGGTTTGGAGCAGTCTCCTCGTTGATTTCATCGTCGAGGTTAGCTGATGGCAGATTTATTGAGGCTTCATTGAGTGATATTATGAATTTTTGAGTTTGGTCAATAGGTGGCGCTGATGCGGATTCGCTCTCAGATGTTCTCGCAGGCGGTTTTCCCTCAGATGTTTGTCCGCTCTGGCACTCCAGCTCTTTGTCCCCGGGTTGTGGTTCTCCCTCGGGGTCGGATGACACCTCTCTTCTCCCCCCCAAGGGGGGGGGCGGGGGGCCGCCTTCCGCTGCGGCCGCCTCCCGTTCTGGCAGCCCGCCCTCTGCGCTCGCCGGCCTCAGGGTGGACAGCCCGCTCCACGCCGTCTCCCCTCCGGGTGACTGCGGAGCCAGGGCCGCGACCCGGATCGGCCTGTCGAGCGTCGACAGGGAGACAAGGTGCATACGCACAGGACTCAAGGCGGTCCCCCCTCCGGGTGACCGCCGATCGCCGGCGGCAGCTGTTCCCGCCGGCGCACACCCACCTGGCGGCCTGGACGAATTCGTTCCGGGACTCAACGCGGCCGCCCCTTCGGGACACTGCGGAGCTCCGAGGGGCGTCAGGCTCGCCCGTGGGTGCAGGAACGAGACAACGGGTGCCGGAGGCAGGCGAGGCTCGACGGCGTGGGCGTCCAGGACCAAGGTGTCGTCCTCTGGTGAGTCTGCTTCGTGTGTTTGTGTAGGCCTTTTACTATTGAGAAGAAAAGTGCACTTTTCAGCGTCTCTTTTTCCAGTACCTATGCCCCTTCCCAGTGTTTTACGACTTTTTCCCAAATAAGTGCCTGTTTTGGGGTCAGGGCTCTGGGGTGAAAGGTGATCGTCTGTTGATTCAAGACAAGACACAGGGAGGTGATTGAGAGTGTCTGTAAATGTTTCAGTTGCGTTTTTAGGCGGCAATTTTGCATTGCTTCTCAGGCGGCGGCCTGTCAGATCTTCGAGGTCCAAAGCCTGGAGTTTAGGTGGTAGGGCGGCGGTTGGTGGAACAGCAGTCGGGCCCGTCTTGCCTGGCATGACTGCAAGACTGCCACTCGCCGCCACTCCGCGCCGCTCCACGGTGGAAATGAGGGTTTTGTAGTGAAGGGTGCTGGGTGTAGCTGGAAACACACCTCCAACAATGAAGCTGAAGAAAATACTGGGTGGTGGGAGTACACTGCAAGACTGCCACTCGCCGCCACTCCGCGCCGCTCCGCGGTGGAAATGAGGGTTTTGTAGTGAAGGGTGCTGGGTGTAGCTGGAAACACACCTCCAACAATGAAGCTGAAGAAAATACTGGGTGGTGGGAGTACACTGCAAGACTGCCACTCGCCGCCACTCCGCCGGATCTTGAACTTAAAACCAAGGACACTGAATGTCAGAGAATCAGCTAGAGAAAGCTAGAGTGGAGCCTTCAGGTAACCAGTTGAGAGTGTCAGGTCCCCTGCCACCAAGTTTGTGAAAGATTTGTTTGGTGTGTATGTGGTGGGTTCTGATATCCTCCAATGGATTGAAGCATTTGAAATGGCTTGTGGAATCCATGATGTTGACAAAAGAGATTGGGCTAAGTGTTTGTTAAGTGGAGTGCCTCAGACTTGGTATGACTGTATTCTAAAACTGAATGTGGAGGAAAGGGGTCCGTATGAGTGTATGAAATCTGCTTTGATTGCCACGTTTAGCAGGACACCTACCCAATACCTTAAAAGGGTCAGGGAATATGAGCAAAGAGATAATGTGTCTTGGGTTGACTGGGAGAGTGCTGTGATTGGATGGATTGAGGGATACAAGGTGAAAACATTTGTTGAATTGTCCCACCTTTTGTTTTTTGAGCAGTTTTCTGCAGCCTGCTCACCTGAGCTGCATCAGTATGTTGCTGACCAGAACATTTTTTATCATTTTAAGCAGGCCAGGGTGCCTGATAAGTAGATATCCCACCGGGTGTCCCCTAAGGAAGCCAGTGGGAAGGACAAGGACATAGAGAAAAGGGCCTCTCAGAAGTCTGAAGCGTCAACCAAGCATCCACAGTTGAGTAAACCTAAACCTTCCTCTCCTAAGAACCAAAAATCTAGTGGGGATAAGTTGTGTGGGGGTGTGAGTAAGAGTAGCAGTTCTCCTGCTGCAAAGCAGGCTCCCAGTGGATCCAGTACCGTACCTCACATTTCTGGCACTTGTTGGGATGTGGGGCTCTGGACTACAAGAAGGGTGACCCCAAGTGTAAAGGTACAGCCCTCGGAGTCCAGGCTGTTAGCCTGACCTACTCTTGCTTCATGCCTGAGGTGGAGGCCACTGTCCTCCCCTGCTCTTAGGGAATTTAATTTGGTGCTCCTGCAGAGATTTCCCTAGTGTCCCTTGGGGCCTGGGTCCAGTACGAAGATGTACTGGCTACTATCCCACAAAACACCTGCAGATTTTTTAGATTTGTCCTCCTGAATGGCCAGCCTTCTACTGATTTGAGAGACACTGGGGCAAGTATGATAGTGGTGGACAGGACCCTGCTCATGCCAGAGGACTATGTAGGTGCTCTTCTGAGACTTACCAGGCTAGCTGGTGGACCTCTCAAATTATCTCCTGTAACCCTAGTCACCATCTTGATTACAGACAAGAGAGCAAAGCTTCCTGTCCTGGTTCAGTACAATGTGCCTGCCCTCATTGTGTTGGGAAATTATCTAGTAGAGTTGGGGTTGATCTCTGATGGACAACCCCTGATTGCTGCTACAGTCACCAGGTCTCAGGTCACACCTGGCCTGATTGCTAGTCAGGTACCCAAGCCAAAGGGTTAACCCAAGGTGAGAAGGAACAACAAAAGGGCTGCCTCTGTGAAGGGGGCTCCTTCTCTTCCTGCTGTTTCAGCGGCATCCACTGGGATTCAGGCTCCGGGGGGCTGGGTCCAGTGGTAACTCGAGACTCAACTCCTGAGGGAGAAGTGCCAGAAGACCCACCTGCAGGAGAGGTACTCAACCCAGAGGATCACCCTGACCTTCAATGCCTGCTGGCTGAAGGGGGGCCCTCAAGGGGAGACTTCTGCAAGGGTCAGAGAGAGTGCCACTCTCTCGAGGGTCTAAGGAAACAGACCTGGACCAAGGCACAAGGTGAAGTGACTAGGTCTTTCAAGGTCTATTGGGAGGGTGAGTTCCTTTGTGGTGAGCCCACTAAGTCTGAACCTGGTGCCCTCAAGAGGTTGATGGTTCCCAATGTGTACAGGCACTTCCTGTTGCAATTAGTGCATGAGGTGCCCTTAGCTGGTCATCTTGGGACCAAGAAGACTAAGCAAAGGCTCTCGGGACATTTCTACTGGCACCAGATAGGAGTAGGGTCGGATTGGCCCCTTGGCCTTTCGGCCCGTGGCCGGGCCAAAATCGTCCCTGGGATGTGGGTGCCGGTTTCTGCCCATGCCTGGGCCGGTTTTGAACAAAAAAAAAAACCTTTTCAAAAAGAATTATTTTTTTTGCAAAACCGTATTTTTCTTAGTGTACTTAGGGACAATGCTATTTGATGCCACTTTCTGTTTTGTCAAGGGGTGCACGGTCATGTTTCATCGCTTCCCGGGATGTCACTTTGGGGTGGGGCCAAATGACATCACTTCTGTTGATGTCAACAGAGGTCAAGGGTCACGAGGTGAGGGGTGGGCCACTTTTTTGAGGCGAGTGGTGGGCCACTTTTTTTTGGGTGTCCGGGTCTATTTCTTGTCCCAGTCGACCCTGGATGGGAGTAGAAGTGAAGTCCCACTGCCGGACCTGTCCTACTTGTCAGTTGTCTGGCAATACTAGAGGCAGTGTCATTGCCCCACTGCAGCCTTTGCCACTGGTTGGCACACCATTTGAGAGGGTTGGCATCAACATTATAAGTCCCTTAGACCCTCCCACATCTGGTGGACAGTGGTTCAGCCAGGTCCTGGTTGCTCATGCCCCCAGGTACCCTGAGGCTATACCCCTTCGTACTATTACTGCCAAGGTGGTTGCCAGGACGCTCCTGGGATATTTCACCAGACTTGGATTCCCTAGAGAAGTGGTCTCTGACAGGGGAACCAAGTTCATGTCTAGTTACATGCAAGCAATGTTGAAGGAATGCGAGTAACCTATATGTTCTCCACCTCCTACTATCCTCAGACCAATGATGTGGTTGAGAGGTTCAATAAGATTCTCAAGGGCATGCTGGACCCTTTGGAAGAGCCCCTAAGGAGGAAATGGGATCTCCTCCTACCATGCCGGCTGTTTGCCTATAGAGAAGTGGCTCAAGAGGGTGCCAGTTTCAGCCCATTTGAGCTTGTTTTAGGACATTCTGTGAGGGTGTTCTGTGCCTTAGTAAGAGAAGGTTTGGAAGCCACCCCTCCGGGTCTTGCAAAGCAAGTGGGGGACTATGTGTTAGGCCTCAGAAGGTGGATGGCACAGATGATGAGCCAGGCATCAGCACATCTTAGGGCAAGACAAGAATTAAATAGGTACTGGCTTGAGCTTAAGGCCTCACAAGTTGGATTGGACTCTAGGACAGGAGATCCTTGTGATGGAGCCTGCCAAGCATCGAGCTTTGGCAGATAAGTGGATTGGACCCATCAAGATAATATCCAAAATGGATGAAGTCAATTATCTGCTTGACATGGGAGTGTCTGGGGTAGCCTTTCCACAGATAGCACAGCGTGAACAGTGCTCGCTTTGACATCTGTGCAGTACCTGTTGGTGCTGGTTCGATTCGCGGCAGGACCAAACTCAGCCTTTCATCCTTCTGAGGTTGATAAATGAGCACCACACACCATGTATATATATTGAACCTTATTTGTATATAAAGAACTGTGTTATCACATACCATTGTGTGTGGACATTCCTTTGTTGGGGGCTTGGGGACTATGCTGTGCTTAACAACCAGTCTGCACCACCTCCTAAGAGCTTAGGCTTTGGTTGCTCATCCATAGCTTCCCTATAGAGAACCTTGGCTGGGGTGTTCTGTGCTTCTACTCTGCCATATTGAGGGCTGGAGTACAGATACCCCCCACCAGTCTTTCCAGCGTATTCTTGCATCCTAAATTACAGACCCTAGGCCATATGTCCAACCATAATACCCTTAAAAGTACACTGTAAATGCTCATTTGCGTTGTTGACAAACGCAGAATTTTGAATTGAAATCCACATTTGAGTCTTATCTGAGCAGCAGCATGGCTACTAAGTGCCCCCCCAAACACACATTGTTGCCAACACCTCGACTCAAATGTGCCACTCCTTCGGGAACCACTCCATGTCATCCCCTGTAAAATGTCCCTATTCTCTCGGTGCCGCATCCCATCGGATGGATCTGGCACTCACAATTTCCTGTTCTCTATGCTTGATTATTTTTACAGAGCTGTTGTTTTGTGGTTGGAGTGGCAATGTCCCAGTTCTTAGGGTCAAAAAGGGACATGTGTGCCCCTGTGCTCCATTGCCAATTGCCTAATTCTGCCACTTTTTTGTTACTAAGGTTCAAAACTTGATCAAAAACCCTTCATGAAAGACATGGAAATCATTCCTGTGTTCTTCCCCATCTTTCTTTGTCTTATGTCTATCAGGAAATGTTTTTTTTTGTTTCGTATTTCTTTATCGAAAAAGAAAAGACATACAATTCTCAACATATAAAATGTTGATGAACAGCATCAATGATTCCTCCCATCTACAGTGCGTTCCAATGACTCTTACCCAGCAGTAACACTTCTGCCCTCTCTACTTGTGTGGGGTGCAGCATTCTTAAAATCACAGGTAGTGGCCACTTCCTCCTGGGCATATCCCTTCCAATACTGACACTATCCACCTGTGTCTTCCCTTGTAGACTTAAATCATGGAGACATCAGGCGCAGTGATTTCACCCCATCTCGAGTGCATACCCTCATGTTCCGTCAGCTCAGGCTGGTTCAGCCTTATATCCCTTTTGGCCCTTGCCTACTTCATCCTGCCTTTGGCCCAACTCCCTAGCAACTAGTCTGGTGACGCCCTCACTTCAAGGCAAACTGCCTCTTTGCCACTGTAAAACATTTCATTAACAACCCGCTCGTTCTTTTACTGGGGATAAACCCCAACAGACACATTCTGACTGCCGCCGACTGGACCAGCCTTGCCTTACACTTAATGAGACTCCCAGAACAAGTTTATACATGTGGACCCTGGACAGCCGCATTCAGGGCAGTGTAAATCGTAAACTGTAAATCCCCTGTGAAGTGCTATGCATACACTTGTTGCAAGCATTTAATGTTTATCGTGTATTGCCACAGCTGAGTTCTGCTCCAGTCTGTTTCCTAACACATGCCATGTATCAGTGCCACGGCTCTCCTCTCACGCCTAATAGGTGTGTTTGGAGATTATTTGAGACACGCCCATCACGTGTCCGCGGAGCTTCTTGCCTCTATATTAGCATACACTAGGAAACCAGCTCTCTCCATATGCCAGACGTTTAAAGGGGCCCTTTCAAACTCATAGACATGTCCTCCTCATTTAGCTGTCCCCATTGTTCTGTTCCCCTTGGCACTGGGCTTGCCCCTGCAGGGCATAAGACAGACCCCCCCTCCCCCCACCCCAAATACTGGCACCTGCGCAATATACGTGTGCCCTTTGATTCTACCGCTTTTATTACAGATTTAAGGAATTGCTTGAACTTTCAGTGGCAATTGCTCAGTTGGGGGTATTCAATAGTTTTCTGAGGCATGAGTATTGCCCCCGTAAGCAGCGTTTCCCGATCCATAGCGCCACGTATTGCAGTGGCACAGGCTAATAGTGAAGTCTACAATCAGGAGCGCCAATCCCCGCTCCTCATATGATAATCTGAATCGGAAGTCACAGTCATTTACTAATGTGGAGACACCCTGAAATATGGCCAGCAGTCTTCCGCCCATTTCTCGAACTGATTTAGTGTTTGTGGCACATCTGGGTTTTCAGCAAAACGTAAGCAAATAAAGCATCAAAGTCATAAAATAGATTGAGCTAATTTTACAATCGCTGCATTTAAATGATTTATTTCTGGCTTGGCATATTAGGTAATCATAAAATTATCTTTCCAAAGCCGAAAATATGAATTATGGTTAAGCCAAAAATAAGTACACACCAAACGAGGCCGTTTCTGTGCAGCACGTATACTCTATTAATTTATTTACGCAGCAGACAAGAGAAGAGAGTTTAAAAATTCACTGTGCAATGAAGCGCTTAATGGAAGAACAGTGATGGTGTAATACATCTGACGGTATATTACCATAAACGCATTGCTGGACCTGCACGTCCTGGGGACAGCATATGACAAATTTGCAATGTGACTATGCATAGGCTAAGGAAACCGAGCAAACTTCCAGCTAATCCTGTAACACAGTAATTAGTTTATGCACCAATTTTGGGCAGATTTCAGCATTGGAACGAAGGGGAATGAAGCAATGTGCTCGGGATCACACACAGATGATGAGATTTGAGCACAGGACTTTTATTTATGATGCAACTAATTTATGCACTACTTAATATGGTAATGTTGACCTCCAAGACCCCAAGCAACAAAAGAGACCCTATGCCCCGAGCCCTACTGCGGAAAGTCCCGGTGGGTCAGTCCAGCATGGCCTTGTCCCGCCAACAACATTTCCAGCAACACAACTGCATGTCACCAATAGAAATGTCATGACTCTGAACATGCATTAGCCAGGCTGTGTCACATTGCAATCTTTTATATGACATACGTAGTAAAAGGCAACACACTCCGACGCTACTAGCATTTAGCCCCTTAATTGGATGTGATGCCATTCACTGCAGGCATACTCACCAATGGACCATGTCTGCTGCACGGCACACATCAAGCACAGATGACGTGTATGTCATGCCTCATAGGCACCCTTGGCGCATGCAGATACATGTGAGTGTCCCACCCACATTTGCAAGTTACGCTGCCTCACACAACCGCCCATCTATCTGCACTGCATCACATTCCTGAAAGACAGGTTCAAGCTGTCCCCAGCATGCTCACTGATCGATCAGTACATGGCAATGTCGTGTTGATCCAAAGCATGAATCATACACCACTGATCCCAAGTAAAAGCGGCATGCAAAGGTGGCACACAAATGTGCCTACGTTGCCTCACATGCCTTTGGGTAGTGGCATGTCTGCATGTGTGTGTGTCAATGTCTGTGTGTGGTGGAGTCCAAGTTTCCTACAGCACCTCTACCAATACACGTGTGGAGGCCATGAACGCACCCATGCTGATGCAAATTGCCCACCAACCCATGGTGCGACTTCGGCCTTAGGCTGGTGCCATGCCATCAGTGAGCGTGCATAGCAGCCATAGGCCTCGCTCATCACAAAAAGGACTACCCTGCCAGTACACATGGTAAACTGCTGATATAGAAGGGAGCAGGAAATGCTGTGGAGGCACGGCTGACACAGGGCCTCATTACCTGGTAGGCGGTGAGCCATGGCGCTATTAGCGCCATGGCTCATGCCGGTAAAATACCGGCACCGCCTTGGCGGAAAGGGGATTTACCGCCCCATTCCAAGGTTGGAGGGGCGGTAAATCCCCCTTCCGCCATTGCCCTTCCCCATTCCCATTTCTGCCCCATAGGGCTCTATGGGAATGGGGAAGGCGCTAATTACGGCACCGCAATTTTGCGGTGCCGTAATTAGCTCCGAGGTGCCTTAGTGGGTTGGATTTTAACGCATGCAAAAAGCAGGCGTTAAATCCCCCAACCCGCAAAGGGACATCGTAGTAAGGCGGTAGGGATTTACCGGTACCAGTATTTTACCGGTACCGGTAAATTCTCTACCGCCATCCGTGTAATGAGGCCCACAGACTTACAGGAAGGACCGCTGGGCCTGTGTAGGAGGATTGCGAGAAGCAGGGACAGGCACATAACTGCAGAGGATGCCAGCACCTCTACCACCAGTGGCATCCATGAGGAGGGTGCACCATGGGCTGGCACGACACTGCCAGGCCCACCAGCACTGGTTAACCCATTCCGAGCACAACATCCCCACCTATGGGGGACTCCTATGCACCACCTACCCGGGCTCAGGACGAGGAAGAGGGGATTGGGGGAGACCACCACCCATGCAGGAACTATGATCCCCCATTGGCAAGGTAGCTCAAGCCTCACCCCAGCCATGACTGCTCCCAACATACATTCTGCACCTACCACCCATCACTTACCACCCCACAGGATGACCACCCACCTTCCGGTGATGACTCCTCTATACCACCTGGGTTGCAGAAACCCATCTTCATCCAACAGGAGGTGGAGGTCTTGGGGGCAGAGGTACTCGTACAATACGGATAGCACACTGGTCACAGCTCACTGCACACTGAGGTCACAGCATGGGCCAAGTCCTGGTCCAAGATTGCATGGCACATCAGCGTGCTTGGTGTCTACCAGATCAACGTCATGGAGGTGATGAAGCACTAGGACGACCTCTGGTGGGTCACTGGAATCAAGTCATGGAAGTTTATTTATGTATGTATTTATTTATTTATTGTTCATTTGTAGGGCACTTATACATCAAGTAAATTGTGTTTCAAAGCACACACAGGGCACCAGGGAGGGAGCATGGGAATGATATGAAAAATAACAATGAAAGATAGAGGCAGATCACCTGTCAAATTGCACGCCTAGTGTGGGGACTACTACACTACACAAGCCAACCACCAAGTAACATTCTGCAACAGGGAAGCTTTAGAGTTTAATGCAATTTGACAGGTCATCAGGATATCCTTCCTGCACTGTCTAACTATCGATATTATATAGATATCCAACCCAGAGATAAGCCTCAGAACAAGAGCATGGTTACACTGGAAACACGTGTCAGGCTGTACATGATCAATGAAAGATTTCTGCAACCCAAGCAGTTTCACAAATATTTAACTTTCGGCACAGTGTGACTGGAATCTGTGCTTGTGCCTTCTATTTTTGTGGTGCACTTGGGCAATGTACCCACACTTAACAGTTACCTGCGGCTGTTGTTATTTTTGCTAAATCATGTGCAAGCACAGTGGTCTCAATTTGGACGTGTTTTGCCACTTGTTTTGTCTCGAGACAATATTGTCCTTAATGATTCTGGAGGAACAGCAGGAGACCTGTTCGGAGGAGACATTCATGGAGAGGACAACTCTGGTGATCTCATCAGGTTGATAGGAGAGACGGAGGAGAGAAAGGCAGAAGGGAGCTGGGAGGCCATTGGAGGCAGTGGGAACGAGTGAGCAGAGTGCAAAATGTAAGCAAGTATGCTCAGGGTGTCCTTTGATATTGCAGTGAAGTGCATGGCCAGTGCATCACAGAGGGTCTGGGAGGGACGAGGTGAGGTGGAGACTGCAGAAGGGTGGGCTTGTTCCTTGCAGCAGAGATGTGAGCCTGGACTTCGGCCCTTTTCTTGGAGCGAATGGAGAGTCAGTATTCCCTTTGGAGCAGGCAGCAGGCCAATTTGTCAGAGGATGAGCCTGAGGTCTGCCACTTCAATTCCGCTACCTTGCACTTGTGTTTCAGGGATGCAAGTCTGGAGTCATATCAGGTGTTATTATTGGAGGCAAGTTTCAGGTGGATCCTCATGACTGGGGAAAGTGTTAATAGTATTAGTGATGGCAAGACAGAGGTTGATGAGAGCAGAGTCAGAGGTAGAGTCTGCAGTGGTGAGAAGGGGGGATAAAGGCAGATGCGAAGGCAGCAAGCTGACACTTGTTTCATCAGACAAATATTTGTGAACGAGGTTGGCAGGGCTGCGGAAAGTGCAGTCATGTGGCAGAGAGGATCCATGTGGGGGAAGAGAAGAGAGATGTCTAACCAGGAGAGTGGGGTGGTGAGAGGGGGTTGAAAAAAATGTCAGTGTGGATGAAGGCATCAAGAGTGTGTCCAGCCAAGTGGATAGGACCGGAGGGGAGAATGGAGGGGTAGAGCGAGCTGCAGATGTCACGAAAGAGAGTCGAAGCCATGATAGAGGAGTCAAGGTGGATGGTGAAGTTACCCAGGAGGAGGAGTTTCGAGGTAGTTGTGAGGAAAGAGGAGGAGAAATCAGCCCATTCAGAGAGGAACAGGATGGTAGAGCCAGGCGGCCTGTAGATAGTGCCAATGGACAGGGAGGAAGTGGGAGAGATGACCAGCTTGCAAACTAGGCTTTCGAAGGAAGAGTAACGCTGGGTGTGTTTGAGAGAGGAAGGGACCCACTCAGGCATGATCAGGGCAACACCACCACCAGCACGGTTAGGGTGAGGTTTGGAGATGATCTTATAGCCCTCAGGGAGAAGGGAGTCAAACGCAGTGACTGAGCTCGCATTAAACCACATCTCTGTAATAGCAAGGTGGTGGAGGTCAAGATCTTGAAGGCGGAGGAGGATGTCTGCAGAGTATTTGGTGGCAGAATGAGCATTAAGTGTGGCTAGATGCATAAGGTCACTGCCTTTGAAGGTTTTCCAGGAAGGGATACAGGGGCGTGCTACACCAGTCGGAGGAGGGTGGACAGAGAGAGAGGAAGAAGTAGTAGCAGGTGTGGGAAGGAAGTTGACGAGGGATGGCAAACTCCGGTCAAGGAAGAGGAGGTTGGGTTGAGGACCCTGAGCCATGATAGTGCCATCGTGATAGACATCAATGATACACCCGGATGATGAGAAGCCTGCCAAGAGTTCTTTCCCTTCTAGTGCCACCATTAATGGGTGAAGATGTGAAAGGGATGGGAGTAGAGATAAGATGAGGAGTCCAGAGATTTATTTAGGCAACAAAAAAGAGGATAGCAGTAAAAATCTGTCTTTAGTTTTTACTGACATAGGTGTCTGCGATAGGTAGGCCAGGGATAGCAGTCAGGATGTGTCTATTTTATGTTTTTTTTTCTTCCAGACTTCGTTAGAGAGGGATGATAGGTGATATTATAGCAGTTGGAATAGATAGCGAGATGGTGAGTGCCATAGGTGCAGCAGACGATAGGATGGAAGATAGAGGAGGGGCTGCAGAGCACTAGCACAAACTCACCAGGTGACATAGTAGTCAGAGAAGTAGGGAACAGATGCATTGGAAGCGCATAGTACCAAACACAAATAAATGGGGTGCAGAGATGTTAAGAAAACAAGATTTGAATTTCGAAAAGCACAGCACAATGCATAATGGGGCACATAAATGTTAAAAGCACACCCGGATTTGAATTTCCAAATACCAAAGCACGATGCAAAATGTGGCAGAGAGATGTTAAAAGTACAGCAGGATATGAATTTCAAAAAAAGAACAGCACCGTGAAAAATGGGGCAGAGAGATGTTAAAAGCACACCAGCATTTGAATTTACAAAAAAGCACAGCACAATGGAAAATTGGAAGCAAAGATGTTGAAAGCACACCAGGATTTGAATTTCCAAAAAAACACAGCATAATGCAAAATGGGGGTAACATGCACAGAAATAGATGAAGGAGATTTGGTTCAGAATGAGGCAGAATAGAGAAAGGCACGCCCAGGTTTAGACAGCACCCGTGAGTTATTTAAAAGGCATTACAATGTTCACGGCAAGACTCACGGATAATCATGGTGGGTGAACAAAGTACCAGAGCACATGTTTGTGGGTGTAGGCAGCATGCTGTGTGGCTGTTCCATGGGGCTACTAGGTCCTAGATACGAGATGCTGTGTGGGGAATGGGCTACAGCCCTCTCAGCCCTTCTAGGCCCTGACAGGCTCAGACAGGGGCCTTAGTTGTGGGGACAGGCATCGGCCTGATGGCTCCTGTGATTGGTCGAGGTAGAGACAGACTGCCCATTCAATTCCAGGCTGGTGAGCAAAGGCAGGCACTCCGGTGTGAGCAATCTATTATGGACATGTTGGAACGTCTGACCTGGCACAAAAAAAGTAGATCACAGCTGGGCTTGGAAGTGACAAAAGCCCACTATATGCAATCAGAGCATAAGCACTGCTGTGCAGACACATTCAGGCCGTCTTCAATTCTTATCACCCACACATAGAGCGCTTGCCGAAAATCTTGATTGTATTTGCTCTTAAAGCCACAATGCCGGCAAGGCTTTCCTTGCTGGATTGATGTGATTGTCGCTGCGTATTGAGAACAAAGGAGGCAGCAGCTGTTTCCAACAGGCTCACGGCAGCAGAAGAACGCGGCCCAGAAGATTAATCCTGGCCATACTGGGTGCTGTCATCAGGCACTGGGAACTTTGGGTCCTATGCCGGATTTACCCAGAGACTTCCACAGGGTACTGTTCATTAACAGGCACCAGCATATGCCTGGTAGGTGTTCTCCATCTTATCCGCCATTACAGCTTGTTGTTGAATATTGTGGTATGCCTGTAATTCCCTGTGTGTGTGTGCTACAGACACGTTCTCTCTACACCCAACACAGTGTAACATTGGCTTGGTGTCTGCATGTGAAAATATGTCTCATGTTTTTTAGCCGTGTAGACGTCCTGTGCACATAACTGCAGAGGATGCCAGCACCTCTACCACCAGTGGCATCCATGAGTAGGGTGCACCATGGGCTGGCACAACACTGCCAGGCCCACCAGCACCGGTTAACCCATTCCGAGCACAACGTCCCCACCTATGGGGGACTCCTATGAACCACCTACACGGGCTCAGGAAGAGGAAGAGGGGATTGAGGGAGACCACCACCCATGCAGGAACTATGATCCCCCATTGGCAAGGTAGCTCAAGCCTCACCCCAGCCATGACTGCTCCCAACATACATTTTGCACCTACCACTCATCACTTACCATCCCACAGGATGACCACCGACCTTCCGGTGATGACTCCTCTATACCACCTGGGTTGCAGAAACCCATCTTCATCCAACAGGAGGTGGAGGTCTTGGGGGCAGAGGTACTCGTACAATACAGGTAGCACACCGGTCACAGCTCACTGCACACTGAGGTCACAGCATGGGCCAAGTCCTGGTCCAAGATTGCATGGCACATCAGCGTGCTTGGTGTCTACCAGATCAACGTCATGGAGGTGATGAAGCACTAGGATGACCTCTGGTGGGTCACTGGAATCAAGCCATGGAAGTTTATTTATGTATGTATTTATTTATTTATTGTTCATTTGTAGGGCACTTATACATCAAGTAAATTGTGTTTCAAATCACCCACAGGGCAACATGGAGGGAGCATGGGAATGACATGAAAAATAACAATGAAAGATAGAGGCAGATCACCTGTCAAATTGCACGCCTCGTGTGGGGACTACTACACTACACAAGCCAACCATCAAGTAACATTCCGCAACAGGGAAGCTTTAGAGTTTAATGCAATTTGACAGGTCATCAGGATATCCTTCCTGCACTGTCTAACTATCGATCTTATACAGATCCAACCCAGAGATAAGCCTCAAAAGAAGAGCATGGTTACACTCGAAACACGTGTCAGGCTGTACATGATCAATGAAAGATTTCTGCAACCCAAGCAGTTTCACAAATATTTAACTTTCGGCACAGTGTGACTGGAATCTGTGCTTGTGCCTTCTATTTCTGTGGTGTACTTGGGCACTGTACCCACACTTAACATTTACCTGCGGCTGTTGTTATTTTTGCTAAATCATGTGCAAGCACAGTGGTCTCAATTTGGACTTGTTTTGCCACTTGTTTCGTCTCGAGACAATATTGTCCTTAATGGTTCTGGAGGAACAGAAGGAGACCTGTTCGGAGGAGACATTCATGGAGAGGACAACTCTGGTGACCTCATCAGGTTGATAGGAGAGACTGGGGAGAGAAAGGCAGAAGGGAGCTGGGAGGCCATTGGAGGCAGTGGGAACGAGTGAGCAGAATACGAAATGTAAGCAAGGATGCTCAGGATGTCCTTCGATATTGCAGTGAAGTGCATGGCCAGTGCATCACAGAGGGTCTGGCAGGGACGAGGTGAGGTGGAGACTGCAGAAGGGTGGGCTTGTTCCTTGCAGCAGAGATGTGAGCCTGGATTTGGGCCCTTTTCTTGGAGGGAATGGAGAGTCAGTATTACCTTTGGAGCAGGCAGCAGGCCAATTTGTCAGAGGATGAGCCTGATGTCTGCCACTTCAATTTCGCTACCTTGCACTTGTGTTTCAAGGATGCAAGTCTGGAGTCATATCAGGTGTTATTATTGGAGGCATGTTTCAGGTGGATCCTCATGACTGGGGAAAGTGTCAATAGTATTAGTGATGGCAAGACAGAGGTTGATGAGAGCAGAGTCAGAGGTAGAGTCTGCAGTGGTGAGAAGGGGGGATAAAGGCAGATGCGAAGGCAACAAGCTGACACTTGTTTCATCAGACAAATATTTGTGAACGAGGTTGGCAGGGTTGCGGAAAGTGCAGTCATGTGGCAGAGAGGACCCATGTGGGGGAAGAGAAGATAGCTGTCTGACCAGGAGAGTGGGGTGGTGAGAGGGGGTTGGAAAAAAGGTCAGTGTGGATGAAGGCATCAAGAGTGTGTCCAGCCAACTGGGTAGGACCGGAGGGTAGAATGGAGGGGTAGAGCGATCTGCAGATGTCACCAAAGAGAGTCGAAGCCATGATAGAGGAGTCAAGGTGGATGGTGAAGTTATCCAGGAGGAGGAGTTTCGAGGTAGTTGTGAGGAACGAGGAGGAGAAATCAGCCCATTCAGAGAGGAACAGGATGGTAGAGCCAGGCGGCCTGTAGATAGTGCCAATGGACAGGGAGGAAGTGGGAGAGATGGCCAGCTTGCAAACTAGGCTATCGAAGGAAGAGTAACACTGGGTGGGTTTTAGGGAGGAAGGGACCCACTCAGGCACGATCAGGGCAACCCCACCACCAGCACGGTTAGGGGATCTTATAGCCCTCAGGGAGAAGGGAGTCAAACGCAGTGACTGAACTGGCATTAAACCACATCTCAGTAATACGAAGGATGTCGAGGTCAAGGTCTTGAAGGCGGAGGAGGATGTCTGCAGAGTATTTGGTGGCAGAATGAGCATTAAGTGTGGCTAGATGCATAAGGTCACTGCCTTTGAAGGTTTTCCGGGAATGTGTCTATTTTATGTTTTATTTTCTTCCAGACTTCGTTAGAGAGGGATGATAGGTGATATTATAGCAGTTGGAATAGATAGCGAGATGGTGAGTGCCATAGGTGCAGCAGACGATAGGATGGAAGATAGAGGAGGGGCTGCAGAGCACTAGCACAAACTCACCAGGTGACATAGTAGCCAGAGAAGTAGGAAACAGATGCATTGGAAGCGCATAGTACCAAAAACAAATAAATGGGGTACAGGGATGTTAAAAAAAACAAGATTTGAAGTTCGGAAAGCACAGCACAATGCATAATGGGGCACATAGATGTTAAAAGCACACCCGGATTTGAATTTCCAAAAAAGAAAAGCACGATGCAAAATGTGGCAGAGAGATGTTGAAAGTACAGCAGGATATGAATTTCCAAAAAAGAACAGCACCGTGAAAAATGGGGCACAGCGATGTTAAAAGCACACCAGCATTTGAATTTACAAAAAAAGCACAGCACAATGGAAACTGGGAAGCAAAGATGTTAAAAGCACACCAGGATTTGAATTTCCAAAAAAGCACAGCATAATGCAAAATGGGGGTAACATGCACAGAAATAGATGTAGGGGATTTGGTTCAGAATGAGGCAGAATAGAGAAAGGCACGCCCAGTTTTAGACAGCAGCCGTGAGTTATTTAAAAGGCATTACAATGTTCAGGGCAAGACTCACGGATAATCATGGTGGGTGAACAATACTTTGTTTGTGGGTGTAGGCAGCATGCTGTGTGGCTGTTCCATGGGGCTACTAGGTACTAGATACGAGATGCAGTGGGGGGAACGGGTGACAGCCCTCTCAGCCCTTCTAGGCCCTGACAGGCTCAGACAGAGGCCTGAGTTGTGGGGACAGGCATCGGCCTGATGGCTCCTGTGATTGGTCGAGGTATAGACAGACTGCCCATTCAATTCCAGGCTCGTTAGCAAAGGCAGGCACTCTGGTGTGAGCAATCTATTATGGACATGTTGGAAAGTCTGACCTGGCACAGGAAAGTAGATCACAGCTGGGCTTGGAAGTAATGAAAACGCCCACTATATGCAATCAGAGCATAATCACTGCTGTGCAGACACATTCAGGCCGTCTTCAATTCTTATCACCCACACATAGAGCGCTTGCTGAAAATCTTGATTGTATTTGCTCTTAAAGCCACAATGCCGGCAAGGCTTTCCTTGCCGGATTGATGTAATTGTCGCTGCGTATTGAGAACAAAGGAGGCAGTGTCATGATGCCTACCTCCAAGGAGCCAGACAGGGCCAGGCAACCTCAGAGGCAGGCAACATGTAAACTAGGGTAGACGCAGCCACCCCAGATAGGGGCTCTTTGGACTCAGTCCTCGTGCCGTTGGCGTCAGGCTCATAAGGGATAACAGTCCTGGCACCATCGGCGCCAGGCTCATACAAGATATGGAAGGAATAGTGTTTGGTGCAAACTTACCTGGCAGACCATGCTGCAATTTCCTTACCTGGCAGATCATTCTACAACTTCCAGATGAAAAAGGAACTACTTAACCACACGGGTGTGGCTGGTGGCAGGATACATACCTTCAGTGGAAGGATACATACCTGGGACTACTTGAAAGGCTATTTAAGCCACGCCCAGACTGCAAACCACGCTTTGCGTTGTTCTGCTCATAGCAGCTGGACGCTCACCATGCCTGCTCCTGCTCCAGCCCTCGACCACGCCTGCCAGCATCCTGGAAACACCTAAGGATAGAAAAGGGAAGAAGAAACAGGTGAAAACAAACCTTACCTGTTAAAGCTGCATTCCGGATTCAGCGCGCCAACGTTCCTGCAAAAAGACATCATTTTAAATACTCACCGCGTCGCATACATCTCGGCGCACTTCTCTTACCTGCACGTGGCACCTTTGGCTCTGCGATGCCCATCCGGATCTCCTGCAGCATTCCAGCACCTACGGGGAGACGAAGAGAAGAAAGCAAGGTGAGAAGGGGAAAATAACCAAGAAGCACTTACCTGCCAAGCTAATTCTTCTTACCTTCGGGTCGATGCCATTCCTTGGGCATTTCAGCACCCCGGCCCCTATGGGGAAAAAGCAAACATCACATTAGTGAATGCAAGAACCGTAGCAAACAAACTATTTAAAACTTACCTGCTTACAGGTCGGACTCAGCTTCTGCTTCGTGCCGGCTCCATTTCTTCGGCATTCTCGAACTCCGGCCCCTAAGGAAAAAGAGACAGGAAAAGACAGTAGTGGGCCTACACCAAAACTCACCTGAAATCAGGTTTTCGACGGAAACCGCCCTCAGCCCGGAGTCTTCCATTACCTGCAAAAGAGAAGAGGAACAGTTTAGACTCAAGCTTGCCATAAACATTTACGGTACTTACCGGAACAGACAAGCAAACTCGAACTTACTATCCAGTGACGTAACTGGATCCCAACGCGCCCCTGCATCAGAAGCAGGATGGAGAGCTCACCTTTTCAATCCCTAAGGTGAGTCTCCACAGGGAATTACAGAAGGGTTGCAAGGAGGGTGAGAAGGGGAACGGGAGATCTACACAAAACCCCCAGAGTATTAACCCTTCCTTTTCGCTCACAGAAGGGTATTCATCCGAGCCAGACAAGCCAGATTTGGGATCCCAGCCCACTCCATCTTCAGGGTGCTGAACATCTCCTTCGAAGAGGCCACTGCCGTCCAGACCACGCCCGCGCCTCCGTGGGAACCAGGTGAGCGTTACAGGCAGCAGCTGTTTCCCACAGGCTCATGGCAGCAGAAGAAAGCGGCCCAGAAGATTCATCCTGGCCATACTGGGTGCTGTCATCAGGCACTGGGAACTTTGGGTCCTATGCCGGATTTGCCCAGAGACTTCCACAGGGTACTGTTCATTAAAAGACACCAGCATATGCCTGGTAGGTGTTCTCCATCTTATCCGCCACTACAGCCTGTTGTTGAATATTGCGGTATACCTGTAATTCCCTGTGTGTGTGTGTGCTACAGACACGTTCTCTCTACACCCAACACAGTGTAACATTGGCTTGGTGACTGCATGTGAAAATATGTCTGATGTTTTTTGGCCGTGTAGATGTACTGTGTGCATCATCCAACAGGAGGTGGAGGTCTTGGGGGCAGAGGTACTCGTACAATACGGGTAGCACACCGATCACAGCTCACTGCACACTGAGGTCACAGCATGGGCCAAGTCCTGGTCCAAGATTGCATGGCACATCAGCGTGCTTGGTGTCTACCAGATCCACGTCATGGAGGTGATGAAGCACTAGGAAGACCTCTAGTGGGTCACTGGAATCAAGTCATGGAAGTTTATTTATGTAGGGCACTTATACATCAAGTAAATTGTGTTTCAAAGCATCCACAGGGCAACAGGGAGGGAGCATGGGAATGACATGAAAAATAACAATGAAAGATAGAGGCAGATCACCTGTCAAATTGCACGCCTAGTGTGGGGACTACTACACTACACAAGCCAACCACCAAGTAACATTCCGCAACAGGGAAGCTTTAGAGTTTAATGCAATTTGACAGGTCATCAGGATATCCTTCCTGCACTGTCTAACTATCGATCTCATACAGATCCAACCCAGAGATAAGCCTCAGAAGAAGAGCATGGTTACACTCGAAACATGTGTCAGGCTGTACATGATCAATTAAAGATTTCTGCAACCCAAGCAGTTTCACAGATATTTGACTTTCGGCACAGTGTGACTGGAATCTGTGCTTGTGCCTTCTATTTCTGTGGTGTACTTGGGCACTGTACCCACACTTAACAGTTACCTGCGGTTGTTGTTATTTTTGCTAAATCATGTACAAGCACAGTGGTCTCAATTTGGACTTGTTTTGCCACTTGTTTTGTCTCGAGACAATATTGTCCTTAATGGTTCTGGAGGAACAGGAGGAGACCTGTTCGGAGGAGACATTCATGGAGAGGACAACTCTGGTGACCTCATCAGGTTGATAGGAGAGACAGAGGAGAGAAAGGCAGAAGGGAGCTGGGAGGCCATTGGAGGCAGTGGGAACGAGTGAGCAGAGTGCGAAATGTAAGCGAGGATGCTCAGGATGTCCTTCGATATTGCAGTGAAGTGCATGGCCAGTGCATCACAAAGGGTCTGGGAGGGACGAGGTGAGGTGGAGACTGCAGAAGGGTGGGCTTGTTCCTTGCAGCAGAGATGTGAGCCTGGATTTGGGCCCTTTTCTTGGAGCGAATGGAGAGTCAGTATTCCCTTTGGAGTAGGCAGCAGGCCAATTTGTCAGAGGATGAGCCTGAGGTCTGCTACTTCAATTCCGCTACCTTGCACTTGTGTTTCAGGGATGCAAGTCTGGAGTCATATCAGGTGTTATTATTGGAGGCAAGTTTCAGGTGGATCCTCATGACTGGGGAAAGTGTTAATAGTATTAGTGATGGCAAGACAGAGGTTGATGAGAGCAGAGTCAGAGGTAGAGTCTGCAGTGGTGAGAAGGGGGGATAAAGGCAGATGCGAAGGCAGCAAGCTGACACTTGTTTCATCAGACAAATATTTGTGAACGAGGTTGGCAGGGCTGCGGAAAGTGCAGTCATGTGGCAGAGAGGACCCATGTGGGGGAAGAGAAGAGAGCTGTCTGACCAGGAGAGTGGGGTGGTGAGAGGGGGTTGTACAAAATGGCCGGTGTGGATGAAGGAATCAAGAGTGTGTCCAGCAAAGTGGGTAGGACCGGAGGGGACAATGGAGGTGTAGCCCGAGCTGCAGATGTCATGAAAGAGAGTCGAAGCCATGATAGAGGAGCCAAGGTGGATGGTGAAGTTACCCAGGAGGAGGAGTTTCGAGGAAGTTGTGAGGAAAGAGGAGGAGAAATCAGCCCATTCAGAGAGGAACAGGATGGTAGAGCTAGGCGACCTGTAGATAGTGCCAATGGACAGGGAGGAAGTGGGAGAGATGACCTGCTTGCAAACTAGGCTATCGAAGGAAGAGTAACGCTGGGTGGGTTTGAGGGAGGAAGGGACCCACTCAGGCATGATCAGGGCATCCCCACCACCAGCACGGTTAGGGCGAGGCTTGGAGATGATCTTATAGCCCTCAGGGAGAAGGGAGTCAAACGCAGTGACTGAGCTGGCATTAAACCACATCTTGGTAATAGCAAGGATGTCGAGGTCAAGATCTTGTAGGCGGAGGAGGATGTATGCAGAGTATTTGGTGGCAGAATGAGCATTAAGTGTGGCTAGATGCATAAGGTCACTGCCTTTGAAGGTTTTCCAGGAAGGGATACAGGGGCATGGTACACCAGTCGTAGGAGGGTGGACAGAGAGAGAGGAAGAAGGAGTAACAGGTGTGGGAAGGAAGTTGAGGAGGGATGGCAAGCTCCGGTCAAGGAAGAGGAGGTTGGGTTGAGGACCCTGAGCCATGATAGTGCCATTGTGATAGACATCAATGATACACCCGGAGGATGAATAGCCCACCAAGAGTACTTCCCATCTTGTGCCACCATTAATGGGCGAAGGTGTGAAAGGGATGAGAGTAGAGATAAGATGAGGCGTCCCGAGATTTGGTTAGGGAACTAAAAAGAGGATAGCAGTAAAAATCTGTCTTGAGTTTTTACTGACATAGGTGTCTGCGATAGGTGGGCCAGGGTTAGCAGTCAGGATGTGTCTATTTTATGTTTATTTCTCTTCCAGACTTCGTTAGAGAGGGATGATAGGTGATATTATAGCAGTTGGAATAGATAGCGAGATGGTGAGTGCCATAGGTGCAGCAGACGATAGGATGGAAGATAGAGGAGGGGCTGCAGAGCACTAGCACAAACTCACCAGGCGACATAGAAGTCAGAGAAGTAGGAAACAGATGCATTGGAAGCGCATAGTACCAAAAACAAATAAATGGGGTGCAGAGATGTTAAAAAAACAAGATTTGAATTTCGAAAAGCACAGCACAATGCATAATGGGGCACATAGATGTTAAAAGCAAACCCGGATTTGAATTTCCAAAAAAGAAAAGCATGATGCAAAATGTGGCAGAGAGATGTTAAAAGTACAGCAGGATATGAATTTCCAAAAAAGAACAGCACCGTGAAAAATGGGGCACAGAGATGTTAAAAGCACACCAGCATTTGAATTTACAAAAAAAGCACAGCACAATGGAAAATGGGAATCAAAGATGTTAAAAGCACACCAGGATTTGAATTTCCAAAAAAGCACAGCATAATGCAAAATGGGGGTAACATGCACAGAAATAGATGAAGGGGATTTGGTTCTGAATGAGGCAGAATAGAGAAAGGCACGCCGAGGTTTAGACAGCACCCGTGAGTTATTTAAAAGGCATTACAATGTTCAGGGCAAGACTCACGGATAATCATGGTGGGTGAACAAAGTACCAGAGCACATGTTTGTGGGTGTAGGCAGCATGCTGTGTGGCTGTTGCATGGGGCTACTAGGTCCTGTTGGGTGTCCTGACCCACGTTTAAGCTATCATGCCACAACATTTGGTGCTGTGGGCTTAGAAAATTCAAGATGGCGGAAAACCCACATGTGCGCCGAAATCCAGGAAAGCTGCGCAGTTTGTGCGCACACCGAAATGGTTGCCTCACTTGCCACCCACCAGTGCGAGAACGAAAGGCCGGGTTGCCATGAGGGAAATGGGTTGCCAAAGGAAAAACAGTAGCGCCGGTTAGCTTCAAAGCGCTTTAAAATCACCATTGGACTACCCGCACAGTAGTCTGAAACCTTTGGGAATGGCAATGCTGATTGCCAAATGCAACCTAGAATTGTTGGGAATTCATTTTCTTAAATCCCAAAAATGGGTGCAGTACCAGTACTCACCACTATCCAAAAGCCGGCATTTTAAAACCACACCAGATTTTACTTTTTTGTGTAAAACTGAATGAACCCAAAGCAGGCTAAAGAAAGACTTACTGAGAGGTGGATACAATGTAAAGTGATATTCTGAAGTGACTTGAAGGTTTATAACAAGACTGGCTGAACTGTGGATTGCAGCAGTTTAAGTTGCACTGGATTTAAAGACACTAAAATCGAAAATGTTTAGATTAAATGAGTGACCTATGTTTGGTGTCACATAGGTTGCAACTGTTTAAATGTCATAGTTTTAAACTTAGAATCAGCCTTCTAGCTGCATATGTGAAAATGTTTAGTTTTATTTGAATGCAGAAACTGGGGAACAGAAATGACAGCTTAAAGAGATTCCAATTTGCCTGGCAACTACCCCCATCAGGAGTGAAACTTGAGTCACAGCTGTGTTCCCAGGCCTAGCTGCCCTTTTGCTGCTCACACTAAGGATATGCCATCTATCTGATAATTGAATTACCTGTGCTCTACAGGAGCTCTGAACAAAGCCTCTCCTGGCTCAGGCAAAGGTTTTATTGGCAGGAGTCGTAAATGGTCGTAAAAAGTGGCTTCCTCCTGAGGAAAGGGGAGGAGCACTGCCTGTGAGAGCAAGCTGGCTTGGCAGAACTGGAAAAACCAGAAATTCAACCTTGTGCTGAGGGTAAACCACACCCCTTTGGAGCCAGAACATAACTTTAAAAAGATGAATAACTCATAGAGCGGACATGTGAAAATTTTATAAATGACACCATAATTCTTGTGATTTTTCTGCCCACATTTTAAGAGGTTTTTCGACCCGGTGGCATGTTCAGGGGGGTTTTAGCGGAAAAGAGGATATTACTCAAAATGTATGCATGTTAAAAATCTGAAACTTCATCAGTTAATGTCCATACTCCCTGCGCACATGTATGTAAAGTTGGGTCAATGTCAGAAATTGAAAAATCAGTTAAAAAGTCAATTATGTGCCATTTCTGAATGCAAGCTCTTAGAAACAGCAGATTTGGAGAGAGACATGGCTAAATTCAGCCACACCATGTATATGTAATTTCAAGCAACTGTGTAACTGTGAAATATGTCTTTTATTATCAAATATAGAATGTGTGCAATCTGACAGAGGAGTGTCCTATCTGCAAGCCATAAAATGACATCCCTCTGACTCACAGTTCATTCCCCAATCAAATGATAAATGGAAATTTGACCAATTAGAAGCTGAGAGAGAGGTAGGGTCAGTGATGCTAGAACACACCCACATTCTAAACACATAAAAGCAGACAGACAGGACAGATAGGGACCTTCAAAATCCATCTGCCGCTGGAAGCTCTGCCGGAAAAATCCATACTTTACCTCCATCAAACCTCCAGAGAGCCAAACTAGAGACTTCAATCTATCCAGAACTAAGAGACCAGACCAGAGAGAGAAAGCAGTGCTGTACCCAGAGAGACCCAGACTAGCAGAGAGAGCTGACCCAGATCACTGTGAAGTGCAGAGGCCAGACCAGACCAGACCAGAGTCCAGTTTAAAACCCTGACCAGATCCGTGACGAGGCCTATTTAATTCAAGAATATAGTGTGAGTACCCAGCAGAACTGTGTAGAACCAATCTCTTAGTTTAAATTCATCTAATTCAATCTATTTAACCTAAGTAGAACTGTAGCTTAGAAATTGTGTTATCCTGCCATCATTTTAAAACTGAAAAAGTGCTGCGTTTAAAATTTGCAAAACCAAAAACGACCTCTATTAAATCGGTCATAACTCTGTAACCGTTTGGGCTAGAAACTTGCAGTAACTTTCATTTTGAAGCTGAGATCCTAGGCTTTCCTAGGACCCCAAAACGATAGAGATGGTCCTTGTGGTTCCTCTGTAATAGCGCTCGGCGATTTGCAAATTTCTCCACATGTAAAATCAGCTGCTGCTTGCCTTCCATTTGCCAGAAATTCGTTTAACCTGCTAACTATCCCTGCATCATTGCTAGTGTGAGCCTGGACTAATATTAACTAGATACCAATCACCCTGAACCTCTGAAAGGGAATTAAAAGTATTTTAGCATACTTTTCAATTCATTGCCAGCACATATCAAAGCAATTTGGGCCTGTGTTTTTAAACTTCTGTTGTCTAAGCTTGCTGGGGTGAACTGATCTACATTGATTGCATTTCTGAGAACTGTGTGTTTTCCTTCCATTTCCTTGCCTTGCATCAAGGGGGGGAGGGGATTGCCAGAGAAAAGTGATTACATTGTTTGGTTGAAATCATATTGAGTATTTTCTGTACTGCATTCATTGAATATTGCATCCACCTGAGCTTACATAAAGCATCCTCTACCACATTATACTTTTGTTCCTATTTACCAGTGTGCTACCTTATCCATTTCATGTCAACTCCTTATTGATTATAGAGAAGCGTGTTAGTGCCAGATTCTCCGTTGTTAATCTTTATCATATCAGATTAAGTGTGATATTCAATTATTAATTTATTATAAGGTGTGACATATATATATCTATTGTTTAAATTATCAAATAAACCTTTTAACTTGCAAAACAGAACTACTTCTTGGCTCAGTGGGGTCAGGGGGATTCCAAGAGAGGGGTGTTATATAGGGGTAGTCATCCAGAACGCATGAACTGGACATAAAGATATATCAATCAGGGTTTTCATTCAGTATTATAGACTAGGCGTTGACTTAGCTGTAGTGTTGAATTGAATCCTCTTACAAATTGGGGGCTCGAGCAGAGACGTTGGGTTAGATTTACCACTTGTGCAGCTTAATACAGTGTGCTAACTGACGGGATACATACATCCGGTCGGATCACCACGCTGCATTACGCTGTGAAGCATTCCTTAAAAGGGACACTCCAAGAAAAGTTCTGTTCTGCAAAAATAAAATACAAACTTCTGTAAGTCAGGACAGAGACCAATCTCTAGAATGACGACCTTAGTAGACATGAAAATAGCCAGAGAGCACCTCTTGCATAAGCTATTTGTGAGAGGTGAATGGACCGAACAGGGCCAGGATGTGTGGTTGCAGGCCATCACACAACAGGTCACTGAAACAGGGTCAGATATATATAGAGATCAGGGTCCCTTAGATGTGGCCCTGAGTGAACTATATATGGCTCCTAAAGCCAAAGAGGAACACAATAAGATTGCCAGGATAGCAGCATACCTGTACCTATATATGGGAGACATGCAGGATAGATGTGCTGAAAGCCAAAATCTGGCAAATAGGCAACAGATGGCATTACAGAAGGCCCAATCTGACCTGGTCTCTTCTGAGCAGAGGCTGCAGAGGAGCCAGGAGTCAGAAGATGATAGTAGGCAGCACATCATTAAAATAAAGAAGGATATGGATGTGCTGCAACAGGAAAAGGTAGAACAGGATACCAGATTTCTGGCCTTGCAGAAGGAATACCAAGAAGGTTTGGACTCCCTACTGCAAAACCAGAAAAAGCTGGAGCAACAACTGGACTTCAACAGGGTATGTGCTGAGCAGGTAGTCACCCTGCAAGGCCACCTAGATAGAGTGAAGGCAGAGAGCAACAAACTAATTCTGAAAGACCTGGATACCCAGGCAGAGTTTGATCAGGAGCGCCAGAATGCTGGTGCCTTCCAAAGGCAAAGGGATGACCTGGCGGCACAGATGCAGGCTCTTAGTCAGGAAAGGGATACCTTAGGCCAGGAAGTCTGCCATTTAAAAAGAAAAATGGAAGAAAATCACCTGGCCCACCAGGGACTGGGTGACCTCCAAAAAGAACACCAGAACTTGCTAGAGCACACCAGGAGGGTGGAGGATGCTCTAGCAAGAAAGGAGCAGGCCAATAGGGACACAGCTCAGGAGGTAACCCTCCTGCAGCAAAGACTGGCCCAGTTCTCCAGGACCAACCAGGAAGTACAGAGGGAAAATGAGGCTCTCTGCCAGCACAATGAGAGGCTCCAGCAACAGGTAGCGTTGCAGGAGAAACTGATAGAGTCGAGTAAGGCCTTAACAGAGGAACTGAAAGCACAAATGCAGGCTCTTGCATTGCAACAGGGAGCAGGGGCGGATAGAGATGAGGTCCGCTGGGAAAGAGAGACTCCTGACCATAACCGCAGGAGCCCTAACCCCAGGGGCCTTCATCTCCCCCAGTCCCTGGACTCTACCACCCCCATGTCCCCTGGCGCACATGAGCACAGGGCCGCAGGGATGGCAGATTACTATCCAGCTAAGAGTATGGGGCTCATAGGCCAGTACCACTCAGGAATGGAGGGGTGGGCATCCGGGTATGGGCACCCAAGTACAGTACAGTTCAATGGGGAACCCCAGGAGAGTAGGCCCATTAAGGGCATCCTGAAAACCTCTGCCCAGTTAGGTCAGTGGAGGGGGTACCCATCAAATCCTGGCAGCAAGGAGGAATCTGAAGACTCCTCTGAACTGCGCAGGACACAGAGACCAGGTCCCCACATTCTGCCAGCCATTCCCAGGCTAGCAGAATCCGGGAAAACCTGGAAGAACAGACAGGAACCTCTGGGAGCAGTGCCTCTGAGTCCGAGGAAGAATGGACAAGGGTTACCCAAACCAAAAAGGCCAATAAGGCAAAAAGGGCCTTGCTTAAGGACCCCTTAAAGCAGATTAAGGCGATCAGGAGCGTCATCACGCCTTACCATAAGAACGCTAAGTATTCTGTTTGGGAGCACTTAGAGTTGTTTGAACAAATGATGGAGACTTTCCATTTGAAGGACAGCCAAAGCTGTATTCAATATGTAAAGTGGACATTCTCCCCGGAATACTCCAGTTTCTTTGCGGGGCTGGAGGACCAAAATCATTTAAGATGGTCCACATATAAGGCGGCCATCCTGAAACATTTTTCTGTTCACAGAAATCCTCAAGAGGCTCGCAAGGCAGCCTACAATTTGCAATGTGGGGAGGATCAGGCCCCACAAGAATTTGTGCAGGAGTTAAAGCGTGCTTTTGCACAGACCACAAGAAGGGTGCGCACAGATAGTAGAGAGTTCATAAATACGTTTTTCCATGCCTTGCCCAAATACATCATGACCCAGCTTGTGAGGGATTTTCACGAGAAAAGATCCTTAGATTGGGTCATTGAACAGGCTACCCGGATCTATGAGGTGCAGAAACCGATAGATAGCAAAAGTAATGCCCAGAAAAACCCCAAAGCCAACAGCACCCCTGCTGCTGCCAAGGTGGCAGAGGTAAAGGTCACCCCCGTTTTGGATTTGGAGATGGGGGGGCCTAAAAACCTACCTGCACCTAATAATGCTAGGCCCAGAAGGTCCTCGGGCCAGTCACAGGCAGGGAGTGAAAGAGGTAGTCCCCCCAATGGGGTCCCTCGCTCTCCTGACTATGTAAGTCCTCGCTACAAAGGTAACAGACCCATCCTGGGTTATGTGTGGACTCCTCCAGCCCAAGGGGGGGATCCAGCCAAGCACCTAACCCAGGGAACTTCCCTCCAAACTTCCCACAGGAGGGCAGAAATTTACCAAACCCTGGGCAGAACTTTTTCCCCAGATATCCACCCGACTTTCAGCCCCAAAACCATCCATCCTTCTTTCCCCAATTCCCTGAGCCCAGACCACTGAATCCGGGAGAGGGGAGGCCAAGGGTGGAGGGGTACCCAAATCTTCCCAACCCGGGGTATTACCAGAGGAGGGACAGCTACCCTTCCCGGGATCAGCCCAGGGGAGAAAACAGGGCCCCGTATCAGCCTGAGCGGGTTTCCCAGTTAGAGCGCCAGGTTCAAAACATGGCGCGGGATCTGGGTCACATACTGAGGGCTCAGCAGAACCCTCAGATGGGCGTGCCGGCGCAGAACGCACCCAACTCTGGACCTGGTGCTCCAGAACAATGACGGGGGCAGCACCCCGATAACTCACCGGTTCCCAGGGAGGAGGCACAAAGGGAAGGGGGGTGTAAAGCCTTGGAGGAAGCTTCCTTCCTCACTTGTAAACAGCCCCTGGAAACCCAGGAACCGGAAACAAAATCTCTTGCCCCTGAAAGTCTGCCTCCTAAGGAGCAGAGGGGGGGTAGGAGAAACAAAAGACCCAAACAGACTCAGTTTGAGGAGGAGGTACAGATCTTCCAATTTGAGGGAGAGGGATCCTCAGAGGATCCTGAGAAAAGGATCTTCTCCTTCAGAGAGGGGGGAACTCCTCCCAAAGAAAAATGGGTCCCTAGGGATGCAAATCCAGACGGGGGAGATGTGGAGACTGAGCTACCGCCGCCCACCATCTCATCCCAGAACCAACAGCAAGAAAATCCCCTGGTTCAAACCCATCCTGGTGACTGCCTCCAAAAAGGGGGGGGCGGCCCGGAACCGGAGCCAGGGGAACCCACAATGGCTCTGATCTCCAGTTGCCAAATTTTAATTTCAGATTCCCAAGACTCTCCACAGAATTCTGCCCAAAATTCTTCTCTCGCTATGTTCAAAACCAGAAAGTTAGCCCACCAGTTGTCCAAACATGTACATTATCTGTGCCCCCTTGAGGAGAAGGAGGGAAGATATTATGCCCCGGTACAAGTACAGGGGCAGGGTACAATCTCAGCACTGGTGGACACTGGATCTCAAGCTACCCTTCTGTCCAGAAGGGCCTTTGATGAACTGAATGCAGGAAGGGGAGAGAATTACCAAATTCCTCTCACCTCTCTTCCTGGACAACTGCAGAACTTTGACGGGAAGGAAATTCCCGTCGAGGGGACGGCAGACTTGGACATTAAGATCGGGCGACACAAGTTGAAACACCCGGTCATAGTTGTGACCCCAGAGGGCACCCCTTGTTTACTAGGGAATAACCTCCTGAGAAGGTTGTCACCCCTAATAGATTGTGTAAACAAGGTCCTCTGGACCCAGACTAGCCGACCAATAAAATTAAAACAGAGTGTCAACCATGTTAGTTTAAACGGCACCTGCCACATGGTTGAACAAAAATCTGACCAAGTAGAATTTCACTTCCAGAATAGCCGAATTCCAGACGTGACAGTAATAGCAGTAGGACAACAGACTGGTGATGGGGGGTCCTCTCTATTTCTGAAAATCAACCTTCCTTCCAGTCTAAAGTGGTACTCCACGCTGGAAGGAAACACTCTGAAATTCTATACTCATCCACAATCTGAAACTCCCACTCCTATAGTCCAGAAAGATGTGAAATCAGCTCAGAGCCTGGCTGATATTCAGCAAATTGGAGAGCAGTTGTTCATCCCTGTTCAGTTAAATGATGGGAAGGACTCTGTTCTCGCTCGAGTGTGTGTGAACAACGGTAAGAGCTTCATCAGCGAAGCCATGTTCCGCCAACTCCCAAAAGATCCAGCCATTCCCACCTTCAAACTGATAGACAAATGGGAAATGGACCTGGAAGCACCTAATTCCAAACATCTCCTGCCAAGCAGGTGTATGCTCAAAATCTCCATTGGCAACAAGAGCATAGTCCACAATTGTTGGGTCGTGCGAGACGTCACTGCCGCCTTTTACTTAGGCATTGACATTCTCAATCGCTTTGCCATTAGTTTGGACCTAATAAACTTCAAAGCTTGGTCCCGATTAGCGGATAATCCCATGGGCTTTGATGATCCAGAAAAAGCATTCAGGTCAGCTCAATTGCTACCTTATGCAGTTGAAATTCAGGTTAAAGAGGAAGTCACCATCCCAGAAAGGACCCGACAATTCTCCCTGGAAGTGAAAGTTAAAAGGGGACAAGAGTTGAAAAACCCTGATGCTTACATACATCTAAATGCTTCTCTCCAACAGCAAGGGTTGGGGGTAAACCCAACACCATTAGTCAACGTAGAACATGACACCATTCCAATAGAGGTGGATAACAGCGACTTAAAGAGTATTACTCTAGCCGCAGGCAACATTATTGGAATGGCGGTTGATGACCGACATTTCTCCATTGATATTAGAAATGAACTGTTAGGACCAATCCCCAAGGACTGTTTTGACAGTGACAGTGAGGACGATACAACACCAGACAGGATTTTTACCCGGCATGGGGGGAACTTCCTGGTGTACACTTCCTGCCCTTATGGTAAGGAAGATGTGACTTGTGAATTCAGGAGGGATGAGGTGATTTTCCAGGTTCATGAAGGCTGCCTTGCCCACCTGAAGCCTCCGGTCCAAATCAGCACTCTGACCAGGGACTTCTCCACCCAGCTGGAGGAGGCCGCGGAGATAGCCAAACCAGAAGTCTTTCCAGGCTTCAGGCAGATGGTGGAAGAGAGAGTCAACCTAGCTGATGCCTGTGTGACTCTGGAACAAAAGCAAAAGTTGAAACAAGTTTTCTTGGATTTCCAAGATCTCTTTGCGGTAGACTCATATGACTGTGGTCGCACTGACATCCACACAACAACAATCCCCACGGACCCTGGCATGACTCCTGTGTTTGTGAAGCAATATCGCTTGCCTCTCGCATCAATGGAGTCCCTTACTGAAATAATTAAGAACCTTGAGTCCAGGGGAATAATCCGTCCAGTCCACAGCACCTTCAATAATCCGGTGCTGGGAATATTAAAGCCAAACGGCCAGTGGAGACTCTGCGCTGACCTTAGGGAGCTCAACAAACGGGTCCATACTTCCCGATGGCCTCTGCCCTACATTGACCAAGGGCTGGCCCAGATCCAGGGGTCACAGGTATTCACTGCAATAGACCTGACCAATGGATACTGGACTGTGCCTGTCAGTAGGGAGGACCAATACAAGCTGGCTTTTACCTTTGGGGGCCAGCAGTACACCTGGACCCGGACTCCCTTCGGATACCTCAACTCCGGCAATGAATTCAACATTTTTCTACACAAGGCCATGCCTGACTTGGGTGCAAGGGGTAACCTGGCTTATGTAGATGATGTCCTCATCAAAAGTTCATCTGTGGAGGAACACATAGCGGAGATCCGTTATGTTCTGACACAGTTGAGGGCTGCCGGAGCAAAACTTTCCTTTCAGAAAGCACAGTGGTGTAGAACCCGTGTTAATTTCTTGGGGCATGAGATTACTCCTCAGGGTCTCTGTCCCCAGGAAAAGAAAGTGGAAGCACTTCAGAAACTGAAAGACCCCACAACTCTGCGGGAACTAAGGAGCCTCCTTGGACTGACTAATTACAGCAGAAAGTTCATTGAGGGCTACGCAGAGATCACCAGACCCCTGATTCATCTCCTGAAGGGGGGGGTCAAGTGGGAATGGGGTCCAGATCAAGCCGAGGCAGTAAAACAACTCAAAAGAAGCCTCTCACAAGCGCCTTGCCTAGCTTACCCGGTCAGAAACAAGGAGTTCTTCCTGGAGACAGGGTTCTCTAATACGTGCTTGACGGCAGTATTATATCAAAAGCATGACCAGGTCAATAAAGTAATCTCCTATGCGAGCAAAACTTTATCCTCTGTGGAGGAAAAATTCAACGATTGTGAGAAGGCACTCCTGGCAACGGTGTGGGCATTGAAGAATTACCGCCCGTTTATCCAGGGGGAACACATCATAGTGGAGACTCCACACCAGCCTCTGCAATATCTCCAAAGTGACAGAATCCGGGCCGGAAATGTGAGTAATTCCCGAATTACTTCCTGGATTCTGTCAATGCAAGGCTTTCCTGTGGAGGTCAGATATGGCCAAAACAAGAAGAGTCCACTCGCGCAAGGTCTGGCTGACTTGCATGATTGTGCCAGAGAAAACTGTCTCGAGGACGAAAGTCTAAAAATCAAGGACAACACGGAGGCATACCTTAATTCCCCACACAAAGTCTTTGAAGAGGACAAGTGTGAGGGAATGCCCACTGTCTATGTGGATGGATGCTCTTACCATGTTGACAACAACGGGGAGAAAGAACTGGTGGCTGGCGTAGGGAATGCATGGGTGAATGAGTCCCCAGAACCCTCCGCTGGATACAAAATTGGTCCCCGAAGTAGTCAGGTGGCAGAATTGATGGCTGTGCATCAGGCCATCCTCACTGCTGTCCAGCATCAACTCCGCGAACTGGTCATAATCACAGATTCGGATTATGTACGGAACGGGTTCGTGGAGCACCTGGTTAATTGGAAAACCAGAGGCATGTTATGTGCTAACAACAAACCCTTGAAACATGGGAAGTTGATCCAAAACATTGATGATCTGGTCACCTCGAATGGGATGACCATCTATTGGAAAAAGATCAAGGGTCATTCCAAAGTAGAGGGACCAGACAAAACTGGAAATGACTTAGCTGATCAGCTGGCTAAAACCGGGGCCATCCAAGGGGATCTAATTGAGATTGAGTCCCTGTTGGGGGAAATCCAGGTCACTGCCATCACTAGGTCCCAGACAAATGCTCACAACGACCTTTCAATTGCACAATGGAGTAAGGAGACCCCTGATGCTGATTTGATTACTGCTCAGAAGGGGGATCCAATTATTGGTAAATTTTACCAGCACCTTGAGGACCCTGAGAACTTTCCCCTGACGGATACCGATTACATTGGGAAAGAGGACCTAAGAGTGTTGATGAAATGTCCAAAAATGTTCCGAATCCAAGACGGTTTGTTGGTAAGGAAATCCAAAGCTGGCCACGATCAGTGGGTGGTTCCTACCTCATTCCGAAGCCTGATGTTAAGTCACGCCCATGATGCGGCCACCGCCGGTCACAGGGGGTTTCACACAACATTGGAAATCTTAAGAGAGGTTGCATACTGGCCACACATGGGGCAGGACCTCGACCAATACTTGAAGGGGTGTCTTGTGTGTGCACAATTTCAGCCATCATCCCTCACACACCGGGCACCTTTACAAAAGAGGGGAATGACACTCCCATGGTCAGATTTACAAATCGACTTTGTAGGCCCTGTGATTCGCTCGGCTAGGGGGAATAAGTACATGTTGACTGTGACATGCTTGTTTACCAAGTGGGTGGAATGTCTCCCAGCCCCAAACTGCAAGGCAGAAACGGCAGCTGCCTTGATGATTAACCACATCTTTTCCCGTTTTGGTCTACCTCAAAGGATTGAGTCAGACAGAGGTAGCCACTTCACCAGTGAAGTAATGACAAAGATGTGGGAGATACTGGGGGTCAAAAGGAAGTTGCATATTGCTTATCGGCCAGCTTCTTCTGGGGCAGTAGAGAGATATAACCGAACCATTGTGAGCATATTAAAGAAGTTTGTGGCAGATTCTGGGCCAAGTTGGGATATCCGATTACCTCTGGTCCTAATGGCTATCAGATCTACCCCTTCATCTGCAACCAAAATGTCACCATTTGAGTTGATGACTGGACGCAAGATGGTGCTTCCTCAGCATTTGCTCTACAGGACCCAAGAGCAGACACTGATAAATGCCTCCACTACTCATGAGTATGTAGAGAATTTAAGGAAACACCTCCAACATGCTTTTGCTTATGCTCAGCGGAATCTAGAAAGATCAGCTGATAGCATGAAGACCCATTATGACCTGAAAACTTCCAGGAAGGAATATCAGGTGGGGGATCGGGTCTATCTATACAACTTCCAAAGGAACCAGGCCAAGCAGCGCAAATTTTTGCCTACATGGAAGGGACCATTCGAGATCATAGACAAAATCTCCCCTGTGGCCTACAAAATCCACATCCCCAAAGGTCCTTTGGCAGAGGGAGAAGACAAGTGGGTCCACATAAACCAGTTGAAATGTTGCCATCCCAGGCACACTCTGCAACAACTGGAGGAATCCTCTGGAATCCTAGCGGGTACTGTCTCAGACTAATTCAGTTCCAATCATAAAACATACCACATCTAGTCTCTAAATATTGTGATTTGCATGAAACTGTCTCTTAGTTATACTGTTTTTTTTTTTCAAAATAAGAATGTAATGTTTCGTTATGATGAAATGCATATGCTGCCCCACTATCTCAACAGTGGTGGAAAAACGTCTATGAGTAGGTATTGCCGCTCTTCCTTTGTTGTCCTAGGAGAAAGAAAACCTGAAGACGGGCCAAGGAGGATGATACGGAGACCGGGAACGAAGATCCAATGGGCCCAGTGGACCGCCCAATATTCCCATCAGGACCGGCGAGGAGAACTGATCGATCAGTACCGGATGGAGAAGAAGATGCTGAACTGTGCCATCTACAGAAGAGGAAGAAGATTATGCGGACAGACCGGTGCGTGGGTCAAAACCCTTGGGCACGCGACTCCCCATCGACTCAAATTCAAAGTGCAGTCGCGTGGGGGGGCTTGTTGGGTGTCCTGACCCACGTTTAAGCTATCATGCCACAACATTTGGTGCTGTGGGCTTAGAAAATTCAAGATGGCGGAAAACCCACATGTGCGCCGAAATCCAGGAAAGCTGCACAGTTTGTGCGCACACCGAAATGGTTGCCTCACTTGCCACCCACCAGTGCGAGAACGAAAGGCCGGGTTGCCATGAGGGAAATGGGTTGCCAAAGGAAAAACAGTAGCGCCGGTTAGCTTCAAAGCGCTTTAAAATCACCATTGGACTACCCGCACAGTAGTCTGAAACCGTTGGGAATGGCAATGCTGATTGCCAAATGCAACCTAGAATTGTTGGGAATTCATTTTCTTAAATCCCAAAAATGGGTGCAGTACCAGTACTCACCACTATCCAAAAGCCGGCATTTTAAAACCACACCAGATTTTACTTTTTTGTGTAAAACTGAATGAACCCAAAGCAGGCTAAAGAAAGACTTACTGAGAGGTGGATACAATGTAAAGTGATATTCTGAAGTGACTTGAAGGTTTATAACAAGACTGGCTGAGCTGTGGATTGCAGCAGTTTAAGTTGCACTGGATTTAAAGACACTAAAATCGAAAATGTTTAGATTAAATGAGTGACCTATGTTTGGTGTCACATAGGTTGCAACTGTTTAAATGTCATAGTTTTAAACTTAGAATCAGCCTTCTAGCTGCATATGTGAAAATGTTTAGTTTTATTTGAATGCAGAAACTGGGGAACAGAAATGACAGCTTAAAGAGATTCCAATTTGCCTGGCAACTACCCCCATCAGGAGTGAAACTTGAGTCACAGCTGTGTTCCCAGGCCTAGCTGCCCTTTTGCTGCTCACACTAAGGATATGCCATCTATCTGATAATTGAATTACCTGTGCTCTACAGGAGCTCTGAACAAAGCCTCTCCTGGCTCAGGCAAAGGTTTTATTGGCAGGAGTCGTAAATGGTCGTAAAAAGTGGCTTCCTCCTGAGGAAAGGGGAGGAGCACTGCCTGTGAGAGCAAGCTGGCTTGGCAGAACTGGAAAAACCAGAAATTCAACCTTGTGCTGAGGGTAAACCACACCCCTTTGGAGCCAGAACATAACTTTAAAAAGATGAATAACTCATAGAGCGGACATGTGAAAATTTTATAAATGACACCATAATTCTTGTGATTTTTCTGCCCACATTTTAAGAGGTTTTTCGACCCGGTGGCATGTTCAGGGGGGTTTTAGCGGAAAAGAGGATATTACTCAAAATGTATGCATGTTAAAAATCTGAAACTTCATCAGTTAATGTCCATACTCCCTGCGCACATGTATGTTAAGTTGGGTCAATGTCAGAAATTGAAAAATCAGTTAAAAAGTCAATTATGTGCCATTTCTGAATGCAAGCTCTTAGAAACAGCAGATTTGGACAGAGACATGGCTAAATTCAGCCACACCATGTATATGTAATTTCAAGCAACTGTGTAACTGTGAAATATGTCTTTTATTATCAAATATAGAATGTGTGCAATCTGACAGAGGAGTGTCCTATCTGCAAGCCATAAAATGACATCCCTCTGACTCACAGTTCATTCCCCAATCAAATGATAAATGGAAGTTTGACCAATTAGAAGCTGAGAGAGAGGTAGGGTCAGTGATGCTAGAACACACCCACATTCTAAACACATAAAAGCAGACAGACAGGACAGATAGGGACATTCAAAATCCATCTGCCGCTGGAAGCTCTGCCGGAAAAATCCATACTTTACCTCCATCAAACCTCCAGAGAGCCAAACTAGAGACTTCAATCTATCCAGAACTAAGAGACCAGACCAGAGAGAGAAAGCAGTGCTGTACCCAGAGAGACCCAGACCAGCAGAGAGAGCTGACCCAGATCACTGTGAAGTGCAGAGGCCAGACCAGACCAGACCAGAGTCCAGTTTAAAACCCTGACCAGATCCGTGACGAGGCCTATTTAATTCAAGAATATAGTGTGAGTACCCAGCAGAACTGTGTAGAACCAATCTCTTAGTTTAAATTCATCTAATTCAATCTATTTAACCTAAGTAGAACTGTAGCTTAGAAATTGTGTTATCCTGCCATCATTTTAAAACTGAAAAAGTGCTGCGTTTAAAATTTGCAAAACCAAAAACGACCTCTATTAAATCGGTCATAACTCTGTAACCGTTTGGGCTAGAAACTTGCAGTAACTTTCATTTTGAAGCTGAGATCCTAGGCTTTCCTAGGACCCCAAAACGATAGAGATGGTCCTTGTGGTTCCTCTGTAATAGCGCTCGGCGATTTGCAAATTTCTCCACATGTAAAATCAGCTGCTGCTTGCCTTCCATTTGCCAGAAATTCGTTTAACCTGCTAACTATCCCTGCATCATTGCTAGTGTGAGCCTGGACTAATATTAACTAGATACCAATCACCCTGAACCTCTGAAAGGGAATTAAAAGTATTTTAGCATACTTTTCAATTCATTGCCAGCACATATCAAAGCAATTTGGGCCTGTGTTTTTAAACTTCTGTTGTCTAAGCTTGCTGGGGTGAACTGATCTACATTGATTGCATTTCTGAGAACTGTGTGTTTTCCTTCCATTTCCTTGCCTTGCATCAAGGGGGGGAGGGGATTGCCAGAGAAAAGTGATTACATTGTTTGGTTGAAATCATATTGAGTATTTTCTGTACTGCATTCATTGAATATTGCATCCACCTGAGCTTACATAAAGCATCCTCTACCACATTATACTTTTGTTCCTATTTACCAGTGTGCTACCTTATCCATTTCATGTCAACTCCTTATTGATTATAGAGAAGCGTGTTAGTGCCAGATTCTCCGTTGTTAATCTTTATCATATCAGATTAAGTGTGATATTCAATTATTAATTTATTATAAGGTGTGACATATATATATCTATTGTTTAAATTATCAAATAAACCTTTTAACTTGCAAAACAGAACTACTTCTTGGCTCAGTGGGGTCAGGGGGATTCCAAGAGAGGGGTGTTATATAGGGGTAGTCATCCAGAACGCATGAACTGGACATAAAGATATATCAATCAGGGTTTTCATTCAGTATTATAGACTAGGCGTTGACTTAGCTGTAGTGTTGAATTGAATCCTCTTACAGTCCTATATACAAGATGCTGTGGGGGAATGGGCTACAGCCCTCTCAGCCCTTCTAGGCCCTGACAGGCTCAGACAGGGGCCTTAGTTGTGGGGACAGGCATCGGCCTGATGGCTCCTGTGATTGGTCGAGGTAGAGACAGACTGCCCATTCAATTCCAGGCTGGTGCGCAAAGGCAGGCACTCTGGTGTGAGCAATCTATTATGGACATGTTGGAAAGTCTGACCTGGCACAGGAAAGTAGATCACAGCTGCGCTTGGAAGTAAAGAAAACGCCCACTATATGCAATCAGAGCATAATCACTGCTGTGCAGACACATTCAGGCCGTCTTCAATTCTTGTCACCCACACATAGAGCGCTTGCTGAAAATCTTGATTGTATTTGCTCTTAAAGCCACAATGCCGGCAAGGCTTTCTTTGCTGGATTGATGTAATTGTTGCTGCGTATTGAGAACAAAGGAGGCAGCAGCTGTTTCCCACAGGCTCATGGCAGCAGAAGAAAGCGGCCCAGAAGATTCATCCTGGCCATACTGGGTGCTGTCATCAGGAACTGGGAACTTTGGGTCCTATGCCGGATTTGCCCAGAGACTTCCACAGGGTACTGTTCATTAACAGGCACCAGCATATGCCTGGTAGGTGTTCTCCATCTTATCCGCCACTACAGCCTGTTGTTGAATATTGCGGTATGCCTGTAATTTCCTGTGTGCGTGTGTGCTACAGACACGTTCTCTCTACACCCAACACAGTGTAACATTGGCTTGGTGTCTGCATGTGAAAATATGTCTCATGTTTTTTGGCCGTGTAGACGTCCTGTGTGCATCATCCAACACGAGGTGGAGGTGTTGGAGGAAGAGGTACTCGTACAATACGGGTAGCACACCGGTCACAGCTCACTGCACACTGAGGTCACAGCATGGGTCAAGTCCTGGTCCAAGATTGCATGGCACATCAGCGTGCTTGGTGTCTAACAGATCAACGGTTGGAGGTGATGAAGCACTAGGACGACCTCTGGTGGGTCACTGGAATCAAGTCATGGAAGTTTATTTATGTATGTATTTTTTTATTTTTTGTGCATTTGTAGGGCACTTATATATCAAGTAAATTGTGTTTCAAAGCACCCGCAGGGCAACAGGGAGGGAGCCTGGGAATTACATGAAAAATAACAATGAAAGATAGATGCAGATCACCTGTCAAATTGCACGCCTAGTGTGGGGACTACTACACTACACAAGCCAACCACCAAGTAACATTCCGCAACAGGGAAGCTTTAGAGTTTAATGCAATTTGACAGGTCATCAGGATATCCTTCCTGCACTGTCTAACTATCGATCTTATACAGATCCAACCCAGAGATAAGCCTCAGAAGAAGAGCATGGTTACACTCGAAACACGTGTCAGGCTGTACATGATCAATTAAAGATTTCTGCAACCCAAGCAGTTTCACAAATATTTAACTTTCGGCACAGTGTGACTGGAGTCTGTGCTTGTGCCTTCTATTTCTGTGGTGTACTTGGGCACTGTACCCACACTTAACATTTACCTGCGGCTGTTGTTATTTTTGCTAAATCATGTGCAAGCACAGTGGTCTCAATTTGGACTTGTTTTGCCACTTGTTTTGTCTCGAGACAATATTGTCCTTAATGGTTCTGGAGGAACAGGAGACCTGTTCGGAGGAGACATTCATGGAGAGGACAACTCTGGTGACCTCAGCAGGTTGATAGGAGAGACAGAGGAGAGAAAGGCAGAAGGGAGCTGGGAGGCCATTGGAGGCAGTGGGAACGAATGAGCAGAGTGCGAAATGTAAGCGAGAATGCTCAGGATGTCCTTCGATATTGCAGTGAAGTGCATGGCCAGTGCATCACAGAGGGTCTGGGAGGGACGAGGTGAGGTGGAGACTGCAGAAGGGTGGGCTTGTTCCTTGCAGCAGAGATGTGAGCCTGGATTTGGGCCCTTTTCTTGGAGCGAATGGAGAGTCAGTATTCCCTTTGGAGCAGGCAGCAGGCCAATTTGTCAGAGGATGAGCCTGAGGTCTGCCACTTCAATTCCGCTACCTTGCACTTGTGTTTCAGGGATGCAAGTCTGAAGTCATATCAGGTGTTATTATTGGAGGCATGTTTCAGGTGGATCCTCATGACTGGGGAAAGTGTCAATAGTATTAGTTATGGCAAGACAGAGGTTGATGAGAGCAGAGGCAGAGGTAGAGTCTGCAGTGGTGAGAAGGGGGGATAAAGGCAGATGCGAAGGCAGCAAGCTGACACTTGTTTCATCAGACAAATATTTGTGAACGAGGTTGGCAGGGCTGCAGAAAGTGCAGTCATGTGGCAGAGAGGACCCATGTGGGGGAAGAGAAGAGAGCTGTCTGACCAGGAGAGTGGGGTGGTGAGAGGGGGTTGGAAAAAAGGTCAGTGTGGATGAAGGCATCAAGAGTGTGTCCAGCCAAGTGGGTAGGACCTGAGGGGAGAATGAAGGGGTAGAGCGAGCTGCAGATGTCACGAAAGAGAGTCGAAGCCATGATAGAGGAGTCAAGGTCGATGGTGAAGTTACCCAGGAGGAAGAGTTTCGAGGTAGTTGTGAGGAATGAGGAGGAGTCAGCCCATTCAGAGAGGAACAGGATGGTAGAGCCAGGCGGCCTGTAGATAGTACCAATGGACAGGGAGGAAGTGGGAGAGATGACCAGCTTCCAAACTAGGCTATCGAAGGAAGAGTAACGCTGGGCGCGTTTGAGGGAGGAAGGGACCCACTCAGGCACGATCAGTGCAACCCCACCACCAGCACGGTTAGGGCGAGGCTTGGATATGATCTTATAGCCATCTGGGAGAAGGGAATCAAATGCAGTGACTGAGCTGGCATTAAACCACATCTGGGTAATAGCAAGGATGTCAAGGTCAAGGTCTTGAAGGCAGAGGAGGATGTCTGCAGAGTATTTGGTGGCAGAATGAGCATTACGTGTGGCTAGATGCATAAGGTCACTGCCTTTGAAGGTTTTCCGGGAAGGGATACAGGGGCATGGTACACAAGTCGGAGGAGGGTGGTCAGAGAGAGAGGAAGAAGGAGTAGCAGGTGTGGGAAGGATGTTGACGAGGGATGGCAAGCTCCGGTCAAGGAAGAGGAGGTTGGGCTGAGGACCCTGAGCCATGTTAGTGCCATTGTGATAGACATCACTGATGCACCTGGGTGATGAGAAGCCCGCCAAGAGTACTTCCCATCTAGTGCCACCATTAATGGGTGAAGATGTGAAAGGGATGAGAGTAAAGATAAGATGAGGAGTCCAGAGATTTGGTTAGGGAACAAAAAAGAGGATAGCAGTAAAAATCTGTCTTGAGTTTTTACTGACATAGGTGTCTGCGATAGGTAGGCCAGGGTTAGCAGTCAGGATGTGTCTATTTTATGGTTTTTTTCTTCCAGACCTCGTTAGAGAGGGATGATAGGTGATATTATAGCAGTTGGAATAGATAGCGAGATGGTGAGTGCCATAGATGCAGCAGACGATAGGATGGAAGATAGAGGAGGGGCTGCAGAGCACTAGCACAAACTCACCAGGTGACATAGTAGCCAGAGAAGTAGGAAACAGATGCATTGGAAGCACATAGTACCAAAAACAAATAAATGGGGTGCAGAGATGTTAAAAAAACAAGATTTGACTTTCGAGAAGCACAGCACAATGCATAATGGGGCACATAGATGTTAAAAGCAAGCCCGGATTTGAATTTCCAAAAAAGCAAAGCATGATGCAAAATGTGGCAGAGAGATGTTAAAAGTACACCAGGATATGAATTTCCAAAAAAGAACAGCACAGTGAAAAATGGGGCACAGAGATGTTATAAGCACACCAGCATTTGAATTTACAAAAAAAGCACAGCACAATGGAAAATGGGAAGCAAAGATGTTAAAAGCACACCAGGATTTGAATTTCCAAAAAAGCACAGCATAATGCAAAATGGGGGTAACATGCACAGAAATAGATGAAGGAGATTTGGTTCAGAATGAGGCAGAATAGAGAAAGGCACGCCCAGGTTTAGACAGCACCCGTGAGTTATTTAAAAGGCATTACAATGTTCAGGGCAAGACTCACGGATAATCATGGTGGGTGAACAAAGTACCAGAGCACATATTTGTGGGTGTAGGCAGCATGCTGTGTGGCTGTTCTATGGGGCTACTAGGTCCTAGATACGATATGCTGTGGGGGGAACGGGCTACAGCCCTCTTAGCCTTTCTAGGCCCTGACAGGCTCAGACAGCGGCCTTAGCTGTGGCATCGGTCTGATGGCTCCAGTGATTGGTCAAGGTAGCGACAGACTGCCCATTCAGTTCCAGGCTGGTGAGCAAAGGCAGGCACTCTGGTGTGAGCAATCTATTATGGACATGTTGGAAAGTCTGACCTGGCACAGGAAAGTAGATCACAGCTGGGATTGGAAGTGACAAAAGCCCACGATATGCAATCAGAGCATAAGCACTGCTGTGCAGACATATTCAGGCCGTCTTCAATTTTTATGACCCACACATAGAGCGATTGCCGAAAATCTTGATTGTATTTGCTCTTAAAGCCACAATGCCGGCAAGGCTTTCCTTGCTGGATTGATGTGATTGTCGCTGCGTATTGAGAACAATGGAGGCAGCAGCTGTTTCCCACAGGCTCATGGCAGCATCCTGGCCATGTTGGGTGCTGTCATCAGGCACTGGGAACTTTGGGTCCTATGCCGGATTTGCCCAGAGACTTCCACAGGGTACTGTGCATTAACAGGCACCAGCATATGCCTGGTAGGTGTTCTCCATCTTATCCACCACTACAGCCTGTTGTTGAATATTGCGGTATGCCTGTAATTCCCTGTGTGTGTGTGCTACAGACACGTTCTCTCTACACCCAACACAGTGTAACATTGGCTTGGTGTCTGTTTTTTGGCCGTGTAGATGTCCTGTGTGCACTACATGTTTTTGCTGTACATGACTTGATGTATGCCTCATTTCATGTGTCCATGTGTCCCCCTTGCAGCTTCCTTTGCCAGTGACCCCATGGGTCTGGATGATGGACATGTGTCAAAGATGAAACCCACACACATGATACACACAAAGAGGAGTATGGCAGAGATGGATTCATCAGAGGATCAGAGCTGGAGAGCCAGGAGTGGCTTGAGGAAGCGCAGACAGGGCCATGTAGCTCTGTCTGCAGGGAAGCAGTAGTTGCTGGAACAGAGGGCGGAACGCAGAATGGCGGGTGGACAAAGGGGAACTATTGATGATTAAGGATGCTGTCTGTGTTATTTTACAGCATCTGTCGCTAACACAGATAGCCACTTCGACTCACTAGTGCCCTGTGCTCTTGGCCACTTTCCCTCCTCCTTTGGACAGAGGTGGCCAGCGGGGAAAAACAGCAGGATCCTCCTTCTCCTTTTCTTCCTTCCTGTCATACCAGTGGTCCCTGCACGGCGAGGTGAAGGAAGTGGAAGTTGAGTTGGTAGTGGGTGTGAGGTAGTAGTGGTGGGGGAGAGTAATCCTAAGGAGTAAGAGGGCTGCCTGTGAATGTATCTCCTTAACAAAATTGCGTCTGTCTCATTTTCACTTTCCCAGGACAGTTTGTCTTATATATTGTTTATTACTTGTCAACCTTCAGTTTGCAACTTGTGAGTGTCACTCCCTCAGTAGATGCCACTGTCATTTTGTATGTTTCATTTGTCCGCAGTCACCATTCCCTTAATGTATTACCTTGCCATGTTTTTGTGCGCCTTTTCACCCATTGCGTGCAACCCTATCATGTGCTTCACGATATACTTTTTACTTGTGCCATCCATGACTCGTGTCCATTTTGTTTTGTATGTACTTTTTGCCAATGTAGGTTGTGGTGTGTACAACAATGTTGGGCCTGACCCTGTACATGGTCACGGCAGGTGTGTACTTTGGCTTGGCATTGAAAGAGATTCACATATGTACTGTATATAATCATTTGACAACATGTACACTTTTGCATTTCTTGTCCGTGGGATAATTTAATGTTGCACATGTGCATCCAGATGTGTGTCAGGTGAGTGGTCCTGTGATGGCGGCTGTGAGTCCACTCCATCAATGACGTTCATGCCAGGTCATGCAGATGCTGGGATTTGAATTTGCCTCCATGTAGTGATCTGCCCATGAATAGGTCCATACATCAAGTCCACATATTCTTGCATCGCATCCAATCATGGGCGAGACAGTACGTGCTGCACTGGCACATTTCCACATGGATGGCCGGAGGATGTCAGGTATATTGCATTCCTGTACATATATTTGATGGCCTGCCTACATCTTGGAACAACACACTAACCTTTTATTTTCCAGCTATAATGATAATGTGAACGAGGCCTTGTTCCATGCAATCTTGTGGGATCAAAGGCCCATTTGAAACATTGAACGACACACTGTTTATTGCAACCTATAATTAGTGGAGAGGGAGTCGGACAGAGGATGACTCATTAAAATGTGTGTGGGGGGCCTGAGTCCTTCACCAGATGACTATGTATATGGTGAGCATGTACTCCTCTTCAGGATTCTGTCGAAGTACAGGTGTGAATGTTTTGTGTATGTGTGTACCACTGTTTCACACAATGAATGAGCAGTGCTGCATGCATTGTCAGCCCTTGCATTTGCATTTTCTGTATGTCTCAAAGATCCAGTATGAGGCCCTTGCACAGGGTTAGGATGCCGACAAGCATCTCTCCTTCAGTACCTCTATTTCTGATGTGAGAACACTTCACTACTAACATGAGTGTGTGCATGTGTGTTCTTGCAAGTTGTGGGAAGGGATGGGGTCTGACGTCTCATGTAAGGTTCAGATTGCCGTTCTGGGGGTTACTGTATATAATGCACAGTGATGTGTACATATTGATTTGCCAGAGTACTGTGCTACACATGGTGACCTTGTGCTACCCTGTGGAATCTTTTGGAATTTGTAATAAAGTCTACACCGACCCAGGAACATGAAGATGTTTGTCTGTTGTACAAGGTGATTGCTGCTCATGCACTTGGCCAACCTTGGCTACTTCCAGCTTTGCTCACATGCATGCTGAGTGGCTGTGAATGGATGGTGGGTGCAAGGGGCATAGTGAGGAGGAGTGACATTCCTTGTGGATCTTGCATGAGTCCTGTTGCTATATACTGGTATTGTCCTGGTGTTTTCCAATAGCTCATCTGTGGTCCAGTCTTAGGCCAGGTAATCCTATTTCATGCATGTTGACCCTTATGCTGCGTTGGTCATGTGTTGTCATTTTGGTTGTAATGGTGTGGGGGGTTCGCATTTAGGGAGAGGTGTTGGTGGTGCTCTACATCCTTATGTTGGTGAATTGGAGTATTAGCCACGCTGTGGGCGGACCTTCCCTGAGAGTCAATGTTGTTCCAAGTAGTGCCCTCTCCCTGGTCTGTCATGCCATGCAATGTGAATCAGAATTTGCATGTCAACACCTGTCCTCACTATCAGTGACCTCAATGCCAGCAATTTTGTGGCATCATGACTTGTGTGATCTGTGTGGTTGCATGCATTGGTACTCATTGTCATTCAGTTTGTTGTAGCTTGCAGTTACAGGGCCTTAAATCATGAGTACATCCCCAGGATCGTTGTCTTTACTCTTCCCTGTCCTGCCTGCTGATGATCCTGTATCACAGCAAGGTCATGTTGTGCCACATGGCATAGATCATCATTGTGTGTTGGTTTGTAGCGTCACATCATGTGACACGTTCTCAAATGTCAATGCACTCTCAGTATGTTTCTTTGTGCTTTAGCGATCCACACTTGGCTCACCCATGTGTCCCCCATTGTTGAGTAGATGAAGTGCCTGCCTTCCAACTTTGTACTCGGCAGAACCAGTGCAACTCTTTCAGTACTTAGGGCCTCATTACACGGTAGGCGGTAATCATGGCGCTGTTAGCACCATGGTTGCCACCGGTATTTTACCGTGTCCGCCTTGGTCGATGGCAGAATTACCTCCCTACTCCAAGGTGAGTGGGGGAGGTAATTCCCCATTCACCAAGGCACTTCCCCATTCCCATTTTTGCCCCCATAGGGCTCAATGGGAATGGGGAAGGAGCTAATTACGGTACCGCAAAGTGCGGTACCGTAATTAGCACCAAGGTCCCTTTGCGGCACCCTACTTTAACGGCTGGTAAAACCAGCCGTTAAGGTCGGGTACCGCAAAGGGAACTCGTAGTAAGGCGGTAAGAGTTTACCGGTACCGGTGCCCTTACCGGTACCGGTAAACCCTTACCGCCTACCGTGTAATGAGGCCCTTAGTGTCAAATCCCCAGACCGTCGTCCATCATGTGTGCATTCCAAGGTCCAGATACACATTTTTCCAGATGTTCATTGCACAAGTTTGGGTGGTGTTGTGTTTGCGTTGTTCACTCTATGGGTGCACCTTGCGACTCCAGCTCCAATTGGACACAGTTGGCCTCATTACGACCCTGGCATTAACCATGGCGCTATTAGTGCCATGGTTGACGCCGGTAAATTACCAACTCCACCATGGTGAATGGCGGAATTACCGCCCCATTCCAAGGTTGGTGGGGCGGTAATTCCCCATTCACCATGGCCCCTTCCCCATTCCCATTTTTGGCCCATAGGGCTCAATGGGAATGGGGAAGGCCCTAATTACGGCATCGTAAATTACGGTGCCGTAATTAGCTCCTAGATCCCTAGGTCACAAAGTGACCTCGTAATCAGCGTTAAGGGTTTAACGGCGCTGACACCTTTTACGGCGCCATTAACCCCTTAATGCCTGGGTTGTAATGAGGCCCAGTGTCCTGTCTGTTCAGGCCTGATGTAGAGTGCCCCAATAGTTGGCCATGAATGTATGTGATATCATTATGGTTGAGGTGCCAGACGTATGTAATGCCAACGTATCAATGCAAAATGTGTGTGCACATTTCCACAAGTGCGCTCTCTGATGTGCTCCAGTGCCCCTCTTCCTCTTCCTTGCAAGTGCATTTTGGGTGAGAGTTGATTTGTGCTTTCTTGATGTTGCCTGCTTTCTAACGAGGGGAGGGTGGCAGATGGTCTGCCAGAGCATGCTGTAACCTCTGCATTGCGCATGGCATGTCAGTTCAAGCAATTTTGTTTCATAGGTCCTCCAGTATTCTATTTTTGTGACAGCTCTGGGGAGTATTTGGACATAGGCGTGGTATCTAGACAATTGGCCATGTGTGATGTGTCACGTAGGGCACATGTATAGCGGTGTATGTGTACGTCTGAACACTGACTGGGATTGCAGTTGCATTGAGGGGCACATGGCTGTTTCAGTGAAGCTATGTGCATTGCAGTTGCTGTTGTTCCGCATTTCCTCCATACTCATCCTTTATGGGATGTTGTGTATGTGCAGTACTAGCATGGCAGAATGGTTGTGTGTGTGTACTGCTTTTTTGTGCAGTGTGAGGGAAGGTGTGTGGAGGTGTGCATTATTCCTAGGTGTTGGCATGGCCACATGTCTGTTAAAGGGGGCGTCTCAGGCATGTGAGTGTGTTCAGGCCGTTCCTGGCACCTGGCATCCTTTTATCATGGACACCGTCTTGTGTGTGTGGTCAATGTTTATTTTCTGCATCTTGCATGCTCATATGAAGAAGCTGTTGACCAGTTCCTTCCTCACTCACGCTTTAGTCGCACTGGCCTCCCACTGGTTGGTGGCCTTGCACGTAGATCTGGCATGACGTCAGATACTAGTCCTACATGTAAACGTTTTTGCACTGAGATGTCATGCAGGATGCAACAATCACAGGGATGTACGATGTTGCACACGATGTGTGGCCTGTGCATGAGCACACCTCCTGAGTGATCTAGGCATCTGAATCCTGACTTCAGTATGTCTATGGACCACTCAATGATGGCCCTGGTGGCCTTGTGTGCAATATTGTAGCTTTTCTGTTGTGAAATGGTGGTCACCTGTAGGGTGTCATGCGGTAAGGGGGCGATGGATAACTTGTATCACTTGTGTGAGGAAGGACATAGAATGTGGTGAGAGTTAGTGTACGTATCTATCAGCCAAATGTCCCTGTAGTGTTCAGCTACCAAATGTGCATACATGCTGGAGCACTGGAAGATGTGACAGTCGTGGATGGATCCCGGGAATTTTGCATACACATCCATGAAGAGGCCACCAGCATCGCATACCAGTTGTGCGTTGATCCAGTGCCAGCAGTTTCAGTTCCCATACATGTACGCATTGGCATGGGTGGGGCATAGTGCAACATGGTTTCAGTCAATGGCACCATTTACCCGAGGCAATTGGTGCATGGTGTTGAATCTGCATACCACCTCTCTTTGTTCCTTCTGGGTCGATGGCATGTGGATAAGGCATTGGCTGAGTGATACGATGCATGTCCCTTCCTGGTGCAGATCAATGCCTGAGTGGTCTGGGAGATGCCAGCAGTGATGACACTGGTCCTCTTGAAATAGCCAGTGGCAAAGAAATGCAAGGCGGCCAGGAGCTTCATTTGTAGCCACATGGCATGTGAAAGTATGTTGGTGGGGTACCTTTCAGCCTCCAATTCCTGCAACATGTCTAAGATGACATGCAGATGGAAATGATACCTTCTGTAGACATTGGTGTCAGCCATGACAAAGTGGGTGAACCTAGTGCACAAGACCTGCTCCCTCTGTCTAATCCTCCTCCTCGGCTGGGGTGTGGCTGCAGTAGCTGCAGCAGCATTGTGGCATTCCTGCGTGTGTAGCTCTATTGCTAGGTCACAGGGATATATTTCTAGTTCTGGAAGATGTGGAGATTTGCTGTGTGATTTTATATCAGAACGACCAGCTCCAAGCACAAGTCCACCCCCAGTGTAGCATCTCCTACCACTAAAAACCCCATAACTCTGTTCAAATTTAGGGAAATAACTGAACTTGAAGTAATTGAGATAATGAACAAAATCAAACCATCCAACTGCAAAGGAGATGCCTGCCCAGCCAAACTAATTAAATACTGCACAGAAACTCTTGCCCCTTTCCTCAAATCCTTCATGAACGCATCCTTCAAATCCAACACTGTTCCCGACAGTCTAAAAGAAGCCTGGGTGTGCCCCCTTCTAAAAAAAAACACTCTGGACCCAGAAATCGCCAATAACTATAGGCCCATCACCACCGTACCATTCTTGCTCAAGAACCTGGATAAAGTCGCTTACATGCAAATCCAGCAATATCTTGAGCCAAACCACATCCTAGGCAAAAGACAGTCAGGCTTCTGACCAGGACGTGGGACTGAGTCAGCCCTACTTGATCTTAAAATTCAATTTAGCGATATCATGGACAAAGGCAAACCAGCACATCTCCTCCTTCTCGACTTGTCCGCTGTCTTTGACCTTGTCAACCATGACATCCTAGGCATGCACCTAAAGAATGAAGCACATTTCTCACCCGAAGCCGTCGCCTGGGTGGCCTCCTTCCTAAATGGTAGACTCATGAAAGTCTTCTCGGACATTGCATCTGCCACTCCTACCACCATACACTGTGGCGTCCCTCAGGGCTCTTGCACCACCCCTACACTCTACAACATATTCACCCTCCCGCTATTCAAAGATCTTGACTGTCGCAACATAGCGTACAGCAACTACGCTGATGACACACAGGTACTACTCCCACTTACTAGGATCTATGAAGAAGACGCAGCAGCACTAACCAAAATCTACTCAGCCATCCAGACCTGGATGGCCGCAAATGGCCTTTTCCTTAAGGGGGATAAAAAGGAGATCCTCCTAGTAGGTACCAGCGAAACTCTGAACAAGCTCCCATCTCAATACAAAACCTTCAACATTGACAACACCACCATCACAGTCTCCTTGACTGTTAAAAATGTAGGTGTCCATCTTGACTCCTCGCTATACATGACTCACCAGGTCAATCCATAGCCTCCTCAGCCGCACTCACCAATGCAGTTAAACCTTTTCTTTATACCAAAAACTGCCTCACCATCGCCAGAGCTCCAGTAGGTACAAAGCTGGACTACTGTAATTCCCTATTCCTGGGCACCTCTGCAAAAAACTTGAACAAACTTCAAATTACTCAAAACAATGCCCTCAGGGCAGCACTGAGCATTCCCAAAAGGGAACATATCACCCAAGCCAGGAAAGATGCCCACTGGCTACCGGTTAAGGAACATATACTATTCAAATCGCTGCCCATCACTCACAGATGCCTCTCATCAGACGCCCCACCCTACTTATCTGAAAGAATCACACTCAACTCCTCTAACAGACCTACGAAAACCCACCTCTCCAATCAGATTTATGATCCCACGTTCAAAAGAACAAAAGCAGGGGGGTCCAGTTTTCAGCACCTTGCTCCCAAAAACTGGAATACCCTGCCCACCACACTAAGAAATGAAAGATCCTACTCCACCTTCCGCAAACACTAAAAATCCTATTCTTCTCCTAAACGTATCTACTGCACATGTTTCTGCCTGAAAACACTTGCTGCTTCTCTGTAACCCACCAACAGCAAAAAGTACATTCTCCTTCTGTATCTGTGCTATTACATGCTTTGTCACCGTTGAAGTGTTTCATTTGTTAAGTTAAGCACTCTGTAAAAGCGCCACAATAACTCAGGGCCGCTTGTGAGCTTTATAAATGCAAATAAATAAATACATGTTGGCATTATTTTGTGTGTTCTGAGGTGCATCAGCATATGGGTTGTGGTGGGTGTGTTGGATGGTCTGGAGATGTGTGTGTTTGGCATGGTAGTGTTCGTCCAAAGTGGGGATATTATTGTTTTGCAATATGTGGTGTTTCAGTGATTGTTTTAACCTGTGCTGTGTTCCGGCTCGTGTTTTGTTTTTTGACTGTGCATTCTCCTCTCGGGTGGCTTAGTGGTGATTGTAGTTGTTGCTGTGGAATTTATACTTATTAGTAGTCAGTGATATTGATTTTTATGTGTTTTTGATGTAATTTACTTGTTTTAGTATTTGAGTAACTTACACCTGTGACCAAAGTTCCGCTTTGACATACACTCTTTTTCTTAGGTTTGCGCCTTTCTGTGTTTTTATCATAAGTCCTTTTGGTATATTTGTGTAAGCTACCCCTACATAAGTTAAGACTAATTATGGGCGTATAATGGACTTACAACTCGTATATCCCTTGGTAATTGTGTGCCATAAATAGTTTTCCTTCTTGTTATTGCAAGGCATAGTTAGGGTTATGACGAAGTTCCTATGGAGTTTCAGAAAAGATCTTTTCTCAATAACATCAGAACGCTTGCATGTAAAATTTCGAGGCAGCCGTCTGAAAATTTCAGAATTAGACTAACAGCTTCATATTTTTTTTTTACTTTGCTCAAGTTTTGACAGCTTTTACCATGGGGATTTTCCATAGGAAAATAAATTGCCCCAAATGTTTTGAAATTTCCCAACATGTTTGCAGGTGCATAGATTGCATCTGAAATTGGTGCACCAACATTTTCAATGGCAAATCGGGCAATTTTGAGATAATCATTTAAGATGTATTTATATATGAACCATGCGCTATGAAAAATGTACAAACTGCACGCCAACAAATACACACAGCAAACAAGCCAACCATATGCACAGTAGCCATAACCACATGCAACATACGCACTGACAACCACTGCATACAAAAACGACATGAGATTTAAGATGTATCTTTAAATGATGCATGCAAAATCACAACATGCAGCCAACTTTATCATAACCACACACAACAACCACACTTTCCTCCACTACGTAAACATGCTAACATCCACTAAAGCAAGGAAATACATAATTCAGCCGACAATATGCAGTCAACATTATTATGACCACACACAGCATACACACTCAACCCCACTGCGTAAACATTATAACATACACTAAAGCAACATAACTGAAGCAAACATATGCAACAAACATTGTAATGACGTGTATGCGTATTGCCAACACTATGTGCTAAGCTCACAATGATTGTTAAGCTTTCATTTAGTGCATTTTTAGTTTGCAAATTTATTTATAACACAATGCATAATATTTATTTCTTATATATATTTATTATTTAATGAGCTGTGTTGGCATCATTTTACAGAACAGAGCTAGAGCATATACATAACACATGATGGTTCCATTACTTTGCTATCGTGGTGCAGCTCAACTCATAAGAATACATGTATCTCGTGTTCCTAGTTTCGGTGTCTGTTGTACATCTCAGCTGACAACTACATCTAGATTGTCATAGTTTTAATTTGAGGTCCCCCCAGCACGTTTGTTACATTTTGCTTTCATCAAGCCAATGAATCTTATATATTGTTTATTTTGCAGTTGATTGCATTCCTGCCAGTGTAATGACAATGGCAGTTTGGATCTTGACTCCTGAGATTCGATAGACGTTCTCTTATTTGTATGCAGAGCTATCGAATGTTGCTCCCTATACATATTTTTTTACAGATGCAAATGATGGCATACACTACATGAGAGGATTGCCAGTTTATAAAATCTGTATTTTTAATCTATCTCTAAAGCAGCTTTGTTTCTTTCATTATAATGACCACACACAACATATGCATTTGCATCCATTACATATTCATCACAACATAGACTAAACCAAGGAAATACTTAATTCAACCAAAAATATGCAGTCAATATTATTATGACCAGACACAACATAAGCAGTCACCATGTCGGAATTGAAACAATATTATGCCTCCTATCGCAGCAATTGTATGTGTATTGGCCTACGCCAAGTTGTCTAAAACATCATATGCGAATAAACTCTGCGGCAAGGTCTTGACCTTAGAGAAAGTAATGTAAGTCGCCATCTTGGATTAAGCCGCCATTTTAGGTTCTCTTGTAATGTGGAAGTCACCCTGAACATCAAAATGGAGGCCGAATGACATTCTGAGTAAGATTCTGGCCGTTATGACCTCCGCACACACGAATAATTAATATGCCTGCAGGCCACTTGTCGGGGTCGCGAACTGAGACCTTGTCCTATTGCTGACAATGTACAACTATATCAGCGAAACTAATCAAAATGCATAAATTATAGGATTGACCTGGCTAGGAACCCTAAGGCCCGATCCCTAGAATGGTTAACCCACGAGGGGGTTGGCCAAGGGCTGGACAAATCATATAAAAGACCAAAGTATTCCAATGTACGGTCTCTCTTACTAATGCATCGAACTTTCGTTGAAGTTTGTTACGTTACTCTGAGAGCCGAATAGCTATCCGTTTGTCAATTGACTTTGGTAACTGTTGTAGCTTTTAAATAAAGCACTTGTATGTTCTTTGTAACCTGTGTTGGTGTGTTTCTTTTGGGCTTCCCGGCCTCATATTATTTTTATGTTTTCACAGTTGGCGCCCGAATAGGGACCGTCAAGATTGATGCCGGATCATTGAAGGTTGACGCAGACTATCGAACCGGGATCGGACGGTGTGATACTGCGGGCCCGAACGAACGAGATGCGATACCTTGACAGCGCTGCACGATCCGATCCTTGGACGATAGTCGTGTGGTCTGACATGGCATCTTGACGAGGGTCCATTTTTGTGGCGGGCAGATTTGTCGAAACCACCGAACACAAGGTAAAATTCGTTAGGTAAGTTCTTTGGTAAACCGTACGGTCCTCCTTAGGTTTGGTCAGGTGTAGTCGTGACCCGGCTCTTAATTTAACCCTGACAATTTGAATTTGGCGTATTGTATCTGCAGACACAATTATTGACCAGGTAACACCAAATTTTTGTGAAATGCCGGGAAATTGTCTAGCTGCTTTAGGGCTCTGTTCCGCAGCGATCGACAATCTTTGGAATTTAGCCGCCCGGCACCACAGGAGGGGTCGCCGGCATTTACTATGTACTCTAAGTATGGCATTGGAAGTATAGTATTTAATGATATTTGGCACAGACAAACCAGACATTTCATTGGCCAATCAATGGTAGTTTTGAGATCCCCCGTATTGAATACCTAGAATCGGTCTTGCTAAAAAAAAGATGGCCAGACCTGCAGCCTTTGATGTTTTGCAGAACTGGAAAAAAGAAGCATTGCAGCAGCTTAAAAGTAGGGATAAACATACACGCTGTCATAAAACAAATGCCGAAAAGGCGTTGTTATATGATAAGGAAAAACATTCAGAGTCAGTTAAAAATATGGATAGGGCTTTTTCACTCGGAATCCAGAAAATGTATCCCTCTAAAGATTTCCATGTTTCGGAAGAATTTATTGAAAAATTGTTAAGCGAACGCAGGCCTGGTGCCTCTGCGCCACCTCTGTATGATCCTCTCCTGGGTGCTCTGCCCATTCCTGCTGTTGTTCCTGCTGTTATTCCTGTACCCCCTGTACAACCTATTGTTCCTATTCCTCTAGTTGTTGTTCCTCCACCTATCGCACCACCCCTTCCTCCCGCGCCGATAGTTGCACCCTTATTGAATTTGCCCGCACCTCCGCTCCCGAGTGGTTCCGTATTGACTAAAGTTGATCAGGGTGCGGGGTCAAAGATTGTCATTCGTAATACTGTTTCTGCAGACAAGAAACGGGAATTGTTTGCATGGGCTAAGCACTGTATGGAGAAAGGTGATCAAGTTAATGTTTTTTCCACATTATCGAATTTGAACAGTTTTCCCGAGAAAAATGTTTTTATCGAAGGTTTGGGGACTCATTTATGTGTGATGTGGGGTAGATTACAAAATTCGGATCTCCCACAAGGGGTGAGGGATCTAAATGCTTTAGCACTTTCGAGGGACACAGAGAAGAAAGTACATGGACGTGTTGAAAGATTGTTTGAGTATAGGCGGGACTTTGAAAAATCACGAGATGAGGATGATGAGGATGATGAAGACGACAGTATGTATGTGCAGAAACGGTTCCTTCCGTGTCGTAGATCGGCACCTGAGGAAGTACGAATTTGTACCAAAGATGCGATTCGATGGATCTCGGATTCATCGATTCCGCCAGATGAAGTATATGACACGTATAGTCAGTATACAGTAGAAATGCAAAGGAAGGTGATTCAGGTAATGGTACAGTACCTGCAGGAAGAATGTGTAAGGAAGAAGGTTAGTTGTCCTATAGAGTTATTGGGGATTTGTAAAAGGGCTTTTTTGCCCGACACTTCTTCAACTGCCTTAGTGCTCGACCTGGCTCTGTTGCTTAGTAAGCGGTCGGAGTTACCTATATCTCAGTTGCCTATGAGAGAGGTTCCTCCGACATTTGTCCCAAAGGTTGAGATTCCTGCTAACGCTGGGACTGGTGCACCCGCTGTGGATATCCCTGCGCATTATGTATCGCAATTTGTTCACTTCCCGTTTTCACGACAGGAAGTGAACACTATTAGACAATAAATTCCCGATATCAGGAAAAACCTGACAGGGTATTACAAAGAGATAGAGTCCGTTTTGCAGTCCTCTGTGTTCACCTTAAGTGATATTGACTTGCTATTCCCTGTACTCCTACCCGTAGATTTATGGAAGCAGGTTCGGGCAATAGACGATGTGCCAGGGTTGGGAGATACGTGGGCTAACATGACCAGGTTTGATGGGGAAAGACCAGCTGGTGAGAAACCACCTCAGGTGATACTTACTTTGCCTGATAGAATTGTCGCAAAATTAAAAACTATAATTCCAGAGAAAATAATTATTTGGGAAAAGCTTACGGCCTGTGTTCAAGGAAAAACTGAAGGCGCCACCAAATTCTTTAATAGATTCGAACAGGTATTTTCTGACTTCAGTGGACAGGACTTGGGTACAAAGTCTGGGAAAAGGTTGTTCGTGGACAAATTTGTACGTGGATTGTTGCCCGACATCCAGTCACAGATTATGTCCTCTGAGAGCGCTTGGCAGGCGAAATCTCAATCTGAAGTTTTGCACATGGCTCAGTATTATGAGAACCGTGTTAATAATGAAAAGGAGAAAATAGAGAAGAGGAAAGGAGATCTGAAGACTAAAGTATTGTTACAACAAATTGTTAGAAACCCCAGAGGAGGTACGACACAGACCAGAGGTCAGTATGTCCCAAAAGGAAACGCTCCTTTGGGTTCTGTAAATATTAATCAATGTGCCTATTGCCACAAGGAAGGTCATTGGCGAGCACAGTGCCCCGTCCTTCGACAAAGGTCAAACAATGCGTTTGGGAGTATGGGTAGATGACCTAGAAGTCGCCCTGGAGCAGGGGGCCCTGATAGAGGTCAGTTTTCACAAGATCCTCAGCAACCTTTTTCACGGGAAAATCAGACTTCGAGTGTGGACGCAAGAAACATATTTGATCACCCTTCCGCTGCCTACCTTTCTGAAGAGCTTCCTTCCAACGACATTTTATTTCGTTAGGACTGCCCGAAGCAGGGTTTGGAACCTTCACCTATTCCCGTTAATCAGAAAGGTCCCTACGTTGAATTGTTAGTGGGGAATAGGAAACACCAGTTTTTGATAGACACTGGAGCACAGAAGTGCTCCATTGATCATTCCCAGGTTCCAAACATTCCACTGTCAGGGCAAACAAATGTTTCTGTAGGGTTTTCTGGTATACCAATTGTTTGTCCGGTTTCTTCACCGGAGTCTGTCTCTTTGAGTCCCTTTATGGACCATTGTCCCTTCCTTCTGACTTCGAACTGTGGAGAGAATTTGCTGGGGTTAAATCTGTTGAAGAAATTGAATGCAGTAATTCATTGTTCCTCTGATGGAGTGCGACTGATGGTTTCACCACAGCAACTTCCCAATTCTCAGTTTCTGATTCGAACATTGCCTCCTGAGTTTAGCGTTGTTCCGGAATGTTTATGGGCAGTTGACGACAATGATGTTGGGGTACTACAGATTGAGCCCATCAAAATAATTTAGAAACGTGGAGTTAAATTACCACGCATTCCGCAGTATAAAATATCAGTTGAGGGCGAGCGTGCTTTGAAGTGCATTGTCTCTGATTTTGTGCATTGAGGGGTGATTGAGGAGATTGAGGGTAGTTTATGTAACAGAAAGGTGACAATGCAATTCCATACCGGTTCATAATTGATCTTCGTGCTATTAACAAAGTTGTTGCCCCACAATTTCCAATTGTGCCTGATGTAACAAAGATACTAGCAATGATCCCTGCTACGGCTACGCACTTTAGTGTTGTGGATTAAAAAAATGCTTTCTTTAGCATTCCTATACACAAGAAGAGTAGATATTTGTTCGCGTTCACCTTGGGAGGACGCTCATTTACATTTACTCGGGCACCTCAAGGGTATACTGAAAGTCCAAGCATTTATAGTAGAGCTTTGAAAGAGCAGCTCGACACCATTGAATTGCCACCTACTTGTACACTGCTTCAGTATGTCGACGATTTGCTTTTGGCTGCAGATTCTGAAAGTGCTTGTAAGTAAGGCACTGTACTGTTGCTTGTTCATCTAGCTAAAAATGGTCTTAAAGCTTCGCTCAAAAAATGTCAATATTGTTGTCAGGAGGTCGCCTATTTAGGCTACCTCCTGTCAAAGGAGGGGAGAAGATTGACACCTGAAAGAATAAAACACATTTCTGGCATGTCTGTTCTAAATACACAGAAGGAAGTCAGAGCCTTAATAGGTATGGCTTCTTACTGTAGGTTGTGGATCCCGAACTTTTCACTAGTGATAAAACCGATGTTGGCTTTGACGAAGAAGGGCATTTCTCTGCCACTGCCATGGAAATCGGAACATCAACGATCATTTGAGCTTCTCAAAACCGCGTTATGCTCTGCACCGGTTCTGGGTACTCCAAATTATGACAAGGCCTTTGTGTTGTTTGTGCATGAATATGATGGATGTGCTTTGGCTGTGTTAACACAGGAACACGGAGGGAAGAATAGGCCATGCGGCTACTACTCCTCCGCCCTTGATCCTGTCCCATGCGCTTTGCCAAGATGTTTGCGAGCTGTCGCTGCTGCTGCCGCGTCTGTAAAACAGAGTGAGGGAATGGTCCTAGGCCATGATTTAATTTTGATGGTACCTCACTCTGTAGATGTATTATTGAATAAAACCCAAACGCAACACCTCACCTCTGCACGGCTAACAAGGTATGAATTAATTCTGTTTGCCCCTCACATTCAAATCAAGAGGTGTTGTGTTCTTAATCCGGCTGAACTTCTACCTTTCCCGCAAAATACTGCTTGCGGTGATGAAGAATTACATGACTGCCTGTATACTACTGAACAGGAAACGAAGGGCAGGATAGACCTTATAGATCTTATAGATCCATTGGGCAATGCGGAAGGGGAGCTTCTTCAAACTCCCAGATGGTACATCTACAGCTGCCTACGCAGTTACTACGTTGAGTACGGTTGTTGAAACTAAGAGAATTCTGCATAACTCTGCGCAGGCCTCAGAGATTATAGCGTTGACCCGAGCTTGTGAACTCTCCGAAGGGCGTATAGTAAACATATATACTGATAGCCAGTAAGCCTTTGGGGTGGCTCACAACTTCGGGAGGCTCTGGTCGGAAAGACGGTTCCTAACCTCACATGGGACCAAGATTCAGCATGGTCCCTTGATAGTGCAATTGCTCTCGGCACTCTCACTCCCTAGGCAGTTAGCGATCATGAAATGTGCAGCACATCGTAAGGTCATAGATGCTGTGGGAAAAGGAAACGCTTTCACTGACCAGATAGCCAGGCAAACGGCCACAGACCTTAGCGCAGGCATGTATGCTCTAAGGGAAACAAAAGATGCCTATGTAATGGATGAGGTTATTGGGTCTGTGCGAGATATTCAAACTGATGCCACATTAGAAGAGTCTAAAAGGTGGGCTGGATGATGATGGGTGTTGGGTGGATACATCTGAAGGAAAATGGTTGCTCCCTGATTCATATGTGCTGGCAATGGTTACGATGGCACACAGTCCTACACATGTGTGTGCTCAACAGATCACGAAGATGCTAGAACAAGTCTGGGTGACTGATAAAATTTCGAAGACTGCACAGCGACATGTTCAGAATTGTATGATTTGCTTACAGCACAATGTGGGGAAGGGGACAGTAACTCCAAGGGGTAGCTTTGGGCCCCCTTCTGTTCCCTTTGAGGTCATCCACTTTGATTTTATTGAAATGGAACGGTGTAACAATCTAAAATATGTTCTTGTGATTATTTGTGCTTTTAGTAAATGGGTCGAGGCTTTCGCCTTTAAAGATGCTACTGCCATGACCACTGCAAAGACTATGGTAAAAGAATTCTTTCCACGATTTGGGCTTCCAAGGGTAATTTGGTCGGACAATGGTCCCCATTTTGTTGCAGCAGTAATTTTGCAGATATGCACAGCGTTACACATTGAAAAACGATTTCACTCAGCTAGACATCCTCAAAGTGCTGGGTTGGTAGAGAGACATAACGGTATCTTAAAGAATAAGCTTGTAAAAACATGTGCCGACACCAAATTGAAATGGCCAGATGCCTTACCTATTGTATTATTAGCCATGCGTACCACACCTCAAACTAAGACCGGGCTTTCCATTTGAGGTAGTGATGGGGAGACCTGCTAACATTTAGGGTCTTCCGAAGCCTAAAGCCCTGAGGGAAGTAGAAAATGTATTGCTTGTAGACTACTGCAACCAGTTGACTAAAAACCTGTATTTCATTTATCATCAGGTCCAATTGGCTTTACCTGTACGGTTTACGGGCCCAGGACACGATATTCAGCCTGGAAGTTGGGTCCTAGTGAAGGCCTACGAAAGGTCTTCCTGTCTCGCTCCTCGCTGGAGGGGACCCTACCAGGTGCTGTTGGTCACTCGGACAGCAATGCGGGTGGCTGGGAAAAAACACTGGATCCACGCGACGCATGTCAAGAAACTTCCTCACCCGACGCCACACGTTACAGAAGAAGCAGAACCCCGCGCTGATGCTACAATCTCTGATCTTGGAATAGCAAACAGCGCTGTGAGTGCGTCAGAGAATTTCTCTGAGCCCGTGGAGCTTGGGGAATAGTCCATTTCGTCTCTGCACTCTTTGGAAAGTCACTTCCGGAAAACACTGTTTCAAGTTCTGCGACTTCCGTCGCCTCCGATACGTTGCTTCCCTCAGGAAGTGACGTTACCTTGTTTCCGGATCAAACAGTTTTGGGTACCACCAGGTACGACCTTCGACGAAGAAAATAGAACTACGGCATGGGTCTTTCCGTGCATTTGGAAAGAAGAAGTGATTAAAAGTTTTCTCTTGTAAAAGAAAGTTCCTTTCGAACAAAAGGAAAAAAAGGGATTCTGCTGGCTAGAGTTGAGAAGGACTAAGAAGTCGCGCGACCGTAGTGTCTCCAGCAACGAACATTGGGGTCGTCGATTGAGAAACTGCAATGCCTGCCACCTCCACCGCTGCTCCCTGCACTGGACTTGTAAATAGGGGGGTGACCAACTCGGACAACGAACAATGTGCCTGGGCCCCGAAAACATATTGCTGTGTTGTGTTAATAATAATTGGAATTTGTGTAATTACTGCTGTGGGACTTTGGTACTTCGAAGAAATGTACCCTCTAAAACCTCTACTGCCAATTGAGATTGTACCTACTGCTTTGACTCCCTCTGTACACCTTCACACTCTGTCACCTAGAGACTCCCAGCATAGACGAAAGTATCATAATAACACTTCAATGATAGTAATGAATGCAACACATGCCATTTTTAATAAGAGTAATTGTTGGATTTGCACTCATTTACCGCAACATGGGAACAAGGGGCTAGGATGGTATATTCACCCTTTACCTTTAACGACTGCCTGCTATGCCTCTCTTAGAGCACTATTCTTTGGCCGTTGGAATGATAGCATCTCAGGGAACTTTGATGGAACTAATTTAAATGATTTTGAGAAACGTGAATTGACTCCCCTGGGATGCTCGCTTTTTGCAAATAGAAATAAACCTAATGTTGCTTCTATTAGGCCGTCTGATAAACTATCTCTTCCTTTTCAAACTCTAATGTCCTTTAAAATGGCTCCGATAGGCAATAAGGACGCCGTGCCTCCTTCCTACTTTATTAATCATAGCCCTGATTCAGTCCCCTTTTGTGTACAAAGAAATGGCACTCGGCCAATGGGAGATTTTGAAGGTTGTATAAACATTGTAAATTTGACTGGAGAGAACAGGCCTCTGTATGTAGGGGGGCATGTTTATTTTGTTTGTGGTAGTTCAGCATTTCCCTGGTTGCCCAAGGATTGGCAGGGAACCTGTTATTTAGGAATCCTGTTACCTGGGGTATTTGTAGCTAGTACATTGGAGGTTTCTAAGGCTCGCCCACGGCGGGACGAGAACGGAGATACCCCTGGGCAGGTATTGGGAGATATAGCAAAATCAGTTGTGCCCTTTTGGGGACAGATAGCAAACTCTGAAAACATTAGAGGACTAGCAAGAGTACTGGAGAGAACCATCAACCGGACCACGGATATACTCTACAATATGACACTAGAACAAAAGGCAATAAGATTGGTAGCACTACAAAATCGGATGGCATTAGATGTCATTCTGGCAGAACGTGGTGGAGTATGCAAATTAGTGGGGTCCGCTTGTTGTGTTTTCGTACCAGATTCCTCGCCGAAAATTTTCAAAGCAATACAGAACTTGCACATCCTTAGTTCTGAAGTGCATGTTCCTGTGTGAGATTGGAATATTAGCGCCTGGTTCTGGGATTCTCTACGATCCTGGGGTTGGAAGGTGCTTTCTGTTATCCTGGTTATTTTGGGGATCCTGCTATTCCTTTGTTGCTGTTTTCAATGCCTACCTAGTATATGTGTAATGCTAGGGGGATGTTGTGCTCAAGCAGTGAGCACAGTAGGGCACAAAATGTACGCCCCAGATACAGCATCTAAAGAGTTTGTATTACAAGAGGTTCTGATGAATGACCTAATGGCTATAGACATTACAGATAATGATTCAGGATGTACGGATGACAATGCATGGAGTTATTTGCAAAAGTATTAGAAATGATATTAGCACTTGGCATAGGCCAAAAGGAGGGTCTGTCGGAATTGAAACAATATTATGCCTCCTATCGCAGCAATTGTATGTGTATTGGCCTACTCCAAGTTGTCTAAAATATCATATGCGAATAAACTCCGTGGCAAGGTCTTGACCTTAGAGAAAGTAATGTAAGTCGCCATCTTGGATTAAGCCGCCATTTTAGGTTCTCTTGTAATATGGAAGTCACCCTGAACATCAAAATGGAGGGCGAATGACATTCTGAGTAAGATTCTGGCCGTTGTGACCTCCGCACACACGAATAATTAATATGCCTGCAGGCCACTTGTCAGGGTCGCGAACTGAGACCTTGTCCTATTGCTGACCTATGTGTAAATGTACAACTATATCAGCGAAACTAATCAAAATGTATAAATTATAGGATTGACCTGGCTAGGAACCCTTAGGCCCGATCCCTAGAATGGTTAACCCGCGAGGGGGTTGGCCAAGGGCTGGACAAATCATATAAAAGACCCAAGTATTCCAATGTACGGTCTCTCTTACTAATGCATCGAACTTTCGTTGAAGTTCGTTACGTTACTCTGAGAGCCGAATAGCTATCCGTTTGTCAATTGACTTTGGTAACTGTTGTAGCTTTTAAATAAAGCACTTGTATGTTCTTTGTAACCTGTGTTGGTGTGTTTCTTTTGGGCTTCCCGGCCTCATATAATTTTTATGTTTTCACAACCACACTGCACAAAGATTACAACTAAAGAAAAATAATTGAATCAACAATAAGCAGCAAACATTATCATCACCACACACAACATGCACACTCGGCCTGACTGCGTACACATTACAGCCTACAGTAACTAAGACAAGGAAATACACAATTCCGTCAACAATATGCAACCAACATTATTATTAGTATTCTTATTATGACCACACACAACATATTCACCCCCCACTGTATAAACATTATAACATACACTAAAGCAACGTATTTGAAGCAACAGTATGAAGCAGACATTATCATGACCACACAAAACATTCCGACTTGGCCCCACTATAACTGCATTACAGCATACACTAAAGCAAGGAAATGCATAATTCAGTCAAAAATATGCATCAAACATTATTCTGTCCACACATAACATATGCACTTACCGCCACTGCGTACACATAACAACACACACTGTGTACACATGACAACGTACACTAAAGCAACATAATGCAAAAATATGCAGCCAACCTTTTCATGACCATACACAACATACGCACACTCACCCATTGTGTACAACTTACACTAAAACAGGTAAATAGATACCAATTTATAAAAAAAAAACAATATGCTGTATACAAAAACAAAACAAAGCTAGCCCATTACTGCAAAACATAATGTAGGCCTTTAGCAATAGTGCCTAAAAATACACTACACCCAACACTATTCAAATGTACTCCATCCACTCTAAAATATGTGACTTTTCATGTTCTGGTGAATAGCAAAATGCTGGCCTTGTTCATCTGAAAATGTATATACATTGTAAGAAAACTCAGGGTATCCACACTCCTACTCCCCCTGAATCCTCTTCTCAGGTGGCCAGGGAAAAGCCATTGCTTTTGGATCTTTGATCCTAACCCTGGGGATGGAGCACAGAGGGAGGATCACCTGGGTGGAAGGTCCATGTGGATTGGAAGAAGGGTACCCATAGGCGAGGCATGGTATCCCCATGTTCCTTCTGAGGATCAACCTAAACCTCCCCTAACCTTTATGGGCTAATGTGAACAAGCTCCCCTCAATTTTCCTCATGCAACCTACTATAGTACCGGCTATAGTGCTAGGGCGAGGAAGAGACAACTAGGAGTAGTGAACACCAATAGGTATTTTCATCACTCTGGGTTGAGATGAAGAAGAAGACTATGAAACAGTACCATCGTGGAAGTCAGACATGTCCCACAAATAGGCTGCAAAGAGGTCAGGCACTTACAACTACTGGCCCACACCTGTGTATCCACACCACACCAGAGCAGGGAGCAGGGAACGGAATGGACTGGAGGGAAGCATGTCAGAGAAGCCAGAAGTGGGAGCCACGTGAGTCCGGAGAAGGAGATACACTCACTGAGTGTGGGCCAAAAGAGGGTCTAACTGCCCGGTTGAGCTCCAGTTTCTGACAATTACAGCAGGAAGCTGTGCTCTGCCCAAAGCCCACTGCCGCCGTGGCAAGCAGAAGAGTGAAGGAAGCTCTCATTGGCAGCCGCGAGAGAGACGAAGCTCGTAGATCCAGGAGGAACGAACAGAAGCACCGGCAAAGCAGTAGAGAGTGGTCATGCACAACCGGTGAGTGTAATGCAGGGAACACTCTGTCCGGGGCGCACCACTAACACTGATACATATTTGAGAATGACGAACAAACTGAAACAAGTAATCTGTGAATGCTGAGGGATTTGAAAGTAATTGGACATAGTCCTAAAAAAAATGATTGAATACTTTTGAATACTGAATGAATTGAAAGTCCTGATGAACGCCTTTTTGAAAATACAAAGCCAAGCAAGTAATGAATACTTGAGAATGAGATGTTGAGGAAATATTGAATACCGAACTGAATGAAAACTTTATGGGCAAAACTACGGTTTTATGAAAGATACATGGGAAAGTGTCCATGTGAAAACAGCATAAGAAATAAGAGAGCAAGTGAGGAAGTTTGCAAAAGAACGATCGGGGTTGAAAACCTGCGATCCAAATGTTTGAGGGAGAAAAGACGGAAGATTATTTTTCAGAAATAATCTTCAGTCTTTTCTCCCCTGAACATTTACAACTTGGCCCCCAACACGCCCATACCCCACCACATCCCCACACATCCCCACCACAGCCTCACACCCTTACTTAACTTGTGTCCCTGTGAAGCCTATTTCCTTTCACTTCCATGATTGGGAACCGGTGCTGCAGGGTCATATTTTTGTTTGTTTTTTGCTTAATTATTTTGGGTTGGCTGTGGGGGACACCCCCACAACTAGTGGTCACGATATAGTGAGAAAGGGTGCAGGACACACCCCTTCAGCCCATGCAGTTTTTTTTCTTTTTTTTAAAGTCCTTTTGGGATGGCTACAGTGGTCACACTTGCATCCCCTGCTCACAATATAGTGAGCAAGGATGCAGGGGATACCCCGCATCCCCCAGAACCAAATGCATGATTTGGTCAAACTTTTCAGCTGCTCAGAATTTTCAAATGACTGAAAATTCGGCCAAATCATGCATTCAGGCTTTTAAGCGCAGTCATTTTGGCCAATTCCCAAAGGGGTATGAACGAAAGGTTGGGAAGTAATAAAACCAACATGTCTTGAATTCTATGCATGAATACAGTGTGGCAAGGCAAAGACTGGCAGAGGATATGTGACACATTGTGGCAAAGCCAAGAGGCTAACCAGGAGAATTCAAGCAAGTGTGAACCTGAACATAAAGCCAAGAGGCTGAAACGGATAAGCTTAGTGAGTGTTAATCGTTACACAGGGGCAAATACCCAAGAACCTGTGTGGGTGGAGTAGCCTGGGGTTCCTGGTTGCGTGACCTGTGATGGGTGGACTGTGTGGTCTGACAACTGCGGCCAGGTCAAGGAACCATCCATTGTGAAAACCAAAGACATTGCTGAAGTAAACTAAGAAGGAGTAATTTAAGTAAACTGTTAACCTAATCCAGAAGGAGTGTCAAGTTGACCTGGAGTTGTGTTGAACATTGAAAGACTGAAACCAAGTATACATTTATATGTTGAAGTCTTAGGAAAGGGAACCCTGAGACTTGACGAACCTTAATGCTGTCTTAAGGACAAAGCCCTCAAGACCCTTTTCTTTGTAACTGTGTTGCCTTGAACTTGGGAAAGGGAACCCCAAGGATGTGTAGAACTTTCTTGAACTTGAGCAAGGGGAGCGGAAAAGGAAGCTAGAAGTTAGAAGCATCTCAAAACTTTGTTTTATGACCATTTCCTGTATTCATGATATTGTAGACACTGTCTAGCTTCAGTTGTGAAGGCAAAGATATGTTTTGGAGACAGACAGAACTTTCTGACTCAGACTTTCCTTAGTTTCGTTCGGGTGGGGAAATTGCACCTTAGCATAGTTCAAGACTAGGCTTTCAACCATCCTGGCATTTGAGTTTATAAACCATTGTATTTATAACTTTGAATCCATTGTCTGTCTCTTGCTTGATGATGCCTTCACAACATATCTATTTACATTGATGCAAGCGCAATTGATTTTACGATAATTGATAAAGCAACACATACAAATTTTACATGTTGCCAAACATGAAATGATCATTTGTGTTTCTGGAAATAACTCTTCTTGGCGTACCAAGTCATTATTAATGTCAAAACATATTTCAGTTTCTTTTCGGTAGCCAGTATGTAATGAAATGAAATAAAATGAAATCTGTTTTATTACCACTATTATAATAGACAAGTTTGTCAATTATGTCTTGCCCTTTGCCACCATGCTAGACATGCTGTTCCATGGTCTTGTTACCAAATGGTGGAACAGGTAGAACTTAACTCATGTAATGTTCCAGACAAAAATCCCAGGAGTCTCCAAATATCAACACGTTTTCCCTACATTTAAAGAAAAAATAGTGTCTTTCAATCACCCTTTGTAAATGGAATAATGCATATACAAGTGCATACGTAATGAAAGATACATGCATAAAAAGATACAGACAAGCATGTGAAATGTTGAATACAATAATTTGCTTTACAAGCGCATGCGTACTATACATTACATACATAAAACATATGTGCAGCAAAGCCTTACATAGTATTCGCATAATTTGATATACAAACATTGAGGTGAATACTACGCAAAGCGCCCACCCTTGAGCAATCTTTAGATGCACAAATTCATATAATTTTTACAAATGACTTTGTAGCTGCATAGACCCAACATAGACTACTATTCACAGGTAGTCTATTTAAGTATAGCATGTAATAGTAGGATACAATTGCGCTATGTCTTATATCAATTTTTCAACAAACAGAAATGAGATATAGTAAGTAATTTAATTGAACGTCACTTACTATGCCATTATTCTTATGCCTTTTAACATTTACATCAAGAGCAGTATAAATCTGGTTATTCATATCAAGATACTTTCATATTTAATTCCAACTGTTCAAGTCTATCGAATTGTGCTGGCATTCCTTAATATTTAATTTCCCAACAGATTTATTTTTGTATGGCTTAAACAAACATGTGTATATGTCCTGTCATTGTTTGATTGTGCAGTCTTCCACAGGGAGAGAAAAAGAGGGAGGAAATGAGGTAAGTATGGGGTTTCTAATAATGTTTTATATAATAAAGATACGTCATGTATATTCATCTATCTTGCATTATAACTTATCACAGAACTAGGTTCCCCTTTGCATAAACAAGTCATATTTTAGAATTCAGTCTGTTCTGTATAGTCATATGTGATATTTTGTCCACGTATTATCTACAAGCAATATAGAAATCAGTAATCCTTTTCATATAAAAACATTCCAATTGTCCACAGTAACTCATGGTTAGTGATTTTTGGTTACCTGTGTTATTGCTTTATTCCACGCAAACGTATATTGGTTTGTGGCTTTAGGTCCTCGTCTACTTCAGGCTAAATCCTGTTCTATTCTTGATTATATTCTGGATGACTATCCTCTTCAAATAAGTTTGGAAATTAGTCTATGTAGTATTATTGCAAATTAGGCTCATTACTAATTAATCCTTATTGTACATTCCCAAGTTTCTGGACTAAAGGTCTCTTATTACGAGTATTTTAAATGCCCATTCCATTTGGCTTCACTAATAACCACTTCATTCGGTTATTGTCATTTACTTATGTCTATAAGTAGTCATATTTGCCCTCTAGAATGTTTTATTAGTATAACATGTTTAAATCATGTCATTTAGTTTGGCCATTCTTAAACTACAGTTTCCTATGAAAGTACATGATATATCGCTGTTCATTCCATTATAGGACAGTTTTAATGGGTATGATTTTGCAATATTTTCTCCCTTTAAATTGTATTTATCCTTTATAATGTTAATTCTTTAAAATGATGCTGACAATAATGGTCAGACTGTAATTCTGTTTTACTTGCTGTCTGGGCATTTATTCACTCTTGATGGTGGCATTCTGCATGATATGATATGATAAGACATTTATAACGTGCCTGTACACAAGTGTTTCTAGGCGTGACAAGACAAGGGAGGGAAGACAGAGGGAGAACAAGATGAATGGTCTTACTAGGCCTTGTGTCATTCAGATTGTGCAAGCAGACAGGTAGGTCAGCAGGAGAGGGAGAGAGAGAAAGCAGAGGAGAAGAGGAAAGTTTTGAGCTGTTTCCACAACTTCAGGAGGTCCGTCTCAAGTTAGAAAGGGGCAGGTTGAGCATTCCAGAGGGAGGCACCTGCAGAGGAGAGAGATCTACCGCCCACTCTTTGCCTGGAGAAGCTTCTAACTCTTAGAGAGTTGGAGGTAGCTGAACAAAGGCCTCGAGAAGGAGGGTATTTTGGAAGAGAGCTTTGGATGTACTGCAGACTCCGGCCTCAGAAAGCCTTGTGGATGGTTTCGTCCAAAATCACCAAATAATAATTACTGAATGAGTGATTTGGCTGAATTTCTGCCATTCAAAAAATCTGACAGCCAAAAAGTTCAACCAAATTATATTGTGTATACAGGTATATTGTGAGCTGGGATTTTCAGGGGTTGTGCTGGCCACTCCTGCAGCTGTCCCGCCAAAAAAAGGGCTCTGCGGCACCAGTTCCCGATCACGGAAGTGAAAGCTAAATAAGAGTGTGGGGGTTGGCGTGATGATGGGTGGGTGAGTAGGAGTGTGGGTGGGGATGTGGGTAGGGTTTTGGGCATGTCAGTAATGTTCAGGGGAGAAAAGACCAAAGATTATTTTTTAAAAAAACATCATCTTCAGTCTTTTCTCCCTCAAACATTTCTGATTAGGTCTTTCAACCCCAAACCTTGTGGACAATGCAAAGGGACTGCAGAGATATGGTCCCTGGGCTTGAGGCCAATGATAAATCTTAAAGTCCTGTTTTGGACTAGTTGCAGAGGGCGCAGAGTAGAGGAAGGCAGATTGAGAAAGAGGCTGTTGCAGTAATCCAGCCTAACGAGAACCAGGGCTCTGGACACAGTGAGCTTCTTGGGGAAAGGGAGAAAGGGAAGAGTCCCTTTGAGGAGGTACAGTTTGTAGTGGGACTACTTGCCGTCATCCGAGATGTGAGGAGAAAAAGAGGAAGTGGAGTCAAAGATGACACCAAGGTTATTTGCCTCGCAGGAAGGTGAAGGAAGAGGGCCCAAGTCGGGCAGCCAGAGTGAGAGAGGCAAAGCAGGGGCAGGGGTCCCAATGAGGAGGATCTCTGTCGTCCTGGCATTAAGGCAGAGATCGTTGGAGGTACACCAATCCAGAATCGTGGATAGACAGTCAGGAATGAGCGAGAGAGGCAAGGAGGCTGAGAGGAGCCTGAAGGAAAGATGGGTGTCATCGGCTTAATACTGAACGTTACAAGAGAAAGTAGAGATCAGATGGGCCAAAGGAGCCAAGTAGAGGTTGTCCCCGGGCATGTTTCCGGGAACACCGTCATCTTGTTTTTACTTTATATACAATATGCATGATGTCATCACAAATTGTGTGTGGCATGACATCAGAGGTAAACAACCTCTTGACGTTGTGATTGTGTTTAGAATCTATTTTCATCCTTGTCACAACAGTGGATTTCAATCCTGAAAAGTCCCCTGGACTAACAACTCAACATTTCTGTTAAGTTGATTGTCATTTACCTGTCATCTTTCAATTTTGAAATAATGTTATGCTAAGCGCATAATTTATTTTTAAGTTATTAATGTGACTGCAACATTATATCCATGAATTTCCCATTTTAATGAGTGAATTTCCACTCTTCAGTTAATCCATACATATCATTTCATTTATCTAAGAATGATGCTATGACTTTGCAGTTCAAGTAAATATTTTAAATATTTCACTATTCAAGAGGGCATTCCCTATTAAGTAGCCACACTTACACCTAACAGTATTTTGACTAGCTTCCTTTCGATGCTATAAGTTAGCAAATCATGGGTGTATTCACACTGTATTACCAATTATGAAAAGAATTCTTAATGACCGTACACATTTTTACCTGTTGGTGTTTAAAATGTGATGCCTCCTAAAGTGGCTTTTGCCAAGACTTGTTTACTTGTTTACTTATTGGAATTTAAGATCCTGTTTATTATCTGCAATTAGTCCAAGGAAATATTTATCAGTTCAGTTATTGCATGTGGCTATTTAATTCCATACAGCCCTATAAGAATATCATATATGCAAGGCAGGTATTCCAATATATAAGTGTTACATCAATTTGATTTATAACCATCAAATAATGTTTTTAACATCACATCAAGAGTATCTATACCCATTCATTTGGGTGTTCTCTCTTGAACAAAAGTCTTAGTCATAATATCAGTTTTAGGATATATGTCAGTCGTTCAAAGGAAAAAGTGCATCTCATGTTCAAAGTTCAATCCATCAGAAATTGTTCTCAGTTTGCAGATTGTTTTAGCTTCTTCTGGGCAAAGGTTCTTTTCTCTATCCCCCATTCTTGAGTCAAATTCTAACTGTTTGATTCCAAAGAATTTATGGTTCAAGTTGCATTTGGTTGCATGCTCTTTTAGCCAGTGCTCCACTAATGGTGTTTTGCCATCTGGGTTGGTCAGGCTGCTGAGGTGTTCTCTGATCCTCATCCTTAGCTCACGGACAGTGCTTCCCACATAACATTTATTACATATGCAAACAATAATGTAAATCACAAAGGAAGTTCAACAGTTTATGAATTTGTGAATATAAATGGTTTTGGCCTTTTTTTGTTTTATACATCCAGGTATTTTTAAGTGCGTTCTTGCACATGTTGCAACAGGAACATGTGTAAAATCCTTTCATTGGGTATTCAGTAATAGTATTGGTTGGTACCATTTTGGCTTTGCCTGTATTCATAAAACTCAGGCTAAGTTTAGTTTTTAAAGTTGGTGCTTTAGTGTATACAAACAATGGATGTTCAGGAGTATAGTGCTTCAGGTCCGGGATCAATTTCAGAAGATGTCAGTGTTTGTTGAAGATCTTTCTAATAGGATAGTTTCTATTTTCTATTTGTGTGCCTGGTTTTCATTCTGATCTTATCAGCATTGGTTTCAGTTTTATGTGTTTTTGGTTTTAGAATGTCTAACCTTTGTTTGAGACGCTATCTCTAGCTTCTTTGATTGCGTTCAAAGAGTATCCTAATTCACATTCTGTGAGATAATCTAATTTGCTGCTACAATTTCTCCTCACTCTTATAAACTCATCAGTGGGAATGTTTCTCATGGTAGATTTTAGGTAGCAACTTTCAGCATGCAGTGTTGCATTGGTCTCTGTTTGTTTTTACGGGAAGTCTTGGTATGTATTTACATATTTCCCATGTAGTTACTAAGGTCCAGAGCATGTTCACACTCTCTGCTTGTTTCTAGTGTAAACTCTAAACCAAAATTATTATTATTCAGGTGTTTACATTATTCCTCCCCCCGCACTTACCCCTTTCCCCCTTTCCCATGCACTTGTGCTATCTGAATGACACCTGGCCTGGTAGGATTGTTGTCTGTCTTCCCTCTGTTCCCCTCCCTTTCCTCGTCGCGCCTTGAAACACTTGTGTATAGGCGCGGTATAAATGCCAAATCATATCATATTATTGTAATCTGTTCCCTTTCCAAATGATCAACACATCATCAATGTAGCATAGCCAGTTGAGTACTTTATCGGGCAATTCTACATGTTTAGTAGCATCTTTACTCTCAGATTAGTCTACAAATGAGGGATTGATGTATAAAGAGCATTTACATCTATGGTAGCCAGTATATAATCTTGCCATTGTATTCCATTTAGATTTTCTAATACATGCATTGTATAATGTATATATGACTTCAATGTATACACTTCAGCTCTTAAGATTTCATCCATATATCATGACATGTTCTCAGTTGCCCACCCAATTCCACATGCTATTGGTCTTACCTATGGTAATTAATTATATTCTTTATGAACCTTTAGTAAAAAAAGTATCTTGTCAGTATTTTGGGTTTTTCAGTAATTAAAAAAAAGCTTTCATCATCAGTTAGTCATCCTTTTTGATGCCATTTGTAAATGATATGTGACATATCCTTAACCGTATCATGAATACATTGTTGGTTAGTCTCAATGTAGTAGTTTGGGGTATTATGATGTGGTAAAACCATTTTTATGTATCCTAATTTGTCCATGACAATGATATTGCCCCCTTATCTACTTCCTTTATTATGATATCATTATAGAATGACAAACATCTGATGTTTCTTCTAAGCTAACATTGTTTTGTCCCTTTCGATAATGCCTAAAATCAGTATCCATAGATTTCTCTATATCCCGATTAACTTACTTATAGAAGGCATCAATGCATGCAATCCCTTTGTTGGATTTCTGGAATGAAACATGATGTAAGTTTTATGTTGGTATCTTTCAATTTGTCATTGGGCCTCATTCCAAGTTGGGCAGTAAGGGTTAACGGTCACCGGTAAGGAGAGCGGTGCCGTTAAACCCTTAGTGCCCAATTCCGAAGTCCCTTAGCGGGAGCCACAAAGAACGTGTGGTCAGACCACACGTCCTTTACGGGTCCCGCTAAGGGACCAGGGTGCTAATAAAGGGCCTGCTATTCGCGGGCCCGTTATTAGCGCCTTCCCCATTCCCATTGAGCCCTATGGGGGTTCAAATGGGAATGGGGAACGATTGGTTGAATGGGGACTTACTGGATCCTCCATGGTCGGAATGACCCGGTAAGTCCCCATTGAACCAGACCGGACCCGGACCCGGTTTGGGAGGCAGCCCTGGTGCTAATAGCACCATGGCTACCGCCCAACTCAGAATGACCCCTACTGTCTATTCCTAAATGGTCAATCAGTTCATTACCTGGCATTTCAATATCTTCTTCTAATGTTAATAGCATTTTAGCACTCTCAATGTCATTAATATTTAGTGGACTTGTATCACAAATCGACTCTTCCTCTTCACTTCCTATTCCAGATTATGGAAAACAATTTTCAGTTTCAATTATCTGACAAACCTAAAAGTAACTATATGTATATATGTAGTCATTAATGATTGATGATGTCAATGATAACCCTCTATTCAGTATTTGTGTCTCAAATTGATCTAACATTCTTTTGGAAAGGTTGGGGACTAGATTCACCTGCTTTCTACTACTTCTCATCTGTGTTCTGAGCATGTTTTCACTCCTTTTTTATCTATCCTTTGACTCGTTTCTTCCACCTCCTCTCCACCTGAGACTTCTGATGCAAATCTTGTGGTTGAAGTATCTGTTTCTGCACATGTATACTGTAATAACGCTGCACCAATGCTTATATTTGCATGATTGTAATGACATTGCAACACTGCAAATATGCATGCATGCGTAATACTAAATACACTTTTATTCGGTATGTAAACAATTATTTACGTTTATTTACTTGAGGCCCAATTTTGAAAAAAACTGAAATGTCAGCGTCTTTTCCAAAAATAAAACACTTTGTGATTCACAAGGACCCGTGCAAATAATTACTAACTGTGCATGCATGATGCACACTTTTTCTATGTTGCTATACTAATAGCCAGTCACCTTACAGAAACACTATCCCAAAATTATTTTACAAAAAATGCACATGACTTTTGTGCTTTAAACCATGGCCAAAAGCTAAACTTTTGCAGTCATGCACATTGACAATATTATACTCTTCATTTGAAGACAGTGGCCTGTGCGAAAGCATAGTTATTACCCTTTTAAAAAGTATGTACATTTTTGATACCCATAACCACTAGTATTATACAAACTCAAAATTGAAATGTTCTAATTTCATACTTTAAAATAATTCATTTATGCTTAATTTATTGCAGCACATTTGAAAATGTGACCCACAACCAGTCCTTTAGATGCTTCAAAGGAGCGAGGTATGTACAATAATTATTTTAAAATCGACCTTTACCAGTGCATGCAACAATTCCTTATATGTGAACATTGTTAAACAATAAAACCTACCATTTTAGTCACTTATTTAATATTGAAAAATCATAATAAATATGAACTAAAAATACACCTTTATACAGTAAGATACTATCTCGTTGTTCAACGTGTTCATATGCTACATGGTTTCAAGAAGTCTGTATGCTAAATTGTGTTACTTTTGTAATGCTAAATAGCACTATAAATAAAATGCTAATATAACCACATTCAGTAGAGTACTATTTATTGCACTATATACGAAATTCTAACAAATGATGAAGGAGCATGCTTTATTTTTCATACGTTTCATACACCTTATAACTTCTCTGTAGTGTATGCTAAAGAGTTATCCATTAGACTAATTTAATATTTAATAAATGTCATTACGATTGTAACGTACATTTGTGTATGCTAACCAGTTCAACATTAAGGGGCCGATTCATGGAACAATGTGCAGCGAAAATCTTGGCGCAAGCCGGCGCAAGCGTGAAAAAGCAACGCATGTGCACAACAGCGATTCATGGAAGGGACTGCGCGTATTTACAGCGGGATGTGCGCCAAATCCGAGCATGGCACGCACAGGCGTACACGTCATAGCAACATCCCGAACGTGACGCGCACAACGTCAGCGCACACACCAAAAGGGGGGCGGGACATGGGGCGTAACACGTGGAATGGGGAACATCCCCGTGCACAGTATAAAAGTGCACACAACAACAAATATGTATATACAGCTACGATGAATGCCCCATTTGTCGCAGCACTGATCGTGGGACACCGCAGGAGAGGAGAATAGCCAGGCCCCGCATTTCTTTGCCCCGGACCAGCCTTTTTGGGATGCCTGACGACCAGGTCTATGGCAGGTATAGGTTTCCACCTCAACTCATCCTAGACCTGGTCGGGGAGTGGGAAGATGACCTTACATCCCCCACGCTGTGCTCCCAAGAATTGAGCCCCTTGGAGAAGGTGCTCAATGTCCTGCATTTTTTGGCCACTGGGTCATTTCAGCCGACAGCTGCCATAGTAGTGGGGGGGCCTCACAGGCCACGCAGTCACGCTGCCTACACCAGGTGTTGGCAATCATGACTGCGCGCCCCTCAGTCCGCAGGCACATATACATGCCCAGAACACCCGCAGAAAGGCAGGCCGTGGTCCAGGACTTCTACAGGGTGGCACACTTCCCCAAAGTGCTCGGTACCATAGATTGCACCCATGTGCCCTACGTCCACCTAGGGCCACTGAGCACATCTATCGAAACCGCAAGCACTGGCATTCCATCAACGTGCAGGTGGTATGCGATGCAAAGGGAATCATCACCTCTGTCTAGGCAAACTACCCTGGCTCAATCCATGACAGTTTCATATACAGAATGTCCGCCCTGAGCCGGGCCCTGGAAGGTGGGAAGCATGGCGACACATGGCTCCTATGTGAGTACAAATGCCTGTGCACATGCATGCATGTCACACACAGACAAATACACAAACCCAACTAATCACAACCATTATCACCTCCGCAGGGGACATTGCCTACCCTCTGAGCAACCACATGATGACGCCAATCCGGAACCCCACCACACCACCCCAGGTAAGATACAACGCTGCCAATATTGCAACCAGAGCCATAGTGGAGCGCACATTCGGAGTGCTCAAGTCACGCTTCCGCTCCCTTGACCGCTCTGGCGGCCAGCTACTATATGCACCCCCAGTAGTGTGCAGGATCATTGTGGCAGCATGTGTCCTGCACAATGTTGCAACACGGCAGGGCGTACAGGTGGACATGGTGGTGCCTCCACATCCCCAACCACAGGCACAGGTGCTGCCCATGGGAGGGGAAAGGGCAAGTGGCGAGGCAGCCCGGACCCAGCTTGTGGCCACATTTTTCACCTAAACTCCCACCTCTGCGGAGTGAATGCAGGCCTGGCACATACCAGGTGACAATCGATGATGACAACCTTACCACCCTGAGGATGTTGCCATGGAAGTGCTACATTGTGTGCATCCCTAGCTACATAAACATAACCAATCCTATGTGATCAAAAGGAACACATGCAAGGTGTGTATCACATCCCCCCACAAAACCGGCCATGACAGTCCCTGGTATGTCACTCAAACCCTCCCAAACCACTTCACCCTTGTCTGCCCCCCCAACACATAGCATGCAACAGCAAAAGGCCAACACATGATCAATAATATACAAAGTGACATGCGATAAATGGAAAGTGGCCCAAGACAATGATTCCTGACATGGAATCAGATGAAATCACTGACCAACGACACAAACCAAGTCATACACAAATGCCGTCCACCAGTGGTAGCACAGAATGCCTGTTCACATGCACATTGAGCAAGGCAAAATCACCACTCCTAAAAAGTGTGCTGTGTGTGTCTCCTGCTACATACTGCTCAGCACACAGCACAGTGAGCAGCCATAAAGTTGGGGATATACCTTGAACATCACATCAAAAGGACAAATCAAAGAATGTACCCATTGACGCATGTCCAGGACCACCAAATGGTAATTGATCATGCGCTGCAGGGACACAGCATGCCCGAGAAGGCAATATGTGTGCATCTGTGGGCATGGAAGAGTGGTTGTACGTGTGGTGGAGCATTGTGCAACTGTGTGTGTCAGTAGGGACATGCACTCAATATATGCATGTGAAATCAAGTGTCCCTCAGTGTCCTATACACATCACATGTGAACATTGCCCATGCAAACACCCCAGCATGTCAAACCACAAAAATCCCCAGACACCTGAAAAGTAAATACAACACCGGTACAACCATTGACCAGCAGAACACATCATGTACATAGTACCCCACAATCACATGGTCAGAGAGTGCCCAAACACTGTAGCCCAGGCTTACTGTCCAACAACAAAAGGCCCTCCCTCATTTACACATCACCATGGCCTTCTGAATAACTGTGTCTGGGGTATGTAGCCTTCTCCCTTTTAGTCTACCTGGCTACAGGATCCCCCTACCCCTTGGTCTTCATGTTCCACCTTGCGTGTAAATAGGGTCCAGCCCCTCAGAGGTCTCCTTGACTGGTAGAAATACAAAATCGCAGAGGACTCCAAGGAGCCAAAACCCCAAACCAGGGAAAAAGCCTTCAGGCACAGAAAATACCCTGGAAGAGTCTCCAGTAGATTACTTGAAGTGGAAAAAAAGTCTTGGCACATGTACAAGCAGAATGATAGAACTACCAAGGTAGCACAGTTCAACAATGGTTCAACAGGAAGGGTACCTTTTTCCGGAAACAACATACAATGAGGATGCAACAACTGATGGGTAGTGTCACAGCTCTGGTCTCCAGGTGCAGGAGTGGCACGAACCAACCACCGCCTCCGTGGTCTGGGCGCCTGCAAGGTAAAACTTACACAGGCCTCTGAGACCCCGGCAGGGAAAGAGGGTCAAGGATCCATTGGTTGGACAGGCATTGGTATTCAGGATAACCGGAAAGAGGGGCAGGAGAGGGGAGTTGGATTGGCAATGGAAGTAGTCAAAATACAAAATACAAGTATTGACAATTACACATACTCAATCAGAGAAACCATGCTCTACATGCACATAGTACGAAATGAGTCAAATGCAAGACAAAGAGAGACCTATCTCTGGGGTGAGTGCTGGCCTCCTGCCTGCGCACTCTCAGGACCGGTAACAGGATCAATTAAATGCTGCAAAGAGAGCGTGAGTTACTAATCTGTGTGTGTTTACAACACACACACAACACCATTCATGCTCCAAAGTAAATTACTTCTCCACAAACAAACACTCTTGTCTGCTGCTATGTACGTATACGTTAGCTTGCCCCTGTGATGGTTCATACGCTGTCAAAGCAGTAAGGCAGGTGCACGTGGGCGCGCAGTAAATGGAAGACCAATGTGTCAAGAATCACACATGATAGAACGGTCCCTAGGTGACCTGCTAGACGCATATAGCGAGGTGCGACCTCAGTACAAGTAGTGTTCTGGCAGCCGTGGATTACAATACGTAGTGCAAGTGGCAATTTGCACATGCAAATGATAAGCACTGCACACGAGTCTGCTTCGCAGGGTGTCCCTGTGCGCTATATAGGTTTCTGGCTCGGAACGCTACTGCGCTAATAACTGAGCTTCTATGGAGCAGAGGGGACTGGAGGATATGTGCGACAGCCCCTGCATGTGCTCCTGACAACTTGTAAAGCTACTTGGCATTTGTCCCTCAACGCATCTTAGCTTTACTGTGCACTTCTACACCAATATCTGGCCAAGCTCCCCAGCACTGGCGCTACTTAGCATGCATGTGCAAGTGGCCTGGTGGAAGGTTGGCTGTGGTGTGGCCCCTTGTGCAGCTAGCCTTGTTTGGAGCCCCTGGAAACACGTCTGCTTCTGTTGGATGTCTAAGCACAAGCCCTGTGCTTCTGCTTGGGCACACATGCACACCTCTGCACCACCAAACGTGGCCAGGTTTCTGTAGTACTTGGCCCTGTGTCTGCAGAAAGGGCATAAAGCATATTAATAATGCTGGAAAGTTCCCTGTGTGTGTGACTTCATGCTGGTTGTCACTGGGCCATGTTACAGACCTACATCAGAACTCCTCCCAGCATCAGTGTGACTTTGACAGGCAAAGGGTGCAGGATACTGTCTACAGCATGAAGTGCATCAAGCACATATGCAGGCAAGAAAAGAACATACATCACAATCCACATCAACTAATGGACACATCAATCATGTACTCTCCCAAATAGATTACAGACATGCTGTGGATGTAACCCACTCAATCCCCACTAGGGGTGTTAACACAAATAGTACAGCAGCGGACAGGCCACAGATATGACGAAAGTCCAAAGCCCTTGTGTAAATGGTTGTTATACCGAACCATCCTTGCGAGCCCATGGATAAAGGAAGCAGGAGTGGCCTATGTGAGTCAGGACACCAAGCTGCAAACACATACACGAGACAAGCTTGAAGGGCCCAGATGGAACAGACAGTGGATACTTTCAAAAGCCACACAACACCAAACCGTCACATGAATGCACAATAGACAAGCAATTTTAAACTATATTAATTAATTAAACTAACTATAAAAAACCTACATTTCCTAATTAAACTAACTATCAAAAACAATATTAACTAACTAAACTAACAAGAATAATCAAAAATGCCCACATACGACCCGAGGGCGGGCATCCAGGAAGGGGAGGTACAGGGTGCACCTCAACACCCACATGAGATGATGTTGAGACAAAAAAAAACCTCCATGGGCTCAACGCCTGCACAGCCCGACCTGTGTGGGAGATATCTCGTTCTCCGAGTCACCCTCTCGCTGAAAAGGTTGACGTGGCACAGTACCATGACCATGCCTAGGCGCAGCTTGCCCCTCGCCGGCAGCAAGTCTGCAGGACGGGTGAGCCTGGTTCTGTGTGGCGATGACACGTAGATGAGCATGTAGAACCTTGCGTGATACGCGTGCTTCCTCTTGCAAGGTAACACGTGTAACACAGAGTTCTTCCTGCATGGCCTGGCTGGACAACTGGTATACCTCAAGGCAAGCACGTAGCTCAGCCCAGATGGTACTCTCTAGCTGCTCCAACCTCTCCTCTGACCGCTTCCTCTGGGACATCAAGAGCACACCCAGAGTAGATATGAGAGAATCATACTCAACCCTCATGGCCTCCATGTGTGCATATGCGTGAGCAGCAATTGCTTGATGCAAAGACACCATTTCAGCCTGGCGTGCCCTGTCTGAGGCTGCCATGCCCAGCCTGAACGAGCGGACCGTGGACTGTGCCGCCCGCTGCTGAAGTTGCACCTGCCTAGCGGGGGTTAGCATGGATTGGGCCACACGTTCCATGCTCTCAGCAATGTTATCAATTGTTGCCCCCTGGTGTTCTGAATTGGCAACTATGGCTTGCTCCCACTCAGTATATCCCAGTGGCGTGCCTCCACCGCGTTGCTGGGCTTGACACCTGCGGGGCCCACGGAGGTGACTTGTTGGGTTGACACTGCCCACGGCTGAAGGACTACATTCCTCCGTCAACGTCATGCCCCAGGCACATCAGCAATTGGTGTGGAGGGTGACCCTGCGTCCCGATCAACCACAGGCGGAGGTCTTACCACCATCTTTTCCCTCAGTGCAGGTGTCGCGGACAGAGGAGCATCCACATCAGAATCACTCACCCCTGACAAATGGACCTGATGCACATTCAACTCGACATTGTCGTCAGAGTGATCATCTGGGCTAGACTCATTGCCAGCCGTAGACAAGATGGTCTGTAACATAAGTGGGTTCTCGTGGCCTACCACCCCATGACCCCCACTTGTGCTGGGTTGCTGGTGTGATAGCAACCCTGTGTCTGGCATGACAACACTATCCTCTGGCTCCCTTGCGTCATCATCTGCAAAGTGGAGAAAATAAACATTCGAAGACGTGTCAAAAGCACATTACACACACAGAGACATCACATAGACAGCCAAAACGTGAAGCAGACATGTAACACACAAATGAGAACCTGCCATTCATCCAGTGGCCTTGATATGCAAACACATCTCCGAAGCATTAATTGATGTGTCTAAATAGGCAAGCCTACACAAGTACAAATTGTAGTATATGAACTCCATCAGACGCCACCTCTGTCAGGCACATGTCACAGGCATAAAAGACAGATGGAAACTAAGCGATGCAACACACCATAAGCATTTCAGAACTGCTAAATGACCACTGCTGCAAGTGATTCAAAACACACAATGACACAGGTAAAATGCATGTAGACATGCATCACTAATGCATCATTAGCAATATAGCTCCATCCATCTGCAGCTCGGCCCGTTCCGGGTGGCATGGGCCATGTAGATATGGTGAATGTCCCAAGCAAAGCAAGGGCCTGCAAACAGGCATGAGGGACCATAACGCCAAGTACTGTCCGAGCTGCAGGACATGGGGCCTCCACAACACCCCTCTGGGCCTGATTGAGCCCATTGGGCTATGTATGTGCACTATTCCAGCCTTCATTGTGTAAAATGTCCATGCCCAGGGCCCACCATATTAGCTAAGTGGGCCTGAGCATACACATACCATACAACTGCACAAATCCCACCAGCATAAACGTCAAACAACTACATATTAGTCAGTCAACAAAAAAGCTGCGGAAGAGACATGTGTAAATGAACACTTTCACAGACACATAGAATTAGTACTCGGAATGTTGCACTACGCAATGTTTAAGCTGCTTGCATATGTACATGTGAAAATGTCCAGAAACACCCATTTCCCCATACACCTGTATTGTCAACATGACCAGTATCCAATACACCAAAGCAAGCAGCTACAACACTGCTTGCTTTGATGTATGTGGAAGCGCACACATACACACGTGAATGAAGCTCCACAGTCATTACAACCCGATTGGCAGGCTACAATCAATCAGCGCCCTGTCCCAGTCAGATTGACCAATCAACTCATCGAAACAACCACTATGGAGTTCCAATACTGAGTACATGTGTTACAGGATGCACCTTTGCCCGTTGCATTCATGACAGAGAAGGGATGAAAAACTGACCATACCTGCCAGGTCACTTTGACATTGCACAAGTGAGTAGGCATGTACAACGGTGTGACATGGCTCAGAAGTGGGTTGATGCAGTGCAGAACATGTGTACGTTACCCACTATCTACATGAACAAGTACACTATGATGTCCATCAATAAATGTGAAGGTAGTGCAAGGGCACGTTCTGGCATCACGTGCAATGTGCATGCAATGGGTTGCATGGCTACAAGCAAACCCGCCCCCTGAGTGAATATGCAGGGAGGCATTGCATGGCAGCAAAAGGGTGACCAGAGACCTGTGTATTGGCAGACAGTGTTGACTGTTGACTAGCATCAATTGCATCATCTGAGTCAACTGACAACACAGCAGATGATAATGGGACAGTAAGCAGGAGACATGATGAACCCTCAGTAGTACACCCATGTGTGCAGAAACCACAACACCAGTTGAACAGAGTCAGTGGGCCAGAAACAGGGGGAGGCCTGTGCCCCACACAGAATGTGACACCGTAAACATGTGTGTGATGCAGGACTGAGCCAGAGTGGGCATGGAATGGATGGTCAAATTGCATGAAATGCAGGTCATCCTGGACTCCCATCTCGATCCCACGCTCCTGATTACTACCTGAGACTGCCTCAACGCCTTACCAGTGCTAGTGCATTCCAATCAGCGCTAACACACTAGTGTTCCTTGCAACACTTACATCACTCTGTTAAAACCAATATGCTGCCCGACCATGTCCCCCCCACTACTGCACTAAAACCTATTACTGTGCTCCCCCTATAATGATCATCACCTATTGCTGCATTCATTCGCCATGCCTAACAATGCAAAGGACTACCGCTCACATTGCACTGCATTTACAGTTGCCTACTTATTGTTGCCTTATTTGATCACTCGATTTTGAAATAACTCACATTATCATTGCATTAACTGCTGCTTACTTTGTCCTGCATCTACAGCTGCCTACTTATTGTTGCCTTACTTGATCATTTGATTCTGAAACACCCCACAATTAGCGAGTCAGGTAATCACAGCTTTAGAACGCTATCGCACTTCACTCTTTGACCATATTTCTGAGCCATCTCAAACAGACGTTTGCATTTTTTATTAGTCAGACAGACTAACTCTGTCTATTAGACAGACATCTCAGACAGACGCTTATATTTTGTATTAGTGTACAATGCACCGTATTCACCACCACCTCACCTAGCTTGCTATATACCCACTCTATAGGCACTACACCTATCCTGCTACTCACCATTGCGACCGATATAGTAACCACTACTCTTACCCTGCGGTCAGCCTACCACCATCACTCCCATCATGAAGTAGCCGGGCAAGAGAATGACATTTCTGGTTTTTTACCGCTTTCTGGGCCATACCTCTCCACCACAAAACCCCCAGCACACTTAATACCCGTAACCTACACAGTGGAAGTCATCACATCACCATGCCCAACCTCTTACTTTCCGACAACATAGCCCCAACTCGATTTTTACCAGCAAACATCCTTCATAACCTAGGTCACCGGATCATCACAAGTACCCTATTGCCAAACCCCATACTCCCCGACAACATAGCCCCTACCTAGTTCTACCACCTTGCCTTCCAAATCAGCATAACCTTGCCCATGAACACCCATCCCAACATCTTCTCAGACCACCCAAGCCACATGCGATCAGCCTGTCCACCACCCTACCTAGCACAACCACAAACAGAAACCACAGACTAGGCTCTAGAACACACCAAATTCACATTCCTAACAATGCACAGCGGAAACCTAACCCCGCCACTCCCTCCACACACACTGCATTATCGCCAGACAACACGCATAACCCCACCCCACCACCACACACAAGCAAACCACAGCCCATCACCCAAATCATCAAAGGTGCTCTCATTAATGCAAGATCATTAACTGCACATGCACTCGACATAGCTGACATTATCACTTCCAATGACCTTGGGCCTCATTACGACCCTGGCGCTAATGTGTTAACGGCGCCGTAAAAGGCTCCGGCGCTATTAACCCATTAGCGCCTAATTACGAGGTCCCTTTGCAGGACTCGACCTTAACGGCTGCTTTTACCAGCTGTTAAAGTAGGGACCCGCAAAGGGACCTTGGTGCTAAGTACGGTGCCGCAATTTGAGGCACCGTACTTACCGCCTTCCCATTCCCATTGAGCCCTACGGGGCAAAAATGGGAATGGGGAAGGGCCATGGAAGAAGGGGGAATTACCGCCACGCCAACCTTGTAATGGGGTGGTAATTCCCTCTTTCTCCATGGTGGAGTTGGTAACTTACCGGCATGGACTATGGTGCTAATAGCACCATGGTTTTCCGCCAGGGTCGTAATGAGGCCCCTTGACTTCATAGCTATCACAGAGACATGGCTCCACGCGGAATCAGGACCAGCCCTTGTTCTAGCCATCCCTAAGGAATATTTCATAAACCGCCAGGACAGACAAACAACTAAAAGCGGAGGCGTCGCCTTCATAGCTAAAACCTCTCTCAATATCAGACACATAGGGCCTCATTACACGGACGGCGGTAGGGGTTAACGGTCACCATTAATGGTACCGGTGACCGTTAACCCTTACCGCCTTACTACGAGTTCCCTTTGCGGGTTGGAGACTTTAACGCCTGCTTTTTGCAGGCGTTAAAAACCAACCCGCAAAGGGACCAGGGAGCTAATTACGGTACTGCAATTTACGGTGCCGTAATTAGCACTTTCCCTATTCCCATTATGCCCTATGGGGCAAAAATGGGAATGGGGAAGGGCAATGGGGGAAGGGGGAATTACCGCCCCACCAACCTTGGAATAGGGCGGTAATTCCCCTTTCCTCCAAGGCGGTGCCGGTATTTTACCGGCATGGACCAATTTGCTAATAGCACCTTGGTCCACCTCCGTCCGTGTAATGAGGCCCATAGTCAACCAAACATTCCCTTCTGCTGAACTGATAACCATCAAACTAGCCTCAACCAACACTAACACCACCACCATCCATCTCCTCGACCACCTGGACCAAATCTCCACCTTCAACGACGACATCACCCTCCTGCTCTCCAACAACACCAAACCCAATTCACAGTTACTCATACTAGGCGACTTCAATCTTGGCTATAACGACACCAAAGACGACAAAGCCAACCTGATCACCAGCACCATCTCAGAGCTAGGATTCTCCCATCACATCCTACAACCCACACACAGCAAAGGGAGAACCCTTGACACCACCATCCTATCCAATACACCCTGTGCCTGGACTGACCACCATCTAATCACATTCACTATCAACAAAAACAAACAAGCATCACCACCCTCACCTAATGCCCCACCTGCATTTACGAGAAACAGTAAACATATTACACCTGAGAAACGTATCCCACTATACAACCTATCATTGACTTCACACCAACCATTGCCAACCCCACAGATCTAGTTGATCTTTACAACTCAACTATTCTCAAAGCCATCAACACCATTGCACCACTCAAAATATGCAAAGCCAAACCATGTGCTCACCTCAACTCTTGGTTCACCCCAAATTAAAAACACTTCAAAAAATGAAGAGACATGACGAATCAGTATGGAGACATTCCCCCTCAATCGACAACAAGCTATCATATACCTCAGCCTCCAACATCTATAAGCAAGCCATCAGCAAAACTAAAAATAATATGTACAACGAAAGAATCAGTAAGGCCAAATCCAACACAAAAGAGCTCTTCAATATCCTAAGACAACTTGAATCACCATCTCCCATACCTGACACATGCACCAAAGATACCTTGTGGTATACAAATATACAGGAAGCCCTCCTCGGCAAAATTGCCATGCTCCAAGCTAAAATTGAAGTTAAAAAAAAGCCTCATGACTGCTAACAACATCACACCTTCCCCTCCCATCAAACAAACAGAACACAGCATCGCGTTCGAATTTTCTACCATCACCACCAAAGAGGTCGAAGACATATCCACCCTGAAACCATCCAAATGCCAAGACGACACCTGCCCAGCCCCAGTAATCAAAGACGCGGCCAAACAGCTAGCCCCATTCATTACCTCAATCATTAACTCTTCATTCAGTTCAAGCATAGTACCTGACAACCTTAAGGACTCCTGGGTGTTACCACTGATCAAGAAACCTACATTGGACCCCAGCATTTCCACCAACTACAGACCCATCACAACAGTGCCTTTTCTTTTAAAAATTCTAGACAGAACAGCCTACCTGCAGATCCAGCGTCACCTAGAGAATAACAATCTATTTGGACTAAGACAATCTGGTTTCTGCCCTAAACATGGAACAGAGACCGCCCTACTCAACCTCAAGACACAAATGGACAAACTGAAAGACAACGGCAAACTGGCCCTCCTACTCCTCCTTGACCTATCAGCCGCTTTCGACTTAGTAAATCATGACATTCTTTGCAAACACCTAGCCTCCGCAGCCAACTTTTCTGACAAAGCAAACGCCTGGATCCAATCCTTCTTGAGCAATAGATCCATGAGGGTATTTGCACCCACCGCTGCCGCCGAACAAGCCCCCGTTACATGCAGCATCCCACAGGGATCTTGCGTCTTGCCTACACTATACAACGTGTTTACCAAACCTCTATTTGTCATACTGGATCATTTGGGTGTTATCTACGCAAATTACGCAGATGACAATCAAATACTCATCACTCTAACGGGTGACTACTCCTCTGACAGCAAAGCCCTCAACAACATCTACTCTATCATCCAAGACTGGATGGCCAAGCATGGACTATGCCTCAATGACGACAAGACTGAGCTTCTTCTCCTAGGTTCCCAACCCAGACTTAACAACAATGACAAACTTTACCAATCATTCACCATTGACGGTAACCAACATCTCTGTTTCCAACCATGTAAAAACCTTAAGAATTTACCTAGACTCTTCCCTCACCCTGACCAGACAAATCATCGCCATCTAAACCTCTATCCCTTACACCTGCAAGCTCATAAACGCCTGTAGACCTTAGCTATCCACAGCCAAATGCACAACCCTTGCCAGAGTGTTAATACTCTCGAAAGTTGACTATTGTAACGCACTATATCTCGGCACTAGCCAAAAAAACATTGCAAAGCTCCAAGTAGTTCAAAATAACCCTCTCAGAGCAGCCCTGAACATTCTAAATCAGAACACATCTCTGACCTGAGACGGACCGCCTACTGGCTATCGATACCCCAGAGAATCGAATACAAAACATTGTCTCTCACACATAAGTGCTTGACCAATCAAGCCCCCAAATACCTGGCTGACAACTTCACCTGCAACATCTCATCGAGGCCAACAAGATCAGCCCAATCCCAGAGTAAATGTCCCTAGACACAAGCTCCAAAGAGCAGGCGGTGCAAGCTTCCCAGTCCTTGCCTCAAAACTCTGGAACTCCTTACCACTAGCTCTCTGAATCGAACCCTCCTACCACCGATTCAGACAAAATGCCAAAACCTGGCTTATTGCCAAAGAAGTCTAACCCTCACTCTTACTAATCTGAGTCACTTGTACATATATCTATTGACATACCTAGCCAACACACTTGCAACACTTGCACCTGAGTCACTTGTACATATATTTATTGACATATCTAGCCTACACACTTGTGAAACTATTTTTGTGTAATCACACTATAAACTGACCTACCTGCCTCTCTCTGTACTGTATTTCCATGTTCCACAATGGACTGTGTAAACTATGTATAACATGCAGAAGTTTGCATATGTAATTACTGTCCTGTACTAGAACAACCGTGTGTATTCAACAACCATGTATATTTTACCTGCTTGTAACTAAACTAAACTAAACTAAACACATACTATGATGATCATCCAGTCAAGCACAACACATCACACAAGCAAACCACACATGGACTCGACAAACACGCAACAACACTCACTGGACGTGGCATCAAAATCCAGCATCTCTCCCACTCCTACGACCAATCCTGTCAGTTTGAACCCTGCAACAACTGACTCGTGCGGAGTGAGGTCTTCCTCCTCAGGTGGTGGCCCACTGCCAGTCACCAGAGTCATGTTGTAATTAGAGGCATGCTTCGCCTTAGTACTGTGTTTGAGGTCATCCCAACGCGTTTTGCACTCTTGGGCTGTGTGCACCTCATGGCCGAATGCACTCACACGATCCGCAACTTGCTTCCAGTGGGACATACGATGGGCAGCCGTAGTTTGACAATTCTGCCGCACTAGCATATCACGGTTGTGGTCCCGCACGTAGCCCACAGGGAAGTCCAGTTCCAGCACGCAGAAAGGCTTCTTCCTTGACGTGCCGGAGGCCGGAGCTGTGTCTGGGGTCACAGCCTCTACTTCAGGTGCAACCTTCCTCCTCTTGGACACTGGTCCGGACCCTGGCTGGCAAATACCGTCCTGATCAGTATGGGCTGTGGCGCTGGTGGAATGAACTGAGGGAGTGGCAGGTGGAACATGGACTGTGACCCTGACTTGCACCAGTGGCTGCTGGGTGCCCTGGAATGGACCCTGAGCAGCAACATCCGCTGTGCCAGGGTCATTGACCGGGACTGTCCTGGATGGTAGACTCACAACCAGGGTGGTGTCGACTGAATCTGCCCATGCATTTGCCAACACCTGGCTGGTCTGGGCAGCAGATGACATTACTGCCCCAGGGACACGTGCCTCGGTCAGGGCAACCCTGCATGCTCCTACAGTGTGCCTCCTGACCTCCTGGAAATCGTCCTGGGACTATTCAAGTGCCAATGCAGCCTGCGCTGGCAGACCCTGAGCCTGGGTGCTGGTGTCCACAGCTGCAGCTGCAGCTACCACTCCCCTTGGGCCTGTGGCAGTCAATGAAACAGACTGCCGGGTCACATGGACGCCAGTGGCAGTTGCAAGAACTGCATCTCCCGGAGCTGCAGGTGTTGGTGGCATGACTGCACCAACACTTGGCAGAACATCGTGCTGAAGTGGCGCGCCCCTGCCTCTTCCCCCTCTGCAGCCACCCAGGACACCCTGGAGTCCCCCTACTCCCTGGTCACCTTGGCCACGTCCCTGACCACGCCCGCCACGTGGAGTACGCCCAGCTGAGGCACCCCTCACCTTTCATGGCCTCCCAGCCATGGCACAGCTGTAGTAGTGCCGGCACAGATGTAGTAGTGCCAATGGGAGGTGTACACGACAATTCTCCTGGGAAATTGGGGTGAAGGGGGTGGGATACAAGATATTAACAGCACCCCTGCAAGGCTGTATGTGACCCCGGTGATGAAGTGACAGGTCACGCAATGCTCAGGCACCCCAAAAGTGCAGTAAAACCGTGCATGCAACCCCCAGTAGCCCACATGTGTGGAATTAACCTGCCGCAGTACGCAGTGGCACCCAGAGACACGAAAAACACATATGCGTGGGACACGCAGGCTACTATGACCTCGAAAATGGGTCAGCGATACACAGTGGCACCCACAGTGGGAAAAATAGCGTGTGCGACTCACCGTCAGACTAGCGTGATAATGAAAAACACGTGTAGCCGATACCCCCACCAAAAGAAGAGATATGTCCTTGATCCGCTGTGAAGTTGTGATGGTGCGCGAAACAACACGAAGTAGCAACACACACATCGGTCTCCATGAAAGGTACGTACACCGAACTGCTGGCCCCGCTCACCTTTAACCAGTGCTGAGGGAAACGCCCGTGCGCATCACTTATCTTACGCGCTTAGGCCCTTTCCTCGGATTACACGCATTCACACGCGTATGTGTTTTTTGGCACGTGTGGATGCACCCATGCTGAGGGAAACGCCCGCGCATATCACATCACATACGCGCTTACACGCTAAGGGCCTTTCCTCGAATTACACGCTGACGTGCATTTTTTTCACGTGCCAAATCACTCTGTATCAAGCTGGCCACGCGACAACACACGGAAGACCACGCTCCTGCCCAGAAGGCCATTTTCATGTCCCCCACACCACCAAACAAGCTCCCTCAGGTGCCCGTCAATGCTGGGTGGGTGGGGATGCAGGGGGTCATGAGTCGGGGCCTGCTGTCAGGTGCCTGTCAATGCTGGGTGGGTGGGAGTGCAGGGGGACATGAGTCGGGGCCTGCTGCCAGGTGCCCATTACTGGGGGCGGGTAGATGGGTGGGGGACATGAGCCAGGGCTCACAAGTGTGCTCACAAGTGCATGGTGCCATTTGGGCTGACTGCAGGGCATGGTAAGGATTGCAGGGTAGTCTCCTGTGGTGTGGGCTGCCTGCAGGGCATGGGGAGGGGGGAAACCGCACACCTGGGAGGGCCCACAATGTTAAATCGCATGAGACTCCCCGTGCACCCCCGAAATACACGTACCCCGCTCGCACAGAGCCTATCACGTGTGAAACTCCCCATGTACCCCAAAAATACACGTACCCCACTTGCACAGGGCCTATTGCATGTGAAACTCCCCGCGTACCCCACAAATACACGAACCCCACTCGCACAGGGCCTATCGCGTGTGAAACTCCCCGCGTACGCCACAAATACACGTACCCTGCTCGCTCAGGGCCTATCACGTGTGAAATTCGTACCTGCTCGCACAGGGCCTATCGCGTGTGAAACTCCCCGCGTACCCCACAAATACAAGTACCCCTCTTGCGCTACCAAAACCGTGTGGTAAAAGTCCCCCCTGTGGTGTGGGCTGCCTGTGGGGCATGCACTGGGGTGATGGGCTGCCTGTGGTGCATGTACTGGGGGGATGGGCTGCCTGTGGGGCATGGGGAGGGTGGATGGGCTGCATGCGTGTATTCTGAGGGGTGCGCGGGGAGTTGTACATGCGATTTCGCTAGCGCGAGAGGGGTACGTGTATTCTGAGGGGTGTGGGGGCAGTTTCACACGCGTTTTCGCTATCGCGAGAGGGGTAGGTGTATTCTGAGGGGTGCGCAGGGAGTTTTAAATGCAATTTCTCTAGTGCGAGAGGGGTACGTGTATTCTGAGGGGTGCACAGGGAGTTTTACACGCAATTTTGCTAGTCCAAGAGAGGTATATGTATTCTGAGGGGTGCGTGGGGATTTTTAGATGCTATTTTGCTAGCGCGAGAGGGGTACGTGTATTCTGAGGGGTGCGCAGGGAGTTTTACACACGTTTTTGTGGTTGGGGGGCTGTATGCTGGTCCATTGGCCTTTGTGCCATGTACTGGATTTGTGCGCTGTTCATGGCGCACGGGGCGGGGTTGGGGGCATAACTGTCGCTGCTGCAGGGTCCCTGCACCACTCTGCGCAACGGCTCGTTATGGATGTTAAAATCCAAGAAAACGCTGTGCGCTGAAATGGGTTTTGGGGCAAGCTGCTGGCGTAGACTGACGCAAGCGCACACAGTGCGCCAGCCGCGTGCGCCACTTGTGCACTGATTTCCATGAATTACCCGCTAAACCGTACAAATAGCATAATCAATGTACATAAAAAAAACATTTAACCAACAAAACACATAATCTACAGATTAAAAAAGCAATATGTTTCACATCACAACAATATTCATGTATATATTATGTTACTTTAAAATGCATTCTTATTGGGCACTTAAGCGTTTAAACATGTGTCCTATTTTCATGAGAATATGTCTTATATAATTATTTATGTACACATGATGTAGTGTATACAGCACTGCATACATGTGATAGGCTTTAGAGTTTAACAAGGTGTATACACCAAACACTACGTATAAAATCATCAGTGTTAATGTTAAGCTTATATCATGTCAAATTTTCTCTGGACTTTTGTTAAACTTGTAACATTTTAATGTGTTAAATTAAAATAATGAATGCATGTTTTTTTTTAATTTCAGCATATTTTAAAATACCAGCAACTCCTTTGAACACTTCTAGAGAGCCAGGTTAGTAAAATAGTCATTATAGAGTTTACATTTACCTTTGAATGCAACAATTACTTATAAGTGAACATAATGCTACATTGCAAGAAATACGAAAAACAAACACAACTGTATGCAATAGCAAACTATTTGGCTGATCATATAGTACATATGCAAAATACGCTTAATAACCATGTATAAGAGACAGTTCATTTTTAACAAGTGTCATAATAATTCCTTTGCTTCTTTTGTAATGTTATACATCAACATTAACAGCAAATACTCATTTGTGCACTCGCATACTTATTACTTTAAATGTTTCAGAAACATTTTGGCTTCTACCAATGGGTAAATTTAATATTTAACAAGTGATTATACAAATTACACTATACATTTTGTCACACATAGGGGTGAGCATCAGTTTTGCCGATCAAGCGAATAGCATGGAATCCACACAGGAATCCGCTTCTGCCTGAACCACAAAATCAGAATTACTTTTCAGCTGCCACTGAATTTTCATACCCTTGGGTGCAGTTTTGCGCAGAGCCTGGTGTTTCGCTCCCATATTAATTTCATGTCGTGTGATGAGAATCTTTGCACAGGTCTTTCTTTTTCAATCTGTGCTAATTCTGTGCAAATTTGGGCAAGTTTTTGATTTGTGATTGGTTCACACATCTTGATGAGAAACTTTGTATGGGTCTTTTTTCAATCCATGGTAGTTTGATGTAGCGGTACAAGAAAGTGTGCATGCTTTTCCATGGCCTGTGCTAGTTTCGTACAGGGACTTGAGAAACATTTGAGCAACTTTTTCATTCATTTGTGGTAGGTTTGCAGAGTGGCATGAGAAACTTTGCATGTTTTTTCGAGCCGTGCTAGGTTTGGCAGTGGCATGAGAAACGTTGCATGTTTTTTTTTAACTGTGCTAGGTTCATGCAGTAGCACAAGAAACTATGCACAACTTGTTTCAGGTTGCAAGATGGCATGGGAAACTGTGCACTGCTCTTTTTGATATGCTGCGTTGACGGAACAGCAGATTTCACCAAAACAGACGGAAATCTTTCAGATTTCACTTCCGTGGCCGGCGGAGCAGAATTCCACATTTCGCCGAATCCTAGTCACACATACTGTACGTTCAGCATTCCAAATGTACAATTATATACATATTTATGAATTGATTCAATAACTTTGCACGCTTTACAGCCAAGTAAATTAATTTGAATGCATTTAATAGCTTACCATTTATAGGTTCAGCCAATCTGTATGCATTTTATGATTCACAGCTTTAACAGGTGTGTATGCTGAACAGTATCAGTACAATGAACAAAACATTTAACAAACATCACATATATTGTACACCGTAAAACAATTGTACGCTTCACATAAGTGTATTCATACATACATTACATTACTTTAAATTGCATCCATATTCGGCACTTCAGCTTTTTAATGTCAGTCCCATTTTAATGTACTTTTAATCATTACTTATGAATGCTTAATGTAACGTTAAAGCATGTGTGTGCTAAACAGTACGTATAACATCATCAGAGTACAATTAACAAATTGTACCCACATTAGACATATTGTAATATTGTACATTTAACCTAGTAAGCTTATTAATTCCAACAGTGTTTTGTAATGTTGCCTATTGATTTTAACATTTTACATATCACATGTTATACTAATAAACAAATGTACCATTATTATATTGTCATTAACATACACATCTTTCAATATTAAAACATGTCTTGTGTTTTGTATGTGAAACATCCATATTAAGACAAGATAAAAATACAATTCAACCAAACATTGAAAACAACAGAAACATAAATCTTGTAAGTATATTTTTTTGTAAAAACAAATAAAAACAATTTCAACTAAAACTAAAAAACGAAGTTAACAAATGTGAAACAGAATTGTTGTTTGTCAAATACATGTAAAATACAATTGTGTTGTGTTGCAATACATGTATTAATACAACAAATGTAACATACCATTCGATTTTATAAAAATGAACATTTGTTATTTAATCATGTGCAGCAATCAAAACAAAGTTAAAACAAAGTTGGGGTTGGGGTCTATGCCAAAAAACTGAAACACAATTATCTTTTAAAAATGAAAATGTAAAAATCCAATATAAAACCAAAGAAATGGTACTTGAATAAACAAAATTAAGCTTTATTATCTAATCTCTGCTGGAAAACAAAAGCATGAAAAAACCCATAAAAGAACAAAAACACATAAAGAAAAATACCACAAACATCCCTCCAAAAAGGAACACAAAATGGAGCACAACTGCAAACACATCATTAGTAAACATGAAATAAAAAAATATATTCATTGTGCACTGAGGACATTACTATTGTATCATCTTCTAGTAATGTTACAGTAGAGGTAGGAGAAGATATATTTCCAAACAACAAGTTATTACAGAAACAACACCAGTTGAAGTGTTCCCTTCAGTATCCATAAGCCCATTAAAATATCAAAAAGAAACAACTGAAAATACAAATATACTTTTCAGTACACCAATGATACTACTGAGCCTACCTGTCATTTTAATTCACTGTGCCAATCATGTACATTTAACACATTAAAATGATTAAAAAACACTCTGTCTAAAGCTGAATGTGTTTCAACAGTATAAACACCTCCTGTTCAAATTGAATACAACCTACATTGCCTATTCCAGTTCTAGCACTGTTTCACTAATCAATAGTGTTATTAGACCAAATAATACATAAGATACATCACCTGCTTTAAAGATACTACTATTCCAACAGTTCAAAGGTCACACATTCCCAAATATAACACAAATGTATTCCCTACTGCTACTAATAGTATCATTGAGGCTAATAAAGATGTATTATGTTCTACTAGCAAATCTTTTTATTCAGCCAAAAAAACATCATAGCAGACTAACTACTTGTATTTCAAAACCTAAAACATATTATACCTGACAAATAAGCAATGGATTTGCCAATGCCAACTCCTATATCATTAAAGAAAAAAGACATAAAACGTTGTTCATTTCAATTAGTAGTATTAGTAGTATTTCCACAAGTAAAACTGGTGTGGCCCTCAAAATGAAAACTATTACTGGTACTTCTTTAACTTATACTTCAGGAAGGTCAACAGCTGAAGAAACATCATAACAAAAAGTCCCCGCTACTGACAGTGTTAGAAGCATTTTAAGCAGTATTATTTGCAAAACCAAAAACTAACAGTAAAACATATGACTACCTATGTAACAATTTAATTTGGCAATTTAAGTTCTTGGATTTGGCAATACTTTGAAACTCCAGAACAAGATGATGTCTAAAATATTACTCAAGTAATTTGCAAAATTGGAAAAGCAAATTTAAAAAGGGGTTAGCCTAAAAATATCATTTGTGAAATTCTACAATGTTGGCACATATGTGAAATAGACAAAAAAAGATATATTTTAAATATATTTATAAAAATAAAATAACCAAATTTAAATTGAGATTCTAAAATTAAAAACAATAGTAAGTATGTGGAATGCAAAAATTGATTTTCAATTTGTAGCATACAGGTCAATGGGGGTCATTACGAGGTTGGAGGTAAGTAACTGTCCTTACTGGCATGGAGCAAATACTGTGTCCGTGTAGTAAAGAGCCCGCTAATAGAGGGGTATTATGACTTCGTGGGCACAAGCTTTGTGCCATTCCGGTTAACGACATTACCGGCATGCCGCTAAAGTCCCGAAAATGGCCGTTAGTGGCATCATGTAAAGCGCAGATAGCACTACCGGAATGAATTAAGACAGCATTAGCGGTCACCGATATTAGCGGTGACCGCTAATAACAGTCACTGCAAATAAGCGGGACCGGAAATAGCGTCATCGCACAGGAACGGGAAAGAGCCCAGCGGCCATCTTTAAAAACACAATCCATTGTCATCCTCAGGACCCAGGACATGGAGTAAATTGCTGTGTACCCACATCAAACCACAACAGGAATATAATGCCCAAGACAGTGAAAAAAGGTGCCTCCCGCCTGCGCAAAGAACACTTTAATGAAGAAGAGCTCACCATGCTGGCGGAGACCCTGGCTGAGAATGGCGACTTTGTATTTGCTCAGAGCCTCAAGAGGGAGGCAGTCATCAGGAAGAGGGAGATCTGGGGACTAGTTGCACAAAGAGTCAGCGTGGTTGGCAACACCCCACACACAACAAAGGATGTCAGGAAGAGGTGGGATGACCTGCTCCTGCGCGTCAGGAATATCCTGGCCGCAAACAGGAGCCAGGCCACGGCAACTGGTGGAGGATCAAGCTCCCCGATAAAGCTGTCCCGGTGGGAGGAGATATGTGCCAGCACGATCGGCATGGAGGCCATCAAAGGCGTGGGTGACATGGAGTGTGGCGCAACATCATTGGTGGAAGGAGGTGAGTGTCCTAAGAAAACACTGTGATGCAGAATCTGATGATAGTCCACCAATGTGTCTGTCTGAAGAGGCAAGCCATGCCCTAATACACACACATTCCAAGCCTACTTGTCGTCCGCACCACAGACACATGCAGATGCCTGCAGCAAGGCAATGCCATATCTAACACAAACCACACTAAGATGTTAATGGCATAAGTCACACTGCATGCAGGCCACAACAGATATGCATGTCACATAGCATACATCCGCCCCAACATGAGTGACCCTGAAGGTTGCCTGAAATACCCACCCAAATAGCTAGCAACGTGATCATCCTCACTCCACTGCCTATTCCCCTCTATTGTGTAGAGGAGCAATTATACAAATGTATACATAATGCTTCTCAAACCATCACTCATGCTGTCCCTCTCTTCAACCCCCACAGGCTCAGATCCTGACAGCGAGGCCCAGGACTCACCCCCACAGCCGACCACACCCCGGAAGAAGGCCCGAGATGAAGGCAACAGGCCTTCCACCTCCAAAGTCCCACACAAGCCACGGCAGGCAACGAAGAGCAAACTACCCCAGGATGCCATGCCAAGCCCCTTCACCACTGATCCCACAACTCCAATGACACTGGCAAAGGAGACATTTGAAGGTGCACTGTGTGTGGGGGTGTGTGTTGTGGAGGGTTAGTGCACTTTCATCTTTGTTGGACAGTTGAATACACCTGTTGTGTGAAAAAAATATCTTGAGTGGACATTCCTCATTGCGCATGTGTCATTTATTCATATACAGTGCATAGTGTGCATGTACTCCCACACCCAGTACCCTCTGTCCAACCATCATGTCAGCCTCTGCAGCCATGTGTGTCAGAAATATTGTGCAATCACTGACTGATGCACAGCAAGTCCCTCCTGTGCATCGGCACTTCGATAATGTGCAGCCACATCTTCTTCATCCCCTTCATCATCACCAGGTGGTAGCAGTTTAATGTCAGGGGGCAGGGGCACGTTCCGTCGGATACACATGTTGTGCAGCATGACACATGCCATGATGATCTTGGCCACCTTCTCATGTCTGTAGAGGAGTGCCCCACCCGACCGGCTAAGGCAGCGAAACCGTGCCTTCAACATGCCAAATGTCTGCTCAATGACCACACGGGTACGGGTGTGGGAACGATTGTAGTCCACCTCGTGCCTGCTCTGTGGGTTTCGGACATGGGTGAGGAGCCATGGCTTCAAGGGATAGCCACTATCACTTGCATGGGAGGCAAAAAAATGTATTTGTCAGTCGATTCATGATGGACAGCTGTACTAGTCTCATATGCCTGCAGATTATCGTTGGTCACATGTACATTTGCCTGGTTGTATGCAGGCATTTTTATTCCCTCAATGTGTCCTGTGCCATGTACTGATGGTGTGGGTTGCATCTTCAAGATGATACACGGTGTGCACTGCCTTGATGTTGCTCATGCATTGGGGATGCATACAGCTGTGTTTGTGTCAGATTTGTGATGTGTTGTGTTCTATAAGATTCACTGACTGGTAGCGTTGTCAGTAGGCTCTGCAATATTAGGCATTCAGCTCTGATTTTTCCCATGGTGACGTGCCTCAATCCTTTGGTTGTGGTGGTCCTGTGACAGAGAGTGGATTCCCTTGGTGGTTTTGTTCAATGCACTCCCATGGATGCTTGTCCGGTGTGGTGATTTGCTGGAGACAGCAACATAGTGCATATTCACTGCATGTTGCTGGATGGTGATACGGAGGGTGAGGTCTGCTGATGAGTGGTGCACATGTTGTGGGATGTGGGGTGGTTTACTGTTTGGCATCTTGTGATATGTGTCAAACTTACTTCAGTCCTATGGGATTTGATTGTCATGTTATGTTTGGGATGCTTTGGGGCACAGTGTTTACTGATGTGTACATTGTGCTGTCACACCAACATTGACACCATGGTCTCCCCCCATTTCACTGCCAAGTGCCTGTAATGCAACTTACCAAGCAGCCAGGCACGTCATCCAGCATGTCGCTCCATGTAGCATGGTAGCGTGGAGTTGAGCAGGACCAATGAGTCATGAATTGATCCGGGATATCGGGCACAACAATGTGTGATGATCTCGCTGCCGTCACATACCATCTGCACATTGATGGAGTGGTATTGCTTGCAGTTGCGGTACACCACCTCCATGGCATGCGGGACCACCAACTCCATGTGGGTGCTGTCGAGGGCACCTATACAATTTGGCATACCTGCTAGTGCATGGAAGGCAACTTTTGTGTCAGAGATGTCCTGGGGAGTCCGTGGTAGGGATATGCAGTCCCTTGTGTGCTTGAGGAGGGCATCCAGCACTTGGTTCAGGATGCGAGAAAATAAGGGTTGTGATATGCCATGCATGTGCCCCACTGTGTGCTGGTAGGTGCCTGTGGCAAGGAAGTGGAGCACCAACACTACCTTGAGTAGAGGGGGGATGGCGGTGCGTATTTCAATGAGGCTGACAATGTCATTGTGTATCATGTCCACGATGGTGGTGATGGTGTCCCGGTCCAGACGATACAGGGTGTGGATCTGCTCAGGGGTTAGGTTGAATGGACTGGCTCTGATGCAAGAGATTGGGGGCTGCCTGAGTGGTACCACTGGCTGCACTGGTGGGGCATTCTGGGTCTGTCTCACCCTCCTTCTCCTCCTGCATCTCCTCGGTGGTGCCTGCTGTTGTTTTCGTTGTTGCTGGTGTTCCAATGCAAGCATGTCCTCCAGCCCCAGTATTGCTACTACTAGTGGAATCATTTTGGTGTGGGAAGGGGTGTGGTGTGTGGGTGTGCTCCTTGCATGTCCGCCTAACTTGTGATGTCCCCCCATTAGCGGCATACTGGTATTGCTGGCATGATGGGCTGCGTGCCCGTGCCCTTGCCGCTATTAGAGGCACCGTAATTAGCGGTGCCTCTAATACCGGGGTCTTGGGTCAGAATAGCCTAGAGCGGCATGCAATGCCAGTAATCCTTTCCCGTTCCGTAGGAAGAACACTTTTTTGGTGGCTTATAACTTCGCTCTCCCTGGAAGGATCCTCACCAAACTTTGGAAAAGAAGTATTTGGGTCACTCTGATTTTTTTTGCAAAGTTTGGTGAGGATTCGTCCAGGGGGGGCAAAGTTATAGTGGGGGTCCCAAAACTTTTTTTTCCCATTCAGTCTATAGACTGAATGGGAAAAAAAATGTGCTCGCGCCTACAGCCCAAACCGCTGGACGGATTTCCACCAAATTTGGACCAGGAGCAGCGGCTTCGTCCGGAAAGCATGCTTTTGCAAATTTGGTGAAAATCCGTCCAGTAGTTTTTTTTAAAATGACCAAAAAGTAGGTAAAAAAAATTAGTGATATCTGTGTTCGGTTCGCGGACACACTTCCCTGTTCGCTCCGCGGACAGTGTCCTGATTGGCCAATCGTCTTGCGTGATGTTCGCGGACATGCAACGTGTTCGCTGATTGGACGGCGTGGAGCGTGAAGCGCGTCAGATTTTTCGGTAGCGCCCGCCATCTTGGATTCAGCACGGACAGTGCGGTGAAACTTTGTTCAAAATGTGTATTTTGTAGAGTGTGTTGGTGTGTAGGGGTGTTTGGGGAGGGTGGGAGTGTATGAGATAGGATGAAAGTTGTGATTTTTATGTGTTAGACGTTCTTTTTGTGTTTGATTTGTTTGCGGACATCACGGGTGTTCTGAAATGTTCTAAATAAACTGACTGGGGGGGTGCTCTAAGGACTCAATATGTGTCCGTTTTGTTCGCAAGCAAAGTGAAACTGTTCTAAGAACACTTGCGGTGTCCGGGGAGTGTTTGTAAGGGGTGTCCTTAGGACGCTGTCCGTATTGTTCTCTGTCAAGTTGAATGTGTTCTAAGAACACCCGCGGTGTCCTGAAATGTTCGCAAATAAACAAAATGGGGGTGTTCTGAAGATGCTTCTAAGAACACTCGCGGTGTCCGGGGAGTGTTCGTAGGGGGTGTCCTGAGTACGCTGTCCGTATTGTTCTCTGTCAAGTTGAATGTGTCCTAAGAACACTCGCGGTGTCCTGAAATGTTCGCAAATAAACAAAATGAGGGCGTTCTGAAGACGCTTCTAAGAACACTTGCTGTGTCTGGGGAGTGTTCGTAGGGGGTGTCCTGAGGACGCTGTCCGTATTGTTCTCTGTCAAGTTGAATGTGTCCTAAGAACACTCGCGGTGTCCTGAAATGTTCGCAAATAAACAAGATGGTGGTGTTCTGAAGACGCTTCTAATAACACTCCCGGTGTCCTAGAATGTTCGTAGGGGGTGTCCTGAGGACGCTGTCCGTATTGTTCTCTGTAAAGTTGAATGTGTTCTAAGAACACCCGCGGTGTCCTGAAATGTTCGCAAATAAACAAAATGGGGGTGTTCTGAAGACGCTTCTAAGAACACTCGCGGTGTCCGGGGAGTGTTCGTAGGGGGTGTCCTGAGGACACTGTCCGTATTGTTCTCTGTCAAGTTGAATGTGTCCTAAGAACACTCGCGGTGTCCTGAAATGTTCGCAAATAAACAAGATGGTGGTGTTCTGAAGACACTTCTAAGAACACTCGCGGTGTCCGGGGAGTGTTCGTAGGGGGTGTCCTGAGGACACTGTCCGTATTGTTCTCTGTCAAGTTGAATGTGTCCTAAGAACACTCGCGGTGTCCTGAAATGTTCGCAAATAAACAAGATGGTGGTATTCTGAAGATGCTTCTAAGAACACTCGCGGTGTCCGAGGAGTGTTCGTAGGGGGTGTCCTGAGGACGCTGTCCGTATTGTACTCTGTCAAGTTGAATGTGTTCTAAGAACACCCGCGGTGTCCTGAAATGTTTGCAAATAAACAAAATGGGGGTGTTCTGAAGACGTTTTTGAGAACACTCCCGGTGTCCTGGAATGTTCGTAGGGGGTGTCCTTAGGACGCTGTCCGTATTGTTCGTTGTTAAGTTGAAAGTGTTCTAAGAACTATCGCGTTGTTCTGAAATGTTCGTAGGGGGTGTCCTGAAAACGGTGTCCGTATTGTTTGCTGGCAAGTTCAAAGTGTTCTAAGAACACTCACATTGTTCGCGGACATTAAAAGTTTCCCATAGATCATAGTTGAAATGTTTGACTCTATGGATGTGATATGCTGCGGTGGTTGTTGCCAGGGCATAGAGTCTTGGGTGCATGGCCATTTGGCCATGCACCCAAGACTCTATGCCCTGGCAACAACCACCGGAGCATATCACATTCATATTTGCTTATAACTTTGGGTGAAAAACAAATGTAAAAGGAACAAAGGTATTAGATACTGTGGATGTGATATGCTGCTATGGTTGTCCTTATTATTGTATACTTACTGTTTGGTCTAGTAATGGGAGTCCATGTTTTTCTTCTTCATTTCTGTGATTAAAGAAAATAGCATGTTAGTATTAGTATTTTGTAATGACTTATTACATTGTATAAGCAATATACTTTTATTTTTTTTCGACCCTCATTTTTAGTAGAGTACAAATCAGAGTACTGTGCAATTTGCTCAGTTTCTGTATTTGTTGCTAAAATCATTGTGTCTGTGGGAGAAAAAAAAAATCCATGTTGGATTAAAAAAAAACCCTTTTTCTGTTATGCTACAGTTTATTTGTTTGTTTGTTTTCAGTGTTCACTTGTTGTTTCTAGCTAATGCTTTATACTTTGCTTTGTTGTATTTTTTTTGGAGTAGTAACAGATTCTTCATTTATTTTGATATTATAAAATTTTGGAGCAGTTAGATACCAATTGGCGTATTCTAACTGTCTATTTTTTTAATATATTTTAGTGGTTTTGATTTATCTATTTGGATATTGTTAAATTTTGGGACAGTTAGATACCAATTGGTGTATTCTAACTGTGTATTTATTGGCCTAATTTAGTGGTATTCATTTATCTGATTAGTTGTTGTAGAATCTTTGAGCTGTTAGATAGCTTTTGGAGTATTCTAACAGTTTATATTATTTTAACACAAATTTATAATTTTGGGACAGTTAGCTACCAATTGGCTTATTCTAACTGTGTATTTTTTGGTCTAATTTAGTGGTATTCATTTATCTGATTAGTTGTTGTAGAATCTTTGAACAGTTAGATAGCTTTTGGAGTATTCTTTTTTTTTTTTAAACTTTTATTTTTTATTCAGCTTGGTAGGACAGATACAGGTGAGCATCAAGAGCATGTAAAATCAAACAACTTAATACAACACAGTCTCCTAGAACAGGTCGAGGGTCCACCTCGTCAACAAGGGGGAGCAGCAGAACAGTGCAAATGGAGGGCCATTCAGGGGAGAGCTGGGGGACCACAAGAGGAAGGCACCGGGGATGTAGGACCTGAGTCGGCGCCGGGAGAGGACATAAATGATCGGAACTTCAACCAGATGTCTCTGGGCCTAGAGCAGGCAGGCTGTTGTACCGCCCAAGATTCCTCCGTGTCGGAAGCCCAAGTGACCGCTCTAAGCCACTTTGCATGTGTCGGAGTGGTAGGTCGAAGCCAACAGAGTAGTATCGCCCGAACAGCCAGAAGCATACAGAGGCCAGCCAGTCTCCTAGAATCTTGGTGGAGGTCGGGAAAGTCATGGAATAAGCATTTCATTGGGGTAGGGGGGATGGGGTGGTCAAGAACAGACGAGATGGTGGAGCAAACAGCGTCCCAAAATTGGGTAAGGCGGGGGCATGACCATATCATGTGGAAGTAGCCGGCTCCATCAAAGCCACACCTAGGGCATCTAGGGGAGGAATTATTCGACATACGGTGTAGTCTGGTTGGGGTATAATGGTATCTGTGGAGTAGCTTAAATTGAATTAATTTAAATCGGGAGTTGAAGGAGACCCTCTGAATACGTGAGCACATATGGGACCACCGGTCTTCGGTCATTTCCACACCAAGGTCAGACTCCCAAGCAAGCTTTAGTTTAGAAAACGAAGGGGACGATCTGGATTGTATCAAGGTGTATAGTCTGGAAGTTTTTCCCCTCATTGGGCAAGGTGAGGTCAATTCAGTGATCGCAAGTTCATCCGGCGGCAATGCTGGGAAGCAAGGGTACTTATGTTTGAGGACTCTACGGAGGGATGAATATTGAAGCCATACTGAGGGACGCTGTCTGAGGGGCGGAGGGAGGTCAGGCCATTCTATGAAATTACCATCTACAAATATGTCTCGGAGCAGTTCAAATCCTGCCCCAGCCCATGTGCGAACAACCGAAGGGGGAACCTGTGGGATTCCCGGGAGAAAGTTCCAGATCGGGAAATTACCATGAAAGGGATGGGTGGTGCCCAATAGTTGCCAAGTTTTGGATAAAGCCAGAGATGTGCACCTCACCGGGTCTAATGAGCCTGATTCCATTGGGATAGGTGTGATCACCAGGGATCTAATATCGCGGTCACCAACCGATAATCTTTCTAGCCTGACATGGGGAGGGGGGTCAGATATGTTGAACCAATGTGCAATGTGTTGGAGCTGGGCTGCCAGCCAGTACTTGAGAAAGTCGGGTGCACCGAAGCCACCCAACTCCATCGGTGAAGCAAGAGTCTTGAACTTAAGGCGGACTGCCCCGGAGTGCCAGAGGAAGGTGTTGAGGGTTCGTGTCAATGTCTGAAAGAACTCACCTCCCGGCCATTGTGGGATATTGGCGAATCTATACAATAGCTGAGGGAGTACCACCATCTTCAGTATTCCTACCCTCCCTGCCAGTGAAATAGGGAGGTTGTTCCAACCCTGAATCTTTTGCGTAAGATTTGTAAGGTATACTAGATAATTCTTCTCGAGAACCCGATCAAAGTGTCGCGACACCACTACACCTAGGTATGTAACCTCAGATTGGGCCCACGTGAATCCAAGAGTATCGGGAGGGGGGAGTGTGCTGGGGGTGAGCGGGAAAAGAGTTGATTTAGTGCAGTTAACCGTCAGGCCAGAAATACGGCCGAAGAGGACAACATCATCCAAAATTGGGGCAAGGTTGATCTCAGGAGAACGAATAAAGAGTAAAGCGTCGTCAGCATATAGGGAAACTATATCCGAGACCCCGTCGGTGCGCAGGCCTCTATGGGAGTGAAATTGGCGAAGCATGTCCGCGAACGGTTCCATCGCCACGGCAAATATTAATGGAGAGAAGGGACAACCCTGTCTAGTACCTCTGGCTATCTGGAAAAGAGAAGAGCAACGGTCCTCGGTGCGAACCCTAGCCACTGGGTTTGAATATAGTAGCTTGACCCAGGAAAGAAATATGGGGCCGAATTTGCATTTGTTGAGTACTCGCCACAGATAACTCCATGAGACGGAATCAAAGGCTTTTTGCATATCGAGGGTGGCGGCCACTGCGTGGACGTCCGGACTCACCCTGCTTATAACATTAAAAAGGCGCCTCAGATTCAGGGAGGTAGAGCGACCCGGAATAAACCCTGCCTGGTCAGGATGAATGATATGTGGCATGAAGGGGGCCAGGCGTAAGGCCAGTAACTTAGCATAAATCTTGACGTCGCAATTGATTAGCGAGAGTGGACGATAAGAACCGCATTGAGTGGGGGATTTACCCGGTTTTAACAAGACGGTAATAGTGGCTTCGCGGAGCGTGGGGGGGAGCTGACCCGTCACCAACGATTCCTCCCAGAGCGCGACCAAACGAGGGAGCAGCAACGTCTTAAACCGTTTATAGAACTCAACCGGTATACCGTCAGATCCCGGGGATTTGCCTGATGAGAGGGAATCTATGGCCTCCGAGAGTTCCAAGGAAGTAAATGGGCCCTCAAGGGCTTCGATGGTATCGGGGGAAAGAACCGACAGGGGTAGCTTGTCCAGAAAGACATCTATTTCAGCTATGGAGGCTTTATCTGCGTTAGCATACAGGGATTGATAAAAGGAGAGGAATTCGGAATTAATATCACCAGGGGAGGTGGCTAGGGATCCGTCAGGTCTCTCAACGCCAGGAATGGGTGGGGCACCAAACTCACTGCGGAGAAGCCTAGCCAGGAGACGTGACGGGCGTTCACCCTCACCATATCTCCTTGCCAGCCCAGGGTTATCGAGAAATCTCTGCTCGCGATCCGCAAGAGCGCGGAAGGTGTCTAGCTCTGTGCCGATCAAGGCAAGGGTCTCAAGAGTTTGATTTAATGAATATTGGGCCTCCAGCTCGGACAGTGTGGCTTCGCTCACGGCGATCTCCCTACGGATGGTCCTGAGGATGCCACTCTCTTTAGAGAGGGCGATGCCTCTGATGTAGGCTTTAAAAGTTTCCCAGAGGGTGGCCTGTGATGAGACGGAACCAGAGTTGATCTCAAAGAACTCCTCAATAGCCGACTCCAATTCAGAACTGAAGACCGGGTCGAGGAGGGAGAGTGGTTTCATCCTCCAGTGTCTAGTACGGTCGTGATCCAAGCCCCAGGATAGGGTAATTGTCACTGGTGAATGGTCGGAAAGAGTCCTGGGGAGAATCGACAAGTTTGAAATGCTTCTTATGAATATATCAGAGACTAGCCATCTATCAATGCGGGAAAAGGAATCATGCACCGAGGAATAGAAGGAGAAGGTGCGGGAGTCGGGGTAAAGAAGCCTCCATGCATCAAATAGGGCCAGGCGGGGAAGTGAAGAAAGTGTAGCATATGCGGCCTTGGTGAGGTGACGGGGACGAGAGCCAGATCTATCGAGATCCACATCAAATATTGTGTTAAAGTCGCCCCCCCAGAGAATAGGCACCAACGGGAATCCATCCAGAAGGGACGCAAGATGTATGAAAAATTCGGGATCATCGATGTTGGGACCATAGATATTAAGTAGGATCACTTCCCTATTCTGCAATATGCCATGAAGCAAAACGAATCTGCCCAGAGGGTCTATTGTCGTGGCTATGGGGTTATATCTGATACTCTTATGAATTAGGGTCATAACCCCCCGGCTTTGTGTGGAGTAGGAGGTATAGTACCTCTGTGGTCCCCATACTTTAGCGAACTTCTCACAGTGCTCAGTTACCGCATGTGTCTCCTGAAGAAACAGGATCTTAGTCCCATGTCGTTCAGCCTGAAGCTGTAGTAGTCTCATTTTCTTGAAGTTCCCCAGCCCCCGCACGTTCCAACTCAGGAATGTAAGGGTTTCCTCACCCGACACCCCCGAAGCAGACATAGAAAAACACAGGTGGATGGAACAGTGCCCCCCAAAAGTGGACCCCGTTGTTGTCAGGACCGTGGTGACATAGATCCCCTGGTGCTCTGAACTCTACCTTCTCCGCAATTACCAAGCCTTTTTTAACATAAACTCCCCTACCCCCCACCCCCACCCACATCCCTCCCCCAATCAGAGAGATGAAAACCCCAAAGACAACAAACCAAATCCAAAACAATGGCATCAACGCCTGGGGGGCCTGTGAGTCGGCCTGACGGCGGAGCTCCGTACCATAAGGCAATTTGAGGATAAACATAATGCCTGGCAATAAAGGCGGGACACATATGGGGATGGCCCCGCGGGGGGGGGGAGGCAGGCATGACCGTCCATAATGAACCAATTTAACGCGATTAATAGGGGTTACTACGGAGGTTCACAACCCACAACAACAGATGCATCGCATAGAGAAAAAACAAGGACATGCACATTTTCAGACACAGTGTCCACTGGAAGAGGCAGGCGGCATCCCCCGGCCCAGGAGCTCCCGCAATGACGCCACCAGGATTGGTGGCACGCCGTGAGACCAACCGGGGTCGGGTTAGGACCACGTAGCGCCGATTCCACAATAAGAGCATGTCGCGTTTGTCCAAAAGTGGAGTGTGTGGGCCAATGAACCAAGACCCAGGCAAAGGCAGGGATTAATGTAAGTGTAGTTTAGCCGGGAAAATGTTCATCCATAAACTTAGAGGCTTCCTCCGGTAGCGTGAAGAAATATACTCGGTTCGCATGCTCAATTCGGAGTTTGGCGGGATATAGCATAGCGTATTTGACCTGGAGGTCGCGCAATCGTCTCTTCACCGCCAGGAAGGATTTGCGCTCGCGTTGGACCGCCATCGAGAAGTCCGGGTATAGGTGGATTCTGGCTGCGCCCAACAAAAGGTCTCCCTTGACTCTCGCCGCCCTGAGAAGGGTATCCCGGTCGCGAAAGTTTAAGACCCTGGCTATTATCGGGCGAGGAGGAGCGCCAGGCCTGGGCTTCGCTGTAAGTGCACGGTGGGCTCTCTCAATTGCAAATTGTGAGGAGAATTTAGGGGAGTCGAGGAGTCGGAGAAGCATGCTCTCCACGTAGTCTTCCATGGGTTCTTGTATGCCATCCTCCGGAACCCCGATTATACGGAGGTTGTTGCGCCTCGAGCGAGACTCGAGGTCCTCATTCTTCTTCTCCACCTCTTTCAAGCGTGTGGATAATGTGGAGACCTCCGCCCGGAGTGAGCCCAGACCATCCTCAGCGGTACTCATACGCGATTCGATCTCAGTCACACGACCATCCGTCCTCTCCATGTGTGCCTTGATGGAGGATATCGTACCATTCATGTCGTCTAGTTTACTATGTATTGTGGTGAACCCTTCACGGATGAATTCCATCATTTTCTGAGACTCGGATGGCTCCGGTTCATGTGCAGTGGATGGTTCCTGTGAAGGCGTCTCAGTACCAGCTCCCCCCGGAGGTTTAGCGAACATATTGATAGAGGATTGCTTCTTTCCCGTCCTCGTTGACATGATGTCGGCGAAAGTTGAAGTCAGGTCCGGAGGGCCGGAGGGGGAGGGAGGGGTGAGAGACGCCGGGAGAGAGCAACAGGGACGTGTGAGGTCGCAGCCGGCTAGTGACAAGAGATGCAGTGTTACCGGGTCAGGGGCAGGAGTGTCGTCCTAGCCAACCGATGTATGTGATGGTCAGTGATCCACAAGTATACCTCCGGGGACCTGAGGAGGGGAGGGCCGAGGAGACCAGCTAGAGAACCAAAAGGGGCTTCTGGTAGCCGTTGAGTTGCGGTAGGATAGCCAGGCGGGCAGCCCTCTAGTCGACCAAGAAGGCGAGTATGACCGGAGTCAAGGTGGATCCGTACAGGAGATTCAGGGGTCGGGGTGCACCCCGGCACCGCGGAGCAACAGTAGGCAGGTAGGAAGGAGCAGGCGCCTCCCGACGGCTCCCGGCCAGTCTATGATGTAGGTTAATGGGCCCGGGGAACGGGGCAGCCGGGGAGGGTATCAGGATGCAGACAGTCTGTGGTTACTGCCCCAAGCCAGGCGCTGCGCTTAAGAACAAGAGAGGGAGTCCAAAGAGGATAATGCCGGGCCAGCGCACCTCAGGAGCGGCTCCACTCCGACGGAGGTCGCCCGCCAATATGTTGTAGTCCGCGGGGACCAGGGACACAACTCACCGCCCGGGGCCAGGAATCGCGGTCCAAATCGGCACACCGCCCAGGATGGGGCGGCGGAGCGAACGCTCTCGGATCCGGAGAGGTCCAGCGCCCGTCAGCCGTCCTCCCGAGAGGCCGTATTAAGCGGGCTTGCAGGGCGGGAAGAACGCCCCTCCCCCAACGGGAGGCCGCGAGCCGTGGGCCTCGGCCGCAATTCCCTGGAACTCCGATGGGGGTCGGAGGAGGCACCCGCTCCCGCCCAACCCGCAGGGGGCAGAAGCTCAGCGGCAAGAGAGATCCAGGGGACAGGACGAAGCCAGCTGAGTCCCCGACACACCAGCCTTCCCCTCCGCGGCTTGGATAGTGAAACGCCAAGGCAAACAGGAGGATTTCAGTAAAAGGAGCGCCTCGCGGAACGGAGCTGATCAGAGGGCGGCCATCTTCATCGAGCGCAACCCCCCCCCAGCTTTTGGAGTATTCTAACAGATTATATTTTTTAACACAAATTTACTTACAGGTTTAAATACAGTTTATTTATCAAATTTTGGTTTTAAGAACATCAAATAAGCGTTTGTAAGATTTGCTGGTAATCTCTGCTTTAGAGTAATGGTACTATCATTACATTCAAACCATCCACATTTCTTTTTTATATATGCAGTGTAGTGCCCTGAATTGGTTGTGGCTCCTGCGTGGTAGATTATACCTATTGTTGTGAAGGTTTTCTTACCAAGTGATATTTGACCATGTGTGAATCCAGTCAGCTTGCAGTTGTTTTTGGTACCATCTGCATTGTAACGTAGAAGCATTAGTATTACGTATTTACTATGTGTTTGTATGACTAACGTGGAGCGTTTGTCTGAATTGCAGGTAGAGCATAATCTACCATCGTTTGCATTTTGTACAAGTTGCTGAAATGGAATGGATTCACAATTTGGTATTGATATATATATATGAAGCGTTCATTGGGGATTTCTTCTTGTGTCACATTGTTGCAGAGAGTGCATGTATGTTTCCACATGTATGAAATCTGAAAGATTGCATTCATAGGTATGTTTTTGTTTTCCAGTACTTGTAGTAAGTACATTAGAAATTCTCGTGGATCTTCCTGTGAGTTTATAGGGAATTTCACCATTCCAGCAGAGTAGTCCAATTGTCGTCTTATTCCAAAAACACTATATGTGTTGTCAGGATTGTTTGCTGCATTTCTGTGAAGTACTAACATTTGCAAACACAATGGGTCTGTACTGTGTAAGTAAATGTTGTCAACAATTGGTGGTAATTGAAATAGAATATTCATTGCTACATTTGCATAGCAACTTACACCAACTATATTTGAGAATTTAAATGGTCCAGGTAGTTCTGTATCTAACTGCTTTTTTTGGAGTTTGTCTTCCTTGTTTAAAGAAGTACCTGGTTTACTTTCTCTAATTGATTCTTTTTTGTTTGTGGTACTTGATGAAGTATTAGTTTCTTTTACTCTCTTTGGAGGATTTGCAGTGATGTCCTGTTGCATTTCTGTTTGATTTAGTTTTCTTTTACAACGTTTTAGTTTTTGTGGAACAGAATATGTGTTTAGATGGGGAGTGTATAGTGAGCGAAGTCTATTATATTCTAAAATGCAAGGAATATCAGCGTTTACTTTACTTGCATCAAAGTTGATTAGAAATAGACCGTCAAGTGTACGTAAGCGTGATAGTGCTACGTAGCTCATGCCTTCTTTAAAGACTGTGTTACCAATATCTATCATTGCTTTGTCTAGGGTAAGACCTTGTGATTTATGAATCGTGACTGCGTATGCAAGAGTTAGAGAAAATTGTTCTCTGCGTACATACATATCTTTGAAGAGAAGGAATCTAGCTGTTGAGCGTCCTATCCGTTTTACTTCTGAAAGTTTGTCAAAGAGTATATTGACAAACTGAATTTTGTTGTCACGTGGGTATGTTTGAAAGCCAACAACTGTACCCAGTGCTCCATTAACTAGTCCTTGGTCCACGTCAAGGTTACGTTTAAGCATTACTCTGCAATTTAAGGATCATTTTAACATCTTTTCTAAGCCTGCTGTGTTTGAGATTGATTTTTCTAAATTATTTAGTCTTGTCGTGGATTGGTCACACATGGGTAGTGTCATACCATGTACATCTAGTTTGTCTGTGGCGCTAATTTCCATTATTGGTTGCATTTCTTTACTTAACATTATTTCATTGAATTTGAGACAGCTTGCAAGAGTTGGCATTAAGGCCATACAATTGACATTTTTGTGGGCTAATGGTTCCATAACATCTGTAGCACATGCATTATCGCCATAAAGTGCATTAATGTGCTGGGTTTTCAATGTTGCTTCTGCTTCTTTAGAAAGTATACCAACTCTCAAACTTTTTAAAATGTTGCCATAAGTTAGATCTGCAGATTGGCGCAAGTTTTATGTTAATTCTCTGTATTGGAAATGTTGCCAAAGGTTGACATTTCCAATGCTGCCAACAGTTTTACGGCAGAGTTTGTGCCCTAATGTTTTAAAAATAGGTTCACCTTTTACTGGTGTTAATTGAAGCAGATCTCCAAAAACAATAATGTGTTTTCCTGCAAAGAGCTCTTCATAGTCTGTTTTGAGTACTTCTTGTAATCTGAGGTGAATCAAAGCTAACATCAGGTTGGAGACCATGCTCACTTCATCTATTAGTAGCATTTTCATTTGTTTCAATACTCTGCGTAATTCCATTGCAGCTTCTGCAGAAAGTTTGTAATAGTCTAATTTGTTCTGGTGTTCTACTGGTAATAGTAGTAAATGGTGTAATGTAACACCACCAATGTTGTAGGCAGCTAAACCTATGGGGGCAGTGAGAACAGCTGTCAGTTTGTTGTTTGTCAATTGTTGAAGGAACTTACTAATGATTTTGATTAGGAATGTTTTGCCAGAACCAGCTTCACCACTGACGTACAGTAGTATAGGTTTATAATTATGGCAGGAACATTCTTTATTTTCATGTTTTACTCCATGTGCAATTTGTTTTGTTACTTCTTGAAAAATGCTACTTTGCTCATTGTTTAGTTTTGATTGTAGTATAGTTAAGTCTTCCTTATCTTCATACTGACACATGGTGTTTTCTACTTCTACCATAGCTAATTCTGCCTCATTTGTTATTAGCGGTTCTCCCAGTGGTTCTTGGCTTCCTGTTACAGAAGGTTGACTACTGTCAGGAGTATCCTTATCTAGTTGGGCTTGGAGTTCTTCTTCATGTTGCTGTTCATTGTGCAACATTGTTTTGTACTGTGTAAAGTTTACATCAGTTATAGTGCTTTCATTTGCTTTGAAAGCATCCTCATATGAGTCATAGTTATCTAGTAATTGTTCTTCTTTTCTCCATGGTTTGAAGAGTTGTAGCAGGGACATGTAATATACTTCTTTATGTTGAGGAGTCTTCAATGACAATTTCATATGATTAATTAAATTTGGTTTAGTGAGTTTAACTAAGCTGCCTTCACAGTCTGTCACTCTATATTTACCTTTTTTTCATCAGGTTTCATATTATTTTTGTATGTGTAGTTTTGGGCTATTTGTTATAGACACATGTTTTCCAAAGTATTAGTTCTGTTTGGGTAGTATGTGTCCAATAAATTGTTTTTTAAAATGTCTTGGCTGTTTGGATCATGTTTGGCTATTGTTTCTATATCTTCATATGATTTTAGAACTCTTTTTCTAGATTTAGCTGGACCAACACTTAGCCATACTATATTTTCAGATTTACCATACAATGAAGTACCAGTTAAACAATCAGCTGCTTCATAAGATCCACATTCTCTATGGGACAGCATTTTTATGCCCAAGCTGTATAATTTCTGAGATACTGTTTTATCTGATGACAGGTCATTCCAGAGGTCTTGGAGCTCTGTCTTTTCTGCTTTAGTTAAGTATGCTGTGACATATCGTGCAACTGCAGTAGAATTGTCTGCAATGTACTGCACATCTATGTTTGCATTCCATAAGTGGGCAATAATTGCATTATAATCATTGATATATTTGTCTTCTTCTTTTCTTTTTATGTAATATGTATTTTTAGGTGACTTACCTTTAACACTATGTCTAACTGAAGACATGAGGTTGTTTACTTGACCTGTATTTGTAACTGGTCTAGGGAAACCAAATCGGCATTTGGTGTAGTATTTGCCTTTGTTTTTGTATTTGCGACGACAATATTTTCCACATTTGTGTATTTGAAATTGTAAAATGTGTGCATGAAGATCACTATTTGTGGCTTCTGATGGAATTTCACAAGTGACATATTTTTCAATAACTTGTAAAACAGTGGCATCACTGTCTTGACCAAATTTAGGAGCATCTTTAATCCATAAAAGCATGTGGATATGTGGTGCTCCTCTGGCTTGGTATTCTTTTCTCCAAAAGAAGTGTTGCACTTCTCCAAGGGGAGGAACAGTTTTATTACAAATAAAATGTAGCATAGCAATGAAGCGATGGTGAAAATATCTTGAAACATTAACAGGATCCAAAGAACAAAGTTCTCCAGGTGTTAGAATATCTATGTTTGTTTTGTTTTTATTTGATATGCGTAGGAAATCATGTAAATCTTCCCATGCATTTTCTGCACAACTTAATGTAACAAACCAAGTGGGTGGGCCAAGGTTTCTGATTATACAACGTACATCTCCATGACGTTGAAACCAGTACTCTTTAGTACCACGCATATTTGCTAATAGATTTGTAATATTTGATTGTAAAACCTCATCCTTTTGTTGCACTTTCTCTAATAATTGTGTAGCTGTCATATTTTGAAAGTGTGATCCTGATTTTAATATGCGTGCAACTCCGTAACATAAAGTGGCTAGTTCACTTTCAAAGAGTAGGTGGAATATATTTTCCACATTTTGTCTAAATCTGGGATCTTCAGAATACATCCGTAATGAGCGGTATTCTGAAGCTGATATTTGAATAGGTCTATCATCATACCTTCCTCCTTTGCCAGTAGGAAAGAGTAGAGGAAAAGCACGTGCTTCTATACTTTTTTCCCATATACTGATTGGCGATCCTTTTGTTTGACGCATTTGGTAAGTTTCCAGTACATCTTGTACAATGTCATTACAGTGCAAAGGATGAATTGTATAATGGTCTAAAGTATTTGATATTGTAGCAGTATCTAGTAGCTCAAATTGACCAGATTCTTGTGTTTCTTGAATTATTTCAGTTGTATCTTTCAAGTTTTCTTCAATATTAATTTCTTTGTAATATTCATTATTCTCTTTAAGATATTGGAAGGCTTGTTTAACTTTATTTGTCTTTTGTAGGTACTCCATTTACTAATATAATTAAAGATTGCTGCATTGGACGTTGCACTCCTAGAGTATGCACATTTTCTTTTAGATTTAATGGTAAATAAACTACTTTTCCACGAATGCCTTTTACCAATTCAGAGGGAGGTAATTTTGCTGTTTTTGGTTGAAGGCGTATTATTGCTTGAAATGGGTGTACTGTTTGAATTATGATGCTCTCATATAAATTAAGTTGTTGTAGAGGTTTTGGTACTGGGTATAATTCCAAATTATTTGTGATAGAACGTGAAGGAGTTTGGTTGTTGTCAAGTTTTGTAGTGCAATAACTGCAAAGTATTAAGGGATCAGTTATTTCATATTTGTTTTCTGCTACAAGGTAGAGAGCTAATTCAAACCATTTAGAATCTTCATTGTCTTCTATTTTGTATGATAGGTCCACAGTTTTTGTGTTACTTTTATAAAAAATTCTATGGCAACATACTATCAGGCTCGGGCTGTAATGGTTCCAATTCCTGATCCCCCTGCTCCCAATCCTCCTCCTCACCTGGTTTGGATTCTGGTCTTGCTCCGAACCTCTTCCTCCACAGTGTTTTTTCTTTGCTGTGCAGATAAGGCCGGCCGCGAGAGGAAGCCACCCTGAACCCGTTATTAGGAGGTCCAGGAGGGGCACTCCTTCCGCAGCAGGCCAGTCCGGGGAAAAAGCCTTATGGCATAAAAAACCCCTGTCTTGTTGGATGGTAGAGGAGTACTGCAGGAATCCGAGGGTTCTGGTGGAGTAGTTCCTTGGTCGTTCCAGCGGACGTGCACTGGGCAGTATAAAGTACGTTGAAGTCATACAGCAAATAAATGCGGAGATAAGATGGGAGAGTAGACAGAAGAAGAGAGAGGAGCACTAGAACAACATTAGCAAGGCGGAAGCAGGAAGGGTGGAAGGGAAGCAAGAGCTAGAGGAAAAACAGCGTGTTAACCCGAAAGCCTAAACGCGAAGGGTTGCAACGCGTCGGCTTCCGGGTTGAACGCAAAGAAATAGGCTGCGACGGCGTACTCCAAAAAAAACTAGACTGTCACAGTACGGTGGATGGGAACGTGGCGGCAATATCAATGGCGGCTCATGCGCCAACGGGGCCACAACCGCCAGCTTCCTCGGTTCGTGACAGTATACCCCCCTCCCAAACCTATACCACCAGGTTTACCCGGATGGAGTCTATGGAAGCGTCGGGTGAGTATAGGAGCATGAATGTGGGAGACAGGCTCCCAGGAATCCTCCGAACGTGGATAACCTTTCCAAGACACTAGATACTCCAGTCGGCCCTTTCTGTATCTGGAATCTATTATGGCCGATACCTCATACTCTTCTGGGGAGGATGGCACTAAATCTGGTATCCCTTTCTGTGTAATAGAAGGGGTGTCCGGATCTACCGGACGAAGGAGGGAGGAATGAAATACTGGGTGTATGCGATGCATACTTTTGGGAAGCAGCAGTTTATATGACACGGGGTTAACCCTCTTAGCAATCTTGAAAGGTCCCAAATACCTAGGAGATAATTTGGATGGGTGGAGCCACCGAGGGAGGAACTTAGTAGATAGCCATACTCTATCCCCTTCCTTCCAATCGGGACAGGGGGTACGAGAACGATCCGCCTGTTCCTTGTATCTCCTTCGAGATAAAAGTAAGTTCTGCTGAGCCACCTGGTGGGCTAAGGTTATGTCAGCCAAAATGGATTCTATAGTTGGAATGGTGGAAGGGGGATTATGAACAGGAAGTATGCCACGAGGATGTAATCCATAAGTACAGAAAAAAGGGCTAAGGCCCGTGGCAGTATGTATGGCATTATTATAAGCGAATTCTGCTGTTGATAATAAGGCAACCCAGTTATCCTGCAAGCTATTAGTATAACACCTGAGATATTGTTCCAGAGAGGCATTGAGTCTTTCGGTTTGGCCATTCGTTTGAGGGTGGAAACCAGAGGAGAGGGCCCGCTCAATACCTAATCGCTGACATAAGGCCCCCCAGAAACGAGAAGTAAACTGGCTCCCCCGATCGGATATTATCTTGTCTGGCAGCCCGTGTAACCTAAATATTTCCTTGAGAAACACTTCTGCCATCACCGATGCAGATGGGACTCCTGGAAGCGGAGTGAAGTGGGCCAGTTTCGAGAAAGAATCCACCGTAACCATCAAACAAGAGAACCCCTGGGACGAAGGTAAGTCGACTATGAAGTCTGTTGAAACCTGAGACCATGGACGAACAGGCGCCTCTGCTTGCACTAGCAAGCCGTAGGGTTTGTGAGTGGAATATTTACTCTTGGCACAAACCTGACAGGTACGGCAATATTTCTTAACGTCTTGAGTGAGAGAGGGCCAAAAGAAAGAACGGGATATCAGGTCAATGGTACCTCGTATGCCTCTGTGCCCAGAAATAGCATGGTCATGACCCCATACCAGGATCTTTTGTTGGAAAGGCTTGGAAGGGATGCATAATCTTCGGTCAATGAATAAAAGACCCTCAGACCATCTAACAAGTCTCCGCAGGTTGAGAGGCAGCCTATTTTCCAGCTCCGGGGTAGTAATCGCTTTGACATCCTGGAGGAAGGAGGTAATGACTCCCACCAACCGGTTACGGGGAAACATGTACTCTAACGGTGGAGCCAACTGAGTGGCAGGTGAGTCTCTCCTGGACAGGGCATCTGCTAGACTGTTTTGGGTGCCAGGAATATATGTGATGGAGAAGTCATATTGGCTAAAGAAATGGGCCCAGCGTGCCTGTCTGGAATTGACACATTCCATGTTCCTGAGTACCTGTAAATTCTTATGGTCGGTGCGCAGTATAACCCGATGGGCACTTCCTTGTAACAGATGTCTCCATTCTTCACACGCTGTCTTGAGGGCCAACAATTCCTTTTCTATCACTGAGTAATTTCTTTGGCTTGCTGACAGGGTCTTTGAGAGATAGGCCACAGGGTGTTCTTCTCCATCCTTGGATTGTAAAAGTACGGCTCCCAAAGCGTTTGCAGAGGCATCAGCTTCTACTATAAAAGGTTGGGTCTGGTCTGGCTGAAGCAAGACAGGGGCAGTACAGAACATCTTCTTCAAACTCTGGAAAGCTAGGAGGGCTTGGTCAGTCCATGCAAAGTTTCTGGCCTCTTTCTTGAGCAGAGCTATGATTGGTAGAACAACTTGGGAAAATTTACCGATAAACTTCCTGTAAAAATTTGCCAGACCCAAAAACCTTTGTACATCCTTCTGGGAGGATGGAGCGGGCCATTCCAAGATGGCCGTCACCTTCCTGGGATCCATCGATATGCCTTCTTGGGAGAGGATGTAACCTAAGTAAGGGACAGAGGAGGTCCTGAATACACACTTCTCGGGTTTGACCAGGAGGTGTTGGGATTGAAGACGTAGAAGGACCATCTTCAAATGCCGGGCATGTTCTTGGGGAGACGGTGAAAATACCAAGATGTCATCGAGGTAGACTATAGTGTTCACATACAACAGATCGGAAAACAGGCGGTCCATAAACCGTTGAAAAATTGCCGGGGCATTGACCAACCCGAAAGGCATGACCTTGTACTCAAATAAACCAAAGGGGGTTCTGAAAGCGGTCTTCCATTCATCCCCTGTTCTTATGCGTAGAAGATGGTAGGCACTCCGTAGATCTAATTTCGAAAAGATGGTGGCTCCTTGAACGGCCTCCAAAATGTCGGAAATTAAGGGCATGGGATAGCGGTCACGAACGGTGACCCTATTAAGGCCCCTATAATCTATACAAGGCCGTAGCTCAGCTGAATCCCGTTTCGGTATGAAAAAAAGCGGGGCTCCGGCTGGGGATTTCGAAGGCTGGATGAGCCCATTGGTAAGATGAGAATCCAGGTATGTGCGTAGGACCTTCTTTTCTGTGATGGATAAAGAAAACATGCGGCCGAAGGGCACCAATGCATCTGGTACCAACTCTATGGCACAATCCTCCGGACGATGTGGGGGTAATTCCAAAACCGGATTGTTACTAAATACTTCCCGGAATTCAGCCAACTCAGTGGGTATACTACAAATGTCACATACTTCCTTGCGTTCGGAAGTCAAAATCTGTACCGTCTCTTTTGGAATACGTGACAAACAACTCTGTCTACAGTATTCCGACTCAAAGGCCATGGTGTTTCGGGTCCAATCGATGGCTGGATTGTGTTTCCTAAGCCAGGGGATACCCAGGATGATGGGGAAATGGGCGGCCCGAATGAGATCGAACTGTAATTGTTCCATGTGTTGGAGTATAAGTACCTTGAGAAGTTCAGTAGAGTGGGTTATGGGACCTGAAGACAAGGGGGATCCATCCACACTTTCCACTTTTTGTATGTCTTCACGTTTCTGTAGGGTGAGTCCTTGTTGGTGTGCCCACTGGGTGTCCATGAACACGCCTGCGGCACCGCTATCCAAAAGGGCCATGGTATGAAGTACTGAGGTGGGAGTTTCCAGTCGGATGGCCACTATCATGAGACGCGAGTCCATGGTGTCTGGGGGTGAAGAGATGGTTACCGTAACATAGGGACTTAGGGTTAGACCTCGGAGACTCGTCCCCATTAGTTCCGAGGTAGGTCGTTTCCCGTCTTCCTAGGGGGTACATCCGGACAGCTACGAAGCAGGTGTGTATTTGAACCACAATACATACAGAGGCCCGACTCTCTTCGTCTTCTTCTCTCATCTGACGTTAAGGGCGCTCGAGCCGCCCCTATCTGCATTGGTTCTTCCCTTTGACTTCGGGATGGCAACATAGGCAGGGAGGAGGCACCAGGAGTGTGGGGCACAGGAGGCTTATGCTTTCTTCGTTCCACCCTTCGTTCATTCAGCCGGTAGTCGATTTGGAGTACAAGAGACATCAGATCCGACAGGGTGGTAGGTCGGACTATGCGGGCTAGTTCGTCCTTGATCTCCTCCTTGAGACCACGACGAAATATGGTATATTGAGCCCGTTCTGGCCAACCTGCTTCAGTAGCAAGTCTCTTGAAAGTTGAAATGTACGTAAGTAGATCACTAGAGCCTTGTTGGACGTCTAGGAGTTCTTCTGCGGCTACATGCGTGATCTCGGTCTGCTCAAAGGTTTGTCTAAGCCGAATCAAGAAAGCCCCATAATCATGGGTGACGGGATCATTGTTTAAGACTTGCGGGGTTGCCCAGGCTAGGGCATTTCCAGTCATGTTGGATACCATAAATCCGACTTTGGTATGATCTGAAGAAAAGGTCTGGGGGCGGAATGCAAAATAAATGGAGCATGCTTCCATAAATTCTTTTAACTTCTTGGGGTTCCCGTCATATTTGCCTGAAGACAGGATCATAGGGGATAAGTCCATCTCACGCGTCTCTCGTGTAACGATCATCTGTCTTAAGGCAGTGTTGTCCGCTTTAACATTTTGCAGTTCAACATTCATAGCCTGAACCGCATTAACAAGTTCTTGGATCTGTTCGGGAGTGGCCATTGCTACACTCTGGCGTTGCAAACTATCAGGCTCGGGCTGTAATGGTTCCAATTCCTGATCCCCCTGCTCCCAATCCTCCTCCTCACCTGGTTTGGATTCTGGTCTTGCTCCGAACCTCTTCCTCCACAGTGTTTTTTCTTTGCTGTGCAGATAAGGCCGGCCGCGAGAGGAAGCCACCCTGAACCCGTTATTAGGAGGTCCAGGAGGGGCACTCCTTCCGCAGCAGGCCAGTCCGGGGAAAAAGCCTTATGGCATAAAAAACCCCTGTCTTGTTGGATGGTAGAGGAGTACTGCAGGAATCCGAGGGTTCCGGTGGAGTAGTTCCTTGGTCGTTCCAGCGGACGTGCACTGGGCAGTATAAAGTACGTTGAAGTCATACAGCAAATAAATGCGGAGATAAGATGGGAGAGTAGACAGAAGAAGAGAGAGGAGCACTAGAACAACATTAGCAAGGCGGAAGCAGGAAGGGTGGAAGGGAAGCAAGAGCTAGAGGAAAAACAGCGTGTTAACCCGAAAGCCTAAACGCGAAGGGTTGCAACGCGCCGGCTTCCGGGTTGAACGCAAAGAAATAGGCTGCGACGGCGTACTCCAAAAAAAACTAGACCGTCACAGTACGGTGGATGGGAACGTGGCGGCAATATCAATGGCGGCTCATGCGCCAACGGGGCCACAACCGCCAGCTTCCTCGGTTCGTGACACATACACATACATGGTTTGGTACTTCAGCTGATGTACTTTTAAATTTTTGGTTTTACAAGTAGGTCCTGTAATGCAGGCCAATGAATGTCCTTGTAGTCCTGTGTACTTGCGCACTGGACAGGCATCTATATTTTGCAGTAATTTAATTTTGATTTTGTCTTTGCTTTTTACATATTTATTGAGGAATTGGCGTAAAGATTTGAAACATTGTTTGGGAATCTTACACATTGACGTGCATGACCATTTGTACACTAGACGTTCTGATTCAGTTGAATGGAGGGGTAATTCTAAGTTTTCAGGGCATATTTTTGTAAGAAGTACTTCTTGTTCCATCATGGTATTATTCACTTTTTCATAACCTCGACCACTTCTATGTAGGGCAATTTTATTCGTTTGCTTTTGTTTGTACGCTTCTTCATTAAAATATGGTTCTGTGCTTGTAGTGTGATTCCATTCACCTCCGCTGATACTTAAGACGTTCTTTCTGTTGATATTTCGCTTATTGAGAAGTCTTTTTTGTAATTTAGTTATTAGTTTTGTTAGTGGTTTCATTTTGTTTAACAGTAAAATAAATACATTTCTTTTGAGAAGAATTGCACTGTCCATCAATGCTTCTAAGATTAATTTCCTACGATAGGTTTTAAGCTTTGAACCTGATTTCTCTCCTGTTTTTATAAGATTTTGAAGGACTTTGTGACGGTATATTTTGGCTAAAATACTTTTCTTGGTATGCTTACTTTGCACTATATTAAAATTTGAAGAAGTAGTTTTATCTGTACTGATAGCTGATTTTCTGTTAATTGTTTTTTGGTTTGTTTTACATTTTGATAGAAGAAGCGAAGTTGTTGTACTTGAAACTTCTTGTGTGTCACTAAATGATTGTATTAGCTGTTTTGTTTCAACTTTTTTTTACAAATTCTGCTAGAGATGGATGCGTATGTTGGACACCTTTATTTTCATTTGCTCTACTTTTGCGTTGCTTTCTACGGACTTGACTTTTGGTAGGCATTCTTTAGGGTCCGTTGAAAAAACTAAAGAAGATATGGGTTGGGGTGTTCTGGAATGTATGTGTGCTGTGTGCATGAGTGTTTGAGTAAGATGATAAAGATGTATGTAATGGTGTGTGATTGTGCATTGGGAACTAAAACTAGTAGGGATAGGTATTCTTGAATTCATGTGTTACTAAACTAGGGTTCAGATGACAAAAAAAAAGTAAGCTAGTGGTGTGGAAAAGTACAAATAGTAAATCTAATGTATACAATTAAAACAGTTTGTTCTATAATATGAAATTGTAGTGGTTCAGTTGGGTAATTTGTGTGTCCAAAAATAGAAATGTGTGGGCCATTCTGGCTGTAAATCGCTGTTAAAGACATGGACATTTTTGGACAAAATGGTACAAAATCTCTATTTTTAGAAACCGAAATAGCTTGTATTAATGTTATAGTATATTTGATTAATAATACCAATATTATGGTGATATTTTACTTACTTTTTTTTTAAATTAACAGGTAACTTCTTAGTTTTTCTTTCTTCTTCGAATTCGGCTGCTTCTTTTCAGGAAACTGGTCTTCACTGCAATTGTAAAAGCTTCAAATTAGTAACTTTGTTTGTATATAGCACTGTTTTTAAATTAGATATTGATTCTTTTAATTGAAATCCTCAGTGCCTTCTGTAAAACCATTAAACTAATTTATTTACATAAGATACATTGCATCAGTTCAGTACATATGATATGTTCTTAATGAACAAATTGTATTGAATGACTAACTGTAGCAAAAAAAAATATCTTTACTATGTCTTGTGAAATTTATAATATATTAGTGAATACCACTATTTCTGTAAGTAAACTGTTCTAGGTAATAGCGCCTCAATGTCATGTCTATTTTAAAGTAATTAAGTAAATAAATAAATAAAAACAAAAAATATGAAATTGTATAAGTATTTTTATAAAGGTTTAAACATAGATTGTGTTTGCATGCAATTTTGTTTGAATATATGTAGTCTATATATTTCATTTAAAAAATGTTAGTTTAACATGATTTGAGTGTGTGTGTATAAAGAAAGTAAATAGTATAAAGGTTTATAAGTGATAGTTGATTTTAGGAAATTGAAAAAAGTACAGTAAATTCATTTTACAGATTTTACAGGGTAAAAGTCTGTTTGAAAATGTGTTCATCTACTATACAGAAAATATGCATACCTGAAGTTTGTGTTCATGCATATGGATATGCATGGAGCTGCAAGTAGAAATCTTGAAGACTTGTACAGTATTTCTGGTAGATGCTGCTTGCCAATGATATGACACTTGTACTCAGAGAGATTCAGAGTACATTTGCAGTGCTGATCTATGATGATGCAGTTAGATGTAGAGGTCTTGAATGTGATTGGTGCATGGTCATGTGATTTTTGAGGTACATCCAATGAGGGAATGGCAGAGAGAGTGTAGTGGAAATGGTAGAAGGGCTGTTCATGTTACGATATGTCCGCGGACATGGCGGTAGTTCGCGGACATCGGGAGTTACATCCGGGGATTTTTGGGTTCAGAAGTCATGCAAATGAGAATAAGCACTGAAAGGGATTGGTCAGGAAAGTTTGGTGGGTGTGTTGTGCCAGGAGAGATTTTCTCAGATACTCTTTTTGCTGAGAGAACAAAAGATAGCTATGGCTGTGTGTTTCAGAAAACAGATTGTTTGGATTTTAGGAGATTCGTGGATACATTGGTTGAAGGTGCATGCAGAAAGCTGTGGAGTAGCTGTAGATCTTGGATTCCCACATGTGGAAGTACACTGGCATGGAGTACGTGGAATGAAGTGGTTGGACTTGCTACCTCTCTGTGCTACTTTGGAGACAGAGCAACATCCAGACATAATTGTAATTCATTGTGGAGGGAACAGTTTAGGACATGTGACTGGAATTTGTTTGCAATTTGCTATGAAAGAAGGACTTAGGAAGGTTATGGACATGTTTCCTAATTCTCAAGTGATATTTTCACGGATTGCGCAGAGACAAATGTGGCTTCGTTCTTCTTCATTTGGTCCACAAATGGAAAAAGCAAGGCGCAATGTTAATAAGGCTGTTTGTGCCTTTCTAAGAGATTTTGGCATGTCTTCTTTTCACAATGAAAATATTATGTTTTGTAGTACATACATTTTTCGCAGAGATGGAGTCCATCTTACTTATGCTGGCAATCAGATTTTTCTGAGAAATGTACAAAAAGCATTGCGACCTTTTTTGGAATTACAACAACGATTTTGAAGTAGATGTTAAGCATTTACAATTTTTGACTTACAAACACCACCCAAAGGCTCTTTTAAGAGCCAACACTTCTTTCCAGAGAAAATTACAATGTTTGTGATGGAGTAGCAACCCAATTTTTTTAATGTTCGTGAACTGTCCGCGGACTTCTAAAAAATACAAAGAGCCCTGCTTCATTTATTTTCACTTCTATTTTTTAACTGGGAAAGGCGGCTCTGAAAAGAGCCTTATTTTTTTTTGATTTTTGTAATTTTGCATTTTTTTTGGTTTTTCAGACACAACACATTGGGAGAGGAGGGTAAAGGCGGGTAAAGGGGGGGACACCAACCACAGGGATAAGAAAGGGCGAGCTGAGAGAGAAAGATGTAGAGTGGGTTTTATTTGGGTAGTGAGCAGGTCTTCTCGTGCTCTGAGACGATAGTCTCAAAAGCACTCCGAAGTCGCTCCCCCCTGCAGAGTACTGTGTCACAGTACATACATACAACTGTGACCCTCGAAAGGTAAGGGTCATCAGCATTCTGTATGGCCTGTGAGGCAGCTTGAGGAAGACGCTGTCCCACAGAGGTGGTCCTTGTGGTGACAGGATCAGAAACAGAGGATGAAGTAGAGGAAATCAACCTGCTACGTTCTTTGCAAGGTACAACCCTGCGAATAACCCCAGAGTGAAATGACCTTAGGTGTCGCTTCATAGTCGTGGTCCCAAAGCTGTACTTACCGTGCTTCCCACGACTGAGTATCATTTTGCATCATTGCAGGTAACACGGTACGCACGAGCCTTAGGAACATTACCATGAATGGTGAATAACCGCCACACCCAAGACTCACGCCTAATGCGGGTAGTAGGGTTTTCCTCTACCTCATTCTCATCATCCTCCTCTTCCTCCTCCGCATCCTCACTCCTGTTCCCCTCTTCAGGCCCTTGGGGAGGTGGTGGTGGTGGAGGGGGTGGGGGTGGTGCTGAAGCAGGTTCAGCACCAAGTGGCAGTTCAGCAGCCAAGGATGCCATCTTGATGATGGTGTAGTCTGCAGGTGGCAGCAAAAATCACTGTGTTCTGAAGAATAGCCAGAAACACAATGGGAATAAGCTCTTGGGCGTGGTCTTTTATAGGGGTGCTTGTGCGCGGTCCGCGGACATGCGCACTGTCCGCGGACAGATCGAACACAAAAAAAGGATTGGAAAGTTTCAAAAGGTATATAGAAACTCAAGATTGCTATGTGAGACTTGTGCCATGGTGAGATTTTATTGAAAAATATTATGGATTAACTGAAAATGTACTTTTAAATTGTTCGGGGACACGAACAGTGTCTGCATTTCAGGACACACGATGAGCTTGGGCGCGGTCATATGATCCGTTTGCGAACTAGTCCGCGAAGGAAGCACCTGTCCGCAGGACACCAAGTGCACAGAGATTGGTTAGCGCATGCGCATTGATGTCCTACAGACACTGTTCGGGTTCTGAAGTAATTAAAAGTGCGTCACACGTGAAACGAACATTTCAGGACACCGCCTGTGTTCTTAGAAAAGTTTAAACTTGGTAGCGAACAGTAAGGACAGATATAGTGTTCTTCAGGACACAAGTAATTTCGTTTATGTACGAACATTTCAGGACACCAATTGTGTACTTAGAACAGTTTCAATTGGGTAGCGAACACTACGAACAGGTATAGTGTTCTTCAGGACACCTCCATTTTCGTTTACGTACAAACATTTCAGGACACCAATAGCGTTCTTAGAACAGTTTGAACTTGCTAGCGAACAGTACCGGACAGGTATAGTGTTCTTTAGGACACTTTAATTTTTGTTTGTTTACGAACAATTCAGGACACCGCGTGTGTTCTTAGTACAGTTTCATGTTGCTAGCGAACACTACGAACAGTTGTACTGTTGTTCAGGACACATCATTTTTGTTTATTTACGAACATTTCAGGACACCAATTGTGTTCTTAGGACAGTTTTAAGTTGATAGCGAACATTACGGACAGATATAGTGTTCTTTAGAACACTTTAATTTTTGTTTCTTTACGAACATTTCAGGACACCACGTGTGTTCTTAGAACAGTTTCAACTTGCTAGCGAACATTACGAACAGGTGTGGTGTTCTTCAGGACACCTCCATTTTCGTTTATGTACGAACATTTCAGAACACTCGCACTGTCCGCTGACACTTTTATTGTTTTTTAAAAAAAAAAGGAAACTATTCACAATATAATATAAAAATTAAACTTTATTTAACATATAGTAATAATTTACGACAGAGAAGGTGAGGCAGAAACAGAAACAAAAACAGGAGAATTTGGGGTTTCAACATGATTGGTATTAGGTGAAGAAGGGTTGGAAGTCTCATCAAAACGTTTTGGATTATGGAGAGGGTTTGGGGATAATTGACTGGGATATGGTGAGGAGGGACAAGTACATGTGGGGCAATGGTACGAGGTTTTTGGTTTGAAATGATTTTCTACAAAAGTTTTTAAATTATTAAAATTAGTCAACAATACATCCATTTTTTCTTCTATATTGTGAAGACTGTTATCCATAACAGGTTTTTCTGAAGTTTTTTCTGTTTTGGTATGCTCTGTACAAAAAAATAATATATATGTTAAATGTGTATAAAAAAATAATAGATAAATGGTTTATATTATAAAGTGTTTACCATTAGTTTCACTATCTTGTGACATTTCTTCATGTGGGAAATTGTCCTCTAGCCATTCCAGAGTACTAGACATTTCTGAGGGAAAAAAAAAAAAGATAATATATTTTTTAATCTAATACAGAAAGTTTATAAATATATGAGTAAAATGAAGTACACTTACTATTTCTGGTAAGATAAGTCCTATGTATTCAGTGGGTCTGGTCTTGTTCTCAGTTCTGTTGTGTCTGTGAGGTAATTATGTTGGAAGCCAATTTATCTTCTTGTGGTATATTCCATTTCAGAACATATTGTATTTAAATGAATAGTTAGTGTGTTACATATATGGGTTACATTTCTTATGTATTACTATATATAATGTGTTTGTGTGCTGCTTTTTGAATTTGTTAAATGTTCCTATATTATGATATAACAATCAAACATACCCCAACACCCCCCCCCCCACAGTTTTTAGGTAGTGGACATCAAGTTCATAAGAAGAGATCTAGTCAGTTCCATATGACATGTATATAAAGTCAAAGTCATTATTGTTAAATTGTGCTACTAAAAACCTATGAAATTCAGTGAAAAAAACTTTGTTAAAGGGACGTTATGGTTAAGTTGCGCTACTAAAAACCTATGAAATTCAGTGAAAAAACTTTGTTAAAGGGACGTTATGGTTCCAAGTAAAACTGAAAAACCCTTGAAATTCGCCAGTTATGGTAAGCTAAGCAACCATAACTCGCGCCACCACCGTGCACTGCTAAGACTAACACCCAGGACATCAAAGATGACATCACAAATGTCATTGATGACATCACTGATGACATCACATGTGTATGTACTTCTCATGAAATATGTGTAGAAGGGATTCTTATTATGTTGCGAAAAAAGTGTCAAGAATCATTGCAAGAAATATACCCTAATAAGTGCATTGAACGATGCATTGATATAAATAGTATCCTATTATGGGGTTCTATCTAGTATACTAAGCTACTCATACAGAAACATAACATTGTGTGCAGCGTACAAGATGAAGGTATGATATTCGTAATGTTAATATGTTGAATAATGAAATGATAATTGTTTTCTTAATAGATTTTTGTGTACTGTGAAATATGTAATAAGTAGCTAATAAAACCCATGTATTACATAATTGCATTACTATAGACAAAACACACAGACACAAGAACACATACTAATATGGGTATATACAGGGAAAGTGAAGTTAGCAAAAAAGCACAAGTAGTAGCAGAAACAATTCATAACTTAACTGATTAGTTTCATGCAAATAAATGATTGCTCTGTTTCAAAGCTGCTATTTACCCTATGTATATGTATCACTTGATGTGATTGGACCCTAAGGAAAGTAGTGTGAGTACAATGTATAGAAATATGACCATATACAGGGAAAGTCCAGCCATAAAAAAAAATCAACAGAACTATCAAAAAGTGCTCATAAGTCTAGTGATTATCTTTATGCACAAAAAGGATTGCTGTCTTTCAAGCTTGTGTTTTCCCATTATGTATATGTTTCATATGATGTGACTGTACCCTAAGGGAATTACTGTAAGAACCTACTAGAAGGATACGTCTACAAATAAAATAAAATTCTTAGTTTCTGACTGTTACTGAAGAAAACCATGTGGCCTAGATATGTCAGCAAAAGAAACAATAGTGAGCCAGACATGTGATGTCATCAGTGATGTCATCAATGACATTTGTATTAGTCTTAGCAGTGCACGGTGGTGGCGCGAGTTATGGTTGCTTAGCTTACCATAACTGGCGAATTTCAAGGGTTTTTCGGTTTTACTTGGAACCATAATGTTGAATATATATATATTCATACAATATTAAAGCAGGACAATGACAACCGCAAGACCTTTTGGAAAAAAAATACTAGTTAAATCACCATCTGCTTGTGTAATTAGTTTGTGAGTTAAGTCTCTTTCTCATTGCTCATGTGTCATTTATGAAGCTGCTGATAAATTATCTGGAAAACACATTTATGATAAAAGTAGGGTCGCATTACAAAAACGTTACTTCTGTGCAAGTGCAATATTGCACAGTATTAGTATTAGGACACAAATCACCCTAGTGCAAAAAACATATTCTTTCTGTATATGTTTGCTCCAGGGCAAGGTTTTCCCTTGTGTTAATGCCATTCCATGTGAGTACTAGGACACACTTTCACCTGCGACACAGATGCATTGAAAGACTATGGGCCTCATTACGACCCTGGAGGTAACCATGGTGCTATTAGCGCCATGGTTGCCTCCAAAACCTTACCGATTCCGCCATGGTGAATGGAGCAATTACCGCCCCATTCCAAGGTTGGCGGGGGCGGTAATTCCCCATTCACCATGGCCCTTACCCATTCCCATTTTAGCCCACATAGGGCTCAATGAGAATGGGGAAGGCAGTAATAACGGTACCGCAAATTATCTCCTTTGCGGGTCCCGTCCTTAATGGTTGGTTTTACCAGCCATTAAGGGAGGACCCGCAAAGGGACCTCGGAATAGGGCGGTAAGGGATTACCAGCACCAGTGCCCTTACCGGTACCGGTAATCCCTTACCTCCCGGGTCGTTATGAGGCCCTATGTTTTTGTCCAAGGACAAACATTCCTCTGTTGCCAATACGATTCACAAATTGCACTTGTCATGGTGTAAAGGTTTTCTAATATGGCCCCAATATTTTTTCACTAGGGCAAACATTGGGTGTGATTATGAGTTTGGAGGTAGCCATGGTGCTGTTAGCACCATGGCTGCCTCCAAACCTGTGTCCGGGTTCTCAGAATGGGGACTTACCGGGTCATTCCAACCTTGGAGGACCTGGTAAATCCCCATTCTGAAAACCATTGCCCATTCCCATTCCAGCCCCCATAGTGCTCAATGGGAATGGGGAAGGAGCTAATAACGGGCCCGCAAATAGCAGGCCCGTTATTAGCTCCCTGGTCCCTTAACGATTCCAGCTAAGGGCGACTGGTAAAACCAGCTGACCCTAGTGGGACCCGCTAAGGGACCTTGGAATGCGGCGGTAGGGAGTTAACAGCACCGGCATCCTTACCAGTGCCATTAACCCCTACCGCCGTACTCATAATGACCCCATTGTCTTAATGCTAATACCGTGCACATTTGCACTTGCATCGGGGTAAAGTTTCTGTAATCGGGGACCAATTGTTTAATCTAGGAAACCCTGAAATAGACATAAAGTATGAAAGCCCTCCCATTAAAAAGAAATGTTATTAATACATGATCCAGACATTGAGGACATTATAAAAAGACACTAAGCTCATAACATTTTAAACATTCTTGTGTATATGCCATTCTGCAATATTTAAATTATTAAGACGATGTTAGTGAAGACATTAAAAGGGATTTTTGAACATTAAATCTTCAACTGCCCGCTTATTAAGACATGAAAAACCTTGTTTAGTTATACATAAAAAACATTGTGTGCTTCACAAGAAAAACGTTTATTGTTTGTCATTGTTTTCTGGAGCTTTATTGACATTGGTATCATGAATGGGAACTGCTGGGATATTACAAAATTAAAGAATCTCTGTTTAAAATTGAAAAGTATAACTGATGTTAGATGAAGAAATAGAAAAGGTGAAACTACTTAATTGAATCATGATAAGAAAAAGATACTCAGGAAACAAAAACAAACTAAATTTGAACATAGTTCACCCACTTTGTCAACCGCTAGAAAAAAATTAAGCAGAATAAGCAAAGCAAGATAAATCGAGTTACTTCAATGTAACAAGATGAAAAACAAAAACATAATTAGAAGTCTACAAGACCAATTTAATTTTGAACAGAAACATTTATTTCAACAATTCATTAGTAACATCGACCAACAATAATTGCATGAACTAAAGTTTTTGTCTGTTCAAACTTTCAACCTAAACTGTTATATGTTAGATGACAAGAATACACAAGAATATTTTTTTTATTAAGTCATATCTGCTTCATGTGAGACACATGTGCATATCCATTTGTGTGTGTCGTAACAGCAGAAATTGGTCTTTCTCCCTACGCTATTGATGAAATGACAATACATATAATTTTCATGGTACCCAAAGCAGCATGATACAAACTTGAATATCAAAAACTTCAAGCCTGTTTCTACACCCGAATAAACTCACAAACGTATGAAAGTCTTCATTACAGAAAAAGTGTGTAGTGTCCCAAACATGACATTTCCAAAATAATGCTTGCATCCATATTTCTTAGTATACAAGCCATTTTAAAACATGACAATACTGCAGGTTTTGATGGAAAACAATTAATATGAGGTGATGGTGAATCTGTGTTCAGAAGCATTGACAGTTTTAATTCAACAAATTATTTATCATCCTGTGAATTAACACACAGCATGGGACAAAGTGAGCATAAACAATACAAAACAACACTAGTTCAATTGTTGTATGGAGATTAAGTAACAGTACCAGAAGTGCAAAGTGTATTAGTCCAACTATGCAAAGGAAACATGTGTCTTATGTCACTTTTAGCTCTGAAGACATTAATTCAGAAGTGATTTTCAATGAAAACAATGGAAATTATTTCACTGAAAGCAATGGAGAAATTCACCAGTACGAATTAAGGAAAACAATGCAAACAAAAGATTAAAGACTTACACAATTGATTGACAAGAATGACTGGGCTCGATATTTGTTTAGATATTTGTGTTAAAGCAATACGTATCTTGAAAAAATATATATGTCAGAAAGATATGCATTGAATATATTTTGTAACGTTTGATAACATTAAAAAAGTATAAACATTTGTTTTCCACTTTTAAAAAGAACTGTTCCTATTACACTTGAAACTGCTATCACAATACATAAATGGCAGTACTCAGTTCAGACGCAGCATTAGTAGATATTGGATCCAAAGTGTTGACAAATGACATGAGCTATAAGCTTTATAAAGAATACGTTAAATGGTCTATACCTAATTGATATATAGATGATCGTAAAATCACAGCTCATATACCATGCATTAGACAATACAATAGATTGTGTTTAATATATGCACCACATTTACCAACCATTAAAATAAATAAACAAGTATAGAAAGAATTACAAAATACACTAATTAGTATCACAGAAAAAAATGAACTGCTAGTACAGTATCAGCAATAAATGTGCAATATTATGAAGTTGGCAAAACAAATAAAAACGGGAAACACAATTTCATGTACCTAGGTTGGCAAAACAAATAAAAATGGGAAACACAATTTCATGTACCTAGTCATCCACCTTTAATTAACAGTACTGGACTTATTTGTAATGCTAATGGCACTATATACTGTTACAAATGACATGTCTAATTTTACAAATCAAAATTTGAAGTCACAATATCTTTGTTTTAGCAATGCAATCAATTAGTCAATTAATTCAACAACACACAGCAGAAGCACAAAGCTGTACTTCTGTATTTATAGCAATACATACATAATGAAAACATGTATTTCACAAATAATGAACAACACAATCCTTATGAACTATTGTTAAAATTTGCTCAATTATAACTTGTGGCTGGAAAAGATATCTGCAATAATTGGTTTAAAATGTTCATTTTAGAAAGACTTTGGGCCTCATTACAAGTATGGCATTAAGTGGTAAAAGTGGCAGTAAATCCATTATCGCCAACTTTAACACTATGCCAACTTATGAGGTCAGGCCTCGAGGGCAGGATTTACCTTCGGAAAAATACTGGAGGTAAATCCACCCAATCACCACTGAAAAATCTGCAGAATTGGAGGAATAACCGTAGTGGAAATTCCACTGAAGCAATTCTGCCAAAAAACCCTCTTTGAGTCCAATGGACTCAAAATAAATGGGGACTTAAACCACCACTGCCACTTGTAATCCGGCGATGATTGTGCCAGACCAAGTGGCAGTATCAGTAATTTAATTGGGCGGTATTCCAGCAGATTTACCACCGAGATACCGCCCAACTCATAATGAGGCCCTATGTCTTGCAATTTTTCTGAACTCCAATATATTAATAAAGAAAATGTACTGCTTCTCCATATTCAAAATCTATCAAAACATTACATTATAACAAACAGTTTTTGTAACTTTGCAAAAGAAGCCCTGTTACACAATCTCACCATCAAATTAAACAAACAATTCAAGTTAGCCATTGTCCATGGTTATATCATATTGTTAAAGAACAAACGTTACTTCCATTTCAAAATAATTTGACTTTCCTCATGTGTCTTAATGAACAATTCTTCGTTATTTTCCATTGTCCATGAACAATGTAGGCCTCCCTGATGGTTCCAGAAGTGTCCATGGATGGTGTCACATGTGGGTTCACAGACTGACGTTCTTTATTTGATTTCAACAATAAACCTATTGGGGGAATTTGGAGAAGAATTTGGTCTCTTTCTCACTCTCTCTGTCTCTCTCTATATCCCTGTCACCTCTCCTCTCTAACTCTCTACCGCCACACCTTCCCCTCAATCATACTGTTCTCCCTCTCTTCCTCTGTCTCCACTCTTCTCCCTTCTCTCACCTTCTCTCACCTCTCTTCCTCAGTCCCCTTATCTCAACTCCCTGTTGTCTCTGTATCTTGATTTTTCATACTCTCTTGCTGTCTAATCCTTCTATTTACCACTCTTTACTCTCAGCCCTCACCACTACTACAATCACCTTTCCCTCTCCCGCCCTCTCAGACATCTTTCACACATTTTACAAAACAACACTCAATTGGTACCACCCTCTCTCTCTCACACAGTACCTTACCTGTAGCATTTCACACTACCACCACCATCTCTTCATCAATCCAGGCAACATGCTGCTCTCTGCTGCCTGCTCTCTCAGGACACCAACTTCCCTCCTGACCTCACCCAAACACCTTTCATACATGTTTGTTTGAACAGGCTTTTAAAACCCAATGTTTCCTGCTTTGTTTACCTGGGTTTCTCCTGCTTTGTTGGGTGCAATATCCTCCTGTCATTTCCAAAGGGCATTGAGATTGTTTTTGCATGTTTTAAATGTACCAGGTTGTACAAATGGATTCCTCGTGATCACCAATGTTGCCAATCACATATGGAGTCCTGCAAGGATCCATCCTCTCCACCGTGATCGCCAATCTTTCATGCAATCGACTGGAACCCTCCTTGCTACATACAATATCCAGATCCTCCAATACACAGAAGACATGCAGCTCTACCTCAATATATCCTACATCGAAGACATCCACAGGTCCAAGGCTAAAGTCTCATTGATCCAGTTTTCCATGTTCAGTGTTTACTTGAAGCTCAGCCCCATCAGGACTGAATTCCTACTGCTGACCAACAACACCAAAACCCATTTATTCAGTCCTGGCTCTCAGCTATTCAACTTTAGGGGTCTTCACACCCCAGTTGTCCACCTGTCACAAGTCCCTTGGGTTTTTTTATTGACAGACACCTCACTTTCAAACAGCACATAGAAAGGGAAACACAGACAGCTTGGTACCAACTTTCTCTCCTGTGGAAAATCAAGCCCTTCATCCAAGACAACAACTTCAGCTGTTCAAGCCTTGATCCTCTCCCACATGCATGGTGGCACAGCCCTTTCGGAAGGCATTCTGGTGACAGCCTGGCACTCCTGAGATGTGTCCTGCATGCTGCAGCACAAATCTTGAAAGGACTCTGCAAATTCAGCCATGTCACCAAGACCATCTTTGAACTGCCATGACTCCCGCTGCAAGCAAGGTCACCTTCATATCCTGCTGCATCATCTTCAAGGATGCCACCAACACACTGAGAAACTCAGCATCTCCTAAAGCCTACGAGCCATCAGAAGTAAGGACATGTGCAGACATGAACTCCGCCAGTGCAGGAAGGAAAGAACCGTAATACAGGCCTGCACTGTCTATGACCAAAGAGTCTGGAAACCTCCTCTTCTTCAAAATCAGACTCTGCCTTGCTTCTACAGTATAGGGAAGAGCTCAGGACACTCTTATTCATGGAATGACTGGTCCCTAATGCCTGTGTCCATAGACCCTCCACTCCCCAACCTACCTGAGACTTGGTGATCTGATCCCCATTGTTCCAGCCCTGGTTACTTGTAGACCCATTGCTGAGAAATTGTCCACCTCCCCTCTCCTTTATTTAGCACCCAACCCTCTTGTTTCTCTGCTCCCCTCGCCATATTCTTCCCTCTCTAATGAAGAAGTGCTTTGTTGCTTCTTGAAGCTAGGTCCACACCCAATAAATACCCTGATATTAGTATTAATACAAATAATATAATAATAATAATAATAATAATAATAATAATAATAATAATAATAATAATAATAATAATAATACCACCAGTATGTCTGCCCTCTTCGTGGCCTTGAGAGTTTGCCATCACAGCAGAGGAAAGATTTTAATTTGTACCCCTGTACCCATGCATGAACCAGGATTTCATTAGAACATACAGAAATATGTATATGGGATGAATTCCAAGTATATTATTCAATTCATTTTTATTGATGAATCAGTCAGCAATTCTACATAAACAGTGCAAGAGTCGCTATTTACTGCTACAGTTCTTAAACCAAAATGACTAGCCAGCTCATCAATTGCAATTATTTACAAACCTAGCATGACGACAAAGACAATCAAAATGTCAGGTACGCACAACACAGTTTCATCATGTTTTCATACAAAAAAGAAGAATATATCACATGAAAGCCTCCATAGACCATCATTTGACAAAACCCTAAATAGTGTGTACAGTTTATAAACATTGATTGAATTCAAATCGTGTTTTTTTTGTTTTATGCATATCAAATACCATGAGTGCCTTTCAATCTGGGGCACTATTGTCCAACTGGTGCCAACTTCATTCACCGATGTTCACAATCTTTAACTGTGCTTCCATCATTGACCATTTTTCATCACCACCCGGTTTCCATTTGTTTGGCTGACTAATGCCACGTCTTCATCGGGTTGATCAATTCTTTAAAAAAGGGGTGACACGTTTCAGACAGACGGTTTTAAAAAAGGATAACTAGATATTAATTCTCCGACTGCCTTTCGCCACATTATTTGCCACCCAGAATTAACACGTTCAAACCGCCATACTAATAGCAGAAATGGTCAGATGTATTATGACAAAAAATAAGAACGTCTGTGGTCATCAAAACGAATGGTTTCTGAAATGATGCGCCTGATCGAAACTCCCTCCAATTAAACTGTTGTACACGATTCCCAATAGCAATAGCACCGTCCTTCTCATAGTGCAGAAAATAAGAACATCCAACTTCATCCCAAGAGGTTGCCAATTTATTATTTGTTTTTCCTGCTCTATTTACATAAGGATTCATTTGTCTGGGGGTTTTGAAAGTTGGGGTCTTACATATTAAAAAAGGTCAAATGCAGAGAAGGACTTCGATTTCCCTGAAAACTGCTAGTACAGTCAACGTAGTACAGATAAACTTCCCTACGAATTACTCCTGCAAAAACTGTATTTTCCTGTCCAGCAGATAGTTATTTATACTGAATAAGGCCAATGTAGCCTATTGGAGAATGCAATTATTTTGATCAAAGCAAAGAGTAGCATGTAACTTCAAATTGTCACTTGGAAAATGCACTCTCTTTCACAAATCTATGTTCCAAAGATGTTGCTGGTATTAGAACACCATAGCGAGTGTTGCTGATGTGGATGGTCAATCTGCGGGATATATGCACTGGTATAGCCCACAGATTGATTACAACCCATAGTTCGGGCTGCAAGGAGTTACCTTATCCCGCGTAGCTGTCGGTGGGCGGGGAAGCCTTCAGAAGTGGGTGCATTGGTCGGCGTGTAAATCGTGAACCGAAAGAGTTAACTGTCCGTTCCGAAATACACATTGGAAGACCAACGTGTCCACGTAGGCACACTCACGGACATGAAAGAAGGAAGTGAAAGCAAAAGAAACATATTCCCAGCGATTGAAATGAAAAAGGGGATGACATGAGCTGCACTACAGCGTTATGGGGAACGTATGCATACGTTTATATTTAGGAACAAAATGAGACGAAATGTTGTATGTGGCAATGGAGAAAAAGGGCACATAAAGGTAATTAAAATTGATTGGCTGTTAATTGAATGTATGTACATGTGGAGCTTGCAGACGTTTATTAACTTGCACGTTTGTGTTGAGTAATTGGTAGCTAACATTTGCATAGTGGGGGGGAAGCACACCTAAAGTAAACTTAATTAGATCCGGGGGCAGGCATACCCACACCTGATTCCACTTTAATATGATACTCCTCCGACCCCAGCACCTTCCACCATCCTATAAAAAAAGAAACATGTTTAATCGAAGTACAAAACATGTGTGCAGCATTTATTTACCATTTTGCAAATTTTTCTACTTTAAGAAACCTGTCTCATTTATTCAACTTTAATTAAACAGTGAGGGTGTTCTAATAGCTTTATAGACCTGCAGCTCGGGGCGTACCGGGCATTATGGTCCCTCATACCTCGTTAAACTCGGTCTTCAGGGCCCATAACGCCCAGTACGGCCCTCGCTGTAGGTCTATAAAGCTATATTAAAACACCCTTCTGGGGTTTCCATTAACTTGATTGGTTAATCTGCGGCCTATACAAACTGGTATAGCCCGCAGATACAATACGGCCCGGAAACTTTGCAGCCGCATACCACTGCTGCCCATTACAGCCCAGAAAAAATGTTGCTGCTGCCTTAATCATCCGCTCGTGTCCCAGACCACACCTGCAGCCGTTAAGCTTCAGCGTTGCTGTGCGAGCGCGCCTGACCTGGCGCTGCCCCCTCACGGAATCTATCCAAACAAATGCATTCTTTTACTTTGCTGCTTCGCTCATGCACCCGCATCCCATTCCATAAAGGCAATAGCTTGCCTGTCTAATTGCAGTGTGAACATACCCAAGGTGGCCCAGCCTCCTCATGGAAGCTAACAAAATTAAAGCTTTCTTTTGGGATCCATAACAATGAAAAACAAACGCTGCAACACAAAGAAACAGAAACATGTACAAACAAAAATAACTGAACATTATCCAGTGCCCGCCTGCTGAATGTTTTTGACAAGTTTTTGTGGTTTAAATGAATCAATATCATATTTACATTGTAACTATTCACTGTGCCCCTACATTCCCCTGCCTGATAGAAATAAAGAATTAACTACTCACACCTGCAGTTGCTTTCACCAATTAAATACTCCACCCCCACTGCTAATTATTTCCCACGACCCTATACAAAAAGAAACAACCAGGATAGCAGCTTCTACTTTCTACTCCTGCACTTTGTGTAGATGTTGTTATTCTTGTCATTACTACCATTTAAATCTCTAACCCTATTCTCAATAAAAAAAGAATGTGTGCAGAATGTATTAGTCATGTGTCTTTATCCTTATTTAATACAATTCTGAGGGTGTTCTAATAGCTTTATAAACCTGCAGCTCGGCCGTACCGGGTGTTATGGTCCCTCAAAGCTCATTAACTCGGTCTTCAGGGCACATAACACCCGGTACAACCCTGGCTACAGGTCAATAAAGCTAAAGTGATGCATGCTTTATCACCTTTTGTCTGCTCATGTATGTGTCTGTGTTTAGGCCCCGTCTATCATAGTCTTACTGCGAGGCTATTAAGCATGTCTACCCAAAAAGGACGAGTATATACTCGTCCTTTGATCTTAAGGGCTTAAACCTTATTCTTTTATATATTGAAAATAAATATTTCATGTAATTTCCCTTCTACTTTTTCCCAGTCTGTCACTCTAACCACCAAAAAATGCCCTTGCACCTTTACTTTCCTGTTTTTCTAGAGCACCACGACTTGTTCCCTGTGCTGTTTATTAGTCCCCTTTCCTTCAGATTGTTTGTTTCAAGAGCTCTTTCCATCATAGGAATCCCTTTGAATGTCTTTGTTACTTGTTTTGTGTTTTGAAGATTGACACATTAAGCACTATTCAAACACAATCAACAACACCTTAGGCACCATACAAACAAAATCAACAAAATGTATCTGCCCACGCTAATTTCAAATTCTTTCTAGTCTTACTCGATATAAGAAGTACATTAATATCCATTTTAAAGAGAAACATTATCACGAGTTTTCATTTGAATAATTCATTAATCATTAGTATTTCATTTCAACATCTGTAATGCAGTATACAAATATAAACACATTTTAATTTCAGAAACGGTACACAGGATTGGCAATGGAGGCAGAAACAATTGACATGCCAACCTAAATACTTACACACACATAACTATGAAGAGCTGAAAATAGGAGGTATTCACGTTTGAAGTGTTGACCTCAACAATATGCCCATTCAATGCTATTCACCGAAGCATATTTATAGTGATATAGAATAACTTTGTCGATCTTCTTTGGAACCAAACAAATCGTATGCCTGTAGAATGCAACAAATTGCAAGAAAGGTTGCCAAGACAAATGTTGATTTTGCTTTGAGATCCCTGAATATGTGGATTAAGAGGTGGGATCCACCCCCCAACACACCTCACCCCGCTGACCATGATCTCTTCAATGAGACAATCATGAATGAATAACGTATCTCATTTAGTCCGTTTTTCTCTAGACTGTGGTGGCCCTAGTCTTGTAATACATACCTTAAATCTGCTGTTTGACACAAGAAGCAACATGACCTTTTATCTGAGTGCACAGGGTCGGGGGGGGGCGGTAAGGCATTGTATTAATATGAGATCTCCTTGTCAGAGATTGAGATAGTTATCCTGCAAGGGCAAACCGAGATTAGAAAAGAATAGATAGAGGTTGAGAGACAGAGCATGAGGAACGGGGCAGTGGTAGGGGAAGGGGAGACAGAGTGTGGATAAGGGCAGATGGAGCCTGAGTAGGGACAGATGGAATATAAAGTGGAAGAGGTGGAAGATGCTGATGCTTTGGATGCAGCAATGTGTGGAAAGAAAGACCTTGGGCCATATTTGGTAGTTGGAGAATCGGAGGAGTTCAAAGGAGTACCCGGCTATGAATCAGTGTTAGGTTGTAGTAGCTTCAGAGTCATTCCAGAGGTGCCGGAAGAAAGTGAAACAGTACATTGATCTTGGAGTTTGCAGGGAATTGGTGGTACCCCAGCAGCAGCAGCAGCACAGAGAGATAGCCACAGAGGTGCAGGAGTATTATGGGCAAAGTGCATACCAGAAGATGGCAATGTTGCAGGAGACAATAAAACACCAGGCGAAGGAGACACAGATGGTTCCCCAGCAGATGACTTAGGAGGAGGGGACTGTTGCCACCAGACAATTTTCAGACAAAGCACACTGAGGGTTTGGTTTGCTAATTTGATAGAGGGATCAAAGTCATGGTAAAACATGACATCATGTGCTGGTGGTTAACACTGTCATGGGAAGAAAGGCACATTAAAATATATTAGTACCCGGCAGCGAGAATGCAGGGGTTACGTTTACGTGGATTGGCTCGTTCCCGAGGCATACCACAGTGTAATCCCGTGGATGCACTTGTGTGCATTGCGTGCCGGGTACACTCTTTTTTTTTCAGGCGACCATGGAAAGGGAGAAGGGACAACACGTAATGCCTTCTTCCTTTTCCAAAGTGGCCATTTTGTATGTTTATTTTCCCCCATTCATTAGCACGGAGCAAGTTGGCGGCGACCCATTTTCAGATGGCAAAAGAAATGCCGCTTGAGAAGGTTTCATCAGAGCATTAGTATTTCGGGGATGCGAACTGCGGAAAACTAGTATCCCGAACCTGCAGACCTCGGAATACTAATGGCAATAACAGCTTCACTGGGCCTGTAACTTCAGGCCCCAGGGGCATTACCTTAGGCTTTAATGGCCCACCGGCTCGGCGGTTATTGCCATAATCTCATCTAGAAGACAGTTAAGTTGAGTAACATGCAGATGATTGCCTTGGGAACCTCAATGATGCATCTGACATTTGGGCTGTGGCACAATGATCTCAACAGTAAGCCCTGTCAGGTGCCAAAAACTCTGCTCATGAATCATCCTCCTCCAGCAGTGAATTTGGCAACAAGGGAGTGTTGTATAGAACAACATTCTATCACCGTCACACCGTAGCATGTGACCCTGAGTCCCCACAGACTGTGGGACAGATCACCCAGGATTCCAAGTGGTGGTGTGCCTGTGTGAGTCCACATTTTTGGAGTCCATAGGACCATATGGGGATGTTGGCATATTTACTGTGAGTGGTAATTTCTCTGTGGTAAATCTACTGATTTTTGGCATATAAGTGGAGGCTTTACCTCCTGTATTCTGGAGACAGTCCTCCATTTCAAGCACAAACTTGTAGTTTGGCAGTATGGTAAAAGTGGTGGTAATCCCGTTACCAATAAAACAATGGTGTTAATGGACTTACTGCCACTACCTAAACCTGCACATCAACCACCACTTGCAGAGTCTAAATCTTCACATCCTCTCCCCATGCCCACCCATCTATGTCACCATAGGTGTCATGCTTACAAATGTTCATCATTTGAAGAATCTATGTTGGTGTTTTCCAAGTGAAGGGCATATTGTTCCTTCCAATCATAGATTTTGGAGAATTGTCATTCATTTTAATTAACATATGCTCACCCACTTGTGTGTAATCAAATCAACTTGTGCACTCTGATATAACTGCCCCAGCAGTGCTAAATGTCTGTTCAACTTGTATGTTAGGCAGGCTACATATTAGGGATTCCCCAGTTATTTAAACACTTTGGCCAGATTAAACAATTGACAAGACAAAATTACAGTAGATTATAATTTCTAACCATTTAGACCATTTAGCATGTGTAATGAAGATAGATATCAAGTACGGTGTCTTCAGTTGGCTATATGAAACTTTCTGGAGTCCCTGATTCAAACAGCAAGCCAGGCTAGGGGAAGGAGTCTAACCTCATTTGTGGTGGTATAGACTTTCACAGAAATAAGTGTTTTTATTTTGTAGAACTCAAATTATTCAGCAACTTGATGGTATGTAACTAAGATGTGACACACTAAAGGCTGCCATCTCTCATCTGTCATGGGTTTGCCACCATCTCCTCAGCACAGGCTTCCTTATATGAAAGGTTGGCAAGTACAGATTGGTAATACCTGCTATGTATAAATCTATCTAGGGTGATACTGAATGGCCTTAGAATTTCTATCTCAATCCAGTCAAGGTTCTTCTGGGGAGAAATGTGTCCTGACAACATGCCTGGATTTGATTTGGAATTTGTTCTGGTACCTTACTAAACAACCAGTTCACTCTGGGACTTCAAATCTTGCATAGTTTTTCCTGATAATTCTTCTCCTTACACTCACTCTTCTCTCCCTTCCTTACTCCAATCCCTCTCCACCTCTCCATCTCCATCCGTTTCCCTTCTACCTCCTTCTGTCCCTCTGATGGCCACACATTCTCATAACGGTATCAGGTAATAGTATCCCCATAAATAATTTTGCCATTGTATGGAAATAATATATGGCCTTTACATACTTTTTATTGCGAATGCAGTGGCATTTATTTTTGTTGTTGCTAGCAGTAATATGGAACACATATAGTTATCTTTGTGCTGCCAGTATAACATGTGAAAATGTTGCTGGTGGCATGCAAGGTACACAATATATAACACAGCCAAGCCCAGCTTGAAACTGCAGAGAATAAAGTGCACCAATCTTTTCTGTGATGCCTTATATATGAGACTACATTAATCATATAACTGACTAAATTAATTAACATATCCTAAACACTAATTCTAACTCTCTAACATTATAATGTAGTCTCATGTGCAAAATGAGGTGAAAATACATATTTTGGTAGAACTGCTATAATTTGTTTTTAAATGTACACTGGCATCTTTTTATCTTTTCTCTTTCTGTGTTAGTTTGCAGAAAGCAGAAAGTATGCGGAGCAGGGAATAAATTGAAACAGTTGCTCAGAGAGCAAGGAACTTAATGGTAGAAAACTGAAGGGTGGTGTTGAAAACATGCTTTTAACCTGATTGGACGAAAGTGTCTGAAGTTATGCCACGTCAATATGGAAATGATCCGAGTTTTGTTAATAGCAAAAACGGAGGAGGAGAGTTAGTTCGGGCTGACTAGGTTGTGAAGACAGAAGTCCAAGGTGTCACAGTGTGCTGGCTAGAGAGTTTCGCGCCGCGCTTCCCAGACACACAAGATTACAATGCTGACTGAGCCTGTCTTTGTGAGGCGAGTGAAACAAGGTCACGTGGGGAGACTTCAAAGGAACACTTTTGGTAAGGAGATATGTACAAGTGAGTTCACTGTGTAAGGTTGCATGGATGACTGAGCTGTAGTGCAGTGTAGACAGGATGGGAAATCCCTGCATCTTTATTTCGTCATGTTCAGAATGTGGGAAAATGAACCCGGTTTTAAAAGGCTTGTTTGTTCTGTATTCTCTTTCTTTAGTTTTCCAGATGATGATGCAATGTATTCATGGTAAGAACTTATAACTGTGAATTGTATTTGTATATAATAGCATGAGAATTTATAAAAACAAATGGTTTAGTGTCATCTTTGGATCTATGAACTTATATATGTACCTATAAATTATACATACAGTACAGGGGAGGTCCATTTCTCTTCAGTAGTGCATTTGTCAATTTGTCTCTACAGGTAAGATAACAACCCACAAAAAGCTGATAATATTTAGTGATAAAGCAGGTTTGTGTGTGCGCCTTCCTTGCATGTTGTTTGGAAGGAATCGGTTATAATATATAGATCACTGGATATAGATAAGCCAGTGATACCAGGGGGTGCATAGATTGCTGGATGTAGATAAACCAGTGATACTGGCCGCAAACTGTAGATGGCAACCTATATAAAATGAGTGGGGTATAACTATGCATAGGTCCAAGGCTCTCTATAGACCACTGGGAGATATTATAATATAAGGAAGAAAGCTATACTCATCACTAGATACCCAATGCAAACACAAGACTAATTTACCACCAAATTGCTGCCGACATTTTTACAGTAAGAAAATACCGCCAAACCCCAAATTTACCCCAATGAGGCAAGTTATCTTACATATATACATAGTCGCCGGTAAACAGCATGAGTGACATTACTTATGGGGACAATATATGGGGCAAATGGGTGTGGGGGTGCAGGCAGTGTCCCCCGCAGGTTCCATATGATAATATGGTCACACAAAAAATGGCACCATTCTAGTATGGCGAAATTGTTGTGGGGATATTATCACATGGAACCCTCATAACTTATCCTCCTCTCACTACACTCTACTCACAAACCCTCTGATCTTCTACTCTCTACTGACCTCTCCTTTTCACTCTCTCTCCTCTCCACTCTACTGCTGTACTCTTATTCACCTCTTAAACTACCCGAGGTACTCCTCTTGCTCTCTTACAATCATTCTTCAATTCTTCTTCTAACACCACTCAAGTCTACCAGCAACCATTCACACACTATTAAACTCAGGTACCACTCTGTCTAATAACCAATACCTCACCTGTAAAAACTCCAAAAGAGTCCTATCAAAGCTCATACATCCTCCATTTAATCTCTTGGTCCACTTCCACTCCACCTGATCTTACACGAACACCACTCTATCCTTCTCTCTCTCTCTCTCTCTCTCTCTCTCTCTCTCTCTCTCTCTCTCTCTCTCTCTCTCTCTCTCTCTCTCTCTCTCTCTCTCTCTCTCTCTCTCTCTCTTCTCTCTCTGTCTTCCTCTCTCTCCCCCTCTATTGGGGTGTGTATACCCCAGGTCTTTTCCTCCCAGTCTCATTGGTTTGTTTGCTCTTCTGTTTCTTGGGGGCCAGTCTGATCTTTCTAGTTCCCCTAGGGTGATGCACCAGCAGTGTGAAGCGTCAAAATCTCTGATAGCCCCTGGCCCATTTCTGCACCTAGTGCTGTATTTATTCTTTCTGATGCAAATTCCAGTAGCTGTATCACTGTTGCAGAGATGTGGTGGATCGTGTTTAGGGTGTCGAAATAGTTGACTGAGCTATTTAACACATTCTGTCTCATTTATGAAGGCAACACTTTTATTCTGCAGAGTGCAGTGATTTCCAGCTGCTACAGTGCATCCTGGTAAACGAGGGATATAGAATTCAGAGAAGTACAGGGTATGGCAGGCATTGAGTGATTGGCAGTGGTATGTACCACATGCAAAAAGGCACATATGGTTTACAGCATCTGAGCGTCTCCCAACTCCCTTTCCTTGCCTCTGGGGCAGAACTGTTTATGACGAAAGCCCTGGTGCAGCCAAATGCAACAGGTTGAGAGGTGCCTGTATCCCCCATTGACAGAGTCTGACAATTCAGGCTTCAAAACATCTCTTTGTGCATACTTACTCATTGTGACGAATCCTGAGGTATACTCACTGCTTTAGATGGAGAAGTGCCTGCATGAGACCAGGGCGGAGAGGCTGCTACACTATGGTCCCCCTGGTGGTGGTACTCTGTGGGAGGATCTCTTGGGGGGCCCATTGAGAGCAGTGACTCCATACGATGAAAAAAGTATCCCTCTGACCCTCCCACCTTCACTGAAAACCCTTATCCTACTACTCCACCAAGTGCCACAATGTACTGTTGTGATACCATACCGGTAGAGACTACTGAAGAGAAAGACATTCACACTACATTCAATGGCAATACTGGGACGAGGAAGGGGACATGAGTAATGAAATTACTATATGGAATGAAGGTGCACACTCTAGCCCTTGTGACAATGTGATTGGTCAGCTGCCATTCAAAGGCAAAGAGGGAAGAGAATAATGACTGTTTCGTTCTCAGCTTTGTGAGGACGAGCATTTTGCAAGGGCCACGCAGGCCCACAGCAGAGGGAGACTGACTGTGCGGAGGAGGAAGGGAGACCTGAGAAGTACCAGCCATGCAGTCGGCGAGTCAGAGAAGAGGGAAATAACTTTCTGGTTACTGGAGCTGCTACACTTACACCAAATCAGTGGCATACTGCAGGAGAGACACGTGAGAGAGCGCAGAAGTTCCTGCTGAGATTCCTGCTGTCCTGTTTGTGATAATACGTACAACACGGTGCCCAGTACTGTCTCGTGGCCTTGAAGGGCACATTCTTTCTAGAAAAAACATATTGGATACAACTTCAGAACAAAGAAGTGTTTCTGTGGAAGTTGGCAGCGTACATCTCTCTCATCAGCGCTTGAGCCTATTCAGATTTACCCTTCAGGATTGTGGCCTGTGTCTAACACACTAAATACTGCATGACTTTATATGACCTATGCTTTGACTACGGCTCCTTGGTATATTTAAAAACGTAAACGATATTATGAGTGTGTGGGGATCTTTAGGACACCCCCTTGGTATATTATAGTTCTTTCAATGGGACTAGCCTCACTTTAAGATGCCTAGTGGGTGTGATGGGTTTGCTCCATTCCCAATATTCTCCCCTTTTGTTACTTCTACAGTAACAAACTCCACCCCACGCATGCGCTCATTTTCCCTTCTCATTGCCTCATCATAAGGTGGGGTCACCTTCTCAAGTGTTCAGCCCCTAAACATGGACCGTAGGCTCTCCACTGATCATGCATACTCCTCAGGTGTGCATCTTTATATATAAAGTGGAATGTATGTATGTGTTTATATTAGTCCGGCTATACAAATTCACACCGTTGAACACACTGCTACCAAATTTTGCATGGATTCCTCATTTGTCTGTGGCAAGATTGTAGTCTATGTTTGGATGCAAAAAATGCACTCGATAGACACCCTAATTTATCGATGCTCACCCTGATTCACTATAATAGAAACGAGAAGGAGGCACAATTTTGAAAAGTGTCTAAAGCAAAATGCTCAGTGTGTTGGTTATTCCTTTGAAATGTATTACTACTGCATTGCAATTCAAAAGTGTTTACTAAAACATGTTTAACCCCTTAAGCACCAGGCTACTATGCATGTCTATGAAAAAAGGATGAGCATACTCTTCCTTAGCAATTTTTTGATCATGTCACTCCAAATATGGGAAATGGCAAGGTTACAGTTTACTTTAGTTTACTTTAGTTCATTCACGAGAAGAGAGCACAAACAATTAATCTTTCTTCTACATTTTCTTAAATGTGCTGAAGCCATGGAGTGACTGAAGCATGCCGTACACAAAACCGAACATCACTTAGAAAAGCTCCATCTGATGCAAAGCAAAAATCATAATCAAGAGCTTTTAAAACACAACAGCAGCACGACTTGCCAACCAGAGGTCTTCTCCAGGGCAAATGCGATGCCAGAGCAAACTGAAGCAAGACTTACTGGCATGAGGACAAGAGCAACATCCTCCAGGGCACATGAGACACCAGAGAAAACTGAAGCAAGACTTGCCGACAAGAGAACAAGTGCACCATCCTCAATAGCACATGAGACACCACTCGATCAGGACACAGGCAAACTGGGTACCCCAGCTAGTGTCATATAACTACATACCGCATCACCTGCAAAATTCACCCATACTTCCTTATAATGCTCAGGTTCAGTGGGTGGAATGATAATGGTGTGATACAGTCTACTTTGTCACCATACAGGATGGGGATCTTTTGTAACTACAAGGCACCTTTGAAACCCCAATTGACACCATCAACAATGCGCAATTAGGCACTGCTTTGGCATAACACTGGAGGTCCATTTGACAGATGCAGAAGATGCCCAACCAGGACAGGGCCCAATCGAATGCAACATCACCCAGACATTTCATTTTATTCCTTCTTCTTTCTTCATGCAGACTCCTAGACCATGTACTGCTGCGATTATGTGAGATAATGACCATTTCTCTGCGTCTTCAGGAGGTACGAATGGTCAGCAGAAATTGACAATTGTTTTGGCCCACGCCTCCTTCCATTGCTGTCAGCATATCGAGAATGTAACAATTCTGCATCGTCATCAGTCTCAGGGCACGCAGCTCGACCTTTATGACATTGAAGCCGTGCTCAGTGTTGTTTGCCAACTTGACCAGTTCCCAGTGTAAAATGTGCCGCCATTTTGCATTAGCTGCTGCCTGCACCCCGGGTAGCAGTTGTGAATCAAAAAATGTTTCTGCTGAGGTGAAAAGTCTGTATTCATCAGGGATTCAGTGAGTAATGCAGATGAATCTCTAGACAAGTAGTTTGATCTCTTCCTTGGCAGCTTCTCATATTGCCCTTTTCTGGGTAGGATGCAAAACGCTGGTGGTTGTAACAGACTATTTTCTTTAAATGCGGGAGAAACGGTCTGAGCTGTATCGTGTATTGGCCCCCTTGCAAATGTGCTCCTGGTATTACCAATAGGGATTAGTGCAGCGTTTCCAGCGAACCGTAGCCCCTCCATGATGGATGCTGATAAAATTAGTTCCTTCACTGTGGAAGCAAGGTTCATATGTTTCTTCTCGGTATACTTTCGCTGGTGTTTCCATTGCTGCAGTCCATGTCAACTTTGTAATATGCTCTGTCGAATTTGTGCACAGGTTTCTTCCACTCAAGCCAGGAGCTCCTCTTCATATCCTAGGAGGCCCTCTGCCATGCAGCTGAGTGTGGTCTCTTGCCATCTGTTGCTTATATATAGAAGTCCTTGGATCACCAGATATGGTTGTTGTAAGCATTTAATGTCTCTCAGAATATTGTTACATTGCAGGGGATCTGGGACCGCGTGATCTAGTTGTACGCAGTGTGCCTGGAAGGTACCCTTGATCCTCCATAGTGCAAGATGAACCAATCACTGTGCCTCTCTGATTGGTACTTCCTGTGGTACTAATACCTTGGGTGCTCCCAACGCATGCAGGAATAGTGAACATATATAGCAACTACCATTTAATGTTTTTCTCCCAACCACACTTTCATTCATATACCAAGTGTTGATCATCTCGGGGTGTTGCACATCTTCAATAGCATCAAGGCCTAGCCCATGGTAGGCATCTTATTTTTCCCTTTGTACTTGCCTTTTCATTTTCTTATGTGGCCCTATGTGTTCGCTCACAAAACTTCTAATGCTAGTATTGTCGTTAATGCTCATGTTATGAAAAATATTCTTAAAAACAAATGGGAAAGAATGTTCTAATCTCATTTTCTTACACTTTCTCATAGGTGCAGATGTGCGTGTTAGTCTACTATAGCTGTTACTACGCTCCTTACTATTGTTATACATATTTACAGTAATGTTGGTGGTGTGCATGTGTACACCCTCTCCTCCCTATCTTTTATATGATCTCCCCATATAACATATGCTCTCCAGTAAATCCCCAATATGAACATTAAAATGGTGAATAATCCTGCACAAAAAAGCATGCTACACATATATAAATATGAGCATCTAGGAACAATTTGATAGCTAGCATTTGTTCTAACATATACAGATGTAAACAACACTGCTGGCTCCATTGTCCTTTCATCTAAAAAAAAAAAGAATGCACATAAAAGATAGGGTGTGGGAAAGAGGGAGAAAGAGAGAAAAGGAGAGAGAATAGAGTGAGATAGAATGTAAACAGAGAGAGCGAGAGAGAGAGAAAGAGAGAGATTATATAAAGTATGTATGTTTCAGCAGCTGTATGTGTGCAGAAATGGGACAGGGGTCGAGAGGAATTATGCAATCTGGCTGTATATTTGGTAATCAGGTACATGAGCAGTGTCAGGTGCCCTTAAGTCAATGATGTAATGTTTGGGGTGTCCTGCAGTCGCCAGAAAGCTGAATCCAATACCAAAGCCCTTTCACTTTTACAGCGAGGGGGGTTTAAAACACTATTTTATAACGGCCATGAAATCTGGGGTTATTCCATTTTCAAACAAAGCTTCTAGCATAAATACGTTCTCCAGGCAACAGCGTTACGGCAGGCTGGGAGTCTGTCGCTTTCATGTATGCAGTGTCCAGTGTGTCTTTTGGTCGGGGTTGTGCAATCTGTTGGGAGACACATTTAATTGCATGTGTTAGGGTTGTCAAATACTCTTTAATTTCTTCACCTAAAACAGCTGCCACTCTATGTGCATCTGATGCTCTCTTGACAGAGAATATGGGTGGGCTCATGTGCCGACCAGTAACCACCTCATTGGGTGATAAATAGTGGTCCTTGCCGGGTTGTGTGCATAAGCTGAAGAGGGCTAAGGGTTAGCAGTTCCCCCAGTTATTCTTCAACGTGGTGCAAAGCTTAGACAGTTTGCTCTTTAGAAGCCTATTGATCCTCTCCACAACGCTGTTGGCTTGAGGGTGATAAATTGACACACCCAGTGCTTAATGACAAAAGTTCTGCAATATCTTTAAAGAGTTTATTGGAAAAAATGTGTACCATTATCGGACCTCAACACATTGCACATACCCCATCAGGGGAAGACCTCATGGACAAGAAATGTGGCTACACATTTGGCATCTGGGTGTGCACAAGGTCATGTTCCAACCCACCATGAAAAAGGGCAGACCACAAAAATCAGATACTGGGACCCATTGCATATTTCCCTCATTTCCGCACAATCTAAGTGCAGCTCACGGAAAGGCCCAATAGGGCGGGCAGAGTACCTTGTAAAGTTCCTAGAGTCATGCCTGTGCTGAAACTTGGACATGTGGTGCAGTGTATGATCATGTTAGTGAGGTGCTCTTGAATATTTGGCACAAACCAGTGCTCTTGTATGTCAGATGCAATGTGTTGCTTTGAGCTGTGGGAGGGCTGATGAAGTTGGTTGAAAGCTAATGGGTCATTACGGCTTTACGAGTTCTATCCTGTCTCCACAATAAATCAGTTGGGGATTGTTTGAATCCTCTCTTTACCCATAGTTCCTTTTCTTCATTTGGTGGTTTGCTCTGCAACTCAATGTAATGTAATGTGAATTTCTATATCGCCGGTAGCCCGCAGGCATCAGGGCGCGTTGATAAAACAAAACAGACACTATCTGAGGACCTTACGAAAGCAGCTAGAGAAGCAAAAAAAACAAAAAATAAAAAAGGGATTACTTAAAGAGATGAGTCTTCCAGAGATTTCTTAATTGTAAGTGGTTCTCCTGTAGTCTCAGGATCAATGGAAGAGAGTTCCACAGCTGAACTGCCTGCACCACAAAGGATCTGCCCATTGCTGTTTTGAGGTTATGTTTGGGTACTGCAAGCACATTTTTACCAGCTAACCACAACTGTCTCTTCTGCGTATAGGGTACAGTAATCTTCTTCAGATAATTGGGTGCTTTCCCAAAGAGGCATTTATGCACAAGAGTAAGGAATTTAAACTTCATCCTCTCTTCAACTCCAAGCCAGTGTAGTACTTTTCTAGCTTTATTAATATGGTCTCTTCTTGTAAGGTGCTTTAATAGTCTTACAGCATCATTTTGAATGACTTGACAGATGTGCAGATCTTTACCACAAGCACCTATGAGAAGGGCATTGCCATAATCTAGCCAGGACAACACCACAGCCCTGGCAAAGGTGGCCATATTGTTTTCACTCAGAAAGGGTCTAATAATCCTCATAAGCCGTAGATAGTAGGCTGTGTTCTTACGTAAGAAATTGGCCTGAGCATCTGAGTTGACAGAGGAGTTCATCATCATACCCAGGGTTTTGACCTGGCTGGATACTGTTATGATGGCTTCCTTGATCTGAAATGATTTATACTCTCCCCCCAGTTTGTCTAGAAGGCAGCTGGATCCGAGCAACATGAGTTAAGTCTTAGAATCATTAAGATACACCCAGTTGGTTTGCATCCAGTCATCGATTTTGCTGTAAATTAGTCCTATTTTATCGCTGTCTGCTCTGTGAGATCCATCTCAATGGGCAATGGCACTGCTGTATATCGGATGTTATGTTGATTATTTGGAGGGTGGACACGATGTACTTGGCAGGTGTGGGTACCAGAAGATAAGCTGCCATTTTGGCATCCGTGTGTGCACTTCCCAGTGAAATTTTGTCTGTGTTATTGGTGTGGGCAGCACACTTTATGACCGCCACTACAGAAGGTTGGGATAACTCAGAGATTCATTTATCTAGCAGTGCGGTAGGTTGCATTGGGGAACCATCCGCTCCCCGGAAGCCCATCCTTTTCTACTGTGACAGACCAGCATGTACTGTTGTAGTGACATATGCCCATTCAGAATAAATGGTCACGTGACACCCTGTGATGCGCACAGCGCTTCAATGAGCACTATGAGCTCTGCTACTTGGGCCGCATAATTGGGCCACATAATGCATTGGCAATATTTTCTTAATCAGTGTGCAACCCACCTATGCCCCTGGCCAGTCTCCTGACACATTTTTGCTGACCCATCAACACAAAGAAACTCCCCTCCTCCAATGGACTTCCCCTTGCCTTGGGGATGTCATCTTCCTCCCCTTCATACATCACATTGCTAAATCATCTTCAATACACATTTCTGTTAAAAATGTTGCAGGGTTCATTGTCTTGCATTGTAGAATGTGGATGTTTGACCTTGAGAGGATAATCTCATATGCTGTAGCTCTCTGTGTGGTCGGGGTAGATTTTTTATCTTTCTTGAATGGCAAACACTGAATTTTCCACATACGAAGTGATGGAGCGCCCCATCACGATAATGGAACCTTTCTCGATTGCGAATGCAGCTGCAACAAGTGTTTGCTCTCATGCAAACTGTCCTTGCATCACTGAATTTAGCGTGCCACTGTAGTAGGCCAATGGCTTGTGGCCCATTGTACTCTTCTGGCTCAATTCTGCAGTATTAAGATGACTGTTGGAATGTCAGAATATGTGCAATTCCTGTGTATAATCTGGGACGGTGAGCACCGGGGCTGTAGATCTTACTTCCTATAAATCATTGAACTGTTTTATCATGTCTGCAATCCACTCGACTTTGTTATTACTTTTCTGTGCTTCTGTGAGGGCCTGCAGGAGTGGCCTGGTAATGGTAGGGTTACATAACCCTAAGAGTTTTTCAATATCTTTCACTGTGGTGGGTCTGGGTGTGGCGTTCACAGACGCTGCTCGATTTAGTATGATCCTCTTGCCATTTGCTGATATTAACTGACCTGGATACAGCACTTCCTGCTGTAAATACTGTAGTTTCTCCTTGTCTATCGTGTACCCTTTACCAGCCAGAAGTTGTAGGAGTGTGATAGAATCTCTCCGGCAGTGCTGCTCACTGTCACTACACACAAGCAAATTGTCCACATACTGGATATGTTGCATTGGGGAACCATCTACTCCCCGGAAGCCCATCCTTTTCCACTGCGACAGACCTGCATGCACTGTTGTAGTGACATACGCCTATTCAGAATAAATGGTCAAGTGACACGCTGTGATGCGCACAGCGCTTCAATGAGCGCTATCAACTCTGCTACTTGGGCCGGATAATGCATTGGCAATCTTTTCTTAATCGATGTGCAACGCCCGTATGCCCATGGCCCGTCTCCTGACACATTTTTGCTGACCCATCTACACAAAGAAGCTCTGCTTCCTCCAATGGACTGTGCCTTGGGGATGTAATCTTCCTCCCCTTCATACGTCACATTGCTAAATCATCTTCAGTACACATTTCTGTTAAAAAGGTTGCAGGTTCAGTGTCTTGCATTGTACAATGTGGATGTTTGACCTTGAGAGGATAAGCTCATATGCTGTAGCTCTCTTTGTGGTCGGGGTAGATTTTTATCTTTCTAAAATGTGAACACTGAATGTTCCACATACTAAGTGATGGAGCACCCCATCACGATAGTAGAACCTTTCTCGATTGTGAAAGCAGCTGCAACAAGTGCTTGCTGGCACGCAAACTTTCCTGGCATCACTGAATCTAGCGTACCACTGTAGTAGGCCAATGGCTTGTGGCCCATTGTACTCTTCTGGCTCAATACTGCAGTGTTAAAATGACAGTTGGAATGTGAGAATATGTACAATTTCTGTGTGTAATCTGGGGTGGTGAGCACCGGGACGATAGATCTCACTTCCTATAAATCATTGAACTTTTTTTTCTTGTCTGCTGTCCACTCGACTTTGTTATTACTTTTCTGTGCTTACGTGAGGGCCTGCAAGAGTGACCTGGTAATGGTAGGGTTACATAACCCTAAGAATGTTTGCATGTCTTTCACTGTGGTGGGTCTGGGTGCGGCACACTCAGATGCTGCTCGATTTAGTATGATACTCTTGCCATTTGCTGATTATAACTGACCTAGATACAGCACTTCCTGCTGTAAATACTGTAGTGTCTCCTTGTCAATCATGTACCCCTTGCCGGCCAGATGTTGTAGGAGTGTGATAGAGTCTCTCCGGCAGTGCTGCTCACTGTCACTACATACAAGCAAATTGTCCAAGTACTGGATAATCGTACTGGATACGTGGATGTTTCCTAGATCAGTGTGCAATATTCTGTTAAAAATGCTTGGATGCTTGCAGTACCCCTGAGGGAAATGAGTATGTTCCAAGTGCATTCCAACATGGGTAAACATTGTAAGATACTGAGAATCAGGGTGCAGAGGTATCAAAAAGAAGGCATTTTTCAAATCCACCACTGTAAAGTGGGTCGCCTCCTTGGGGATGCTAGATAAAATGGTTGTGGGGTTAGGGACCACCGTAAATTCCTTCTGTACATCATTGTTTACCGGGGTGCAAATCCTGGATCATCCTTCAATTGCCCAACATTGATTTTTCCACAAGGTAGATAGCTGTGTTACACAGGGATGTGAATGGCACTATTATACCTTGATCAAGCAGGGCCTGTATCGTGTGTTTAATTCCCTCCTTTGCTTCTCTTGATAGTGGGTACTGTTTCAAACGGGGTAGCACTGCTCCTGCTTTTAGTGTTATGCGCACTGCAGTTACATCCTGTAAAAGTCCGACATTGTGTGGATTGGTGGTCCACAATCGCTCATGTACATAATTTAGGTGCTCCTCATGAAGGGGGCTGGGGTCACAATGGCCATCAGGTGGCACTGCACTCTTCGATACTGCACCAATTATTTCACAGGGAATACACATATTTAGTATTATCCCTACAGCAGTGCCATTATTTTGAAACAATTCCACATCTGTCATCTCTTCAGAGGTATGGTGGGGGTCAATGCACTGTATTGTACGCTACTCGCACCCATCCTTGTCTGTCCCTAGTATGACCACTCTCTTCGCTGACACCAACAACCCTTGCAGGTCTAGGGACAATTTTGTGCCCGCTGCCAACTTCGGAGACACCACAGGGTGAAAGATAAAGCCTGTCAGCACTCTCCAGCAGCTCTTGGCAATTTATGACACCACCTCCACAAGTACTATTCCATATGTAAACATGTCTGGGTCTACGGGTATCCCCTGGACCACCGCTTCTCCTGCCATTGCATGTATTATCACCATTGCTCTTATGGTGTACATTCCTGGCATAGCAAAGACACTGCCTTGAATGAGATGGTCATGTTCAACTTGTTGAGCAGGTCCCTGCCCAACAGATTGCCAAGGGAACTTTCGGAATATAATAGGTGAGCATGCACTAAAATCCCTCCCACCTTTATCCAGCTCTTTGGTGTATGGAACCGCAAAAATAGCCCCACTGAAGCCCTGCATGTCAAGAGTTCCATTCACTGATTTTGCTGAACCCGAATCGACCATAAATATGAAATGCTTATTTCGTATCTCTGCCCCCACCAAGGGTTCATCTTCAGGGGTGGGGTCATTGACAGGACTGGACATGCAAGAGTTCTGTGTGGGATGTCCTAATCAGGATATGTGCTTGTCCCGGGAAACAAAAAGGGGTTTCCTCCCATCACGGCTGCACCTCGAAAGGGGATGACTGTACCATTTGGTGCTCAGCTGAATGGGGGTGTGCCATTCCCCTGTTGTAGGGCGTGTTGGGGTAGGTGTTGTTGTACTGTCTGGTGCTATTGAACTGGTGGGCCAGGTGTCTGCGGGGGCAGCTGGATGTAGGCCTGGTATATCTCATAGGGTATAGAAATAATTATGGGTGTCAGCCCTGTGTGGGGGTCCCTGGGGTGTTGGGACATTTTTATAACCCATCCCTGGCCTGCTCCTGCATTCTCTTGAAAAATGACACCACTTTCCATAGTTCCAACATTGTGATGGCCCCATCCCCCCCAGGGCCCCATTATCCCAAAACCCCTCCCCTCAACCTTCATCCCTCAGAACTCACCTCTTCCTCTCTGATATCCTCCTTGTCCCCTGATGTCCTGGCCCTCCTTCTGACCAAACCACAGCTATTCTAGCATTTGCAAACTCTTGGGCATTACCTGCCAACTCCGTTCCGTCTATACTAGCATCAAAACTGACGCCTCTACAGCAATTGTAGCTCATTTGTTTTGTACTAGTTTTGCTTCCTCTTCTTGCCGCCTCTGGGCCATTTCATTGATATGCTCTTTTATCCTCTTACAATAATGTGTTATGTTCTGTATTTCAGCCCACCCCTTCGCCTCAATGCCCACGATTTTGTCTAGTGCTTTTTGCACGGCTTTGGACAGCCTCTTTTTAACAATAAAGTTGAACTCGGTATTGACAGATCCCATGAGTCACCCGTCTCTGCTCTCCACATCTCCAGAACCTTAAGAATAAGGTGAGAGGGGTCCTCATCATCGTCCATAGTACAATGCATTATCAATTGTAGATCAGGTGTGTCAGGGAATGCTCACTGCAGTGCATCTGATAACTGTGCCTGAATCTTGTTAAACGATGCGCCATCGTTTGCATTGTTCCCAAAATTCACCCGTGGGTACCCTGCTTTTACCCACACATCCCTAGCTTGATCTCCAATTGTCGCTACCTTTAAGCTTTTCATGTCGCCGACTGCCAGGGGTACCCCAGCTTTTTTCTTTTTTTCCAATACATAAATCCACTTACCCACACTGGCAGTGAGGGATGGGAGTGCCTTTATCAGATTATTTTTATCCATCTGCACCCATGGCACATACTGCAGCCTGTCGGGTTCCTTATGTATAAGGGACATCTGCATCTTTGCCCTACCCCCATCAATCCTTTTTCCACTTCCTTTTTTCATTTCCATCTGAGCAAACCTGCTCCACAGCCTACCATCCCACAAACTCTCCATTTGGAGAGTTTGTGAGGCGCTTGTTCTGCCAATTCTTCATCATCATCCTTGAACTCATCAAATTGTAGACCACCCATCTTTCTCTCCATCCCTGCAAGATCTCAAATTCTCCTATACTAAGCTGTCAACCCACTCGCCCCCTTCCTCTACTTTTTCTATGTGCACATTCTTTATGACTGTGTTATCTATCTAGAGCTAGTCCATACTGGTTTGTCCATCTCACTTCGCTCTGCGTTGCCTGCAATCTGGTCAGTTCTGTTTGTGCCAATGTCATGCTACTTCTAGGTCTCTTTTCTTGATATGAGCATGTGCAGGGACACCTGAAGGGGATGCATATGGGGGTTGTAGGGCTGTCGCTGTGGTGGACACCTAAGTTGGGTTAGTGTAACCTACAGCAGGGCAAGTTGTCAATGGATGTATTCCCTGCATTCCACTGGTGCACCACCCTCCTTTCCTGGACAGTCATCCCTGCTATAATTTTGCGCTCCCCTCCCTCACAATTTTCCGTATCTTCAACATTTTCCAAATTTCTAATATTTGCAACCATTTCCCCTCATATTAGGCTGTCAAAAATATGGACATGTGTTCCAGGATCCCCTTATTATGGGAGCCCTGCTGTGGCCATGAACAGGGCACCCCCTGCCCCCTATTGTCTCCACCGCCCACTGCTTGTGGTACTTCTTCATCCAGGCCTTATACATATACTCTATGGGTGTTTCTCCTCCCATTATAATAGTCCCTGCGCCTTGGTGTCTTATGCCTTTGCTGGTGTGCTGCGCACGCTGCTGCTACCTGTCAAAAAAGTAACTCCTTTATCCCATCCCTCCCGTCAAAAAATCAACAATACCTTTGTCAAAAAAAATCAACAATACCTCACGCCTTTTCTTCCCACACCCCCACTCTCACACTTCACACACACGCATTCAAAACACACCAATACTTGTCCAACGCCCCTCCTCAGGCCTCCACCTTACATAATAAAAACATGAACAAAACAAGCTAAAATAAGAACAGCAATTCAACAATTACACAACCACACTGCGCATGTATAACTAATAAGAAATTAATCAATATTTAGTAGGGTTGACACAGCCGACACATATTTCCACCACAGGTCTTCTTTCAGGCTGCACTGTGGTCCTTTACTGGGACGGGAGGATAGCTCTGTGGCATCACACGGGTCTTTCAAGCAAGACCACACTGAGCAAACACAGGTTTGAATCTCAAAAAAAAGAAGAAATAACAAAATAAACATGTGTGTTATAAATAACCTGCCCTTCCACAATGAAACTAGTGCCTAGGTACCTACAGGTTATGTGTGCTGTAAATAAATGCTAAAATAAATAAACCTCACTTTTTGGAAAAACAAGCTGAATAATGTAGAGCGGTGTAATTAACTACATTATTTAGCTTGTTTTCCCCAAAAGTGGGGTTAAGGCAAGGACCGCAGTACAGCCTGGAAAAAGACCTGTGGTCAAAACACATGTCAGCTGCGCCAACCCTATTAAATATTGATTCATTTCTTATTAATTGTACATGCGCAGTGTGGTTGCGTAATTGTTGAATTGTTGGTTTATTGGACACCCTCGGCATAGGGTACAGCTTGACACAACCACCCGCTGCAGTTACACTCAGACTATAATTTAGTTGCAGTTTAATCATTGTATTATTTTCATAAAAAGGTCATAGAACTGACATGCGCTTTCGGTTCCAGTCGTATGCCCCATATGTGTTCAGATTATCAAATAAGAACACTTAATATCCCCGAGCCCGCTAATTATGCGGGGCTCCTACTTGTTTCATCTTTCCCTCCATTACACTATATAAGTGCTACCACCTTCTTCCCTCACTCAGAAAGACTCCCTATCATTTCATTTTCCTTTCATTAATATTCTCCTTAAAAACATAATAATAATAAAAAGAACACACACCAAAGCCACACCACACCAACAATCTGACTTTCTGCATGCTCACAACCTCCCATTTACCCGTCCCCTACTTGGTACCACTTGCTAGAATATACTCACATGCGTGTGTTCACCCAAACTCCTCCGTCACAGGGTTCCAGCACCGCCTCGCATCATCTCCGGATCGGTGCCCCACTCCAACGAGCAGACAGAAATTCTACAAAGACAGCTCCTGTAGGCCGCTCAATATTGCACTTTTTCTTAGGACTGGTTGCTGTAGGTGAGTGCGGCCTCTCCAGAGAAGCAGTCTGGAAGCCTCCAATGGAACAGGGGTGCTGGGATCACATTGGGGTCACCAAATGAAGGCATGCCTTTAAACATTTGCATCTGAAAAAATACAACCTGCTAGGGCACAAAGGCACAGGATCCAAGATGCTCTTGCAAGTGAAATTAGTATTTATTTCTACAAAAATAGGTGCATCAGCAAAGAGCTCTGCTGCCATGGAGCGTTATGCCGAATATTGTACAAGCAGAATCTTATAAGGAGACACAGCATCATAGGTGACATCATTGTATACAGTAGAAACCTGTGTGGCTGGTTGGTAAGACCATATACATGGTCGCCTGCTCCATGGGGGATGCCAGGTCATTGGTCCCAGCCCAGTCTGTCCGTCTTCCATCACGTGGGTTCTGTGGGCTCATCGTCTCCAGGGAACCAAGGCCAAAAAAGCAATTTTTTACATTTGTGAACAGTGCTACTCCATCATTTTACAGTACACCTAGCAAGCTTGAAGACTGGCACAGGCAGAGTCTCAAGGTCACACGAACCCATACAAATTTCACTCATCCCGATCACATCTCTCGGCTTCTAAGGTGTCCACTCTCACTTTTGAACTGTAATTTATCCTTCCCTGTACCTCACACTACAACCCATGTCATTATGACATAAAGGTGTGATGACCATACTCTCTGATCTTTTTTGGTTGATCCGTTTATGGTCGGTGGGTCTGGGGAATTCAAGGATCTCAGAACTAGGGCAGTTGTAGGGGCTATCACTCATAGTTGGCTGGGTGGGGGTCAGAGGCCTGCTCTGGCCTGTTTTTGATAAAACCTACACCAAATCACCCAGTCACGGCCTTGTAGCCTTGCAGGGCACATTCTTTCTAGAACAAACATATTGGCAACAATGTGAGAACAAAGAAGGGTTTCTGTGGAAGTTGGCGGCATGGGCTTCTCTCATCAGCGTGTGGGCTTATTCAGATTACCCCTTCAGGCTTGTGGCCTGTGTCTAATACACTAAGTACTGCATGGCTTTAAAGGCCCTATGCTTCAACTATGGATACTTAATAGCTTCAACAATGGTGTTTGCTTATATGCACGCACTATGTCTAACTAGCTAAATTTCATAAAATATTATTATCGGGTGGGGATCTTTAGGAGACCCTATGCCCACTGTACTATTATACTTCTTTCAATGGGGCTCTCCTTACCTTAAAGTGCCTAGGGGGAGTGGGATGGGTTTGTTCCCTTCCCAACAGGACACTCACAGACCTTGGGACGAGAACAAACTGAGACTGTGGAATGAAGGAAGATTAAAGCAAGATACTACTGTGAACAACCAAGGGAAGGGAGTATGGAACCCACATGATAAAGGCATACCCCAACCTTTAACAGTTGGAATTACGAACTGTGCAGAAACAAGTAGTTGAAAGGTAGACTGTGAGTGAACATGTGAAGGGGGTCAGGGACCAAAGTTGGGGAAGTGCTCCCCAAACTATATTCAAGAGGAACACAAAGCTGATATGTTCCAGTAGCAATTGGAAGGATAGTGAATCAAGGCTGTGGGTGAAGTTAAAAGCAGGGAGACAAAAGTGAGATTTGAAGGACATTGCATATCCTACTCGGCAACAATGTGGACCAAAAAGAGGGAAATAGAGAATATGGTCTGAGACCCACAAGTGACAGGAGAAATCACAGCACAGCCTAGCAAAGTCAACCAGGCTATTTTAACTTGTCAAAGCCTCTAGGAGGCGGGTCTGCTCATAAAGAAACCCACTTTGTGCAACACTGGAAAGGCTCTGAGAAAAGGGAATCAACCCCCAAGATTTGTGGAATTTTGTTTGTTTTTCTACACCTTTTTTAAAACTTTCATTTGGATCTGCCAAGCTGGGCTGCAGGACTGGAGCCAAGGGACAATTTCCTTTTTGCCTTATATTAAGTTTGGTTTGTTAGGGACAGGTGAGGATTTGGACATAGGATGGGAAACTTTACTCTGGACATCCTGACACTGGCAGTTTCATCAGCTAGTTTTGTTGAGGCAGGGAAACCCCTCTTAGAGGTAGGTCTAGATAGGATTTCCTCCAACCCCCTTATGTTATTATGAATACAAGTATTTATTAACCAACAAGCCACCCTTGTGTTTGTCTCTTAATCCCAGAAGCTCACAGCATGGATAGAAATTGCAACCCACTTCCAGTTTCTAGTCCTCATACACATGATGTCTAAAAGTTGCCTCCTTGAATTTAAACAGTTGCTTTACAAAATATGCTAGTAACTATTCGATATCCCCCTTTATCTAAACAATGTGTGGCTCATGATGGAAAGAAATAAGCAATTTCAAGGACAGTTGCCCTGATTGCACTGCCAGATTTTTTAATTTTCATGTATTATGTTGGCTTGTCCTAATTCCAATAGATCAACCAGTTTTAACACCTCACAGAGTGACACAGTGCAACGGTTAAAGGAGTAAAGACGTCAAGAACAATCATTTTCCAACATGTTCCACTGTATTTTGAGTAGTTAGGCAGCTGACAGCACTTGTTATTGCAGTGGTCAATCGCGGTGCGGCACTGTTCTTGGAGATGCTGGCATTTCGGTTTTCCACTGGTAATACGTTGGTGGTGGCATGACTGCAGGTTCCCTAAGGACAGGCTACAGTGGGTGGTATTCTTCTTGTTCAAAATATGCTTGTGAGATCTCAGTGATATATTCAAGTTGAGGATAGTCCATTTCATTGAGGTACCAATATTAAATGGGTGCTGGGGGAGAAGACGACTCCTGGTACGTGGTTGGGCATAAAAGTCTAGTGAATGAAATTGCCTTGGACAGAACGTCCACATTTTCTATTTCATATAATGGTGAGTAGTGGCTTGTAAGTAGGTCAGCACCACATGGGTACATGGCCAATCAAGGTGCATGCATGGAGAGTTTCTGTCTGCAGCTGCTGTTGTCTGCTTTGTGATGACAGGTACTGGAAAAGATGACATATTGCCCAGTGATTACAATAATATATGAGCCTTGTTTATTAGCAGGCGTACTTTCTTAGAATCACAAAGGTCTAGTGGCATACCTCCTTTATCCATGACATGTTTACAGAAGCATGCTATGGAAGTTCACATGAGGAAGAATTTCCCAATCGGTGATAATGAAGCTAAGGAGCCATCTGACACAACCTTTTTTCAACAAAGGAGTAGTTATGTACATCTATAGTCAGCATTATGCAACGGTTGTGGTTCAAGAGACATCACTTTTCATGTGCTTTTTGATATTTTGCAATATGCAAAAAAGTCTCAGCAATTGTAAACTAGCACATTAAAGGGGAAACATGTTGTTTACATTCCTTTGGATCTGCTGGCAAATATGGTGTTCCGATGGGGCTTGTTAACATACGAGAATCAGCAAAATCCTCTGGTGTAATGGTGTGGGATGATGTGTCAATTGCCTGCAGCGAGGGCCAAAGATATGAAAGATATGAACGATGCTTTCTCGTGTGTGCACACGGGAAGGTGGAGCCCACATTGCTCCATGGATTATTTTGCAAGAGGATTTATTTTGCATATATTCCAGGTTGCATGATGGGCTTGTTGATTTTCTGATGTGGAAAATACACGCCCAGATGTTTTGGCTGCTGAGATGGGCCCACACTCTCTACTTCTTCAGTTTTTCTTAGTTTTTTGGGGGGAGGATGACGTATAGATGCTGTTGCCAGAGAAGACAGTTGTCTTAATATGAAAGATTGCAAAGATGTAATACTAAAAGCATGTTTTTTCAGGCCATTATTGTAAAGGACTGTACACTGAAGCATGATTAGCATTTGAAGCGTGCTTCCAAGGCACAGTGCATGCACTTGACAATTGCATTAATTTGGTAATGTCTGTATCTTCTTGTTCTATCTCACTGCCTTCCTCACCATCTGTGTTATCGTCAAAGGAGTCATGTCTGAAAAGCAATATTGAATTACGAGATGGAGCATAGTATTGTTATATATTTCCATATCTGTAGATTGCTGTCTTTTTTTACTGAGGGGATGTTATCTCTTCCCCTTCTCATGCCTCAGATGTTGTGGTCTGAATGTCCACCTCCTTTTGCTTCTTCTCCATTAACATCATCCTCTGTCATCAGATGCAAGTGTGGCAGCTATGCATGGCCAACTAGTACATTTCTTCCCAGGACTCTAGGCAAACCTTTAGATAGATGTACCTGTTCTTTGCAGAGCCAGAGTTGTGCAATTACTGCATTTTCAGTGTGGCCATTACACACCAACATAATGCCTGGGATTCTTCAATGCATGCAACCGCTGTTGTAGCACGTGACAAATTCACCAGAGACACATTCCTCCTCCAACCTCTATCATGCTTGTTTACTATAGCAGATTTAGTCACGTTAATTATGTTCACCTACGGCCTACAATGATAAGTCTGCCTACAAATGCATTTGTGTTCTATCTTACCTGACATTTGCTTGTTTGGTTCTCCCTCAGTTGGCCTTCTTTCTGCCTAAAAAATGTGCAAGGGGTTCTCACAGGATTGGTACTCCCCTACCTACAAAGTGCACATCCATGTATTCCTTCTCAGCATTCTCTCTCTACTACAAAATGCAAATGTGCCTAACACTGCTTTGGTCTTCTCCTCTTCCTACACAAATCATGTGTGATGGGTACTGCTTTATCAGTTTCCTTATCCTAAAAAACCTGCTTGATGCTCTGGACACCTACAAAATGCATGTGTTCCAAAAACAACATTGCCTTTCTTTCCCATCCACAAAATGCATGTGTGTCTAACACTGCCCTGGCTTCCTCCTCCACCTACAAGATGTATGTGTCTTTCTCCCTGCTATGATAGTCTAACCTGCCTACAAAATGCATGTGTGCCTACCACTGCCTTCATACTGTCTTCCACCCAGGAAATACACATTTAGTTCTCCCTGCTTTGATATTCTCCCACCAAACTGCAAAATGCACAAGTGACTAACACTCCCTTGACTTTCACCTCTGCCTAAAAAATGCATATGTGCCCCTCACTGCTTTGATGTATTCCGACATAAAAAAAACACACATGTGGTTTGACATTTTTCCCTCCTACAAAGGCATCTGTGTCTAACACTGGCTTGGCATTCAGACCACATGCAAAGTGCATGTGTGCCTATAACTGTCGTGGCTTTCTAGTCTGCCATAAAAATGCACATATGCCTAACTCAGCCTTCGTGTTCTCCCCATCTACAAAATACACATGTTGATCTCCCTAACTACACAGTGCAAAAGTTCCTAACACTACCTTACCCTTCTCCACATGCCTCTCACTGATTTGGTAGTTTCCCCACCTATAACATGCACACGTGGTTCTCAATGCTTGCGCATTCTCCCCACCTAGAAAATGTACTTGTTCCTAGCACTGCCTTGGCAGTCAACCCATGTTAGGACATTTTTTTTCTAAGGTCCACCCAAAGGAATCTATACAACTACAACTATGCCAATACAAAACTCCAACTCTTAGTACAGGCTGGTACCACCTAGCATTTACGGTAGCAATGGTAGAGAAGCAAGGCTTATTTTAGGAGGGAGAGAGGGCTGTAGGAAGGTACAAATAACTTCATACATATAGGGCCTCATCACGAGTTCGGCGGTAACCCTTAAATCCGGCGGTAACGGTGTTTGCGCTGCCAATACCGCTTCACCAGATCACAAGTACAAATCCCGCCAGCGCAATTACAGCTAGCTGTAGCACAGCTGGCTGTAATAGCGCCGGCTGTAATAGCACCGGCACCCATTCATACTATTACAGAGCCATCACGAGTCCGGCGTGGGTGCATTTAGTGCCAGAAAACCGGCGGAAAATCCGCCGAATATACCCCTAGCCAAATGCTGGAGGTAAAAGAGCACAGGAGACTGCAAAAAGTTCCCAGGTGAAACCAATGCCAATCGGAGGCCTACAAAGGACCCGCACATGCACAAAACACACTTCCAAACACCATGCTGCCATTTGGAGCCGGAAGCCTTGATGTGTACATCTACCTGCTGTGCCTGGAGCTACAGAGGCCAGCCAACCAGGCCAGGGCCATGAGAGCACAGGGTGCGGTGGGAATGAGGAGAAGGAGGAGGAGAGTATCACTAGCAAGGCGGACTGCCATCCCCAGGGACAGGCCAACACCCTATGCCCTGACTGATGGGCAGTTGGTGACCGAGTATAGGCTGGACATGGCAACCATCACACAGTTGTTGGACACAGTCCAGGCTGACATAGGCAGCCGTATGGCTATCAGCACTGCAGTGCCCCCGCTCGTGAAGCTTGTGTCCGTGCTACAATACCTTGAGACTGGCAGCTACCAACTCACTGTTGCCATGATGCATGCCATGGACCAGTCCACCTTCAGTGCTGTTCTGGTACAGGTGCTGGATGCACTGCTGTTCCATGTCAATGAGCACATTGCATTGGCAGCCACACATGCACAGGTGAAGCAGCTGAAGGGCCAGTGCCATGCCATTGGACAAGTCATGAACGTCAAAGCAGCCGTGGACTACACACATGTAGCACTAGTAGCACCCAGGGTACATGATGGGGCATACAGAAACCGTAATAATTACCATTCCATTAATGTGCAGATGACATGTAAACCTGACCTAACCCTCAGCCACTGCTGTGACAGCTATGCAGGATACACCCACGTCTCCATGATCCTGTGCAATAGTACCCTGCCAGCGAAAATGTAAAGGCACCGAGGCCTCAACACATGGATGCTGGGTGAGTACAAATGAAGTCCGAAATGCATGTCAAATGACATCTGATGGGGGGTGGAGACACACAGTGAGGTACATGCATGCCAGCAGAAGACATAGGCAGCACTAGCACTGCAACTTTCCCATGCATGCCCCTTGCATGAGAACCCTTGGACATGTGGAACACATCAGAACACAGCCAGTCTGAATGTTAAAGACATGTGGGAGCACAGTCAGATATGGAAGCCCAACTACCACAATGGATCCTGTGTGTCTCGCAGTGTTGCTCCCCATCCTGACACACCATAGACATCCCACCCCGGCCACCCGACAGTCATGGCAATGGTGCCCGAAAGTAGGCACATCCACAACAACACAACACACAAGTTGCTCGATCCACGACAATGTACATCCCTGAAACGATCAGTCCTGATTGGCCAATCACATGCCTGGATAAGTGTACATAATAGTGCCAATCGTCAAACGCAACACCACCCAATGACACATGGACGACCAACATGCCGCATGAACGTGCAGATACAAGGGTCCCCTCATCCAGTGACAAGGGACAGACCTGATACATCTAGACAAAGGTATGGTGCTAGCAGTAAGTAGTCCATCGATCTGATGCTGCCCCTTGCACAGCACACACCACATTGGAAGTGACCATATGACAAGTAGTACACATGTACCACATGAGTGTGATACACGTGAAGACTGACACATACATCGAAACACAGCTGCATATCGACCTCAGACCATGCAAGTCCTGCAAGATGCAGTGTGCATGGCATCATAACAATGAGATAGCATGACCTCTTCAACACAAACTTGATTGTGCTGCCAATGCCACTGATTATTGTGCCTTGTGCACCCACTGAACCAACCTTGTCCTCATACCTGCATTCCCTCCCCTGCAGGTGATTCATGATGTCCCCAGTACACATGGCTCATGTCACCTGTGCGTCATCCACACACTCAAGCTGAGCGGGCATACAACATTGCCCATGGACGTACACATATCTGCGTTGAGTGGGCATTTGGACTGCTGAAGGCACGCTATTTGTGCCTATACCGTACGAGAGGGGCGTTGACATATGCACCTTGAAAAATCTGCAAACTTGTCCAAACATGTGCCAATCTGCACAAAATTTGCTGTTGCAGGAATGTGCCACTGCCCCCGATGACCATGCGCAGCCACCTGAGGCTGGAAGTTAAGATGAGGATGTGCCCGAAGCTGGTGCATGAGTACAAAGGGATGGGGTAGGGGTAGGGAGGGGAGGTTAGCCAGACAAGGCTTGATTTAAAATTGTCACAGTTACGGTTGATGGGTACATGTACTACATATCACTTGTACATTAAAGATCATATGATCACAATCATGAATGTCCATGCTTTCTATGAATTTTGAACGTGATTTATTAAATGTTTCACAATCCCCCCTGCCCCCAGTGAACTCCCCAGCACACAATCCACCCTGCCCCCCAGTAAACTCCCCAAACAGTGTAGGTAGGTGCATGTTCTCAGGGCCCGCAAAAACTGTGGCATGTCCATCTATGATGGTTGCGGGCGCTTTCCAAGTCCTGGCCCCCCTGGTGAGCACGCTCTCATGTTGCGCATTGAACAGCGCCTAGGTGAAGGCTCCAGGGACCTCTCAGTGGGTGTAGTAGAGGTTGATGGGATGGCTCCTGTGACCTGCAGCCGCTGACGGAGAAGATTGTTTGATTCCCTTTTCTGCTCTGCATGCGCAGATAGTCCCTCGCACAACTCCCGTACCCTTTGCCCGAAACCTGTCAGGGGCACAGTGCATCCCTCCACCACTTTACGGGTCCGCACGTTGTCTCGGCCCATGAACTTATTGGCATCCCGTATCCCACGTGTGATGGCCTTGCTGTTGCGGCTGTGCTCTTTGAGAAAAAATTGGGGGTTGGACTAGTAGACAGAGGATGATGGGATACACTAATATTTTTTTGCTTGGTTTATATTTCCAAGCATTTCATTTTATTCAAAAAAGCTTAAAACAATTATTAAACACAATTCTAATGATACATTGTGGCTCATTCACTATCAATCATTCACATTCATGCTCTCTTCAACATACTGGGCCTCATTACGACCCAGGCTTTGGACCATGGTGCTAATAGTACCATGGTCCATGCCGGTAACTTACCGACTCCACCATGGCGGAATGGGGAATTACCAGCCCATTCCGAGGTTGGCGGGGCGGTAATTCCCCATGCCGCCATGGCCCTTCCCCATTCCCATTTTTGCCCCATAGGGCTCAATGGGAAAGGGGAAGGCGCTAAGTACGGTACCGCTAATTGCGGTACCGTACTTAGCACCAAGGTCCCTTTGCGGCACCCTACTTTAACGGCTGGTCTGTACTGATTTACTGATGTATTGTACAAATAAAGGTTCATTTTGTATATACACAGGCAAAGATAATTCTTTAGAAAGGTGAGTATTATTATAAGTCATGAACACAATATAAAAACTGACACAATACTTATGGCAAGTAAGCCAGAGTATAACACACATTTAGAATGGCAGTATGCCTCAAGATGAGTAAAACCAAATTATTAGACTTTTGGAATGGCAGTATGGAATTCAAGGTAAGAAGACCCTATTGGTAGTGAACTATTGCACTTGTTCAGTTTCAGGAATAATTTAGTTGCATCAACATTACTTTCTAGAATGGTGGAACACAATTTAAAGGTGAGTAAATAATGTTGTAATACTTTTCAGAATGGCAGAATTCAATTCGAAGGTAAGTAATAATTTTGTAACAGTTGTTATTTACACCAACACATAGCAAGTAAGTACTTTGCAACACTTGTTATAATTTCTTCACAGAGGCCTTATACTTCAGAAGTCCTTCCCTAATCTAGGGCATGATTGTGCGCAGAAGGGGACACTAGTCGTGGAGGGGCCAGTAGTAGGCAGCACATGAAAAGGCACACACTGTAGGAAAGTCAGAGTTCCAAAGGATTTCTCGTCTAACAAGTAACAGACTTTAGAGACAGTAGAAGTGGTGAGGGAATTCATAGAATGCTCCCTACAAGTGTCCCAGCAGTAGGGCTGGGCTAACAGTATGGGCAACCTCCCGCACACATAAATCACCTCCCTAGCCACACAGAAGTGACACAAAGACTTTAGGTAGGTTTTACCACAAGCTACAGAGTACTTCAGTAGTGAAGCAGATGTTACAGATGGATGCCTTCATGATGCAGTATGACAGGACATCACAAGCACAAGCTCACAGGGCACCACAATAATCTCTGGATTCTTGTTTGTGGTGATGAAACAAAGGACCCTGGATGGGAACTTGCGGCACCAGTTGAGAGGAAAGGCTCTGAACAAAGGATGTGTTGGTGCTTCTAGTGGCTCTGTATATTTGGCGCCATTGTTAATGTACCTGATCGATTTGCCTTCCTATCTCAGTCCAGTACTCAGATGAGGGGGCTCCAATGAGTTAAATCTTGCTTCTGGAGGTCCAGTATGAGTCTTCCAAGTTTACAGTGATATTCATTCTTCGGAAAAAGATGCATAGCACTCAGGCTAGAGGTCCCAGGGTATTGGCGGTTTTCAGCCCAGAAAGGTCAAAGCTCATTGTGGGATGACTCAAAATGATAGATCCCACTAGTCTGTGCATCAAAGTCAATTGTCTTTTGGACTCCTCTGTTGCATGGAAGAAGGGGTCAGCACAGGTAGCATTTACACAGCAGGCATCTCCAGTCGCTGAAATTAGCTATAGCCTTCTTCTCTTCCTCTTCCTCATCAGATTCAGCTGCAGTGGTTGACTTGTCTTCAGCTTCCAGATCCAGTTAATTTATCCAAGAACCCAGCAAAAAACCACCTATGCTACATTCAAATTTTCGGGACTGGTTGTCTTTTTTTAGGACAGCCAGCCTCCCAGTTGGAAATGTTTATTAGTATTTATGTTTTATTTATTTATTTCCATTTTTAGTTTACATTAAACATTTAGCAAACCATTCAGTAAATTAGGTAGTTCCTTTTCTTCCATTGCTTCCATATGTATCCGTGTGGCCCTTGATGGTTTGCTGGTCACAGTATGCATCAGATTCTCCAAAACGTTCTTAAAGTATCTTGCCATTGCAATTATCACTAAGGTTTGTGTTCCACTCAGTCAAGCTTTCCACCAATCCTCTGTCATCATCGTCCAGAAATTTGTAAAAAAAATGCCCACAATAATGGGTCCTTTTCACACTGAAGGCAATGCAGGTAATAAACAGATGGGCGAGAGTTTCTTTCAACTCTTCAATTTTACAGAATCGGCACCCATTATCGCTAGCTTCATTTTTGAGTCTCACTGCCATGATTTCCTTGGACCTGTAGAGATTAAATCAAATCCAAATAAATGTTGGTTGTATCATTGAGTCTGGGCATTTCTTTAGGTAGGGTTGGCTCTCCCCCTGCTTTCCAGACTTGGCTGCTAGATGTTTGTAGTTTCAGCTTGTTCACCTCTTCAATGTTGTTTATCCAGTCCTGTTCTCAGAGTTTATTCTTCACTTTTCCTGGGTTGGTCAGAGGTCTTCCACCGAACTGTCTATGAATGTGAGCAGCTTATTACATTTGTTCCCAATGAGGATAACGTTTTGTTATGGTCATTTATTAGTTAATGCTTGATCCCCTTGTTCATATCCAGTGGATTTAGGCTTCTGTATTTCCCAAAAAGGTTGAGCGTTTTCCATTGGGCTGCAATTTTCAAAGAGCCAAGCCCTAATTAATTTATGTCTACCTGTATGGGTATTGATCGAGGTAGGCCAAGGACCCTTTTCCAAATAAGTCCTTCTTGGTGGGTCCAGACCTTAAGTGGTAAATCTACAAGTACGTCAACACCATATGTTAGAGCTGGAATGACCTTCACAGTGTAGAAGTCCAGAATTGGTTTAAGCAAGTATTTGCAGCATTTCTGTTTGTGGATTAATGCTTGGCCAGCAAGCGCACCAGCCTTCATTTTTTAGAAATTCAGAGGTGTGGATCTCAACTGTACTCTTCAAAATAAAGATCCCTGAGTATTTGAAGCATGGTACCGTTGCAATTTTTGACTGTCTCAGGTACCATTTAAATGACTTTTTCCTTGCTTCACCACCCTTTTTTAGGTTTGGGACCTTAGTTTTTTGTATATTAATTTCTAGGTTGTTTTGCTCTGCATACTCCTGTAATCTGTCTAGCTGTCTTTGTAAACCCACTTCGGTATAGTCAAGGAGGACTAAATCATCTGCTTATAATAGATGTGTGACCTTAATTTTTCTGACTTTGGGAGGAAAACATCTGGTTTGCTCCATAAACTCAGCAATATACAGGTTATAGAGAGTAGGGGCCAAGGAACAGCCCTGTTTAACACCTCGTTTTTTTTGGATTTCCTCACTTATCATCCCAGTGGTGGAGAAACACATTCTTATAGTTGTATTGGTGTAGAGCCCCTGAATTTGTTACAATAGATTTAGTTTCTTCCAGAGGAGATCTCGATTGAGGCTGTCGAAGGCTTTGGAAAAGTCGGTGCACGCCAGACTTAGTCTGCTGTTATTACAAAGGGTCTGTGCTTTAAGTAGGTTAATCAAAAAGGCTGAGGGGAGGTCCTCAGCCCCTTGACAAAACCCACTTGAAACTTGTAATTTAGACCATGTGTCTATGACCATACTGTCAATATTTTTATATGCAGAGTTGCATAAATTTTTCTTAGCACGTCCAGGAGGGCGATCAGCCTATGGTTATTGGGGTCGGAGCGGGTGCTTCTTTTGAAAACTGCAATTACATGTGAAGTTTCCAGGATAGCATGATAGTTTTAGAGATGAGAACATTTTGGAGCACTAAATCTGACATGTTGGCCCACTGCTCAGGATTTTCTTTTTACATGTGGTTTGATACCCCATCCGAACGCGGGGCTTGGAAAGAGCTCATTCTTTTGATCATGGTGATGAGATCATCATGTTCATATGGTAAATGCCAAATAGATGATGTCACTAAGGGCATATCTTTTGCTGGGGCAGATTGTTGAAAAGAAAACCAAAGAAATCAATCAAATTTGACTCAGTCACGCTGTTTACTTGTTGGTAGTGCTGGGTCTTATACAGTGACCTGATCAGGGACCAGGTCTCTGCTATTGATTTTCTGCCCCGAGATCTTAGCATAGTCTCTGTGCCATGTTGGAGTAAGATGCTTCTGTGGTTAATACACCAAGATTTGTAATTGGCCTTTATTTGTTTAGTTTCTGCCTCAGATGTGGCATTCAGGTGTTTCTTAAGTGCCCGTAAAGCGTGTCTCATCTCCTTTCTCTTTTTGACCAATGCGCAATCAAAGGTATGTTGGTGTATGCTTTCTTGGCTATGGAAGTTGGCTTTTCTTTTGGCATGGTAGAGGGTCAAAATAATGGTGTAGTCCACTGCAGTCCCAGGCCTCTATGTGTATGCAGCATTTATTTGCGCTGAGAGAGTTTTAGTAGATCACTCTACAGCTCTTGCGTTCATGCTTAACCTATTTCCATTATTAGTCACTTCTACTTGGAAGTCACTTTTCTTTGTGGGTTTTATGGTCTCCTCACTCCAGATAAGCTTTAGACAGTTGTGGTTGCTTCGAGAGGAAGTACTACTTCCAAAGAGGTGACATCCTTGATTATGTTTCTTGAGATAAAGATGTAGTCAATGACCAAAGATGGGGCCCCTCTTTTCCAAGTTGGATGCTGAAAAAAGTTTTCTTCAAAACATCCATTAGTCACGTGCATGTCCTGGCTGGTCATCAGACCCCTCCATCGGGTTTTTTTTTTTTCTGAGGTTGCAAGGCTGGGATCTTTATCTTCTATGTCACGCTTATTTTCCATCGATGGGTAGCAGATGTGAAAGTTACAACATAGGGGTTACTCCAATTATATACTTCATCAATGGCTTCTGCCAAGTTCTCCCACATCTCTTTTATGTCTAAATCAATGACACTCCACTAGATGTTGATGAGTGACAGGTGGCTTAACGTATGCTTTATATGAAGGGTACGGCTTTGTAACTTCCTCAAGATGATATGTTGGAGATAAAAGACCTTTGTTGATAAGTTTAATTATCTGAGAGTTTGCTTTGACGTTGATCAGAGTTAACAGCCGAGCTCTAGGTCTACCCGTGGCCCCTCTGAGGGCTGGATTGAGGATTGGTGTAAAGCCATCCAGGGATGACTCTGAGGACAGCTACATCTCCTGGAGACATATAAAGTCCATATCATCCCAAGGAAAATGCCGGAACGAACACCCCAAGGCACCAATTACGCTTCTGAAAGATGAATGCGGAGAACCCTGAAGAGCACAAACCACTATCAATGACATATTTACCACTTATTATACCAAGCTCTATAGACATGGCTTGTGTATTTCAGCGGCAAAGTTAACACAAGTTTTCGTTGAAATTACACTCCCCTCTCTTAATAGTGATCAACGCGACCTTCTAGACCAACCGTTTACTTTGCAGGACATGGAGGAAGCGATGGCTACAACTGCTGCGGGCAAAGCGCTTGGAGGTGACGGCCTCCTGACCGAGTTTTATAAGACTTACAGAGGGGAATTGGAACCAATGCTCCTAAAGGTCTTCGAGGAAGCCTTTGAGTCTGGGATACTCCCGAACTCAATGCGGGAAACGTGGGTAGTACTGATTCTTAAACCCGGAAAGTCGGCAGATTCATGTGACTCATACAGACCACTGGCTATGCTAAACACTGATGTCAAGTTATTGACGACTATGTTGCATCACAACACTGATACACCCAGATCAAACTGGCTATGTGCCTGCCCATAGTACTATCTTAAACCTGCGCAGGCTGCAGCATATTGTTGAACAGACAAATGATAGTCTGGGGCAGTATGTAGTGGCCACAATAGACGCTATGAAGGCTTTCGATTCGGTTTATTGGGAGTGGATGGAAGCCGCATTGAAGGCCTTTGGATTTGGGGACCATTTCTGGATATTGCTTAAGATTCTTTACACCTCTCCTATTGCTATGGTTAAAACAGGGAGGCACATATCTAAACTATGGGATATAAAGAGAGGGAAATGACAAGGGTGCCCTCTCTCGCCGATGTTATACATACTAGCACTTGAACCCATCACAGTGTATCTCAGGCAGGAGTACCTGGAAGCCAGAATGTGTATTGGTGGTACTACTCACTTACTTTCATTTTATGCAGATGACGTATTACTCTATCTCTGCCAACCACAGCACAACCTATCCCTCCTATTGGAAATACTATCACTTTGCCAGTCTATCAGGGATCACATTTAACAAACATAAGTCATGTCTCTTCCCTGTTGCAGAGTTGAATGATGTTCGACTAACTTCCACGCTAGATTGGGGACTGGAATGGAGGCATGATAGTTTCAGGTACCTAGGTATACAGGTGGCACACACTCCAGAATGGACACATGTGTTAAACACACTGCAGAAAGTGGAGGGGGTAAAAAGATCCATGGTGTTCTGGTCGCGTCTCCGCCCCACGCTTATGGCCGGAATAGACATCACAAAGATGATCATGCTACCAAGGCTGCTGTATGGTTTCACTGTTATTACTTATTACATCAAAGTCCCCTTTTTTGGGAGTTGGAAGCATTACTTAGGGATTTTGTATGGGGCCCTAAAAGGCATAGATTGCCCATTAATACACTGTCCATTCCATTCGAACATTGTGGGGTTCAACTACCTAGGCTAGAATTTTATTATTTAGCAGCACACCTCAGTTTTCTTGCCAAATGGATGGCAGACGATTAAAACATGGAGCACACCCTACTAGGGACCTTGATTCATCCATTGTGGTTGCAGGACAAACTCTGGCACCTGCCCCGCACCCTATGTGCCCAGCCTTTGTTGTTATCAGTGGATAGGGCAATATGGCAGAGGACATGGAAAATCTTGAAGGATCCATTCCCCTACTCACCGCATAGACACATATTGATTGGCGACAAAAGAGACCCTGGTGAAATCATGATTATGCAGCGCTGGAGGAGGTGGGCATTGCAACATGGGGGGATTTGTATGAAAACGGTACCTACAGGGAATTTTCAGACCTTATGCAAAAGGAGGGGCTATCTGGGGGTAATTTCTGAGATATATGCAGATTACTAAATTCGCAAAACAAACCTGGCCAGATTGTTCGACAGAACTACAACCAAATGCACTCCTGTCGCTTATGTATGAGTTGGAAAGTGGCTGGAGGCCTGTGTCTCGGTTGTACAAGGCCCTTATTGATGGCACGCTCACAGAACATTCACAGCTTAAAACTAGATGGGAGACAGACTTGGGTACAACCTTTACAGACAAACAATGGCAATGGGTACTTGGCCACGGAGAGAATGTCTCATGCAATGCAAGGTTTAGACTCTTTCAGATTCATGTTTTACATTGTACATATTTAACTCCGGCCAGGATTGCCAAATTCAACAAAGAGGCAACATCTAACTGCCCTAGGTGTGGCAGAGCGGATGCACACATGATGAATATGTTCTCGGAGTGCGTGAATGTGCAGGGATTTTGGAATGCGCTCAAGCTCACCAGCGTTAATGCAGGCATCACTAGGTACCAATGGACCCCACAAGAATGCATTCTGGTTATGTATCCTAGGGTTGGTAAACACAAACACACCATCAGATTTATGGATTTAGCCAGCATTTTGGGCAAAAGATGTACTGCCATGACGTGGACGTCGAGTAAGGGGCAGAGGTTTGAGGTGTGGCTGAGTGAAATGCAGCGCTGGAGTGCGGCAGAGACGATGGCTTGGGGTCAAGCTATAGATGTACATGGTGGAGAAGTGGGCCTACTCTTCGAGGCATGGAAATCCTTGGTTAACTCTGCATTATACCCCTCAGATGACAAACCCCCATGAACTGCAGATAAAGATGCATGACATCCTTTTCTTAATTTGCCAAATGAACAATGTAGATCCAGATACTTGCACCTATACCTGAGTATGAGCCAATACAAGTGGTGAGGGGAGGACCCATAATACGGTAGCATAACTAGTTGGTCTGTTTCTTTCTCTCTTTTTTCTTTCTTTTCTCATTTGGTTGACCTATGGTAACATGATATGCCCAATTGACTCTTGATATTGCTTGTTGTTTTATTTGCTATGTTTGACAAAATGCCAATAAAAAACATTAAAGAAAAGAAAAAATCATCCCAAGGAAGGGCTCCATCCTCCAGTAGGTGGGAGAAACCTCTCATATTCCAGGATAAGAGGATTAAAGCACTTTGTGGTTTCTCTCTGCTGCGTTTTTGTTTGGTTGCCAGAACTGCGGGAAGGCAAGCCCATTTTGCTTCTTCAGTGTAATGCATGGTAGACTGATTTTTCTGTGGCATCTTCTTGGTCTGGTTTTTTCCTACTTCACAGTTGATGGTCAGAGTTAGGTTAGGTTATGGATTCTCCTTTATCTACTTGTCTACAGGTCTTTCCAGGTAGATATAGGTTGGGAGACTCATGTTGTGGGCTTCTTGTCTTCCTGGAGTCATGGCCTCCCTTTTTGAGGTCATTCCAGATCCTTTGGTCATCCCTAGGTTGACTTGATTGGTCAGAGTTGTTTATCACTTCAGACTCCTTGAAGACATCTGTCAGATCAAAGCCCATCATCGGAAAGATCGCTGTTGCAGTCAGGAGTAGATTTTTTAACTATAGTGGATCTCAGATGCAGATGGATCAAGTCTGATCGCTCTTCTATACGGAACTCTACTACAATAACAATTTAACTAATGAATTGCCTCAGTTGTGGAATGCAGTGGCATAATCTTACCACCTTGTGCCTATTTAAAATAAAATGATCTCTCTCATTGACCACTCTTTCTAGTCTTAGACAACTTGAGTAGTCTTTTGTGGAATAGGTGTGTCCGGTATATGGTTTTGTCGTTCTTGGCTCGTGGTCCGCTATATGTCATGGAGTGCGGGTCATTCTTCATTCTGTAGCCTCCCAATGTTGGCTACTATGCCTATTATGCGGGTCCCGTCTAATAGTGATGTACTCCTTGGGGCATTTATCCTCGCTATTAGCCGTATGGCTAGTGATTTTAAAGATTGAATCAGAGCACATGGGCCTCTCTTGACTCGTTTCCTTATGTTCCAGTAATAGAGTCCTGGTGTAAGATATTTGTTTTTTCTCTGCTTTGAATTTAGCAATAAGGCGCTCTCATGTTTCAGCTTTCGTGAGGAAGGGCGACCATCCTAGTGCCTCACTAGCTATAATAGCTGAACCATTTTCGGCAGATGGAGAGGTCACTTCCTCTACTACTGAGTCGCTTGCTTTATGTTCCTCGCTCCTTGCAGGAATATCAGTTTTGTTTTCTTCAGTCTAATAGACGGATAGACCAAGGACAGGGTTATGTTCTCCATGAGTTGTCTGAACAGCATCTTCCTATTGGGAGGCTTGTATTTTCCTTGTAGTATTCGGTTTGTTCAGTTTGCCTGCTTTAGGTTTCCCCTGTTGCTTGCTGACTTTCGGAGACTGTGACAGTTTTTTAAAAAAAGCTTCTTGCTGCATTGCCACATGAACGATGTATGGTTCTTGAGGGGATAGATGTTAGGACCTTATTTTTATTTCCAAACAGACAGTAGATTTTGTATCCTACCCTCTTCTCAGTGTTATTGGAATTGGGAGCTGGTTCTGAACCTGTTGTAATTGTTTTGTCTCCATCCCTCATCTCGATGTTCTTGGAATCATGTGCTGCTTCTGGAAAGGTTGTGCTTATTTAGTGGTCTGCAATCACCCCTATCTCTTTATCAATATTTTCCAATGGAGTGCCTTCTTCTGACCCAACCTCCTTAATCAAACTCTCTGATAGGATGATATGTCCTTGCCTGAGTTCCTCACGAGTTGGATTGGATTTTTTATAGGAATTCTTAGAGATAGTTCCCAAATATGGATGGCATTCTCTTGTGTACCTTTCTGTGGTTCTCTGTCTATTTTTCTTGCCAGGGTCTGGTCTGTCTTCGGCTTCTTGAATGCACCATTGCCAGTAGGGTGGTATGATTAGACAGAGTATCATGGATACCTTCATAGAGCTTCATAAAAGGCACCATTGTGATGGTAATCATGGACATGTGGGTAAAAGGATCTTGTTTTGATGACCTGGAATGTTTGGCTTCATGCTGCTCTGCTTAAGAGAGACCTGCCTTGCTGCTAGTCATGTCCTCCATGGTAGAAAAATTATGGATGGTACTGGAGAGGTTTGAATCCAAGGGTAGTGGAGGAGCCCGATGGACTGGCTCATGGGATATTAGTGTTGTCTTTCCTATCTGCTCACTGTTAGCTTGCCCAATATCCTCTGGATTGTGGCTAGGGGGTCTGCCACTTTTGGCTGGGGGTTCTTCATTTCATGCAAGTACTCTATCAGATGTGTTCTTCATTTTCCGTAATGTTTTTCCACTCACCTCTTCCTTCCACATGTTGTTTAAGGTTTCAATCCTTGCTCTCAGGACCTCAATATCTCGTTGCACATCTGCTAACAGGATGCTTGAAGGCTCTTGTCGATCTTTTGTTTATAGCTCTACACTTAATACCTTAGTATAGTTTTCATTGGCTCCTCCTTTCACCGGGTCTCTAATGACATCAATATGTTCTTCCTCATGCCTTTCCCATAGAGAAGAATTAGAAAATAGTCTGGGCTGTTTGTGTGCTTGCCAGATTCTTTCTGGTGGTTCCTCGTAGGTGGAATGATTGCTATAGGAGCCAACTAGCAGTGGAGAAACTGAGAGATGGTCTTCTTCCTGCATAGTGCCCACCAACAATTCAGCATTGGTTAATTCAAGTGAGGGTGTTTCTGAAAATGTCCATCTGGTTTTGTCTTTCAAATGCACGTTTTTGGACAAGGTTGGCGCAAGTGTAAGATATGTTCTTGCCACCCGATCTGGCCTGTTTTGAGTGGAAAGGAGATTGAGGCCTTTCACCTGTCTCACTGGACCAGGCCATTTCCATTTCAACAAAGGCAAGATTGCCTGTATGTCAGCCAAATTCATTTTGGTGTCGTTTGAAGGGCTAGATTGTTTTATCAGCAGCTCTAGAAATTCGAGAAAAGGAAGACTCCCTGATAGGGTGGCATATTGCTCGACTTTCTTCCAGCCTGCTATCTGTCATTACAAAATGAACAGGGTCATCAGTCCTGGGAGGACAGGTGACCACTGGAGCATCTATAGAGTCTGTTGACCAGATTGTAGCTCCGTCTAGATCTTCATGAATAGAGGCTGCATGTTTTCCCATACCTCGTCTGATGTTGGTGGTGGAGAGAGTCTGTAGCATCAATTCAGTGGGTAAAGCTGGCCCTTCCAGCTAATTTATAGTCGTGTTAGGGCCCACTCGGACAGAAACCCAGATTTCCGTTGTCAAAGGTGTCAAGGCAGATTGTAGGCAATCCGGGGAGGCGTTTGGAGGGTGTATTGTAGCACTGTGGAGAGAGAAGTCATCAATGTTTACAGGAGTAGCGGGACAAGGTGTGGAGAGGGAACCTAATGCCGTCCCGGCTTCCTGTTGCACTGAGTGGGTACATTTCTGAATTTCCGCTGTCTTACCTGTCGTCATGGACGAATCTGCATTTGTGGTTCTTCCGTTTGTAGGTGTGATGCTCCACTTTGTAGATTCTGTATATTTGATGTCCGGTCCATAGATCCGGCAGGTCTAATTTTCCCTGGCTCCTTGCCATTGTTGGTTCAGCCAGTGGTCCAGCCACTCAGAAGAGCCAGTTTTCGAGTGACTGGACCAGTGGTCGAAGTGGGCGGGAGCGGTTGGGAGCAGTGCTCCTCTACTTTTGAAAATTAACTTTTAACGTTCTCATAATTTTATTTTAAAAACAAACCTTTCCGGAATGATTTTCTTTTAAAATAAAAGTGTACGAAGAAGTTAAACGTTGCATTTCAGTGCACTGCACTGAATGTTCCATTAAATAGCAAGCACGTTTGTTTGGGAATTTATTTTGTGTGTGTGATGGAGGGCAGGGACAGACCAGCAGGGAACTTAGTTCCACTACTTCTTTTTGTACACTTCGACCACTGGACTGGACTCTACTCAGGACTCCGCTCTGCGCCTGCTCCAGGCAGTTATAGCTTTTCTTAAAGCGGCGGCTCTCAGCAAATACACAGACAGTAAACACTGGTCCTTGCAGAGAGTATCCAGAAGCACCTTCCAGCAGCTACAATTCCCATCCAGGTCCAGCCAAAATGCTTCACTAGCTGGTGTCTGTGGGCTCACACATGGGACAGTGTGGAAGAAGGCTGGATATTGCATTTTATCAGTTAGGAGATCCTGCTGTGCTGAACGACTTACATGTGCCATGAAGCAGAGATCAGTTGGAACTGTTTCCAGACAGGCATGCCAGAAGACTTGTCACACTTCTTGCATTCACCGACACTCCGAGGCCTCCAATAGCTTCTCAATAAACTCCTGCCAAAGACAACAGTCAAACTAGGGCCTCATCCACACAGGACAGCAGATGAAGGACCAAGAAAGGACAAGCAGACAGGAAATGGTGAAAAAAGAATACAGATGTCATTCGAGGTGAATGGTGACCCTTCTGTGCATTACAGTGGCTGTGAACAGTGCCTGCCAGAAGAAATCACACAAAAGTTGGTAGAACATTTCCACTGCCACCAACCATAACAGTATTCTTGTCATTGGGCCTCAATACGACCCAGGCGTTAAGGGTTAACGCCGTCGTTAACCCTTAACGCCTATTCTGATTTTAACGGCTGCTCTTAGCAGCCGTTAAAATCCATGGCGCTAACCTGCCATGATGCTAATTACACCACCGTAATTTACGGTGGCGTAATTAGCGCCTTCCCCACTCCCATTATGCCCTATGGGGCAAAAATGGGAATGGGGAAGGGAAAATGGGAAATGGGGATTTACCGCCCCACTCACCTTGGAATGGGGCGGTAAGTCCGCCATCCACCATGGTGTAAACATAGTTTACACCATGGTGGTAAAGTTGGCACAATTAGCGCCTGGGTCGTAATGACCCCATTGTAACATAAGTGTTACAGGAGCAGTGAAAAAGGGGGTAAAGTGTAACCCCTCAGCAATCCACATAAGGTGGGGTGTGCTGATCTCACAATATAAAATGTACAGGGGATACAAATCTCTCTCTCTACCGTTGAGAACATGTGTTCTGCAAGGTAAGTAATGAACTGTAACAGAAAACTTACAGCAACAGTGAGAAAGGGGATATTAGATATCTCCTCAGCACGCCACCTCCACATAATGTGCGGTGCACTGATCTCACAATTGGAATTGTAAAAAGGCTAAAAAAAAAAATATCCTTCTACCCTTGGTAACAGTGGTTCGGGAGGCAAAGAGAAGAACACAATGGAAGCCCAAGGGGCACCGGAGCAACACTGCACAGAAAGTGCTGTGTGCTGCATTAATAACATGTAGATGCCCAAAACGTTGTAGGAAAGCATGATTGCAAAAATAAAGTTTAGAGAGTCACAGAAATGTCTCACATGGAACGAATAAAAAAAGGGTGAATGAGGAAAAAGGTTCACACTAACTCAGGAACATAGAAAAATAGTCCACAAGTCCAGCAAAAACGTGTGGGGTTCTTACATATGAAGGTGATTTGGCATAAATATCAAAATCTAACCTAACATCCCACATACATATTGTGTGTGTGCCTATAAATGGCTTGGCATTTTCATCTGCCTTCAAAATGACCATTTGCCTAACTCTGCCTGGGTTTCTCCTCCATTTACAAAGTACACATGAGGTTTTCCCTGCTTTGGCACCATTTGCCAGTGTGTAGACTGCAAGTAGACAACATCCGTTTGTCGGCTCTGGTGATTTCAGTCATCTGTCACGTTATTGCACTATACTCATAGACGCTACAGCACCTGCACCAATAACATGCATACAGGGTTGTCGGTGCTTTAGCCTCCTTTCCCGCCTACAAAGTTCACATGAGGTTCTTATTTCTTTGGCCTTCTCCTGTGCCTTTTGCATGCATGTAGGGTCTACAGTTATTATTCTCCTTTGCCTGGTACATTCAAGTGCAGTTCTATGTGTTTTGGCCCCCGTCTTCAATACATCTCGGCAGGACATTTTCAGACCCCAACCTACTACCGCAGAAGAAGATCTTATCAAAATAGTGATGAACAGCTTACCAAGTGGGAGACACCCTGCAGAGAAAGATAACTGGTTGGCACTGAGGTGCAGGGGACTGGAGAGTGGGTGGGGTGAACAGTGTTTTTAAAAACTATTACTGAAATCTCCAAACCCCTGTGGAAAAATTAGGACTAGGTTTGTCCCATACGACAAATAGGGTGTCCTACCAGAAGATGGACACAGGGTGTTCGGCTGAGGTTAGAAGTGGATTTTTGGACAAAATGACCCAGCAGAGGAAAGCGCACTGTGATTTAAAGTATTGGGAGGCAGGTAAGGTATTTTTTTATGATAGGGAGATACCAAGTAAGATTGTATTACGTGAGAGGGAGTGACTGGTGTAGAGGGCGGGAAAGAGAGAGAAAGAGAGAGAGAGAGAGAGAGAGAGAGAGAGAGAGAGAGAGAGAGAGAGAGAGAAGATAGGAGTAGATGGAAAGGGTAGAGATCAGAAGGAGAATCGTGAGATAAGGAGATGGAGGGAAGGAATGGAGGGAGGGAGAGGAAGTGAAAGGAGTTGACCAGTAAGAAGAGAGGGAGTTGGAGAGAAGTGGGGAGTGGGGGCAGAGAGAGAAAGACATGATAGTAAAGTTGATGACTGCAGAGGAGGAAGTTCAGAAGGGTTAGAGAGAGAGAGAGAGAGAGAGAGTTGGTGAGTGAGACTGGTGGGACGAGAGTGGTGGTGAGCAAACATCTACTAAAGCAAGACCCCTAGGAGAGCAAAACAGGGACTATGCTTTTAGGCCCTCTATTTGGGGCAATCTAGGTTAGAAAGTAGGGTGTGCATTGCTCTACTACAAGTCTTCTTGTGTTGGCAGTAGGGATGCATTAGCTAGGGTGGAGTCTAAGGCACCCCATAGTCCAGACGCAACATCACATTTCCAAGAATATTTTGAAAAGCCTAATGAACTGTGAGCATGGATTTCACATTTGTCTGTGGAGTTTTGTGGCTGTAAATGGCATCATCATATAAAATGCACAAGGGATTCGTGTTTTGTTTATCCCAAATGCCCAATAAATTGATATTGGTTACCCAGTGCCTAGGCCCTGCCCTGTGGCTAGTAAGTGAACATGGAGTTCTTGTGGCCTCCCTCTATTCCTAACAAATGCATGTGAGGTTCTCAGTGCTTTGGACTCCTCCTTTGCTATCAAGTTGCACATGGGGTTCTTCGTCATTTCGGCCTCCTCCACCTGCCAACTGCACATGCGGTTCTCAGTGCTTGGCCTTTCCATGCAAATAGTAAATTACTTTGGGGCTGTCAGAATTTACCCTTCTCCTGCGCCTAGTAAATGCACGTGGAGTTCTCAGTGCTTTATCCTTCTCCACTGTCTGCAACATACACATACATTCTCAGTGCTTGAACCCTACCCTCTGCTTAGTAAATGCACATTGGATTCACAGTCTTTTACCCTTCTCTTCTGCCCAAAAAATGCAACTGGGTTTCTCAGTGCTTTGGCCCCAGGCTAACCCTAGTTAATGCATATGCAGTTCTCAGTGATTTGGCCTTCCCCAGTGCTAGAATTTACACATGAAGATCTCAGTTTGGTTTCTCGCTCTGTGCCTATAGAAGGCATATGTGGGGTGCTCAAGCTTTGGCCTTCTCCTACACCTAGTAAATGTGCATGCGATTCCCAGTTCATTTGGCCATCTCCAAGTACAAAATGCAAATTCGTTTTTCACTGCTTTGGTCTTTCCATGTGCCTTATAAAATGCACATGGAGTTCTCAGTGTTTTGGTCACACCGGCCAGAAAGGTGGGCCACTTAGTGCAACAAGACTGGCCCACAATAGCATTTTGTGCTTTTTGTTCAGGCATTGCCCTGTTGTCCTTTGGGACAGTCCGAGCCTGGTTTGACTTTCCCCTACACCTACTAAATGCAAATGGACATCTTAAAGATGTCAGCTTCTCCTCTTTCAATTCAATAGAGGTGGTGTTCCCAGTGCTTTGGCCTACTTTGCCACTCCAACCACATACAAATCATTTGCCTTCTGACCCCCCTAACAATATCCCAATCTAAATAAACCTTGAACGTAATTCTACTCTAACCTAACTTTCCTACAAATGCCTTCCCTGAGAGGCCTAAGCCACTCCTGTTTCTTGATGCCAACCATCAATTTTCCCGAGTTTATAATCCCCTGTCTTTACACCGACAACAGTTTTAACACATTAGAACCACATATCTTTTAACTCTGGTAACGCCCACCAACGTTGACCTGACTGTGGTGCTGCCCCGTGATGTGACTCGCACGTGGCGGCGTGACGTTGCACGCCGCCACATGCTGTATAAATAAACGGGGCATTCCCGGCCGCAGGAGAGCGACCGGGAAGCCCGAACCGGCAAGACATGTGTGTGTGTGTCTGTGGGGAGCGGGGGCTTACAGGACCGCATGGGGGCCCCGACCGACCCCCAACAGTGGCGACGGGTGGATGCGGATGCCCGGGCCCAGCGTTGATCGATGTCACAATTTTTCTAAACGAAACGGAACGGATGACATTTCGTTTCACGCCGTGGCTGAGGATCGCACAAGCGGCTGGCGGCCATTTTGTCAAAATGATCATGGAACTTCTCCAAGCTCCGGTTTGGATGGGGAAGGTGATCCAGGTCTAATGTTTGGACAAACTGCGTGCAGGCAGTCTAACCTGCATATACATGCCCAATTTTTGATTTTTACTTCACATTTGGGCCTCCTACATGGAGTGAGAGCAAGGAGAAGGGCTAACATGGCAGGGCCTGCCTAGCCCAGTTTTTCTTTTTCTGTCCTTCTGCCAATTATTGGAACATTTACACCACTGGTGTTGCTGCAGTGGAGGGGCACTGTGCTTCTTCATCCTCTTCATCATCAGGCTGCTGTGGCTTTTTTTCTTCGTCCTCTTCATCATCAGGGCGGAGTACTGCAGCGGGCAGTCATCTCTTCTATTCATCAAAGCCGAAGGCAAGATTCCACCATACCTTTCCCAGGTTGGACTGTCGCTGTGCCTGTGGAAGGGGCATCCAGGTGCGTGGTGGTGGTGGGTGACTGAGTTGCGGCCCCCAGGTCCCAGTGTGGGGGTTCCTGTGCGCTCAGGCCCATGAGTGGCGCTGGTGGGCAAGAAAGTGGGAACCTTGCAGCCGCATCACCTCCCCAGGATGGTGGCCAAGCGGGAGGTCAACAACAAGCTCCTCAGGCTCCAGTGATTCCAGCTATACAGCCAGTGGCCGCTCCACTGCCACCCCCTCAACCTCAAGTAGACAGTCAAGCTCCTGCGCCTCAACGGCCACTGATCGTGCAGCCAGTTGCCGAGCCAGGACCTCCCATCATGGCCCAAGCGCGAGCCCAGGCAGCCCTACAGCCCATCCCAGAATTTGATGTGTCGGGCCCGCCATCCAGCATGGGGCCTAGGTGGAGGAGATGGGTTGGTCGTCTCGACATGTACTTCCGGGCCGCCCAGGTGACGGATGATGACAGCAGGGTGGCCACGATGCTGTACTCCGCTGGGCCGACGGTCCAGGACATTTTCGAGTCACTTCCTACGGGGAATGGCAGCTATGATGCAGCCAAGGCGGCACTCTTGTCCCATTTCCTGCCCCTTGCCAACGTGGACTATGAAAGGTTTGTCATGCTCTCGGCCAAGCAAAAGGACGATGAAACATTGGACACTTTTTATGGACACCTGCGTCGCCTCTCCCAGGGCTGTGTGTGGGGAGATGCGGAGGACATGATTCGCACGATGCTAATTCAGGCGTGCTCCTCAGGCAAACTCAGGAGGCAGGTCCTGAGAGAGCCGGGTATCACTCTGCCCCGCATACTGGAACTGGGCCGCTGCCATGAGGTGGCAGAAGCTCGAGCATCTAAGATGGAGGTGGGATCCCGCTCAGTAAAGTCTGAGGAGGTGTGTGCCATGTGGCGTGGTGGAAGAGGAGTGAGAAGACCAGGGGTGGGACCCCGGGACAAAGCAGGGAGAGCGGGGGAATCATGCCAGAAGTGTGGATACAACCTCCCTCACCCAATAGAGTGTCCGGCAGCTGGAAAGACATGTGTTAGGTGTCGCCTGCCTGTCCATTTTTTGAGGGTATGCAGGGCTGCCCTGCCCGTTTTGGTACCGAGAGGACAGGCTCAGGTTTGGGTCCCGCTCCAGAACCGCCCACCGAATGTGGCCCAGGTGGACCAGGGCGGGGAGGATGCCCAGGAGGAGGAGGCAGAGGAGGATGAAGAGAACATTTTCTTTGTCTCCAGTGTGGAGGTCCTAAAAGGAAAGAACAGAAGGCAGCCGAGGTGTGTGGTTGAGATCAATCATTCACCGGTCCCGGTGCTGGTGGACACAGGAGCCTCGGTCAATGTGATGGCCAGGGGGCACTATGATACCCTTGAATCCCTCCCCAAAGCTGCTCACACCGAGGGCCCACATATTTGCGTTTGGAGGACTGGAACTGATACCACTAGACGGTGCATTCGTAGCAAAGGTGGAGCATGAGGGCTCGCAGATCAAAGGCCGGTTATACGTGACGCCCGTGAGCAACAACACTCTGCTAAGCTGTGCGGCTGCGGAGGCCCTCGGAATCGTCAACTTTGCGTACTTGGTGTATCTCGAAGACATCAATGACTTACTCGATAAATATGCCGCCCTCTTCAAGGGCATTGGAAGGATGACTGGTGACCCGGTGCGGTTGCACATCGACAAGTCTGTGCAGCCCTTTGCCCTGAAACACCGGAGGGTACTGTTCCATCTCAGGGAGCAGGTGGATAAGGAGCTGGACAACCTGATGAATTTGGACATTATAGAAAAGGTGGAGGGCCCCACTCCTTGGGTATCCCTGATTGTTGTGGCTAGGAAGCCCAAGCAACCTGACTCTGTCCGCATTTGTGTAGATATGAGGCTCCCCAACAAGGCCATTAAGAGGGAGCGGCATCTCACCCCTACAATCAATGACATTATTGTGGAGGTGCAAGGGGCTCGTTTCTTCTCCAAATTAGATCTCCGAACAGGATATCACCAGGTCGTTCTCCATCCGGAGTCTCGGTATATCACCACCTTCACCACTCACCGGGGGCTCTACCGATACAAGAGACTCAGCTTCGGAGTATCATCGGCTGCAGAGGTCTTTCAGAATATTATTCGAGGTGCCCTTGCAGATCTGGAGGGCGTCTTAAACATCAGCAATGATATTCTGGTGTTCCCAAGACCGAGGTGGACCATCTGAGAAAGCTGGGGAAGACTTTTGAAAGACTGCAATCGCTAGGTCTCACCCTTCACAGGGACAAGTGTGAGTTCCTGCGCCCTTCCATCGAATTCTTCGGTTTTGTCTTTAAAGAAGGGGGTGTGTCACCAGACCCGAGGAAGGTCCAGGACATTAAGAAGGCGCAGCCTCCAGAGTAGGCGTCAGACATTAGGAGTTTCCTTGGCATGGTGACATACTGTGGGCGCTTCATCCAGAACCTTGCCTCGAGATCAGAACCGCTCAGGGCCCTGACAAAAAAGAGTCAGCCTGGCACTGGGGCCTGCTTGAGCAAGCGGCCTTTGAAGACATCAAGAGCGCCCTGACAGCAGAGGACACCATGGCGTTTTTTCGATCCGGCGCTAACGTCGGAAATTATTGTGGACGCTAGTCCATTTGGTCTAGGGGCCGTCTTAACTCAGGTGGACCGGGACGGGAGCATCCGGCCAGTGGCCTACGCCAGCAAAGCGCTCTCCGAAAATGAACAAAGATACTCGCAGATAGAGCGTGAGGCTCTGGCAGTCCTCTGGGGCTGCAGACACTTTCGCCTCTACGTCTTGGGGCGTCCAGTGACGGTGGTGATGGACCACAAGCACCTGCTGCCCATTCTGGCAGGGTCATCCTCCAAGCCACCAGCCAGAATCGAGAGGTGGATGCTCGCCCTTCTCGAATACGGAGTGACACTGGTGTACCGGCCAGGGGCCAACAACACAGCGGATTATCTCTCATGACATCCGGGAGTGCGTGGGGGAGAGGAGTATGACACCTGCGAGGAGGAAGCCGACGATCACGTCCGGATGGTGGTGGAGGCAGCCACGCCTAACGCAATGCCTCTCTCAGAGCTGGAAGCGGCAGCTGGCGAGGACGAGTGTTTCAAGATCCTCCAGCACTCCATGCAGCATGGCTCCTGGAAGTCTGTCCTAGAATCCCTGGCGGGGCAGACCCAGGAGGCCAAGACAGCACTCGAGCAGCTGTGGAAGGTTAAGGAGGAGCTCTCATTCTTGGTGTCTGGCCTGCAGCTGCGAGGCGACCGGATCGTGGTTCCCCAGGCAAAGGTGCAAGAGGTGATCGCTCTTGCTCACCATGGGCGCCAGGGTGCCACCAAGACTAAGGCTAGGCTGCGTCTGAAGGTCTGGTTTGCTGAACTGGAGCGCAAGGTCGACGACTTTGTGGCGGCCTGCATATGGTGTTAGGTGGCGTCTCCTTTACAGCGAGAGCCAGCAATTGAAGCAATGCCCCGGGGTACGCGGCCGTGGGAGGTCGTCCATGCAGACTTCGGGTCGACGTCTGTGGGCACCCACTTTCTGGCAATCGTGGACAAATATTCCCGATATCCGGAGGTGGAGTTTGTCGAGTCGGTGGCCTTCGAGCATGTGGTCGTGGCGTGGATTAAGTGTTTGCAGCTCATGGGTTTCCCCACACCTTGTGCTCGGACAATGGATCGCCGTTCCAAAGTGAGCATTTTGCGGAACTCATGGAGAGCTGCGGGGTCCGGCACCGGAAGGTATCCCCGTTGTGGCCCAGGGCAAACGGAGATGCTGAGAGACTGATGCAGACGCTCAACAAGACTTTCAGGATTGCCCAGGGACAAGGACAGTCACTACAGCGAGCCCTGTATCAGTTTCTTAGGGTGTACCGCAACGCCCCCCATGCATCCACGGGGGTCGCTCCAGCAGAGGCCCTGTTCAAGCGGTGCCACCGGGGACTATTACCCGAGGTCGGAGAGAAGGAACCGGGGGTGATTGACAATCAATAGGTCGAAGCAGACCGGCGGGTGAGGACTGAGCAGAAAAACCTGCGAAGAGGGCTCCGCCCCCAGCGGCTGGAACCGGGGGACGAAGTCCTCATCCATAATCGACACCCCCAAGGAAAGCTGTCGCTCCCCTATGAGTCGGAGCCGTTGGATGTGGTGGCCGTAAAGGGGTCCATGGTAACGACATCCGACGGAAGGTCTGCTGTCAGCCAGAATGTCAGCTTCTTCAAGAAACTGGGTGACTCAAGAACTGAACCGCCACTGGAACCGGATGTGGGGGAGATACCAGAGGACGGAGGAGGTCCCTATGGCACCCCTGCATCCCCTGTCAGGGAGACGCCTGCTGAAAGACTTCACGTGCCGGAGGTGAGCGGGAGATACCCCCAGAGGGCTGGGCGAGGGAAACCCGCTTACCTCAGCGATTATATTTTGGGACTGTTGGTTAACCAACCGGAGTAAGGGGATCCGGGTGGTTGACAATAAAGGGGTTTTGGGCAAGTTGTGTTATTGAGTGAAGCAGTTTGTGTTTGTGTGGATTATAGTGTGTTTAATGTAGTTTTGTGTTCTCCTGGAAAAAGGGGGAGTGTGGTCCTTCCCCGTGATGTGACACGCACGCGGCGGCGTGACATTGCACGCCACAGCGTGCTGTATAAATAAATGGGGCGTTCCCAGCCGCAGGAGAGCGACCGGGAAGCCCGAAACGGCAAGACGTGTGTGTGTGTGTGTCTGTCGGGAGCGGGGGCTTACGGGAACGCATGGGGGCCCCGACCGACCCCCAACACTGACCAGAACCCCGGGCATTTCTACGGTTTCAAGTTTCAACAGAAATGTCACGCTCTTGCCTACTTCTGAACAGCTGCCACTCTAAATAAAATGGCGTCCACTGAATGTCTGACAAGCACCACACTCCTTTTTGGTCCATAAACGTACAGGCGTCAGATGAAATGTCCAAGTTGAAAATTATTTTTACTGGTTTTGAATATTCCAGCACACATTTCCGTAAAGAAATGTAGATGTAAAGTGTCCCTGACATAGTACCTTCTAGAAGGTAAAGTTAATTTCCCTGCGTAAGGCTGCGGCACTAGAATTGTGAGATGAATATCATGATTTAGAGTGCCATTCCTAACAGATAATGGATTCTGCTGTTCAGGTAAATGCTCAGTTACAGATGCAGACTATAGAATTTATGGCATGAACTACACCATTCAAATTGCAAATTTCAGGGAAGCCGGAAGTATCTCTCCTCGAAGTACTAGTGCTCGGGTGGATTTAAGGAACCTTTTTAAATTGCCATTTAGAGCTCAATTCCGATGAGTGCATATGCCGGCAGAATAAGAATATGTCTTTAGGCTGCTAGGGCCTTTTATTGCCGTATTGGTATTCGCAGTCGGAAGCCTGAAACAAACCTTTGTTAAATACATATTGAGGCCGGCACTGGTGGATAACCTTTGGGATTGCACCATCGCCATGTATTCGATGTTAATATGAGCAATTGTTTAATGCCATGTCAGAGCAGCTACCACTTAGGGCTTGTAAAGCAGACATTTCCACGGAACGTTCGCAATCTTTGCTGGTATCGGTGGTCGATATGGTCTATTTCGGATATTAGCTAAACTCCTTGTGGCGATCTTTATTCTGTATCCATCTTCCGGCCTCCAAAGTGTAGTTATTTGTATTATACACAATGTAAAAGTGTTATCTATTGCACATATGACATATGTGTAACATGCAGCCATACTACTAAGTTTCGTTCCAGGCACTTTTAATTACCAAAAAAAGAGGCAAGTGACCACGTTAAAAAAAAGAAAAAAAAGAAATGGAGAGAAAATGCTCCCAATAGAAAGTACTGACACATAGCATTTGATTTAAATGCTGGAGTAAGTTCACTGCATTCATATGGACTAGGCCAGATTTTAGCTCTTGCTCAAATCTGGCAGATTCCTCAGGAACCCAAGTGAACTGTCTCCATGCAAATAATTAACGTAACCAGGCGTGAAATATTGACACAGGTCTAATTTATAGTCTTAGCACACTCTCCGAATTTCAAATTTCTACCCCTGTGCTTTGAAGGCTGTAATGGCACCATTACAATTACTTCATTTTAAAATCTTTGCAGTGCAGAAGGAGAGAGACCTATCACCCCCCCCCCCCCCCCCCCCCCGCCCACTCATCTCCCCCCTACCCCCTGCAAGGCAGCGGGCAGCCTCAAAAGATCCAAATCTAGAGTTCATTAAAATAATACTGAATGTGCCACTTTGGGTTTTTGTTCATTGACCTGTAGTTTTGTTATAGGAGTGCTTGAGTACGGATGTATGGCAATAATGATTGCACCTGGCGAGCTTACCCGCTCCCCGCACGCCTCTCTAAGGCTGGAGGCTGTTGCCCAAATTTGGGGGAGTGGCCATACTGTGTATTTTATACACGGATGGTTTAGTTATGTTCAATCACACCCATCATGGTGCAAGGGCGATTTTGCTCAACTTAAAGCATTCACAAGAATGAAATGTCAATCAACATGCAGAAAACAGAAGGCATGTTGGTAGCCCTGGCGAGGGTAAATCGACCTCCCTTCTCCACAGGCTTGGGTACCCTGGCCTATGTTGATAAGTATGCGTACCTTGGGCTCGAAATAAGGACTACTCACATAATATCGAGTCCAAAAAAAGGGAAGGCCAGGAGATTGATTAATATGATTGATAAATGTGCCTGCAAGACAGCTGGTTACTCGTTAGAGGGGATAATCATGCTGTATAAACACAATTATTGCCCTACAGTGCTCTACGGGTTGGATGCATTGGCTATGGATAATTTAAGCTGGCTAGATAAGCTGGAGGGTACTTTCTGGAGATGGTTATTCAAGCTTTCACGGGCTACCTCAGTGGAATATCTTAGGTTGGAACTGGGTTTAGTCTCCCTTAAGGGACTATTGTTGATAACGCGAGGAGAATTATTTTTAAAAGCTAATTCCAGGTGAAGATGTCAGCTATTCCTGGTCGCAGGAAGAGATCAGAGGACTGTAGCATGAATTATAGGTGGCAGGGGGGTTACACTCCTAATTATTATGTTATAATAAATGGGTACTCTGACTTTAGACGTGGGAAAGTTACGAAATTCTAAAAGCCATCTTTCGAAGAAAGGCCAAACAATGGGACTGAGTGAATAATTACTTGCTCCTATCTACCCTTCGGTCCAACAAGTATACCTGTAATGCTGTGCAATAGTACCCGAAAACCCAAACTTACGAGCGACAGTGCTCCAGCCCTGCAGTACGTAACATAATATTGAGGCTGCAAATAAATCAGCTCCCTCTGTTTGTTTTCAAGGGTGCCTTTCTAGCGATACCTTTAGAGTCAACGTTCCAGGCATGATAGAAACCCCTCATCATGTATTCACACAATGTCAAACCTTTGGGGCAGTTTATATGTGCAGATGGGGAAAATACGTACATAACCGTGACTCAATTAGGACAGTGGCCTTTTGCACCTGCTGCTTAAACTCGGAGTTGGAGAGTGTACACATTGAGCTGTACTGGCTGTGGAGGCACATTGTTAAATCATTACTGCAGGATGTGACGCCAGCAAGAAACTTATTTCCTGGGGCAATCATTATACTGGTGCTTGTACATTGGATAAGCCTTGTGTAATTATAACTTGGGATAGTTAACGCAGCCGGGACATGGTGTGGTTCCAATGAAAATGTAACTTATTCGTTTGAACCTTTTTAATGTCTGAATTTTAAACTTGTGAGTGCCTGTCGCCTTCAAGTGGCCCACATGTGATTGTACACGTATTGTGTGTGCTTTGTATTGGTTGCATATTATATCTCTACTTAAATTATATTTTACGTTCCTTTTTGTAAAGGTTATTTTAGACCAAAATACAAATAAACAAATAATAATGCATTGTTAGCGTACCTTTCCACTGCACTTTCTATTTATCGTAGTTGATAGTGAAGCATCATAGCAACTGCCTGGTGGTGGGGAAGATTGCCAAGGCAGGGAGACCACGTGTGTGTTTTAGGGGAAGTAGAACCCCACATGCATTTCGTGGAGGAGAACAACAAGGCAGTCAGTGCACATGTGTGCTTTGTAGTTAGGCAGGACAGCAAAGCAGAGAGAAGCCACACATGGTTTTGTTTAGGTGGTGGAGTGTGCCAAAGTAGTATTAAGCACGCACGACTTCTTCAGGCAAGTATATCACAAGTACTTTTCGTAGACAGAGAACCCCAAAGCAGAGAGAGACCCTGGTCCATTCAATAGGTTAAAAAGAACTTAAAAGTAGTGTGAAGTTGACATGCATTTTGTTGTTGGAGGTCAAGGCCAAGGCAGTGTTAGACACATATGCAGTTGGTCGGCGGGCAGAACACAAAAGATTGGAGAATCATATGTGTATTTTGTATGCCAAAGTCAATTCCAAGGCAGGGCTAGGCATATTTCCATTTAGGAGGCTGGAGTAAAGCCAAAACAGCATTTGGCATACAATGCAGTGAGAACCACATGTGCATTTTCCAGGCAGAGCAGAGTGCAACAGCATTGTTAGGCAAACATGCATTTTGTAGAAAGAGTAAAAGGCCACAACATTGTGACCATACTGTTTCATTTGTCGGTGGAGATTTGTGCCGACGCACAGGGAATCTCTCTCACATGCTCTCTGCAGTTGGAGGAGACTGGCAATGTGGTGTTATGCATTCCCTCATTTTGCAAAGAAGAACGCCCAAAACAGGGAAATGCTCATTATGATTTTGTCGGTAGAGTGGAACACCAATGTAAACGTGGACATGTTGTAGACCAGAGATAACACCAAATCAGCATTAGGCACACATACATTTGTATCTGGGCTAGAATGCCAAAATAGAGACCACCACACATGCATTTTGTAGACCAAATTAGCATTGGAATCACATACATTTTGTAGGCGAGGAAAACAGGCAAAGCAGGGTGAATGACATCTGTTATTTGTAGGCAGTGAAGGATGGAAACATGGTGGCAGGTAGATATGACTTTTTTAGGCAGAGGAGACAACCAATGCGATAAGAACCCCATCATCAATTGTACATGCAAGGGGGGAATGCCAAATAAGCGGGATACCCAGCTTATTTTCAGGCTCAGAACACTATGGTGGTTGCATCCTGTCGGTTTCAGTTACATCCGGAAAATCCATCATTTACTCACTTTTTCTGACACTAAAATTCGGCTATAGTCGATAGTTCTTTCGCGTTTACATTACTATTGCTTGCTTTATGCTGGACTCTCTAAATGTGCTCTTTTTCCATAACGCTCTATCTTGCACTCTGCAGTTCCTATTCTTGTTAGTCTTCCTATGTCCTCTCATCTTACTTCTTACCTGGCTAGTTTACGTTGGTTACACATTCAGCACTGTTTTGCATATCATATCCTTTGCCTTGTATTTAAATGTATATATGCTTTAACTTCTCCTAATCTTTGTTCCCTGCCATCTTTATATCAACCTTCTTATATTCTTCCTTCTGCAACACTCTTTTTTCTAGACTGTCTCTCATCCACCATGTTGCTCCTTAGGATTTAGATCATTTCAACTTCTAGGGCTACTGTCCTTCCACTTAACATTTGCTGTTGTTCTTCTATCTCTCAAGTTAAGAAACATCTAAAATCTCATCTTCTTCATTCTGCTTTTCCAAGCCCTGCCATGTAAATTTCCCTAGCTGTGTTTTTTCTAAATCATTTATTCTTGTTTTTGTACCGTCATTACTATTGATGTAAAGCATGTTCGATAACAATGCTGGATAAGCAGCCTAATACATAAATAAATAAATGCTGCAGTGTTAAAGGTTGTAAAGTACGCCTGCTAGTGGACGGTGTAGCGTGTTAGGCAGGTTGAGAATGTGTTTGTGCAGGCCTCGAGTGAGTCACAAATGATGGTCCCTTGCTACAGGGGGACCAGCCACAAATTGTTGGGTTATTAAAAACTCTCTTTTTCCATTCAATGTGGGGTGAGAATGATGCAGTAACGGGATCTGTGGCAGCTGGTTTTTGCTTCCTGCACACATCCTTTTGCCAAACATGACTGTTCTTGCACAAAGATTAGGTGCCCCCGCTGGTCTTATTTAGGTAACCCAACTGTTTTGTGGCAGAGGTTGACATCTTCCTAACAGTCCTATTTTTCAGCTGGTTGAAGTAGTCAGAGTGCCATGACCAGACAGGAGGTGTAATGGGGCAGGGGATGACTTATGAGCCACCTTCAATTCTTAAAGTAAGCCTGAGCCTGCTTTTTCGATTCACTTCCTTCTGCACAGGCAGATAATAGTGAAGTGGCCTCTGTCTCAATCCTGAATTATCTTCTGGGGTCCATCTCTGGCTCCTCTGCCTGGAGCTCTTCTGTCTCCTACAGCAATGATAGCTGTTCTTCCCTCTTACCACAGCCCTCTCCACATACGTGTTTGCCTCTATCTGCAACAACCAATACTCCCCACCAATTTCAAAGTTCATATGACAGTTCACCTTCGGCACAAACTCTTGGAATGCTGCTGAAGCTACCACAAACTCCTCCTGTTTGTTAGCACCTCCCCCTCAGCATGCAGTTTGCCAGCACCATCAATCACTGGATCTGGCCCAAGGACTCCCTGCCCTGACATGCCCCCACCAAAGGATTAGCCTCTTCCTTCTCATGGTCCTTCTCATGCTCCACATTCTCCTCCCTATGTACCAACTGCCCCTCCTCAAACACAGGCTCCACCATGCTACCCAGGTGCGTAGGGGCCGGTTTGCTCCGGATTATTTAAGAAGTCAAACTCTGCTTTCTCCTTTGATGTTCGATTAGGAGAGGTTTGGAGGGTGATTCGTTTTAAAATCTTAGTTGTTTTAACAGAAGCGCATTTTACTACTATTTTAGAAATATCCAGCGATTTTAGGAAGTGCCTAGGTATGTGTATGAGTGAAAATATACTTAGTTATACCTTGCCAATATAACTTGTTTAACTGCTGCGATTACGTTGCTCAGACAATAATAGTTTAACAATAGTATAACCAATTGCTTAGCATCACTGCCCGAGTGTTTTGGCAACAGTTGTTGGAAGTGAAAGTTTGAACATGCGTTAGTACGAGCCGCGAACTACAATACCCACAATTCTTGTAGTTCGCGACCGTACTTATTTACACGCCAGCTGCGTAAGCGCCGGCGCGTAGGGGCCGGTTTACTCTGGTTTTGCTCCGGGAGTGCTCTGCTCTGCCCTCCCTCTTTTCCAGCCTCTTCCTTCCAGGTAACGGATTATTGTGGTCATTGCCTTCTATTTACAGTTAGGATGTTGGGTGCAAACGAAGAGCAGAAGGAGAGGCGTCATGTAAAAGAAAGCCCAGGGGCTCAGAGATTCACCAAGTTGGATATGGAAGAGAATTATGTTACAACAACTGTGCTGTGTCAGAGGCTGAAAGTGGGCCTCTTGAATACTCGGTCCATGGTAAAACATGCAAATAATTTAAATGAACTGATTCTGGAGAAACATTTAGATATTCTTTGTGTAACTGAAACGTGGCTGAAAGATCCTAAAGGGCCTACATGTGCATTAGCAGTACCTGAGGGCTATATGATCTACAATGTAAATAGAGAAATCGGTCAGGGAGCTGGTGCAGCCATTATAGCCGAGAGGAGCTGAAACTGTTTAAGGTTAGCTTCAGCTGTAGTGGCTGTGAATCCATTCAGTTGAAGTTAGTATTTACGCCTAACAACTGTCTTAACATAGTGGTTCTCTATAGGCCTCCTTCTTTGGTCTCAGAGTTTTCTAATGAGCTTAACTCGCAACTTATTCATTTAAGATCCAGTAACGTATCTACCTTGGTAGTTGGTGATTTTAATTACTGGAGAATGAACAGGAAAGATAAAGAGGTCATTGCCCTGGAAAAAACACTAAAACATCTTGACTTTATGGTCATCAATAATGAACCCACAACACCACAAGGGAACCAATTAGATTGGATCATATCCCACAATTTGCAGACCCATATGATTTCCACTGAACCATGCATTTGGAGCGACCACTTCCTGGTCACTTTGGATATTGTCCCACAAACTCCAGTAAAATTACAGAACCCCCACATTACGGTTACTAGTAGAAACTTTAAAAACCTTAAGATTGATCAACTTCAGCCCTATCTAGATAAAATCCTAAAATCCTTTCAGGTCCAGGATAGTTGTGCGATGTTGCTAAACCAATATTTAACACAAATTCAGGAGCTAGTTGATCAGTTAGCGCCACTTAAATCCAAGACAACTCGAAAAGACAGTAATAATTAGAAATGGTTTCATACTGAGCTAGACTGTATTAAAAAAGAAAAAAGAGCACTTGAAAGAAAGTGGCAACAGGACAAATCCAAGGAAAATAAAGATACATGGAAGCTAGCAAATAAGAAATATAGCGATAATATAAGAATAGCCAAGGCTAAATTCTTTCATAGGAAAATAGAAGCTGCAGCTAACTCAACTAGTAAACCCTTTGAAATACTGAAAAATATAGAGAAACCAAAGAATCTTACTCCACCATTTCTTCCGTCCAAGGAATATCGTGACTCGGTACAAGATGCTTCTGCAGCTAAAATAGCAAAAGCAAGACAAAACAGAATTAATGCTAGGAAAACATTGAGACAGGAAACATGGTTAAAGAATGGTAATAAAGAGGTAAGGCAGGAGAACTTTAATTTTGCCTCTATTACGGCAGCAGAATTAGTGGAAGTCATGGGACAAATGAAACCCACGTCATTCGCCGAAAATGTATTACCTGCTAACATTATACTTGAAAACAAGAAACGGTTCGCACCTATCCTGATGAGAATTGTCAATGCCTCATTTAAGGAGGGTATAGTACCAAAAGAAATAAAACAAGGTTACAATTACACCCCTGGTAAAAAAAAAAGTGGGCTTGGATCCAAAGGATCCAGGTAATCTTCGACCCATCACTAACTCGAATTTTATCTCAAAATAATGGACAGAATTTCTGCATTGTAATTACAAGAATATGTAGAAAAACAGAACGTTCTACATCAACAACAATCGGGTTTTAGGGCTTCTCATAGTACTGAGACGGCTATGGTGGACCTCCAAAATCACATGTTGGGGCTGATGGATAAAGGAAAAACAGGGATTTTGATGCTGCTGGACCTCAGTGCTGCTTTTGATCTTGTTGATCATCAATTGCTAGCAGAGGCGGTGAGAGACAATGTGGGCTGTTCCGAGGTAGCCTTAAGGTGGCTAGTATCCTTTCTCACAGACCGCCAAGCGAAAGTGCATTGGGGGAATAATTTCTCTGACCCCATTGCAATCATATTCAGAGTCCCTCAAGGTGCGAGTCTCTCACCTATGTTATTTAACATCTATATGCGTAGTCTGTGTGATATCCTGGTTAAAGCTGAAGTTTTTTTCACAAACAATGCGGATTATACACAGTTGGCCATCGAATTAAAGGGTTTATACTCTGAGGATAGTAAGATGATTGCAACAGTCTATAGTAAAATCAATGAGGGGATGCACAGGAAATGGATGTGTCTTAACGACACTAAAACAGAACTTTTGCTGTTCGGGCCCAGCCGCACACTTAGCAAATTGGGGAATGAGTATGAGACTTTTAAGATTAATGAAGCTAAAATAAAGGTATCTAACCAGGTTAAAACCCTGGGAATGATGGTTAACTCCTCAATTAATGCAGAAGCATAGGTCAATTACCTGCACAAAAACTCAGCTTATTACCTGCGGCTCATAAAGTCCATCAGCCCATACCTGGAGGAAGGCAACATAGCTATAATAGGCAGGGCTATTGTGCTATCAAGATTGGATTATGGTAATGCTCTTCTTGGTGGTTGAACAGCAAAAGACTTAGGGAGATTCCAAGTTACAGAAAATGATGCTGTGAGGATAGTGAAGAAACTAAGAAGAAGTGAACACATTACTTCAGCCAGACAATCGTTACACTGGCTTAGGGTCGAAGAGAGAATAAAGTTTAAGGCCATGACACTGGTTCATAAATGTCTCTTCGGAAAAGCTCCTAGCTATCTAAAAAAACTGTTTGGAACGGTATACCCCAGAGAGACAGCTCAGATCTGAAGGCAAATGACTGCTCATAGTGCCTAAACACAAGTTGAAGAGAGGCCTGGGTAGATCTTTTGTAGTGCTGGCACCACAGCAGTGGAATAGTATCCCTCAAGATCTTAGATTGGAAGAATATTACTTAAAATTAAGGAAAAACTTGAAAACCCACCTGTTTAGGTGATATACGATTCCTCAGTTCGGGGACTCTCTCCGACATAGAACTTGAACAATTAGAGTTAAAGCTTGCCTTTCTGTTATTGCTGTCTGTATAACTGTTTTGTGTTTGTTAAAGTGGGTAATAAGTGCATTACAAATAACCCATCATACCATGTCCTAAAACACTAGATCTCCTTCCTCGTGCTCTTTCTTTGAGCTGGTTGCCTCTACAACACATTTCACAGATGGCCTCAAGAATATATCAACTGCCAGAGATGTTATGTTAAGTTGTCTTATCCTGCACAAATTCTCCAGTTGCTCATGTGGCTCTATAAGAAAGAGGGTGTGGTGGGTTAGTGAGGAAAGAGGGTATGCTAGAATGCTCTTCTGTTGATGCTTGAGGATCCAGGAGGAGTGGGCATCCTGTGTGAGTCTGTTTTCTAAGTGAGATTTGATTGTGTGCACTGTCTTGTTGGATCCAGAGGGGTGAGGCCCAGTTTCAGGAATTGTTTTTTTGTTTGTGAATGTTTATGTTGGATGTGTGTTTTACATGTTATTTGTCTGGCCCATAGGGCATGTGGGATACTTGTGAGGTATGTGGGAGAGGAGCAGGCTCGGTTAGTACATTGGCTATTCTCAATGTTTCTAAAGTGCAATACCTTGGTTACCTTCACAATACTTCTAAGTTATTATACCTAAGCTAACTGTCACGATTCTTCTAAGTGCAACTTAGTGGCTAATATTTGCAGTTCTAATTGCACTACCTCGGTTATCCTTGCTAGTTCTCTTAGGTGCAAAAGATAATTTTACAGCTCTTCTACGGGCTACACATAGTCTACCCTCCAGAACATCATCTAAGTACAGTACATTGGATGTCTTCATATTTCATCTATGTGTGCTGTATATGCTATCCCCATAAATCTACTGTGTGCGACACTTGGGCTGGTCTTCACCATTCTTCTGGGTGCAACACATTGGCTACCCTAAATAACTTCTAAATGCAATACATTGGCTGTCTTCATATTTATATCTAAGTGCAATGTATCTGCTATCCTCCTATTGTGTGTGACGCAGGGGATAGCCTTCACATTTCTTCTAAATACTATACATAGGCTGACCTTCACATTTCTTCTAAAATGCAATACACAGGCTAACATTCACATTACTTCTAAATGAAATGCAAAGGCTAACGTTCATAGTTCATCTAAGTGCAATACATAGGCTCACCTTAACATAACTTCTAAATGCAATACATAGGCTAGAACTTCACATTTATACTTAATGCAATACCTAGGCTAACCTTCACATTCCTCCTAATTGTATTACCTAAGCTAACCATCACAATTCATCTAAGTGCACAGGCTAACCTTCACATGTCTTCTAAGTGTAATACCAGGGCTAACCTTCATGTTTCATCTAAGTGCTATACATAGGGCTTCATTACGAGCATGGCGATAGCTGTGCCTGTATGGCTACCGCCATGCTCGCTGCCGGCACCGCCTCCCGTGATTGGGCAATAAACGGCCCATTACGAGATGAATGGGCCGGTAATTGCCCATTCGCGGGTGGTGGTTTTGCTTGGCTGCCAATCCCATTCTGCCCCATATTAACGGTGCCGGCAGCATTACAAGTTATGCTCGTGGGTGCCGCTCAGCCCGCCAGGTAAGACCTGGCGGGCTGTCAGGAACCCGCGAGCAGGACTCGTAATGCGGCGGCACGTTATGAACGGTGCGGTGCCTTACCGGCACCGTTCATACCATGGCCGCCACTCTTATAATGAGGCCCATAGTCTAAACTTCACATTTCTTCTCAATGCAATGCACAGATCAACGTTCTAATTTCTTGTAAATTTAATACCTAAGAAAACCTTCACAATTCATCTACATGCAATGCATGTGTTAACCTTCACATTTCATCTAGATGTAATACCTAGGTTTGCCTTCACAATTCATCTAAGTGCAATACATAGTCTAACCTTACATTTCTTTCTAAATGTAATACCTAGGCTAACCTTCACAAGTCATCTAAGTGCAATACATGTGCTAACCTTCACATTTTTTCTATTTGTAATACCTAGGCTAGCTTTCACAATTCGTCTAACCTTCACATTTCTTGTAAGTGTAATACATAAGCTCACCTTCACAATTCATCGAAGTGAAATACATAGGCTAACCTTCCCAATGCATCTATGTGCAATACATAGGCTAACCTTCACATTTCTTCTAAATGCAATAGATAGAATAAACTTCAATGACATTATCGGCCAAAGTGTGATGACTAATTACTAAATGCTGGTGTCTATTACAGTGCCCAAATCAGGCCATAATGAGCCCAGATATTGAGCTGCAGATGATTGCCCTTTTCTTGCATCGCTGTGATATTAGATAATATATGTATGTGTGTGTTGAACATTGGTATGGTACAACCCTGCATAACATGTACCAACTTATTATAGTGTGCATTTGCTGGTGTATGTCTAAACATCTTGTGGTACACGCATGTACATGCACACTGCCCCTGACGATGACCACACCAATGCCGACACCAAAGGGAGAGGGCAGGAGCCCTGCTCTCCTTGGAGAAAGCATCTGTGCCTGTGTGCAGCTCGTTGCCCAACCCAACCTCCTTGGACCAGCATATCTGCCCACCTCATTGCCTATTCATCTTGATGGTGAGCCACGGTACCTTGCCCTTGATCATAGATCCAGCACCCTGCTTATGGCATCAACTGTATCCCGTTGCAGCTTCTCACTTGCCCCCAAAATGGCTGGCGCAACGCGTCACCAGAGTGAGGCTCTGGGCCGTTGCTAAGCAATGGAGATGCATTATCTTGATTTCTGCTTCTGCCGACAGGCAGACAAGCTGGAGGGCCGGGAAAGGCCATGAAAAAGCACTGTTTGCCCGTTCCGATGACCACACCAACGCCAACACCAAAGGGAGAGGGCAGGACCCTTGCTCTCCTTGGAGCAATCATCTGTGCCTGTGTGCACCTCGTTGCCCAGGCCAATCTCCTTGGACCAGCATATCTGCCCACCTCATTGGCTATCCATCTTGATTGTGAGTCACAGTACCTTGCCCTTGATCCATAGATCCAGCACCCTGCTTAGGGCATCGACAGCATCCCCTTGCAGCTTCTCGCCTACCCCCAAAATGGCAGGCGCAACGTGGCACCAGAGTGAGTCTCTGGCCCGTTGCTAAGCAACAGAGATGCATTATCTTGATTTCTGCTTCCGCCGGCAGGTGGAAACACCGGCGGCCCAGGGAAGGCCAGGAAAAGTCCCTGTTTGCCCCTGTTCACACCAGGTGCACCTAAGCAAAGTGCTACCCCTTTTTTGTTTCTATTTGCCATCACAGAACTACTGTCGCTTGTGAACACGGACCAGCAAAACTGCCATATCACACATGCGTGATTACCAATATCCTTATTTTTGACACCAAATTGACCGGCTCCCGATTGTGTCCACACAAATGATCAGGTACTAGATGACTAATATTCCATTCTCATCGGCTGCACCTGCGTGTGAGCCTTTGCTTATCTATCTGTGCTACCAACGTCTTTCACATTAACGTTTTGAACTTGAAGGCACACAACATCCGCACTCAATAATAATTGTCGCCTGTATTTGATCCATAACCCTGATTATAGACTTAGTGAACATTTGACACGCACTGCCTGTTGAAATAGCCTATTGAGTCTGCTTGTAAGCCAAGTGACTAGTTGATCTTCATAGCCTGTAGAAAAAGCCCATTGAGTCTGACCGCATACGAGAACACTTAATATACATTATCTCCTGAATTAGATTAGCGAGCACAACTGCATACTGTTCCAGAAATAATGCTGGCCATTATCCTTTTCCTAATTGCACAGTGGACCTTATTGACAGCAACTAAACCATTACTACAATATACATGAAGATAGAGCCTAGCAACACTAGACTGACCACAGCCCCAGTTGTGGAGTGTTTTCTAGGAAAGCCACCTGCTGTCAACCATACCTCCTACCCCTCCCAGATCTAACATCCCATGTGACCTCATGCATAGAAATTCCAAACTATGATCGAGATTACCTAAAATATTTGAAATGCCCATCAGCCATCAAACTGTATGAAACCATCACAGGAATAAACAAGAGTCCATCCCTATTAAGATGTACCATATCCTACCAAGCTCCACTTCCAATCATAATGATAGAACAGCCAAACATATTAAACGCCCAATTAATCCAGCTTAACGCAGAAATACTGCCTTGTCTACTCAACCTGCAGCAACCTCTGCCCTCAATGGAGCACTTATTAATGCAAGGTCTCTAGTAGCTCACGCCACAGAAATTTCTGACCTTTTACAAATGGGCAACTATGACTTCTTAGCTATCACAGAATCCTAGCTAAACCAAGCAGCTGGCCCTGCCTTGATGCTTGCTGAGCCAGCCAACTATACTATTCTCATAGAAGACAGAGATAATGCCCAAGGAGGAGGTATAGCCATCATAGCGAAATCCAGTCTGTCAATGAGAATAGCAGCACCACTGCACATTAAATCCTGTGAATCCCTGACAGTCAAGCTACCCACTCCAAACTCCCAAACCATCCCTATACACCTTATCTATAGGCCTCCAGGCCCCATCGGCTCTTTCGAGGAGGACATTTCCATGAGCCTCTCTGATAATCTAAAAAATACATCACAGGCTCTCCTATTAGGAGACCTGAATCTATGCTTTAACAACCCTAAAGATGCACAAGCTATTAACGTAGCTAACGTCCTCTCAGAATTCGGCTATACACAAAAAGTGACACAGCCCACCCACAAGAAGGGCAGAACGCGTGACTGGGTGGCTGATTATAATTGCAACACCATCACCACCATCAGTCCACAGGTATGGACAGACCACTCGTTGATAGCCTTCGCCATAGACTCCAAAATTCACTTGACCCAAAATAACCATATAGCACCACCTATGTTAACAATGAATAAAAAAACATAACCTCTGACAAACTACTACCACTGATACTGCCAACTCTAAATTCGCTACCAGGCACTCTCGATCCATCGGCCTTAGTCATTGAATTCAATAAAGCCATGACAAATGCCCTTGACACCATCGCACCTTTAAAAATGAGGAATAGTAAACCTAGAGCATATCTAAACATCTGGTTTACCCCATACCTAAAATCATTAAGAATAGAAAAACGTAAGTGTGAATCAATTTGGAGACTAACACCATCGGAGACCAACAAAGCGAACCTTATTAATATGTCCACAAAATACAAAACTGAAATACGGCAAGCTAAGAAGGAAAGTTTTATCACAGAATATTGCAAGCTAAATCAGGCACTAAGGAGCTTTTTGCAACACTGAAGGAACTGGAGAATCCCATCCCGGTAACCGACAACTGTAGTGCTCAGACTTACAGAAGGCACTTACTGACTAAATTGCCACTCTCCAAGTTAAAATTAAAAAGAAAAGATCCAACATACCTTTGGCTACTCCTCAAACTGGCACACCTCACACTGCTGCCAAACCAGAACAGCGATTTAACTTCGCCAAAGTTTCCATATTGGAGGTTGAAAAATAATACTATCACTTAAACCATCCAACTGTGGTGGAGATATTTGTCCTGCCCAAATTATAAAAGACGCTGCAAGAGACTTATCACCCTTCATATCTAAGGACATTAATGCGTCATTCACCTCAGGGACCATTCCAAGCATCCTTAAGGAATCATGTATCCTTCCTCTCCTTAAGAAGCAAACTTTAGACCCGGCCATACCTACAAATTATAGGCCAATCACGACGGTGCCACTCCTTTTAAAGATACTGGACAGAGTGGCGTACCTACAGATTCATAAATTCCTAGAAACAAATCAACTCCTTGGTACCCGACAATCAGGTTTTAGACCACAGCACGGTACTGAAACAGCACTCAGAGACCTTAAGGCGCAGGTCGATGAGCTCAAAGACCAGGGAAAGTGTACCTTACTACTTCTCCTGGATCTTTCAGCAGCATTTGACCTGGTAGACCATACGATACTCTGAAACCACCTAGAATCAGCAGCGCACTTCTCTCAGCCAGCTATAGAATGGATCCAGTCATTCTTAAGTGAGAGAACCATGAGGGTCTTATCTACAGCAGCAGCTGCAGAACCGATTCCTATCACTTGTGGTGTTCCCCAGGGCTCCTGTGTCTCCCCGACCATGTATAACATTTTTACCAAGCCCCTGTTTGATGATCTGGACTCTCTAGGTGTAACCTACACTAACTACACAGATGACACCCAGATTCTCATCCCACTTTCAGGGGATTACAATCAGGATTTGGCCTTGGTGAATAATATTTACCTCATCATCCAGGCATGGATGGCATTACATGATCTATGCCTGAATGATGACAAGACAGAACTCATCATCCTGGGAACAACATCAAACATTAACAAACTCCGCCCTGACTACTCATCGCTCAACATAGATGGCAACACGATTAAAGTTGCTAAAGAAGTAAAAACTTTAAGTTTTCACCTCAACTCCAGCCTTACGCTGGCAAAACAAGTGACTGCAATGGCATCATCCACTGCGTACACATGTAAGCTGATTAGATCAGCGAAACCCTTCCTCTCCGTAAGTAGTTGCACCACCTTGGCAAGAGCTCTTGTGCTGTCCAAGTTGGACTACTGAAACGCCCTCTACTCGGGATCAAATGAACATATCACTAATATAATTCAAATTCTCCAAAATAATTCCTTGAGAGCAGCCCTAGGAATGACCAAAAGAGAGCATATCTCTACAATTAGAAGACAATCCAACTGGCTTTCAACTATTGACAAAATCAAAAAACTGCATCTCTAACCTTTAAGTGCCTTAATAATACAGCACCTCGCTACCTAACAGAGAGATTCAAAAGAAGACTCACAACCAGACCCACAAGAGCAGCCTACACTAACTGCTTATCAGTTCCCTGCTTCAAAATTTCAACAATAGGTGGCAATAGTTTCCCTGTTAAAGCTGTCCAACTTTGGAAATCACTCCCACCCACCCTAAGGACTGACCAATCCTACTCACTCTTCAGATCAAACATTACCAATTGGCTTAAAGAAAATGATATTTAGCCTCAGTACTACCCTTACTCCTGGTGTATTTGACTAGAACCCACACTGATTTTTTCCTCTACACTTATGTTCCGACGCCATCCGTTAATTTGACTCCACAATCTAATGTATGTAATGTGTTTTGTTCTTGTAACCCTGTTTATGATCGGGTAACTGTAAAATTCTGTGACCATGCAAGCTTAAAGTATCTTTATCCTTCGCGCCCTGATACCTTCGGGTCTGGCGCGTGTTACAAATAAACCAAAAAACAAACAAACAAACAAACAAACAAACAAACAAACACTAGGCGATTGTCATGTGTACTAAGACACCAACATCACAGCTCTTGATCATGACATCTCTTCTTGACCTGTTGTTTAGGAAGGACTACAACTCCCATTATGCTTCACTATAGCCTATGAAGTGTAAGCCTCGTGGTAGTAGTGGTCTACCCCATAATGGATGCATTCCTTTGCTTTCAGCTATACAGGCTTGCCTGTTGATGTCAGGCATTGTGGCCATTACCTGATGTTGTGGTCTTCATTGGCTCAGTATTGGTCATGTGAGGGGAGAGTCATAAGTGACTTGTGTGTAGTGGACTGGGACATCCAGAACTGTCCCAACGAGAGTTATATAGTTACTGACATTATGTGTGTGTGCGTTTACATTGGTAATGCAACATTTTGTTTGGGACACTAACCCTTGTCACTCTCCATCTTCTTTGTCCCAAACTATTCACCAAAATGTTGTATTTGTCTACAGGGGAGCAGAAGGAACTACAGAGTCTGGTTGAGAGAAGTTCATGTTGTGTCATGATCCTTTTTCACTAACTTTTATGTGCTAGAAATTAGTGTTCAATGCCTCAACGCAGCAAGTGACAGAGGCAATCAATGAGCCAAACAAAGCACTGTATCTTTGGCAAGCATATTTGTATGCTCTGCAAGCACAATGGAGAATTAATAACACATACCGTTCTGCCCCTGGGCAGGCTCAAACTCATATGCATTGGGCTGTACAGTCACACGTTGCATTCCCCTGAGCCCACTTGACATCCACGCTTTGGATGTATGTTCTAGGCTTGTATCCTCTCGCACATATTCTACAGTATTTGGTGTGGAACCTGGCACGTTCCCTTCCGACATCCACTATCTGTTCATAAATGCAATGTGACTTCTGTTGAATTCACATACATCACTATTTGAAGACATAATGACTAACAGCACAAGGGGAGTGCAACGGAAGCAAGGGACACATGCAGAGAACTCACCTCACGTTCTTTTATATAGAGATGAGATCATTTAGCGGTGCAGTGTGTTCTAGGGGGAGGTGTGCAGACAGAGGCTGTGCAGTCATGTGTCATGGGGCCATGCTTGAGTGTATGGCATTACCAAGTGCTGCTGTGTGGTGCAGGAGCACATGATTGGTTCATGAATGGCTTGTCATGGCTATATGGATCGCTTAACTTTTGCTGTAGTGGTGATGGCCTCTCACTTTTAAAATTACCTTTCCTGTATGTTTCATTTGTAGTCATGCTGTTGCTTTTTCATAAGATGTGCAATGCACACTTCTGTGACTACTAATCCCAGAATGCCTATCGTTAGGACTATGCAAGCAAGTCTTTGCTAGGCATGTCAAATGGCAATGCAACCAGTCTATTGTGTGGAAGTGCTGCCATTTGAATGTTTTGTCCTCTGGGTGTGGATGTAAATAAATGGTGTATTGAAGCCTTTTCTGATGGCTTTATCACTTATTTGGTGCCATGGGGATCTATGGATGAAATGATCTGCCCCTTTTTGTTTTCTGCATGGATAACTCTGACCTTACTTTGCAGACTGGCTTTTATTTATTTAGCACTGTACGTTCTCAAAACCATGGAGTGAGAAGCATATGATTCTTGGATCACAGTTCTTCTCCATCAGACACTTAAACATCCAGGCAGTTATTTCCTTGAAGCAGCATACTTGCCAACATGACCCATTCCAATCTGCAGTTGCTTATCCAGTCCTGTTATTTTCATTGCATTCTGGGACTTGTAGTTCCACGTGTCCCATTATAAAAATCGGACTACAAATCCCAAAATGCAACGAAAAACCAGGACTGGATAATCACCTTCAGATTGGAACGGGTCATGTTGGCAACTATGAAGCAGTGATGTGTTTATTCATATTGAACAACATGTTTCAAGGCAGTTGGTGGTACTGCAAAACGGTGTTGCTTTTATGTATAGGATAATATGTTGTCCAGGCCGCCCTCTGACACATGCCCACTGTATCATAGACCTGTTTTGAATCGATTGGATAATGCTATTGGACAACTTCAAAGGTATGGCAGGAAGTCTGTGCCACAGGGCTTTGTCATTGTGACCCACCACTGTTGAATCTAACTCACGGATATGATGATTTAGATGCTCACTATAGTTTCCACGGGGGAAAACAAGCCTTCATCTGTAATGTTTTTCATATAGAAGAGTCGTGGAGCTATCATTCCTACAGAGGGGCTGCCTGACCGTAGTGCACAGGTCATCTCGGGGGACAAACATGTGTGTGTATGTTGTGTGAAAAGTAGATTGCGCCAGCCAAAGGTTCTTTGATGTGCTAGGGTTCTTCCTTGGTGTTCGTCTTTTTCACCAGAGAGAGCTCTAGTGAGGTGTTGTATGTGCATATGGGTCAGTGTCTTGGCCTTGCTTTGTCGTTTTGCTTTGAGGGGAGTCCTTGTTGCAGAAGCAACGTGAAGTAACCTCGCTGCGACACTAGGTATATAAAAAGATGTAACTTTATTCCATGTTACAGTGTCATCCTTCATTAAGAGAGATTGTACGTAACGACACTGGTAACACCCCATCCGGCAGTAACAGTCATTCCCCAACTGTCAAAGATGGAATCCTCACACTCAACCACACACACACGTTCTCCACAGGAACCCCTCCCGAGCCCATGCCTCGAGCCCACGAGCCATAAACTAATTACAACATATCCTCCCCCGTTGTCATCACAAAGAAAACCTCTTTAGAAAACTCACCCCCATTACATAACGTGTGGCCAGCACGAAAATGTACCCAAAACACTCAACCAAAAATCCACCTAAATACCAATAAAACCATGAAGCCCAGTGCATGCAGGCCAAAACACCATATCACCCAATAGATACACACTCTCGTAAACACTACTGAACACTTTACCTTAATTTTCTGAAGCAAACAAAACACCACAGGATATTGTTTAAACCCTGTTATTCAAACCTTAAAGCCATCAACCACCCATATCAACAACCTTAGAGCTTAACCATAAATACCAACCTAACTCCAGAGACTCCACCAACCGAGGACTAAAAATAATAAAATCATCATCCACCTGTCCCAAGCTGCCCCTCAGGACGTAGGCCTGCCACACCCACAGCATCCCCAAAAACGAACACTTGCTAACACTCTAACCTAGCACCCTGAGCTGCCCCTCAGGGCAACAGACCTGCCACATCCGCGCACAACCCGCTCGTCCTAGAGCAACAACCCGCAACAACCAATGAGCCTGGCCTCCACATGACACTCCAAAAACAGGTAACAATACTCAATAACCCAATACTAGGTCACTGCCAACTCACAGTCCATAAACCCAAAATAACTAAACCTTTATCACAAAACCACTGCCACAGTTGACCAACGCATCCCGAAGGGAACGCCCCACTGGATAACCCAGAAACTTAAACATCCTAGAAATATAGCCAAAACAAAGTAACCTGACGCAAACACTCTGAATGCCGACAACCTTGTGCGGTAGCCACCTCAGCCACCCATAGCATAGACCTCACAAAATGGCAGAACTGCCGTGTACACTTTAGACCACCTAACTAGGACAACCATACCCCTAAATGGCCATCCGTACCACCATTAATAAGATGATGCCAAGTAAACTAAACATGTACCACTACATGAACCATAAACAAAAATGTAAAAACGTCATCACAACCCATCTCCAACCTACACCCATGGAGAAACTCAAAATCAACTTGATAACTTGCCAACCTCCAGCCTACACTCCTGGAGATGCAAAACACCATACCAAGCATAGACATCACCTCCTCCAAACCTGGAAAACCATGCATCATACGTGCATACCAGTCAAATAATTTCCCACGAGACACATACCTATGCAACCCCAACGTGATCCCCCCGTGATACATTAGTACTCAAATAACATGGTAAAACGCTAATAAATAATTGCAGTTAGCATTGCAACACGAATTTCCAATTAGCGTCCCACTGCTGACCCATTCCCCAAATCCATGCTGTAAAGGAAAACACATTCCAATTACTCTTAACCCAGAGTCTGTTTACTTTTTAACCTCCCACCCCTGGAAAGGAAAAATTCATACATGTAAACAAAATTACAGTGCATAAAACGACATTAACCATACGTCTTTATAAGTCCATGCTGTAAAGGAAAAACACATTACATTTACTCTTCATCTTCACCCAAGGTCCGTTTCTTCTTTACCTCCCCTCCAGAAGGGAAATAAGGCACAGTCAAATAAACGTTATTAAACGACATCCTAATTCCTTTTTAAACACCCATTACATTATCACCACACCGGCCACAATACTGACACTCACACCCATTCACACCATCACACCGGCCCAAAACGACACAACACAGAGGCCACAACTACCCAAACCTAATCACAATCATACCAGCCTCAATCAACCCACAAAGTTAATCTATAACCAAGTTTAAGTACTGACCCCACCTGGGTCAAAACACCCTAAAGCACAGAAGAAAGTCACCTGACATGCCGAACACCAATGCCAATAGATCTTCTTCCAGTCATCGCAGAAATTACCGTCTTTTCCTGCAGTTCGCCTGCTGCACATACACCTTGTACAGCCTTGACGTAGGATGATTTCCCCGCCGCTGCTCCACGATGCCTCATAGGCACACGTCAAACAAATCGTCAGCACCTCTCCATGTACCTCTCCCTGCTCCGTTCCATTTCCTTCCTTAGTCGCTCGCACTAAGAACTTTTTAACCTCCGGACTGCTGCCATTACTCGCCACCACAGCCCTTCCTCCTTCTGCCACAGGAGACGAACATTAGTCAGCTGGCCTGGCAGCCACGATACGCAGCACCACCGCAGCCCCTCCTCCTTCTCCCTCGGGAGACAGGCCACGGTCGGTTGGCCTCACGGACACAGGGCACCTGTCCTGGTGCAGCCTGCAGCCCTCCATCCAGTGAGCACATACTGCATGATCTACCGCGCGCCCCTCTCTAGTCACTGCTGCAAACAGTACGCGGGCCACCTCACGGTCGCTTTGGCCCATGGTCCTCCTCCTCGGGGCACAGCGCTACCCAACCACCAAAACACCACTGGCTATAGCACCACCAGCCGGTCCCCGGATGCAATCGGCGCCACAGGAAGTTCTCTTTCTTCACCTTGGAGCAGGCTGACGCTGCCCTCAGCCCCAACAGCACACACTTGCGGTAAAACACTGCGCCTCCAATGGTTCTCCTCACCACCCTGCGCCATACATGCGCCGTGCCAACGAGGAAGACAAAAAATGCAGCCAGCTTCCTCTGATGCTCTCCATCGGCGCACCCTTGTCCACAGCGGAACACCACAGGTAAGGACAAGGACACCGGTGACTGTGACTTAACGGGACTCCGAACTTCCTGTCCCATAGCCAGCCCTCATGGGACTCCGACCTTCCTGTCCCGCAGCCAGCCCTGCCAGGTGGGGTGGCTGGTCTCTTGGAGGGCAGTGTTGTCGCCGCCACACCGTCCCCTCTGCGACAGTTATCCTCATCACCATGTGAAGTAACCTTGCCGCGACACATAGGTATATAATAAGATATAACTTTATTCCATGTTACAGTGTCATCCTTCATTAAGAGAGATTGTACGTAACGACACTGGTAACACCCCACCCGGCAGTAACAGTCATTCCCCAACTGTCAAAGATGGAATCCTCACACGCAACCACGCACACACGTTCTCCACAAGAACCCCTCACGAGCCCATGCCTCGAGCCCACGAGCCATAAACTAATTACAACACAACGGTATGCCTTTCTTGGCTATAAGCTATTTTCAGTGATTCATGTTATTTCTTTGTTGCATTTGTAATGGATTTTGCATGTAATATTGTGTGTAGTTTAGGGCTGGCATAAGATCAGCCGATGCCCTTACTCCATTTGTTGAATGGATTATATACACGTGGATGAATCAGAGTAATTTTCACATATGCAATTTACAGCATTTTCCATGTTGTAAGTCCATGCGACATCCCCTTTTATCCTTTGTAATCTGCTCCTATGCATGTTTTCCTCGGGCAATGTTAGCCTTGGTGCTGATTGCATTTACACTGATGCAGAGTCTGTCATATGGCTCTTATCTTTCAAAAAGAGTAAGGCACATTTTTTCTCAGAGAGAGTGGTTTATTTGCATTGATGAGACCCCTTTTTTGACATAGTGTTATGATGATGTCAAAAATGTCGTCGGATATAGCATCTCAGAATTGTATGGGTACACTCTATTGGCTAAAATCATGAAATGGCAGCTCTCAGTTCAGATACGGTGATAGCAGCTAAAGAAATATGTATTTACAGACACAGAGTGTGACTGTGTTGTGGTAACGCAATGATCCCTTGCTCCATTTTATGTTCCTCTCAGCGTCTCACCTTATATTCACCAATTTGTCCATATATATATGAAGATTTGCCAAATGACCACAATTTCTTAACTCTTTCTTCTCAGTCTTCCAATGTTTGCTCTTTGATAAAACAACACTCACATGGCTCCAGCCACTGTGGCACCATTTGTTCCCAATTAATTCCTTGTGCTCTCTTTTTTTCATGGCTATCATCTGATATGTTGTGTAATGTAGTATTGCACACTAATACAATGTTATAACTCAGTCACTTGATATGAACTCTTTTGTGTGGGTTACACTGAGGTTTGCACCATTTACATATCTGCTCCAATTGTTCTTAAAGTAAAACATACATTTCCCAAATTTGCTAAATGTTTGGCATTTGTTTCTGTGGAGCATATCACAGATACTTTGCGATGCAGGAGTAAGTAGCACTAGGATGAGCATTTTCCTAGTGTAAAACATATTTTCCTTCACAAAATGTGCAACTGGTCAATGTTTGTTTTATTCCTAGTCCTTTTCCCTGGTGCAAACATGGAATTGCATCAGAGCACATCTTCTGTAATACTATCCTGTGTGTTTCAATGGCAGTTTAACTTTGCTTTTTCTGTGAATAATGAGCAACTTCACTCGTTCAAGGGAGTCATTATGCCCTTCTGGTATAGATAGTAAGGCAATGGGATAGAGGCATATAGTTTGGTGTGAGATGCAGAGTGATGGATAGTGAGAAAAAAGCAGGGACGTCATTTGGGGTTCGCCAGAGGTCTCCCTTGCGACCTCTAAAAAAAAGAAAACGTTTTTTTTGTTTTTGCACTGTGGCCAGCACCATGTGGCTCTTTAATTCTGGAGTGGCTGGCTTTCTTGTTCAGGCCCCTTAAAAAAAGAAGAAAAATAAGAACATGAGGACCACAAGTCTAACACTTTCAGCACTGAACCTAAATAAGAAAGAATAGGAATGCCAATGTGTCTTTCTGGAATTCTATACAAATATTACTAGACTAATTAAAGGTTTATTTCAGGCACACTTCAGGGAGTGAGTCACTGATTTAGTCTGTCCTAAAACGCCTCAACTCAGCCTTTCATCCTTGTGAGGTCGATAAATGGGTACCAACACAGGTTGGGTGATATTGGGTGTATATTTCTTCTATGTAAAGCGCTTAAGCTTAAGTGCTATATAATAACACATCATTATCATTTGGTCATGGAAGTCTGCTTTCAATCACAGTAATTTGGTAATATGGGCCTATAGATACTGATCTCAACGATACACATGGCGATCCATTCAGGTATACAATGTACATCACATTATTCTGATATTGTAACCATATTTTTCGTAGTGTACAATGCTATGTGATGCCACTTCCTGTTTTGCCAACAGATGAAAGGTTGTGTTCCATTGCTTCCCGCGATATCACTTTGGGGTGGGGTCAAATGTCATCATGGGTCAAGGGTCGTGTGATGTCACTTCCACTACCCCTGGCATTTTGGTGAAATGACGTCCCTGGAAAAAAGTCAGAAACAAACAGAAACGTGGGCCGAACAATTTGAACGATTGAAATGTTGAGGTGTAGACATATGGGGAAAGGAAGAGGGAGAGACAGCAGAGTGGCAACAACGGAGACGCATGGACAGATATAAAGGAAGATGCACAGAGTACACACACACCACAGACATGTACGCACATGAAGAAAAGTAAACTACGAAAACAGTTGGATATAAACCTTATAGGATCATTTTACTTTTCCGAACATTCTGAGTACACACAGCTCTCAGACTTGGCACGTGTTACGTCAAAGGGGTGGATTGTGAACGTGCCAATGAATCCATGTAGAACATGCCAGGTTTCCTCAGTTGAGGCAGATGCTCTCCAGCGCAATATTTCAAAGGCTCTGGGCTAAAGTCCATTACAGATGGAAAGGAGGGAAAGATCAGCAGATAAAAAAAATACACACAATGAAAGATAGCTTGTCACTAGGAAGTAGGAGTGTTGCAAACAAATAATGAGTGCACATTTACACAGGTCGGTTGTTGCACATGTTGTCAGACCAATGTATTTCATTCAGCCGCTCTTCCAAGGTATCTATCATAGAAATATGGAGACGCCTTTCTAAATTAATGTGAATTTGTATCCACTAAAGGTGTTTTTGAATCAATAGACGACATTTATATTTGTTATTGACAGATTTCAATTAGTTATAAGTAAGCACGGGTGAATGTCTTTGTTCTAACTTCGAACCACCCTAATTTCGGGAGGTTCAAAATGTTCGAACCAAGGTTGAACGTATGAAAAGTTTGAACGAGTTTTTCAAACCCACTGGCTAGAGGAGTAAAGTGGCCGAACAGTTTTCAGAAAGGTACAAGCTTGTTATGTAAGCAGGCTTTGGACATTTGGGCAAGTGGAACAGTTGGTGAGTGGGAGGAAGGGCTGGAAGTGGCAGTGTATGTGTGAGGCTTTGGTATAGCCATATTTTAAAAAAGGTAGTAGCATATTTTTTTTAAAACGTTTTCCTTTTTGTGTGTGAGGGGTGGCACATTCAAGTTTTTGCCAGTTAACTATACAAGTGGCATCAATGTAGGGTAAGAAGGTCCCTGTGAGTGACATCAGCATGGACGTCTGTCCCATGTGATACAGGCGCAAGACTGATTTTTGGGCCTGACGAAAATAACAGTGTCACACAACAGAGTAAAGTGACAGACCTTCAAAAATTAAAGACATACGGGGCCTAGAAGTGAGAAAACACATTACACGTGTGCCCTATGGAGACACTTGCATGCAGGGAGGAGTAGAAAGTATGCCATTGTTTTGACAAACTTATGGGACATTTGTAGTTGCACAAAGTTAAAGACTGTGACGGAGGAAGGTGATAAGTATCTATGATAAGTATCTGTATTCATCTCCTGAATTGAGTGAGCTGTGTAGGTGGCCTTGGGGGTGATCTTGGGTGCCACTTGGATGCAGTCTATCAAGGAGTCATGGCACAAGACAACATTTCTTGAATTGGGGAATTGAATACTTTCACTTGGGTGACACTTGGTGCAGAGAAGAGCAGAGTATCTTCAGTGCACGTTATGCCTTTGTTGAAATGCTCAACTAACACTGGCAGTGTGAGAAACTTACAGACGAGCGATAGCAAGCTAGCAAATTGTCCATCTTGAACTCTATTAATGGCACACGTGCCCTTGGATGATAGATGGGTGCAGCGAGGAGCAGCAAGGAGCAGAGCATCGCTGAGCGCAGATTGAGCTGGTACAGACATTCAGGGAGGCAGGAGATATCTATCAGTGGCTGTCTACTGGTTGGCACTCGGATGCAGACATTCAGGGAATCATGACCCAAAATAAAATCAGGCTGCATAAGAGAACCAAACTACTCCTGGGGTCCACTTGTCACCGTGGCAGCGCGTTTCGACTCTGGGTTGTCCTCAATGGCTAATGAGGCAGGTGTTTTGAAGTACTTGAGAGTGCCTGCCGAGTGGGGTTCAGCTGAGGAATGCTGAAAAAAACATGTACAACCTCTACATTCATCATCAGAGATATCAAGCATCAAGTATCCACTTCGACCTGATGTGAATACGGCTCTTCCCCCTTGCTTGAGGCACACGCGCTTCTGTGCGCACGCTTCTGCAAGAGTGCCTGCCGAGTGCTGTTCAGCTGGACAGCCTTCGCTACACTAACACAAATTTGAAATCTTGACGTGCATATCTAGGACAGCAAGCTCGTCCAACGCTCTATGCGCACGTACATGCTCAAAACTGATATGCCTTCAAAATACAAATCTATAGCATCGGTATCGAATGCTAAATATGAAGCTGCAACTGTTGAGCCGTACTCAGAGAAGGGCTTTAAAAAATTGCAAGGAAACGGTAAAACAAGTCAATCCACCTCATTAACAACTGGTGTCAGACAACTATGGTTTCTCTCAACCCTGAACAAAACAGAAACATAGCAGCAGGGAAAAAGGTATCAGACGAAATGACGTCACCGGTGGGTGTAGGTGAGATACAATGTTCTCTCTCGCCCAGACACGGCAACCCCGAATCCACAAATACTGACGAAGAAATTCTGCATTGCAATTCGCAAGTTGAAATTACAACCTTGCTCAAGTCTACAAATATCGATGTATTAGCATAAAAAGCAGCCACTAACAACAATAAAGCAGTCTCTCTAAACGACTGCAAAGTATTCCACACTCTCCCATTGTACTCAACGATAAGAAAAAATAACATGGCAGACACTGTGCAAAATAAACAAGGGACAACAGAAGATATACTTGCTTTTAGATCAAGACCAGGTTGCAACAGCTCGAATTTAATCAATTTGGATAATGAAGAAGAAGGCATTGGAAGTGCAAATTAAAAACTAACACCTAGTCAGTCTAACATTTCTGAATTCGATGTACACCGGATACAAACTGTTAGCAAAACACAGATTGGATCATGACGCACTCAAAAATCGATTTTATTGGAATTGCTGGATGTATATGAAAATCAAAATAGTTCTTTTGCAAGTGGCCGGACGCACTCTGAAACAACTTTTGTGAATCCAGCAGCCAGGCCCTCATTTGGAATGAGGTCTTCATGAAATGCTTCTCACAAGATGAGTCTAATGGCAATGAACACTGCTCTGCTTAGTCTGACAAAATGATTCAAAAATCTGGACCAGAAACTAAACATACAACAATTAATCACGCAAATAATATGCTCGAAATTGGAACAAATTTACACGATTACAGTGAATCAAATAGCACAAAAAGAAGCATCAAACGAACAATTAATAATTAGTCAAGACCTACAAAAAAATGCGAACATTTACTAGAATATCATAAAATAATAATGCTAAATAAACAGTTACCTGCACTAACGACAGAGTCCAATCTGAAGAATGATGCAAATTGATCTGATATGGTCATAATTGAAGATCTAGATGGAAACAAACCTATAACAGAAGAGAATGGACAAAAAGACTGCATAATGAAAGAAGATGGAAACATGGACATTCCCACAAAGAAGAAAAATAGAGAGAACATTGAAATCATGCAAGATGCCATCTATAAGGTATTCACTTGTCCCAAAGGGAAAAAAAACAAGTCTGTTTCTATTACTAACAAACAACAAGTGAGTTGCAACAAAAATAAAAATAAAAAATAAAAAATAAAAAGAAGATATCGAAAAATCAAAAAGAATCTGAAAAATAAAAGTATGAATACGAGAATGACATTATTTGTAAATAAAATAGCTACAACAGATGACACTGAGGAGAGTACTCGTATAAGTGATAACAGAGATAATACACAAGCATTGGGCAAACATTTGATCATGCCTGCTGAATTAATCGAAAACAAACTCATAGTGATCAACACTCCATCAGAGGAGGATCTATTCATTGTATATATCAACATACTCCACATATACAGGCCTTGATGAGGATGAAAGAGAAAGTTACTGTTCAAGTGATGCAAATGAGAACAAAAGTGAAGATAACAAAAGCATTACAAGCACTAGAATAAACTTAAATGGCACCACCAAAGCAAGTATGAATAGTGCACAGACTATAGAACAAAGGAATCAAAAGGGCAAGACCTTACTGCTGCAACAAGCAAGTGTACCAAAGAACCCTGCAATTGGGTTGAATAGAAATAACACTCACAGCAACGTGAAAGAAGACAATGAGCCCCAGAAAAGTGAAATAAATGCCCTCTGCCCTCGTAAAGAAAAGCCTGACACCATAAAGAATGGTAGAAGATGCAACTATGAGAAACTTAACAGAGACAATTCCTTGGAAATAACCATGATAGATAGATCAGGACATGATCCTTTTCCTAATAGAACAACTATATTGGCAAGCTTCTGGGCTACGGAAGAGTTAAAAATAATTGATTCATGAGACATAGAAGCAGTATATATTAAAAATAATAGGAAAAGAGACACAGCAACATACCATCATACACAGTTAAGGAAAAAATATCGAAATGTAAAGATGCATTGATTGCACTTGGATTTAACATAAGCACCAAAAGAACATACATAACGAAGAAGGAAAAAGAAAAAAAAGAAATAACTGGTGGAAAAGGATAATGATAATGGGGTTTACGGAGAACATTGCAAGGGCGGCAGAGGGAACTTACAAAGAGAAGTATACGTAGAACCAAACAAAGAAAGAACAAATATGAATGAATGGGAATGTCTTCAAAAAGCAATTGACCAAACAAATCATGTCAATAAGAAATAGAATGAACCAAAAACACAACAATTTCAATGCATCATATGCAATACTAGAGGATGTTCCATTTATTAGAAAAAAATCATGAGTGCCCTCTTGAGAACTACGATCTCATTATGTTACAAAAGACGTGGGTGACAATACCACGACTTGAATACAAACTGCATTGCCCAAAATAATACCAACTACCGATAAAAGGCAGACAATGGATGCAATTAATGAAAGAAAGGAACATAAACATTCTAAATGGAACCATACCAGGTAGCAGAAGCTTAAACCCATCATGGAAAAGGAAAGATGCAAAATCTACAATTGCGTATGCATTCATATCAACTCACAATTTAAACGAGATCTACTCTTTCAAAATAATTGAGTCTGCCAAAAGTGATCATGACATGCTCGAAATAACCTGGATTCTGCCAATAATCACATAAAGACCTACATATAGTGGATCAGTATCCATGAAAAATGGGCGAAATAGACTGAAATTGATGGCTGATAAGATTAGCCAATAACTGGTTGAGATAACCAAAGGAAACATACAAATAAATGAATATGAAAACGCTTGTAACATCATTCCTTATAACCATTTTTAGCTTTACTTATCGAAAAAACCCGCCATAGAGAACGCGTGAATCTTATACACAAACATATAGCCGAACCTGAAATTGAAATGCTAAAATCGCAAATGAAACAGAAATTGAGAATATTGGGAAATCTAGCAAAATAATTATTACTGAATGAGTCCAAAAAGATACAATTGAAATTTACAAATTGTGTTAAACACATTTTTGCGAAAAGAAAATAAGAAAACAATGAAAACACGATAAAGAAATAAAGTGAGCGGATATGGCGGATATGGCACCTCCTAAAGAACTCAAACAAGCATGGAAACAAATAGCTCCTTCTAAATAAGATAAGTGAAATAAAAAGGACAGAACACTTTAGCAAGTAATTTAAAAATAGCAACAAGAACTGAGAATACAAAATGAGGCAAACAAACTTGAACGATCTACAAATAGATTGACTAGATGTGATTATACAAATACAAAAATTAAGCTCTTAGAGGGCTCCAGTGCCAGACTGGATATCCAAAGCAAACCTGGAGCAATGGGCTGATGTCCTATTAAACATATTTCAAATAGTAGACTAAATAGGTGAACTAGCAGTAATATGGAAAGAATCAACGCAGCCCAATTTTAGATCAAATTTACTAATACATTTGGAGAAAAAAAGAAATGGGTTACATTTTCGGATATGTCCTCGAGTGGATCAGACAAAGATGTAGGGAATTAGCCTGTACCAGTGGTCTCAACTTCTACAGTCAACCTCCTTTTTCTAGAGAGGGGCAGTCAACATGGCCGCAGAGTATTCCAACAAGGCCCAAAAAGTCAAAAATCACAGAACCAGGAAATGCGAGAGTTCAATACTCGCCAAAGGGCATATCGATGGTAAATGATGGACCACTAGATAGACCATCAGATGCATTGGAGACAAATGACACTTTACGAATCTTTAATTTATCTCAGCAACAATTAACTAAGGATGAAGCATCTGTCCTCCAACTTAGGTTAAGTTTTGTATAAAAACAAAACCCCAGCAATATGATACTGATGGGTGAGTTCAGATAATTCCTCCATAAGAGTAGATTGGAAATTAATTTTCAACCAAAACACATGTTTACTCCTAGTAATGCAATGCTACCAGTTGAGGTACTCACATTTCAAAAACGTGTGCTATGGGATGTACAACATACCACCCAAAATCATCAATATTCACAAACACTAAATCTGACTTTATCTCAATTCAAAGCTGTGGAAACCGTACATAAAGACACAACTATTGTGATTAAGGTGTTAGGCAGAATCCAGGGCAGTTCCCTTAGGGAGCACTACCCCAAATTAGGACTATAGGTGAGAACAATACATCCCCTTTGGTATCAGTCCGTACCACAAAGATTTAGTTGGTAGCTGTGTCTGAGCAGTCAGATTTATCTCAAGAGGGAGATGAGCAGTATTCAGGGTTGTCACAATAGGTAGTACAGTACTATGGAGCAAGGAAACACTGACCAAAGTTTTGTATTAAAAAGAGAATATATATTTATTTTATACACTTGTAAGTCAACACATAGATCACAGTTAATAAATTAAGTTAAGTTTAGTCAAAAGAAAAGCATATACAACTCCCTATGCAATGATAGATACGTTTGCGGTAGAGTGAAAACAGAGCAAAACGGCACAGTGAAAACCAACTACAAATGGCACTCTAACAATGTACCGAAAGGGAGGGAAAGCACAAGTTAAACCAAAATACCTTCAGACACCCCCTAGCAACACTTCCCTGAAGTTTTGTGAACAAGTAATGCACAGTAACACTTTAGCCAAAAGATAAGTGAATGAAAACTGAGCAAAATGGAACTCCACAAGTTAAAACAGTAGGAAGGAAGAGGGGTTTAGAAGATTTAGGTGCATCCACACATTTCTCATTGAAAACTAATCTAGTGAGAGCAGATCTAACAAATCAGCCAGAGTCAATAGGCCTGAGCCAGAGTCAGTGGTACAGGACCAGGAGCTTAGGAGCAAAAATGTTCTTGTAGCTGCAGTCAAGTCTTTAGTAGAAAATTGTTGAAGAGGTAGATGCGAGGCGAAAGACAATGTTAAGAGAGAGGGCGGCCAGCCCCAAAAGTAGTTAAAGGATTTAAAACACCTTTAGGGCTACCACAGAAAAAGGGCGGCCTGGCGGAGCAATGTACCTTAAATGTGAAGAAGTGGCTCCTGCGGTGGCAGTTGTTCCTGGTAGTTCCTGTGGGTCAAGGGATCCAACAGAGGAAGAGAGTCTCTCGTCGTGGAGGAAGATTCTAGTGGCTGCACTACCCAGGGATGAAGCGAGCCGCTGTGCTGCCAAACAAAGTATAAAAGGTACTCTTCTTTTAATCGTGGTCCGGGTCGATAGCTGCCTGGCTATCCGGTCTCCAAGTGCTGTGCACTCTCGATTCGACCAAGGCCGGTCCCAGGAAGCGATTAGTGAACTGGTTGACCCAACCAGCTCAAGGGAAGGAGGCTCTTTCGCTGAAGATCTCCTCTCATCGTGTGGAAGAAAAGTGGTGAGACGATCCGGCAGGGCTTCACCGGTGGTGCAGGTGCTGAAGATGTCTCTGGCTTCTCTCCCCTTCGGTTCCGTAGTTCCATTGGTGACGTCTTGCTCTTCCAGTCCTCCGGACCCTGCTTTTATGCAGAAAGAGACCCATTCATACAACCTAGCTGTCACTCACACAGTGGAGTGGTCATCTTGGCGGGAGACCCTCCAGCCTACCAGGTTAGAGTGCGCCCTGAGTTGCTGTGGCAACTCTGTCCAGGGTTTCTTCTCCCCCTCCCAAACAACAGACCCATCCAGACTCAGAGGTGCCGAAAGGAGGGCTTCTGGGCAGAAGCCCGCCAAAAGAGCGAACAAAGGATCCCTGACCTGGGTTAGGAAAATGGAGTAAGACTCGAGAAAGACGTTTTATCAAAGTTCTGACAAATAAAACCTACCGGAGTAAAGTTAATAATAAAATGAACCGGCGATATGTTAGAGGCTCTCAGTAAAAGTATTAGTCTCGAACAATGGGAAAAAGCCGTAGGAAAATATTCGCTGTCGAATATAAAAGGTAGTAACCACTGCCACCAGCCAGAAACTTTGTAGAGCAGGACTTTAAGGTACCCTCTCGAAAATGAACATAGGGGAAAAACTATTAACCCCTTCCAGTACTTCCATATTAAAATGGGGTGTACGGGTTTAGTTCATAGAGATTGACTAGTAAAGTCAATGGGGACTTTACATGCCCTGGGAGACATTAGTCAGTCCCAGGGAATGGAGTCTATGTTTGGGGGTTGTTATGACACCCCTGTGTCACTGCACGGAGGGTGCTGTTTAACACATGTGCATAAAGATGGTTCCTATGGGTGAGAGAAAAGGTCCCATAGGCATTAAACACAAAAATAGCCTAGAACACACATAGCAAAGATGCCTAAGAGGGGGAAAAAGAGTCTCACTCTTAGCAGGTAAAAAGAAATAAACCCTTCAAATCCAGCAAAGCTGCTGGGGGACTCTATAGGTAAGGGACATAAGCCATAAGTGAGAATTCTCCCTAACATAAGGCTGCTGACAAAGGTGGAGGAATAGTGGTATGGGATGCCAACAAATATGGTCAGGAAGTTAATAGATCGCTGTCTGTCCCAAGCCATTACAAAAAGCTCTCTTTTGATCCGAGGGATGGAATCAAACTAATGATTCAAAAATAGTTGCTAAGGTACTTGAGGCAGCCATTGTTTCTGATAATGAATGAGATTTTTTGGTGTCATCAGATGGGAGTATACCCTTATTTTACATTTCACCAAAATACACAAAAACGTTTCAAATCCACAAGGGAGACCGATTGTTTTGGGCTGTGGCTCCATTTTTGAGCCAATATCTAGATATGTGGTCTATTTCATAAAGTCACTAGCAGCAGAAACCTCTACATTTTGTTACACTCACCTGGTCTCTGCAGAGGCATTGGGGCACGGTTGCAGCCCTCCCTGAACTTGAATCACCCCCTTAAGGCCTCTCCCTCAGTAGAAAAGCTGTGAGCGGTGATACGCAATGATACTGCTCCTGCATGGAGATAAGAGTGTGTGAGTGCGCCAATCTGTGATTGTTGTACCTCTCGAACCCTTCACCCCAAAGTACGGTTTCTGTGAGCATAAACCGGCCCATAAAGCTCACCTGTGAATTATGGAAGATAAGCTCTCTGTCCTGCTACTTCTGGCAGGGGCGCATTGAATGGGATCTAGTTCCTTCACTGATCCCAGATAAGGATTATTCCAGTCCAGCTGTGACTGTGCTTCTCCTTATGAGTGGTAAGTCTTTCTTGAGCTCTTGTGATGCTGTGCATTCTGTTTAATGTCTTTATATGTTGCCCCTATTTATGCCCGCAATAATGTCTCGCTTCTGTTTTCTTCCCTTAGATTGAAATCTGGCCTCAATGCAGCTGTGAGACGCGACGGGATGGGAGATGGATGCTACCACAATGTTCAACAGCAGGTAAGTGATGGTTTAAGGAAAAGCGCGAAGTAAGGCGAAGCACAACCTTAAACTGAATGTTTTTTCGATGTCTAACCTTGTCTTCATTTTTTCCTTGCAGGCGCTGCTGTCGACGATGGAGCATGTCGTGCTGCGGTGCCAAGATGAAGCTATCGGCGTTCCGGAAAGTGTAAAGATGAATACTTGGTTCGCCAAAGAGATGTTCAGGTAAGAACATCTTCCCCCAGTTGGTAAGTATGCTGGCAGGAAGCAGGATGTCCATGAAGCAGGATCTTGAAAGGTAAGTCTGACCTCAGGCGACGGTGAGCGTTACGCTGCTTGCAAGTGCAGAATAACACGAAGCGTCTGTCTTGGTGCTGCTTAATGGATAGAATGTTCAAGGTTAATGCATCCTGCTAAATGGATGGAATGTTCAAGGTTAATGCATCTGAAGTCCTATGTCCATAATAAAAGCTTTTTGGTGTTAAATGGATGTTCTTGTTTACTTTGTTCATGAGCCTGGGGCCGAAGGCGCCAGGACAGTGTCCTCCTAGGTCTCCTGTGCATGCGACCCCGGCATGCCTGTGCCCATCACTTCATGACCATGACAGCACTCCCCTTCAAGGCCCCTCTCAAGGGTGGTTCTCTTCCCGGTCCTGGTTTGGTGGGATTATTGCGATGGAACTTTCCGATTAAAACGCGGAGCATGGATGTGTTCACTGGGTTCCCAGGTTCGGTCTTGAGGTCCGTAACCTTTCCAGTCAATTAGGTAATACAATTTTGATCGAACCACCTTGGAGTCCAGGATGGATTTGACTTCATATTCTGGTTCTCCATCAATTACTTCGGGCTCTGGCGGAGAACTGAGTCGTATATTAGACTTCATTGGTTTGAGGAGAGAGACATGAAATATGGGGTGAATTTTCATGTGAGATGGTAACTCCAATTTCATGGCGACAAGATTGATTATGGACTTTATAGTATAGGGCCCAGGTGTCTTGGGCAGAAAGCTCTTGCCCCTTCAGTGGAATATATTTGGATGCTAACCACACCTTTTCTCCAATCTGGTAGGTGGGAGATTCCTTCCGATGTCGATCAGCAAACAGTTTTTGTCTTTCCTTAGCCTTCGTCAGATGCTCTGTTGCCTCCTTAAGAACCTCAGTGATGGTTTTATGCAAGTTTTGTATGGCTGGCATTTCTAATGTATCGGGTGGATCAAATACTGATGTCCTTGGATGTCTTCCGTGCACAGTGTAGAATGGAGTTTGCCCTGTGCTTGTGTGAACTGAGTTGTTGTATGCATACTCAGCTACCCAGAGTATATTTTTCCAAGAATCCTTGGACTGTTGCAACATACACCTGAGAAAGTTCTCTAAAGTTTGCTTGGTTCGTTCAGTTTGCCCATCAGTTTGAGGGTGATGACTTGTGGACAACCAGAGATCGATTTTGGCAATCGTACAGCACTTTCTCCAAAAGGCAGAAATAAATTGCGTTCTGCGATCAGATACTAATATTGATGGAAATCCGTGCAATCAAAACATTTGCTCCAGGAACACAGAAGCGAGAGTTGACGCAGTTGGGAGTCCCTTCAGAGGGATGAAATTTGCCATTTTGGAGAATAAATCCACAACAACTAATATGGTGTTGTATCCATTACAGGGTGGAAGATCCGTGATGAAGTCCATCGACAGGGTATGCCAAGGTGCTGGCAGTACTGTTATGGGATGTAGTAAGCCAGCAGGGTTCTGTTACTGAGACTTGTGTTGTGCACAGACACCGCAGGTTTCAATAAAGTGGGTGATGTCTTTTCACCAGGTTGGCAACCAGTCGCTTTGTTTTACCTTAGCCTGAGTTGTGGCTATTCCTGGGTGTCCTTCCACTAATGAATCATGGTAATTTTTGATGATTTGCTTTTGCAGTTCTTGGTCTTGGACATATATTTGTCCTTGAAAATATGGTAGATTGTCTTTGATGGTGTACTGGTCACCTTTTAACAGCCATTCCTGTTGCGTTGATTGATCCATCGGGGATTGCAAACTGGTTCTTTGGTCATCCACACACATGGTGGCAGCTATTCTGGTTTGAATCCTTTCCTCAGAAATTATGGACACGGGGTCGGATGCTGTAAAAACCTCTTTTTCTTCACTCATGCGTGATAGAGCGTCTGCTTTCCTATTGCGTACACCAGGTCTAAAAGTGATAATAAAATCGTATTTCGCAAAAAAGAGAGCCCAACGAAGTTGACGCGAGGATTGTGCTTTGGCGGTTTTCAAGTATTGCAAGTTACAGTGGTCCGTGATGACAGTGACCGTATGTCTCGCCCCAAGAAGGTAATGTCTCTATTCCTTGAATGGTGGTTTAATCGCCAGTAATTCCTTATCTGTGATTGTGTAGTTAAACTCGGGGGCTGAAAATTTGCGGGACCAGATTGCAACGGGGTATAGTTGTCCTGTTTCAGGGTCTCATTGTGACAATACTGCTCCCATGGCTATTTTTGAAGCATCTGTCTCCACTATGTAAGGTAGGTCTGGTCGTGGGTGTCGAAGGACTGGTGCTGTAGTGAATGCTAGTTTCAACTTCTGGAAGGCTTCAGCAGCTTCTGTCGACCAAAGGAACTTTTGATTTTTTTTTAACAAGGAGTTAATTGGATGTACCTTTTGTGAAAACCGAGGTCTAAACAGATGGTAAATGTTGGCGAATGCGAGCACGCTTTGCACTCCTTTTGTGGATGTTGGTGAGGGCCATTGGAGGATCGCATGCACCTTTCATGTATCCATATGTACGCCTTGTGGTGTGTGCATGAAACCGAGAAATTCAACCTTGGTTACAATGGAAAATTCTTTTTCCAACTTGGCATACAATTGGTGTTGTCGAAGCTTCTCTAAGACTGCCTGGACATGCTACATGTTCTTCCATGGAATTTGAGTAGATAGGAATGTCATCAATGCAAACAAGAGCACAGACGTCCAGTAGTTCACTGAGTACATCATTCATAAAGAATTGGAACGCAGCGGTGGCATTGCATAGACCGAAGGGCATGACCTGGTATTCAAAGAGGCCGTACTTCGTGCAGAAGGCTGTTTTCCACTCATCTCCCTCTTTTACTCTTACAAGATGGCATGCTCCTCTTAAATCCAGTTTTGTGTAGATTTTAGCATGTTTCACTTGGTCCAGGAGCTCTGGTATAAGTGGTAAAGGATATCGATTTTTTACTGTAATCTGATTGATGGCTCTATAGTCAATGCAATTTCTTAACCCACCCTCATTTTTAGGCACGAAGAATAAGGGCGAGGATGCATGTGACTTGGACGGCCGAATGAAACCGTTCTCCACGTACTGATCCAGGTAAATTCTAAGATGCTGATTTTCCTGTTCTGTCAGAGCGTGAATTCAGCTGCAATGGATCTGGGCTCTGGGTACAAGATCTATTTGACAATCATAGGGTCTGTGCAGGGGCAGAACGTTGGCTTGCTCTTTTTTGGAGACATCCTGGTTGTCTTTGTATTGAAGAGATAAGAAGCTGATGAGGCCCACCACAATACCTTTCTTTGGTTTCAGATTGGTGTCATCTTTTTTGTAACATGTGTCGGCACAATCATGAGGAAATGCCAAAACTCGTTTTCGCCAGTCGATCGTATGCTTGTGGGTCACCAGCCAGGGCATTCCCAATATCATCTGGAACTGAGGAGCACCGATCAGATCGAAAGTAATGTTCTCTTGATGCCCGTCCTGACACACAAGCTTGACTTTCTCAGTTTATTGTGTCACCGGGCCGGATGACAGCTGAGAGTCATCCACAGCAGTGACGTTTCCCGATTTCTGCTCATATTGGAGAGGAAGGCCTATTTGGAGAGCCAAATCTTGCTCAATGTAATTACCCACAGCTCCACAATCAATATATGCCTCCAAGGCATGTATTTTTGATGGTTGCTTGTGATTCACCAAAAGCACTGGAAGGACTAGATATGAGGTCTGTACGGATTCCTTTTTCATGCTCGACAAGCAGACCCCTACATTTGCCGGGCATTGGCGTTTCCCGAGTTCTGTTCTTCTTCTTCATCAGTTTTGTCTGTTGCACCAACCGTTTTCTTGGGTGGTTTTACTGGGTAGTCACGGAGGAAGTGACCTGCTTGTCCACAATATAAGTAACACTCTTGTCTTCTTTTTTCCCTTTCTGCTTTGCTAAGGGGACTTCGTAATCCACTAATTTGCATTGGCTCAGACTGTTCATGTGGTTTAGTCTGATTCTCACGAGGTCGTATGTAAACTGACCGTCCCTCTGATCTAGCATCCATTTTCCGATTCTGCAACCAATGATCGAGTTGCACCGTCAAGTCTATGCAGTCTATGTAGTCTATATAGCTCTCAGAGGGATTTACCACTTGTGCCAACACACCCTTAAGTACTCCACATAACCCTCTGTAAAAGAGTGTAGTCCTCTTCTCTTCTGGCCAGTTGGTCTGGGCTATGAGATGATTGAAGGTAGCAATATAGGTTAAAAGATCTTGACTCGCTTGTCTGTGTGACAACAACTCATTGTCCAGAGCTTGTCCTTGAGTATGACGGGCAAACAATTTCACCATCTCATGTTGGAAATTCCCAAAGTTCTGGAGCAAAGGGTCATCTTAATTTAGCAAAGGTATAGACCAGTCCGCCGCACTACTTCCTAAATATGAGAGTACAAACGCCACTTTGGCTTGGTCATTAGGAAAGGCTCCTGGTCTGCACAAGAAATGAAGGCGACATTGGTTCATAAATACAGCAAACTTGTTTGGGTTGCCGATGAAGCGTTCAGGAGGGGCTAGAGGTACCACTCCTGGAAAAACCACCTGAACCAGTCTAGATTGTTGTGGTGTGGAAGAATGAGAAAAATGTGTCACTCCAGGCAGTGGAACCTGTCCTGCTTGTGCTTGTAGAATTTGTCTTGCCAATTTGTCAGTTCTTTCTTGAGTTATAATAAGATCCATCCGTAATGCATTGGTTTCCTGTCTTGAATTCTGTTTTGTAAAGACACATGTATGTAATTTTAAAGAAATGTAACAAGATGCTTTTTTCATTAACACCTGTTTGTTCATCTGACCTCAAAATTAGTATTGTCTATCTACGACAAGGTAAAAGTATATGATTGCACTATTGCTAACCCCTACGGAGGAGTCTGTTGTAGCCTATTTTGGACTGAACACAGTCAGTGGATTGAAGTCGGATAAGTCAATGTGGGCTGACATCAACTCAACCCCAAACAGTCTTCCTTTTGTCTTGCCTACTTTGTCACTGTAGAAGTAATTTACGGTACGATTCATGGAATTGGGCGCAGAAATGGTGCAAGGTCCGCACGCCTAGAAGTACTCTGCATGAGCTGTGGCACATATAAATACTTGTGCGGCACGTGTATTCATAGATTTCCAGAGGCATCAGTAGCTGTCATGCAAGTAACAGCAAGCTGCACGAGGAATGCCCCCAACACGCCTCCATGCACACCAAAAAGCAAGTGAAAGGCCTAACTCTGCGCAAGCCTCCCCACCTTCCCTGGCACAGCATCCAGCACCCTAGCAAAATTGCATGCTACCACCTCGCAATCCCCAGCCGTACCTCAGAGAAAACGCATGTCCTCCCACGCAAGCCCAGGCCGTACATCAGCAAAATTGCATGTCAATACCTCTCAGTCCCCGGCTGCACCCCAGCATAATCGCGCGTCAGCACCTCGCAATCCACAGCCACACCCCAGAGAAAATGCGTGCCCTCCCACGCAAGCACAGGCCGTACCCCAGTGAAATTGTAAGTCAACACCTTGCAATCCCCGGCCACACCCTAGCCTAATCACGCATCAGCATCTCATAATCCCCAGCCACAACCCAGAGAAAAGGTGTGCTCTCCCACACAAGCCTAGGACGTACCCCAGCAAAATCATGCATCTACACCTCGCAATCTCGTCTTCACCCCAGTGTAATTGTGTGCCCCCTCGTAAGTGAAGGCTACACCAGTTTAAAAAACATGATTCTCCCCACACTCTCGGCACCCAGCCTGCCAACATAACTACCCACTGCACATTATCTATGGTAGTTCACACTCCACCCCCGTGCCCCTTCACCTATGACACACCCTGCAGGCAGCCGCTACCAGAAGGGACACCACCCCTAGGTCCCCTCACCTGTGAGAACCACCTGCAGGCAGCCCCCTCCAGAAGAGACACCACCCCCCAGCCACCTTCACCTATGACAAACACCTGCAGGAAGCCCTCTCCAGAAGTGACACCACCCCACAGCACTCCTCACCATACCTTGACATTGTGACACATGGTGGCATATCCCTCACTTGGATGGAATTGTGGATGATAGCATGTGCAGCACTTGGATGGAATGGTGAGTGATGGCATGTGCCGTACTTGGATAGAATTATGGGTGATGGAATGTGCCGCACTTGGATGGAGTTTTGGTGGTGGCATGTGCCACACTTAGATGGAATTGTGAATGATAGTATGTGCCTCATCTAGATAGAATTATGATTGGTAGCATAGCCCACACTTAGATAGAATTGTGAATCATAACATGTGCCACACTTAGAAGGAACTGTGCCACTCTTGGATAGAATTAGGATTGGTAGCATATCCATCACTTAGATGGAATTGCAAATGGTAGCATGTGCCACACTTAGATTGAATTACAATCGGTACCATAACCCTCACTTGGATAGAATTGTAAATGACGTGTCCCACAAGTAGATGAAATTGTGAATGATAGCATGCGCCACACTCAATGGAGTTGTAAATGGTAGCATGTGCCGCACTTGGATGGAGTTGCGAATGGTGGCATGCCTAAACTACTATGTACAATTTAAAATAAAAATAAATGTCCATAAAGTCTGGTTTAAAAAAATGAACAAAAAATAAAATGAAACTTACACCTACAGAACTATGAACACAGTCAGTGGGCTAGTCCATCTCCTCATCACCTATCTAGCCAAACTCTGCACTAGGGCATCATTGAGCACTACATCAATTATCCCCAGGTGGGCCTCCATTCTTTCCTGGAGTGCTTGCAGTCCTCCAGCATGTTCCTCTCCAACCCGTCCGCCTCCATGCAAGTTGCCTACAGGATGGCAGCTAACCTCCTTGCCAACACAGTGCAATCTTCGCCCTGCCCATTGTCACTCTCGCCTGCCGAGCCCACTGCCTCTCTGCTCCTATACTCTGCCCATAGCTCATGAACACAGTAGACATTCTGCTTTGCAGTTCCACATTTGCGTCCTGCCTCACGCTGTGTACCTGCCTCCTTGCAAGTCTGCAGTAGTCACACCCACATCACCACCCCTGCCTGACCCCATGGGCTGTGTTACTATGGCCACCTCCATCCCCTCGACCCCCGCCAACCTGGATGACTCCCTAGCGTCTTCCGGCCTGGGTGTCTCCATGTGTTGTATAACCTGTCCTCCCTGCTGCTGAGGATTCCACGTCCACCTTATCCCTCTTGGATTCACCCCCAGCAGCATTGGCTGATGGTCCTGACGCAGCACCAGCCACCTCGCTCCCCGACGATGTGCTGTACAGGTAGAGTGGCTGGGCCTTGCACCTCTGCCTGGTGGAGGCGTCCCTGCTGCCTTGCTCCACAGCACTGTCTTCCCTCTCTTTTTCCAACACAACTGTGTATAAGGAGAAATAACACACACACATCTGGGTACTGCACCAATGTGTGCATGGCAACACAATCCTGCACATGAAGTTCACTAATAAAGGGAACAACCATCATCCTCCACCACAACACACATGTACATGCAATAGAACATACATGCCTGTCCATCCCAAAAGACAATCACATCCGAGGACATGGCACTGTCACAACCTATCAATTGCGAATGCTACACACATATGCATCATGTGCTCATACACATGTCATGCAGGCACATCAAATTACAGTCCTCAAGCAGTACGATGAGCAATCACATTAGAGTACTGTCAATGGCAATTCTGCCACATGACTATGTCGCACATTGAAATGCACCTGTTTCATCCAGCCATGAGTGATTGCCAGTCACACAATCACATCTTTGACACATACACATGAACACCATGCATGCACATGAGGTCGCCAACACCACCTCATCTGTCACACGGGCACATTTCAGACACATGTAACAAAACACGTGCCCGTTGTGAAAGGCAGCAGTACAACACACAAAGCAAATGAAATCACATTAAAATTGCTCGTTTCACTGCACATGTGTAGAGACATCTGTACAAGAGGCATACTTGCTGTAGGCCTACAACGCTCACTCCCAACATACACGAACATGCACATGCACTGTTGAGCCTAACAACACATGGACACTCACCTGATGACTCCAGACTTTGCTGCAACTCACTGACCTGGGTGTGCAGAGCCGGGTAGAACTTTTTCAGAACCCGCATGTCGGTGGTGTTGATCTGGCACCTGTGCCGCTTTCTGGTGGCAACGGCCTGGAGGAAGCACAGAGCCTTGTTGTGGGTCCTGGATTTTAGGTCCTCCCAGCGCTTGTTGACATGTTTGAAGGTGCTGGATGCCAACCACTCAGCATTTATGTCATCCATGATCCTGTATCAGATCAGCTTACTTCCTTACTCGCCGCGTATCATCAGTGGATTGAGGAGGGCATCATAATGCTGCAGGACCTGCTCCACCAGGATGTCAACTTCCTTGGCAGTGAGGTTGACAGCCCTCTGCCTCGCTGCCACAGGGTTGCCACTTACCTCAGAAGATGTTGGTTGAGACATGGCACCCCCATATCTCAACCAACATGGCAACCACTGAGGCAGGTGTGGGTGAGCAATGTGGCCCTGGGGCTGGGCTGTGGAGTGGTAGTGAAGGTATGACACATTTGGAGTCTGGTGAATCAGCTGAGGTGGTCACAGGGCCAAGGACCGGAGCATTTGCAGTGGCTCGACAGCAGGCACTCAAAATGCAGGGCAGGTGGACAGCAGGCACACACAGTGGGCAGGAAGCAGCATATGGCTTGGTAGGAGGCAGCTCAGGACAGGAGGAGGCAGTAAAAAAGGCTCATAGGCAGGAGCGTGGGTCTTCCGTGTCTATTGCATGGGCAGCCGGTAACAGAGTGACGGTTACTTTGCATGTTTGAAATTAGCACAGACACGTGAATTCAGAGGAAAGTCCATCAGCAAGTAATTTACGTGACATGTGCTGCGTGCTGGCATTCAGAACACCAGAATCTGGATAAAGAAGTTTGTAGAAGCAAATCCGACCATACGTGTGATTGGGAGTGGAAGGACAAGTGCATTACTGAGAATTTTGGGGTCCCACGCAATTCGTTCACTACTGGGACAGTACGAACTTCTTATTTTGGTGGGGCATTTTCCTACGCGTATACACACATCTACTATTCTATTTTTCAGAGGCTAATGGTGAGTTGCGTATGCATTATTCATACTCTGGGTGCCCCTGCTTATCTCGTAACTTCATTATTACCATTACCGGGCTTCACATATGCATTTTTTGTGTTGCTGGGTGCAACAGCATATCGCTTAATGCTCTTTCTTTTTACGGGAGCTACCGAGGTGTCGCATACATGCATTTTAGATTTTTGGTGTGCCTGTGCATTAGGTGTCCCGTTTTTATTTTTGTCCAGGGGTAATATTGAGCCTTGCTGGACCACAGTAGTATATTTTCTATCATGTACACTGCCCCTTGACTCCAATTGCCCAGGACAATTGCTTGGTGTGTACAAGCCCATCTGTACCAAGAGTGGGAAGGCTCCAAGAGGGAAAGGTGGCAGAGGTGGCTGGGGATTTCCAACAGAAGCTGCTGCCCCCGCTCTCCAGGGATAGGGGATGTGCAGAGAGAACTGTGGTCCCCACCAAGAAAGTCAAAGAACTGCAGGGGCAGCTGCTGTCCGTATCTCAAAGGGTAACCGACATACGGGGAAAGCCCCTGTCCTCACCCAACAGGATCAGGGACCTGCAGGGGCCGCTGCTCTTGTCCCACCCCTGGGTCAGTGAGCTGCAGGGGAGCTCCTGTCCCCACCACCCAGTGTCAGGGACCCGAAATGGTATCTGCTGTCACCCCCACCCCCAAGGTACACAGACAGGCAGGGGCAGCTTCTGTCCATATCTCATAAGGTAAGCAACATACAGGGAAAGCCCCTGTCCCCACCCAACAGGGTCAGGGTTCTGCAGGGGCAGCTGCTGTTGTCCCACCCCCGGGTAATGGAGCTGCAAGCAAAGCTCCTGTCTCAGCATCAGTGGGTGATGCCATGGCCCAGGCCACTAGTGGTCAAGCATCTGGTACCCTGAGTGGTCCCAGCCACACAGGGTCTGCACCACTGGCCAAGAAGGCAAAACATGCACAACATGAAGAGGCTCAACCCTAATGAACGGCACAGGAAACCGCCACTTCGAGGAAGATGTGCATGCATCCAGGGAGCACACAGACACCTGCTCAGCGTCTGGTGCGTTGGCAGCATGTCACGGATGAAATCAACTCCGTAGCTAATGAGAGGTGCACCGCTGCTCATGTCATGTAGCAGGGGAATGACCTCCACCATCGCACCAAACACAAGCTGGGTGCCAACCTCGCCTCTGCTCTGACAACTGGAGGGGGGTCACCAGAGGAGCAGGAACTCACACTGCATGAAGAGGCTATGAGCCAGTTCATTCATGTAGGTGCAAGGCATGGGAAGCCTAGAAGATAACGAGGCCACGTCCTGTGAGTGACCAAGTTTGTGCATCCTGAGTATGTGGAGGGAACAAAGAGCCCCGGGCCCTGACGGCCTACACACATACTCCTCAAAACAACATCCAGATGCATGGGCTGAATTCTGCCACAATCTCTTCCATAATATTCAAAAACAAAAGAGAGTACCAAAGTATTGGAAGACAGCAGTGATTGTGCCGGTGTTTAAAAAAGGCGACCCAGCAGAACTAAAAAACTTAAGACCTATAGCACTACTCGATGTTATTGGAAAGGTTTTTGCCACACAGCTACTGAAACAACTAGGGACCTGGATCAAAGAAACCAGAATGTTTGACAGCCGACAAACTGGTTTCGTTAAAGGCATAGGTTGCTCCCTAAACCTATTGATGATCAACCTGTTAAAGATGGAAGCCATAAGGAAAACAACAAAAGTATATGTGGCATTTGTGGATCTGGCATATGCCTTTGACAGCGTGGATCGCCAGTTACTTTGGTCCAAGATGACCCTAATGAATTGCCTGCCCCATTTGCTGATGGCTATTCAGGTACTATACTCAGAAACCACCATCACAATTAGGCTGGACAGGCAAGGCTCTCTATCTACTCCAATAAAAACAGCAAGAGGAGTAAAGCAGGGTTGCCCATTAGGGGCATAACATGAAAACAAATGAGTGTGCCCTTGCTAGTAAACAATACTCAAGGCAATTGTTTAGTTGGACCGATTCAGGTGTTTAAGCCGGTCCACAGTTTAGTGGAAGGGTTGGTCTGCTAAGTGGCAGATCCAAGCAAGGGGTAAAAAAATGTACAAACCGCTCACTGGGCCTCATTCCGAGTCCGGCGGTAATGGAAAAACGATGGCGGTAAAGTAATACCGACATCCTTTTCCGCCGTGGACTATTCCGACCCATCACACCGTAATTACTGCCGCCGTAAAGTACGACGGCGTAAATAGCGGACCAGTATCGCGCGCCCGAGACACCACGTCGGAAATAACGCTAAGGCGTGAACCAGTGTTGATCCCAAGTAAAGCGGACACGGTAAAAACGGGCTCCACAAGGGCGCAAAGTACCTTAACGCCATGGCGTAATTACCGGCATCGTAGAGAAGGTGTTAACAACCCTGAACAGTGCCAGAAAGAGGAACAGGTGCACCCATTCAGAGCACAGGTGGAGTCCATAGAGTCAGGCACAGCACAAAAGGAGCACACCCACACACCACACCCCCTCCCACACCAAGATGATACCAATTCTCGCAGCATTCATGGAGCTGGAGGCCCTGCTTGCAAGGCAGCAACTACGACAACATCAACAACAGCAACCACAGCAACCACAGCCCCCACCACAGAGGATACACAGGAGGAGAAGCGGCAGAGACAGGCCCAGCATGCCCTACCGGTGCAGCCACCATTACCACGCCGTCAGCCCCCAATTCCACGCATCAAACCCACCCCCTTCAACCTCACACCAGAGCAGATACACACCCTGTACCGGCTTGACCGGGACACCATAACCACCATAGTGGCCCTGATACATAACGACATAGTGAGCCTAATAGAAATCAGCACTGCCATCCCCCCTCTACTAAAGGTAGTGTCTGTGCTCCACTTCCTTGCCACAGGGACCTACCAGCATACAGTGGGGCACATGCATGGCATTTCACAGCCCATATTTTCCCTGATACTCAACCAACTGCTCAATGCCCTCCTCAAGCACAGAAGGGACTACATATGCCTCCCCCGGACTCCCCAGGAGACATATGATACCAAAGCTGCCTTCCATGCACTTGCAGGCATGCCAAATTGCATAGGTGCCATCGACTGCACCCACGTAGAATTGGTGGTTCCCCATGCCATGGAGGTGCCGTATCGCAACCGCAAGCAATATCACTCCATCAACGTCCAGATGGTGTGTAATGCCAGTAAAGTCATCACACAATGCAATTTCCTATACCCCGGATCAACTCATGACTCCTTGGTCCTGCGGAACTCTACACTACCACGCTACATGGAGCGACATGCTGAACGACCTGGCTGCTTGGTGAGTAACCGGAATGGGCCATGGCAGTCCATTGGGGCTGTGAGTAGGTTGTCAGCATACTCCACCCGGGTGGTAAAGGGGGGGGGGGGGTAGAGAGATGCATACGGGTGGGACAGTCAATGCCATTTTACGATGTAATGGGGTGACTGTATCCTGGGACATGTGTGCATGGCCAGTGAACACCTGCTGCAATGTTAGATTAGCACAGTTCTCCACCATGATTGCACGAACACTTACCTTCATTCCACTCTCATGCAGGTGATGCTGGCTACCCATTGAAGCCGTGGCTCATGACCCCGGTCCGCAACCCACAAAACAGGCACGAGGAGGACTACAATAGATCTCATACCCGTACACGGGTGGTGATAGAGCAGACCTTCGGCCTTTTGAAGGCACGATTTTGTTGCCTCAGCCGGTCAGGTGGGGCCCTCATCTACAGCCACGAGAAGGTGGCCAAGATCACCATGGCATGTGCAATGCTGCACAACATGTGCATCCATCGGAACGTGCCACTGCCCCCTGACGTGGGTCTGCTACCACCAGATGAGGAGGAGGAGGAGGAGGAGGAGGAGGAAGGAATGGCAGGACAGCATCACGGGGCCGATGCACAGGAGGGACGTCACGTGCGACAAGCATTGATTGACCAATATTTCTGAGTCGCAAGTCAGCTGAGGGGGTGAGGATGACAGGACATTGGGCACTGGGTGTGGGGATACATGTACTACATGCACTGTGAGACATTAAAAGACACATGCACAATGATCAATGTCCACTCTGTTTTCCAGGATAGACCAAACTGTGTATTGTATAATCATGTGAAAACATGTACAAATAATCATCCACCCTCACCCCCCTCCCCCCCAACTCCCACGCACACCCTCACCCCCCTCCCCCCACAACAGCCCCACAATGGTCCCATCAATACTACATAGGACACATGTGTGTGGCTTCATAGTCAATGGGCACTCCCCGAGCCTGGGGTATCATTTTCGCATTGAGCGTTGTGACCTGCGGACCGGGCTGGTCTGTGTGGAGGAGCACTGGGAGGGTGGTTCCTCCTTCTGGGGCTGAGGTCTGGGGGTTGCTGCCTCCAGGGCATCAGCAATCCTGCTGAGCACCTCACAGAGCCGGTTTGTGCATGTAGTGATGACCTCGCCCAGAGCCTGCAGGTCATTGTGATGCACCAACCCTGATTCCCGGTTGTCCCGGAGAAACTCCTCTATCATGGCCGTGAGGTTCTGGGAGTGCACAGCTTCTGCGGCCGATGTGGGGGATGTGGTTGGCAGGCTTGTTATTGGGCCTGCAGGCCTCTCAGGTGTTTCGGCAGGGGAAGTGGGCTGATGTGAGACAGGTGTTACCCCTTCGCCTGTGAGACCTGGCCCATCACTCGACCCGGAGTCGCTGTGTGCAACCTGGCTGTACGATGGTGACTCAGGGCTGTAGTCATTGGTCTTCTCCATGTTGACCACGGAATTGGATGTGGGGCTGTCTGGCACACTAAGGAGGCACATGGGAGCATTCTCCCCTGACATGCTGGATTCCTCAGGGTGCAGCGTGGGGCATGTTACCGGCGGAACTGCAGGCATGTCCAGGTGCGCGGGTGGGGGTTGTGTACCCTCCATGGGGGTTGCTGGAGCAGGTGGTGTAGTATGGGCCTTATGTCTGCCAGCAGGTATGCGCTGTACCCTGCCCCTGCCCCGGGAGGTACTTGGCCGGCAGCCTTCCTGCTCCTCACTTTCATGACCGCTACCTGTGGGGGGCAAGAGAGAGACAGCATGAGCAATGATCTGGGGGTCATCATGACTTCAAGCCTGTGGTAACTCATTGGGAGAGCAGCGTCTTGGTGACATTTGGTCGGTGAGTGAACTTGGCTTGGATGGTAAAAGCATACTGTTGGCGGGGTCAATCATGTTGGCGGAGTACTGTGGTGAGTGACATTGACCAGCTTTCTGTGTGGCATGGCCAATATGGGTGTCAGCCTTGCACCTGACATCATCTTGGGTCCCACTTGTTACGACATGATTGCAGGGGGGGGTGGGGTCTACGAAGCAAACATGATGTGACTCTTTGGCCAGCCCTTTGCGGTGAATTACATTAGGGATGCATGTACTGTTTAGACTCATGACACTCACCTGCATCAGCGGATGAGGGATCACCGCAATCCATTTCGCCAAAACCTTCGATGGCTTCTGTGCCCATCATCTCCGCACATGTTTCCTCCCAGGGCATCATTTTAATGGGTGAGCCTGGGCCTTCTCCTGTCTCCAGGTCCTGCTGACGGTTTGCTGAGAGGATGGCCCACACCCTGAGACGGAGGTCATCCCAGCGTTTGCGGCAATGCGTTGTGCTGCGGGGGGTGTTCCCAACGGCGCTCACCCTCTGTGCGACCAACTCCCATATCTCCTTCTTTCTGAGGATGGTGCGCCTACGCATGTCGCTGCAGAATACGATATCTGCATGTTCATGCAGAGTGTCGACCAGGTCCTGTAACTCATCCTGGGTGAATTTTTCTTTTTGGATGCGCGCAGCGCCCTTTTTCAGAACTTTAGGCATGATGCTGGTCTCTGAAGTATATTTGGTCGATCAGAGTCCTGTATGGAGTCCTGTATGTCCTGTATGGAGAGGATTGCAATGGATTGTGATTTTAAATATGGCCGCCGTGATGCTTCCCGTTCCTGTGCGATGACGTTATTTCCGTTTCCGGTTTTTAACGGTGGCCGTAATTTACGGTTAGCGTAAATTACGGTCTCCGCTATTTACGGATTCCATCGAAGGCGATGGTGTTAAATACGTCTAGGTTTATGGCGGTAAGGGGTTTGACGTGACCTTTTGCGCTATGCCGCAAGGGAGTTTACCGCCATGGCGGAATACTCGTGCACGCGAAGTCGGAATATGGTGGAAATAGCACCTTCCAACCACATCGTACATGGTGTTTACGCCATGGCGGTAATATGTATTTCTTACCGCCATACTCGGAATGAGGCCCACTGTGTTCAAGAATACAGAAATTCGAAAGCAATAATGTATTTGCTAATACAAACAAACATATAGTGCATGGATTTTAAAACAATGCTGAAGAATGCAACATGCATATTCAAAAACAATAACAATTCATAATGACATCAAATAACAAAAGAAAAGTGTAGTATATACAACAGAGTGAACATAGAAAACTGTATGATTAGTATACAGATGGATTTCAATAGTCTCATTATTGTATGACAGTATACATGCTAATATAAATGGGTGGGTATTCTGTGAATAAATCCAAAGGAAAAAATAGAAACAGGAGGGGCTATAAAATCGCCCAAATTGCAAAAAGTGTCCTAATTCATAGGAAATTTCCTGTTTATATTTCGTATCTCTTCTAATTGTGACAATAAATGTTCCAGGGTCATAGGGGAAACAAGATATCTTTTAGGCCAACGTGGCAGAGACTGAATGTACAGAATCTGGTACAACAGGGAACCATACAAAACAGGTGTTCCCAGTTCATATCATGTTTCGGCGGATTTGCATCAAATTGCGTCCGCCTTCATCAGGGCTCCGTGGGGGCGATCCTGCAATGTATATAAAAAACTCCAGTGAGTATATTTATGGAATACCAATACTCATAGAGCATAGGAAAATACAACACAAGTTCTCGAAACACTGTGCTGGCAGCTTACCTGCCGGTGCTATAAATCCCAAGTTCTCAGTTCCGATTCACTAAGAGGCCAGGGGCTGAGCATGGGACTTCCTCAGGCTTGGTTCTGCTGAGAGATGCGGACCCGTACAGTGGAGGGTAGGCTTTACATCATGATGCTGTGTAGAGGGCAAAAAGAGAGTTGAGTGGTGTATGAGGAACTGATGCCGGGACCATACTGCTTGCGGTGGGAAACCGCGAAGGCAGTGCACAGTCATGATAAAAATCCACGGCAATAGATAAAAGAATAGTTCAAAAATGAGAAGGGTACCTGCTGATCGGGTAATGATGATTCACTGCAGGGAGGATGGGTTGAGAGTACAGTGTTATTTCTTCTGGTCAACCAACTGTTTGCTTTAAATGATTCCTGGATAAATCAGGATCACTGGGAAATAAAGAGGAAACCACGAGTGAACTGGGCAATCAATGGTAGCCTTCAGTATTCAAACTACAGGACATTATTATGAGTGATTGCAGATTGTTCCAAATACAAAGATGATGCAAGAGGAAAAATTTAGAATCTCGCGGGGGGTGCGCTGTTGTGAGCTGATACAGACTTGTAGAAATTACGTAAGTGGCGTTAGTATTGTGCCGTGGACAGCGAATTGTCGGCCAAACCTTAAGCACTTGCCATGCGTGTGCAGGCATTTTGTTTGTTGCAAAATGTGTATCCATTTCAATAGAGGGCGGCACCCGATGTGTGTTAGTTTTCATCTGAGAATTCGAAAAAGGAGAGAGGTACGGTACCTTTGCTGGAGGCACAGCCTTGTCCGTCTCCAAAACCAGGGAACGCACTGGCCGACTAGCCTAGAACGCTGCTGAGCGTTCTCAGGAGGTGCGCGAGTGCTGAAAGCCGTTGTCTAAGTAAAAGCATCCTTAACGACCACGCGTGCGCGGAACGAGAAGCTCCATGACGCGGGCCAATCCCATTGGACCAGGAAGTGTAGTCATGTGAGAGTGCGGGCGCACGCTCTCACAGACTTGTTGACTTGCTAATTGCCAGGCACGGGTCTGCGGCAATGGAGCGTTGCACAAGGAAAAGCCCAGTGCTCGTCCCTCATGGCAGGTTAGTGTGTGACAGGATAAACCTACACATGGTAGTGTAGGTCTGTATATGGCCTGAGTTTCGGGGTGCACATGTAATTCTCTGTTAACAAGTAATTGGTGTGTAGGGCAATGAAGGCTGATGTCAGGTGATGACAGATGGTATTACTTATGGTGACGGTGTGTGTGGTGCCGCGGCGCCTGTGTGTGGAGCACGTATCTCACAGTTACACAAAGGCTATGAAGGCATTCAAGGATGAAAGGCACAAGCAATAGCTTGATATGGAAGGGTGCTTGGGAAAAAAAGGGAAAAAAAGGGAAGGAGGTAGGGAGGGGTGCACTACTTGTGGTGGTCCGGGCTGCGAGTTCCTCATAGTATGAAACATTTAGATAAGAGGCTGAAAGATCTCATTCAGACCATGGTGGTATGTGTCTAGGCGGTGGATCCACCTAGATTCTTTTTTCAAAAGGCTGTATAGAGTATCAGGCCCGCCTTTGATTTATTCCACCACCCACCACAAGATGTCGTTGGGGGTGTGGTTCATGGTAAGATAATGCTCCACTAGGGGAGCTGTCAGGGTTTTGCATCTAATTTTTGAACGTTGTTCCGAGATGGGTGTATTAACTGCCCGGGTGGTCTGGCCTATATACCTAAGGCCACACATGCACTCAATACAATAAATGACATTTTGGCTTTTGCAGTTAGAGAGATCTCTAAGGGTTCATTGTTGTTCACCGATGGCAAAGGTTTTAATCATCTTGGTGAATTTGCAGGCGACACACTTGCTGCATGGATGGTGACCTTGTAGTGGGCGGAGTGTGCGGGAACTGCCGCACATTGCGTCTTGTTGATAAAGGGAGTGTAGCAGGTGTTCTTTTATGTTTTTGGCACGTTTGTAAGCGAACCCGAGGCCTGTTCGCCCGATAGGTTCAGACGTGTGATATGCCAATGTTTATTGACAATTTTCTTTAGTTGTGCCATGTGTGTGCCAAATGTGACCACACATGTAATACGATTCTCAGTGGGCAGGGGATCCTCCCACTCTGGGTGGATGAGATTGTCTCAATTAGAATTACGGGCTTGTTTCCTGTCCTGTGCAAGTTGTCTTTTGGGATAGCCTCTATCTTGTAAGCGAGTAGAGAGGGCTTCTGAGTGGCATTTGTAGTCCACATCCGAGGTACAATTCCTTCGGATATGGAGTAATTGACCGTAAGGCAAATTGTCTTTGGTGTGGGCTGGGTGGTTGCTGGTATAGTGCAGGAGGGTATTCCTATCTGTAGGTTTACGGTAAAAATCACATTGTAGGGAACCCTCTTTGTGTCTGATTATTAAGTCCAAGAAGTTAATCTCAGCATCGCTATGGTCAATGGTGAATTGTATATCCCGATTACAGGTATTGCGCCATGTCCAAAATGTTTTGAGCTCGGTGTCCGTGCCCGTCTAGATGAAAATTACGTCGTCAATATAGAGGTGCCAATTGCTAATCTGCGTCTGTCATAGACTAAGGTCTGAGAAGATGTAGTCATTCTCGAATTTAGCCATATACAGTATTGCCAGGCTAGGGGTGAATGCTGCACCCATAGCAGTTCCTTTAGTCTGCAAGTATATTACATTATCAAAAGTAAAGAAATGTATGCATAATGCAATCTCCATAAGTTCCAGTACAAAATTAATCGGATTCTTGCGGGGGTTTGAGTCAGCAGACATCCACTCTCGAACACATTCAATAGCTTCAGCTTGGGGAATGTATGTGTATAAGGACTTGATGTCCATCGTCACCAGAAGCTGAACTGTGGGGTCAAAAGTAAGGCCCTCAAAGACTCAGATTGTGTGTGTTGTGTCCTTTAAGTATGTGCGTGTTTGTACACTGATAGGTTGAAGAAAGTGATCTACAAACTTGCCGAGAGGCTCCAAAATGGTCCCGCAGCCGGATACAATCGGGCGGCCAGGTGGGTTCAAGGGATCTTTATGTATTTTCGGCAGAGCATACAAACAAGGAGTTCTCCCTGATGGTCTGCTCGGGAAGACTGCCTCTTTTTCTGAAATCCAATCTCTTTCTTGTGCATAGGCAACAGCGTTGCTAATTTCCTGACAAAGATCCTTTGTAGGGTCTTTGCGAAGAATGCTGTAGCTGTCTCTGTCATTGAGTAGCAGAAGTATAATTTCCTTATATTGTTTATTGCTCATTATCACTAGACCCCGTCCCTTATCTGAGGGCTTAATGACAATTTTTTTATTATTCTGTAGTGATGTCAAAGCTCTTCTCTCTGCTACGGTGAGATTGTGTCTAGTTCTCATTGTTCTAGTTTTTAATTGATCCAAGTCCTCTAGAATGCATCTTTCAAAAGTGAGAAGATCATGGGGGACTTGACTGTCAGATGGGGTGAAGGTTGAGAGCAGATGAAGGCCAGTGTCATCTCTATCATCTTCTACACCCAAGTCATGTTCTTGAAAAAAGGTTCTCAATCTCACTTTATGGAGAAAAGCGCGTATCTCCATTTCTGAATCGTACCAATCTGTTGAGGATGTTGGTACGAAGGATAAATATTTAGATAGTACAGATAATTCGGATTCAGAGAGGTCAATTTGGGCTAGATTAAAGACAGGAGTAGTTTGGGCAATGGCTAGGGGATTCAGTACCTCTGTCGGCTCTGGCGTTGGTTTGCCCTGCCCCCGCAGGCGGGGAAGCCCCATTGTGGTTGCCCCCATTGGGGGTTGCCAAAGCCCCCACCTAAAAAAGGAAAGAAGGAGGGTGGAGGTTGCGGGGCATATGCAAAATTAACCTGTTGGCGACCCTGTCGTGCCCTAGACTGGTCCTCAGAGGAGGACCCGCTGCTTGAACCTAGAAAGTAACGGCTCTACGGCGGTTTCTCTGTGATCTTGCGCTCGGGTTGCCTGGTGCCATCCCCTGATTAAGGTCAGAGATGTAGTTATCAGTAATGTATGGATACACTACTTCAAGTTGGAATTGTTTGATATCCTTCTGTAACTTCTTTGTCTTTCTAGTTAGTGTTGTGGATTTGAAATCGTCAAACAGGTTATTGAGGTCTGAAAGTTGATTTTTAGAATTGGTAATAGCAGTGTTTGTGATAAAGGTAGTTTCCTCCAGATCTAGATCCTTCTGAATTCTGTTGCTGATGCGTTGGGCTGTGGTAATGGTTAAAACTATCAAATCCCGACTGCACTTAGTTGCAACGTAGCTAAAGTTTGTCACATATTCCTTATCGTCCAGGAAAAGGCATAGGGTATTTCTAACAATCAAACCACTCGGGATGATGTTGGCTTTCAAATACTCCCTCAAAAAGTGTGCATGAAGTTCTGTACGGAAGCACTTCTTTTTGAGGCGTAACATGCTCTCCCCTGTGTTGGACGTTCCTACTGGGGGGTTTGTAACGGTAGGGTCAAAGAAAGAAGGGCCAGAAATAGTATCCTGGATTTGTTGGTCTGTAAAGCTCAGCGACTGACTTTCTGCCATGCCAAAATAGGGAATAGGGTAATAAGTAGATAATGTCACGCTCTGCTGAGTAGGTCCAAATGCTCAGCAGCCCCAAGTGATCGAGGACCGAAAAAAAAAAAAAAGGGTTAGGCATGGGAGAGAAAATTAGGGGCAACACTATTCAACCTGCTGGCGGCCGACGTGGGACACAACCTAAATGAAGTTAGATATTTCCCTCCGAAGATAAACGGCCAAGAACTAGGACATTTGGTGTATGCTGATGACATGGTCCTACTGGATCAAACACCAATCGGTCTACAAAGGAAACTGACCGCCTTGAAGAGCTACACAGAGAAAAATGGCTTAGTGATCAACACCAATAAAACTGAGATTCTAGTGTTGCAAAACCTAAGAGGAGAAAAAAAAAAAAATGTTCACGCAAGTATAACTGTCAATTGGAGGCGATCCAATTGCGTGCGTAAATCAAGTGCAATACTTGGGAGTAACAATAAACTTTAACATAACAGACAAACCAATGGTACAGAGAATAAAGAGGAACTTCAGGATGTTGGGGGCTCAAGCAGCAGCCATAAATCGGAAATACGGCAAATTCAGCCCAAAGCCGGCAATGGAGTTCTACAGAGCTAAAGCAATTCGGGCTCTGATATTTGGTGCAGAAACAATGTTAGGGTGCTCATTCAACACTTGGACGTGGTGTGAGAACATCTTCTGGTCCAAGATTCTTCAACTTCCGAAAGGAGCACTGGTCACTTGTTTGCGATACTAACTAGGCCTGCTATCAATTAACGCCAGAATACAATGGAACACTTTAACTCTGTACAGGAAAGTCCTGGGGGCCGATGCCTTACCACAATTCAAAATACTAAACACATCGACAGAAACAACAACGGACTCATTCTTTACACAGTGGAAGACAAAATGAGAAAATCTGTTAGGTCAACTCCAAACAAATGCCGAAACCCTGATGCAAAATCCGAACAAAGTGAAGAAGAAGCTATGGGAACTCAATTGGTGTGAAACCTCTGCCCAAAGAGTGGGTTACAGACGTATGAAAGACGCTCCCCCCGAGGCAAGGGCCCGTAACAAGCTCCGAAAAATATCTTGAACGATTCCCCTATACCATCAAAAGGAAAAGATATATGATGTTCCCTTTGAACTTATTCCACACCAAAGAGGTACTAAATCTTTGGAATAAAGCTGAAATAAGTGACGATCTGTCCCATCTCTGTGTGCAAGTTGAAGAAACCTTGAAAAATCTGATCCTAAACTGCACAAACCTACAACAGCTACGATCCACACACCTAGAAAAAGTGAACATCCTAAAAACATGACAGAATACTGATGAAGTATGGAACTTAATGCACGAAGGAACAAACAGCCAATTAATGTTTGCCTTAATTGCTTACTTGGGAGAACTGGCAGAAAGACTCGATGCAAACGTAAAGGCCCAGAAGTAAGAAGGATTGCACACTAGGAAAAAGAAGTACTATTTGCCAAAGTAGTGTTATGCAAATGAGATCGAGGAACATTGAAGAATGGACTTGCTTGTCTTTTTGTTTTTCTCTTTTTCTCCCATTTCTTTTTGTCTTTTTAAAAGTTTGTAATGAACTAATAAAAAGCAAACAATAAAAAAGATACAAGAAGTATGATTGTGTTACACTTGTGCCTGCATTGGAATGATTGCCCTGGGTGAACAATGTTATGGTGTACGGACTTCTGCACAGTGTATACTAGAGTGATTACAACCCATGTGTTGTACATCCGTTGCACATGGCATTGAGACAGTAGTCATCACCCACCAGCATACACAAACAACATTTTCAACATGCAACCACAACCTGCCATCTGGTTAGTAGCATTAGTGATATCAGTGACTCTGCTCTGCTAGATAAGTGCTTCTGTCTGAATCACGTGTAACACATCATGCAGTGCATGATGTACATAGTCCATCCACACATGTACGTAGGTGGTTCTTTGCTACAGATAACTTCCATGAAGACTACCAACTGGCCTCTCAGTATGCCCTGAGTGACATTGCTTTTATCAACAGTGTGTGCATCCCCGGTGCAGTTATGGCCCTGACCCCTTAGTCAAATATTAGTCAGGATGCATCCATGTTAACTTCCCACACTCAGCACAAACTCCATGGGTCCATGCCCCTGTCCCTCTTGTTTGTCACTGACCCTTCCTCCTATTTCCCAGTGCATGTAATTACCCTCTCCACATCACACACCTGGGACTGCACACTCAGGCCATGTCCACATTGTGTGCACTCCTTGTGCTAGGTCTACACTGTTGTGGCATGAAATTGATGTGCACTTGGCTTTTAATATGTGCATACGTGTACACATATAATATAAAAGCATGTTACATAGCCACATGACGATGCCCATTTTGTATGTATTTGTCAATAGTTTGCTGTGCAGTGGGTCAGAAATTGCTTTCAGAGAACCATATCTGATGTAAATGTGTCCACTGGCTACATGATCAGGTACATCGGATGTTGTTTCAAGTCTGCATACGCCATGATCTGAAAGTTTTTTGTACATAGTGTGTGTATGCGATTTCTGAAATGGTAATATGCACAGCAATGTGTTGAAGGACAGCATTGCGATACCGATGTACACTGTCAATACAATTAACATGATTCTTCATTTCTTGATATGCCCTTGTGCAGGTGATGAGGAACTAGATGCAGGGGAGGAGGAAGAAGAGGAACAGGAGTCTGAGCCGGAACTGACCACCAGTGGAGGACGTGGTGTAGCAGCCCATGAGAATCCACCAGTTCCACAGTCCATGTGGGGAATTTCTTGGTTCGACACGACTCCTATGAAACCAGTAGCTCTGGTGCTGAATCGGATGTCCAATCCTCTATGCTGTCAGATGTGAGTGCACCAAGTGTTGGAGCTGCTGTTTCCCTTGAGTCTGCAGGGGGTCAGGTGCCCTCACTGGGCCAGTCAGTGGTGTCACGTCTGTCTGTGATGGTTACATTTGCAAGCCCATGCTCCACACTCTTCATTTCTGGTCCAGGGACAGATGTCCAAGGGAGGGATGCAGTCCTGCAGCCACAGACAGTGGCATCACAGCAAGGGCCATGCTGCCTTGGGTCAGGCATGTGTATGACTCGCACACGTAGTGGAAGTGTGCAGGCTGGGTAGGCAGTGTGGGAGGAGTTGATGTTGTGTGTTGCGCAACAACAGGGTGCTGCCTGTGAGATGTTGGCTAAGTGCATTGATAGGGTGGCCAGTTCCATGATACCACAAGATACACAGGTAAAGCACAAGCTTCAGGCATTGCGGTCCACATGCCGCTCACACAGGCTGCACATGGAGGCCAACAGCAGGAGCTGATGGGCCGATGTGATGTCTCTGCAGGCATCCCTGCTTGCAGAAGGTCAGGCTCACAGGGAAGCCCTGAGGCGAGAGTTGTTGGCCCTCAGTACTTCAATCGAATTCCATGGGGCAGCCTGCAGGATACAATACCAACAGGAGATGCAACTATTGAGGCAGACCATCTCGGAGGAAATCCGTGCATCCCGTGAGGTGTTTCATGAGGACCTCTGAGGCTTCATGTTGCAGAGGCATTCATCAGTGTCCCGCCTAGCCTCTGCCAGTGTGGACCAGGCCGGGGCACTAGATGATCAACCTCCCTTATAACTACCACCTTCTGATTCCACCCAGGAATGTGGTCACAGCAGAGACATGCTTCCTGATCCAAGATAGGCGTGCGGTCCATGAGCCATGGAGGACATGTTTTTTTCAACATCCACTCATGTGGGAGTTGACGTACACTTTGCCCCTCCCTCCTCCTGGGTGACCCCCCCATTCCATTATGGACATGTTTATTCCCCCTGGCCAGATGTTGGCATAGCATATTTTCTTTTGCCCTTTCCTGGTTGTGTTACTTTTTTCATTTTTATCTTGATTTCCCTTGCGGTGTGCCATTAATTCCTCAAGCACAACACATGTGCTGTGGTGTTTGCATGGTGGTGCACAGGATGGCATGTGCAGGTAATTATAAGTTTTGTGTTCCGTTGCACGTATGTGATGTCTCAATGGGACTTCACAACTGCTTTTTTAATGTGTTTTCCCCATGTTGTTTCAGTAATCTGTGATGTGGCGATGACTGCTGTCCCGGGGGAGACTCCCTGCATCATTTCAAGTCCATGCTCCCCATACCATTCACCAGACACTGTCCTTCCTGTACCAAATTAGGAAACACAGTTCTTGGTGAAGGTGATGTGAGATTGACACCATGCAGGCACAGTCAGCGGGTAAGCTTTTGCACTGTCTTGCATGTTGAGCATGTGTTATTGGTGTGCATGTTTGCTGCATGTGTTGGTTGTCTTACATGCCCTTTCCATGTGCTGACATGCCGTTATGGTAATTTGAGTGGTGCTCATGTCACTGTGTTATCTACCTATGTGTATACCTCTATGGGTGACCTACTGTGCTGTACAGCATGTGATTTTCAATCTGAAGATCAGGCTGTGTGCTCCTTTATCTGTCATTTCCTTAATATTCCTTCTCTGTGCCACTCTCTCTCCCTCTCTCTGTTGTGATACACTGTACTCATGGGAGAATCACTATCGATTTCCATTCACACTGTGGTACCCTGTGTTGCTCCTGCACTGTGTGTTGTATGCCCATTTTCTTTCAATGAACATGTCAGATCAAGTATGTGCATGTTGTTTGCGCTGTCACTCTGCATAGTATTCAATTTAGGTGAAGCATCTCCCGATGGTGTGCATCGTATGCAAGGCACGTGAGTTCAATGGACAGGTAAGTGCATGGCATTAGCTGACACTTCTGTGCTGTTTGCATGGGTGTGTGGCACAGTGTGCGTTCACTTTGGATTGAATTACCTTATGCTCAAACACTATTCCTTGAGGGGGAGTCTTTCACACAGGGTTTATTCTAATGAATGCTATGGTCATGTTCTTGAGACGGATTGCTGGGGCCACTGTTCACTGATTACGACAACTATGATTTCTAACTGTGGGCTGGGCTTTCATGGTTGTTTGGGAGTGTGTAGCATGGTCATCAGTTTGTGGACTGTGGCAGGTGCAGATGTTTTGTCTGAGGTGTGCCTAATGGAACTAGTATCATGCCTAATGACACATAAGATGGCTAGCAGGGTTTGTGGTGGTAGGGCTGTTTGTCACATTTTGCATATCCAAATTATGGATCAACTATTAGGGTGTGCTACAGCATTGTGAATCCACAAACATGATATGTCTGATGTTATGTGGGATATTTGGTGTAACAACACATCAGGTTACGTGTTGTTAGTGGGTTGTCTTTCATTTGTCATGCTTGCGGCACCATGGTTTATGCAGCTTCTAGAGCAACACGTCTGGGTACATGGTGGTGCTGCATTGGAATAGATGCAGTATTCGACCATTGCTATGCAGTGACAATGAAGTCTGCATTGACCATGGTATGGTGGTTAACAGGATACTTTTAGAATGAATTAATTGTTGATCAATTTATCACTTTGCTTTGTGTTGTTAGCTCATGTCTTCCATTGCGGCTCCATCGGTTTGCAGCAGAACTTTGTGCCATCAAGCATGGTTCTGGCGGAGGTGCAAGACGTGAGTGGCTCAATGATTGGGGAGACATCCACTGTATATTCTGCAAGAAGTCCTTCACAGTACCTTTGGTATGAGCTTGCAGCACATATGTCTTGCAAATACACATGACTGACTGAACCAACTGGTGACATGCTCTTCAAACACAACACTCTGTACCTCTGCACCCCATGACACTCACCATAATCATTCATCAATCTCCTCATTCACTCATGTCTCCCCTGAAGTAGTCAACATAGTTGACTACTCCATGAAGGTGTCATCCCTATCGGTGTCCTGCTGCTACTACAGAACTGCCATTGCCAACATCTCCTCTCTTTCAAATGCTCTTGTCGATCTATAAAAAACACTCCTTTTCTAGTGGTTAGTTTCCATCCTCCATCAAGCACTCACTTGTGCGCACCATCCTTACTATGACATATGCACAGCCTTCCTGACCACCAACATACTGGGGAATAGCTTTAAACACATTCTGGGAGAAACTGCTTGCCAAGTTGGCCCGCACACAAATGGACACCCATGAGGTCATTCTTGGGGATGTACATGGACACCGTTGTGGATTGAAACTGTCCAGAGCAACAGACACTGCTCTACATGAGTCACATGAATGAATGGTAGCATCCCTCAATTCATAGTGCCCTGCAGTCCTCATCATCCTTGATGTCTGTCATGATGCCCGCTCCCGGGGAGCCGGTTCAAGCCCTGCGTCCCCGAAAGCGGACATCCAGTCCCCAAGGAAGGACCCAGCAACCCCATATAGGGGCCCTTTGGACAGTGTCCTGGCGCCTATGGCGCCAGGCTCATAAAAGACATCAGTCCTGGAGCCATAGGGGCCAGGCTCATTATGGATGTGCTTGGGTGCACTTACCTGATGCAGACCATGCTGCAGGATCCCGGCCTCCTTGAGGCCTGAAAGGAACTACTTTACCTGTGGGACTAATTTACCATTCGGGCGTGGTCGGGGAAGGATAAATACCTGATTGGAGGAAGGATACATACCTGGAACTTCTTCCAAGGCTCTTTAAACCCCACCCGAACAGCCACACGTGCTTCGCGTTGCTCTGCATCTTGCAGCTGGACGCTCACCGTGTCTGCTCCTGCATCCTGACTTCTGCCACGCCTGCCAGCATCCTGGATCACCTGCAAAGGAAGAGAAGAAGAGAACAGAAGAAGGAAAAGTCCTTACCTGCTAAAATCTGCATCCCGGAGACATCTCGCCGACAATCCTGAAAAGGAAGACTTTTATTTAAAAGCTCATCGAGTCGATCGCTGCAGCGCCGCATTCCACTCACCTTTACTGGGTGCCTCCATGTTCAGCAGCGATCATCCGGATTCGCAGTCACGCCCCAGCGCCTAGGGAGAAAAAGACCAGAACAAAAGGTGAGAGAGAGAAGGGAATAAGGAAAGCTAAATCTAAATGTTAAGACTTACCTGTTGATTCATTCCCTCTTCATTTCGGGTCCGCGCCGCATCCTAGCATTTCCGGACCCCGGCCCCTAAGGGGAAAAAGAGACATCACCGTCAATGAGCGAATGAAAAGACATTACCAAAAAACGCTCATTAAAGACTTAACTGATTTCTACAAGGATTTCACCTCTCATCTCGGGTCGGTGCCTGTTCCCCGGCATTCCGTACCCCGGCCCCTATGGGGAAAAAGACACTAGCATTAGTACATTAATGCATGGACACAAGGGGAACCTCTTATCAAAAAACTTACCTGGAAGCCAAGCAAGTTTGGTTCTCACCAATCCGAAAATCCAGTGAAGTAACTGGATACCAACGCGCCCCTGCATCAGAAGCAGGATGGAGAGCTCGTCCTTCCAGACCCTAAGGTGAGACGCTATGAGGAATCACAGAAGGGTTTCGAGGAGGATGAGAGGGGAAAGTGGGAGGCTGATTGCATTACCCCGCAAACAGTTGATCCCCTATTTTCGCCTACAGAAGGATACTTCTGCGAGCCAGACAAGCCAGATTTGGGGGCCCGGTCCAGTCCGTCTTCCGAACCCTGCGCATCACCTTAGAAGAGGTCACAGCAGCGCGAACCAGGCCAGCGCCTCCGTGGGAGTCAGGTGAGCGTTACAGAGTCTCATATGCTTTTCACACAGTAATGCATTCATCCTCTTTTTGATGCTCCATGAACGGACAGTGGACTTACTTAGGCCGTTCCGAAAAATCAATTCCATAGATAGACCATACTGTGTCCTTTCTTCTACCCTACTTCAGCTGCCACCTGTGGCATCATGGAGGTGTCCATTCTTTTTCCATGCATCTTTGACATATACAGGTTCCATGTGTTCATATCCCAGCAAACATATTGCGATACAAAAATATCACCATATTTTTGCAACAATATTGACCCATATACCCTGCAGGGGACACCCCTGCAACCTGTGCATTATTTTAAAATGTGCAGAGGACACCCCCGCAACTCCCGCTCCCACAATATATCCTCCCCAAAAATATTGCCTATGGAGAGACAAACGGCCATATGTACGGTGATATTTTTGGTGGGGATATTTTGTAGGGATACCCATATACATTTGCCTGCTGCAACGCATATTTGAACCATTGTACAACTGCTTCATGTGCTATGATGAGGACATACTACTCTTCAGCTCTGTTCCTAGTGACACACTTGCACCCTCATTCACCATATCTGCCTCACAGCCATCCTGGACTGGTTCACTCCAAATGACCTTGGCTTGTGTACCATTTACACAATTGTGTGTCCCAGTTGGCTCCACTGCAGTCTACCTCTGCATTGACTCTGTCCTTCCTACAGGGGCTCACTCCCTGCCCACTCATTCCAAGGCCGGAATCTTGGAATTATCTTCAACTACCCCCTTCCCTTTCTTCTGCATATTTGTGAGATTGTCAAGGAGTCTGACTTGCAGCTCTTGATTCACACAGTTAATGTACACTTCCACAACATCACACAGAGGTGTGATGTTACATGTGCTCTCGTACTTTCCATGGTACACTACTGCAGAATCCCACTTCTGAGTGTTCCTTGTTCTACCCAGCAACCCCTACACCTTACCCAGATTATCTATGCATAACTCCTCATTTGACTCAGGGCCAGGGCCAACTTCTCTCCTGCTATATGATTGCTTCAGATGCTCACAGACGTATTACATTGTAATACCGGTATATCATCCACAGGGATGTCTGGGTCCTGGTACTGTCTTCAACGCTTCCTGAAGATATCCTACCCTTCTGTACTCCTGCATTCCTCAGGCAACTACTCCCTGTGTGGGAAGCACTAAGGTATTGGAAGGGGTGGTGGTGGGTCCATTTGCTATGTGTGATGTTTCTGTGTAATAGACTCACTCTCCCCCTGCATATTGAGCAAGTACTCCTTAAGGTCACATAGATCATGTAGTCCTTTCTCTTCTCCACTTGCTTCTCCGACTATTGTGTGCTTCTGATGCAGTACTGTGCATCATGTCCAAGTGCCTTATGTGTCCTTGGTGCCCTGACCCCTCACATGTATCATGTGAACTACTGTTTATATAGTGTACTTGCTCACGATCAGCATTGATGTGTGACTAATCACTTCCATTAGTGTATTATTTTCTTTCATTTACTGTGCAATATGTTCTCCATGCACTCATCCCAACCTTTTGGCTAACAACATGACATGTACACTTGCGCATTGTAAACACTCACAAAAAATTGTGGCCATGTCTTCCCTTCCATTGATTGTCATGATTTCTTGGAAGTACTGATTGTCTGATATATCTGTGTTACTAAATCATTGTCTACATTCACCTGTCTCCAACCTGTTGTTCTTTGTGCCCTTGGATATTGGATGTATGCTTGAGCAATGTGCAGCACATGTGTTAATTGGTAATGTGCTTCCATGACTGTGGGCAGTGCAATGTCCCTATAATACACAGGTTATGGATTGCCTTATCCAAACATTGGTAGTGTTCCCATGGTGTCCATGTTTTGTTTTGATTACATTTTCACTTATGTGCTGTCTTCACATTTTCATGCGGCATGTGGAGTGAAGTGTGCATTGTGTATGTGACAACATTTAATGATTGTGGATGTGTTGCATGCACATTTGCTGCATGTAATTGATGGGGACAGGCAGTGTGTGAGGAATTGTTGGGTGTGAGTGTGTGTGTAGTGTGTGTTTGAAATGCATGCAGCGCACAGGTGTTTATGCGTGTGGGCACGGACACATGTTACTGGCTGATTTAGGACTTGTGGTTTGCATGTGTTTCATTTCACTGAAGGTTGCCTGTGTCTATTCAAGTATTTTTATGCATGTATGTGGTACCTGACAATGTTTCATGTTTTTCTTTGTCTGCAGATCCTTACGTCTGATAGTGATGGGTATTTCATGTTAGGAAATTGAAGTGTCAACTGCATGTCAAGGGTACATGTAAGATGTTATTCTACATTGATTGTTATGTAAGGTTACAGTTTTAACTGGAATGTTAGTTGTTGACATCCACCAATGCAGTATGTGTTCACTACAGTGTGTATGGTGCACAGGGTTCAGGGATCAAGCTATGGTGTGGTTAACCTAATAACTTTCTGCCCACCCATCCCACGTCAACCTCAAAAGCTTTCATTCTTCTATGGTTCTATCGAACTGTGGTGCTAAACAGGGATGTGAGCTATAACCCTGGTGATTCTATGTGTACATATCTGACTTTGCATGTGTGATTAGCACTTTCACCTCCGGATTCTTTTATTATGTGGATGCCATAGTACTTTATTTCAGGCTACAGTCAGTCGCCTTCATCGCTCATATCTGTCTGTCTGTCCATGATTCAGTCATGGTGTGCTACAAAGAACCTCTGCCTTGATGCCAGCAGGACTGGGTTAATTTGCATTGTTGCCCCAGGACCAGCTTTCCCACTTTCTCTGTGGCCAGACTCCCTTGGCCCGACTACCACAACCACCTTCACAGATATTATTGATTGTGGTAATGTTCACCCCAACTCTCTCCTTCTCATGTCCCATGTCAGTCATCTCTTGAAAGTACAACTATCTGCTACGCCTCCTCTGAGGTACTGCACCTTTTCTCACTTTCCCACAGCAAGTCACTGTCTCCAGAGCCCTGACTTTAGACAGGCTGCACTACTGCAACTGCCTCTTGTTCAAATTCTGTGCTTCCAATCCACACCCTCTGTGACTTATTCCGAACAAGACCACAAGGATTAGGCTTGGCCTCAAAACCAAGGACCACATCTGTCTGCCACTGATTTTCCTCCACTGGCTAGCTGTGGCTGAAAGGTTCGATTCATAGAAAGAATTCATTGTACACAGGGCTTTGTGGGGCCTGTGCACTACCTATCTGCAAATATTCCGACCTCAATGCTGTCCTTCTAGTGCCATATCATCATCTTACTCCAACCTTCTTCAAGTGTGCCAGTTTTGGAAGTAGATTTTTTTAGGAAGATCTTTATCATCAGCAGGGGCCACCCTCTGGGATACCCTTTCTGCCACCCTCTGTTTGGGGCATCATATCCTTAAGTTCCTGTAACTGCTCAGGAGTTTCCTCTTCTACTCTTCCTTCTCTCAGCCTCTTACCTGCTAAGCGATCCCTCTGCTCTCTCACTCTCTCCATGCTTTTTTCCTTGCAGCTTGATGACTGGCTGCTTGATGTCTCACAGGCTCCTGTCACCCCCGGCAATGTTCTGTGCACTTGCCTCTGGGACCAGAACTAGTGTCATCATCACTGCACTTGGCAAATTACCCTAGAGAGTTGCATCTCTCTGCACTTACCCTGCCTCTACTGACTGGACACACTTGGACCACCCCTGAACGTGTTCCCACCCTCCAAATACCACTTCCCTATAAACATCTGTGCACCTGCTCCTTCTGATTGCACCATGCCTGCACAGCGTCTGTCCGTTCCACCCTGTCCGCGCTCCCTGCATGTTGGCACATTCATGCACTTGATGAAACTGTAGCTTCATCATCAAACATAATCACTGTTGCCACCACTGTCGATTGTATGACATGCACAGAGCCATCCTGGCTCTGTGCGTGTGTTCTTTTTCACCCCTTGTTCCATCCATCCTAGAGCGCTTTGAGACACTTGCCTTGTGTATCAGGCATTTCAGAATATAGTTTTGCATGACATGCCATATCATGACACAGTATAATGATCATTTTACATGACATATGGAATGGGTTGAGTGACACAGAGGTGACTTAATCGAAAGTTTGGCATGTTGGTAGTGGTGTCATTGTCTTACTTGTGGTAAAAGAGTAATGTCTTTTAAGTTTTAAGGGAGGCACACAATCTTGCACATCCAGAGGCACATGGTCAGGGCGGTTTGGTGGGCACGGTTGATTGGCCCATTGTCATCATTGAATTGCACCTGGAATGTGGCATGGTTGTGTGCACTCCACAGGGGATGGGCTTTAGGTGAAAAAGGTAGCCACAAGCTGGGTACGGGCAGCCTCTACACGCGACCTTTGCCCAGCCATACGCAAGCAGCGTGCCTGTGGGTGTCGATGTGGGGGCACCACCATGTCCACCGCTATGCCATGCTGTGTTGCAACATTGTGCAGGACACATGCTGCCACAATGATCCTGCACACTAGTGGTGGTGCATATGGCAACTCAACACCAGAGTGGTCAAGTGAGCGGAAACGTGACTTCAGTACTCCGAATGCATACTCCACTATGGCCCGAGTTGCAATATGGCCAGTGTTGTATTTTACCTGGGTAGGTGTGGTTGGGTTCCGTATTGCCGTCATCATGTACGTATTGTCCACTGTAGGCAATGTCCCCTGGAGATGTGAGAATGTTTGTCATTGTTGTTCATGTGTCTGTATCTAACATGCATGTGCAGGGCCATTTATACTCATAAATGAGCCATGGGTTGCCATGCCTCCCAGCTTCCAGGGCCCGGTGTAGGGGTGACATTCTGAATATTTGACTATCACGGGTGGAGCCAGGATAGTTTGCATAGACAGAAGTAATGATGCCCTTGGCTTCACATACAACCTGAAAATTGATGGAGTGCCAGTGATTACGGTTGTGATATATATGCTCTGTTGCCCTCGGTGGATATAAAGTAACATGGGTGCAATCAATGGCACCAAGCACTTTAGGGAAGTGCGCCACCCCATAAAAATCCTGGACGATGGCCTGCATTTCAGCAAGTGTTCTGTGCCGGCGGACTGAGGGACGTGCAGTCATTATTACAAAAACCTGGTGTAGGCAGCGTGACTGCGTGGCCTGTGAAATGCCCCTAACTATAGCAGTGGTCCACTGGAATGACCCAGTGGTTATAGAATTCAGTACAGTGAGCACCTTTTGCAAGCGGCTCAGTGCTTGGGAGCAAAGGGTGGGTGATGTAAGGTCATCTTCACACTCCGTGACTAGGTCTAAGATGATATGAGGGGGAAACCTATAGCTGGCATAGACCAGGTCATCAGGCATCCCAAAATGGGTGGTCCTTGGTTGGAAAATCAAGGCCCCGGCCATCCTCCTGCTCCTGCGGTGTCCCACGATCACTGCTGCAACAAACAGTACATTCATCGTGGCAGTATACGTGCGTTTGTTGATCACACATACTTTTTATGCATTTTTTTGTTTGCGCGGTGTCGTTTATGCCTGCTATTGCATGGTGTAGCTGTTTCAGCAGTGTTCAGCATTTGTGCGTACTATTTTGCACACCATCGATCCCTGTTTGAATCCATGAATACGGTTTCTTTGTGCACGTATGGGCGTTGCGATTGTTTGACTGTGCAACCTCCCTCGTAACGCCCACATTTTCACTTGTTGCTCCCCATTCCACGTGTTCTGCCCCCTTTTTAGGTGGCTGTACAGACCCGGAAGGCCCTCCGCTTGGGGTCTTGTGCAAGGTGTTCGTGCTGTCGCATTTACGTGTTGGACCAGCGCGGATTCCTCGCAAGTCCCAGGTAAACCCTACGCATTGTGTTCCATGAATCGTTGAACGGGCGATTGTGCACAATTCCAGGTGCAAGTTCCTGATTTTCCACGCAATATATTCCATGAATCGGGCCCAAAATTGTGAGCCCTGTGTTTACCTTCAAACTACTATTAAGCCTGTGTTTTATGCCTCCTCTATTTTCCTATCTTATCATCCATGTTGTCCTGAAACCTTTATATTCTCTACACTTGCTGTGAAGAAGCTTTCTGTGCACCTCTTTATCTCCAACCAGATATTATCACAGAACTCTTGGTCTCCTTAGCTGGTTTCTGCTCATTCATGCCACTTGAACTACCTTATTTCTATACATTAGCATCTACCATAGAGCCACTTCACCAGGTCTTCTCCCATTGATATATGTGTCCAATTGTAACTCTCTCTTTATTTGATTCTGAACGTTGATTGCCAGTGGAGGCCTAGCCTAAAGGGAACTCTAGTGATTTGCTGTGGGCCTCTGCACCTTTTGTATGCATAACCTGCTCCCATTAGCCTCTCTCCCAGTCACCCCACCCATTTCCTTCCATCTTTCCGCAGCACAATATCCATTTGAAGCAAAACATTTCCATGCAGCTTCCACTATGTTATTCCTCATTCTTAGAAAATGTTTAGGTCAGATTTTTAGTGCTTTTCTGCTTGGCTTGCTCGTTACATTTGCGTGCCCTGTCTAACATAGGGCCACTTTGAAAAATATGTCCAGTGTGTTGAGATATGCGTCCCGGGGACGCTGAGTACCTACATTTCCAGAAGGTGTTCGTTGAGGTGCAGCCAGTCTGTCACGTTGGTTGATGGCGCAGTGATGTCTTGACGATGGGTAACGCAAAGAACCAGCCCCACCTCCACCCTAACTGCACAGGGTGAAAGGGGAATCAGTTCCTGACGCCACGGATGGACGCTTCCCTGTGTTTTAACCTGGAGCCAGAACAGTGCAAGCACTGAAAGGGAAGGCCGTTTCCAGCTGAAGGAAGGATCTGTTGATAGATGTTGCTTCCAGTAGATCCGAAGAAATGGTAGCAGTCCACAGGCAAGTACCCTGGCTGGAGGCAGAGGCAAACAAGGTCAGGCAAAGGGTCTCCTAACTGGGAGCAGGACACTAAGGCTAGGTAAGAACCCAGGACCAGGAAAGGAGGGGAGACCCAGAACAAGGAAGGGAGCAAGGACCAGGGATCCTAAAGGAGAAACGGAACCCAGGCAGAGGGAACACAAGGAGGCCCACGGTCCTCAGGGGAACGGCTGGAAGTCAAGGGAATCAAAGGCAACAGGAACAGAAAAAGGCACAAGGGACTAGGTACAGGAACAATACCGGAACAGGAGCAAAGCGGATGGAGGAACCAAGCCGCGTTGAGACGCGCTGAGTTCCAATTCAGCCTGCCTGATAAGGTGTCAGCAGGAGACCGAGGGCTGAAACGCAATGTCCTCCGCCCAATCAGCATCGGCAAGCGTGCTTGGGAACGAGGCTTGACTAGCAAGCCGACGCGCTACCGCTCCAACACGCATGCGCAAAGTTTGCCAACCTTGCGTCTGCAAGTGGGTGCGAAAGCGAGGCTTGACATACAGGCAACAGAGGACAGTGCGGAGCGTGGACCCGACCACCGGAAATGGGGATACAGTCTCCACGACCGGAGTCGGCGTGAGGGACTCCCTGGTATCGGACAGGTAGGTGTCCTAACACAGTGCCACTTTGGGTACCTAGTCCAACCCTGCAGGTAATTAGGGGATGCATGCACATTCAGGTCTCAGATTGCCTAATTAGGCACGGGCCCTTGCCACACTTGTTTTAGCTTACAGTTATGGTTGGATTTGAAGGTGCAGAGCCACCTTGCTTCTTCCTGTTGGTATGAAGGTTTCCTATTCCCTCATACTAAGGAACATGCACTAAAGGTTTTTCCAATTATGGGTCTACCAGAGACACAACACAGGCTGTGAATCATATCCTAGTGCGACCATTGCTTATTGCACCATTGCATGTGAGGCAAGGTCCAACCCAAACAGAAAGAAAAGTGATTCAAAGTATGCAGTACTATGTTTGTAGCGAAATAGCATTTGGTTGGACATAGGACTTGCCTATGACATCGCTCTTGATTGTGTAAGGAGTATGCTAGATAGTTTGTAAGTAGGCCAGTGGGGGGTACACTGGACTTGGACAGAGGTTATGCTTCCTTTAATCTGATGCTTGCCAACTGCCACACATTGCTTTGGATTTCTGCCCTCTCTCCCACCATTGAGGCCACGTGGAGACAACTCGTGCTTCAACTGGTGCCTGTTGTGGGGCATAGGGAAATCTCCTCCAAATCCTATAACTGCTTGTTTTTTTGTTTACAGCTGTCACCCTGTCCTCCCCAGACAGGAGGGCAAGAATCTACTGAAGGTTACTGATTTGATCAGCCTAAAATGGCTTTGCTGGCTGTAACGATTGTACACATGCGATCTACAGCGTGCACACAGATCTATGCAGCAAGTGCATCAAGCAACTGTTTTTTTTTTCGTTTAAAATTGAATTACAGTTTTTCTTGTGTGCTTTTAATTTGTTCATTTTATTTTAGCATGTATAGCAGCACCCAAGACACTCAGGTATTACGGAGCTAGATACATTAAGTGCAAAGCGGACAGGTAAATTAAGTGAAAGACAACGCAGAATGGTTACAACATGCAGAAGGGAGTTGAAAGACAAAATAGGTATGCGTGTATACAGACTGGCAAATCCTCACCTCATGGTGCGGGGTCTACATCAGACAAGCTGACAAGCAAAAGAGATAAAATAGGAATGAGTGTATGAAGACTGGCAAAGACTCACCTCATGGTGTGGGGGGCCACATCAGGCAGGCAGACAAGCACAAGAGACAAAATAGGTATGCGAGTATGCAGACTGGCAAAGCCCCACCTCATGGTGTGGGGGCTACATCAGGCATGCAGACAAGCAAATGAGACAGCATAGGCAAAATCGTATGCCGACTGGCAGATCCTCAACTCGTGGTGCGGAGGGCTACATCTGGCATGCAGACAAGTAAATGAGACAAAAAGGTATGAGTGTATACAGACTGGCAAAGCCTCACCTCATGGTGTGGGGGCTACATCAGGCATGCAGACAAGCATATGCAGAACGTTTGGTTGTAGACATGATAGGTTTCAAGTACAGCAGGTGCTACCAGGTGATAATACAGAGCTAGTGAGATTACACAGTCTGGCAAGGCCACACCTTACGCTACAACTGTTATACAGGTAAGCAATAGTACAGGGTGGAGTGGATACATAGTTTTGAAATGTCTAGTCTCATCCAGTTACAAAACTTGAGAAGTAGCAAATTTGACAGTCGAGAGTGTGAACCATGTACACCACGCTGTGAGAAAAAGAAAATACATTATTTGTAGCAGGCTAAGGGTACATGGGGGGTTGGGAATAAAGAACAGCAGACCAATGTAGGTCAGATCGGATCTATTACAGTCAAGAAAGTTACATGTTTAGCACATGGCTAGGGTCAAATCCGGAATATTTCAATATGCAATTTGATTGTGGTCTTGACTGCAACAATGGTTGTCATTGATGTCTCTGAATGGTTTACCTATGAGTCTGTCTTCACCCACTATTCACTCTCATGTCTTTGACACACAATTTTCAGATATCTCTGCAGCATCCACAAACTTGTCATGTTCATGTAAAATAGTTGTTTAGTAGCTGATCCCTCAATTGTATGACATTCTCACCTTCTAGATAGTAGCTGTCACATTACTGGAGTTAGTGGCCTCAGGTTAGGAATTGTGATGATATGAAAGCCCCAGAATCCTGCAGTGTTGTGCAAGACACCATAGGCCTCAAAGATGTTGCACACAAAGTCTGAGCTGTAAAGGAGTACATACCCTGAGTGGTCAATGTATCTGAAGCAGAACTTGATAATGCCAAACCTCCACTCAATGATGTTATTGGTGGCCCTTTGCATGGAGTTGTAGTTATGCTGTGCCATGTTGGCACGGTTTGTGATTGGTGTCTGGAAATAGGGGTCTAGTGTCTAGCGAACACACCAATTGGGATAAGAGAATTTGAGAGCAGCTGCACATTTTATAACACAATATAATGGATTCATTGGACATGTACTAAATCTTTACCAGTTGTGCCTTGACTTGGTGCCTGTCATTGTCATGAAAGGATTTCCTCACAGGTAATTAGTTGGCATGGGTGTGTGCCTGTAAACACGTTTGTATAGTACCAGCCTGACATTATGGTTCCATACTCACCTACCAGTCAGGTGATGACAGAAGATGTGGCTGTCATGTGTCAATCCGAGCATTGCATATCATCTACTCATTATTGGAATGCCAGTTGTAGTACACATACTGTACATAATGTGGTTGCAGTAGGGATCCATGTGTGCAGTCCACAGCAAGCAGCATCTGGGAAAATCACTATTCGGCATAGAAACCCAATCCCATCTGTCGTCTTTCATCCACAGATCGTGGCACGGCAATGGGGGCGGGGGGGGGGGGGGTGACTCTGTGAGGTGATGCATAGAAACACATGGTATACAAAGTATGAGAGGGTAGCCTGTAAAAATCTAGCAGTTATTCCAGTGGTTCTTTGAACATACCCAGTGATAGAAATGGAGACGTGGCAAAAATGACAATGTTGCCCTGGTGGCTTTTTATACACATGTAGTCAGACTATGTTATGCCTGCCATGCCTGCAACATTGCGAGTATGACTAGTGAAGGTATTTGATACATCTGAAAAACCTCCTCATCTGACATCCCTGAGGGTGTTAAATTGGGATCAAATATACCGTCTTGGCAGGCCCTTCCTACTAGATTGGGGGTTTAGCATTATAGAGGAATGCCAATAAATCCAATAAGGTAAAGCATGCAGGGGCAACACAGCCAGGTTTATTTCCATGCAGCTTTGCTGAAATGGAAAGAAACACCAGCAGAGAATTTCCGTTTCACAAAAGAGGCCCTTTAGCGCAGGATTATCACCTTTCTGTAGCGTTTACACAATGACCTCCATACCAAAAGCAGCATTATACATTTATTCTGTTAAATTATCAATGAGCTTCCTAGCAGAACATCTTCTGACCACCGGGGCATTGTGGTCAAAAAATGTAATTTAATGAAATATTTTACGGGCTTTTACCATGTCATGTATGCATCCAAATAAACTTTAAGTCTATCAGTAACTACAACCAGCACAAAGTTCACAATGCCCAACAGTTCTGTAATCAGTCTAATTCCAGTCACCATGACACCTTTGCAAACACCTTCCCAGCATATCCATCTTTTTACAGTCAATATTTGGCTGGATCTTACTTTGTGCATACATTGAGGTTTTTGTGGTACTTTCAGCCACAAGGTCCAGTCATTTCTGACATTGATCCACAAATCCCGCTTCATTTCAGGAAAAACTGGCAACATAGGATCTGAGTTGTGTGGGAATATGGATTCCCCAGAAGTCTTGGTGATTCACGCAGTCTCATTTGCTGCTAACCACATTTCAGGTATTTTCTGATACTTTGGAGCCCAAATTGCTATGATAGGCATAAGGCATTTAAAGTACACTCTACTGTGTCAATGGGCCTCATTACACGGTAGGAGGTAAACCATGGCGTTATTAGCGCCATGGTTCATGCCGGTAATTTGCCGGTACCGTCTTGGTGGAAAGGGGAATTACCGCCCCATTCCAAAGTTGGCGGGGCGGTAATTCCCGCTTCCACCATTGCCCTTCCCCATTCTCATTATTGCCCCATAGGGCATAATGGGAATGGGGAAGGCGCTAATTACGGTACCGCAAATTGCGGTACCGTAATTAGCTCCCTGGGTCCCTTTGCAGGTTGGTTTTTAACAGGCGTTAAAGTCCCCAACCCGCAAAGGGACCTCGTAGTAAGGCGGTAAGGATTTACTGGTACCGGTAAAATACCGGTACCGGTAAACCCTTACCGCCTACCGTGTAATGAGGCCCAATGTCACACTGTCACAGGTTCCACCAGAACCACAAAGCGGTCAGTATTCCAGAAACGTCATTCAATGCTTCTCTCCAGGACTAGTGATTGAAGCCATCATACATCCTTTTCAGATGGCCATTAAGGGGACCTTCAACATCTGCATGTGTGATATTCCATTCAACCTTTTCACTTGCAGCTGTGATGTAAAACATAAAACTGGTTAGCATGTTCTACAAGATGTTGCTGAAATTTTCTACCCATTGGAGGTCTTCAGTGCTTGCATCTATATTCGACAACTGTGCTTTAGTTCTCAGTTATGTAGCCTTTTCAAATGTACCTAAACCTTCCCCATGCACATGCCTATGGTAGACCTTAGAGGTTGAAGCCAACAAAGGCACCCATGCCAAATACAACCTTTCTCGTCCCTCCAACCTCCGCTTTTGATCATCAGCAGGTCATTTTGCTGCACCAAACATATTTCTGCTCCTGAGGAACATTTCAGAAAGTGAGGCATGACTTGAAAGTTTTACTTTGATGCTAAACTGTCAGAGTTGTGTAGTATGGATTTGGTGCATTTATCACAAGTCAATCTTTCAGGTGTTCATCTTTAGGTGGGGTGTTAAATTACAAGAGTGCAACGAGTTTGCAGTATTGTTTATCTAAACGTGCAAACTTCCCTTCACTCAGGCACAGTTTGTTGTGCACTTCAATGGTGACCACATATCACCACCTATTAAACTCTCTACCAGCTCTGACAATTGTGTATGTTAATACAAATCACCCTTTAAAAAAAACGTCACCAAACATTTATTATTTTAAATCTGCCATGGTTTCATTGGTCATTCATTGTAGAATTGTCCATGTTCTAGAAAATATATGTTGGTCGAACAATAGGAGGTAGGATTAGTATTCTGTGTTGCTCTAAGCCCCCCATTTTGTTTGACAGATGGTTTACTGATTTGTGAACGAACCGTTCAACTTTTTGTGGCCCCTTTTTCTTGCTCCTATTCTGAGTTTGGGACTGTGTTTGAAAAAGACTACTAGACAACAAACTAGTTTTCTAATATCCTGCAAAATGATGGCACTTGGCCAAATGTATAATCATTGAACCCAGCGATGATCTATAGGTATTCGGCCATACTGCATTCTCTTGATGCAGTGCCACAATTTCCTCCCTGCCAAATATCTAGAGGCTTCTTCTTCTGACAAGCCGGTTCCTGATATTCTTAGTAGTTACTACATACGTGTTTCTAATACTCGTTACTACATACGTGCCTCTAATCTTTCTTTGAACTGGCCCCAATTGTTTGTTTTAAGAGTTCTAAAGTAAAAGTATCTTACCTGTTTTTAATTTAAACAACAAAAATAACATTCCAGAAACCAGAACCAGAATCAGGAGGAATTGCTTCAGCTGATGATCTGTTCATGGCTGACAGTGACTTCTGTGCATCCAGGTTGCAACATTTCTTTAGCAACCCACTGTGGTAGTTGGCAACAACACATTTAAGAGACCTTGGAATCTAGTTACTTGAATATTCTTGCACCGGCCGTCCAGATAAATACCCAACTGCCAGGCTCGAATGGGTATCCCGGCATCTTAAGTTCCCTTGGTTGCGCCTGCCGAAACTACAAACTGACATCTCTCACAACCCTTACCATATTTTGACAGTACTGGAGTATGGAATAATATTTTAGACGCATGATTTCCCAATTTAGAGACAACAGGGATGGTTCAGCTAAACACATCTTTCAATCAAAGAGAAAATCATAGTAAGTTAAGCACTGTTCCTATTTAGTGTGCCTTCCTTGATCATTTAACTCTGCATATCAGCTTTCTGTGTGGGGGTAGGCTTCAACCAAACCTGAAAACATAACAATTGTACCAAAACACACTAACACCCCTCCACCTTTGGTAGTTGAATAAAAAACATACATAATCTTGTAGAATGGTGTCCAAAGGGTGGGCTGTGCCTCATGGTGAACACTTTAGGCTTGCCAACATTTTTCTGTTGGCATACCAAACAATCCTTACTCTGATGTTCGACCACTGACAAAAAACCTGCGGTATACATTATTTTCGTAACTGACTCATTATCCCTCCTTTGCCTATGTGTGGGATTCTATGTGCCACGTGTGCACAATAGTTCAATAGGGAGCACTCTGCACAATAATGCAAGAGGGAGAACGTTCTCCTTCCAGCTGGCCTTCGGTAATGTGTTTTACTTTTGCTGCACATACATTTTGGTGCTCCTTGCTTGTGTAACTTTTTAGTTAACCTGCAGCCTAATTAGAGCTTTAGGTGTCACATTATGGCCAGCTCATAACACATCCCTCCTCCCTGAGACCTCTTCCTTGGTTCCTCCCTTCCCACCTCCCAACCCGCCCAACCCCGTGATTGGTCCTTGGCCTCGTGACACTAAGTGTGTTGCTATACTAAGCGCTCAGGAGAGCATTTCCACTTCCAGCTTCCCTTCAGTAAAGTGTTCTATTTTTGCTGCACATACATTTTAGAGCTCCATGTTGTGTAACTTTTGACTTAACTTGCAGCCTAATGAGACCTTTTGGTGCTGCAAGCGGCCAGCTCATAAGCCCTCCCTCCTCCCCGAAACCTATACCTTGTTTACTCTCTTTCCACCTCCAAACCCGCCCAAACCCCTGATTGTGCCTTGGCCTCTTTTAAGTGTCTCTCCCAGGGAAGCCCTTTTCCCATTGCATCCCCTTTCCTGCTAAGGGCCCCAAGGCTAAGGGCTGCTCCTCAGAAGCAGATCCAGATGGGGTCTGTCCATGTCAGCCTTGGAAGCAAGAAGCCTGCACCAGTCTACCTGCATCGACTGCTAAAGTAAGTGGGTTGCGGTCGGGGGGGGGGGGCAGCAATCACTGCACCACACTAAACTGACCCAACCCTCTAATTACTCTTTTGTATCACACAACCCTTATACATCCCAGTGGACTGTATTTTTTAGCCTTCGCTCACATCTCTCTAGGATAGACGTTTTTCTTTTTTGCATTGCTGTTGTGTTAAAAACGATTCTTTTTCCATCTTTTTAGGAAAGTCAAACCTGGGTGTTTTTGCACTGTTGTTGTGTTGAAAAATCAGGCTTTTTCCCTCTTTTTAGGAAATTCGAATCTGGGTGTTTTTGCATTGTGTTGAAACAACTCCTGTCTTCCGTCTACGCTGTTCCTGTGATCCCCTGTGGTGTGTTACCTGCTTGTGCCTCCTGTGTGTATCCTTCTCTTTGTACCCTCCCTCTGGTGCTTCTCTGGTTGTGGCTCTGAACTGTGCTTCTTTTCCTCCCTCACTCTCTCATCTTTCCTCCTTGCACCCTCTATGGTGCTCTCAATGTCTCCCATCTTCTCAAACTGATACTCTATCTCCTATCCTATCCATCTCACTAAGTCTGGAAGGAAAAGGTTCAGGAGGGATCTCCTGGTCTCCAACCTAGGCCTCCCTATCACTGATATCCCCTCAGCGCTTTCTCCAGACAGACTCTCGTTGACATCCTCTTTGTCATTCCCTCTCCAGATCTTTGGACCCCTTATATGGTCTCTGTTCTCTCTCCTTTCGCCTCCTCTCCCATTAATGGTGGCCCCTGGTGGGAGGTCCTCCTGGCCCTCTTCCAATCCTCCAAAACCATCATCAATGTATATCTAAATTAAACAATCATGGTCCAGAACTCTCAGATGATCTCCTTCTTCTTGTTAGGTGTCTTCTGTGGCTTATCAACATCCTCCGTTCTCCTGCCAATCCTTTTAACACCTCTCTGGCCTCTATACAACCTTTGTATACTGCCTCTGCCCACTCTCGGGCCTCTTCACTGCCTCCGCTGGGTGTCCCGCACTCCTGCACCTCACCCATAAGTATTTCAAACATGGCAACCTGTTCCACATTGCTACTCTCAACTCTAGCTCCGCTGTCAAACACTACTTTGAGATCTGCCACCTCCTCGAAGTCCACTCTGTCACAATCTTTGACACTCTCATCCCTGAGGGCTACAAGATCCTCTCAGATCCCTCAACCAACTGGTCCAGAGGTCAAGTGGGCCTGATCTTTCCGGAGTGGGCCCCTGCTTCTTTCATTCCTTTGCAGGCCTACTCCTCCTTTGAATGCCTAGTCTGTAAGCTCACTATCTCTCCTGGCTTCTCTCTGACTGTGGCCCCCATCCACAGGCCACCTCGCCAGGTCGAACTCTTCCTCTCAGTATGGGATGACCGCTCATCTTCTCTCCTTGCCTCGTCCTCTCAACTCCACCTCCACCAAGATCTCAAAATCGACCTGCATGCTTCTAATCCCTCCCACAAGTGCAATTCTTGGTACAAATCGCCCTGAAATGCAAGTGCAGGATTGCTGAGAGGAAGTCGAGAGCCTCGGGTACATCCTCTGACAAACTAGCCTGCTGCCTTTTCCAAATGCAATACAGACAATTTGTCCTCTCCAAGAAGAGGCTCCAAATCCAAGCAAGTGTCTCTGCGGCATCTAACAACATGGCCAAGCTCTTTAAAATCTGCAAGGAGATGGACAGTCATACTGCAGTCTCTGCCTCTCCTGTTCCATCCCAAGTCCTCTGTATGGCTCTGGCCTCTCATTTCACCACTAAAACTCAGGACATTCTGTTCATGTGTTCTGCTTCCTCTCCCTCTACCTCACTCTGGCCTTCTTTGGTCACCTCCCAGTTCCTTCTTCCTTTCTCCTCCTTCTCTCTAACATTACCTGATGATATCTCTAGACAAGTCTGATCTATGAAAGTGTTATCCAAACAGGTGCTCCCGCGCACCTCCAGAACCATCAAGGACCGCATTGCCTCCCTCGTTCCAGCCCTGCCTGATTTCTGCAATCACTCTTTCGCCACTTGATCTTTTCTCGCTCTCCTCAAGGACTCCCTTGTGAACCCCTTTCTAAAAAGGTTGTCTGCCAATCCTAAATGACCAGTAAACTATTGCCTGAATTCTCTCACTCTTTTCATGGACAAACACCTGGAAAAGCTGGCCATCTCCCAGCCTACTCTCCACACTGAATCTGTTGGTTCTCGCAGCCTAGCTTTAGAGCTGCCAGAGGCACCGAAACTGCTCTCTTGAACAACTGTGAAGATCTGCTCTCTAATGTTGACTCCATTTCCCCCTCTGTCCTCATCCTCCATGACCTTTCCTCTGCATTCAAAACTGTCAATCACGCCACCTGGATCAACCGACTCTGGGTCAACCTGGGACTCATGGATCAGGCCCTGATGTAGCTGACCTCCTTGCTTCTGGATCGTCACTCCCAGGTCCAATTTCTGTCCTTTCTCTCCACCACCTCTCTCTCCACCTGTGGTATCCCACAGGGCTCTCTCCTCTTACCCTGGGTCTTCAATGTCTATCTCTCCCCTTTGGTCCACTTGATCTCCACCTTTACTTCTTACATTCAGTGTTATGCGTCTGACATTGAGCTGTCTTTCAGGCATTCCTGAGCCTCCTCTCCTCCCTCACTCATACCTTACTGTCCATCCGTGATTCAGGATTGGTGCACCTCCAAAGATCTTTGCCTTAATGCCAGTAAGACGGAGATCCTTCTAATTTCGCCTAGAAACACAGGTCTAGAGGCGCGATATAAATACCAAATCATATCATATCATGTCATTGGGACCCCCTACTCTCCGCTTTTCCTCTCTCACACTGGCTGCCCTCCTTGGGCCCTCTACCCTCGCCTTCCTGTGAGGTAATAAACCTTGGCTTCATCTTCCACTCCACTCTCTACTTCTCTACTCACACCACGTACATTGCCAAAAAGGCCCACTTCCAGCAGCACCTCCTCAGAGGTATTCTACCATTTCTCACTTCCCCCCCAGAATCTCACTGTCTCCAGAGCCATGGTTCACTACAGGCTGGACTACTGCAACAGCCTCTTTCTTAATATGCCTACCTCTACACTTCGCCCCCTGCAACTAATCCAGGAAAGGACCTCAAGACGTATCTCTTGCCTCAAGCCAAGGGACTGTATCTCTCCAGCCCCAAAATCTCACCACTGGCTCCCGGTGGCTGCAAGGATCAAGTTCAAGACACTATGCATCGTCCACAAGGTTTTCTGAGGCTAGGGCCCGCCCTACATCCAACTATCTCTTCTGAAATACGTTCCCACTAGAGCCCTTTGCTCAGCTACCTCCAACTCACTGAGGGTCAGATGTTTCTCCAGGAAGAGAGTGGGGGTCAGATCTCTCTCCTCTTCAGGTGCCTCCCTATGGAATGGCCTCCCTGTCCCTCTCAGAATTGAGCCAGACCACCTGAAGTTCTGGAAGCAGCTCAAGATGATCATTTTCTCCTCTGCCTTCTGTCTCTTTCTCCCTTGCTAACTTACCTGTCTGCTACACCGACTGGTTGCTTGGTTCCCTCAGAGTCCCACTGGGTACCAGGCTCTGCCACGACCAGTCTTCCTCTGCACTGCCTCCTGGCCTACCATGCACTTAGGGGCTGTAACTGTAACCCCTACAGCCACCTCCATTTACCCAGAACCGTGCTGCCCTGGCTGCACTTGCTCAGAGGCATGCTTCTCTGATCACATTTCCCCCTACCTTCTACCTTGCACTTCTCCCTGCACTTCTCCCTGCACTTCTTGTTGTTGCACTTGCATGATCCGGATGACACAAGGCCTAGTAGGATTGTTTGTCTTTTCCTCCCTTGTCTTCCCTCACTTGTCTTTTGGCACCTAGAAACACTTGTGTACAAGCATGTTTTAAATGCCATATCATATCACTTAAAGTCCACTGTTTAATTGTCAGATTGTGTCAATATGAAGAACACAATATGGTTTGCTCCACACATTTTCTTATGTATCTGGAGCACACTCTTATTTTTCAGCAAGTCCGTCCTGGCTTGAAAAGGGAGGGGAGTTTTGCTGCACTTGTGTATGGGGAAGCAGCTTTTCAGCAAGGGAGTTTCCAAGTGTTATGTCAATCACAGGGGTCTGCTGTGTGACATATTCAACCACCACAAATTATTTGAGTAACATGAATGAGGAGAAAAGGACTTGACTTGACTGGTGTACCTGCAGCAGTTAAGAAGCCCCTTTATCTAGAGAGAAGCTCAAAATCATGCATAATGCTGAAGGCCTTTAGTGAGTCAGTAAATATCATGGTCATTTTCCCTTTCCGCTCATGTCAATAAGATACATTTTGCAAAATGAGCAGAGGACACAGAGGGCAGTTAAGAACTTTCAATCAAATCTCTGTTCAGCACATACTAGACATCCTGATATTTATTTTCCCGTTTTAATTTCTCAGGAATTAGCCATCTAGATACATTTCTTCTGCATTGTTCTGTAATCAGGTCTACTAGAAATCATGATGAGATTTGGTAAGGGCTGTTGTTACTAGGATATGGTGATGGGGCTCAATAACTTTCACACTCAGGAACAGTGAAATATCATTCAAAACTAATAATCAGAGTGTGATCTTTGCGGAGCTAAGCAAGATGAACTGAATAACCTCAGCCCTTTAGGATGAGTAGCATTTACCCTGAAAATGGAAGGGGATGCAGATTGTATTAATGCATCAATAATCAAAACGACTCAGGTGGTTGGCAAAAAGGATAACTGTTTTATTGTCAATTATCTAAAACAGGGAGTGCAAAGAACATCAATGAATTCGCTCAATCCTCTTACTCAACTAGTTTCATAAAAAAATAAGCTTATATATCAAAAACCCGTCATCATTGACGTTGACCTACGTTACTACCAACGTCATCCTACGTGGCAAACTGCAAAACCTATGAGTAACTGTGATAGGCTTTTAGTGAACATCTAAGCAGACAATCTACTAGTATGGGACAGTGAGTGAAAGTAATTGGTTTCTTAACATCAGGTTAGGCAACTAAGCCCTCCTTCCCTCTAAAATGAGCACTTATGAACGTCACTAAATATTCAACGTCCCATTGGCCACACAAATTATAGGACCCTTAATTACGTGATCCCCTACCATTGGTTGGCACTTTAATTTTTGTCAGTACTTTTCCACTCACGTCTAGCAGCACGCAGGCTGGCCTTTCAGGTGCTGGTGAGCTCATCTTAACCATGGCTTCCCACCAATTAGCATATCAATCCATCATCACCTCAGTGGTCTGCTTAGTCAATTAGGCTTTGAAGCTCGGCTTCGAGTTTGTTCTGTATTGTGGAGAATTCAGGGGAGTGAAGGCACGCTCTGCCCTAATGCATAGGTGACAGCATCTTTCTCGTCTATCTTCATCCTTTCACGTGACTGAAGACCATGATTTCGAGCTTTTTTGCTGTTTTTAAAATACTATTTTTTAATAGACCTCTGATGTCTTCCTTGTTTCTTAATTCCTTTTGTACAGGAGTTTTGTTCTTTCCCACGATTTGTATCCAATGTTAGTTAACTTCAGCCTGATAAGACCTTGGCTTCTTGACTTGGCATCATGGATCATCCAACCTCGCCTTTCTGAGATTCACTTGGTAATTCTTTTGTTTTCTTACTGCGACACACTAGAAATTAGGCCTTCTTTTTAGAGGCCAGAACTGCTATAACATATAGTGGAAACATCCAACTATATATGTTGGCGCTTGCGGCAATCTATTCACTATTAAGCTTGCCTCAGGATTGCTTTGTCTGCTTGTGTTTCTTTTGCATCTGTAAATTTGTCAACTTACTTGATATCTTCAACCATTTTGCAGCATAAGCTTCTTCACCTTGATCCGAAGAAGTCACTTATCCTTGATACTTTCTTGATGCCTTATAGAATATCTGCATTCTCTAGTCTCTGCATCTTTTCCATGCACGTCAGCTCTGCTTCTTCCGGGATTTCATTCAAATGGCCACCATATTTTCTTGTATGTAGGTAAAGTTTTCTCAATGGGAGCCTTGCCTCCAGGATTCTCCTAGGTATTAGTATTCCCACTGGTACTGCACAATTTTCGCATTCGGGCTTCCGACATATAGGCAATGTGGGTGAGGTGGATGAGGTGGGGGTACTTGGCTCCTCCTCTACAAAGACATGTTCATATTTCATAAGGCATGAAACAGGCAAACGCTGTTTCCCTTTTTAATAATAATTCAGTAACTGCGTGGGGCATAGCAACTGTGAGGAAAGAATCTAACACCACATTTTGAGATGTTGTATGGTTAAATCAGTTGATGCAACTCTCAGTAAGCAAGGTTGCACTCTGGCTGTGAATATATCTAAGGCACTACTATGACCTGCAATCAGTTTTTCATCACCATCACATGTGTTTAAGTCAACACAGCTTGTGTGCAACCCACTTTCTCTGGACAGTATAAAACAAAGGGCTTTTTTAATCAGCCAACATAATGGCTTTTGCACTGCTTCTTTTCTTGTCAGTTTCCATACCCAGAGCTCTGGTCTATGCAAGTGTGTCATTCCTTATAAATGGCCCACTTTTACAGCACAACCCATTTCCCATTGCTCGTTGTTCGTAGTCCCAATTGCCTCCAGCAAAGACCTTACTTGACAAATAATTGGTAGCTCAGACAGCTTCAAAATCCCCTCAAAACAGGTGTTTGTTAGACCATACTGGTGGATCCCTGATGTACGCTCCAGAGAAAGTGGGAAAAAAATGTGCTTGTGTGTGCCATGCTGCACAATACCTGCCTGAAGAGAAATGTTCTGCTGCCCCCTGATGTCGCCATGCCCCCTCAAGTGGAGGAGGATTCAATGCCTCTGGCAGTGGCAAATGTATGCATTGTCAGAGATGATGTCAGGGATGGGAGAGTGGCTCGCCAGGGCCTGATAGACAGTTTCTTCTAACACATTTACATGTCACAAGCCATGCAAAACTGGGTGACACTCATCCCCTTAATAAACAAGAACATCAGGCTCATTACAATACCAGTGGTAGCTTTGCCGGTATAACAGGCACAGGTCTGACCTGGCAGGCGGACCGTCAACCACAAGCAGAACTCATAGTTTGCTGGTACGGTAAAAACAGTACCAGCAAGCTTACCGGCATCATTGTTACTGCACTGGCAAACTTGGAATGAGGCCCAATGACACAATCAGGAATGTCCATGCATTGATGAAGTTAAACAGTTTGATGATATGATGTGCCCCAACTATCCCCTTCCACCTGCCCCTCCCACCACCAACTCCCCAGTGCACTATCCGCCCTCCCCCTCTCACCATCAACTCCCCAGCACACTATCCCTCTCACCCTCCCACCACCAACTACCCAGCACACTATGCCCACTACGCCTCCTACCACTAACTCCCCAGCACATGATCTCCCTCCTCCCACCACCAACTCCCCAGCTCACTATCCCTGTCCCCCTATAACCACCAACTCCCCAGCACATTATCCTCCTCCCCTACCACCAACAACTCCCCAGCACACTACCCCTTCCCCTCCTGCCACCAAATCCTCAGCACACTACCCCGCCTGCCCGCTCCCACCGCAGACTCCCCAGCATGGCCACTCAAGGCAAAAAGTGTTTTAATGTTAATTATATCCGTGGCCTCTTTCCCCCAATGCCAGCCTCCAGTTATCTTGATCCCAAATGGTGCTGGGACAGGCGCATGGGTGTACCCTTCTGCGACTCCTCAGTGGGTGTTGTTGAACTGGAAGCTATCGAGCATGGCCCCCGATCTGCTGGAGTGTGATTTACGTGCTCTAACGGATGTTGAGACCCCTTCCGTCATCTCCCTGACCCTCTGCCCATGTGCTGTCAGCTACCTCCGCCCGGTTCCTTGCTATGGCCTGCACAATCCTGCGCTTGGCCCCTTGCAGGCCGTCACAGATTGCCTGCAGGTGTTTAGAATGGATATGCCCAATTGCCTCCATCTCCATCTGTCGCTTCTCCATCTCCTCCAGCCTCTGAAGCACTGTGTTGCTTGGTGGTACGTGCCGAATGGAACAGAGGCTGTGCAGCGGATCTGGGCTGTGATCAAGGGTGCCATAGGATAACGTGTCAATGTCTGGCTCAGGTGGCTAGGCACACTATTGGTGGGGAGGTCTCTTGGGGGTTTCTGGCCCTTCTGCAGGCGGTGACACTGGGCTGAACTCCCCCAGTGTCTCTACGGTCGCCCAGCCTGGAGGTGTGGCCTAAGTGTCTGTCTCTGTAGCTGTGGGAGTAAATGCAGTAGGCAGGTGCTTCTGGTTGGCTTTGATGTTCCCGTAGGCTTGGCCTTGCATGGGTTGTGGTGTCTCACAGCAGGCCATCTGCCTAGGTGTAGCCTGTCTGAACCTTTGTGGTATGGTGGTGGTGGCAAACCTTTAGCGCCATTACGAGGGACTCACAATAGACAGTGATTGCAACCTGTTGGTCACATTAGACATTGCCACCCTCTACACAAACATTCCCCAAAATGAGGCAGTGACCTGTATTAAGCGGAAGCTGAATAGTCGTCCAACACCGCATGGTATATCAACACAATTTATACTCAGTCTTTTAGAGATTGCTCTGTCTTGCAACTTTTTTCAATTTCTAGATGATATTTACATCCAAAAACATGGCATTGCCATGGGGGTGGCTTTCGCCCCGAACATCTATATGGCAGAATTTGAAGACCAGTTTATTTACAATAACAAACCATTCGGCAACTGTGTTTCCCATTGGAAAAGATATATTGATGACATATTTTTCATCTGGAACAGCTCCAGAGAACATCTGGTAGTCTTTCTATCTTGGTTAAATGAATGCAAACATAATTTCACTTTCACACGGCACTGTGATGACACAAAGTTAACCTTTTTGGACTTGATTATCACGCACAAACAGGGTCATATATATACATCCTTATACAGAAAGGAGACCGATCGCAACAGTTTATTGGAGTATTCCAGTCAACATCCTCACTCCCAAAAGGACAATTTGCCTTAGGGCAATTTCTCCAGCTCCGACGTAACTGTACTTATTTGGCTGACTTCGAACAACATGCTGACATCCTGGAGAACAGAGTTTTGGAGAGGGGGTACCCTTGTAAACCCATAAACAGATCAGCTATAAGGGCACGTTGAACACCTAGAGAATAACTTTTGAGCCCAAGGGAGAAAAAAACTGATACAGGTCGACTTGTATGTGTGACTACTTTTCACCACAAACTGTGCAGATTAAGAAATTAATCAAGAAACACTGGAACCTAGTTACCAGCACAGGATGCACCAGTGGACCTTTATTTGCCTTGAAATTATCAAAGAATTTGCTTGACTGTTTGGAGCAATAAAGCTTGCAACCTATTGGGACCAACTTCTCACAGAACAGCCTTTGAGCAGCTTGGAGCCATGATAAGAAACGCATTATGGGCCACTATCCATGTGGTAAATGCAGTGTCTGTCATTTAACTTCAAAATCCACCAGGTTTAAATACTGTGTGTTTAATTGGCAACTTCGACAATTTACAAACTGTCTGTATAGTAATATCATCTATGTCATACGATGTCCTTGTGACCTACTTTATTTGGGAATGACAGCAAGAAAAATCTCCATCCGTATTAGTGAACACAGGTCACTAATTTGTACAAAATATGTGGCTGCACCTATGGTTCAACACTTGTGACTGAATACCACACTGAAGAAGATCTACATTGGGTAATAATAGACCAATTGTCCCATGATAGCAGTCAATACTCTATGCAATATAGATTGACTAAATTAGAGCAGCATTGGATCTACAAACTAAAAACTCATGAAAATGGCCTAAACAAAGACATTCAATGGCCTTTTCTATTACAACATTAGCTGGATCCGTTTGTTTATCTGTGGGCTGGTAACCATCTCCGTTTAGCTATCTGACATCAGGCTGAGCCTGATCTATGCAGCACATTAAATATGCTAGCATTTGCAAGAACAAGCATATTGGGCTCTACCACTTTCCTCTGAGTGCATACAACAATTTGGCCTATTAGTGTTATGTACATTGATTGCATGATTGAACTGCATGATGGTTTAATCATGCCCCTGTACTGCAAGTTTAGCAGTGCGCCTAAACATCGAGTCATCCAATGCTGCACATTCCCTTTAACAAATCACTATAGGATGACACGTGACACAACACGTTGGGCACGTTTGTAATGGCTTCTCCCTCCGATCTTGAACTGTACGTAGGAGGATGTGGATTAGAGGCTATAGGTAAATAGTGAGCATTCTCTCACTTTTGAATCGTCTGAAGTGGCGTACCAGCGTGTAAATTACACTTGGGCCGAGCACAGCTAATTGGACCTCTCTAGGTAAGACACTTGTTGCACCACTCTTGGTTAGTTTTTCATAGAAGTCTGCTACCGAAGGAGCCCACTTTCTTGGCCTCGCTCTCTATTCAGTGGGCATTAACTGTTTTGCTGCCATTAAATAATACATCCACCACATGGGCTTAGGACTGACTTTTTTGAAACAATTAGGTGGGGCGGCTCTACGTCTTGGCTCCCCACATAGCACACCACGTTAGTAATATCATCCGACCCCGACTGGGTGTCTTGGTGGACTCGCAGGCGTGACCCCCACGGGGGCCAGCAACCGGTTTGCTGGCCCCCTGTGGTACCCGCCAGGTGTGGTTGCTGACGGCCGGCGGGGAGGTTTTACAACCGCAGGGAGGTTGGACAACCGCTGGGTCATTATCAGTCATCTTGGAGCCTGGACTGACATAGGCACTAAAAGCCTGTTCTTCTTTCTCTTTCCTTTCTTCTCTCCTATTTGTAGTCTTTGGTCTAGATTGGGCTGAACACCAAGGAAGCAGGGCAACAGATTGACCCTACAGATACCACCTGGGTGAATTAATCATGGCCCCCCCTGTTTTTTGCCTCCTTTGGTCCCCATCAGAGCTTTGCATCTTGAAACAGAAAGGCGGCCCTTTGAGGTAATAGCATCAATGCCTAATAAGCACTCATTTTTCCCTTTAAATATATAAAACTGTAGGATACTACATAATAACAATTTGGGGTATGTGTAATGCCCATAATTTGTGTATGTATTGTCACCCTGTAGATGCTACTGAGTCACTGGAAAAGGAATCACTGACTGCGGTGAGGTCCTGACCTGGTAAATGGTACCAAACCTTCTCCACTAAATGGCAACAAACTTTCCGTACACTTCTTGCCCCACAACTACAATCTAGTGGGTAAGATAAATCTAATCACAGTAAATATCTCTGTGTATACATGCCCACGAAGGACAGATACCAAGAAACAACATTGTAATTATATGCTGCTCCTTCAAACCTTTAAGCTTGCTGTAAACATATGACCTTTCATGCATGCGCAATATGGGTATGGGGTGTCTGGGACTTTGGTTTAACAGTGGTTAGAAACACTATCCTTCCGAAATTCACAAGAAAGGATTCTTCTCTTCTTGTTAGCAATATGAAACTGATTTAGTTTAGGTGACGCTCTAAGATGTTTGAGGCAGTCAGAGGCAAAGTACAGTGCTATGTTTTTAATTAACAATGCTTGTACTAAAGATATAGGATGCTATATAGAGATAGATTGAAATATTGTGCTTTGTCTTCCTTTTTTCTCTCTCGCTCTATCCTGCTTCTTCAGCAATTCAGCTCATTCACAGAAGTTTGGAACTTGAAATTTGCAAGATATAACATGTTAACTCTCGAAGAAAATAATTAAACACACACCGATTAGAATTATTGTCCAAAATTGTTTTTCAATAATTATATGTGCTGGTAAGGTGCACTGGTTGGAATTTGTGCAACCGTCCAGTTGCCCGAAATTCGAGTAGACACAACCATAGATCCTACTCCACCCGGAGTTGGGTCTGACTTGGGTTCACCTAGGAAACACTATGGCAATCAGTATATGTTCAAAGAAATCTTGATAACGTATACCACTTTGAAGAAAATATATGTTGATGCACTTTATCAGACGATAAACAATATCTAGTATTTGTAGAACAGAGAAATAGACAGATATTGCGGTCATTACACAAGTCCAAACGTTTTTTTGGTATGAATGGGGATGAAAGGGTATGAGATGAATGGTGTGTGATATGAGATCACCGGTCGGTGTGGTGTGTTTCTTTGTAGAGTCTGTTTTCAATAATTGCTTGTGAATTTCTCTTACATTGTGTACCTATGTGTATGAAGATGATAATTGGTTTATGAATAAACATTAAAAAATAAACTTAACAAACTAATTGTTCTTTGTCTATATTCACATCCTTTAAATAATTTCCACAGCAGAAGGGATTGTGTGGCGCCCAATGTCTATTATAAGTGTTAGGAGGGATTGAACTTGTCCACGGACAATTGCACTTTTTTGTATGGCCACTCCCAGGTGGGTCTGCTCCCTCATCCTCCTCCGATGTCTCTGGTGATGGGTGAGTGCCTGCAGGTAACATAGGAAATGTTGTCGGGTATGGTTCTTTCACATTTGTTGGCATGGAAGGCACATTTGCTATTGTACAGAGTGGGATCCCACACATCCGGACAGATGTGCATGGTTGGTCAGGGGGGATGTATGTGGGCACAGGATTGTTGGTATGGTTGCAGCAATGAGTGTGTGAGACATGGCCAGTTGGTCCTTGGCCTGTTTGTGGGGAGGGCATGGTGTCCATGCTGGGACAGCTGATGTATAGTTTGCATGCTTGTGGTTCTTCATGCCCCCACAACCTCTCCCCATGTGGCACACACCTTGTGGGAGTGGGTGTGGTGGTTTACTCTATGGTACTGGTCTGGCTCTATTGGTCACTTTTGTGCACCCAGTAATGTTGTGCTGTGGTGTACAGTGATTGGCTAGCTGCGCCCATGTGGCTTTTCTGCCATACCAACATGGGGCAGGCCAACTGGGCCCACAACATGTTGGTTTTGACTGCTGCATGGTGTTGTGGATGCCCACACAACACAATCCAGCTGGCAGAGGGTGCACCAGCAGGGTTGTGGTGTGCATGGCACTTGAATAGGTCACTTGCCACCCATTCCCGCTGCCCTAATGCTCAGGGGTACCCTTGGACCCTGCCCCATGTCTGCTGTGGAGGGTGCCTGATGTACCACCTGTCACTTCACCATGTTGGCATTCCCAGCTTTTGGGTCTGCTGACATGTGTCCCTGTCTGCTGGGACATATTATGCTAAGCTAACATTTGTGCATGCACTGGTGCTGGGGGCGTTGACTCACCTCCTGCCTCCTGGTTGCTGCCACCCACCTCCGCACCTCCGACTCTGTCTGTGCCCTCCGTATCCAGTAAAGTGCAGCACTTTTCCTCACAGGCAGGAAAGACCAGTGGTTCCACAGTACCACCTCCAGACTCCAGGGACTCCTGGCAGTGATGGGACAGGAGTCCATGAACCGTGACCCTCAGGTCATTCCATTGTTTCCTGCAATCCTCCCAATCACGCGGTACTCTGGCCACTGCAGTCACCTTCTGACTGTTGGCATGCCAGATGGCTGTCCTGCGCCTGTGCTGGTCAGAGGTTTTTCGCTACCTGCTACCATTCAGCTCCTCACAGTGGACAAAAACTTCATCAGTGAGGACCACCCGTTCCCCCTCAGCAGTTTTCAGGCACCTTGCCTCTGATCCTCTCCTGTGAAATTTTGCCAGGTTTCGAAGTCTGGATGGCAGCAGGAAGTGGGAGATTCTGGATGGATTGAGTTTTTCAAGATGGCTGCCACAATGCTTACCATTCTAGCGGAGACACAATTTCCGCTGCCACTAACAGTGCCGGGTCGCCGGTGGTAGCACTATTTGTGCAGATATTTCAGCTGTGACCCTTATTTCGGTGCAGTTTCCACTGGGTGGTATGATATGATATGATATGGCATTTATAACGCACCTATACACAAGTGTTTTGAGGCGAGACGAGGCAAGGGAGGAGGAACAGAGGAAAGACAAACAACGATCTTACTAGGCCAGCTGTCATTCAGATCGCGCAAGTGCATGGGAAGGGGGAAAGGGAAAAGTGCAAGGGTGAAGGGAGAGGGGAAAGTGCAATACTTGGGAGAAGGGAAAGTGCAGTACATGGGATAGTACATATGGATAGTACATATGGATACAGAATACAGTCCCCAGGTGCGGGGGTTGCCAGGGAGGCAGTGCAGGTGTGCAAATGGCAGGGCCTGGGTCCAAGGTCACAAAGGGTGACCAGGTAGCCAGTGCAGTTTCAGGCAGGAATTTAGCTGGGGAGAGGGGGAGAGAAAGCAGAAGCAAAGAGGAAGGTTTTGAGGTGCTTCCGGAACTGGAGATGGCTCTCCTCAAGTTTCAGGGAGGCAGGAAGGCTGTTCCAGAGGGAGGCCCCTTCCGAGGAGAGAGATTTACCACCAACTTGTTGCTTGGAGAAGCGACGGACCCTAAGGGAGTTGAAGGTGGATGAGCGAAGAGCTCGAGTAGGAAGATATTTGGGAAGAGAGAGTTGAAGGTATTGTGGTCCCAGGCCCCAGAAGGCCTTGTGGACAATGCAGAGGTTTTTGAACTTAATCCTTGCAGCCAATGGGAGCCAGTGTAGAGATTTCAGTCCTGGAGAGATACGATCCCTGGGCTTGAGGCCAAGAACAAGTCTTACAGTCCTGTTCTGGATAAGTTGCAGAAGGTGGAGTGTAAAGGCAGGCAGATTTAGATAGAGGCTGTTGGAATAGTCCAGCTTAGAGAGAACCAGGGCTCTGGAAATGGTAAGCCTCCATGGGGAAGGAGAGGAAAGGAAGAATACCTCTGAGGAGATGCAGCTGGTAGTATGACTTCTTAGAGACATCAGAGATGTGAGGAGAGAAGGAGAGTGTGGAGTCCAAGATGACCCCAAGGTTTTTAGCTTTGCAGGTGAGAGCAGGAAGAGAGCCAAGAGAGGCCAGCCAGAGAGCTGCAGGGAAGGAGGGAGTGGGTGTGCCAATGAGTAAAATCTCAGTCTTACTGGCATTAAGGCAGAGGTCATTGGCGGCACACAACTCCTGGATAGCAGACAGTCAGAGATGAGGGAAGAAGAGGAGGAGGCCGAGGGTAGTCTGAAAATAAGCTGAGTATCATCCGCATAGCACTGAAAGTTGGGGCAGAGAGCGGCCATGCAGTGGGAAAGGAGTGTCACGTATTGGTTGAAAAGCCAGGGAGAGAGGTTAGATCCCTGGGGTACACCACAGGTAGAGAAAAAGATATTGGAGAGGAAGGATCCGAGTTGGACCTGGGAGGGTCAGTCGGAGAGGAAAGGGGTCAGCCATGCCTGAGCCTGACCAGTGATACCCAGGTTATCACGGAGACGGGTGAGCAGGGTGGCATGGTTGACAGTGTGAAAGGCAGAAGAGAGATCAAGCAAGATGAGGACACACAGGGTGTTGGAGTCAAGTTTGGAGAGCAGGTCTTCATGGATGTTCAAGAGAGCAGTTTCCATGTTTCTGGCAGCTCTGAGCACAGACTGATGATCATGAAGACAAAAAACAGATTTGGTGTGGAGATTAAGCTGATAGCATTACCGAAGGAGATGGGTCCGCATTCACGCCAGGTTGTGATGCTGCATTAATACCTCTGCACAATGCAGTGGTAACGCTATTTCGACTGGGTGAAAATTGCACCGGAACACTGCCGGACTCGTCATGAGGCTGATAGTCATGATCGGAGTGGCCATGGTGGTTTGGGAACTTGACACATTGCACTATGTGTGATTTGGCATGATTAACATAGGCATGGAGATGAGTCATTTCAGTATGCCTTTGTTATTACCCACGAGTGAGGTATTGAACTTGTGGCAGCTAACTATTTCCACACAATTTCCCCAATCTGCACCAAATTTTGCATAATTACCTGTTAGAACCATTCGGACAATACTGCCTACATGACATGTGGACACCCCAACCCTTTTACTGTATTTCAGCACAAGTCCAAATTAGTTTGTGGGTTTGTAGCTTGCCGAAGCGTTGTTCCTTATACAATTCCACACTGTTTCACCAAACTGCACCACATTTTGCATAGTTACCTGTTAGGACCCTCTGGACATTACTGGCTACATAACATGTGGACACCTCATCCTGTTTCACAGATTTCAGCACAAGTCAAAATGTGTTTGTTGGTTTGTGGCTTGGCAAAGCATTGTTTCATATACAATTCTGCACGTTTCAAATTGTGCACAGTTACCTGTAGGACCCTCTGGTCATTAATAGCTACATAACATCTGGACACTCCACCCCTTTCTCTGGATTTCAGCACCTTCACTTATGAGACGGTTACCTAAAATCGGTGAAACATCAATCTGGTCATAGAAGGACATAGAAGAACCGGTCCTGACACGAGGAACAAAACACCAATTTTCAAGGCCCCAGGATGCACGGTTTCTGAGATATTTGCACCATAATGCACCACATCGAACTGCACCACGCAAGAGTGAGGTGGCAGGCGGGGGGAGAGCACTGAATGTCCCAGTATGCATAAGCACACCAACTCTCACCTCCCCCAAATGTCTGCTCAGGAGTGTGTCAGCCAGCCACACACACCCATTCTCAGTGCAGTTTACTTCAGGGTGCAAAGCACATCAGACGATGTGATCGAATCTGAACAACGACCCACAGGACCAATGTTATCATGTCTGTCTACAGAAAACATTCGGAGAACGGGTCCTTCTGCCAGTGATTACTATTTCACTGTTATTTCCACATACCTAACAAAACATGATGTTCGATGTGATTATTGAAACAGACGATCTTAGAAAGCAATATTCTTATTTCTGGATAGGAATCTGCCTGACGGCAGCGTGCAGAGACTTTTGATGCACAGAGAAACAAATGACTTGCCCATGTAACGTTCAACGATTCATTAGGTGTATTGCTAAGTTCTGTTTTATAGCAAGCATTACAAAAATCATGTTTTAAACTTTTGATTGTTTCACTTAACATATTTTCTCGCTTGTTTAGTTGAGGCATTTTGTGTTTTGGCCTAATTAGTGATTTTATTACCCCGTAAAATATATAATTACACACATAAAGTATACGTATATACAAACTGAATTAGCTTTTAAATTGTCAGCCTATGTTTTGCCAAATTATTATCCATGTATTAGATAGTTGACTGATTTACGAACACGAGCGAAATATACGGAAGATTCTGGAAAGTCCAATAGTGTTACAATATGAGTAGTCGGATGGCAGACATGGGGCCGCAAGTCTACGATGCAGTTTTTGAAAATGTCAACCATGGAATCAATGCGGCAAACATATGGAACAGATCTCCACATGTACGTAAAAAATACCTAAGATTCACATCCTGGAATGTCCCATTTTATTCTGTATTGCTGGTGTGGCGTAAATGCGTACCTCCAGACTGCAAAATTACGAGAATATGTGAATACGTGTAAAAAAACGAAGTACGCTCCAAATATGTCTTTGTGTCATGTCGTCTACCAGAAAAGCAGCAAGCAGTAGTGTCCTGTAGAGTAATATGCGTATGCCTAGACCTCAACAAAATAACAACTGCACACAGGTGAGCAGAATCCCTAACACACAGATACATGATGTTGTCCATAAAACACTCCTGCATGACATGCAACCCTCAGCTGCCAGAAAGCACTAGATTCCCAAGACACAATGGTTCAACTAGGCAGCAGGAACGGCCTTGTAAAAAAGAGGTTGTGCCATTACATTATAAAACCTCCCAAGCACGATAATTCAGCATTTTTTCTGCATGGCGAGTATCTCAAAGCATTGAGGAGAATACAAACATGTGAAAGTCCCCCAATGACCAGGTCAAGGTCCTTAGCTGTGCAAACATGCAACATCTTTGAGGTAAAAGTAACATTGGCAGGACGTGAGAATAAAACTCAACAAAATGCTGGCTGGTAAATAATACAATAGTGTGACATTAGTTATGATGAAAGTTTGACTTAAAATCTGTTATTGTGTATGAGAGCTCTTGAGAGTGATAATCATTTTGATTGTATGCTGCACCTGCTTTATTTTGGATGTTAATACATCAGGGGGTTGCCTTTCACATTGTTACTTCCATTTCTAAATTCTGTTTTGCTGGCTCTTCATCCTCTGCATTAATCTGGGGGTTTCCAGGACATCATTAAACGTCCATGACTTTCAATCCTTATCCAGTGTTTCTTGCCAGGAACATCTGCTTATATAACGCTTTCAATGTTCTTGCTTCTCCACCTCATACAGGCCAACTATTTCCCTTACCTTATTGTTGGTCTATGGTTGTTAGAGTGTATGTGTCAGAAAAAGAGATTATTTTCAGTAATGGGATGTGATAGTTCATAGTTAGCTTGAGCCAATTGGGCTGGAAATTGATTGTTAAGTCCCCACTGAGTTCATATAACCCATCAAGCATCCAGGAGCCAGGACTAAGGTTACCTTGCTTTAACACGATATTTACGGAATCAAGGTGAGAACAGCAAGCCGCTGAGATTTTTCTTTTCACCTGTGCCACATATCTACTTTAGGATAAATTATCTGATTCAAAAGCTCCGTAATTGTTTTAAAAGGAGGATAACATTCGCTATTCTCGGCATCCAATTTGCAAGCAACAACACGCGAGAAGGTACCCCTTTTGTTAGTGTTCACTTTTCTCCTGAATTAGAGAATGGTCGTATGTCTGGGGCAAGTAAAAGAAAGGGATGAAGTTTCCTTTACAGTTCCCTGAGAATGCCATTGGACCTTCAGAACGACAGACTAATCTGGCAACTTGCATCCAAATTATTGTGGCTATGGCATGTCAGTGTACTGTGTTATATTGATACTGACATAAATTGATATTTTTTCAATAAAATATGCACATACAAACAATGAAATTCCGATTGCTTGCTGTGAAAGAGAACTATTTTCATTTAAAGAAAAGACAAAATCAGTTTGTGTTGAGGGCAGTTTAGAGTATCAGTGAGAAAGCATTTCAGACTTCCGTACTTATCTTCCTGGCGTGACTTCCCCATTTTATACACGGGTTCATTTTACGCTTGCAACCCGGACGCATCCCGTGAAGGAGGTATATCCTGCTCTCCCAGGAAAGTGTTAAACCTTCGAATCAGGGAACAAAGAGCTTCCAGACCAACTCGGACATCTCATGTGGGCAAACCATGTGAGACCTGACACAATGCACACATGACTCTTCTTCAGCGATGAGTCAGAGGAAACCATTTGTTCATTCAATTAAATCAGATCATGTTTTGGATGTTTTTTTTTTATTCATGTATGTCCTCATATGTCACTATGTAAACCTAGATCTACTATCAGGCCATGAAAAAGATATGTTGTGAAATAGAGTTTGAATCACTGGTGCCCACTGTTAAGGGCAGCCCTTGTCTGTTGGAATTCATTTGATTAAAATGCTGTTTCAAGAATCTGCAAGTCACTCTTTATCTGTCATGTTGCCAAATAAAATTTAAGCCACAGTAGATAGAGCCCAATAAGTATGCATGTGTAAACTATACGTGTTATCATGGAACATTTGGAAAGTGGGGTCAGTTAGGCAGAGCTCACTTTTTGAGAAAAAAACAGCATCATTTTGTATAGCAAAAGTAAAAAAGTTCTAAATTGTACGCACATAACATTCTGTCAAACACTACATCATTGCCTCTCAATCTACCTGTGGTATCATCAAAGAAACTGTGTCCGAGCATGTTTTCCCGTGCTTGCTTCTCTGCCAATAAATCCAATAAGTAACTAATAATAATGTTATCTATAACAACCATAAAAGTAATGTTTTACTTAAAATGCATTGACGTGTTCCCTTCCCACATACATGCACCTAAAATGTCTTTGATGTGATCCCTCTTCCACTTATAAAATTGCCTTGTGACTAATAATGCTTTGGCATGCTCTCTGCACCCTACCAAAATTGTGTGCACCTAAGAAGGCTTTGGTGTGCTCTCTTCATAGCCTGTAATATGAATGTGCAAGTATGAATGCTTTTGAGTGCTCTCTTTCCACCTACAAATATGGCGTGCACCTAGTAATGTTTTGGAATGCTCTGCTCTGCCTATAATATGAATGTGTGACTAAGAAAGCATTGACTGCTCTCTTGCTACCTACAAAAAAAGTGTACCTCAAATTTGCCTTGGCTTGTCCTCTCATATAACATACACATGTCTTGAAGAATGATTTTTCCTGCTTTCTCTTCCATTGATGAAATAAATGTATACCTAAGAATGTAGAGGCTTATTATCCTCTGTATATAAAATAACATTCCCCTAATAATGATTTAGCAGGCTCTCTCCTCCACCCATAAATGAATTCATGTGTGAGTAAAGATGGCATAGGCATGATCTCTACCAAAATTGTGTGTGCCTAAGAATGATTTGGTGTACATCGACCTATAACATGAGCCTATGGATAGAATGCATTGATGTACTCTGTACCCATTTACGATTTGTTGGGTGCTTTCATGCAACCTCCAAAATGATGTGGGCCTAAGATATTTTTTGTTACCTGCCCTCCTTTATCCTGAAATGAATACGTAACTAGTAATGATTTGACATGTTCTCTTCCAACATGCAAAAATACAGTGTTCTGAAGTATGATCTCCTGTGTCAACAAGTTCTTAAGAATGCTTTGTCATGATTGTCCCACTGCCCATACAATGAATGTGTGCTTATAAATACTCTGGCATGTTCTCTCCTCCATTTATAGCAGGTGTCTGCAACCTCTGGCTGTTTTGGACTACAATTTCCATCAACTCTATCCAGCATAGTTAACAGTGAGAGCTTGTGGAAGTTGTAGTCTGAAACATCTGTAGAGCTGCAGGTTACAGACCCCTGATCTACAGAATGAATTCATGACAAGATATGTGATAGTTCACTCACTTTTCACATACAAAAAGAATGCTCTGCCATGCTCTCGCCTCTGCCGATAAAATCAGAATATGACTAAATGCTTTGGCATGCTCTCAACAAACAGACTGAATTACATGCTCCTAAGGGTGTGTTTGTGTGCAATTTCCTCACCACATAAAAGTAATGCATGTCTAAGAATGCTCTGTTGCTCTTCCTCCTGCACCTATAAAATTAATGTTTGACTAATAATGCACTGACTTGCTCTCAATATAAAATGTGCCTAAAAATGCTTCTGTATGCACTCTCCTTTGCTAATGTAATGAAGGTAAAATTAAGAATGCTTTGGTTCGCTCTGTCCTCCACTGAAAAAAATAAATGTACACATATCATATTTATGTGGGTTATCTTCCGCTCATAAAATGATATGTGCCTAATAATTATTTGGAATTAGCATGTGACTAAGAATGCTTTGGCATGTTCTCTGCCTACCTGCAAAAATGATATGTTCCTATGAATGTTTATGCATGCTCTCTCCTCTGCTGTTATAATTAACAAGCGACTACACATTATGTGGTGTGCTCTCTTCAGCTACACAAATGAACTGTGAGTGCCTCAACATGCTTTGGTGTGCTTTCCTCCAGCTACAAAAATAAATTGTGACTGTGAATGTTTTTGCTAGGTCTCCACCACCTAAAAAATTAAAATTGGGCCTAAGAATAGGTTGGCCTGCTATCCTCCAGCTACAAACATGCCTTGTGCTTAAGAATGATGTATTGTGGTTTCCTTCACTTACAAAAATAAAGAACGCCTACCAATACTTTTGGCTTGGTCCCCCTACTAACAATATGAACATGTATCTAAGAATTATTTGGTCTGTGTGCTAGACAACCCCACCCACAAAAAATGTTCTCCAATCATCAACCCACCCACCCAACTAACCTAATTCCATATCTCCACCAGGGCTCTAAAACAACGTTCAAAATATTCTAACTTAACATACACTGCAATCCTGCACTAAGCCTAACTATGTAAATACCCTTCCGTATGTAGAACTCCATGGATTTGCCCCTGCCTCTTCAAATACTGATCACCGACTGTCCCATGTTGTTCATGTTTTATTTTTCTATAGACGCTCAAACCTCGGGAAAAGCTTCAAAAGATTACCTTGGGCAATGAAACTTGAGGGGTTTGAGTGTTGCTAAAACGGGCTCAGCCATGTTTATTCAGTGGTGCTTTTACCAACATGATGCTGTCAAAGCTTATGATGGAAATATATTTCAGAACAATTGACAACAGTCATGCCTGTCTAGCATAGCTGTCATACCTGTGTAGCAGACTCACCAGTAGCAGTTATTTCTGTTAAAAGTCTGAAAAGGTTTCTTGACTACTGCCTTTCCTGCAAAAGTGCAATTGATGAATGTGTTTGTGTTGAGTCTGTTAGACTATTCTAACTCAGTCTATCATCCTCTCGTAGAAATTGTTAACAAACTTGCAGCTCATACAGAAGACAGATTATCTTTCAGCTAAAATAGACTGAGCACATTCTTTAGGCATTGTGTGAGTTACACTTGCTCCCGGTTATAAAGCGCATTGAATTCAAGGCCCTTTGTTTGATCCACAAGGACTATTTTAACAAAGGACCCTCCTTTTTGTCACAAGGTTTCAGTTACTGTGTTCCTAATTGCCATCTTAGATCATTCCCTGTCGCGGTTCTGACAGTTCCAAACATTAAACTCCAGAAGTGGGGTGGACAGGCCTTTTCCGTTTAAGCTGCTAAACTGTGGAATAATCTGTGCCTCGTTATCTGGCCTTTCCATCTAATGCCATTGCATCTAATGTCATTCCATCAAATTATTTCCATCTAAAAACTTAGCATATAATGCATATTTTTGGGGGGTAAAGGGTTATTTTTTGTTTAGGTGCATTATAAAGGGTAAAAAACAGGGGTTGGCACGGACGCCCCTGACCCCCCCAAAAATGCATTACTTGCAATGTTTTTAGAAGGAAAAAATGTGATGAAATGGCATTGGATGGAAATACCAAAACCATCTGCCTCCACCTTATCATTTATTGTAAGGTCATTTGGCTTTTAGGAAAACTTTGAAAACACAGCTTTTCCCCTGCTAATCGGTCCACGTCAGTTTGGTATTTATTGGTATGCTGTATGTCATTTAATATTCTACCTTGATACCCCGTTTGTGGTGAGATGTTGTTACGCATTATAAATACAGTGCATACATAAATACATACATGTTTTGTGTGCTGGCCTAAATATTCAAACAGTGGCGTCTATCATTCCAATTAAATGAACAAAGCTTATGTTTGCCTGCTGTAACAGACAGAGCACAGAACATCAGTTAATGTTACAATGATGAGAGTCACATAACCGAGCGGTGGTCTTCATAATTGTTTGAACATAAATGGGTTCTGGCAAAATTGATTCACCTTCCTCATAGTGAAGGACTAAATGCTCTTGAGTGGTTCCTATCATGTGAAGAATATTTCCCTTCAAATAAAGTTACTTTTGATTTCAGAAAGATTATTACCTTCAATTATTGGGAACATCCATGGGGTCCTACATGGCACCCCCATATGCTAATCTGTTCATGCATGCATTCAAGAACGAGAACATCCTAGAACACCCAACTTGGAAACTGAATTGGGAGAATGGAAAAGATAAGTTGACAACATATTTGGAATCTGTACCAAAGAAGAATTACAGATATTTTTGACATAACTTAATGAATGACACGCGAGAATCAAATTCACACTAGAAATGGGCACCACCAGCATCCACTTTCTAGATGTTCTAGTAAGACTTTGCGGCAACAAACTCAAGAGGTCCATCTATCAGAAACTGATAGATGTGAATAATATACTGCACTATGCCAGTTATCACCCACTGCACCTAAAAAATAATCTAGCATTAAGTCAACATATGAGAATACGGAGGATCATTTAGGATGAACCGACCCATCAAGAAGCCACTGAAAATATCACTAGCAGATTTCAAACAAGGGGTTATCTGATTATGACACTAGATTAAGCTACAAGAAAGACTAACATCAAAACAAGAAAAAATCTTATAAATCACAAAATAATACACATACGTGATCCACCTCTCATTTACCTAATGACATTTTCTAAACAAAGTGTACAGATTTATCGACTTTTTAAGAACAATTGGCAAAGTACAGGGCTTGACCCACAATTGACAAAATCCTTTTCCAAACCACCGATGATAGCGTACACACGTGGAAGAAACTTCAGAGACAGCCTATTGTAAGGGAGGAAGGGTCCTTTCGACCCCCCCCACATCCCATATGAAATGGAAGTTATGCTCATTCAATTGCTGGAGACGTCCCTAGGTCCAGCCTACTGGAGACAGAGCTTGGAAGCTATTGCATGATGCATAACAAACTCCATCTCGTACGTGCCTAGACTCCATTTTGTATTATCCCCGACTCCATCTTTTACTAGGCCGCACTGCGATTTATAAATAAGCCCTGTCTCCCTTCTCTCAGTGCTGCGTACAGCTCACCCCCACCTCCTCCTCCACTGTCTGCGCCACGTCTGTCCTGTTCTCACGGAAGCTTGGGTGCGAATTGTTGCAAACTGACACTATGTAAAGCTGAAAGAAACACCCAGACCAAACAGGTTTTTTAACTAAACCTAAATATGGCACATTTCAGTGTCTACACTGTGGGCACTGTAATAATAACCAAAAAGGAGATTTTGTGATTCACCCCTACACTGGTCAAAAATTTAGATTATGACAGTTTGCCACATGCAGGTGTGGACTTTGCTATGTAGGCCTGACCATACGCAAAATCAAAGAAAGGATCACTGAGCACAAATCCAACATTAGAACGAAGAATGTGAAATCTCCAGTGGCAAGACATTTTACTGAAAAAAGGCATTCAATAGCACAACTTAAAGTCATAGTGCTGGAACTGGTTCGAACCCCAACAAGGGGTGGTAATACTCAAATATCACTATCCAAACGAGAAATGTTCTGAATTCACTAATTAGACTTGATGATTCCGACTGGAATGAACAAGGCCTTACTCCATTCTTATGAGTTCATGTCTGATCATACTTTTCAACATCCAACTAATCTATTGTGACTATTCTAACTGAATAGGAGTTTGACCATCCTAGTGTATCACACCTGTTTCTTTCCACATATTACGTGTGTGCTATCATTATAAATTATTGTTGCCTTTGGTTGACAATGATCACCTTCATTCCAAAATGCATTACCATTCATAACGGCGAATTAAGCAATGGTGAGAATATGAATCCAATCTGCCTATTGTTATTCACCAAATCATGTTTAATGTACTCCTTGCTTTTTATTATTCATGTATAGTTGACACCATGAATTGTTGAATCAAGAATTTAATGAGGATCACTTGGAAATTGTTAAACATGTTTCAAGTTCTGTAACATATAATCATTTGACAATTATTGTATAACTCAGTAGGTGATCATGGTAGGTTCTGAATTAAGGAACTTGGTTAACTAAAAGTTCCTAGGTACCTCACTAATTGGAGATATCTTATATCAGATCAACACATATCTGCAATGAATCCACTGAATTTAGAATATCATCTCCATAAACTGCAATCAACTGGTATGATGTTAATAACAAGAGTCTGTAGATGGGTATATAATCAAGTATAACTACTATACCGTTTATAATATCACCAAAAGACTGTTGACTGTTATGGATGAAATTCTCTTTTATTCAAATGTAATTAAGGTTACTGTTTTGCGGCATCAAGTGATTCACAGATGACCCCACATTTCATTCAGCCACATGCCAGAGCCCCTTGAGGACCTTATACTCAGTTTGTTCACCTATGACGTAGGCACGCCTCCGCTGGTGGCACGTCATCGAGTTATAACATTGTTGTTACATGCCTTATATGAATGGATATGCCATGTTAGTCTTCAGAATTAGTTACAGTTCTAATCCATTCTGTGATGCTATAACTCAATAGCTAGTTTTTAATCGTTACGGGCCCTCATTTGGATTCAGGCACCATCGCGGTCACCTCATTGACCAACACACTTAACAGCCCTGGAGCCAGCACGCTTGTTGTAGCATGGTACACGTCATACATAAGACGTCCTCTAATCCAACCACACCCTTCTTGAGTCCTTGAACAAATACAAGCACACAGGAATACTAGATCACGGGTAAGTGACTCTGTCACTGCTCTATTTAAATATATGTATCTAGGTTGTTCATTAGCTATCAAGACCGTGCTGAGGATCCACCATTTTATTTCCACAGATTAGTCGACTACAATTCCAATTCCGCATATGTCATACACTGAAACAACTGCCCCTTGTACTTCATATGTATATGCTAAGACTCCATCTGAAGGATGCTGAAGCAGATAGAACTAGATACAATTGTACCTTTGTTTATACTCTCCACAGTGATGAGACTGTGTCTGTTCCGATTTGAAACCATCTATAGTAATCGAAAGCCTAATGAGACTTAACAATAGAGATATATTCAGTGGGCGCACCATGGACTTGTCTGATTATGTAGATACCACCCTCTCATTTGATATTATATTCCATCATTATCATGTGACATTCCCCCACAGAAGTAAAAAACATACGCAGACCAATGTCTTTGTTCTCTGACGTCATAATACTTTTGAGTCAAACTGGAACTCTCTGAGGACCTTCCTATAACTCGTAACAAGGTGACATTTAAATATGTATACTCTTTCAGTTACTGACAACAGCTTTAATTTGAAGCTAGAAGATTGACAAACTTTATGATGCTAATGAAAACTCTGCTCCTGATGAAGGGATTTTCTTCCTGAAACGTGTAAAGCTCTTTTTTAATTTCCAATTATTTGAAATGTACCTATGTTATATGAATTTCTCATTTGTATAATATGTCTAACAAAGTATGTAATAACTTGATACATCTATACTACCTTGTCTTAATTAACCATAATCAATCTCATGAATCTCAACAAGATTTGAATGACAATTATGTCAGTAACCGTGGTGTGCAGGGGCCACGAGTGTCCATTAGTTTATGACACTTTCTCTTCTGCATATATTGGTGACTTTTAGTGCCACTTGCATTTTTCTCCCCTGCACCTGTGAATCTCCTCAGAATTGGATTCACTGTAAGAGGTGTTAAAATTGACTCACCTGATAGGATCATCATGAAAATCAAAATGGGGTCGAGAAAAAGCCCAGCTTAGTGAATGAGCGGACTGAATTTTGATTTCCTACATACATGCTGTAGTTTCATGGCCCATCCATCCAGCATTTTATAAATGGGGATGTTTTCTCCCCCTCCAACTTTTGTGGCACACCATTTTGTCCCACTTACTCCTCAGGCCAAGCCATCCCCATCACCACCACCTAACTTCTTGGTTATATGACCAATAAAGCATGTGTCAGTTGAGGCTGTCACTTTCTCACCCCCATTCCCCCTTGGCTGACTCAAACTCTGACACAGCCCTTTCCATGCTCCACTCTGCTATATCTGATACCCTCGATGTTCTTGCCCCTGTCATGATGATCTGCTTGAAGCCCAAAGCCAAGTGCAACTCTTGGTATGACTCAGACTTCATCTCCCTTAAAGGCAAGTGCAGGGTGGCTGAGAGGAAATGGCATGCTTCCGGTACACCCTCTGACAAACTGGCCTGCTGCCTGCTCCAAAAGCAATACTGACTCTCTGTCTGCACCAAGAAGAGAGTCCACATCCAAGCCTGCATCTCTGCGGCATATAACAACTCGGCTGAACTCTTTAAAATCTGAAAGGAGCTCGCCAAACCTGCTGCAGTCTCGACCTCTCCTGTCCCCTCCCAGACCCTCTACACTGCCCTGGCTTCCCATTTCATCTCTAAAACTCAGGACATCCTGTCTTCTCTCTCTTCCTCTCCCCCTCCTCCCACTACTATCTGCTCTTCCTCTGGCCCTTCTTCGGCCATCTCTCCTACCCCTTCTCTGCCTTTCCCCTGTTCTTCCCAGACGAGGTTTCGAGACAAGTCTGATCTATGAAAGTTTCATCAAATCTGGTTCACCCCTGTTCCTCCAAAACTACCAAGGGCCATATTGACACCCTGGCTACTGCTCTGGCTGACTTCTGCAACCACTCCTTCACCACTGGATTCTTCTCTTCCCTCCTGAAGCACTCCCTTGTGCACCTTCTTCTTAAGAAACCCTCTGCCGACTCTTTCTGCCCGGCTAACTATCGCCCAATCACCATCACTCCATTCCTGGGCAAACTCCTGGAAAATCTGGCCATCTCCCAGCTAAATCTTTACACTGAATCTTTTGGTTGCCTCCATGACCATCAATCTGGCTTCAGAGCTGCCAGAAGCATGGAAACTGCTCTCCTGAACATCTGTGAAGACGTGCTTGCCAACCTTGATTCCAACACCCCCTGTGTCCTCATCTTACTTGATCTCTTTTCTGCCTTTGATAAGGTCAAGCATGGCATTCTGCTCAACCGTCTCTGTGATAACTTGGGTATCAGCGATCAGCCCTAGCTTGGCCTACTTTTTTCCTCTCCAATCGACCCTCCCAGGTCCAACTTGGGTACTTCCTCTCCTCTATTTCTATCTCTACCTGTGGTGTTCAACAGGGGCCTACCCTCTCTACCTGGCTGTTCAACCAATACCTAGCACTTCTTGCCCACCACATTGCCGCTTTATGCCCAACATTCAGTGTTATGTGGATGACACTCAATTAATTTTCAGGCACTTGTTACCTGGCTACCCTCTCTTCACAAGCCCAGGTCCTCTCCCCGCCAGTTACACTCCTGCACAGCCCCCCTGGCAACCCTTGCACTCAGGGACTGTTTCTGTATCCCTGCAGCCCCCTACCTGCACTTGACACCTGATGTCTGCACTTATCCTGCACTTACCATCAGCTGGCCACACTTTTTATTTATTGTCTTTATTTATTTACTGTTTACCCTATGCACTGCAATGCCTCCTCCCCCTTCACCCTTCACTTTTTTCCATCCTCCCTCCCCTGCACTTGCGTGATCTCAATGACACCTGGCCTAATAAGATCGTTGTCTCTGTCTTCTCTCTGTTCCCCCTCCCTTGCCTTGTCGCGCATTGAAACATTTGTTTATAGGCGCGTTGTAAATGCCATATCAGATTGTTCATAACTAATATGTGACAGTGGTGAGGCAGTTCAGTGTTGTGGGGAAACTAAGGTGACCTGCACACTTCTATAATGTTCAGTCTTCTGCCTGTTTGCATGAATTCAGCCTGTAGTGTTCAACTACTGGAAGTTGAGCCTCAAATTTTCCAAACATGTTAAAGTGAGTGCATTCTACTATAGGAAAGTTACACAATATGTGCACTATGTCATGGGCGTTTTCAAACATTCGCACTCCAAAGGATTTGTGAATCTTAATGTGACCCCGATTTCAAACACTCCCTTTTGGAAACCTCTGTCTATTTACATTTTGATAGTTTCCTTTCCTTAACTGTCTTCTTGTAGGTATTTCGTACTGTCACAAATAACATATAAACGCAGAGACGTTATGATTCATGTCTCACCTTCCTTTTTCGCCAGAGCAGTTTCTTGTCCAGCTCTTCTGTAGCTTTTTCCTTAATATTTAATGATTGGCTGATGATCACCTCCAACTGTGTTTATATATCTGGGCTAATCCTTCACAACTAGCCAATCTCCTGACACGCTGTATATCTTCTGCCGCCTCTGCCTCTGATGCAGCCTAATTGGCAGTCTGTTTCTTCCTTCAGCTCTTCATCCAGTGCCTGTGATGATCGCTTCTGTAACAACCGCCTCCAACTGAGGTTCCTCCGTGTCATCTCTACTGGAGCTTCAGTAAATCCACACAAGTGATTAGTCTGTGCAGCGATGGCTACATCAAGCAGATCAGTTACTGTCACGCTCCGAGTAATGTAGCGGTCCGCCTCTCAACAACTGCAAACAATTCTGCTCTAGATCTGAATAGTGAGTACATTTAAGATTTTGACCACATACAATTTTCGAGAGAATTTCAGTTTCTGACCCACTTAACGGTTTCCTGTGCAGCTTGACTTTCAACTTCACCCTCTTTAGGTTGTGCGCTTATGAGAGGATTTTCTCCAAAAATGTCATACGTGATATGTGTTCCTACATAGAAAAATGCTTACTTTTTGTCCATTCAAATTCACAAAGTGTGTCATGCAATGGATCTAGCCAAATAAGAACAGTGCTGCCAAATTCGTCAATGTTTCATCAACTTGTTAATGCCTAAAATTACTCCAGTGCAAGGCTTTTGTTGGCTTGGAATATCCTGAAAGTTTGATATTTCAAAATGTCTAACTTCTATTTCGAGACATTTGACACACATCTAGGCCTTAGGTTCAAACAGAGCACAGCACAAACGGTTCTGAAAATCAGAGCAACTAAGCCAGAGACATTCCCATTTTAAAGGCAAAAAAGTGTATCAATAATGCTGTACAGGTGTTCTTTGTGCAGAGTGAAAAATGCAAATATACACCACACAAACTATAGAAATGTCAACAGTCCACCAAAAATACACACACGTCACCCTGTTCAGTGATGCACAGTAGGGTTGAAGGGACTAAAAGAAATAAACACAATGCAGCAAAATACAATATATCCTGCATAATGCAAGAGTTGATCTGCTGCACAAAACATGCAGTAGAAATAATGTAACTGCAGAGTAGGGATGGAGAGACGCAATTACATTAAAAAAATATACCACTAAGTTAAATGTAGAAGATGCTCTGACACGCCCATCACAAATCTGTCAACATAACTCACTTACAGATCATGTAATAGTCACTTAAAACAAAGGAATTAGTGGTGAAATAATATAAAAAGTTAAAGTTACAACGACTGAATAGTTCAAATCTACAAATGTGTGGAATGCAATGTTTAGGTTAAACATGTTATTAAGCACTAAATGTTGAAAACAATTCATTCTCCATAGAGATATTTTTCGTTGAAACTACAGTCAAAATCTCTGAGTGACATTACACCTTCTCAAGGACCTTGGGCCTCAACGGGAATGGGGAGGATGCTAATAACGGGCCTGTTAATTACAGGCCTGGTGTTAGTATCCTGGTATGCTAGCGGGTCCCGCTCTGCACATCTGGTCTGGCAAGGCATCCAGTGAGGGACCCGCTGCAGACCTCGTAATGTGATGGCCCAGAATGAACAGTGCCTGTCCCTTACCGGCACCGTTCCATTCATTCCGTGGCCGCCTGCCTCGTAATGAGGCCCCTTATGTCTTGTCTGGCTTGAGATCCTGTTGTGGTTTGGTGCAAGTCTGTCCAGTGGTTTATTTAAAAGTGGTCAAAATGAGCCAACAATCAGTTCGCTGTGTCTTGGTCTGCCCAGTACAATTGGGGAACACAGATATGGCTATTCAATGCCACTTTTGTCCACTGTGCATTTAGGTCTCTTGCAGAAAATGCTTGTGAAGTATTGCCATTTGGAGAGGGTTTAGAAGCCCTGTTGTTGTTTTAATGAATGATGATGTGCATATTTCTCTCTCAAAAAATGTGTTCTTGTGACGAGAATCCCCTTTCAACAAACTCCATGCAAGAAGCATAGAGTAGACCTGTGCCCTGCAGAATAAGTATACTCATCTGCAGTGCCTGCTGAACGCGGGCCCCAGATAGATTTCTAGATGTGCGAATCATCAGAAAAGCCCATAGTGCATAGACCAGAAAAATGCCCGAAGAGACAGGAGGGAACCTGGGCATTCTGAGCACAAAGTCCACAATGCTTTATCTTAATGGCACCAGAAAGCAAATAAGAAGTAAAGGACCCCAAACATTAAGCGTAGGGCAGACACATGGGGCCTCATTACAAGTTTGCTGGTACTGTAACAACAGTACCGGTAAGCTTGCCGGTACCATTGTTTACCAGCAAACTACGAGTTCTGCTCGCAGGTGCCTTTTCGCCCGCCAGGTCTGACCTGGCGGGTGGTCTGCCACCCGCGAGAAGACCATGCCATTCTGAATGGTGCTGGTGTATCCAGCCTCCCTATTCCCAGTGCATCCGGCCTCCCCATTCCCATTGAGCCCTATGGGGCTCCAATGGGAATGGGAACCATTTTTTACCAGCGCCCAGGAATGGGCAATTACCAGGTCATTAGGTAATCACCCATTCCTGGGTGCCAGTAAAAAATAACTCCAGCGGCAATGTTGTGGTAGAAGGTGAAAAGTAGACTTAGGACAACTAAAATTCATTTTCCCGGGAGGATAGCTCAGCGGCAGCGTGCGCGTCTTGGAAGCAAGACGACAAGAAGCAACAACAGGTTCGATCCCCGGGTCCGCGCTTAGAAACCACTGGGTGTTTAAGCATGTTATAAATACGTAACTAAGACAAAAAAAAAACACAATTACGCAACTAAGAAAAACAAACAATTCCTGTAACAGCGCCACGATGCCTGCGGGCTGTGTGAGCGCTTTATAAATGTAAAAAAAAAAAATCAACAGGGACAATCGAAAAGGGCAGACCCAAGAAGAGTAGATAGCACAATGTCAATTACAAGCAGGGTAATTGGCATTGTGCAAACCAGTGCGCTGTACCAAGCACAAGTGTAAAAGCTGTTGTGAAAAACCACGGTTGAAAAACAAAAATAAATATATAGGGCCTCATCATGAGTTGGGAACTAAACCCGGCGGTATTATCACCGGGGCGGGGCTATTAGCCCTACCGCCAAACCCCCCATTGCTATTAGCGCCGGATCATGGGTTTGGCGGAAGAGTAAGTCCCCAATTCCCCATTGGGCCCAATGGGGAATGCTTGCACTATTACTGGCAGTGCTATTACCGCCGGCGGTAGTAGCGCTGAAAATGTGCAAAGTTGTGGCGGATTTGCCCCCAGCATTTACCAGGGGTAAATCCGCTGAGCCTGTGATTTGAAATGTTTTTATTATTTTACTATATCTGTATTTTCTATGTTTTTGGGGTGCATTGCCAAAATGAAGCAATACTAAATTGAATTGTACAAAATGATGCAGACTAACATGATTGGTCATACATTTTTAGGGTTCTGCAATGGCACACCACCTCTGAGGTCTAGGAAATAAAGCATCAATTTTAGTTTACCAAATGTATGCTCAATGACTGTTTATGATTGTCTGAGTGCTGAGTTGTACCTTTTTTCCTGGCAGTTCTGACTGACCTTCAGAGGAGTGCCAACAGGTACAGAAATAAGGCGTATCAAGCATTACCTGTTGAACAATGCAGACATAGTCTGGCATTCTTTGCACTCTATGAAGGCCTTTTATGTGCATAGTATGTTTATGTGGGTTATATGTGATTTTACCGACGGACATTACAGAGTGGTACATTTCATTGCGTGTTTTAATTTGGGGGGGTCCCACCAAGCCCATTGATTTTCCACCCTTATAACACCACTTCAACCCCATCCTGACCCATTTTAACCACTTACCCCACTACCCTTTATATATTTATTGAATGTTTTCTGTGTTTTCCGGTGTCATGGTCTGCAGTGAAATGTACCACTCTGTAATGTTTTTGATACATTGACTGGGTACAGTTTATGTGACTTGTATGGGCCCATGTTGGATAATGCTCAGTTGTGCTTTGCTGTATGTTCATCGTATGGGCATGTGTGGCTTGTGTACAGACTCGTGTGTGGTATCATTACTGTTGGAATTACATATGAACCATATGTTGATGTGCTGTTCAAACTTCAGTTGTGCAGCTATATTGGACCGGCTAAAAGTATGTCTGTCTTGAGATTCTCTAGGGAATGGGGAAAATATATTCAGTATCGATGTGTGCTGGCCTTGCAGATGACCTACATGTTGATGGCATGCCAATGTCAGTTGTGTGGCTGAGTGGTTCGTGGTCAACATGTGTGTTTACACATGTGTGCAGTCAATTGCACCTACCACTGGAGGGAAGCGTGTAATGCTGTAAAATGATGTAGCTGTGTGGAGCAATACCCCTTTGTTGCATGGCATACATATGTGATACTGTTCACAACCTGGTATACATCGTATTATTTGTCTAAAGCACCTTAATTAACTTAGTTGTGATATGCCCATCACTCTGCTGCACATCCGCTAGAGCACGTTTCTCCACCTCCAGTCCTTAAGGCCAGAATCCTGAACGTTTTTCAGGATACCCCTCACTAATATTCATGAGAAATAATTTGCATACATTGAAATCATTGCATGCAACTTTATGTCATGAATATTAATCAGGAGAATCCTGGAAATCCGACATGTTTCCGGCCCTCAATGGCTGAAGTTGGACATCGCTGCTCTGGAGGGACGTAGTAGCTAGGAAGTACAAAGTTGTCAGCACCTTCACAATCTCACCTTCACATCAATTTATATATGACTACAAATCCCTTGCCCACTCATCAACCATTTCTAGTATGTTGTTTGGTGTGTAGCAGTAAATGAACAGTAACTTGTAACCAAGCATCTAATAAAAGCAAGGTAGTGCAAGGTAGCAACCCACAACTACTCAGGTGTGCAGTGCCATACTGCAGCAGTATCTGACTTTGATCCCTAGTTTTTTCATATTTACACATATTCTGGATATGTATAGGTTGAACATGCATGAGACTGTCTCAGGTTTCCTCAATTGGGCTGCAGGTTTTATCCCCATGTGTGGGTGTCAGAAATGTGTTTCTATGGTGTGTGTCAGCATAACCCCTTTCTGTGGTACTTTTTAGCATTCCTATCTGACTACTTTACATCGGTTCTCCAGCTTTCCCTTCCCCCTTTATCCCAGTGTATTTGGTGCATTGATAGGCCATTCAACTTTACATGTGCTTAACAAACACTGCCATAGCAGTGACATAGCATGCACATACAGGCAGTAGGCCACTGTAGGGTATTTTGTGGAGATTTGGGGCCTGACGGTATTTTCTTACCGCCGAAATATAACTTAGCAACAATCACTCCTTGTATTCAGATTGGGCCATGTACAACAATAATACAGTGAACATGCATTATTTCAGCACCCAGGCATGCATATTTGGTATGCGTGGGTGGTAGGCGCGGTTGGGGGTATTTTGGTGAGCATAATTCCCTTGTTTTATTTGTGGCCCCAATGTCCAGAATCCCTTATCTTTGCTTAGATTTTTCGTGTGATCAATAGAGAGACCTCAGACCTACATTTTAGGAATACCACATTTTTCAGTGATAGTGTTGGTGTGCCACCATGGGCGAACTCACTGACTTATTTACGACAGAGAGCTATATATGGTAGTCTTGTGGTAATTTCCACTACCTTATATACGGTAGGGAGCTATGTTCAGAGAGTCTCTCTTCCCGTTGGCTCATGTACCTCCAACGAGCTATGCTACAGTCACTCACAATTATTCATACTGATTCTGACATGCACACATCTGTCTTAAAATGACCATTGCACTGTTTAAAAATCTCCCCACATCATCGGCATTGTAATGGTAAATAGTAAATACACCACCCGTCTGTTTTCAAATATTTTTCTGTATTATAAAAGTTGCATTTAAATACGATCTCATTCTTTACAGAAATAAATAAAATGGTACAGTAAAAGCATTGTCTATGACACACTGTAAAGAGAGTGGCGGAGAACAGAACTCAAAATGCAACATTGGTATTTGATTAAGACACGCACAGGAATCCCCTTTCCTACACTGACTGCATATTTTCGTGCACACACGGCTCCCACGCTTATGTAATTACCTTATCTGTTCAAAGTTTTCTTCAGCTGTTCTCTTTCGGAATGTGGTTCCCTTGAAGATTAACCCCAGTAAAAGGATCGCCTTTCCTTTTCAAACCGGGATCATTACCTGGAATTCTCAGCTTTTGCAGATAGGAATGCCTCCAACCAGGAAAAGGTCTTCCTCCCAGCTCTGCCAAATCTTGACTGTAGCAGGACGCAGGAATCTGCATTCAGTCAGGAGTCCCACAGCCAGGTCTTCTCCCCAGTAGTGCAGAAAAATGTCTGCCTGTCTTTTTCCCCGATACTGCCCACTAAAACTTTCATCTCAGCCCTCTGTATGACGTGTCCCAATGAAATCCATCATCTCTCATCCTCCTACTCTCAACAATAGCTTCGCTTATACATTTGCAATTGTTGCAAATCTGACTTCCTTCTTCCTGCAGTTACTGTGCACAAAAGCACGGAGAAGCAGGCAGAGAAGAGAAGAAAAAAAAATCTGCACACACATTTAAATGGCTTTCAGAGTATGCCTAATTCTACAGTGGAGAACACATTTTATTAGTGGGTTATGTTAAATAAGGTTTTATTAGTCAGGTTAATGGTTAATAGGTTAGCTGTTAATTTTCAAATGTGTCTCTCGCACCATAGGCATTTCAGGTGAAAATATTGTGCATTTTTAAATGAGCACGTGTGCTTTTAACTGTAAAAATAGATTTGCATCTTATATGTTAAAATCGTTTTTGACTGAATAGTCTGTCTTTCCTTGTTAATCTGGTAACCCATATAGCAATGCACCGCACCCTTGTGGTGGTGCTGCCAAAAAAAAATGTGCTACTTGTGCAGTAGTGCTGTACTCTGTGCTGTTTGCTACCTGTGCAGTAGTGCTGTACTCTGTGCTGTTTGCTACCTGTGCAGTAGTGCTGTACTCTGTGCTGTTTGCAACCTGTGTAGTAGTGCTGTACTCTGTGCTGTTTGCTACCTGTGCAGTAGTGCTGTAACATGCCAAATATCCTTACATATACCCTCCTTTTGTTTTTAGAACTTGGCTACAATCCAAGCCAATTCCTAAAAACAACTTGTTCTCTCTTTTTTTTTTTACAATATAGCAATCCAACAAAATGAATATTCATGTGCATCAATGAAAAATTTGCAATCAACATTTCATCTGAGTCCATCAGTTCATAAAATGTTGCACATTTGCCTTCTCAGTGGAAGTGGCATTACTTTAAGTTTAAATTTTCCAAGTCAATTAAAAACAACGAAATAAAACAACTAACTAAAACAAATAATTAATATAACAAATTAAAATAAATAATTAAAATAATAAATACGTGGAACTTCATATGCCGGAACTTTTGTTTTGTCTCTTTTGGTATGTCCCGACCAGCGATGTTATTCGGTTCATTCGAGTACTCTTTCATCTTGGCAATCTTGAATCCACAGTAGTCATCTCTTTTGGCATTCCGGTTATTTTGTCTTCACCTCCACCTGGAGGCAGGCATCTTTTGGTCTTCATCCAGGGGACTCCAGGACTCCATCGTCTCTCCCGTGGGCTCTGATCTCGGAACCTCCGACCAAATAATGTTAATTTTCTAAATCAAAATAGAAAATAAACAAATTAAGTACATAGCACAATACTAACTTCATCCTTTTGCCAAAAATAAAACATGCTTGGTAAAAATATTTCATTTTTTTTTTCTGAAATTAAACACAAGTTAAAAGAAAACAAACAGATATTCAATATTTAACACACTTTCTCTCTGCACACCAACCATGAGCTTCCATTATATGTGCATTTATTTATTTATTTATTTATATTTATTTTATATTATATTTTACATATACTACAGTGTTTATGTGCCTTCATAACAATCAACTTTTTAACTTCTTTGTCACTGCCTCCTGATTGTACCCATTTATTTTCTCTTTTTGTGTTCAAGGGATTTTATCTGTTTGTACATGCTCAAGCCGCCTGATCTCATGTCTGGGATGGCATGGTTTGATTTGATTTACATGGACAAACTGCTCTATTGCAGTTTCACCTTCATTTTTCAAAATTTTATACACTACAGGAGAGACCTTATCTATAATCCGAAATGGCCCCTGCCAGGCTGCTAGAAATTTAGAATTTTTCTGTTTACTTTTTCCAAAATGAAACTTGTACACCTGATCCCCTACACTGTATTCCTTTGCTGATGTCTTTTTATCATAATATGACTTTGCACTGTCAGCAGCTCTTTCCAGATTTCTCTGCACAAAAGCAAATGCATGTTGCAAATGCCTCCTCAGTTCATCAATATATTCATGAACTGTGGATGCACTCACTAGAGTTTGCTCATGTGTTCTGTATAGTAGGTGTTGTGGTAACACCATTTTCCTACCTGTTAAGACCTCATGGGGGCTAACACCTGTTGCTTTGGCAGGAGTCGACCTGATTGCCATCAGAACCAACGGTAAACGTAAATCCCAGCTGGAACCTGCTTCTGCCACAAATTTCTTTAAAATATGCGATATGTAGTTTCCTTTTCACACCTAGTATTTGCCATACTTTACTCATTAGAGTACTTGTGAAATGACTTCCTCTGTCTGACTCAATTCTTTGTGGCAACCCAAACCTTGAGAACACATGGTTCACCAGCAATGTGGCTGCTGTTTGCGCACTACAATCTGGTGCAGGAATGCATTCAATCCACTTTGACATCAAACATACCACACTCAAAATATAACGGTGTCCCCTGCTCGACCTTTTTAAAGGACCTACATAGTCTATTTGCAAATCTGACCATGGGAGAGTTAGGCCTCTTTTCATCAATGGTGCTCTATGCATTGGTGAAGCAGGTTTAAATTGGGCGCATACTAGACATCCTCTAGTATATAATTCCACATCTTGGGACATATGTGGCCAGTAAGCATAATCTTTTAATATTTCTAATGTTTTTTGTGAACCTCTATGGCCTGCAGTTATGGCATCATATGCATGGTGTAGCCTCAGTCCTCTGAATGAAAGGGGTACTACCCACTGTATTTGTCCTGTTATGGACTCTCTAATCATGAGTCCATCCTGTAATCTAATTCGTGTTTTGTTCTTTAATAACACCCTCAGCTCTTCTTTTCCCATACAATCATTTTCTGTTAAAGGATTTTGTTCAGGATCTATCAAATGATTATAATATATTCCCAAAATTTGATCATTCTTTTGTGCCTCAATCAAATCTTGGTCTGGCGTGTCATGACTCCACTGCACCACCGGTTGATCTACCTCCTTTGGTGCTTTAGAACGTGTGACTGCATCAATTTGTATTTCACCCATTAAATAATCAATAAGTAGCAATTCTCCCATCACAGCCCCAATCTTAGCCAGATGGTCTGCCTTATCATTTCCCTCCTTATCCTCTCCTGGTGTTTTTAAATGCCCACAAATTTTTCTCCAGTATATTGTTAAATTATTTTCTGACACCAATTTGTCTATGGCTTGTATCATTTTTCCATGTTTAAGTGGCTTTTTGTTGTATGTAACCATGCCTCTTGCTTTCCAACCAGGCAAATACTCCACAAAGCTATTCTGTGCATAGTCAGAATCAGTCACCAGGACAATTTCACTGAACTTTTTATCAACTGCAGTAGCAATTGCTTTATAGATGGCTGCCAATTCCGCCACCTGACTGCTCCTATCCCCAATCCTCATCCCTATACTGGGGACGCCTTCACATTTCAACCAGACATTTCCTATTCCTGCCACTAATTGTTTATTACTGTCATTTTCAATGTGAAAAGCACAACCATCCACATATACAGTTGGCAAATCCTTGCATGTTTTTTCATCAAAAGCTTTGTGTGATGATTGTTCAAATTCCTGCAAACTAGTTTCCACTTCCATTTCATTTGGTATTTGTTCAGCTGCACAATCATGTAAGTCAGCTAACCCTTGAGCAATTGGGCTCTTTTTATTTTGTCCATATCTCACTTCCACGGGAAAACCTTGTAATGCCAGCGTCCATGAAGTGATTCTGGATTGCGCTAGATTGCCTGATCTAATCCTTTTACTCTCTAAAAATTGCAAAGGTTGATGATTTGTTTCAATAATCACCTTTTCTCCCTGAACAATGGGGCGGAAATGTTGTAGCGCCCACACAGTGGTTAATAGGGCCTTTTCACATTCATTAAATTTCATTTCCACTTGGGAAAATGCCTTACTTGCATATGCAATGGTTTTGTGATTCAAATCGTGTTTTTGTGATAATACTGCTGACATACAATGTTCAGAAAAACCTATTTCTATAAAGAAATCCCTGTCCTTTATGGGGTATGCTAAACATGGTGCCTTTACAAGACATTCCTTCAATCTAGCCACTGCATCAGACTGCTCTCTTTCCCATCTCCAGGGAGTATTTAGTTTAAGCAGTTTATTCAATGGTTGAGTGATTTCTGCATAATTCTCAATGAACTTTCTGTTATAGCCTGTCATCCCTAATGAACTTTTTACTCCTTTCACATCTTTAGGATCTTTTAATCTTTGTATGGCCTCTATTTTCTTCCTTTGTGGATTTAGCCCACATTCAGTCACTTCATGCCCTAGAAAGTTCACTTTTTTCTTGCACCATTGTGCTTTTTGCAAAGATACTTTGGCGCCTGCTTTCTGCAATTGGCCAAGTACATGTCTTATTTCATCAAAATGGCTTTTCAGGCTTTCATTTTTTATCAGGACATCATCCACATAAACTATTGTTCCTCTTTCCGCTGCATCCGGCATGGCCTTTCTCAAAAATATGCCAAATTCACTCCCACTATTGATGTACCCGAACGGAGCTCTAAGCCAGGCATATTGAGTCCTGTCAAATGTAAAGGAAAATAAGTGTTGTATCTCCTCTGCCAATGGCACACACCAATATCCAGATGTGAGATCTAACGTGGTAAATACATTTGAACCATGTATCTGAGCTAGGCCCTGATCAATGAATGGTAGTGGCCATCTAGATACTGGTACTCTTTTATTTAACTCTCTTAAGTCTGCACACAGCCGCCATTGACCATTTGGCTTTAACACACCTAAAATAGACGTATTGGATGTGCTATGAATGGGCCTGATTATTCCCCGTGATTCCAAATTTTTAATAATCTCTGCCAATGATTCTAAACATGCCAGCGGTAGTCTATACTGGCGTACAAACACTGGATTTCTGCTACAACCTTCTGGTAGTGTGGCCACATGTAAATCAGTTAAACCACAATCATAAGCATCTTTTGCAAATACATCCTTAAACTCCATAAATATCTCCCTCAGATTGTCGCTATCCTCATTGCTTCCACACGCATCCGCTAAGGAGATCTGCTCTTCTACCATTCTGGAAAATTCTGGAAACTCTTCTGGTAAAGGAATCTCAGCGCTTTCCTCTAACTGTGTGGCTGTGTCTTTTTGTAGAACTGCCACTTTTAAATATTTTGGCATATCAGCTTCCACTTCAATGTGCTGATTTCCTGTTTCATTTTCATTTAAATTAAATATTATGCAATCCTCTTGATGGCAGCACACTGTCTCATTTGAATCATAAGGATACACAGAATGAATTTTAAATATTCCTTTGGGCTGAGAGTCCAGGTGTTCTGGCAACTCGCCCTTGGCATCTACATATTTTTCAGGAATATTCCCAATCACCATGTTATTTAAATCTGCCGTATAATGTGATTTTTGTATGGCCATTCCTAATGGGGAGTTTTCCTCTAAATGAATATCCTGACGACCTTTATTATTTACCATGATTTTTACAGATCCCTCACCAATGTCTACCAATGGAATGTATTCATAATCCAGGCCTTGCTGTTTTATGGATTCATTCAGGCATACAAATGCATCAGAGCCTTTCATCTGCTGTCCATTTTTGCATTTCAGTGTTATTGCAAACTGTTTTGTAAATGCAGGAATAATAGTATCTTTCCTTATTTGTAATTCGATGGCATAAGGAACCAGTTGTGCACAATGATAAGCCCTTCTTTTGTCTTCAAATTCAGGTGCCGGACCACCTAGGCGTGACCATATTTTTTGATTAAGGAAATCTAACACCATACACATTCTGTGCATGATGTCATTGCCCATGTAAAATTCATTTTGTGCTCCACTCACTATCCATACATTATGGTAAATTGTTTTCTGCCCAATGCTAATTTTAAGCATGCATCTGCCTGCAATTCGGTTTTCAAAGTCTGGACTGTCCAACCCAGAAACATATTGGTTTTTAATCCTAAATTTCGGGATTTCTTCCTTCTCCATAATTTTTTGCAACAATTTCTCATTAATGAAACTCCTTTCATGTTCAAGTGCTAAAGTGGCTTTTATTGTTTTAAGATAATCATTTATACCAACATGAACCCATGGTTGCCCATCTTCCATGTGTATTTCTGCCAGAGTGGTAATGTGTTTTTCTGAATCTGTTTTAGGAGCAATATTCTGTTTGCATGTTTTCTCTTTTAAATAGAAACGTAATGTGTGCTCATCTATGGCAGTCTGCCAATCTTTCCTTGGGTCCAAGTATATTTGTACAGGTAGTTTTTCATTGTCGCTCTGCATTTTGTCTTGACACATTAATATAACAGTGACACTAGGTATGCAGCTATTCTGGAGATATACCTCCACAGCATCATTTGTTTTGGCAACGGTGTGACATTCATTTATATTGCTGTTTTGTGATTTTAGTTTCTTAGGCCTCAATGGTTTTTTGGTTAAGGACCACAGCACTCCATTCACCCCATCTATGAGAGGAGACAATCTTTTCAGGCAATCTGTCCCCATCAGAAATGGAATTTCACAAATAGATGTGATCAATACCTCTTGTTTCATTCTGTGCTTTCCTATTTTTATGTCAACCTCAGTTACACCTATGATGGGCACCTCCTCCCCATTAAAGTTATGCACTGGGCCTTGATTTGCCTTCACTGTGATCTGACTCTGTGGAGGCCTCCCTTCATTGATACTCTTTACCAGCTCCTTGGACATAATTGTGGCCTGTGCGCCAGTGTCAATCATAGCAAAGGTGTGGCATTTTTCTTCTACAGTGATGGGTGCATAATATCTGTCCTCAACTTCCTCTAATACACATAAGAAATGTGAATTCTTACTGATTTCAGGGCTCACCTTTCTCAGGTCTTTTTGACTTTTGGCTAAGCACATTGGTAAATGAAAAGACATTTTTCCCTCCTTTTTACCCATTTCTGTGTGAGATATTTTATTCATTTCTCCATGTTCAGAGGTTTTTTGGAGTGTGGCCACTGTTCGCCCATCCATCTGGGTAACATCAGAGACCACATTACAACCTTCCAACCGAACATGTGTAACAACATCATTCAGCAATTTGTCATTTTTTAATTCTGTGCATTTGTGATCATTTAGTGTAATACCAGCCCTTTCAGCCTCTTCAAAAATATGTGGCTCAAAGAATTCTTCAGGTGATTGACTTGTACCCTCCTTGTGAGTATTTCCTTTTTCTGTCTGTGTTTGGTCATTGTTTTGCTTGCCCAGGGAAGGAGCTATGGCATCCCCACTTACTCCCTGTTCACTGGTATTCCCCATGCATGAGTAATTTTTCTTAAATCTGTTCCTTTGTTCTTTTGGAATTCCTAATGTTTCTTTTTCATTTGTGCAAATCTTTACTGTTTTATTTAGCTCTAAGTTAAACCGTACCTCTTTTTTAGAAGTATTTGCACTTTCTATCACAATTTCATTTACTGGTACTTTCATTTTTAATCCATTAGGCATCTCAGAGTTGTTATGCAAAATTATATCAGAGCAATCTGTCATTTTGGCACTGCGATTATCATGAGTACTTAGTCACTTTTCGGAAGCCCCCCGGTCATTGCTATGGCCATCAGCCCCCTCTTTGGAAGGTTGTTTTTGCGCTGTATAGAGCTTTCCTATTTGCTCAGCTAACATTTTCATTTGGGCCTCAAAGCACTGGAACCTTTCCATCTCTCTAGGATCCTCTTTCTGTGGCCTAGGTCGATATTGGTTGTTTTCCCCCTGATTGGATCTATTCTGATACCTCTCAGGTGATTGATGTCGGTTGGAATGGTTTCTGAACTCTTGATTCATTTGTGGAGGGGAGCGGGTTGCACCCATCCTTTGATTATAGTCCCCTGGTGGGGAATCATTGTACTGGCGTGGACTGTAGTTCACGTTTTGCCTCATGTCCTGTCTCTCAGATTGTGGGTACTGGCCCCTATGTTGATTTCCATTATCAGTAAATCGATCCACATATCGGGGCCTATCCTGATTACCATATATCATGGTGTTGGGATCAAACCTACTCTGTGTCCCCAATGACTGGTAGGGACCATCATTTCTTTGATCTTGATTTTGTCTCTGGTTATTGTTCATACCTGCCATATCAGGCCGATATCCTACCCGGGGTCTATCCCCTAAATATCTAGGGCTGATGTAGCTCTCTCTATTACTAGGATCATGTGTTTGGAACATTGGTACAGGAAATGGCGATCTTTGTTGATTACCCCTTTGTTCAGGTGTCACATTATTTTTACCTTGGCTTTGAGCAGACTCAAGGGACATTTTGGCTGACCTGATTTCCATTACTGTGGCTGAGGATTCTTTAGATTTAGGCCTGGTATCTTTCATTTTATCACTTTCTCTACCCTGACAATAGAGTACCTCATATAGCTTTGTGCTTTGATGTACAATCCATTCAAGGGACTTGTCACGGTCAAATTCACGGACCAATTGGGATATGATGTCTTTCTGTAGCCCATAGAAGTATGCGGTTTTAAAATCATTGGAATTTGAGTCAAAAGATACATCAAAGCGAGAGAATGCTCTTTTTAAGTCTTGTAAAAATTGGCGAGGGGATGTATTAGGTCCAGCAGTAATTGTGTACGCGACTTTCTTTGCCTCCTGCAATGACTGAAAAGGAGAAAAATGACGCCTAATTTCTTTTTCAAACTCCAGCCATGTCATATTCTGCTGTTCATTTAATCCCCTTATGATGCTGGCCGTCGGGGCATCTAAAGTTAAATGAAAATATTGTCTGTACTGTTCCTTAGGTATCTGGAGTGCTTTAAAAATGTCATGTACCGCTTCTAAGTGATCCTCAATGCAGCATTCACCTCCCTTTTTAAATGGTTTGATCAGGGCTTTAATGGATTTCATTATTTTTATGGGGCTACTTGTTGCAATGCATGGAAATGCACTATTTTGTGACTCAATCCTGTTTTCAGGTGTATGAGATTGGTGGCTGCCCCCAATGGGAGTATCAAATCCCCCAAGGGCGCTGCAACCAAGTTCAGTCACCGGCCCAGCCACTGTAGCACTAGCTCTTTGGGCATAGCTAGAATTCACCTCCACTCCATTGAATGTGGTACCCTGCCGCCTCTCCTGGGACCTGGGAATGCACATTTGCTGTTCTAAGTCCTTACACTTTTTAAGGAGTCTGGTTGCTTCATTTTGCAAATAATTATTTTCATCATTCATTTTATTAATCACCTCCTGCATATCGCACATTTGCATTTGGCATTCATTGAACTCTTTATTTCTCTTGTCTCTTTCTTGAATCATTTTAATCATTTCTTGTTCTGCACTCCGGAGATCACCTTCTTTTTCGCAATGTTCTTTTTGTAAAATCTGCATTTCTGAAACAACCTCATCTTTATCCTGCCTAATGTGATCCACTAAGGCTTTTAAGTGTGCCAATTCTTGCTCACTATCTTCAAATTGTTTCTTGCTTTTGGATAACTGAGTATCAAAGTCTCTGCATTTTAATTGCATGTCTTTTTGGCATACATCCAATTCTGCTCTCAACATTTCCTGATTTTTACTTGCCCCCTCTAATTCAGTCTTTAACCTGTTAATTAGCTGAGTATCATTCTCTTGCATTCGCAGGGATTTGTTTAAAATAAACCATATTTTGCCGCATAGCCGTATTAAACAGTCTCTCTCTGCACTTTTATCGGCTGCATTCAATAATCTTGTAAGGCAGACCTGAATTATGCTGCCTTCTGCAAAAATATTGTCTAGTTTTTCTTTCTGCACCTCACCCTGAATGCGGTTACTCCATTCTAATGTGCTATTCGAAGACCAATTCCCATGTGCAAATAATTTTGCCTCTAAATATTGCACTAGATCTGAGAATGTGGTTTCCCTTTGTGACATTCTGAAATTCGTTTTTAGTGGCACACTGCTATTATAAAATGGGTTCCCTTTAATGTGCAAATGGCAGTGTGAGACACGCTTGCCATGCCCAGTAGGTACTCTAGGATCACTTTCCCGGCCTGCAACGCACCATAAATATGTAGGGTATTTTGTGGAGATTTGGGGCCTGACGGTATTTTCTTACCGCCGAAATATAACTTAGCAACAATCACTCCTTGTATTCAGATTGGGCCATGTACAACAATAATACAGTGAACATGCATTATTTCAGCACCCAGGCATGCATATTTGGTATGCGTGGGTGGTAGGCGCGGTTGGTGGTATTTTGGTGAGCATAATTCCCTTGTTTTATTTGTGGCCCCAATGTCCAGAATCCCTTATCTTTGCTTAGATTTTTCGTGTGATCAATAGAGAGACCTCAGACCTACATTTTAGGAATACCACATTTTTCAGTGATAGTGTTGGTGTGCCACCATGGGCGAACTCACTGACTTATTTACGACAGAGAGCTATATATGGTAGTCTTGTGGTAATTTCCACTACCTTATATACGGTAGGGAGCTATGTTCAGAGAGTCTCTCTTCCCGTTGGCTCATGTACCTCCAACGAGCTATGCTACAGTCACTCACAATTATTCATACTGATTCTGACATGCACACATCTGTCTTAAAATGACCATTGCACTGTTTAAAAATCTCCCCACATCATCGGCATTGTAATGGTAAATAGTAAATACACCACCCGTCTGTTTTCAAATATTTTTCTGTATTATAAAAGTTGCATTTAAACACGATCTCATTCTTTACAGAAATAAATAAAATGGTACAGTAAAAGCATTGTCTATGACACACTGTAAAGAGAGTGGCGGAGAACAGAACTCAAATTGCAACATTGGTATTTGATTAAGACACGCACAGGAATCCCCTTTCCTACACTGACTGCATATTTTCGTGCACACACGGCTCCCACGCTTATGTAATTACCTTATCTGTTCAAAGTTTTCTTCAGCTGTTCTCTTTCGGAATGTGGTTCCCTTGAAGATTAACCCCAGTAAAAGGATCGCCTTTCCTTTTCAAACCGGGGTCATTACCTGGAATTCTCAGCTTTTGCAGATAGGTATGCCTCCAACCAGGAAAAGGTCTTCCTCCCAGCTCTGCCAAATCTTGACTGTAGCAGGACGCAGGAATCTGCATTCAGTCAGGAGTCCCACAGCCAGGTCTTCTCCCCAGTAGTGCAGAAAAATGTCTGCCTGTCTTTTTCCCCGATACTGCCCACTAAAACTTTCATCTCAACCCTCTGTATGACGTGTCCCAATGAAATCCATCATCTCTCATCCTCCTACTCTCAACAATAGCTTCGCTTATACATTTGCAATTGTTGCAAATCTGACTTCCTTCTTCCTGCAGTTACTGTGCACAAAAACACGGAGAAGCAGGCAGAGAAGAGAAGAAAAAAAAAATCTGCACACACATTTAAATGGCTTTCAGAGTATGCCTAATTCTTTAGTGGAGAACACATTTTATTAGTGGGTTATGTTAAATAAGGTTTTATTAGTCAGGTTAATGGTTAATAGGTTAGCTGTTAATTTTCAAATGTGTCTCTCGCACCATAGGCATTTCAGGTGAAAATATTGTGCATTTTTAAATGAGCACATGTGCTTTTAACTGTAAAAATAGATTTGCATCTTATATATTAAAATCGTTTTTGACTGAATAGTCTGTCTTTCCTTGTTAATCTGGTAACCCATATAGCAATGCACCGCACCCTTGTGGTGGTGCTGCCAAAAAAAATGTGCTACTTGTGCAGTAGTGCTGTACTCTATGCTGTTTGCTACCTGTGCAGTAGTGCTGTACTCTGTGCTGTTTGCTACCTGTGCAGTAGTGCTGTACTCTGTGCTGTTTGCAACCTGTGTAGTAGTGCTGTACTCTGTGCTGTTTGCTACCTGTGCAGTAGTGCTGTAACATGCCAAATATCCTTACACCACTCAGGTGCCTCATTCATGCTGCTTCTAGCTAACTTCCATTTTAATATTAATTTCCGGAACCATGTTAGGTTACGTTTCACATTTGTAGACTGGTGTATATCCACACATTGATTTTTTGGTGCTGAGTGTGCACAGGGCTACGGAGGAAGTGTTGATCGAGAGGGGAAAACAAGCACATTTTTAGCAGTCTATGAAAGAACACAAAATAAGAAAAGAGTTCAGGGACTATGAGCCAAACAAAAAATATATACTTCAAGGTGTGCTCATAAGAATCATGGAACAGTCCAAAATAGTGTTGTTGAAGAGCAGTGCATGAGAAGGCACATAAGGTATCAAACCTTGACCTAACTCTCCTTCTCTCCTCATTTACCTCTATCTCTCTTCTGCCTTCGCTCCTGAAAACCATGACATCCTGATCTCCCATCTCTGTGATACCCTGGCCATCACAGATCTGGCCATGGCGTGGCTTGCCTCCTTTCTCTCTGACCGTCCTTCCCAGGTGGAGCTGGGATCCTTTCTCTCCTCTACCACTCTCTCCACTTGTGGTGCCCCCTCGGGATGTAACCTATCCCTGTGGATCTTCAATGTCTACATGGCCCATCTGGCCCACTTGTTCTCTACCTTCACCTCTAGCTTTCAGTGTTTTGCAGATGACAATCAGCTCTCCTTCAGGCTACCCTCAGCCTCTTTCTCCTCCTCTTTCATCCCCTACCGGACATCTGGGCAAGATCTTCTCAGTCTCAACAGGTCAGCTCTCCAATCCGCCCAGACGCTGCTACAATAGAAATGGCAACTTCTAAAGACGATTTTGTGAAGAGCTTTCAGGACTTCCAGAGCATGTTCGCGCAGTCGTTTCAGATACAATTTAACACCTTTACAACAGAATTAAACAAATAATTATTGACTTCAGGAAAGATCTAACTGAATTAGGGGAACGTACTGAGAGAGTGATACAGGATCTGACCATTGACACCAGCAGTCGGAGGATCTGCTGGATCACTTGGCTAGATCGACCCAGAACCTCGAGACTCAATGCGAGGATTTAGAAAATAGGTCACGCAGGGTAAATATTTAGGTCAGGCATCTCCCCGAATCAGTCACGGATTAAGACTCGAAAGAGGCAATAACTACGATTTTCACAGAGCTACTTGGGGCAAGGGAAGAGGAAGTGATCCAATTAGATCGGGTCCACATGGTTGGCCCAAATAGATCAGACCCAGGCTCACGCCCAAGGGATGTGCTGGCAGCGTGCGGCTTATACCTGCAAAAGGAACAAATTCTTTCGGCAGCTAAACAATCAGACCCAATCACGTACAATGGCACCATGATTGAATTGTATCAAGATCTTTCCCTGATTACGCTTCAAAAATGAAGGGAAATGCAATCTGTAGTAAAAACACTGCCGCTAAAGAAGATAAGATATAGATGGACATTCCCATTTGGGCTCACATTTTTACTTGATGGGTGGCAGCACAGTATCACATCTCTGGCAGAAGGAATGGAACTGCTGAAAATAGACGAAGATGAAAGAGAAACAGCAAGGAATCCACAAACGCAAGTGGAAGGTCGGATCCCAGAAGGATTACCGGGAAGATTTACAAGATGGAAAGATGCGAGCAAGGGGACAGGAATGGTCTTGGTGGAATCCAAGTTTGAAAGGAATGATATCAGTGTGGAAAAAATGAAACAAAATGAATTTGAATGAGGGGAACTTCTTTCCATTTAAATACGTTGCTACTTAGAATGCGAAATAGACAGTGTAGGCACGTAAGTCTCCACTTGGTATCAACGGTGAGGTGGAGAAGAGGGTTTTAGGATACCCTAAGGGGCACCCTAGAGGAAATGTGATCCCTGAGGGAGACGTGATTGTAGTAGGTACTCTAGGTACAATGGGTCACACCAGGGAACAGTTGGGGGGATGGGGGAGGAAAGGGGACACATTGTTGGGGACAAGGGGAGTTGGGGGAGCTTAGGCTGGGGGGGATGGGTGACGATAACCGCAGAAAGTTATGGCAATGTTTAACTTCCAGAGTATGTGGGGGAGTATATATATATCTTTTAATGTTCAGGGGCTGAACATCCCTATTAAACACAAGAAATTAGAAGGATTCCTAGCATGGCAATGTCCTGAAGTTTTAATTTAGCAGGAAACACATATTAGACAACAAGATAAGTCCTGCCTTTATATTAGACACTACCTCATAATTATCCAAGCTAATGCACCTAGGAAAGTGGTAGGGGTGTTAATAGTATTTAGACAGGGGTTTCAAGTAAAGATAATTAATATGAAAACGGATAGGGAACGTAGATTCCTCTTTGTGGTAGTAGACTTAGACTCAACTAACATGACTTTAGTATCGCTTTATGCCCCAAACACAGGCCAGGATAGTTTTTTGAAAAGGACATTAATGAATTAGAGACATTTATGATAGGGGAACGGTTAATCTTTGGGGATTTCAATCTGGCGTGGGATCCATTGAATGATAGAAGTGCAAGGACTAGATTTACACAACCCCCTCTCTCACAAGGGCTCTGAAATAAAATCAAACAGATAGCGGTCTTCGATGTTTGGACAACTTTGAAGGGAATAGAAAAAGAATACACATATTATTCCCATGTCCACAACACTTTTTCACACATAGATTATGTATGGCCAATTGAAGTGCTGCAGGGAAATTTATTAAAAATAGAGATGCTTCCAATTACAATATCGGATCGTTCTCCCCTGGAATTGGAACTTCTTCTTCCATGGACGAAGATAGGGTTATGGACATGGGTGTCTCCTTCTGAATTATTCCAGGACCCCATTCCAAAAGACTTATTGGGGCAAAAATGAAAGAATTTTTGAGATAAACAAGACAGGGGGGATCTCGCTAGATCCTTTATGATTTCTTGAAGGCATTGTTTAGGGGGGAATTGATTTCGGGTGGGGCAGCAAGACAAAAACAACGTAGGGCAATTGAGTCAGATTTGGAAACAGAAATTACATTAATCATGAAGACAATGGAAACTGAGTGTGGCCCGGCTACAAAAAAGCTTATAGCAATTTTAGGGGGTGTCTACAGTTGTTAATAACATCAAAGGCAGAAAAAAGCCTGCTATATGCGAAACAGAAATTGTATATTCAGGCAAATAAAGCGGATAAATTACTGGCTAGACAGTTAAGGTAATCCCAGGCCTCATGCACAATTGTAGGTATCAAAGATAAAAATGGTGGTTTGTTAACAGCTACATCTCAGAGTGTGTCACAATTTGTTGAATTGTATTCTGTGCTCTATGAATCAGAGAAACTAGCCCCCTCAAAAAGCGTACTTATGATCAATTAAGTTCCCATGTATCACATCCCAGACACAAGATCAATTGGAAAGAGAGATAACAATTGAAGAACTTTCATATGTAATTAAAAAGCTCCCAATGAATAAAGCCCCAGGCTCGAATGGGTATACAGCTTTTTTTTGTAAAATGTGTCTTCCAATTCTGGCCTCGAAGTTGCTAAAATTGTTCAATTCATTAAAAAACATGGAACGTATAACACCATCCATGGAGGAAGCGAAACTGATTCTTTTCCCCAAACCCAATAAAGACCCGAAGATATGTGGGTCTTACCGACCTATTGCTTTGATCAAACTCAACACAAAAATGTACACTAAAATATTAGCTAACAGATTGATAGACATTTTGCCAAGTTTGATTCACCCAGATCAATCTGGGTTTCTCAAAAAACTGGCAAACACATGACAACGTTATAAGGGCTTGCTACTTGATAGAAAAAATAAGCAAAAAAGGACAACCAGTGCTATTTCAGTCCTTAGACGCAGAAAAAGCGTTTGATAGGGTGGAGTGGTTCTTTCTTTTTAAAACGTTGAAGGCTATGAGATTTGGTCGGGTATTTTTGCATATGTTACAAGTGACCTACAAGGAGCCCAAGATTAGAATAGCTATTAACAACCAATTATCTACACCAATAACGCTGAGTCGGGGGACAAAACAGGGATGTCCATTATCTCCCGTATTATATGCAATAGATTTAGAACCCTTTTTAATTAAAATTAGACAAAAGGACACAATATGTGGGATACCATTTTGGAACGGAAGACACACGATTATGGCTTACACAGATGACATGTTGATCATGGTGACAAACCCTGTGGAGTCCTTGGAAACAGCAACTATACTACATGTGAAATTCGGAATCTATCACTTACTCCTGGGTTGGTGGCCCAGGTCTCTCAAAAAACACAATTTACATGGGCGGGAGGGAAAATAAATTCCTGGATGTGGATCTAACAAAATCATTGCAATCAATGCATGCAGTAAATTTTCCTACGATTCTGATAGAACTTCAATGCTTAATGCAGCATTGGGGCCCATCAATTATATCTTGGTTTGGGCGGATTAACGCTGTAAATATTAAAGTTCTCCCTAAGGTCCTATATCTTTTCCAAGCTCTTCCAATACATGTACCACACATCTCCTTTAGGGAATTAATGGGCTTGGTATCAAAATGTATTTGGAACAATAAAAACCCCCCATAAAACAATGAAGATACTAATGGAGCCACCTTCTAAAGGGGATCTAGGACTTCCAAATTTTGTAAAATATTATCAAGCAGTGCATCTTTGCGTGGTGAAAGAATGGGTGTCCACAGAGTTGGAAAAAATATGGGTTGCAATGGAACGGTAGATGTGTGTTGCAAATATTGCAGAACATTTATGGCTTCCTAAACAGGGCCACCCAAATAATATGCATGCTAGCAAGATTACGCAACTTGTTGAAAAGATATGGGATGAGGTAGTGCGCCAAAGCCATGTCTCAACATTTCCCTCCCCGTTCACGCCGATTTTTGATAACCCACAGTTCAAACCAGGCCTGGAGAAAGGCTCTTTTACTGGTTGGAAAAAAGCTAATTGTAATAAAATTAGGTAAATGTTTCAGGGCATGCATTTCATATTGTAAAAAAGAACTGTGGCTTAAGGAATCAGAGAGGTTTTAATATGTTCAAGTTCGACACTGGTTGTTAGCCCCCTGTGTAGGACTGCAGCCACTAGACAGTTCACGGCATTTGAGAAGTTTCTAATCTCGAACCAAGGAGAGAAATCTCTTATTTCAAATGTTTACCAATACAAGAGGAGCACATAATAGTAGATTGCGGTATGTCCAGACCTGGCAACAAACTTTGGGGATAGCAATATCCAACAAAAAATGGTAGACTCTCTGGAAAGAAATTCCTAAACTAACATGCTCTTTGCAGATCAGGGAAGCTTGGTATAAAGCTATGTTGCAATGGCATTACACTCCACACAGACTCTATAACATGAAACTAATCAACACGGATAAATGTTGAAGAGACTGTAAGGGCACAGAGGATTGGATGAACATGTGGCTGGATTGTCCAAACTGGCGAACTATTGGGGAATAATCAACAAGTATATCCAATCACTCTTTGAGAAAACCTTGCTGCCAGAAGCAAAAGACACTTTGCTAGGGATTGGCCCTTTGGAAGAGAGTAAATGGCCAAAACCTAAACATAAAGCACAAACTGTGTTAAGGGTGGCAGTTTTGGTAGTAATCACTCAACATTGTAAGGATAAAGAACCCCCACATGTAACTGATTGGTTTTTAAAAAATTTGAATTGTGTGCTTTAGAATGGCTGATGTACCATATTCAGGGGATGTATTCTGCATTTTTGAAAGGCTGGGGAATGCTATTGAGATTCCTACAAGAAGACTATAATGTGACACTGTACACGCACAATCTGAGAATACTTGCCATTTCATAGACTTGATCATTTTTAGAACATTCTGTTTTCTTCTTTGATCTCCAGTGAGAGGAGGTGGGGAAGGATATGGGAAGGGAGGGGAGGGATGAAGGGACATGGGGGGGTAAGTTTTTTGTTTATAAAAAATGTGCATTGCCAATAAAAAATAAAAATAACAAAGAGCACCTCTTAACAAACTGCCATGTCTGGGAGAAGGAAAATAAAGGTATGACGTTTCCTTTACAGAACCCTGAGACTCCCTTTGGATCTTCAGAATGACAGACTAATCTGGAAACTTGTATCCAAAACATGGAGGCTACAGCATGGGAATGCACTGTGTTATATGGATACTCACAAGAAATGTATGTTTCTTCAATAAAATATGCACATACAAAGTAGTGAACATACAATTGTTTGCTGTGAAAGACAACTCTTTTATTTTAAAGAATGGACAAATCGGTTTGTGTTGAGTGCAGTTTAGAGGATCAATGAAAAACCATTCCAAACATCCATATTTATATTCCTGGTGTGACTTCCCCATTTTCATGCAGTGGTTAATTGTGCACTCCAAGCCCTCTTGCACCCTGTGAAGGAGGGATACCCTGCATCCCACGAAAGTGTCAAGCCTTCCAAGCAGAGAACAAAGAGCTTCTAGGCCAAGTCTAACATCTCACGTGGGTGGACCCTTTAAGACCAGACACAGTACACAAATGACTTTGCTGTAGCAAGAGGGGTGGAGGAAACCATTTGTACATTCAATGAAATCAGAACATGTTTTTAATGTTTTAATGTATTTCTTCATATGTCCCTATGTCAACCTAGATCTGCCACCAGGCCATGGAGAAGCAGGTAAATAGAATTTGAATCACGGGTGCCCACTGTGAAAGGCAAACCTTGTCTGCTGGAATTAATTTGAATCCACAGGCTGTTTCAATAATCCACAAGTCACTCTTTATTTGCCATGTTGCCAAATCAACAGGGTCCAGTGAGCTTGCATGTGTAAACTATACTTTTTAGCATAAAACATTTGGAAAGTGGGGTCATCTGTTCAGCAGAGCTCACATTTTGAGAGAGAAAACCGGCATCATTTTGAATAGCAAAAATAAAAATGAAAGTTCGGAATTGCACTCCAATGGTATTCTGACGAAAACTGTCTTGTTGCCCCTCCCACTATCTGTGGTATCATCAAAGAAAATGTGTCTGAATCTCAATCTTAAATCAAAGGATGGAGTATTTTCCTGGGCATGTTGTGCATTGTTGTCCGATACCAAGGAATCCGAGATTCGTATCCCCTCTAGTTCATAATCTATCAATTGCACTTTTTCATAATGAGGTAAAGTAATGTCTTCTCTCTCTTGTGCCTCACATGGCAGCTGCCCTTCTTCCTCATCATGAAAGTCCTCCTCTGACACCAATTACAAGTGTACCCGTTGTCCATGACGGATTACATTTCTGCCCAACTCTTCTTTTCAGTGAAAGAGCTCTGTGGTCATGGATTGATCGTCATGGCAAGCACACAGATGCACATGCTATCTGGGTTTCTCCAAACCATAATCTTGGCAGTGTAGCTGGAGAAAATCACCCACCGGAATCTTTCCTCCAGTGCATCCTAATCTGACCTGTACCAGGATTGTGTACTGCAGGAGGTTCAAGCATCACATTTATGGACCGGAACTCTATCATACTACACAGCAGCTTTGGAATGTTCTTGTCCTCAGCCAATCAAATGAGCACACACCTAAGTGCACTTTACCACACTCTCTCCTCTATGTATAACATGCATCGGTGTGCTTAAGAATGCTTTGGCCTGGTCTCATCGTATTTACAAAATTGATATGGTCCTAAGAATGTATTGGGATTGTCTACTCTGACTATAAAGTGATGTGTCACTAAGCATGTTATTTTGTGCTTGCTCCTCTGCCAATAAAATCAATGAGTGACTAAGAAGAATGTGCCATGTTCTCTATAAAACCTATAAGAGGAATGTGTTACTCAGTATGTTTTGACTTGCTCCCTTCCAACATACAAACAATTCATGCACCTAGGAGGGCTTTGCTGTGCTCTCTTAATGGCCTGTGAAATTAATTTACGAGTAAGAATGCTTTTGAGTGCTCTCTTTTCACCTACAAATATGATGGGAACCCAATAATGTTTTGGAATGGTCTGCACTGCCTGTAAAAAGTATGCGTGACAAAGGAAGCATTGGCATGCTCTCTTCCCACCTACAAAGAAAGTGTTCCTTGAAGTTGCTTCGGTATGCCCTTTCATCCAACTATAAAATTAACATGTTATGAAGAATGTTTAGTCCTGCTTTCTTTTCCATCGATGAAATAAATGTGCACCTAAGAATGTACTGGCATATTATCCTCTGCCTATGAAATGACATTCCCCTAAGAATGATTTTGCATGGTTTCTCCTCCACCTATAAATTAATGTGTGACTAAAAACTGCCTTGGCATTATCTCGGTTTATAGTCATAATATCGAAAAAATAATGTCGAATTACAAAAATGTGGAAAAAAAAATGTTGAATTCAAAAATGTCGAAAACACATACATATAATAGAAAAAGTCATTAATTCGAAAATAAAATGTCGAAAAAAAATCGAAAAACCAATGTTAAAATAACTATGTAAAATGTCACACATACTAACGTTTTTTATTGGGGGGGTCCCCCCCAAACCCCCCATCCCAAACCCCTACCCCAACCCTCCACTCCTCCCCATCCCCCCCAACACCCCCCATGGATATACCTTTAATTTTTTTTAAAAAGTATTTAATAAAACATGAATTAAATAATTAATTATTAAAAAAACCCATCCCAAACCCCTACCCCAACCCCCCCTCCTCCCCATCCCCCCCACTCACCATGGATATACCTTTAACCATTTAAAAAATATATGTTTTATAAAATATAATTAATTAATTATTTATTCAAACATTAATTCGAAAAAAATCGAACAAAAATCGACATTTTTGTAATTCGACATTTTTATTTTCGACATTTTTTTTTGGACATTTTGACTTTCGATATTATTGTATTCGACATTATGACTGGACACCCATTATCTCTACCAAAGGTATGGGCAACAAATAATGATGTGCGTACTTTATCCTCCACCTATAACATGAACCTATGAATAGAATGCATTGGCATACTCTCTACCCACCGACATTGCTTTGGGTGCTCCCATACAACCCCCCCCCCCCCAAATGATGTGTGCCTGAGATATTTGTTTTACATGCCCCTCTTTATCCTAAAATGAATATGTGACTAGGAATGATTTGGCATGCTCTATTCCAACCTGCAACACTAGTGTGTTCTGAAGAATTCTCTCCTATGCCAACATGTTATGAAGAATGGTTTGTAATGCTCGATCCATGGCCTATGAAATGAATGTGTGACTATGAATTTACTGGCATGTTCTCTCCCCCACCTATAGAAGGGGTCTTCAACCTTTGGCTGTCCAGAAGTTTTGGACTACAACTTCTATCAGTCCTATTCAGCATAGTCAATGGTGAGAGGTTATGGGAGTTGTAGTCTGAAACCTCTGGATGTCTTGCAGGTTACAGAGCCCTGACCTATAGAATTAATTAATGACAAGATATGTGTTTGTGTGCTCTCTTCCCACATACAAAAGCCATGTACCCAAGAATGCTTTGACCTGATCTCTCATCTGCCTATAAAATCACTGTATGACTAAATGCTTGGCATGCTCTCTACCAACTACCAAAATTAAATGCACCTAAGCATGAGTTTGTGTGCCCTCTCCTCACCTTTTAAAATTAATGCACATCTAAGAATGATCTGTTGCTCGCTCTCCTTCACCTATACAATTATTTTGTGAATAATTGAAACATTTGTGTATAGGCACGATATAAATAAAATATCATATCATATCAATAATAATGCCTTGACTTGCTCTACTCTCACCTAAAAATATAGAATGTGCCTGAAACATGCTTCTGTGTGCTCTCTCATTTGCCAATATAATGAAGGTATAATGAATGCTTTGGTGTTCTCTGTCCTCCACCGAAAAAAATAATGTACACCGTATCATATTTCGATGTGCTCTCCTTGGCTTATAAAATATGTGCTTATAATTATTTGCCATGCTCTTCCCTGTACAATTACCATGTGACTAAGAGTATTTCAACATGCTCTCTGCCCACCTACAAATATTATGTGTGCCTAGGAATGTTTATTCATGCTCTCTCCTCTGTTGATATAATTAACAAGTAAATAAACATTATTTGGTGTGCTCTCTTCGCACCTACAAATATTAAGTGTATATGCCTCAACATGCGTTTATGTGCTTACCTTCAATTACAAAAATTAATTGAGACGGTGAATGTTTTTGCTTGCTCTCAGCCACTTACAAAATGAAAATGGGCCTATGAATAGTTTCTGTTTTGCATGTTTTCTTCCAGCTACAAAAATGCCTTTTGCTTAAGAATGCTTTGTTGTGCTTTTCGCCACTTGGATGATTCTGGTTTGGTCTTCCCACTTACAAAATGATCATGTACCTAAGAATGCTTTGGTTTGTGTGCTACCCATTCACACCCACAAAAAATGTACTCCAATCATCAAACCACCTACCAAAGTACTACCCTAATTCCCTATCTCAGGCAGGGCTATTTGAAAAATGTACACTGCAATCCTGCACTAACCATAACTATGCAAATAACCTTCTGTAAGTGGAACTCCATGGATTTGCCCCTGCCTCTTCAAATACTGATCACCGACTGCCCCAAGTTCTAAATGACACTGAAACCTCGGGAAAAGCTTCAAAGGAGTACCTTGCGCATTGAAACCTGAGGGGTTTGAGTGCTGCTACAACGGGCTTGGCCATGTTGGCAACAGTCATGTCTGTCTAGCAAACTCACCAGTAGCTGTTTTCTTTTCAGTTTAAAGTTATGAAACTATTTCTGGACAACTTTGCCTTTCCTGCAAAAGTGCAATCCATTAATGCGTTTGTGTCAGGTCCGTTAGACTATTCTAACTAGGTCTATCTAACCCTCTCGAACAAATGTGTATCAAAATTGCAGCTCATTCCGAATGCATCAGCTACAGTTATTTTTCAGCTAAAACGGTCTGAGCACATTCTTCAGGCATTGTGTGAGTAACACTGCCTCCCGGTAATAAAGCACACTGGGCCTCATTACAAGTTGAGCGGAATGCGTTTAACGGTGCCAGTAACGGTACTGGTGCCGTTAAATGCATTCCACACAATTACGAGGTTCTCTCGTGGGACCCGATGTGGACGTCTGGTTTATCCAGACGTCCATAGCGGGTCCCGCGAAGGAACCATGGAGCTAACAACGGGCACTCGTGTAATGGGCCCGTTGTTAGCTCCCTCCCCATTCCCATTGAGCCCTATGGTGGCTCGAATGGGAATGGGGAAGGTCCGGGTCCGGGTTCCCTGAATGGGGAAATACCGGGCCCTCCATACTCGGAATGGCCCGGTATTTCCCCATTCAGGGAACCCAGAACCAGACACGGTTTTTGAGGCAGCCACAGCGCCAATAGCGCCATGGCTACCTCCAAAGTCGGAATGTGGCCCACTGATTTCAAGGCCCTTTGTTTGGTCCACAGGGCCTATTATGACAAAGGGCCCTGCTCTGTGTTGCTATGTTTCAGTCGCTGTGCACCTAATCGCCATCTAAGATCACCCTCTGTCGTGGTTCTGGCAGTTCCTGGCTTTAAACTCCAGATGTGGGGTGGACAGGCCTTTTCAGTTCAAGCTGCTAACCTGTGGAATAATCCGCCTCCACCTTACGTTTATTGTAAGGTCATTTGAATTCTTTTAGGAAAACTTTGAAAACACTGCTTTTTCCCACGTAATCGGTCCACGTCGGTTTGGTAGTCGGCGGTATGCTGTATGTCTTTTAATATTCTGTGCCTTGATATCCCGTTGGCGGCGAGATATTGCACATTATAAATCCAGTACATGCATATTTTGTGTGCTGGCCTCAACATTCAAACAGTGACGTCTGTCATTACAGTTAAATGAACAAAGCTTACATTCATATTGGAGCTTCATAGCCCATCCTTGGGCGTAATTGTAGCGAGGGATAAGTGTGTTTGTCCCTCCTCCTACTTTTGTGGCAAAACATTTTGTCACGCTCGTTTGGCAGGGGGCCCTTTAATTTAGATATCATGCCCCCCATCCCCAACATTTTCAGCAATGTTACTCCACTGGGCACATCTTTGGGGCGTTGATTCTCAAGTGTCAGATTGTTCATAACTAATGTATGGCAGTGGTGAGACAGTTCAGTGTTGTGGGGAAAATAAGGTGACCTGCACACTTCTATAATGTTCAGTCTTCTGCCTGTTTGCATGAATTCAGCCTGTAGTGTTCAACTACTGGAAGTTGAGCCTCAAATTTTCCAAACATGTTAAAGTGAGTGCATTCTACTATAGGAAAGTTACACAATATGTGCACTATGTCATGGGCGTTTTCAAACATTCGCACTCCAAAGGATTTGTGAATCTTAATGTGACCCTGATTTCAAACACTCCCTTTTGGAAACCTCTGTCTATTTACATTTTGATAGTTTCCTTTCCTTAACTGTCTTCTTGTAGGTATTTCGTACTGTCACAAATAACATATAAACGTAGAGACAGTCTGATTCATGTCTCGCCTTCGTTTTTTGACAGAGCAAGCTCGTGTATGGCTCTTCGGCAGCTTTTTCCTGAATGTTTAATGATTGGCTGATGATCACCTCCAACTGTGTTTATATATCTGGGCTAATCCTTCACAACTAGCCAATCTCCTGACACGCTGTATATCTTCTGCCGCCTCTGCCTCTGTTGCAGCCTAATTGGCAGTCTGTTTCTTCCTTCAGCTCTTCATCCAGTGCCTGTGATGATCGCTTCTGTAACAACCGCCTCCAACTGAGGTTCCTCCATGTCATCTCTACTGGAGCTTCAGTAAATCCACACAAGTGATTAGTCTGTGCAGTGATGGCTACATCAAGCAGATCAGTTACTGTCACGCTCCGAGTAATGTACCGGTTCGCCTCTCAACAACTGCAAACAATTCTGCTCTAGATCTGAATAGTGAGTACATTTAAGATTTTGACCACATACAATTTTCGAGAGAATTTCAGTTTCTGACACACTTAACGGTTTCCTGTGCAGCTTGACTTTCAACTTCGGCCTCCTTTAGGTTGTGCGCTTATGAGAGGATTTTCTCCAAAAATGTCATATATGTTCCAACATAGAAAAATGCTTACTTTTTGTCCATTCAAATTCAAAAAGTGTGTCATGCAATGGATTTGGCCAAATAAGAACAGTGCTGCCAAATTCGTCAACGTTTCATCAACTTGTTAATGCCTAAAATGACTCCAGTACAAGGCTTTTGTTGGCTTGGAATATCCTGAAAGTTTGATATTTCAAAATGTCTAACTTCTATTTCGAGACATTTGACACCCATCTAGGCCTTAGGTTCAAATAGAGCACAGCACGAACAGTTCTGAAAATCAGAGCAACTAAGCCCAAGACATTCCCATTTTAAAGGCAAAAATGTGTATCAATAATGCTGTACAGGTGTTCTTTGTGCAGAGTGAAAAATGCAAATATACACCACACAAACTATAGAAATGTCAACAGTCCACCAAAAATACACACACTTCACCCTGTTCAGTGATGCACAGTAGGGTTGAAGGGACTAAAAGAAATAAACACAATGCAGCAAAATACAATTGGGCCTCGTAACACAGTAGGCGGTAACCATGGCGCTATCAGCGCCATGGTTGCCGCCAGTATTTTACCATGTCCGCCTTGGTGGATGGCGGAATTACCGCCCTACTCCAAGGTGATTCCCCATTCACCAAGGCCCTTCCCCATTCCCATTTTTGCCCCCATAGGGCATAGTGGGAATGGGGAAGGCACTAATTACGGTACCGCAAATTGCGCTACTGTAATTAGCACCAAGGTCCCTTTGCGGGTTCGTTTTTTAACGCCTGCTAAAAGCAGCGTTAAAGTACCAACCCGCAAAGGGACCTCGTAATAAGGCGATACGTGTTAACGGTCACCGGTGACCGTTAACCCTTACCGCCTACCGTGTAATGAGGCCCTAATATATCCTGCATAATGCATGAGTTGATCTGCTGCACAAAACACACAGTAGAAATACTGCAGAGTAGGGATGGAGGGACACAATTAAATAAAAACTACACCATTCATTTACATTGATATTCTGAAATGTAGAAGTTGCTCACAAACACACACCCACCACAAATCTGTCAACATAACTCACATGCAGATCATGTAATAATCTCTTAAAATAAAGGAATCACTGGCAAAACAAAAAAAATCAAATTGAAAGTTACTACCACTGAATAGTTCAAATCTACAAATGTGTGGAGGGTCAATGTCAAAGTTAGACATGTTATTAAGCAGTACACTTAATATGAAAACAATTAGTTCTCCATATAGACATTCTTTGTTGCAAATACAGTCAAAATCTCAGAGTGATATTAAACCTTCTCAAGGCCTTTAAATCTGGTCTGATTTCTGATATTTTTGGGGTTTGGTGCCACTCTGTGCAGTGGTTTCTTTAAAAGTACTTAAAATGAGCCACACATCAGTTAGCAGTGTCTTGGTCTTCCCAGTACAATTGGGGAACACAGATATGGCTATTCTATGCCTCTTTTGTCCACTGTGCAATTGAGACTCTTTCAGAAAATGCTTGTGAAGGATTGCCATTTGGAAAGGGTGTAGAATCACTGTTTTTTATGAATAATAAAATGATGTGGGTAGTTCTCTCTCAGAAAAGGTGTTCTGCTGATGAGAATCCCTTTATAGCAAACTCCATGCCAAAAGCAGAGAGTACACCTGTGCTCTGCGGAATCAGTATACTGATTTGCAGTGCCTGCTGAATGCAAGCCCCAAATGGATTTCTAGAAGTGCAAATCATCAGGCATACCCATAGTCCATAGACCAGAAAACTACCTGATGAAGTAGAAGGGAACCTGCGCAACCTGAGCACAAAGTCCATAGGGATCTATCCCGATGGCACAAGAGAGCAACTAAGAAGTCAGGGACCCCAAGCAGGAAGCATAGGGCAGGCACATCGATTAGCAATGTTGTTGGAGAAGGTGGGAAATGCAATAAGAACAACTAAAATCAAGAGGGACAATCGTAAAGGGCAGAGGCAGGAAGAGTAGAGAGCACAATGTCAATTACGAGCAGGGTAATTGACATTGTGCCAACTGATGCGCCATACAAGGGACAAGTGTTAAAGCTAATCTGTTATGCAAAACCAGGGGTGAAAAACTAAAACAAAGATATAATCTAAAGCCAGGAACAGATCCATGGGTCAAAGGCAAAGCTTCAAACCGTAGCCACTCAGCAACAATTGTTGAGAAGCGAGGAGTATTTTCTCTGACCATTTCTTGCTTCCAGGTTTTCCACCTCATTGTAGAAAAAGATGCACCAGATTGGCCACGGGCATGCAAGACTTTGACGCATGGAACGCAACCTGAACCTTGGCTAATGTAGTCTCTGGCCCAACCGCGATTTGTCTGGAGTTATGAAGTCCATCAGTGACCGTACACAAAAACAGGTACAGCCCACGATCAGTATCTCATGGTGTGTGTGAACAGTGCAGCTCCCTCTGTGCTGAAGTCTGGTAACACCTTTCTCCAGCCGAATAACCTCTCAGGAGGTGTGGCAGCGGGAAGCAGGCATCAAAGGGCACACCCATCCTAAAAGGATAAGCCTCACATTAGTGTACTGCATGCCAAAAGAGCCTTTGATGCTATTTACAAGAGAAGGGGAAAGCGTTAGTGTAGACAGATGGCGCTCAGCATAACTGGAGGAAGATTTGACAATCTTGTTTCTCTCTATATCATTCTTTTCTTCTTGTCTTTCTTTAGCAAAAAGCACTTTGAGTATGATGTCAGAAAGCAAAGACCACTTGTCTCAAGACAAGAGAATGGATCTCTTAAAGCAGCTTGCTTTTGTCCAATCAACGTTGGTCTTTTGCTTTAAAAATGAGGGTATCCTTCTCCTACTTTGATTCACTCTTGAACAAATACCTGAGTAAAAATTCCTTGGACCTCTGTTGGAGAGTTGTCTTTCCAAAGCCCTCCACCAGTGTGGTGGAGACTGTCCAAGGCAGAAGCACACTATGCTGCTGGCGCATGACCTACATCTCTGCCAGCCACAATGCTTCCCAGGACCTCATCAGGGTGAAGGACTCCTGAGAGTTTGTGCCAGTTTACCCTGCAATGGCAATCCAAAAACAAGGGCACCTGAGAACCAAGACAGTCAGGGTTTGTGCCATCTAGTCACTGTAAGACATTTTCTGGGGCTGTTTGTCCCCGTCAAACAACTATGAACCTCCAGAACTACCTTCGGCTATTGACCAATCTTCACGCTGATGTAATGCATGAACAAACTATTTTGCAACCGCTCAACAGCAGCTGAGCATGTTGTTGCCTCAGCTCAAACTTGAAGCTCATTGTTGCACCGGCCACATTTGTACCACTTATCAAACCACAAATCTTCATGGACAGTCAAAATGTCCCTATGGCCAGCATGATCCACGCTTCTTTGAAAGCCACTCTGAACCGTACCAAACGTAAACTCAACCCCAGCTTGACACCTGTTTCCCACCTGGAACAATGCTACCACCATGTTTGAGCATGTATCGAACCACACAAACAGCACTTAAACCCATGTTTACCCTTGTCGAAATGCCAAGACCAGTGAAAGGTATTATTGACTGATAACTGCCCCTTGCTCTATCTTTGCCCAAAGAATGTCTAGGTCACCTTTAATCCTTTTTAGAACATTAACATATGCTTTTAGTGATTGTGGTTATTTATTGCCTTTATCCCACGTTCCATTACCCAGAGTTATGCATCTTTCTTGGTTATTATTGCAGATGATGTGCTTAAATAAAACATATATATTTTAATAGAATCTTGATTGGACATTCTCTTTATTTTGGATGGTTATACTATGCTATTTGGGTCACTACTGGATCACATATGTGACCCACTTGAGAGCACAGCCTTCCCTCTGCCCATATTTTGACAAAGGGTAAAGGTGGTATATCTCTTAGCTGTGCCTGTTCCATCTTTCTGATTGGCATAATTCTTGCTTTGAAGAACTGTGCGGGCTGAGTAGACGATTTAGCCATAGCTCATCCTTCTACTCCTCTGGGGTCGAAGTAATTTCATCACAATGCTGGACTGAGACAACAAACGTAATAAGGGACATATTGATTAGTCCTTTGAAAAAGAGTTGTTTTGGTTGGTAGCTAGTGGCACTAAAATCTGTATGCCTATGGGCTTTTTACAGATCCAGCAATGTAAAATATAGGTCAATATTTTAGACCTGTAGTGGTTCATCCTGCCCTAAGCGATACTCTAGAAGGATATTAAGGGGGTGGTGGGGATAGTATGCCCTTAAAAAATCCCTTTCAGTGCAGGGCCAGCATTTAAGATATGGACCATGTTCTCAAAACCACATCATAGGATTTATTTTGGAATATATTGGAGTTGTGCTTTGGTTCGCATGGCTTGTTTAGTGTTTCACACTTTTGAATACCTGTGGTATGCTCCAACAAGGTCCTCAAACAACGTTGCCAATTCCCATGTGACGTTCTCATGGGGAGCATACATTTATGTTTCTCCTTGCAGAAGCAAAAGGATTCATCCATGATGGATGATGAGGTGTAATCATGTGCTATTTGTGGTAGTCAGATCTTGGTCATGGTCCATTCAGCATCGCCAATTCTCTGAGATGGTGGAAAAGGCTGAGGCATGGAGGCTCAGGTGAAGGAGTAGAGGAAGAGGTAAGGCCATCGCGCCTTGAAACACTTGTGTATAGGCACGTTACAAATGCCATATCATATCATATCAGAGTAGGCATGTAAACTGTAGTGGTAGGGAACCTATGAGGATGAGGGGAAATTCTATTGGGTAAAGGCTAAGGGAGTGCCTGTGGAGTTGTCACAGCAGGTAGTGGATCTGGAGGAGAGGAGAAGGACCAGGTTGAAGAGGGTATCAATGAGTTGGTGAAGGAGTATGTTTTTGTACCTATCATAGTAGATGTCACAGACCAGGGACAGGAAGAGTCCCAGGATGCAGAGAACCCAACTTCTCCTGCACAGCTGGCATGGTCCTGAGTGGGGGACTATTTTGCTCTGCCACCAGGAAAGACCATCAAGGGTGCAGAGCCTGTAGTTTCCCGCACAGAAAGATATTTGTGGAAGATGGTCATTTGGGGGCACAAGATAGGATTCATGGGATGTTCCATTGGGGTGAGGATCATCAGAAACCCCATTTACTAGCAGCTTAAGTCCCTTCAGGAGTTGCAAGGATTACAGAATGAGGAGGAAGAAGGGAAGTTCTAGTACTTCAGTTTGCCATGTTTCAGCAAGGCAGTGTCATTGATCATGATCCATGCTGTACCAAAAACATGTACTGGTCTAGCCTGCTCAATCAGTGCCAGTGGTCGAACTAACTGAGCAGTAGGAGGCCAAGCTTCTGCCACCACCAACGCAAGCTAGCTCCTGAAGGCAGAAGGTCAACAGCAGCACCTGACTTTGGGCAGGAACCCCATGACTACATTATGAGGCATGGATGCACATAATATCTTCATTGTTGGAAGTCTCTGTCCTTTGGGAGAACCCAAGACATTTAGTGGGAAACTGTGCCATGTGAAAAAACCCAAGGACCTTATTGGCTGTTTCTGTCCATTTAGATAACCTGGGAATTTCAGTGGGTTGTTGGGTCCTGTGAATATCCATGATCCTCTTATTCAGCAGCACTGCCATGTGAGAAACTTAACCATTGGTTATGCCCTATTGGGGAAAGCTGAGAAACATAAGGGGTGGCTCCCCACTGTGGGAGATGCAAAGGAAATTAGTGTGATCATTGTACCCTGTAGGGGAACATGGGATATTTGACAATTAGTGCAATCATCATTAGAGAAAGGTGAAAACGCATTGATTCCAAAATGGGAAGTAGCATGTGCAAAACAGCAACTGGTCTGTGCCCTCCACCGTGAAACAGCTCCACTACACTTTTCACTCTCTGGCATATAGCACATAAGAAATGACCCTCATAATATGAGCTGGTGCCTTAGAAATGGGTTGATTCCTTTCCTCATTCTTCCACAATTAAGTGACTCTTCATTTGTATACATATCCATTTTTTCAACAGTCATCATTAAGAGGCTTTTTATCTGGTTAGGGTCTATAGAACTGGCTGCACTAAATATTTTGACTAAGTCCATCCTGGTCATGTGGTAGCTTAGTATTTCAACAGCATCTTGCACAAGTGGCACTTTAAGATGGATCACTTCCTGTACCAATACTGTGTTAGGACATCAGCCCTTCTGAAAGGAGAAATGTTCGGTAGATAGGCATCAAGTATTTGTGTGGATGATGATCTGTTGTCTGTTCCTGTCGTTAATGCATCAGTATTCAAGATGCCTGATGAATCCTTGTGAATTGGCACATTGGCCCTCATAAGGCAACGTCAGCTTCCGCTGCCCGATATCCAGGTAATACTGCAATATTCTGTGCGGTGGCGGAACACTAAGTTTCCATTCCCATCTAGTCCTTTAGGGAACACTGAAGCACCAACACTGTTGCTAACGGTGCTGGTGCTTCAGTGTTCTTCAGCTGGTAGGGGCATGAACTACCAGCAGTTCAGATCTGCTGGTTGTTCTAAGCCCCTACTGGGAGACTCGCAGTGAGCCAGTCCAGAAACCTTAATTCCAGACCGGATCACTACTAATGAAGCCCATTGTCTTATCCTTGCGAGGTTTGCTTTGAATCTACCTCCTTGAGACATGCTGATGAAAGGCTACCACTTTAACTTTAAAATGTGGGCACATAAAAGAAGCCAAAAGGTAGGAAGTGTGATGTTTTAATCCATCTGCACATGTATTAGCACACAAGATTCATAGCAGGTCCTTCACCATCTTTAGTGCATGAACATCAGCCTCCAAGGCACCTATACTTATGATGTTGCTTAGCCTGATCTCAGGTAGGCACAGCAGAGGCAGAACCTCGTTCAGGGATGCAATGTGATGACTAACTCATTTGGTGACCTCCTTCAAATGTCATAGAAAGGAACAGACATTAGACACCAACGGCTACTGACACAGTGGTCAAAATACACAATTTACATATCTGCTGTGAGTGTTGCCATGCACTTTGATGGCACTGAGGTCAACATGTTGTTTAGTGGCATTTTGTAGTGGCACAGTGTGCTTTTGGCATGGTAAGCCAGAAAAAAATTGGAGCTCATCTACTTGGTCACAGTGCCCACTTCTTTCACATGCTCATGATTGTTGTTAAAGCATCTAACTGAGAGCTGAAGTACATGCACATGGCTGGAGATGAATAGTCTTCCTGATTTGTAAAACAACGAGTGCATTTAATTCATTACGACTCATTACGGGGCCGGCAGTAACCATGCCGGTAAAACCGGCAGGTAGCTGCTGGACCCATAAACAGTTACTGGTGCCTGGCTTGCCAGTAACACCGGGGTATTACAACCCCCTGCGGCCGGAAAGTCTGTCGCCGGTAATATGTTGTTGTCCATTCCAATTGAGTGCCCTAGTACTCTATGGGAATGGGTACCACGGAAACATTGGCACCGGTAATAACAGTGCTGGTGCTTCTTTGAAAGCGTGTGGTCTGTCGGTCCGTATGGCAAGTCAGACCTGCTGGGTGGGAGGGCACCTGCCCACCAGACTTGTACTTTGCCAGTCCGGAAACAATGGTGCTGGTAAGCTAACCAGCACCATTGTTTACGGACCTGTAAAGTTGTGATGAGGCCCATTGTCTGTTACTCCAAACAATGTGGTTTTATCTACCTTGCCTCAACCTGCCCAGGATATCTCAGCAGTGATCAGATTTTCCCATATTGCACCTGTTTCTAGGGTTTTCTGCAACTGGTTATGGCAAAAGGTAAATCACCAACATGAGTGTATGGAGAGTGTGAAGCAGTTGGGCAGCAGTTGCTATTAACATGTTGCCTTCCAGTTGAGTCTGCCTTTGCTGTCTGTGAAAACAGGAGGAGTTACTTTGCAAGAGCATAAAGACATTCTACTAGCGTGGAGTGTGTGCAGAGTTTGAAGAAGTTGGGCAGCAGTTGCTATTACCGTTTTGCCGTTCAGTGGAGTCTGCCTTTGTTGTCCATGAAAAAGGGAGGCGTTACTCTGCAAAAGCATAAAAACACTGAATTAGCGTGGAGTGCAAGTTGAATGTGTGGAGATTGTGAAGCGGTTGGGTAGTTCAGAGAGGGGGGAGCAGGAGCTGTGTTACCACTGTCATTTATTGCTTGGACCTGAGCATTAAGTTGAGAACTTTTGTTTATCTTCCATCGTCCTGACTGCTAGACAAAGGCGTTCTGCCCTTTATGTACGATCTGCAAAGCTAAAAGGAAAAGCAACAACTATGCTGGCTAACAGCCCCTCTGCGCTTCCCCCTCAATCCTTCAAATAACAATCGCCCTGCCATTACCATCCCCACCCCAATCCCGGCGAAGGGTCCCTCAACACAAGGTATTACTGCAGAAGATGATTTATCTAATGATCTCATGAACCCTGGTATGCAAACAGACAAGGACTATTTGGGAAATAAGTTGGTAAATAAAATGAGAACAAAACCAAGAAAATGAACAATAAGAAATATATAATGATCTCTCTTTGATCCACTTTTGACAGAAACAAACCCTATGCTACTTGGTTTTCTGTCCCAGAGTAGCGATTGATTGGTCCCCCTTAAGGCAGTCTGGGGAGGAGATCCAGTCATCTCAGTAGAATCTGAGACCATCTCCGCTGGTGGGTCGTTCAACAGCGTCATCGGGGAAGTCTTGCTCTGCATTCTGGATCACACTGAAGAACAACTGGGTCTTGAGAATGGTCCTGAGAATGGCTCTAGCAAGAGCACATCGGCCATAAAAGGAGTCTCTATGCATGAACCAGAGACTTCTCTTTCCTCCTTCATGTCCACTCTGGCCCCAGCACCACAGAGATTGTTGCCAATGCTCAGACAAGTCGACCGTCATCTTTCGGAAGGCACAGGTATTACCCTGGATGGCCAAATTAAGGAGATCAACCCAATCATATGTGCCCTTCTGAATCTATATGAAAGACTCAAAACAGGATCAAGGAACCACACAATGCTACTTGAGTCATTGCTGTTCCAATTCAATCACATCAAAGTGCATCACAAGCTAAAGGCTTGTTTGAGTAATAAAATATTGAATTCTGGAAAGTTTCCTAATGTGACCAGTGAAAATGTGACATATGAAAAGGAAAGAAACAGTCACGAGTGGCAAGGTTTAGGGTATGAGGTGCCTAGGGAGTGGACTTCCAGGGCAGCTGAAGCCCTTCATCCGGAAATTATAGGAGAAAGAGCCGTTGGACGGACCAAGGAAAATGAAGCAAAATGCATAACTAACGGTCACTATGATATGATATGATATGATATGATAGGTTATTTATAATGCGCTTAATACCCAGAGGTTTCTCAGTGCGGAACCCTGGCATGGACGTTGTGTTGCTCTGTTTTGTCTTCCTTCGGAGGCGAGCACGTTGCCGCTGAGCTATCCTCCCGAGACTATGCTGCTCAGATGGGTGCCAGCCAAACAGACATGGCTTGTGTGGAATCATTATTAGTGGAGTCAGCTATCAGCGAATGTGTGGCTGAATCCATGATGGAGTCACATGGGGAAACTGGTAGGGAAGTCCCATGAAGGATAGTTGATATCCCCAAGGACAATGAAGACCAGGTCCCCATACTGACTCAACTAAATAAGACAGCTAGAAAGCTTTCAGGAAAATCTAATGCTAAAACAGAGTGGTTTGAGGACAAGAAGGAAAAAAACAAGCCAAGACCTAAGAAATCCCAGATTTCATCATGTACATTTTTGCAAACCCTGTCAAAGCAACCTCTGTTGATGACGGATCTGTGAAGAGTCCCACAGAAAAAAATGAATGCACAAAGAACGCAGGATGAACTACTCCAAAATGAAGAGACTGAGGTTGTGGCTGGGCATGGTGCAGTGCAAAACAAACAGAAACAGATGACAAATTCAGATGAGTTGCACCCTTGTGATATTGTGGATTTGTCAAAAGTGCAAAACAACAGACGTGTAGGAGCCAAGTGGAGACAAGTCAGTGGATACAGGTTCATGTAGTTTTGTCAGGTTGTCAATACCCATTACATTCGAGTGACCATCTGCTGTGGAATAATGTACCCCGATTGATTACTGGGCTCATCAGACCATAGGACCCACACTTCAATCTGCTCTTTCTTCTATTGGCGATACCAGGAAATTCCCCTTGTCTGGTTTACTGTGTGGTCCTTATGGAAATTGGCCCCTGAATGTAAATCTAAGGTATCTTCTCCTAAAAAGCTCAAAGGGCCCTGACTTATTGAAGCTGGGGGCACAAGGGACATGGGGCTATCTAAAAGGTCACTGCCTCACATGACCTCAAGATTTGATGGTCCGTCTTCGCACAATACTACCACAAATATGGTCGTCCTTGAGAGCCTACTAATTGAAAGCAGAGACTTTGTACTCAACAGATCTAACATATTACGTCTGTTAAGAGACATTCCAAATTTGAAAGCACTATCCTCTAGAGATTTGGAAAGAGTGTATTTCATTGATTTGCATAGAATGGACTGCTCCATTATCTTTATAAATTCAAAATTTGTACTGGACAACATGTTTGGGGAATTGCAATCACTGAGACCTCTTGGTTTTGACTTAACAATGTACGAGAACCCTCACTCTTCAAACAATCTGACAAGCACATATCTGGCAGTTGGTTTACTGCCTAGTGAAACTTGAGTATCTGTTGATCCAAGTGCTGAGCAAAAAGAGAGCTACATGGGCCCAAAGAACTTATTAGAAGTGAATCTATCATAAAACATTGGATGATATGACATTCATTAATGGCCCGTTTTTTTTTTTCGTGGAGTTTTTTACTGAAAAATGTTTTATGAAAAAAACTCATAGAAAAATATGGAGGGGCCGTTAAGGGGGATGTGAACAGAGGATAGCACAGGGGCAACATGGTGGTCTTGGAAGCAAAACCACGCAGAGCAACAGAGGTTCAAATCCCGGATCCGTGCTTACAAACTGAACTTGTATCGATATTAAGTGCTTTATAAGAAACCAATAAAAACATAAATAAATAAGGGCATATAAGGGGTTGGGGGTGGGAGAATGGGGAATTAATACAAGGGGAAGGGGTGATTGTGGGGAACACCCCAAAATAAAAACCTGATTAGTTTTTTTCTGCCAAACAATTTCAGCAAAATCTCTGAGAAATACATTGAGGATGAATGAACATGAAACCAATTAGACATGGTTGACATGTGCCCAACTAACTATATGTACCTTGCATGCAAAAGTAGTGTTGGGCAAAAATGTGACACTGTTATCATGGAACTCGAGGGATCACTATAATCTGTTTGCTAGCCCTGAATTACAGACATCTTTGAAATTCACCACCTCATTATGTTCCAAGAAACTTGGCTTGTTGATGGTCCTTTGTGCAATGGTCCTAGTATCTTTTTTCAGCCTGCATGGTCGGCCTTACTAGGTCACCTCTCAAGTGGGCTGGTTACTCTTCGGAAATCCTGAATGGGATGGGAACCGGTATCTAGCCATAATGATCCCTAGCGTTTCATGCCAAATTGCTCGTTGAAGATTGTCCTTTGGACTTGCTCTTCGTTAATGAGTGTATTGGTACAAGGGAATCGGCAAGCAGGGATCAATTATTGACTCCCTTTCATTGTTTATAAATGACTTGTGCAGCAAATTTGGAGGGGGCAGTTGATCATGGTTGGAGATTTAAATGAAGCCTGTATTGACATAGAAGCATTAACACCTGTTCCTCCTGAACCCACTGCAAAAAATTGCAAACTATGGGTGGGGTGACTTTGGCAACAATGTCTTCAGGGGCTGAGTATAATCATGCTTTATGGTGAAGTAAGTGGAGACATGCAGAGTCAGACTACTTGGCACAATGGGGATCGTGCCTCCACTTTGGATTATATTTTCGTGTGTGAGTGTTTTTTTTTTTTAGCCAATGTGAATCCTTGAAGATAAAACACACAGCATTGTTGAGCAACCAGGCAGGAAACCGGATATCGTGGAACACATGTAACATGTAAAAAGTTAACGATGCACTGCATGACTGTCTATCTGAAACAACTCTGAGGGGGAAGATGAACACGTTTACAGTGAATCACTTAGAACCATTTGTGGATGAGCTGGTCAAATTGGCTATTCCATCAATGAGGTGTGTTGGCCGCAAACTACACAAGAAACACTTACATAAGTTTGATGAGACTCTTGTGGAAAAGAAACGCCTGATGAGATCCCAGAATAAAGAACTGAAAGTTAGAGATGACCTGACCTTGAAAACAGAGCAATCAAGATCAAAAAGGTCAAAGAATACTATAAAAATTGGTTAAGCGGGAACAAATTGTGTATTCTCCAGAGAGATGCAGAGGCAATGCCGGGTGACCTAACAAATAAGAATACAAAGCAATGTTGGCACTTAATCTATGCAAGGCAAAAATGCCCTTTTGCTCACAGCAAATTAATGCTGTCTCTGGGGTAGAATGGGTGAGATAATATATTGTTTTTTTTGGCAAAAAATTATCTGCTGGTCCAAAATGGTCAATGAATGAGCTGAAAGCAGATCCTAGCCATAAGCTTACTATAGCTCAGGAGACAATAGAGGGCATATGATAAAGGATCAGCTCTTCAAGAGTTCCTCGACCAAGCAAGCTTTCTAACACACTCTTTAAGAGTAGTCCTGAGATCTGGTCCTCTGTGTTAACTCTCCTTCTGAAGCATGCACTAAACATCAATTCTTTCCCTGCCTCCTGGAAAGTGGCTTACCTGATTCCCATTTTAAAAAAGGGGGAAAGATTGGAACCCCACAATGATAGGCCAATTGATATATTAGACACAGACTGTAAAGTCTTAGCTTCTTATCTGTTACAGCACTTAAAAACCTGTGCCAATGACTTTGGAATCCTAAAAAAGTGGCATTCTTTGTTCAGGAAGAATATGTCCACCTCACTTAATGGCTTTATGCTTAATTGTATACAATCCCTCACCTGGGCCAAAAAATATAAGTTGCTCTTTATTGCTACTGTTCACCTTAGTGCTGCTTTTGACCTTTGATCTTTTATGGTGAAGTTGCATCTCTGGGGAATTCCCTGCAGACTATTAAGGCTCATAGTTGGCAGTACATGTGAATTCAGTGGTACGAGTAAGATAGAACCAATCGGGAGGCTTATCCAGAAGCATACCAACATATAGAGTTATTAGGCTGGGGTGCATTTTTGACCCCTGCCTTTTCGACCAGTATATTTCAGAACTGGACGATTACCTGGACCCAGTGGCATTTGTCCCCCCTGAAAGTGTATGATCTTCCCATCATTCGGCTAAGTTATGCGGATGACTTTCTTATATTTGATTGCACAGAAATTGGGTTGCAGTGCTTAATCACAGCATTCTCAAGATTTGTCTCTGAAATTCTCTTGGCGCTAAACCCGCAGAAATCAAAGATAATGCAATGCACATTGAAAAAAATATCTTCTTCATTTAAGTGGCAAGCAACTTCTGTACCAGTAGAGAAGGTTGAGAATCTGATCTACTTTGGTTTCCCTGTCTTGATTAAGCCTCATTGGTCTCAGGTTCAGGAGTGGCAGTGGAATAGAGAGACTGCTTTATTGGCACAGATGCATGAGGTTGGTGCCAAATATGGGACATTTTCGATCCTCCTTGGCCTGAGATTTTATGAAAGAAAGATCATAGCAAAGTTGTTGTATGGATACAAGGTACAACCCTGTGGGCAATAAATGTGCTCCTGGCTAGCGGGGATAAAAACATCTGCTGTTTTAGCAATTGTGGGATTTGTAAAGAGGTTGCAAATGGAAAGTGATCTCCTTCAGTAGAGCGTTTGATTATTTGATTATTAAATTCTAGTGTAGCGCAGTCCGTGGTGATTTACTTGTGTTGCTGGGTTTTAATGAGGTTGTCTTAAAAACTGCTATATATTTTGTATGAAATTATTGAAAATGTTTTAGACTTTAATCTATTGACATGTTGTAACTTTGTATTTTATGTCATACTAGCAGAAGTACCCATTATCAGAACAGGTTCTGTAGACAGACATGATAACACTGATCCTATAAGTCGCTATTCCAATTCGCTTTTCGCTTGATGTGCGAAATACACTCTACTAGGAATGGGTGTGTGTGGCTGGCTGACATACCCCATACCAGACACTGGGGGAAGCTAGAGTTGATGTGCTATTGCATACTGGGACCTTCTGTGCTCTCTCCCCACATGTCGCCTCACCCCTGCATCGTGCAGTTTTTTGTGGTGCACTGCAGTGCAAATATCTTGGACATTGTGCATCCTAGGGCCTGGACATCGAGTTTTGTTCCTCGTGTCGGGACCTGTCTTTCTATGACCACATTGATGTTTTGCTGATTTCAGGCAACCATCTCAAGTGTGGAGGTGCTAAAATATGGGGAAAGGGTTGGGCTGTCCAAATGTCATGTAGCTAGTAATGTCCAGAGGATCCTAACAGGTAACTATGCAAATATTGGTGCAGATTGGTGAAACAGTGTGGAATTGTATGAGGAACAATGCGTCGCCAAGCCACAAACCCACAAACAAATTGTGACTTGTGCTGAAATCTGGAGAACGGGTTGGGGTGTCCAAATGTCATGTAGCCAGTAACGTCTGGAGGGTCCTAAGCGGTAACTATGCAAAATGTGGTGCATATTTGTGAAACAGTGTGGAATTGTATAAGGAACAACACTTTACCAAGCCACAAACCCACAAACAAAATGTTGTTTTGTACTGAAATCCGGGGAATGGGGTGTGGGTGCCCAAATGTCATGTAACCAGTAATGTCTGGATGGTTCTAACAGGTAACTATGAAATATTTGGTGCAGATTGGTGAAACGGTGTGGAATCGTATAAGAGACAATGTTTTGCCATAAACCCACAAACAAATGTTAACTTCTGCCGAAATCTGGGGAAAGGGTTGGGTTGTCCAAATGTCATGTAGGCAGTATTGTCCGGAGGGTCCTAAGAGGCAACTATGCAAAATGTGGTGCAGATTGGTGAAATGGTGTAGTTTGGTGAGGTTTGGTCCGGGGGGGATAAAAAGTTCTTTTTTTCCCATAGACTGAATTGGGGAAAAAGTTGCGCAGGGCTACAGATCAAACTGTTGGACGGATTTTCACCAAATTTGCGGCAGGAGCAGCGGTTTGGTCCCAAAAGCGTGCTTTTGTAAATTTGGTGAAAATCCATCCAGTAGTTATTTTTAAATAATCAAAAAGTAGGTCTAAAAAAATGTGTGATATCTATGTCCGCTCCACGGACATACTTCCCTGTTCGCTCCGCGAGCAGGACACTGATTGGGTAATCGGGCGTGTCATGTCCGCGGACATGTGACGCATTCGCTCATTGGATTGTGAAGGACATCAAGTGCGTCAGATTGTTCCGATGCGTCCGCCATCTTTGATCCGTGTTTTGGTGTCCGCGGACATCGCTGCAAAAACATATAAAAAAACAAGCACAACATTGCACTTGTTAAACTTATCAAATACTGTCTTGTGAGGTGAGGGTTGATGAGGATGGGATGGGATGTGGCAGCAAGAAGCAAAAAAGTGGTGTTTTTTTTGTCACAAAAGTCATACAGTATATTTGGAGGTAGGGTGAGCAACTGTCCTGTAATTTGCGGGATGGTCCCGCAATTGGCGCCTGTGTTGCTCAGTTTGACGAGTGGCTCTGCGGGACGTGGTTTGTCCCGACTTGCTCTGTTAGAGCACAATTTGTGATCTAACAGAGTAAGTTAGGAGTTACAATTAGTCATGCTGGGGGTTGGGGCCGAGCGGGGGGGGGGTCATATACATACATTTCCCACAAATGGGAATAACAGTGGCTGGCAAGTGGCAGCTAATCTGTAAATAAGAGTCCTATTGTATTGCATTGCAACCGCAGCTACTGACGTGACAGGCTTGCAGGCAAGTCATGTTAGTAGCTTCGGGTGCAATGCATTGATTCTGCCAGGTGAATGACGGCGTGATGTCATCACCACCTTTTGTCCCGCAAAGGGATGTGACAAAGTTGGCCACCCTATTTGGAGGTATTCCTCAATATATTGTGCGTTAAAATACCAGTGAAGGAGTAATGTGTCTGTGTTACAATGTATGTAAAATAATATTAGAGTCAGATTGGTGCCCCCTAGAGTTTGGCATCTGAGGCAGCCGCCTACAGTGTTTGATGGAAACAGCGGCCGTGCACGTGTATGACAATACGAGTTCTCATGGGTGCGTTCAGCCGTGTTGTTGCAATGTGAGAATGTATTTAGATTATGAGTGAAGGTCAGCAACTTTGATTTTTTGGTTGCAAGCTAAGGGAGCCCACGCATGGGACAGAAAGTAGAAGGGTCAATTGTTTTTTGACCTTAAGAGAAAGGGATTTTTTCGTGAAGAGTCAGTGAGAGGAGGTTTGTAATAAAGAACATTTGATAAGCTTATGCATTCCAAAAGTGTATACGGAACATGTGAATTCAGTTCATGAAGATTCTTTCATGCAAGCGGATTGAGTATTACGAACTGATTTTCGCAAATACAATGGAGATGGTGAATATTATGTAAGTTTGCTTTTGACGACTGTATACCGGAACGACCTTTAACCTATTATTATCTGAAGATTAATTTTGGCAATGTAACTCAAGTACTTTTTTTCTGTGTGGTTGTCTTTTTTATGTGGTTATGGGAAGTGCAAAATGTAGTCGTATGTCCACTATAACTAGATTCACCCAGGTTCAACGCTAATATTTCTTTAAAATGTCACGTAGGACTATGTGGAATTGTATATCAGTTTCTAGGTTCTTTTTGTATTTTTTGAGATTGTTTGTTGTGTGTGCTAATCGTTAGTTTAAACTCTTGGCCGAATTAAGAAAATAATACATATATTGAAATAAAGTGTAATAAAGGTTGGGTATTGATACATATTTTCCGTTATGTTTTCCAAATAGCTACATGCTGCCTTACTGCGATTGCCATGGATTCCAGATGCCAACTGATGGGTTCTTCATTCATCAGCTGCACGTAGTCGTCAACGGCTAGATTACTGTGACTGTTTTGTGGGAAGATCGGCCAGGGCCCATGTGTCCGTACGTTGCACTAGTGACTAGGAGCAACATAACATCTTTTATGGTGGTCTAGGCGTAAATTGATGCAGACACCCTGGAATTCACTGTGGGACCCAAGCGGTTCATTCATCAAAAACAAACACTTTGTGTATGGAAAAAGAAGAACTTGTGTCTCACAATGAACATTTTCGATCACGAGCGAAGAACCAAATTTGCAATTTGATTGAATATGGCAACAGTCGGATGTTCTCAGAGAGTTTATTGTGAAATAAAGTACTTTACAAATTGTAAACTGTTATTGTTTTCATTTAAAGAGCGGTTTAATAATTTGAATTGTGACGTGGTATGTTGTTAGTCGCTGTGTGTTGATTTTTGGGTTCTGGGTCACGTCACGTCACCTAGGTGGTTATGGGTGCATTTGGCTATGCTTAAGAGGAACGTCAACGAAAAAAAGTGTTCATTATCACTAGGGTTGTTTATGTGAGGGTCAGGGGCGGGGAATATGATTTAGAGACGTCCGGCCACTTTACCTTAGGCCGATGCAGAAATGGTTAACAAAAGCACAAGATGGACACGCCCTGTTGACAGATTCCGTACATTTCTCAAAGAGGAGAAATGCGGTAAACTGATGTGGAAATGTTTGCGATAAATCAACGTATGTACAAAAATACATCGTCAAACCCTCAGGACAATATTATTTTGTGAGCATTGCACTTGTGAAACTTATGCAATAATGTTTGGGAGGTGAGGGGTGGAATATTTCACACATAATTTCAAATGACTTTACAAAGTTTGTTGGAATTTTGTACACAGCTTATATGACAAATGATTCGTGCATTATTTTGACAGTTTTGAAAAAATAAAACGTGGGTGGATTTACAGCAAATTTGCGTAAGGCTCATCGGCAAGGATCGAGAAGCATGTTTTTTTTCGTGCCTGAGGGGTAAGCTGTAGTCATGGGTAGTGGCCCGAATTTCGGGGTCATGGTATAAGGTCACGATCCGGACAATGTGGCTACTGGACATGACCAGAAGGGACAAAACATAGTATTAAGGTGGTCATGTCCACCTGGGACTGGCTTTGTCGTAAAGTTATTCGCAATTAGGATAGATTTGAAAGGGAAGAGAAATGTACTTATGGTAAAATGGTTAAAGGATTTTTTTTTGCCTTTTGGAGGCTGCCATGGAAAGGGAAGATGGGCCTTGTATGGAACTGGCGCTTTCCCTTTCCATGGTGGCCATCTTGGAAAAGGATTTTATTTCTAAACCAGGATGCCCCGTCTCGATATAGGACGAGAAATCCTATTTTTATTTTTTAGTTCACGAATTACCGCTTTGGAAACCTAGGCTGGTAATGGCGTTCATCCCCCATTTTAGGGGCTGAAATGGGGGGTAATGGTCCAGAGACCTCGTTATCCACACTCGCTTCGCTTGGGCTGATTACTAGGGGTACTGGGCCTTTATCCATGAACGCTAAAATATTCACATTACTATAACAAAAAATGCAAATGGAAATGTTGGAAAATCTATTTATTTTACTGAGAAATACAAAGTAGATGGAGTCTATGCAGTTTTTTTTACTTTTTTTTTTAACTGTGAAAGGTGGTTCCTAAAGGAACATTTATTTTGTTTTTGGATGGATTTTTTTGGGCACGAGAGTTAAGAACGAAAGGTGGGGCAGATGGAAAAGGGGGAAATGTTGTGCGTGTGTTATTTCTAAGGTAGGGGGTAGTAGGGTGGCCAAGTGTCCCCGATTTCGTGGGATTGTCCCGCAATTAGACAACCTGCCTCCAGCACAGCCACACTGCAAACTGAAGTGGCCATATGCTCAGCACGGCGCTGCCGCCTGCTGCTTTCTTTCTCTGGGTGCCTCTGCAGCCCTGGCTCCATTTGAGCCTACAGGCCGAGCTGTAACGCTCGGAAAACTGCCTTAATTCAAATGCTAATGCTTTGTTCCTGGGGTGTTGATGGTCATGTTTACAGTTAAAACACGTCACCATCACCTCCCCAGGACAAAGCATTTGTATTTAAATTAAGCCAGGAATTAAGAGCCATTAAATAATAAAAATAAAAAAGAGGCAGGCACAACGTGAATGAAGTGACGTCATCACCGCCTTGTGGCCAAGTGTCCCGCGGCAGACTATCAAAGAGTTGGCCAGCCTAGGGGGCAGTGTTTCTCATGGTGCTTGATTACAGCAGTGGTGGTGTCTCTTGGGGAGGCGGGATGGCGTTAGCTGCTGACATTTTAACGTAAATAGCCTTTTTGCCAAAAGTATGTACTGAGTACTAGATTGTTAATGGATGAGTACGAATAGGTGTTGGAGCTGTGCAAGGGAAATGTTGAAGTTGCAATTAGTAGAAAATGTAGTTCCAAACTATCCATGAAGCACAGATGTTATTGTGAAGTGCGTATGGGTTCTCGGACACGTCATCATGCTGTGCACACGCATATGGTCATGTGGCATTCTCCGGAAGGTGTGCAATGAAGTCAGATGTTTGTAGACATTATGGTTAAGTTGCACTACTAAAAACCTATGAAATTCAGTAAAAAAAAACTTTGTTAAAGGGACGTTATGGTTAAGTTGTGCTACTAAAAACCATGAAATTCAGTAAAAAAAAGTTGTTAAAGGGACGTTATGGTTAAGTTGTGCTACTAAAAACCTATGAAATTCAGTAAAAAAAACTTTGTTAAAGGGACGTTATGGTTCAAAGTAAGACCGAAAAACCCCTGTAATTCGCTTGTTATGGTAAGCTAAGCAACCATAACTCGTGCCATCACCGTGCATTGCTAAAACTAACAGCCAGGACATCAAAGATGACATCACAAATGTCATTGATGACATCACATGTTAATTTACTTTTCACGAAAGTCTGTACAAGGGATTCATAATGTAATATTGACAAAAAGGGTGAAGGATTATTGGAATAATTATTATGAGCTATGTAGTGCATTAGGCAATGCATTGATATAAATAGCATTCTATTATGAAGTTCTTTATAGTGCAGTAAACTACTCATGTATAATCATAAGCATTGTTTGCAGCATACTAGGAGGTGCAATATTCATAAAATGTATATGTTGAATAGTGAAATGATCACACAGTGTAGACATCCAGAAGGCAAAACAATATGATATTCACCCACCTCACTGGCCAGCACTCAAATGGTTCTGAGGCAGTTCCATAATTTATTTTTATAATGATTCTCAAAACCCTGCAAGGGACACTTAATATTTAAATGAGGGGCAGGGAAAACACATGGTGGAATGCGGACTGCTCAAAGTGCTCTACAAAGCTGGGTGCATCACCCCATGTCCTAAATCGGGCATGGTGACTCCAGCATGGTGTAGAGAAGCATTCTGAAAATGAAATCTGTAGGGCTATTTTACCAGAGATTGAGGCCGCCAAGGACAACAAAAGCTGTGGAGTCCTTGGATAAATTACCTATATTAGCCAGTTATTGTTCCTCAAACAAATGGGTAGTTCTTGGGGGAATGATACAATGGCAGTAGGCTAATAGAGGACACAGGATTTACATTAAGTTTCACCATTAAGGCCTCACAGTTTTCTAAATCAGGACTGTTAATTGTATGGCTCTTCAAGTTATGCTTAAAAATGATAGCCACCTCCCAAGGGGTTTCCCAAGTAATATCAAAGAAGCATGGATCACTCCGCTTATTAAAAAAGACAATCTTGATCCTTCAGTCCCTGGAAATTTCAGACCCATTACTAATGTGCCGTTTTTGCTAAAGATAATTGACAAGATTTCATACCAACAGTACCAGAAATTCATAGAAAAAAAATAACATTCTTGTGGATGTACAATCAAGTTTTCGTGCCAATTATGGCACTGAAACGGCTCTCTTAGATCTCCAGACAAATATTGCTTCTATTATTTAAAATGGAAACCCAGCTCTACTCCTATTGCTAGATCTTTCCTCAGCGTTTGATCTCATTGACCACGATTTTCTTTCTGAAAGACTAACAACTGTCGGCAGATGTTCTCCTTCTGCAGCAAATTGGTTTAAATCCTTTTTGGGACCCAGAATGGAGGCAGTTGTTAAGGGGAACTTTACTTCCCTAAAAATCCTGCTGCTCTGTGGTGTACCTCTGGGGTCCTGTTTGTTGCATCTACTTTTTAACATCTTCTCTAAACTATTATGCGGCATGCTTCAAACCCTGGGTGTCAGGTTTACGAACTATGCCGATGACACCCAGTTGGTGTTTACGCTGTCAGGAGATTATGAAAAGGACGCACAAAGAGTAAGAGAGGTGTTTTATCCCATACAAAAATGGATGGCAACAACGTTGGCCCTCAATGAAGCCAAACCACAACTATTGATAGTTAGAACTCCACAGAGAATAAATAAACTAGATGTTCAACACCAAAGTTTTAAAATCAACAACAACAATATCCTGGTATCTGACCACGTAAAAACACTGGGTATCTTCATGGACTCTCATCTATCCTTTAAAAGGCATACATCATAACTAAGATCTACGTGTGCTTTTTATTTTAATTTACTATGGCAAATCCGCCCATATGTATCCAAGCCTAACCTTGCTGTGATTGCCGGTGCTATAATAAATTCCAAATTGGACTATTGTAATAGTCTATTAATGGGCACCTCGAAATTCAATATAATAAATATGCAAACCATTTAGAATGGAGCGGTCAGGGCTGTTAATGGACTCGGACGACGCTCCAAGATCTCAAGAGCAAGGAGGAATCTTCAATGGCTACCGGTTGAACAGAGAATAAAATTCAAAGGCACAGTTATGGTCTTTAAATGTCTAGCGGGTACCGCGCCCCACTATCTTAATGACAAAATAAAGAAAGCCCCCATCAGGAGAAAGCAATCTAACAATAACCATGATTTGCTTCAACCCTGTCAATTTCTAAAAAGAGTTGGCGGTACCAAATTTAACTTCTGTGCCCCCATGGTTTGGAACTCTCTGCTTCTTTCTTTAAAAAACTGTGGATCCTCAATATATTAAAAAAGCAACTTAAGACCTGGCTGTTTGATGATGGAGCAGTTTAATCAGATATCCCTCCCCCCTGCTTCCTTGGAAAATCAGCATCCTGCCGTTACTTTTTTGTATTAATATCTGTCCATCTCTGTGACCGCTCTGAGGCCTTTGGGTGAACAGCGCTATATAAAAATAAATATGGATAGATAGAAAAAAATAAAAGGTTGGTCTGGTGGTAGGATAGGATGATCAGTCCAATAACTTTGTTATCTCAAATGTACAGTATGTCTGGCCCTTTGCTAGATAAGGATTTATTTTCAGGTATGCATTATTCTGCTCATTTTAGGGCTGTCTTTTCTGGGTTAGGGATAGGCTCTCAATGATTATCAAATGCATATAGTGTGCTCTGTTACTGAAGAAGGTGTCCTGTGGGAGGAAGATACTGCCTCAGCCATTAGCAGCTATTTGCAATACAAAGGGGAGAGGCATAGATGCAGGGGTTGCCTTTTTGGAGTAAGATCAGGTTCATTGATTTTTGCTTTAATATTTACACTTTTACACAATTTGGCATGCTTGCTGGCAGGATTATCAGAACATTGAGCTTGTGTAGTTTTGAAGCTATTTTCAAAACACAAAATGGTTTGTTGGGGGTAAAGACTTAGGGTTATAGGGCTTGCTGAAAGGAAACAGGTTAGGGGTGCTGGGAATTCAAGATGATCAGAGATTAAGCTGGGGAGGTTTGGGAACGTTTGAGTGGAGGGATAAGGGCTATAGGGGCTTAAGATGCAATGGGAACTGAGGGGGACTCTGTGAGAAGGATGAGGCTGGGGTGAGTGGAAGGAAAATTCTGATATGACTTGGAATGCAAGGGGAGCAACTGGAAGCTGTAATATGGTTGAGGACTAGTTAAGTGGAACAGAAAATTCAAGAGGGAATGAGAATTCAAGTGAGCAGATGGAAAGGAAATGAGAGGTTTGGGGCCATGATGAATGGGGGTAATGGCAGGGGCAGCTTGGCATGTGATGGGAGCAGAGTGCATGCTGCAAGAGGGTTGTGGCCTGCTTAAGAGGGGAAGAAAAGACTGGAGTGGCTCGGGTTGCAGCTGGGTTGCGGGAAGGGTAAATGTTGTTGGTGCTAAGGATACAAGATGAATGGAGAGGATTTTATGACAGGCATGGTGCTAGGTTAGGTCAAGGAAAAAAAGCTAGAGGTGTTGTGGATGGAAGGTGAGCAGATGGGAAATTGTAGGGAAAATGGAAGCAGGGGCATGGAGTACAATGGAGGAGATGTACACTCTTGTTGAGTAGGGGAAATACTGGAAAGTTTGGGGATGGAAGTGGAGAATAGGAATACTAGAAGAGGGTTGTGGCTGAGATTGGTGGTGGGAACATTTATGGATGGCTGGGGATGCAAGAGGAGTAGAGGGGATTTTGGAGGGGGTTGAGGCTAGACTGAGTGAGATGAAAAAGGCTTGAGGAGTTGGGGATGCAAGGCAAGCAGAGGAGAAGTTGTAGGATAAAAGGCTTGAGGGGCTGGGTTGGATTAGGAGCAGAGGTAGTGCTAGAAGAGGGTTGGGATGTGGTAGAGTGGAGGGAGACAGTCCAGGGCAGTTGGGGCTGCAAGGGCACTTGCTGGTGTATTGTTAAGGCTAGCAAGCAGTGCTGAAACAGCTACAATTGGGCTGTTTATCTCTGATGATAGTCCTTGCAGGTTCAAGTGACCCCATTAAACAATGGTTGTGAAGTAGAGAGTGGGTTAGGTCCAGACTATGTTATTTGCATGGTGTCCAGGTGTACAGGTTTGCATGGTATCCAGGTGTACAGGTTTATCCGTTTTTGTGACCATTCCATACATTTTAGAATTTATTTTAAGTGATTCTGTGGCTCTACGGGGAGGGACTTCTTCATGATGAATTAAAGAGCAGGAAAGATAAAATTTGATGATTTTTAAATTAAGCACTGTTCTGCCTTTTTGGATGGCCTCACTGCATATAAGTATTTTAGAGAAGAAGAATTGTATTAGTGGGATAGCAAGAGATAAATATGCAAAGACTGTCAAGTCTCAGTGCGGATATGCACATGTCATGAGTACTGATATTATTTCAATGGGTTTAACAGAAGTGCAGTATTTTCCCTGAAGGGGAGAGCCTAAGATGCTTTGTGTCTGGTTTGCCACTTGTATGGGGGAGTGTGATGGGAAAACATGGGGAGCTTAGTTGCAGACACCTCCTCAAAATATTTGGTTAAACTTCAGCTGATCTAAAACAATGCCCTCTAGGATGTCTGGGGCCTTAAGCACTCGGACCACATCTCTCATGTCAGAGGGGACACACACTGGTTGCCAATCAAAGCACATACTGAATTCAAGATTCTCTCCCTAATACACAGGTGCACAACACGCCAACCTCCTTCCTCACCCAGCGCATCTTGAAAAGAACCGAACACCCATGCCTACGCTCCTCATCCACTTTGTCACTAACCATCCACAGATTCTTGAGAAAAAGAGCCTGAGGCACATGGTTTACTGTCTTTGCCCCTACCCAGTGGAATGTCCTTCCTCCCCACATCCAAAATCAGGCATCCTACCTCACTTTCAGAAAACTGTTGAAAACCTGGCTCTTCGACAAACACGACTAAACTGAATTCCGCGTCTCCACACTACCTGTTACTACCATGGCTATGTACCAGTATTGTATCCTCTGTCCTTCCCTCCAAAGTTTTAACAGTGCTGTGATACTTACGAGTTCGGGCACTGCCAACTACTGAAATAAGTAAATAAATGCATAAATAGATATACTAATGGCTAGACCTGTGGTGGCCATCTGGGGTAGCTGTGGATGTGTAATGCAAGGTGTTAGGACATTGTAAAGGGGTGACACTTAGTTGAGGAGAGGGGTTCAACAACCTGGTGTCCTCACTGAACTCCAATTATTGGCCACCAGTCAGGTCTCATTTTCAATTTATTCACCTCTCAAAGTATGTCCCATTCTCTCTCTCTCTCTCTCTCTCTCTCTCTCTCTCTCTCTCTCTCTCTCTCTCTCTCTCTCTCTCTCTGTCTCTCTCTCCTTCAAATAGATACTTTGTACTACATATGCAATATATATAAATATTTTCAGATGGGGTGGGGACAGTTGGGAGGCTCCATTTCTCACTTTAAGTTACATGTTAAGAGTAATGGAAAGCAACAGCCTTGGGTTCAGAGAAACAGCTTCTTCAAAAGTGAGGACCACATGCATCCATTTAGAACTCATAGTGAGTTGGTTAGCCTGGTGAGAGCCACCTTAAACATCACTCAGACTTTCTCAGGTGCTGTGTAAAATGGCCAGCTGGGCCTTTTGTAATTCTAGGCATTGCCTTTTGTGTCAGCTAATGATGTTTGTCATGGTTACATCAGGTGATCGGGCCAGTTGTCAGAATCCCTGTTTTTTTCACCTCACCAGGTGGTCTAACCCAGTGTCTTCCCAAGTCTTAAACCCCCTCCATCTGATGGCAAGGCCATTGTCTAATCACTTCAAGAGATTGACTTGCAATTGCCTCTCTGAATCTCTGCTGCTCCTTCTCAGCAAAAGCAGGCACACGTGAATCTTTCACAAGGTGTTTGCTAGAATTTCAAGCTTCTTCAGCTTCCTCTCAAGTGTCACATGAGGCAAATGTATTGTCCTCTCGCTTTAAGAGATAGACGCTGGCTGGTGTGTCACCTACTTTGCCCAAATCCATGCTGGTCCCTCCCAGCAAAACATGGTGAGCCTGTCTCTCTCACAAGTTGCCCTCAGATATTCCTGGCTCCTCCCAATCCTTCATGCAAGTGCCATTACAGTCCAATCAGGTGATGTCTCTCATGACCCTCTCACAAGATTTCTGAGGGAATCAGGTGCCACCTGATGGGGTTTTTCTCGTTCACTTGCTTCAAGAGTTGGACTCTGTGACAAATTGACTTCTGTATAAGGATGAGTAGAGGCTAAACCACTTACTCAGCTTTCACACTTCTGCAAAGAGCAAACTCAATCATGAGAATAAAACAGGCACAGTAAAGAAATATACCTCTTTCACCCTGTGATGATGTGGGCTAAGGGATTAACGTGACCTAGCCAATCTGTAGAGTCCAGAACTTGATTAAGTGTGGCAGCTGTTCCTAGTGATTCAACAGCAATGAACTAGGCTTCTTAGCACAGTTCTGACGGTTTAATTTGGGATGAATGCACCAGTATCGATAGTCCAGATGACAAGCCGATGTTGAGTCAGATTTGAACTGAATGGAATGTCACTTGCAGTTTGATGTGATGCTCTAGAGATGCAGATAATGAAGGCCACCATGTTCGCTTTGACGCTCAATGATCGATGTCGGACGAGCTAATTACACGATGTGCATGGCAAGTTGGGTCGATTCAGTGTTCAAAGTATGCAGTTCAAAAACAACACCACAATAATATCGACTGGATCGGTGACAAAGCGGCTGGAGGTTCAAACAGCGCTGTGAGTGTTGCAGGTGCAACAATGCTTCTTTGTTTGAAGTGAGGCAACAGCACACTTCAACTGGCACAGTGCCTTAGTGAACTTGTTTGAAAGTGCAGTACTGTGGTTTCAAGGTCACTGAGTTCCTCAGAGGGGAAATGTTGGTCTGTTTGGGGTTCAACGCACTCAAATCACAGCTCTGATCAACTCAATGTTGAAAGTGCCAGAATCCTGGCTGTTTTGGCACTCAGAAGCAGTGATTCCTACTTCAGAGTCTCATGGGGAACAAGTGATCCTTGTTCTCCGGGTCCCAAACACAGGGAAGGTAGGCACACACCTGCATGGGTCCTTCAGCACAGTGAAGTCCTGGGTAGCAGTGTGGCTGGAAGAGAGGCAGGTCTTTCTCCACCAGCAGGTCACCCCAATGTGCCCTGAGGATGTTTAGGGAGTAGAGCTTGACTCAGCCTTAGACTACCTCTCTTCACCGAACAACTGGAGAACGTTATAATGGACTGCTCTGCCAACTGGTTCCAAATAAATTATTTTCCAAGGGCTGAAGTCCAGAGATGAATCCAAAAAAAGTGGAAGATCACTTATTTTAAAGGAAAAAGTTCACAGGGTATTCGAGTAAAGCAATCAAGCTTTAATGGGTACAACTCTGAGCTTGAGCACAGCAGTCTTTGTCTTCTTTCATCACACCCAGCATGCTTGGTTTTAAAGGAAGTGGAGGGTCGGAAATGAAAGGATGTAATGAGAGAAAACAAGAAAGTTGATCCTTCCTCCAGCTGATCTGAGTTCCTGGTACCTACAGTAACTCTGCCCCTTCCCTTTTAATAGCACATAAGGCCCTTTCATATGCACCAACCTGTTCTAAAGCCAGTCACATTGGGTTGGGTTTGCCCATTGATTCATGCTTCCAAGGCCAGCCCTAATTGGAGATTGGCTCACTGGAGGGAGCTATTCCTGACCTCACAATGGATCAAAGGAGAGACATAGCCATCCAGTCCCCTGCTCTGTCACTTGGCTGGGCAATAATACACATGATCCTTCCACAGCTGAGCTGGACTCACAGTGCTGACACGTGTGTGATATTACATGGTGGTGGCTGTATTAAGTGTGAGAGGTGCTAGCCATCCTACCCTAACTCTGATTTGGCTTATATTTACAATTTGCAACTACAACCAGTAAAGTGACTCTCATATTTATGTTGTTTGGTCACAGAGATGCTTATCTTAAATGAAGCACCTGCATTGCAGAGACATGACTGTTACTACAGATGTCAAGAGGGCTGTGACCTCAGAACCTGCTCTGCGCCACTGGAACCTAGGCACTGCAGATCAGGGTACTGATCCAGCAGGATACAGTTCTACACTATGCTTTTGCCATGGATCTTGCCATGGATCTTTAGGAAAGTGGGTCCTGAATGGCAGGTCATCCTTCCTGACATTTTTATTTACTCACATAATTGTTTTAATGAACTTACCAGATGGCAATTCATTGCAGATGCTGAGTGTTTCCCCCTGCACTTTCCTGAATCGTTGCTGCTTCCACACTGCAAAATCAGGCAAGTGTGACTCTCTCAAAATCTGTCCTCTGATTTGCCTGGCTGCGCCTATTCCTCCAGCAAGGGATCACCAAACAGCACATATCTCATCCACTAATTTCAAGAAATGAACACCAACTGGTGTGTCACCCACTTCTCCAAATCACTCCTGATATCTCCCAGCAAAAGCAAAAAAGAGTAACACTTTCATAAGCTGCCCTCAGGAAAAGCTGCTTTCTCTCGCTCTGCTTCCCGGGTGTAACACAATTCCATGTGTGTCCTCCACTTGCTTCAAGAGACAGACAGTAACTTGTGTGACACTGACTTCCCTGAATATCGGCTGCTCCCTGCCAGCAAATAAAGAAGTGTGACTTTCCCACAAGCTACCCTCAGCGATTGCCAGCACCTCCCACTCCTCATCCCATGTGTCACCCAATGACAGATGTCTTGTCCACTCGTTTCAAGAAACTGACATTGACGTGTGTGTTTCTTGCCTCTCAAACCTTTGCTGCTCCATCCCAGATAAATCAGTTGAAAGTTTTTCTTCCACAAACGGTCCTCATTGGTTCCTGGCTATCACCACTCTACATCCACTCAGGTGTCACCTGATGGGATGTGCCTTATTCACTTGCTACAAGAGCTGGATGCTGACTGGTGCGCTTTGCCCCCATCTCTCTGAATCTATGAGATCAGGAATTCTGGACTGTGCCTGCTCCTCCCTGATGTCACCAAATGGCATATGTGTCATCCTCTCACTTCAAGACATGAATACTGATTTGTGTGTCACCTGCCTCCCTGAATCGCTGATGCTCACTCCAAGCATGATCAAGGAAGTAGGACTCACCACATGCTGCCTCATGGATTCCCAATTGTTTCTCCCAGGTGTAACCTGATGTCAAGAGTGCTGCAATGTCAACAGAATGTGTTCTGAAAAAATATCTATGGGAATTGAATAACATTCAATGGAAGTAATTGTATTCAAGAACAAGTAATATTCATAGCATTTGTTACAAAAACAACAAACAGACAAAATGCAAAGATTTAAAAACCACAATTACTCTCAGTAAATGTTAACAGAGTTAAAGCGCATGTCACAATGGCAATATGGCAGTAGTCAGAAAAAGAATGTGAGACATTGTTTATCCAATGCAGAGAGGGAGGCACTCCACACACTATGAACATACAGTAGATTAACAATCAAAACAGCGTATAAAGGTGAGGGGATCGTGGTTTTCAGTAATACTCAATACCATGATATCATTTTTGAACTAATAAATGATGACAAAAGCTATTGTATACTCAGCGAGCTCCCTCACCAGAAATTAGGCAGGGATTTGAGTACTTTAATTACTCTGATCAAAGAACGCTGAGTTTCTATGCCCTTCCCACAATACATAAAGTTTCTACTAAACCACTAGGCCACCCTATAGTGTCAGCCTGTGGCTCTATCTTGGAGCCGTTGTACAAATGTATTGATCTTTTTTCACAGCCGCTCAGCAAAGCTACGCCTGCATACATTAAAGACACCATGGCTATTCTTAAGATCTTTGAGAGTTTGCATTTCGATGACATTACCACATTCTTGGTGACTATGGACATACAATCTTCATACATTAACATCCCACAAGATCAGGCAATAGAAAAAAATTGAGAACTACTGACACACACAGCAAAATAACAAAGGGTCCCATGTGAATTCATCTTAAATCTTATGAGCATAGCACTTAAAAAATAAATGTTTTCCAATATGCCAATTATGCCAATCAGTTTTATTTGGAAACAAATGGAACAGCGAGGGGAGCAGCTTTTGCGCCTAGCATAGCCATCCTCTTCATGGCAGCCTTTGAAGATGAATGTGTACTTGTAGATATCAACCATTTTAAACCACAAATTACCAACTGATTCAGATATGTTGATGACATCATTGTTTTCCAGACAGGGACAAAGGGGTCCCTCTATAATTTCCTAGATTGGTTAAATGGATGTCACCCGACTATCAAATTGACCATGGATTTTGACAAGCACACGATAAACTTCCTAGACTTAAGCATAAAATCAGGTGCAGGAAAATAGAGCTGTTCAATGATTCCAAAAAGCAACTGACAGAAACACCACACTTCATTTCTTGAGCTTTCATCCAAGGGATCTCAAAGACAATCTGCTATTTGGGTAATCTCTCCAACTATGCAGACAATGCACCTAACTGGAGGACTACTACGAACATGCAGAACTTCTACGCACCAATCTTAAGAGACAGGGTTACCACAAGAAACCTGTCTCCCATTATCTTAAACAAGCTCGATTTACACCTAGAGAGATCCTACTAGTACCCAAAACCCGGGAATTGATGGACACAACACTCACCTGTGTCACTACATACAATACCAACTCCTATGAGATTAAGACATTGATAAAAAAAATACTGGCCCATGGTGAGAAACAACTACCCCTATTTGCTGTCAAGAGATCTTCCATCCTAAAGGACAGACTGGTCCACTCCAAACCAAAACAGGAGAGAGCTACCCCTTCCAACTGGGAATTGAGGCCCATGAGTGAGCATTTCCTCTGTGGTTCCTGCAAGGCTGGTAAATTCACAAAAAATGTTCAAAATCAAGGAAAGAACATGGGAACTCAAGTTTGTATCCAACTTGAAAACTACAAATGTGGTATATTGCATTCAATCCCCATATGGCTTCTGATCTGTAGGGAATACCACTAGAGCCAGACACACCTGCATCAGTGAACATCGTTCTAGGATTAGATTCAAAAACAGTGCTGCCCCATTAGTCTACCATTTTCTTGAATACCAGCACTCTGCTGATGACATACTCTGGTGGGTACTTAACACCGCTAAGTATGTGAATAATCCACAGAAAATACTTATTTACATGAAGGCAAATGGATACACTGCCTTAATAGTCTTGAGGAAGGATTCAATGAAGAGGTACCCAATTACTGGGGCACCAATAGGTGACTAGCCTTCAATTAGCATACAACATGAGGTGTGCCCTGTATTTGGTGATGCTCCTCTGATCTATTATGCAACCCCGTGACCCACACATTGTTATTATTTTCTCTGTGAAGAAAGTTCTATTTGTACACTGTGGTCCACAGGACCTACATATGGGACTTTGGGCTATCACACCTGATTTAGCCCATTCACTGATCAATTTCAATCGGTATTATAGGGAAGATGCCTTCTGCATCTTGTTTTTTGCATTGACCTTACATAACTTTGCTACCATATCGATTTTCAAACTATGCACAGCTAATGGTACACCTGAGTCACCTCTACAAGATGACCACCTCATTTTCCTTGATCAATTTGACTATGATGCAAAATGTTTCACTCCGCCCAATTTGAACCCTTTGCTATTTCTACTTCCAATTTAGGCCACGTCCTTCTTTACCTTTGGTTGCCCTGACAACCGGCACACACAGAGATGCAGCAACTCAGCCCGCAGACAAGCGGTAACGTAAACGGCCAACAGGGTTCTGCCCACCTGTAACTCATTTCTGGCATATACTTATACAGCGACACAGGATGAGGTTCCACTCTAAGAATTCCTTTAATCTCGCCATTTAGGCAGATTTCTATTTTGTTTTTGTTTTAACTTTATTTAAATGACAGTCACAAACATGGAGCACAGTTACATTTCACAAAACACATGGTTTTGTGTTTGCAAACATTTTTCATTCTCATGATTTACAAGTACATAGATCACCCATTGCATTTTTCAAGGTCTACCTGGGGATTGTTGTTATGTTCAGCCAGGTAGCGCAGAATGGGATCATATGTCTGGGTGTGCTCTAGGGAGAAACAAGAGTAATACAGCCCTCTTCACATTTATTTATATAGGTCAGGTCTTTGAACGATGATTATAGGGTAGGGGCTGTCTTAGATTTCCAGAATCTAAGTATGTTACATTTTGCTACCACACAGGCCACATTAAACAGCCTTTGTGTCTAGGTGGGTACCTCCCAAAAGTCTCCAAGAAGGTATTTCATTGATGTAGGCGGGATAGTTATGTCTAATATGTCACTTATTGAGCTTGCTACCTTTTCCCAGAATTCAGGTATCGGCAGGCATGCCCAGTACATATGGAATGAATCTTCCACATCAGTGTGGCATTTGGGGAAGCTGGGTGATTGAGCAGGGGAAAATCTCACAATTTTTTGGATGGTGAAATGCAGTTTATTTAGGGTTTTGAATTGGATCTATCTCAACTTTGCATTGAGGGACACCGGTTTAGTGAGCTGGCAGTGTTTGGTCCATTATGCATCATTAAATGTCAAGCCCAGGTCTCTCTTCCATATAATCTTCATATGGTTGTGTGTGGGGGGGGGCTTGTATGGATTTATATAAGTTAGAGGTGCCACAGCTAACACTGTTCAGTGACATCACGTCCTGTATGAATGGGCAAGCTATCTGTTCAGTTGGGAATGACGGCCAAAGACGACAGCATGCTGATCTTATTCTGTGATATTGCAGCACCTTAGAGGGACCATGTCTCAGATTGGATAAGAAATCAGCTAGTGATACGAATGTTCCATCTGGGAACATATCGCCTATTGTTAGCTTGCCTTGGGGATCCCACACTGTCTGTAGTGCTGGATCGTATGTGCGGCAAATCCCGGGATAGTGACATTGGGGGATGTGTTGCAATATGGGATAGTGATTTTGCCTCTTAAATATATACATAAATATTCTGGACCATGCCTTACAGTCCTCCCCACTGGGTCGATAGATGTGGTGTCATTGTAGTGTTTTGCGAATAAAACTGATCCAAGATCAGTGGGGGGGGCAGCATATCTTTGAACTCGGAGAAGTGCATGGTCCTCTGTATCAGCAAACCAATAACCTGCACATTGGGCTTGTGCTGCATTGTAATAACGTTCAAAAACTGGTGCTGAGAGGCCACCAGTGTTGACTTGTTCTGTCAAGTTCTCCCAGCTAATTCTAACCATCCCATTATTCCAGACAAATGTCGAGAACATGGATTGCATTTTAGTAAAGAAGGCCCTCCTCAGCCATATAGGTAATTTGCTGAATAGGTACAACAGTTCAGGTGACACAATCATTTTCAGTAGTGTTCAAGCCCTCTGGCTTGAACACTTTGCCAGCAAGCTCACGCCGAACCAACCATGCCCTTCTTCTCTTAGAAATAAAAGATTAGGCACCAGATTCCGCATACGCCCTAGGCGCTGCAGCCTTCCCAAGCAATCACGACACACACTCCCGTGCCTACCAGTAGCACCCAAAAACAACAAACCCCCCTCTTCAGAGGTGAAACTGCCTGTCATCAAAGGTGCTCTTATTAACGCTAGATCCCTCCCTTCCCACGCCTTAGACATAGCAGAATTTATAACATTGTCAAACCTTGACTTCATTGCCATAACCGAAACTTGGCTACATGCCGCTTCTGGTCCGTCACTATCCCTTGCCATACCACCCGGCTTCAGCATAATGCGATGTGACTGTACCTCTGCTTCCCTCTCGAGAGGGGGTGGCCTGGCCATTATCCATAAAATCACTCTGACCTAAGAGTAATGACCAATACCAAACTTGAGTCAGCTGAACTACTATCAGTCAAACTCACACTAACACCCAACCAAACAGCCACCATCCACTTAATCTACCGGCCCCCAGGCCCCGCACCGACCTTTGTTGGTGACATATCCACCCTCCTCCTTGATAACGCCAAAACTAACTCACAAATCATCATCCTTGGCGACCTCAACTTGGGACTTGGTGACCCTAATGATCCCTCGGCACTCGATTTGGAAAACGCTCTCGCCAATTCCGGCTTCACCTTGCACATCCTAGGGCCCACGCTCTCCAAAGGCAGGACCCTTGACTGGATAGCCAGTTCTAATTGCAACATCAACGTCCTAGACACTACCCCTTGCCTTTGGTCAGACCACCACATTATCACCTTTAATATTAAAGCCACCCCACGCATCCCGACCGTGATAGCACCTGGGCTCCCAACCAGAAACAAAAAGGACATAACCAAAGAGAAACTCCTCCCTCTACTACTCCCTACACTTAATGCGGCCACTGCCACCTCTAATGACCCAACTGCTTTAGCTGACATCTACAACTGTAGCATGCTGACAGCTATAGATACTATGGCCCCCATCAAACTATGGAAGGCCAAACCATGTGCACACTTGAATTCCTGGTTCACCCCACAGCTAAGAGCACTCCGTAAATCCAAACGCAGCGCCGAAAACCGTTAGAAAAGTCACCCATCTGATGTGCATAAAGACGGTTTCTTCCTGGCCTCGCTTACATACAAAGCAGCCATTATAGAAACAAAAAAAGAATCCCTAAATAATCGCATTCTGCATGCTGGCCCTCATTACGACCCTGGCGGAAAGTGACTGACCGGACCGCCACAGCGTAAATAGCGTTTCCGCCATTGCACGAAGGAGCAAAGTGCGGCCCATTCCGACCCATCGGGCACGAGCACCACGGCATGGCGGAAGTGCAAAGTCCGCGATGGCGGAAATGACCCCAAAACGGCCCACACCGCCGCCGTACGGCGCCCTAGGTGCAATACCGCCACCCATCACAGCGGGCACCGCAGAGTGCGCCTACCGGAAAGTACGGTGACCGGAAATATACGGAAACGGAAGTTAAAACATGGTCCCGGAACGGGAAACATCCCGCCGTGCACCTATAAAACCACCAAAACCACACAACCACTAAAAACACTACCCCGAGACACACCCCAACCCGTCATCCACCCTAGCGAAACCAAGAAAAATGGGAAAAGTAGCGAAGAAAGCGTGCGACCGCAAGCGGCAGGTCCACTTCTCCCGTGAGGAACTCACCGTGCTAACAGAGACCCTCCAGGAGAATGCTGCCGTCGTCTTCTCCACGCAAATGACCAGGACGGCACTTGCGAACAAGAAGGCCATATGGGCTCTGGTGGCACAGCGGGTAAGCGCGGTGGGGACCGCACCCCGCAACCCACAGCAATGCAGAAAGCGGTGGGACGACCTGCGGATACGCGTCCGCAGCATACTCTCTGCCAACCGCAACATTGCCACAGCCACCGGGGGAGGTCCTGAATCACCCATCAAGTTGACCCCCTGGGAAGAAATCTGTGCCTCCACCATCGGAATGGAGAGCATAGAGGGAGTCGGAGGGATGGAGAAAGGAGTGCAGACATCAGAAGATTCAGGTAGGTGGCCCAGATAAAACAATGCTAAATCCACAATGTCCAATCATGTGAAGTACCATGTGTCCACATAGTGCAACAGAAACACATGTCCAGGAGAACGTCCACACACATCGCCCTGATAGCGCACCTTAAAACCACAATAAATACATAAATAATTAAAAACCCCTAAAACACCCACCACACGTCCAGCAGGCACACCCTAACTGCAGGCTGCCAAACAACTGCACCCTCACCCCACACACAAATAAAAGCACCTCCAAGGCACCGACCCAAATCACCCTCATGTACCACCCCAATGCATGTGATACAATGCCATTCCAATACCCACAGACCCATTAATAACCCTCGCCCTCCTTTACTCCACCACAGGCTCCGATCAAAACGACGAGCATCAGGACACCCCTACCAGCACACCTGCAAAGAGGGCCAAGACCAACGGCCAAAGACCCTCCACCTCAGCTGCACGCATCAAGACACGGCAGCAGCACAAATCAGGTGGCAGCACAGAGGAGGGAACATCAACAGGCACCCCAGCAGCCAGCATGCCCACAACACCACCACCACAGGTCCCCCCAACGGATGCCACAGAAGGCACTGCCTCTGGTGGCAGCAGCACCATAGGTGACACCCCATTGATGGCAGCATGCTCCGACACAGAAGACGGGGATGTCGAAGTCAGATCCATCCATGACCTGTCCCATTTCCCCTGTCTGTCCCATCCCGTACAACATGAGGATACCACGCAGGGGCACCCACAAGACGACGACTGGCCATCCCCCCCAAGCCCTGTGGCAAGGCAACATGAGGTCAACAGCCCCTCTGTGACACCCCCGCAAATGGCCATGGCCCAGCAGAGGCAACAGTCCCTCGACCAGTTAATCGTGCAACAGCAGCAACTGGCCACGCTCCTCAAGGACCATGCCGATGAATGTGGGCGCACTAAGTCAGACATAGAAACATCAACTGAGACACTCAGGGCAGAAATGGAGAGAAGTACAGAGACACTAAGGGCACAAATGGAGAGTAGCACCGAGAGCCTGAGAGTCCAAATGGAGAGAAGCACCGAGAGCCTGAGGGGGGAACTGCATGCGACGTCCAAAGACGTATGTGCCGAACTTGCCGCAGTGCGCCGTGTGCTCACTGAGCTCTCACAAACCCTTAGGGACATGCATGGACGTGAGCAGGCAGAGACGTCATCCGTTGCAAGTTCCGTCCAGGGCAGCCCCCAACGTAGATCTGGGAGGAACCTGCGCTCCACAGGCAGGGGTGCCCCTGATACCCGCAGAGGGGGCTTGCAATAGCGACAGCCCACTGACAATGAGCTTCTTAGGACACTGGTGTTCGGGGGGGAGGTAGGAGGGTGGAGGGGGTGTGTTGGGCTCACTTGGGTGGCGGGTCGATAGGGTGTTCAACATGATATCACATATGCCATAAACAGTGCACGATCAACCAATGAGATGTGTGGACAATGATCTTTGTGTACTAGGCCATCATAGGCGTACAGTCCATATTGTGCATGTACCAGACACACACAGTGCCACGAGTCCCGTGTCCATGTATCAGCCACCAGGCGTGAGTGCTAGAAGCATGCATCAATTAGATGCTGACGAATGTCACGGCCCTCCGGTGCCTCGCAGACTCCTTGAGGTGCTGCCACATCCCCACCCTCATCATGACCATCATCAGGTGCTTGCAGTTCAGCGTCAGGGGGCATGGGCACATTTCTACGTACGCACATGTTGTGGAGCATGACACATGCCATGACCATCTTTGCAACCTTCTCATGGCGGTACAGGAGTGCCCCGCCAGACCTGCTGAGGCAGCGGAAACGAGTCTTCAGTAGGCCGAATGCCTGTTCAATGACTACACGGGTACGTGAGTGGGCATGGTTGTAGTCCTCCTCATGCTGGTCCCGTGGGTTCCGGACTGGTGTGAGGAGCCATCTCTTCAGTGGATACCCAGCATCACCTGTATGTGGACGATAAACGTATGATGTGGAATGCCATTGCTACGTACGCACACCCCCCCCCTTCCTGGCAGTTCATTGCCGCATCACATACCCCACATCATCATGCATGAAATGAGACTCACTGAGTAGCCAGGATCTGTTCCCTGCGTGTCGCTCCATGTAGCGTGGTATAGTAGAGTTCCTCAAGACCATAGAATCATGGGTTGATCCAGGGAATCTGGCACAACAATGTGTAATGATCCTGTTGGAGTCACACACCATTTGTACATTCAGGGAATGAAATTGTTTTCGGTTGCGGTACTGGGCCTCCATGGCATGTGGGACGACCAATTCCACATGGGTGCAGTCGATGGCACCAATGCAACCCGGTATGCCGGCAAGTGCATGGAATCCCACTTTTGTGTTGGTAATTTCCTGCTCCGAGCGTGGTAGAGAGATGTAGTCGTCTGCGTGCTGCAGGAGGGCATCGAGCACTTGCAATAGTGTCCGTGAGAACAGTGGCTGAGAAATGCCATGCAACTGTCCGACTGTGTGCTGGTAGGTGCCTGTGGCCAGGAAGTGTAGTACAGACACCACCTTCAGTAGGGGTGGGATGGCGGTTGGGCTATCTATCATGCTGACAAGGTCAGCCTGTGTCATGTCCAAAATGGCGGCTATGGTGTCCCGGTCCAAACGGTAGAGGGTGTGGATCTGCTCATCAGTGAGGTTGAACGGATGTGCTCGGAGGCGTGGGATTGCGGGCTGCCTGCGTGGTGGTAGTGGCTGTGCTGGCGGCCCTTGCTGGCCCTGCCTTGGCCTCCTCCTCCTCCTGCGTCTCCTCCGTGCGGCCGGTTGTAGTTGGTGTTCGTCTTCTTCTTGGAGTTGGAGTACTTGCAGTGCTATCAGGTCCCCCAGGGCCAACATCGCGAGTCCTGCCGGTAGCATTTCGGAGTGGGTGTGGTTGTGGGAGGAGACTGGGTGTGCAATTTATGTGTTTTCAGGCTGTATGGCCTCCACCTGTGGTGATTCATTCCACCTGTGCAAGCTGCTCTCCCCTTTGGCCGAGCACGTCCCGCACACAACGCTGCAATTCGAGGAATGGCATCTTGCTATTGCATTCATGTATTTGTACCCGATGGCCGTGTAACATTTGTTGATATGTACATTCGGCTATGGTCCCATTGTTTCACATACAATCTTTGCAGTCGCGAACAGACTTGTGATGGGTCAGTGGGACGTAGTACTCGAGTAACGGTGGGCCCTCATGCATCACTGTACCGAGTTGCACCGACGGGCGGGCCATCCCATTCGTGGGTGAAGGCAGTTGCCATTTTCACACACAGCCGCACTCGATGGATTAATTTGTGATTTCAAACGGCCACAGATGCCTTTTCGACGTGATGTTGCAAATGAGGAATTCGAAGGCCGGCGCTTTCGGTTTTCAGCTAGCGCCGGGGAGATGCCCACAGGTCTGACTGCAAATATAACGTTCTTTTGTTCGATGTCCTTGAGACAGCGGCCATGGCGAGGAAGCAATGATTGATATGAATAGTTTTGGATGCGCAATAGTGACGTGGCCGATGAGGCCGGACGTTCCCAAATACATGTAACTTCACAACACTGGAATTACGGGCTGGGGCACTGTGGATTTTGCAGGCTGCATAACGCACAGACTCAATGGAAATTTCGAATGTTTTGTGAGTAAATATTCAGGCGTTTTTATAACAGGATGAGGGAATGATGAATGGATGCATGGGCAGGTGATTTGATACAGGGTTTGCCATGTACAGGGCTTGTTGGAATCTATCCGCCTCCCCTGCGCTATGTGATGCAGGGCTGCCATAGTGGGACCATCGTCTATCTGGCCTTGTTGAGCCCTCCCTGTCTCGACGCGCCTTCAGACACTTGTGTCCATGCACGTTAACATTCCCATCTGATGGAATCTGTTTTGACAGACGCATGCACAGGTACACTCGTTTGTGATGGTGTTTACACCTCGATATACATAGTTATGAGTCGCAAGTGGTTTCGGGGTGGTGATGATCCTTTCGAGTGGGCTAGCATGCATATGACTGTGGATTTAGTGTGATCATTGAAGTGAGTTGTTCGAATGTAGTTCTGATGGCCATTCTGTTCTTTTTCTTTTCTTTTGGTTGACAGGTATCTCCTCCCCTTTTGCCACTGCCATCTGTATGCCACTCCTGCAGATGGCGTTTACTCCCGACACCTGCTGCTTCGTGTTAATCAGTGGAGCAGCATTACGATCTTATGGGACGATCGCCAATGGGCCACATGCCCTTACGCAGTACTAGTGGCTTGGAGCAACATTTCGGCCTTTCAGCTGGACTAGTGCCTCCCCATTGGGACGGCCCTGCGGTTCTGTGCGCTTCCATGTTGCCTTTTCGTACGTAAATGTGGCTCTGTGTAACATGATGGAACAGGGCGTCACACAAGTAGTAGCTGGTCATTCCTTGCGGATGCAGCCCACAATGGTGATATGTGTTTTGGAGTTCATGGACTAATGGCTGTATGGGCTTGGTGATTTAGTTGTGCATTAAATTTCTATTCTGATATGGGCCGTGTAGCGTTCTTCTTTGCGAGTGATGTGGCATATTCCTATTTGGGGAGCGATGTATTGTGAGGAGATCTGCATTGGGTTCCAGCTTCGGAGTTTAGTCGCGTGGTACTGTGCTGGGCGCGTTTGCCTACGGAGCCCAGTGAGGTCAGGGATGGGGGCTGCCATTATGACTGTTTGAATGTTGTCATGCTCAGGGGCGGGGGAATGGGTTTTGTGTAACAGATGCCGGTCAGCCAGGTGGACTGGTGGAATGTTGTGATTTTCGGAATATTGCTGATCACAGGTGCCTGTGTTTGCGTGCGTTTCTGGGGGGGGACTGTGGTCATGTCCATTGGAATGGCTTCTGTATTCGTGCCATCTGTGCCCTGCAGCTCCCATTGGCCCCTCTTGTGTTTCTTTTGTTCGTTGGCATGCATGGGTGACTTGTACATTTCACTGGTTGCATTGTGACTTCATTGCACCTACGGGGAGTTGTACTTTGTGGGCAGGGAGCGGTGTACAGGCACTCAGTGGGGCCGTTTACGGTTGATTCGCGATGCCGTACTTCTCACCATGGCGGATTGGTGCTTTCCGCCATGCTTGATGGCGTTAGGTACATGTCCGCTAGGGTCGGAATTCGCGTACCCTTGCGCCATGGTGGTATTTACGGTTTGGCATGGCGCGCGCGCGCGTACTTGGTGCAGTTAGCGTTGGCGTTCACTACGGTGTCGCTAATGGCTTCGTACTTTGCGGTGACGGGTCATAGTCGCACCGAGCGGTATTCGATGGCGGTATTGCATTTCCGCCATCGTTTTTCGGATTCCGCCAGGGTCGTAATGAGGGCCGCTGACTCCAACTCTAAGGAACTATTTAAGATACTAAAAAAGCTTGAAAGCCCCGTTACCCCCCTTGACACGCGCATTAAAGACAGCAAATGGTGCGCCAATATCCAGGCAGCATTACTGAATAAAATCACCCTGCTTCAATCTAAAATTACAGCCAAACAAATTAGCCTAAAATTGGACAATCACCCTCCAACCTCCACAGGGGCCTTCTCCCCTGACGTCCCAAACTGCAATCAATTTGCCTTCTCACCGCTCACCAGTGCGGAGGTAGAAAACATTATCCTGAGGATCAAACAATCCAACTGCTAGGGCGACCCCTGCCCTGCCTCAATTATTAAGTAATCCGCCCACGATCTGGCCCCTTTCATCACATCCTTCATCAACGCATCCTTTAAAACGGGTAACGTCCCTGACAACCTCAAGGATGCTTGGTTGATCCCCTTGCTAAAAAACCTTCCCTCGACCCCAGCATAACTACCAACTACCGACCCTGTGAAAACATAAAAATTGATATGAGGCTTGGAAGCCCAAAAGAAACACACCAACACAGGTTACAAAGGACATACAAGTGCTTTATTTAAAAGCTACAACAGTTACCAAAGTCAACGGACAAACAGATAGCTATTCGGCTCTCAGAGTAACGTAACGAACTTCAACGAAGGTTCGATGCATTAGTAGAGAGACCGTACATTGGAATATTTGGGTCTTTTATATGGTTTGTCCAGCCCTTGGCCAACCCTCTCGCGGGTTAACCATTCTTGCGATCAGGCCTAGGGTTCCTTGCCAGGTCAATCCTATAATGTATGCACTTTGATCAGTTTCGCTGATATAGTTGTTCATTTACACATAGGTCAGCAATAGGACAAGGTCTCAGTTCACGACCCCGACAAGTGGCCTGCAGGCATATTAATTATTTGTGTGTGAGGAGGTCACAATGGCCAGAATCTCACTCAGAATGTCATTCAGCCTCCATTTTGATGTTCAGGGTGACTTCCACATTTACAAGAGAACCTAAAATGGCGGCTAAATCCAAGATGGCGACTTACATTACTTTTCCTTAAGGTCAAGACCTTGCCGCGGAGTCTATTCACATGATATTTTAGACAACTTGGCGTAGGCCAATACACATTCAATTACTGCGACAGGAGGCATAATATTATTTCAATTCCAACAGATCCTCCTTTTGGCCTATGCCAAGTGCTAATATCATTTCTAATACTTTTGCAAATAACTCCATGCATTGTCATCCATACATCCCGAATCATTTTCTGTAATGTCTATAGCCATTAGGTTGTTCGTCAGAACCTCTTGTAACACGAACTCTTTAGATGCTGTATCTGGGGCATATATTCTGTGCCTTATTGTGCTCACTGCTTGGGCACAACATCCCCCTAGCATTCCACATATACTCGGAAGACATTGAAAACAGCAACAAAGGAATAGCAGGATCCCCAAAATAACCAGAATGACAGAAAGCACCTTCCAGCCCCAAGATCGTAAAGAATCCCAAAACCAAGTGCTAAGATTCCAATCTCCTACAGGGATATGCACTTCAGAACTAAGGATATGCAAGTTCTGTATTGCTTTAAAAATTGTCGGCAAGGAATCTGGTACGAAAACACAGCAAGCAGACCCCACCAATTTGCATACTCCACCTCGTTCTGCCAGAATGACATCTAATGCCATCCGATTTTGGAGTGCTACCAATCTTATTGCTTTTTGTTCTAGTGTCATATTGTAGAGTATGTCTGTGGTCCGGTTGATCGTTCTCTCCAGTACCCTTGCTAATCCCCTAATGTTCTCAGAGTTTGTTATCTGTCCCCAAAAGGGTACAACTGATTTTGCTATATCTCCCAATTCTTGCCCATGGGTATCTCCGTTCTCGTCCCGCCGTGGGCGAACCTTAGAAACCTCCAATGTACTAGCTACAAATACCCCAGGTAACAGGATTCTTAAATAACAGGTTCCCTGCCAATCCTTGGGCAACCAGGGAAATGCTAAACTACCACAAACAAAATAAACAGGCCCCCCTACATACAGAGGCCTGTTTTCTCCAGTCAAATTTACAATGTTCACACAACCTTCAAAATCTCCCATTGGCCGAGTGCCATTTCTTTGCACACAAAAGGGGACTGAATCAGGGCTATGATTTATAGAGTAGGAAAGAGGCACGGTGTCCTTATTGCCTATCGGAGCCATTTTAAAGGAAATTAGAGTTTGAAAGGGAAGAGATAGTTTATCAGACCGCCTAATAGAAGCGACGTTAGGTTTACTTCTATTTGCAAAAAGCGAGCATCCCAGGGGAGTCAATTCACGTTTCTCGAAATCATTCAAATTAGTTCCATCAAAGTTCCCTGAGATGCTATCATTCCAACGGCCAAAGAATAGTGCTCTAAGAGAGGCATAGCAAGCAGTCGTTAAAGGTAAAGGGTGAATATACCATCCTAGCCCCTTGTTCCCATGTTGCGGTAAATGAGTGCAAATCCAACAATTACTCTTATTAAAAATGGCATGCGTTGCATTCATTACTATCATTAAAGTGTTATTATGATACTTTTGTCTATGTTGGGAGTCTCTAGGGGACAGAGTGTGATGGTGTCCAGAGGGAGTCAAAGCAGTTGGTACAATTTCGATTGGTAGTAGAGGTTTTAGAGGATAAATCTCTTCAAAGTACCAAAATCCTACAGCAGTAATTACAAAAATACCAATTATCATTAACAAAATGCAGCAATACGTTTTCGGGGCCAAGGCACATTGTTCATTGTCCAAGTTGGTCACCCCCCTATTCACAAGTCCAGTACGGGGAGCAGCAGTGGAGGTGGCAGGCATTGCAGTTCCTCAATCGACGACCCCGATGTTCGTTGCTGGCGACACTAGGGTCGCGCGACTTCTTAGTCCTTCCCAACCCTAGCCAGCAGAATCCTTTTTTTTTCCTTTTGTTCAACAGAAACTTTCTTATACAAAAGAAAAACTTTAAACCACTTCTCTTTTCCAAATGCACGGAAAAACCTGTGCCGTAGTTCTATTTCCTTCGTCGAAGGTTGTACCTGGTGGTACCCAAGACTGTTTGATCCGAAAATAGGGTGTCGTCACTTCCTGAGGGAAGCGACGTATCAGAGGCGACGGAAGTCGCAGAACTTGAAACAGTGTTTTCCGGAAGTGATTTTTCAAGAGAGTGCAGAGACGAAATGGATTGTTCCCCAAGCTCCACGGGCTCAGAGAAATTCTCCGACGCACTCACAGCGCTGTTTGCTACTCCAAGATCAGAGACTGTAGCACCAGTGAGGGGTTCTGCTTCTTCTGTAACGTGTGGCGTCGGGTGAGGAAGTTTCTTGGCATGCGTCGCGTGGATCCAGTGTTTTTTTCTAGACACCCGCACTGCTGTCCGGGTGACCAACAACACCTGGTAGGGTCCCTTCCAACAAGGAGCGAGACAGGAAGACCTTTCGTAGGCCTTCACTATGACCCAACTTCCAGGCTGTATATCGGGTCCTGGGCCCGTGAACCGTACAGGTAAAGCTGAATAAACCTGGTGATAAATGAAATACAGGTTTTTAGTTTAGTCTACAAGCAATACATTTTCCACCTCTCTCAGGGCTTTAGGCTTTGGGAGACCCCAAATGTTAGCAGGCCTCCCCATCACTACCTCAAATGGAGAAAGCCCAGTCTTAGTTTGAGGTGTGGTACGCATAGCTAATAATACAATAGGTAAGGCATCTGGCCATTTCAGTTTGGTATCGGCACATGTTTTTGCAAGCTTATTCTTTAAGATACCATTATGTCTTTCCACCAACCCAGCACTTTGAGGATGTCTGGCTGAGTGAAATCGTTTCTCAATATGTAACGCTGTGCATATCTGCAAAATTACTGCTGCAACAAAATGAGGACCATTGTCCGACCAAATTACCCTTGGGAGCCCAAATCGAGGAAAGAATTCTTTTACCATAGTCTTTGCAGTGGTCATGGCAGTAGCATATTTAACGGGGAAAGCCTCGACCCATTTACTAAAAGCACAAATAATTATAAGAACATATTTTACACCGTTCCATCTCAATAAAATCAAAGTGAATGACCTCGAAGGGAACAGAAGGGGGCCCAAATCTTCCCCTTGGAGTTACTGTCCCCTTGCATACATTGTGCTGCAAGCAGATCATACAGTTCCGGACATGACATTGTGCAGTCTCCAGAATCTTGTTATTCACCCAAACTTGTTCCAACATTTTCGTGATCTGCTGAGCACACACATGTGTAGGACCGTGTGCCATCGTAACCATTGCCAGTACATATGAATCAGGGAGCAACCATTTTCCTTTAGATGTATCCACCCAACACCCATCATTATCTAGTTTCCCCACTCCTTCGGCCCACCTTTTAGATTCTGCTACTGTGGCATCAGTTTGAATATCTCGCACAGACCCAATACCTTCATCCATTACATAAGCATCTTTCATTTCCCTTAGAGCATACATGTCCATGCTAAGGTCTGTGGCAGTTTGCCTGGCTATCAGGTCCGCAAAAGCGTTCCCTTTTCCCACATCATCTATGACCTTACGATGTGCTGCACATTTCATGATCACTAACTGCCTAGGGAGCGGAGTGCCAAGAGCAATTGCACTATCAAGGGGCCATGCTGAATCTTGGTCCCATGTGAGGTCAGGAACCCTCTTTCCGACCAGAGCCTCCCAAAGTTGTGAGCCACACCAAAGGCATACTGGCTATCAGTATATATATTTACTATACGCCCTTCGGAGAGTTCACAAGCTCAGGTCAATGCTGTAATCTCTGCGGCCTGCGCGGAGTTATACGAAATTCTCTTAGTTTCAACAACTTTACTCAACGTAGTAACTGCGTAAGCAGCTGTAGATGTACCATCTGAAAGTTTGAAGCAGGAGCCATCACAAAACAGCTCCCCTTCTGCATTGTCCAAAGGAGTATCTATAAGATCTATCCTGCCCGTCGTTTCTTGTTCAGTGGTATACAGGCAGTCATGTAATTCTTCGTCACCGCAAACAGTGTTTTGCGGGAAAGGTAAGAGTTCAGCCGGATTAAGAACACAACACCTCTTAATTTGAATGTGAGGGGCAAACAGAATTAATTCATACCTTGTTAACCGTGCAGAGGTGAGGTGTTGCGTTTGGGTTTTGTTCAATAGGATATCTACAGAGTGAGGTACCATCAAAATCAAATCATGGCCTAGGACCATTCCCTCACTCTGTTTTACAGACGCGGCAGCAGCAGCGACAGCTCGCAAACATCTTGGCAAAGCGCATGCGACAGGATCAAGGGTGGAGGAGTAGAAGCCGTACGGCCTATTCTTCCCTCCGTGTTCCTGTGTTAACACAGCCAAAGCACATCCATCACATTCATGCACAAACAACACAAAGGCCTTGTCATAATTTGGAGTACCCAGAACCGGTGCAGAGCATAACGCGGTTTTGAGAAGCTCAAATGATCGTTGATGTTCCGATTTCCATGGCAGTGGCAGAGAAATCCCCTTCTTCGTCAAAGCCAACATCGGTTTTATCACTAGTGAAAAGTTCGGGATCCACAACCTACAGTAAGAAGCCATACCTATTAAGGCTCTGACTTCCTTCTGTGTATTTGGAACAGACATGCCAGAAATGTGTTTTATTCTTTCAGGTGTCAATCTTCTCCCCTCCTTTGACAGGAGGTAGCATAAATAGGCGACCTCCTGACAACAATATTGAAATTTTTTGAGCGAAGCTTTATGACCATTTTTAGCTAGATGAACAAGCAACAATACAGTGCCTTCTTTACAAGCACTTTCAGAGTCTGCAGCCAAAAGCAAATCATCGACATATTGAAGCAGTGTACAAGTAGGTGGCAATTCAAGGGTGTCGAGCTGCTCTTTCAAAGCTCTACTATAAATGCTTGGACTTTCAGTATACCCTTGAGGTGCCCTAGTAAATGTAAATGAACGTCCCCCCAAGGGGAACGCAAACAAATATCTACTTTCCTTATGTATAGGAATGCTAAAGAAAGCATTTTTTAAATCCACAACGCTGAAGTGTGTAGCCGTAGTAGGGATCATTGTCAATATCGTCGTTACATTAGGCACGATTGGAAATTGTGGGGCGACAACTCTGTTAATAGCGCGAAGATCAATTATGAACCGGTATGGGATTGCATTGTCGCCTTTCTTATGTACAGGCAAAATCGGACTGTTACACAAACTACCTGTAATCTCCTCGATCACCCCACGATGCACAAAATCGGAGACAATGCATTTCAAAGCACGCTCGCCCTCAACTGATATTTTATACTGCGGAATGCGTGGTAGTTTAACTCCATGTTTCAAAACTATTTTAATGTGCTCAATCTGTAGTACCCCGACATCATTGTCGTCAATCGCCCATAAACATTCCGGGACAATGCTAAACTCAGGAGGCAAAGGTCGAATCAGAAACTGAGAATTAGGAAGTTGCTGTGGTGAAACCGTCAGCCGTACTCCATCAGAGGAACAATGAATTACTGCATTCAATTTCTTTAACAAATTTAACCCCAGCAAATTCTCTCCACAGTTCAAAGTCAAAAGAAAAGGGCAATGGTCCGTAAAGGGACCCAAAGAAACAGACACTGGTGAAGAAACCGGACAGACAATTGGTATACCAGAAAACCCTATGGAAAAATGTGTTTGCCCTGACAGTGGAATGTTTGGAACCCGAGAATGATCAATGGAGCACTTCTGTGCTCCGGTGTCTATCAAAAACTGGTGTTTCCTATTCCCCACTAATAATTCAAAGTAGGGGCCTCTCTGATTAACGGGAATAGGTGAGGGTTCCAAACCCTGCTTTGTGCAGTCCTAATGAAATAGAGTATCGTCGGAAGGAAGCTCTTCGGAAAGGTTGGCAGCAGAAGGGTGATCAAATATGTTCCTCGAGTCCACACTTGAGGTCTGATTTTCCCGTGAAAAAGGTTGCTGAGGATCTTGCAAAAACTGTCCTCTATCAGGGCCCCCTGCTCCAGGGCGGCCCCTAGGTTGTCTACCCATACTCCCAAATGCACTGTTTGACCTTTGTCGAAGGACGGGGCACTGTGCTCGCCAATGACCTTCCTGGCGGCAATAAGCACATTGATTAATATTCACAGAACCCAAAGGAGCATTTCCTTTTGGGAGATACTGACCTCTGGTCTGTGTCGTGCCTCCTCTGGGGTTTCTAACAATTTGTTGTAATAATACTTTGGTTTTCAAATCTCCTTTCCTCTTTTCTATTTTCTCCTTCTCATTATTAACACGGTTCTCATAATACTGAGCCATGTGCAAAACTTCAGATTGAGATTTTGCCTGCCAAGCGCTCTCAGAGGACATTATCTGTGACTGGATGTCGGGCAACAATCCACGTACAAATTTGTCCACAAACAACCTTTTCCCAGACTCTGTACCCAAGTCCTGCCCACTGAAGTCAGAAAATACCTGCTCGAATCTGTTAAAGAATTCGGTGGCGCCTTCAGTTTTCCCTTGAACACAGGCTGTAAGCTTGTCCCAAATAATTATTTTCTCTGGAATTATAGTTTTTAATTTTGCGACAATTCTATCAGGCAAAGTAAGTATTACCTGAGGTGGTCTCTCACCTGCTGGTCTTTCCCCATCAACCCTAATCATATTAGCCCACGTATCTCCCAGCCCTGGCACATCGTCTATTGTCCGGACCTGCTTCCATACATCTACGGGTAGGAGTACAGGGAACAGCAAGTCAATATCGCTTAAGGTGAACACAGAGGACTGCAAGACGGACTCTATCTCTTTGTAAAACCCTGTCGGGTTTTTCCTGATATCGGGAACTGATTGTCTAATAGTGTTCACTTCCTTCCGTGAAAACGGGACGTGAACGAATTGCGATACATAATGCGCAGGGATATCCACAGCGGGTGCACCAGTCCCAGCGTTAGCGGGAATCTCAACCTTTGCGACGAAGGTCGGAGGAACCTCTCTCATAGGCAACTGAGATGTAGGTACCTCCGGCCGCTTACTAAGTAACAGAGCCAGGTCGAGCGCTAAGGCAGCCGAAGAAGTGTCGGGCAAAAAAGCCCTTTTACAAATCCCCAACAACTCTATGGGGCAACTAACCTTCTTTCTTAGACATTCTTCTTGCAGGTACTGTACCATTACCTGAATTACCTTTCTTTGCATTTCTACTGTATACTGACTATACGTGTCATATACTTCATCTGGTGGAATCGATGAATCCGAGATCCATCGAATCGCATCTTTGGTACAAATTCGTACTTCCTCAGGTGCCGATCTACGACACGTAGGAACCGTTTCTGTACATACATACTATCGTCTTCATCATCCTCATCTCGTGACTTTTCAAAGTCCTTCTTATACTCAAACAATCTTTCAACATGACCATATACTTTCTGCTCTGTGTCCCTCGAAAGTGCCAAAGCATTTAGATCTCTTACCCCTTGTGGAAGATCCGAATTTTGTAATCTACCCCACATCACACATAAATGAGTCCCCAAATCTTCGATAAAAACATTTTTCTCGGGAAAACTGTTCAAATTAGATAATGTGGAAAAAACATCAACTTGATCACCTTTCTCCATACAGTGCTTAGCCCATGCAAACAATTCCTGTTTCTTATCTACAGAAACAGTATTACGAGTGACAATCTTTGACCCCGCACCTTGATCAACTTCAGTCAATACGGAACCACTCGGGAGCGGAGGTGCAGGTAAATTTAATAAGGGTGCAACTATCGGCGCAGGAGGAAGGGGCGGTGCGATAGGTGGAGGAACAACAATTAGAGGAATAGGAACAATAGGTTGTGCAGGGGGAACAGGAATAACAGCAGGGACAACAGCAGGAATGGGCAGAGCGCCCAAGAAAGGATCATACGGAGGTGGCGCAGAGGCACCAGGCCTGCGTTCGTTTAACAATTTTTCAATAAATTCTTCAGAAACATGGAAATCTTTAGAGGGGTACATTTTCTGGATTCCGAATGAAAAAGCCCTATCCATATTTTTAACTGATTCTGAATGTTTTTCCTTATCAAATAACAACGCTTTTTCAGCATTTGTTGTATGACGGCGTGCATGTTTATCCCTACTTTTAAGCTGCTGTAATGCTTCTTTTTTCCAATTCTGCAAAACATCAAAGGCTGCAGGTCTAGCCTTCTTTTTTAGCAAGACCGATTCTAGGTATTCAATACGGGGGATCTCAAAACTGCCATTGATTGGCCACTGAAATTCGGAGGCATGTCTGGTCTGTCTGTGCCAAATATCATTAAATACTACACTACCAATGCCATTCTTACAGTACATAGTACATGCCGGCAACCCCTCCTGTGGTGCCGGACGGCTAAATTCCAAAGATTGTCGATCGCTGAGGAACAGAGCCCTAAAGCTACTAGACAATTTCCCAGGCATTTCACAAAAAATTGGTGTTACCTGGTCAATAATTGTGTCTGCAGATACAATACGCCAAATTCAAATTGTCAGGGTTAAATTAAGAGCTGGGACACGACTTCACCTGACCAAACCTAAGGAGGACCGTACGGTTTACGAAAGAACTTACCTAACATATTTTACCTTGTGTTTGGTGGTTTCGACAAATCAAAAAATGGACCCTCGTCAAGATGCAGTGTCAGACCACACGACTATCGTCCAAGGATCGATCGTGCAGCGCTGCCGAGGTATCGCGTCTCGTTCGGCGGGCCCGCAGTATCACACCGTCCGATCCCGGTTCGATAGTCTGCGTCAACCTTCAATGATCCGGCATCAATCTTGAGGGTCCCTATTCGGGCGCCAACTGTGAAAACATAAAAATTGATATGAGGCTGGGAAGCCCAAAAGAAACACACCAACACAGGTTACAAAGGACATACAAGTGCTTTATTTAAAAGCTACAACAGTTACCAAAGTCAATTGACAAACGGATAGCTATTCGGCTCTCAGAGTAACGTAACGAACTTCAACAAAGGTTCGATGCATTAGTAGAGAGACCGTACATTGGAAGCAACAACTTTACTCAACGTAGTAACTGCGTAAGCAGCTGTAGATGTACCATCTGAAAGTTTGAAGCAGGAGCCATCACAAAACAGCTCCCCTTCTGCATTGTCCAAAGGAGTATCTATAAGATCTATCCTGCCCGTCGTTTCTTGTTCAGTGGTATACAGGCAGTCATGTAATTCTTCGTCACCGCAAACAGTGTTTTGCGGGAAAGGTAAGAGTTCAGCCGGATTAAGAACACAACACCTCTTAATTTGAATGTGAGGGGCAAACAGAATTAATTCATACCTTGTTAACCGTGCAGAGGTGAGGTGTTGCGTTTGGGTTTTGTTCAATAGGATATCTACAGAGTGAGGTACCATCAAAATCAAATCATGGCCTAGGACCATTCCCTCACTCTGTTTTACAGACGCGGCAGCAGCAGCGACAGCTCACAAACATCTTGGCAAAGCGCATGCGACAGGATCAAGGGTGGAGGAGTAGTAGCCGTACGGCCTATTCTTCCCTCTGTGTTCCTGTGTTAACACAGCCAAAGCACATCCATCACATTCATGCACAAACAACACAAAGGCCTTGTCATAATTTGGAGTACCCAGAACCGGTGCAGAGCATAACGCGGTTTTGAGAAGCTCAAATGATCGTTGATGTTCCGATTTCCATGGCAGTGGCAGAGAAATCCCCTTCTTCGTCAAAGCCAACATCGGTTTTATCACTAGTGAAAAGTTCGGGATCCACAACCTACAGTAAGAAGCCATACCTATTAAGGCTCTGACTTCCTTCTGTGTATTTGGAACAGACATGCCAGAAATGTGTTTTACTCTTTCAGGCGTCAATCTTCTCCCCTCCTTTGACAGGAGGTAGCATAAATAGGCGACCTCCTGACAACAATATTGAAATTTTTTGAGCGAAGCTTTATGACCATTTTTAGCTAGATGAACAAGCAACAATACAGTGCCTTCTTTACAAGCACTTTCAGAGTCTGCAGCCAAAAGCAAATCATCGACATATTGAAGCAGTGTACAAGTAGGTGGCAATTCAAGGGTGTCGAGCTGCTCTTTCAAAGCTCTACTATAAATGCTTGGACTTTCAGTATACCCTTGAGGTGCCCTAGTAAATGTAAATGAACGTCCCCCCAAGGTGAACGCAAACAAATATCTACTTTCCTTATGTATAGGAATGCTAAAGAAAGCATTTTTTAAATCCACAACGCTGAAGTGTGTAGCCGTAGCAGGGATCATTGTCAATATCGTTGTTACATCAGGCAAGATTGGAAATTGTGGGGCGACAACTCTGTTAATAGCGCGAAGATCAATTATGAACCGGTATGGGATTGCATTGTCGCCTTTCTTATGTACAGGCAAAATCGGACTGTTACACAAACTACCTGTAATCTCCTCGATCACCCCACGATGCACAAAATCGGAGACAATGCATTTCAAAGCACGCTCGCCCTCAACTGATATTTTATACTGCGGAATGCGTGGTAGTTTAACTCCATGTTTCAAAACTATTTTAACGGGCTCAATCTGTAGTACCCCGACATCATTGTCGTCAATCGCCCATAAACATTCCGGGACAATGCTAAACTCAGGAGGCAAAGGTCGAATCAGAAACTGAGAATTAGGAAGTTGCTGTGGTGAAACCGTCAGCCGTACTCCATCAGAGGAACAATGAATTACTGCATTCAATTTCTTTAACAAATTTAACCCCAGCAAATTCTCTCCACAGTTCAAAGTCAAAAGAAAAGGGCAATGGTCCGTAAAGGGACCCAAAGAAACAGACACTGGTGAAGAAACCGGACAGACAATTGGTATACCAGAAAACCCTATGGAAAAATGTGTTTGCCCTGACAGTGGAATGTTTGGAACCCGAGAATGATCAATGGAGCACTTCTGTGCTCCGGTGTCTATCAAAAACTGGTGTTTCCTATTCCCCACTAATAATTCAACGTAGGGGCCTCTCTGATTAACGGGAATAGGTGAAGGTTCCAAACCCTGCTTTGTGCAGTCCTAATGAAATAGAGTATCGTCGGAAGGAAGCTCTTCGGAAAGGTAGGCAGCAGAAGGGTGATCAAATATGTTCCTCGAGTCCACACTCGAGGTCTGATTTTCCCGTGAAAAAGGTTGCTGAGGATCTTGCAAAAACTGTCCTCTATCAGGGCCCCCTGCTCCAGGGCGGCCCCTAGGTCGTCTACCCATACTCCCAAATGCACTGTTTGACCTTTGTCGAAGGACGGGGCACTGTGCTCGCCAATGACCTTCCTGGCGGCAATAAGCACATTGATTAATATTCACAGAACCCAAAGGAGCATTTCCTTTTGGGAGATACTGACCTCTGGTCTGTGTCGTGCCTCCTCTGGGGTTTCTAACAATTTGTTGTAATAATACTTTGTTTTTCAAATCTCCTTTCCTCTTTTCTATTTTCTCCCTCTCATTATTAACACGGTTCTCATAATACTGAGCCATGTGCAAAACTTCAGATTGAGATTTTGCCTGCCAAGCGCTCTCAGAGGACATTATCTGTGACCGGATGTCGGGCAACAATCCACGTACAAATTTGTCCACAAACAACCTTTTCCCAGACTCTGTACCCAAGTCCTGCCCACTGAAGTCAGAAAATACCTGCTCGAATCTGTTAAAGAATTCCGTGGCGCCTTCAGTTTTCCCTTGAACACAGGCTGTAAGCTTGTCCCAAATAATTCTTTTCTCTGGAATTATAGTTTTTAATTTTGCGACAATTCTATCAGGCAATGTAAGTATTACCTGAGGTGGTCTCTCACCTGCTGGTCTTTCCCCATAAACCCTAATCATATTAGCCCACGTATCTCCCAGCCCTGGCACATCGTCTATTGTCCGAACCTGCTTCCATACATCTACGGGTAGGAGTACAGGGAACAGCAAGTCAATATCGCTTAAGGTGAACACAGAGGACTGCAAGACGGACTCTATCTCTTTGTAAAACCCTGTCGGGTTTTTCCTGATATCGGGAACTGATTGTCTAATAGTGTTCACTTCCTTTCGTGAAAACGGGACGTGAACGAATTGCGATACATAATGCGCAGGGATATCCACAGCGGGTGCACCAGTCCCAGCGTTAGCGGGAATCTCAACCTTTGCGACGAAGGTCGGAGGAACCTCTCTCATAGGCAACTGAGATGTAGGTACCTCCGGCCGCTTACTAAGTAACAGAGCCAGGTCGAGCGCTAAGGCAGCCGAAGAAGTGTCGGGCAAAAAAGCCCTTTTAAAAATCCCCAACAACTCTATGGGGCAACTAACCTTCTTTCTTAGACATTCTTCTTGCAGGTACTGTACCATTACCTGAATTACCTTTCTTTGCATTTCTACTGTATACTGACTATACGTGTCATATACTTCATCTGGTGGAATCGATGAATCCGAGATCCATCGAATCGCATCTTTGGTACAAATTCGTACTTCCTCAGGTGCCGATCTACGACACGGAAGGAACCGTTTCTGTACATACATACTATCGTCTTCATCATCCTCATCTCGTGACTTTTCAAAGTCCTTCCTATACTCAAACAATCTTTCAATATGACCATATACTTTCTGCTCTGTGTCCCTCGAAAGTGCCAAAGCATTTAGATCTCTTACCCCTTGTGGAAGATCCGAATTTTGTAATCTACCCCACATCACACATAAATGAGTCCCCAAATCTTCGATAAAAACATTTTTCTCGGGAAAACTGTTCAAATTAGATAATGTGGAAAAAACATCAACTTGATCACCTTTCTCCATACAGTGCTTAGCCCATGCAAACAATTCCCGTTTCTTATCTACAGAAACAGTATTACGAGTGACAATCTTTGACCCCGCACCTTGATCAACTTCAGTCAATACGGAACCACTCGGGAGCGGAGGTGCAGGTAAATTTAATAAGGGTGCAACTATCGGCGCAGGAGGAAGGGGCGGTGCGATAGGTGGAGGAACAACAACTAGAGGAATAGGAACAATAGGTTGTGCAGGGGGAACAGGAATAACAGCAGGGACAACAGCAGGAATGGGCAGAGCGCCCAAGAAAGGATCATACGGAGGTGGCGCAGAGGCACCAGGCCTGCGTTCGTTTAAAAATTTTTCAATAAATTCTTCAGAAACATGGAAATCTTTAGAGGGGTACATTTTCTGGATTCCGAGTGAAAAAGCCCTATCCATATTTTTAACTGATTCTGAATGTTTTTCCTTATCAAATAACAACGCTTTTTCGGCATTTGTTGTATGACGGCGTGCATGTTTATCCCTACTTTTAAGCTGCTGTAATGCTTCTTTTTTCCAATTCTGCAAAACATCAAAGGCTGCAGGTCTAGCCTTCTTTTTTAGCAAGACCGATTCTAGGTATTCAATACGGGGGATCTCAAAACTGCCATTGATTGGCCACTGAAATTCGGAGGCATGTCTGGTCTGTCTGTGCCAAATATCATTAAATACTACACTACCAATGCCATTCTTACAGTACATAGTACATGCCGGCAACCCCTCCTGTGGTGCCGGACGGCTAAATTCCAAAGATTGTCGATCGCTGAGGAACAGAGCCCTAAAGCTACTAGACAATTTCCCAGGCATTTCACAAAAAATTGGTGTTACCTGGTCAATAATTGTGTTTGCAGATACAATACGCCAAATTCAAATTGTCAGGGTTAAATTAAGAGCCGGGTCACAACTGCACCTGACCAAACCTAAGGAGGACCGTACGGTTTACGAAAGAACTTACCTAACATATTTTAACTTGTGTTTGGTGGTTCCGACAAATCAAAAAATGGACCCTCGTCAAGATGCAGTGTCAGACCACACGACTATCGTCCAAGGATCGATCGTGCAGCGCTGCCGAGGTATCGCGTCTCGTTCGGTCGGGCCCGCAGTATCACACCGTCCGATCCCGGTTCGATAGTCTGCGTCAACCTTCAATGATCCGGCATCAATCTTGAGGGTCCCTATTCGGGCGCCAACTGTGAAAACATAAAAATTGATATGAGGCTGGGAAGCCCAAAAGAAACACACCAACACAGGTTACAAAGGACATACAAGTGCTTTATTTAAAAGCTACAACAGTTACCAAAGTCAATTGACAAACGGATAGCTATTCGGCTCTCAGAGTAACGTAACGAACTTCAACAAAGGTTCGATGCATTAGTAGATAGACCGTACATTGGAATATTTGGGTTTTTTATTTGGTTTGTCCAGCCCTTGGCCAACCCTCTTGCGGGTTAACCATTCTTGGGATCAGGCCTAGGGTTCCTTGCCAGGTCAATCCTATAACGTATGCACTTTGATCAGTTTCGCTGATATAGTTGTTCATTTACACATAGGTCAGCAATAGGACAAGGTCTCAGTTCGCCACCCCGACAAGTGGCCTGCAGGCATATTAATTATTCGTGCGTGCGGAGGACACAACGGCCAGAATCTCACTCAGAATGTCATTTGGCCTCCATTTTGATATTCAGGGTGACTTCCACATTTACAAGAGAACCTAAAATGGCGGCTAAATCCAAGATGGCGACTTACATTACTTTTCGTCAAGGTCAAGACCTTGCTGCGGAGTCTATTCACATGATATTTTAGACAACTTGGCATAGGCCAATACACATTCAATTACTGCGACAGGAGGCATAATATTATTTCAATTCCAACAACCCATCACCACTGTCCCGTTTCTGTTAAAAATCCTGGACCGTGCAGCATACCTGCAAATCCAAGAGCACTTGGAAGCCAACAATCTCCTAGGCCTCAGACAATCCGGCTTCCCCCCAGACACGGAATTGAGACAGCTCTACTAGACTTAAAACCCAGATCGAAGTATTAAAGGACAACGGAAAACTTGCCTTGTTACTTCTACTTGACCTCTCTGCGGCCTTCGATCTGGTCAATCACCAAATCCTATGCAAGCATCTTCACTCAGCCGCCCACTTCTCACCATCAGCTACCGCCTGGATCAAATTATTCTTGAGCAATAGATCTATGCGGGTCTTGTCTCAATCTGCAGCTGCAGATCCTTCCCCGATTCACTGCGGCGTCCCCCAGGGTTCTCGTGTGTCGCCAACGCTCTATAACGTATTTACAAAACCACTCTTTGATGTACTTGACTATATGGGTGTCTCCTATACGAACTACGCGGACCACACCCAGATACTCATTCCTATCACTGGTGACTACGTGGCAGACACTAAGGCCCTGAATGAGGTCTACCTGGTCACCCAAGCCTGGATGGCGCAACACCAGTTATGCCTCAACGATGACAAGACCGAGCTCCTCATCTTGGGCACTACGCAACGTCTCAGTAAACTTGAGCCATCCTACCGATCATTTATCATCGATGGCAACACCATCCATGTTTCGAAGGACACCAAAACTCTTGGCGTCTATCTTGACGCCACTCTATCACTAACCCGACAAACAAACGCAGTCAGATCCTCTTCAGCCTACACCTGCAAACTCATTACAGCCTGCAGGCCATTTCTGACTACACCCAACACTCTCACCTAAGCCAGAACTCTCATCATGGTCAAAATTGACTATGGGAGCGCCCTCTACCTTGGAACGAGCCAAGAGAACTTGAACAAACTGCAAATTACCCAAAATAACAATATCAGAGCAGCCCTAAACATCCCTCGAAACCATCACATCTCGGAATCCAGATCCAACCTACACTGGCTACCGGTCAAACAGAGAATTTCACTGAAAGTCTTAGGCCTCACCCACAAATGCCTAGCTAACCAAGCCCCACCATATCTTTGCAGCCGGCTTTCCCGACACGCGCCTACCCGCCCGCAAAGAACGGCTCAGACCCACTGCCTAACCATTCCCGGGTTCAAACTCCAAAAGGCGGGTGGATCTAGTTTCCCCGTCCTAACCTCTAAGCTTTGGAATGCTCTCCCTCTCACCATTCGTGCTGAGGAAAGCTTTAATGCCTTCAAATCTAAAACCAAATCCTTGCTCTTTAACCGGCCATGATGCCCAGACCCACATCGGCAAACGCTTGCCCCAAGCTACGTCTGTATATTTGTATATATTGCTTGTATGCCCTGATTACTCTGTACTGTAAATTTGTTGAATATATGTAACTGTTTGCTTATGTAACCATGTCTAAGTTGCGCCCTGATGCCTCCAGGCCTGATGGTGCGTGTTACAAATAAAACAAATACAAAATACAAATAGTGATATGCGGCCATAGAACAAAATAGGAAGGTTGTTCCACAATTTTAGTTTAGTTTCCAGTTGAAGCATGTATGGTTCGTAAATGGATGAGTAAAGTGTCTGACAGTCAGTAGCTACAACCACTCCTAGGTAACGGGCTGAAATTGGGGACCACCGGAAACACAATATGGATCTCATGTGTGCCGATCGGTGGGTGAGTGGTATCATTTTGGATTTAGAAGTGTTGATCTTGTAGCCAGAATACCTGGAAAATGTCTTTCATAATGGGGGCCAGGTTGACCTCAGGGTCCCTGATGTATGATAGGGTATCATTGGCATATAATGAATTCAGTTGTGGAGGGCCTTTTATCCTTACTCCCCTATTTGAGTGGTTCTGTCGTATCAGTGCTGTCATAAATTCAATAGTGAAAGCAGATAAAAGGGGTAAGGGGGCATCCCTGCTGTGTGCCTCTGCATAGGGGGAACCTGGATGAAAAGGTGTGTTTTGTTCTGACCATAGTGGTAGGGTTGTTGTACAATAGGTCAATATAGCTTGGGAATTGAGAGCCAAACCAGAACTGACCAAGAACAGTGAACATTTACTTCCAGGATACCGAATCAAATGCTTTCTCTGTGTCAAGAGAGGCTGCAATTACTTTGGCCTTGTGGTCTAATTGGGAGATGATGGTGAATAGCCTGCACACATTTAGGCAAGTGGATCTGTTGGGGATAAAGCGTGCTTGGTCAGGATGTACCAGGTAATTCATGTGGGGCATTAATCGATTCTCAATGGCCTTGGCAAAAATGTTGGTGTCCAAATTGATTAGGGAGAGCAGATGGTAGGATGAGGCCGCCTGCATTTTTTTTATAGGTTTAAGCGGCACTGAGATAACTGCCTCCCACAATGAAGGGGGGAGAGTTCCAAGCGAGATAGCCTCCTCCCATACTGCCCAGAGTTTAGGGGCGGGTTCTGTTAAGCAGCATTTGTAGAGATCTATGGCCAGGCCGTCCGGAACCCGGGGCCTTCCCTGCAGTGAGGTCTTTGATTGCTTGCCCTATCTCCTCAACAGTCAATGGTGTTCCCAGTGCGTTACAGGATGCGGGTGAGAGCCTGGGGAATGGAACCGAATCAATATATGGGATGAGGGCACTCTCCGAAACAGTATAAGCATTAGCATACAATGATGAGTAAAATTCAATAAACACCTCATTAATTGCCTTTCCACCACACAGGTCTCCACCCCAACCACAAACACTGGTAATTTTTTGCATGTAATTTTCAGATTTAACCAGTCCAGCCAGCGATGTATAGGATTTGTCCCCCTTCCCATATCTTCTGGCCCTTTACTGGAGTGGTAATGTATAGGATCTTACGATCTGCTAGCCTGTGGAATTCATCCAGTTGTGAATGAATCAGGGCAAGTGTTGACTCTTCAGGAGCTATTGTATATGCGTTCTCAAGTGTCAAAATTGGGTGTTGGTCCGAAATAGGTTGTGGCGTATGGTGTAAAGAGAACCATGAGTCAGGGACAGTATATAGTCATGTATCCAAACCTTGAAGGATTCCCATACCATGGACAGGGAGCCCACCGGCCCCATATTACATATGAAGAACTCCCATATCTCCACTGGCAGGGGGTTGAGTAATGTAATGTCATGCAGAAGAGCGGGGGGCATTATCCACTGTTCCACAATCGGGGACTATGATCTTGCCGTGTCGTCGTATCTCAAGTAGCACGGGGGAGTGATCCGAGATAGTGCAGGGGAAGATGAAGCAGTCTGTTGTGAGTGGGACACAGTCTGGGGTGAATAACCAGTCGTCTATGCGTGAATCTGAGTCATGAACCAAGGAGTAGAAGGTATACTCCTCTTCACGTGGGTGTATCTCACGCCAGGCGTCAATAAGGGGCAGGTAGTTCATGCACTGAAGGATAGTGTGGGCGGACTTGGTCTGAGTACGGGGAGTCTTGGAGGTTCTGCCCAGCAGTGGGTTGAGTATAGTATTGAAATCCCCACCCTACATTAATCCGAAGTTGTCTAGATGGGATATTAGTTCGACTATCTTGAGACAGAAATCAGGGTTGTCAATGTTTGGACCATAACTATTGATGAGAACAGTTGAAGGTCGACCCAGGTTCCCCCAGACAATACCATACCTTCCCAGTTGTCCACCAGTTGATTTAGTAATCTGTAAACCTAGGCCATGTTGAATAAGAGTAAAACACCTCTAGCTTGTGACAAATAATCCGTACCAATCCTTTGAGGGCTCCAACAGTGGGCAGATGAGTCAACCACTTTGGCTAGATTTTGAGTCTCTTGTAGCATCAAGATCTATATGTTGTGTCTTTTGACATATGGCACTATTTTCCATGCGTTGCAAATACCACCATGTCCAGCAGATCCATGTGATAACTAGCAAAAGAGAATAATTCATGTTTAACTGTCAGTTTTTATATTTTTCAACCACTCAATCCCCTCCCCCACATTCCCCTCCCCACCGTCTCCGAAACTTGACTTTGTATACGCTTCCCTGAACAACCCTTTCTTAAGCAGTGGGAGGCAAATTACAAGCCCAACCAAGAACATTGGAACATTTGAATATCTTGATCTGCACTTTGGAGTTAGATCGAACATAAAGGACCTTCCGAAAATATCCTTAAAAGTTTTGTCACAAAGGATCAAAAGCGGGAACGTGCAGGACGTGTAGGATACTTGAAGATTTAAAGTCAGCCAATGCCAGGCGGCATCAGAATGTTCTGCATGGTGAAAGATGCTGCGTCTTCCAGTGATTCCAAGAAGTGGGCTCTACCAGCATGTTGTATCCTGAGCTTGGCTGGGAACATTATTGCGTATGGGATTTTTCTCTCTGGAAGGGCCTGCTTGACTTGGTCAAAATTACACCTGGCACCCTGGACTTCGGTCGAGAAGACCAGACAAATGTGGATTCTGGTCGAGTCATATTGTAGGGAGCCTTTTTTGCGTGACAGCTGGAGGATCAGGTCTGGATCCTGATAGTTGAGTAGATGGGCTATGATTATACATGGCCGAGCTTGCATGGTGGGGCCACGGATGAGTGTGCCCTTTCCACTAGTAACTTGGCAGAGAACTGTGATTCTCAAAATAGAGAGCATAGGGCGTCTTGCATAAAGGTTCCATGGGGACATTTAGGGTTCCCTCTGTCATGCCCAGCACCCTAATATTGTTATGGTGTGACCTCGACTCCAAGTCTTCACACTTTACACCAACAACTTTAAGGTATTTTTTGATATCCTCAATGTCCTTATCATGCATTGTGACTGTGTCTTCAACGTCCCCCACCAGGTTCTCAGCTGTGGTAATCCGTCTGCTTTCTTTCTGAAAATCTGCTCTCAGCGAGGGTATGGTAGCGCCAATGTCATCTGGTTTGTCATTCACTGCAGCAAACCCGGCCTGGTCATAACTGTTGCGCCCGAGAAAGGGGCTTGTGAGCAGAAAGGGTTTTCATCTGGCTGTGGCAGCATGGCAGATGCGTCCATATGGTCCTTTTTCACTCCCTTGGGGCCTCCACTGATCATATCTAGAGTGAGAGCTGGTAATCGGGCAGGTCAGCATGATTGCCAGTGAGATTGGTGTGCAGTTTATGGCCTTGGTAATATTCCCAGGGTCGTGTGTTAGCAGCCTCTTGTCAGCGGGTCCAGAGCCAGGCAGCAAGTGTTCAGGTACAGCAGCCCCATTGATATTACGTTCCAGCCTGGGGACCGCACTTGTTTTGGTGCCTATGCACCTTCACCATGCCTCCTTCAGCAGGCAGCGGTTAGAGCGTTATCCCGGCTGCTAGCCGAGGAAGAATGGAGGCGGTGCCCAGTGTTGCGTAGGCAGTGTGGTCCTTTGACTCAGAGATTCCCTGGAGAGTTGCCCTCCCATTCCGGGCAAACGAGTAATAGTCCTCTCCAGGGTCTCGGCACGGCATTGCAGCACCGCCGTCACATCGGATCCTCTCCTCACCCTAAACGCTCTTCATTTCAGTACAGTTGCAATGTGAGAAGGAGTCCGAGCCAGATTTAACTTTGTTTAAGGGGACGAGGTGCGCTGAAAGTTGGACGTCTGTATGTCTGTGTTTTCTGATGTCTGCTAGTAAAAGTTTGAGATGTTTTGGTCTTTATGAGCAGGATTGTGTGTTCAGGATATTGGCGAGTGTGAGATCGCAGGTTAAGCTGCCATTCTGTAAGGGATTTCAATCAGGCACACACCCAAGTCTCGCCTAGCATGTAGGGTGCGAATTAAACCCTTATTTGTTTTTGTCTATACGTTCAATATTCTGAATGATATACCACTCATATCACACCCTTCTCAAAAAAAACCCAGGTCACACTGAACCAGGAATCAGGCTAGTTTGCCAAGGTCAATATTTATTTATTTATTTAATATTCAAATCACACATAGGTTTACTATAGATAGGTATATGGGGCAGCAATCACCCAAAGGGTGACAATACAATTCAGAAATATAAGTCAAGCTATTTAATTCAATTATAAGGATGCAAAATAGAAAACTCAGGGAAAAAGAACAGTCTTGTTTTGCACACAGATAAAGTTTAGGTTAATGTTCCCCCTGCAAAGTGTTGTTTAAATACAAATGAGTAATCCTACACCAATGTGAGTAATCAGCAGGTTTTCAGGACTGAAAAATGCTGCCTAGAGTTACCGCCTTACCGCCTGGGTCGTAATGAGGCCCATGTGTTGTCAGATGTCCCTATTTATCCTGTCAAATGACATCACCAAATGGGTGTATGTGCCGGCTTAACTAACCCTGCCCCTGTGAAATGGGATTGGATCAGAGCCTCATCTCTGCCTTGCATCCAGGTTATTGGATCAAAGACAGATGATGTCAGGTTTATGATTTGATTTTTACAATACTTAGAAACCTCCCCCAGCCACTAGTATCAAAATCGAATTTTGTTCTAAATACATATTTATACATTTGTAACCTCTACAAAAATCACATACAAGGATTACATATTTTATGGAGCATCTGTTCATCAAATTCCCACAGATGCGAGACCTTGTTTCACCTTTCTGCAGCATTTTGTCCATTTTGCCATGAAAACTTTTTTCCAAGATTTCTCCAAATTTCCACAAATATGTGTGTGCAAAATGTAACAATTCTAGCACAAATACAGTTCTAATAAAACTACGTATCTTGCCATTCCTGTTCAGAATATGCTACGCAGTTCCACCAACTTTTCAAATTTAGAGCCAAAAATTAGATTAACAAATCTGCCCATTTTATATTTTTCACCACTTCCGATAGCGAGATATAAATCTCTAAAAAATGTTCATTACATATTCTTTAGCAGCAAATGGTCAGCCTTTCGTCTGTCTCTGGAGGCAAGGAGTAGCCCCCACCTTTGGGATTTCCTTCTGCAAGCCTAGTTTATGACCTCTTCACACGTCCATTTCCTGGCCTGGAGAATCTGCCATTGTTCAGTCCCTGGCACCAGACGCAAGTCTGGCATACCCCAGCATTATCACGTGTCACTGAACATCTGCAGAGAGCAATGCCCTCCCCTTAGGTGGAAACTGGTTTTTCAACCCCTTGCAGGCCCAGCCAGCCTAGGTTAATTCTTAATTTCTTGACCCGAAATCCAGCATAAAACAAACTTGTTGCATCAGATAACATATATAATTTACATCTTAGATGTAAACCTGTGGGATCAAAACAACTGAGATCTGTGTTCCTTTCAGCAACAGTCCTTTTACATTTGTTAATCCGGCAGACCTTTAGTTTAGACAACATTAAAGTTTAATCAGGAGAGCCCATTTGACAGGTGCTGGCACTCACAGGTAGCCCAGTGTTGCTGCACAAAGATTTTTTTGACAGAAGTTGTCATTCATAGGCAATCCAGTTTTGCTGAGAAGGTGTTTTGCTCTTAACATTTCAGGACCGTATAAATTCACAGTGCTTCATTAGATTAAATTAATTTTACCACCAAGCACAATTTTGAGTGTTGGAAATTGTTATTTGCAGGCATTTTGAAGTTTCAGCAGCAAAGTAAATGTTATTTACAGGCACATTTTGGAGTTTGACTTGCAAAGCGCTGCTTCTCCCTGTGCACTCTATGTTTACTTGTCATGGAGCCCACTGGCACTTTTTTTGCAGCATGTGCTCTGTTCCACCACACATGCACCATGGGTGGCAGGTTGTGCAGCCATCTTTTTGTGTGTTGAAAAAAGCGGTTTTGGAGGTTTTGAGCGCACAAGGATTTTGCAGCCATGTTACTGTTTCTCGCACCATAGATAGCAGAGTGAGGCTGCATAGTATAGCAGAGTGGGTCAATACATCCCACAATTCCTGTCGGCACTCAACAGAGCCGCCTTTTTCTACAGACTGCCCCTGACAGGCAAACCCACATAGTCACAACGCCAACAGTGGCTACCATGTCAATGCGAAACTCATGCTGACACAACACCCAGCTTGTCACTCGTCCGCAGGTGCCTGTAAATATTCTCTCTGTATCGCCTATGAGCCTACTCAGATTAGAACACAAGGACTCGCTCTTATGCTCACCTACCTGCGGTCCCCCTTCTCTCTCCCTTTTTTGCCTGTAACTCACCCGAGGGATGACTTATTTCCAGCTCTACCCCGCATCACGAGTGTCTCGTGTAAGAAAAGAACTGCACGTGGGATGTTAACGGCATGGACAAGCCTCTTCTTTCCCTCATCCCTCAATCGTAAGGTGAGAACTGACAGCAGGGGCATACATTTTTCTGTCTACTATGTGGAGATTCCATCTGTTTAATTAAAATGTTAATTATGACTATGGTGATGGTGCATCCCTTTCTTTCTCTTACCTTTTGTTAAGGTGATGTTTGGTGGAATACCCAATGCACACTCTGGGCCTGGGGGTTTTGCCCTTTTAGACACTTCTACACTGGCCACACTTGCCTATCTTTCCAAATTGGCTTCCTAATTTGCTGACTCTTGATATATCCTTTCTATCTCTTTTGGTCCTCAGGGGTTGCTGCACTCTGTTCGGTCCCGACGAAGGCTGTACATGGATGTTTTCTGCCACCGAAACGTAAAGCCCACTTGGAAGCTTATATGACACACAGGAATGAGGCTCTATAATTAATTGTATATGTAACTGTAGCATTTGGTAGACCCCTGACTCATTATTAGGTGCTCAAAGATAGAATTTAAGGTCTTCTTTGAAACCTGCCAGAGAATAAGGACTGTGATATTGAGATACCACTTATAAACTTATCAGCAGTTGCGTCTTTCTATATATTTCCGCCCTTTTACTTTACCTTTTTTCTTTCTCTTTTTCTTGAATTAAGTACAAAGAACCAATCATGCGCAAATGTATATTGTGTATGTTTTATTGGACGCATGTATTATTTATTTGAATTGTTATGTTTGATGATCATTGTGTTGGTGATTGGACATGAAAGTTATTTTACTTTTTGTAAATAAAATAAAATACAATACGTGAGAATTACAGGTTTTCAAAAAAGCAAATTCATCTGTTGCCTATGTTTTTTGAACACATTAGTTTCATTCTGGAGTCAAATTGTCCCTGATATTATTGTGGTCGTTTCTAGCAGGTTGGCATTAAATGCACCACCCTCCATTATATATAACAAAAACACTTTACATTTTTCCTGGCTGGGCACCTTTTCTTTGTTTTCTACAATAGCAATACATGCAATAAAAAAGAAAAATACCAAATACCATACAAAACAGCTTTTCCATATGAAGTGCATTCACCCTCATGTACAATAAACTTCAAACAAATGAAAAAATTCACAAAGAAGAAATAATAAATAGAACAAAGCAGCTTAGTTCTTTTTTGCACCGCTGGACTTTAGCCATAAGTGGGCGGGATGTATAGCTCCTCAAACTGGCATACCTTTCATTAAATTCATCCAAATATTCCACTTAGTCTAATCATCTGAACGTTTAGTGATTCTAGGTTTGTATGGGGAGGTTCACCCAGGCTAATTTGCATGAGTGACCTATTGCCCTTTGAACTAGAATCTGTAATGTGAATCCGGAATGGACACAAAGTGAAATTAGAAAAAATCTTTCTGTTCAAAACATTGGTTATGTATTTGATTCCAGCATGGGTTGAATACTGTTAGGAATGCCATACAGCATGGAAGAATGAATGGAGACTTTGTAAACATAAAAAATAGCTTTTATCATTTGACAGAGCTATGTGTCAGCCATTGGCTTGAGCTTGATCACTGCTTTGAAACATATATTTTGAGAGAATGGGGGTCATTACGAGGTTGCCGGTCCAGAAGGAATGGTACTGGTAAGCTTGCCGGTACCGTTGTTTCCGGACCGGCAAACCACGAGCTCTGCAAGCAGGTGCCTTTTTGCCCACCTGGTCTGACATGGCGGGCGGAATGGGACCCACTCGCAAACCTTGACGGATGCACCAGCAGCATTCATGAATGGTTCCAGTGCATCCGACCTCCCCATTCCCAGTGAGGTCAATGGGACTCGAATTGGAACGTGGAGCAATATTTTCCGGCGCTCAGCAATGAGGAATTACCGGAACCGCTGGGGCTTTAATGCCCTGGTAAGTCCCCATTGACAGGTGCCGGAAAATAAATTACTCTGGCAGAAGCCGTGCCGTTTTTACCAGCACGGCTACCGCTGGACTCATGATGAGGCCATGTGTTTCTCTGAAAGCCTTTGTTGTATGTGTAACATTCTGTGATATATTTAAAATACTCGTTTAGAGGTATTTTTAAATGGTAGGAGATTCTGTCAGACTTTGGTTACAAGGTTGCAGTTATGAACGTCTCATTTAAAAATATTAAATTGGCATTTTGTGTTGTTTGTGGGTGAATAATATCTCATTACACTCCAGCCAAACAGATGTTTGCTTTAAGTAAGTCCTGTATTGACCACACACCACATAACCTGGATGGTAATTGCAACCTAAAGCCGTGAATGTTTTCCCACCATAAGACACTGGACCCCCTTATCAGTGTGCTGGTAATTCAGCAGTAAATGAACTTAAATACTGCCAAACTCGATTACTTTTATCAACCACTTAGTTCCGTGGAGTTACCATGGGTTTATAACTGGTCATAGGTTGGTGTAATTCCCTATTTATGGAGTTCATGTGACTCTTTGGGGATGTTTGGGTGATTTAATGCGAGTGGAATTACTACATGGTAAATCCACTGATTAGGGGAGGGAAAGTGAAGGGGTTACCTACAGCAACAAGCTGGAGGAGAATGTTCCACTCTTTTATAAGTTTGGTGGCATCCCAGTGGTAAATCTGCTGAGATACCACTAAATGGAATTACTGTTACTGCCAGGATTACAAGTGCTGGTGGTGGTGTTAGTCCCCTTTTATTTGGAGTCCAGAGGAGTCCATGGGGCATTTTGGCAGAATTACCTCAACAGTAATTCCACAAATGTTATTCCTCCAACTTTCCACCCAACTCATAGTTGGGTGGTGCCGTAAAGCCGTGGTATAGGGTAATACTGCCACATTTAACCCACACCGCCCAATTCATACCAAGGTCCAATATTGTGTGGTCATTCTAACAATGATAAATTCATCAAAAACTATAATTTGGCAGTGTGGGAAAAATTGTGGTAATTCTGTTGCCATCAAAACAAAGTGGTGGAAAAGAATTACCACCACATTTTTCCTGCACTGCCAAACCTATAATGAGGCCCACTCTCCCATAAGGGATGGGCAATTGAAGAGGCCGATTTACAGCAACATAAGCATAACAAATTACCACCGTGCTGTTTATTTTAATTTTAAAGGACCACCATGTTTACAGTCGGATAATCCTTGCTTATATGGGTGTTTTGTTTTCTTTAAAAGTCTAGAAAGAAATGTATTTTCCAATTTCTCGTTCGATAGTATTTTTTTAAAAGTTTACAACGTCTATGTACTCTACATAGAACGGGTTCAGGTCAGCATTGACCTGCTTTACATAAAGGTTGTGAATTTATTGAACTGCTAGGGTAAAAAAAGAAAAAATAGTACAATGCAACTTATACTTTCTTTGAAACATTCACAGCCTACATCCAAAAGAGCTAGATCGATACTAAGACTGAGTGTTAGTAAAATAGTGATCTTTGATGAGTAAGAAACACACGGTTGTGCATGAAATCTTGTTGGTTTCACGGAATTCGTCACATTGGTGATGACAAAAATAATTTCATCTTGTTTGGGGCATAGCTGTAAGTCAAGCACTCAGCCCATTGCCTTATTTATTCAAATGTCATACGCATACAGAATACGTGTCAGAAAGAGTCTGCACTTTAAGGAAAGTGGCAACACACTCTACAAACACACTGACACCACCAGTTTATTAAAGCATACAATGGCTTGCTGGTGCATAGGTAATGTCAAGTCATGGCCATTTTCTCACTCCATACATCTAGAAAATGCGCTGCTTTTAATTATGAGGTTCGTTGGCATTACATTTTGTAGAGTTCACTAACATATTCATTCACATGTCGAGTTTTCTGAATTGATTTAGAATTCTCAGACAACACACTACTTCTGATGTGTTTAGAGTCAATGACCGGACACATATTTGAAAATTGCTCTTAGTAGTCAAGCCAGAGATTGCTATATTCTATGCTTTCTAAAGTATTAATGGTATTGTATACCACCCTTATGCCACTTCTGGTGATCTCATTCTGCATTGCTCTGTAAGAAAAAAGGAGATAATTAGTGGCACACTGGCATAGACAGTTGTGGAATCTGTGGTGTTAATGGGTGCAGATTGTAAGTACGGGTACACCTGTGCCATCTGTCTTCCAATGGGTTAGGTGGTGAGAGCTAGACATATGTAATCCATAGGGAAAGATCCAAACTCTTACAGAGGACAACACTTTAGTTCTGGTTTTCCACTGATGTGGGAGAGTGTGAAATGGCTGAAGTTGGGAATTTAGTCAAACTTGATTTGTAATGATGTGCTAATGGATAGACCTTTTTTGGCCATTTCTAGGGGACTTGTTTGTATAGAGTAAGTTAGTAGGAGATCTTAGAGGGGAGTTGGTTAGCAGGAGAAAGAGTAGAGAAGGTCCTACAATGTAAAACAAAATGGAACCCTGCACAGGTAACGCTAGACTCTTCAGACCCGTCCCATTTCACTAGCTCACGTTGTCACTATAAATCCCCACTCTCTCACTTTCTCTCTCTCTCCTGCACACACACATTCTAAACTCCTCTGAAAAATGTTCCCATACCTGGACTCCGGTCCCCAAGGGCGTTCAAACTACAGCGTGTTGGGACCATACCAATGGTGAAAGGCCCTATACAAATGATGATGATGATACAATATCCCATATTTTAAACCCAGTGTTGCCTTTGATTGATGTGAAATAAAGGAGGGCTCCAAATACAATGACATTGTCTGGTTTCTCTGGCTGCACATCCATGGAGAAACCAATAGGTGACTATTTGGGAGCATTGGGAGAGAGGGCACATGCCTTGCAAGACACTTGTGCCGAATGCCTAGTTTTACCACATGTTCCAGTGTTATTTCTCTTTGTCCACCACACCCACCTTCTGATCACAATTGACAGCTCTTCGCATGGCATATGCAGTCTGACATTAGAAAGCCTCACCTTGTAATACATATTGAGGATGTCAGACCACTCCTCACACACACAATCTGCCATTAAAAGCTCTCTTCTTCCAAACTCACTTGCAAATGTTTCCTGACAGCTGAAGACTGCTCCTGACATACATGGTACGCCATTATAAGCCCTGCCTATTTTTGCCAGCCCTCTAGTCCTGTCATATTGATGCTGGCATACGTAGTCCAACTCAGGACACCACATTTTAGATCCCTTTTATGATCAAGTTTTGTGTGTTTGTGTGTATGTGTGTGTTTGTGACTAGGTCCACAGCTAACTTTTCCTTTTTTCCTTTTGCCATGCTAGCCAAACCCAATACATTGAAGGCCAAAAAACACTTTCTTTCAGGAGACATCTCATGTCTTTGTTTTTGTTGCCAATTGCTCATCCATCCTGAAATCTCTGTTGGCCTAGGGTTATGACCTCCCAGCCATACTATTAGTGTTACTGCCTGCCAAAATACCCCACTAATATGGACACTATTCCACTGATGTTCTATGGTTCATCTGCATTCTCCAACCGGTTTCCAGTTTTATTCTGTTGCCTCCTTCTCATTGCTGAGAAGGGTATTGTCATGCTCCAGCTCCTGGATTGCTCTGAAATTGGTTCTTGTGTGAAGGCAGTAAAGTCCATTCCTAGCAAACATGTTTTCCACAATACCATTCTATATATCAAGTGTTTGGACTACTTCCATCTTTAGTTGAATTAAGACTATTATTAGGATAGAGGCGATTGTAAGGCAAGACCTCCAGACAACCAGACAATACACGCCTCTAAGGAAAAAGGCTCAGTTCGCCTCCTTGCAAGGAGAACACAATTCATTTTGTATACAAAAAGGAAAAAGGATCTCGTAGAACTAAAACACAGTGGGCCTCATTACAGCTCAGGCGGTAAGGGTTTTACGGCGGCGTAAACAGCGCCGACCCTTACCGCCTGGGTACGAGGTCCCTTAGCGCCATGGCGGACTTAACACCTGCTTTTAGCAGGTGTTAAAATCCATGGCGCTAAGGGACCATGGAGTTAATTACGCCACCGTAATTTATGGTGGCGTAATTAACGCCTTCCCCACTCCCATTATGCCCTATGGGGAAAAATGGGAATGGGGAAGGGTAAATGGGAAAATGGGGATTTACCGCCCCGCCAAGGTTGGAATGGGGCGGTAAACCCGCCAACCACCATGGCGTAAACATAGTTTACGCCATTGTGGTAAAGTCACGGCCCAGGCGGTAACTTACCGCCTGGGTCGTAATGAGGCCCCATGTGTTACTGCAAAGCAAACACAAGGTTTTAAGGAAAATAATCGCCACTTGTGATGCAAACAATATACAGCATTAATCCCACAACCTTATTGACTACCACCTTTATACATACTACCAGTCCACTATACTCTCTTGACCGATTGGCCACATCTTAATCTGCCCTGCCAATAAAACACATGGTTGCCCTACTCCATCTCCTTGGGTCACAGCTAGATTGGCTGATTATCTGGAATGTTTCCCGCCCCAATTGCCTAATCACATGGTGTGCACCTGGTCATTAAAATGCGTTCAGTGGAAATCTTTTGGGGTCACATGTTGTTCTTCTCTTGATACCATTCATCCGCCATGCCTACCTGGCTCTGGGTTAGATTTGTTGGCATAGCCACTTTCTCCTCGTCTCACAAATCATGGGATGTTCCACTAAGCATTTCTGCCCTATCAGGCTCCCACCCTTGGTATGCCTCCTTGCCCTCTTACGTAGAACGCCTGATGAATGAGCAAAAGCACTTGATATTTTGTTCCGATGGATAGGCAAAAATGGGACGATCCCTGAAACCTGGCTAGATAGTATGATTCTCCCTGTACACAAAAAGAGAGCGTGGAAAGACCCCAACAATTATAGAATGCTTGCTATGATGGACATTCCAGCAAAAATATGTGTGAAACTATTGCTGGAAGAACTGATTAAGTGGATAGATGAAAAAATTATTCTTACGATCAATCAAGGAGGATTTCGAGCCAAATCCTCCACGATTCACAATATTATAAATCTTGTGTCTGCAGATGAGTATACATGCAAGGTGCGAAAACTTCCAGTGTATGTAATATACATTGATTTTACAGTGGCGTTTGACACCCTTGCGAGAGAGAAATTGTGGTTAAAACTAACTAAATGGGGGATTCCACCAGGTCTACTTTACATGATTCAGCTGTTATACTCTGTCACATCCGTCAAAGTCCTACTGGATGGTGAAGGCCGATTATCAGAGGCAATTCCCACATTATGTGGAGTTAAACAAGGCTGTAACTTAGCAGCCACACTATTTAATCTGTATCTAGCCGACTGTCTGAATGAGATGGTGGTAGCTGCGGATGCAGTAAAGATTGGCAATATCCAGGTATCCTGGTTATGACATGCCAACAATTTAGTCTTGTTAGATTATACACCAGCGGGCTTACAAAACAGGCTAACTGTTTGATCCAATGTGCTGACAATAATGGGCTAGTTATAAATATAACTAAAACAAAGGTTATGACATATTTAGGCACAACAAAGCAAGCACGCTATAACAAGTTTAAGTGGATGGTGAAGAATGCTGTGGTTGAAGTAGTTGAATGTTATAGATACCTAGGAGTGTTAGTGGATAATAACCGCACTGGTTAGAGACAAAACTTAAATGTATAAAAATAGCAGGAGCCTTGAGTTTATGTATTGGAAGACAGGGTGGCTTCTCTGTGAACACTATAATATTACTCTTTTCCAGCAAAATAATATCTTGTTTGCTATACGCAGCAGAGATATGGGGGACTACGTTTTTAAACGAAATATGCAAGCTAGAAGGAAAAATCTGAAAATGGCTATTTAGATTACCCACTGCGGTAACATGTGAATATATTTTAATAGAATGTGATTTTAGATATGCAAGAGACATTTTAGAGTATAAAGCTGCTATGCTGTATGTGAAAATGAGTACTTTGACTATTAATACATTAGTGGTGGAATTTATGAATATTTTTAACAAAGGAGAGAACTGTAGTAATTTTAAACATTGAATGTACTCTATCAATCATATGCTAAATGGGCCAAAGGCAATGTTGACAGCTGGCTGCTATATTCACATGCTAACGTGAAAAGGTTATTACAACTTGGTGTTTATGGATTTGCTAAAGAAAGAGACATGATATATATCTGGACACAAAGTCAACCAGTAACCTTTTGTTAGAACAGTGGACAATGGAGACAAAGAAGTCCAAATACCAATATGCGTTTGCCCACCATGCAATAGTCAGATCATATCTCATGTTTAAATTTAATAGATGTGAGACAATGGAGACATTAGGTGCCAAAATTGGTATTAAGAAAAGCTTGAGATTATGTAGATTGTGTGGAATACCAAATATTGAGACAGCAAAACATTTGATATGTTACTGTGAAAGTCTCAACCAGTTGCGGGAAAAATACTTGACAAGATATAAGAATTCCTGTTTAGAAGAAAAGATAGGAAAAATTTCACAAAAACTGATGGAAGGAAATTATATTAATTTTATCTATCCCATGATGAAATTTTATGAATAGATTTTAAACGAGCTACCTGATGGGATTTATGTATGATTGTGTTATATATGTAAAACCTGTTACGGTTATGAACATACTATTAATAAATAAATAAATGTCCCGTGTGCCTCCTTGCTTTCTCAGTGACCGCATTGATCGGCCCAATTCGGAGGGATTTAGGAACTCTGTTTTACAGCTGCCTGGCAGTTCAAGTGTCCATCATCCTGGAGGGTGCTGCCCCCCTAAATCTAAAACAAGCATGTTGCCAGCTCCAGACCTTCGACCTGACTGTTAGGGAGAATTCTCAGAAATGTGCTAATTCCTCTCTACCTTAGAGAACCCCAGATTTTTTTCCTGCACTCTAGAACTTTGAAAATGTACCTGGAGAGTGAGACCCTATTTTCTACTCTCTCATGTATTGTAATGTGATTTTGAACTTTGTGTTTCTTTTTGGTTGTGGAGTCTGACAAACTCCATAGGCATAATCTTTTTCATGGTGTCACACAGCACCTTCAGTGCAGTGACACAGGGAATGTCTCCTTAGCCTTCAATCCCTGAGAGAGAAGCTCATATGGCAAGTGGAAACTTTCAACTATTGGCTGAAGACCCCATGGGAGTCTCTTCCAGTGTTTCTTAAGTGTCCCTGGGTCTGTGTGAGCAGCAAAAAATAGATGTATATAACTCTATATCAGATAACACAAAAAATACTACAAGGATAGTGTACTTCAGAATGGTCTGGAAACCCCTGCCATTAGAGACACTGGGGCCAGCATTACATTGGTGTATGAAACCTTTTTCAAACCTGAGGATGTTGATAAGGCACCCAAAGGCCCCACTAAGCATGCCGGAGGCCCTATCCAAAACATTCCAATACTACCAGCTCTCATCCAGTGCAACCACATGACTGTATGCCTACCTGTCAGTGTACAAAGTGAAGTGCCTTTAAGAGAGCTGGGGAATGACTTAAAAACTCTTGAAGTTGTATCAAGCACCCCCAGCCCTCACAGTAAAAGGAAGCAGGAGCAGACTAGTAAGGCCAGAAAGCTCACTTTAAATGACTCTCGGTGGGTTGTTACAGAGGAACCTTTAACACCTAGTCCCCAGGAAGAGCAAACTTCTACTTAAAGAAAGAAAGAGACAAAGAGGAAACCCAAGGTGTTAGGCAACAAGAAAAGTAGCACCCCTGTGCACCAAACCAGGACATCCCCAAGAGGACAGTCCACAGTCACACCTGTGACTCCTCCACCAGCTAAAGTGGAGTCTGAGGTTCAACCAGAAGATGGTTAATCAGCTACTGATGAGGCAGAGCTGGTGGAAGAACTTGCCCCTGTTGGAGATCTGGTCCTAAGAACCATCCTAAGCTGCAGACTTTGCTTGCAGAAGGTGGCCCCTGAAAGGCAGTCATCAGAATAGGTCAAAAAGAGTGAACTACCCTTGAAGGACTTTGTCAACAGGCAGCTTCCCAGCTGGAAGGGCAAGAGCCAGGGAAGCACAGGTTGTACTGGGAAGATGGCCTCCTCTACAGTGAACCTATTGAGTCTGCCCCTGTGGATACAGAAGACTTTTAGTGCCTCAGGAGGTGAGACCTCAATTTGTAAAGTTAGCCAATGAGATTCCTTTGGCTGGTCACTTAAGCTTTAAGAAGACCAAGGAAAGGATTTTTCTTTATTTCTACTGGCCCAAGATGGGGTCTGATGTACACAATTTCTGTAGAAGCTGTCACACTTGTCAGCCTTCTGGCAAGAGTGGACTCAAGAATGTGGAACCTTTGTTGCCTAAACCAGTGGTGGGAGTCCCTTTTGAGAGGGTAGGAATCAACATTGTTGGTCCCTTAAACCCTCCCAAGTCTTCAGGCAACCGATTTATATTCATTGTGGTAGACCATGCTACCAGGTATCCTGAAGCCATACCTTTGAGGACTGTTACTGCCCAGGCAGTGGCTAAGGCTCTCCTTGGTATTTTTACAAGGGCTGGTTTTCCTAAGGAGGTTATCTCAGACAGTGGATCCAATTGTATGTCCCACTACATGAAGGCCATCTGGAAAAACTGTGGAGTGGCATACAAGTTCTCAACAGCCTACCATTCCCGAACCAATGGGTTAGTGGAGAGGTTTAATAGAACAATGAAGAGCATGATAGGTGCTTTAGAAGAACCCCTTAGAAGAAAGTGGGACCTTCAACTGCTTTGCCTTCTCTTTGCTTACAGGGAAGTCCCTCAAGAAGGGGTTGGCTTCAGCCCCTTTGAGCTTATCTATGGGCATCCGGTTAGAGGTCCATTGGCCATAATCAAGGGGGGGTTGGAGAGAGCTCCTTCCCACAAGTCAGTGAGAGTCACTGACTATGCGTTAGGTCTCCAAAGGAGAATGACACACATGATGACAGAACCTTCTGATATCTTGAAAGCAGGTCAGACTCAGGTTCTGAACCCGCTAAGAGGCCAGTTCTGCAATGAATGCATATCGCCCATTTTTCTCCATGTAAATATCACTGAGAGAACTGAATTTGTCATTTACTAGATGTCGTTTCACAAAGTTTTGGAAAAATATTGCGGTTCGCTGTGACTGTACGTGATGTTCCAAACACCATGATTGTATGAGAATTACGACAAGAACACTATCTGTTAACGCTGTATATTTAGTGCCTTACGCACAGTAAAAACACAAAAAATACTGTGGGCTGGCCCACTCTTACAGCGGTCCAAGGTGAAGTGTGGACGTAAAGCACATCCGGGAGACTGTGGACAATTTGTGCGATCCCGGCTGCAAAATCTGATGTGTTTATTTCTGTTGAAAGTTCTAAGAGCGTGGAATATTTATTCTGCCTCAACTGAGATAACAAGATCTGACTTCCTTCCATTATCTGCATTTTGGGCATATAAACATAGGGTGGGTCGGCCCATTTCTCTTCTGTTACAGAGCGAACCTCGGCTGAACCAGCGCTTCCGGGAGACTGTGGAAGTAATCCTTTGATCCCGGTTGCACTAACAAAGGTCCATCCATTCCTGCTGTTTGTTCAAAGTGCAGTAGAGCACATACTGCGTAACATTAGACTGAATATAGCCAGCCAGGGGCTTAAAAATCTCAGCTGTACTATTAGAGAGCCTGATACCTCCAAGGAGGTTGCCACAGGAAACCTAAGACGCCAACCAGCGGACTGTGCCCACAAAATAATTATAATTTGCGAAAACAAAAGGGAAAAGTAACAGCTGAAACTGCTGATAGCACCAGTGGCAAAAGGAGAAAGACAACACAGGTAACACTAAGTAAAGGTGCCATCACTGCTTTCTTTCCAGCAACAGTACAGCTGGAAAAGAGCCTGATGGTACCAGAGGAAAGGGAAGCAAATAGCCACAATGGTAGCAATACTCAAGACATGACGAATGAGGGAAAGATTGACAATAAATCCCTTCTGGAGTTATGATTGTCGATGCAAAGGTCGATGACCCCTGCCCCAGTTAAACCTCTGGAGAATAACACCCAAGGACCACAAAATGTGTATTTGTGTTTTTATTTATTGTTTTATATAGTGTCTTGCGCTTTAAAGTTAACAAAGAGGATGCTGCACCTTCAGCTTCCATGGATAGACTTTCAGTGTCACCAAATTCAGATGTACATTTGGAAGCCACAGACACAGAGACAAATGCAGATTCCTTCTCAAGTACTACTGCATTGGCTGAACTACAGTCTTCAGTGGCCTCCCTACAAGTTGCACTAAAAATATTACTAAAAATCTGTGGACACATATTGGAGAATACAAAAAATATTACTCCAACAAATGTAAGATCAAGCAAATATCGAGGTTTGGTACCACCAAAAATTAGATCCGCCAGTCACAAAGTCAAAGATTTATTCTGTCCAGATTCAAATATCAAAGCAGATAGCTATCTGGTTCACAGCACCTCACAGTGCGTACCGGAAACACAGTGAGGGGAGTGAGTCCTGGTCATCACAAAACGTGCAGTATTTATACACAGTCCTGGTCATAGCTCAGCCCATCTCCAAACTAATAGGTCACAAATTTGGGTTTGTGCCCAGTTCACATGGCAAATATTACGACCCTGGCGGTAAGGGGTTAGCGCCAGCGTTAGCTGCGCCGACCCCTTACCGCCAATCACGAGTTCCCTTTCCGCCATGGCGGATTTTACACCTGCTTCTAGCGGGTGTAAAAAACCATGGCGGTAAGGGAACTTGATGTTAATTACGCCACCGTAATTTACGGTGGCGTAATTAACGCCTTCCCCACTCCCATTATGCCCTATGGGGCAAAAATGGGAATGGGGAAGGGTAAATGGGGATTGGGGACTTACCGCCCCGCCGACCTCGGAATGGGGCGGTAAATCCGCCAACCACCATGGCGTAAACGTAGTTTACGCCATGGTGGTAAAGTCACGGCCCAGGCGGTAACTTACCGCCTGGGTCGTAATGAGGCCCATTGTCTTTACATACTTCAAGTGTTTTCCAGTCTGCAAAGTACAATGGTTACAACTTTGTTCTGTCTGGTCATGTTGGTTATCCAGCTTAGGGCCTCATCATGAGTTGGGCAGTACCGCCGGCGCTAATAGCCCTACCGCCAAACCCCCAGGCGCTATTAGCGCCAGATCATGGGTTTGGCGGAAGGGTTATTGCCCATTCCCCATTGGGCCCATTCGGGAATTCCTCATTCCCCATTGGGCCCAATGGGGAAAATTCACATTATTACTGCCGGCAGTTTTCCCGCCGGCAGTAATAGCGCCGAAAATCGGCAAATTTGCTGCATATTTCCCCCCAGCTCAAAGCTGGGGGGAAATCCGCCAAGGCCATGATCTGGCAGACCCATAAATGCGGTGGTAATAGTGCTACCGCCGCACTTAAGGGTTACCGCCAGACTCGTGATGAGGCCCTTAGGTTGATCCTAGTTCCAAGAAAGACATTCAATAGCTTATTGTGAAGGTACACAGTTCTAGCTTGCCTAACATTCAGTTCTTATGTTTGAATATGGCTGAGGCTATTGATAGAGAAAACACTTTAAATTGGAGTTCACTTTAGCTCCAAGGTTCCTTCAACATACTGACAAACTTTGTTGCCATCAGCTGTGTGGATCTTTAGCTTTCTAAAGTAATTCTATTTCCAGAAATGTACACAGGATTCCTTCAAAAACATGCAGCATTAGGTTACATTCATTGTATAACACTGTTTGTGGGAGGATGAGTTTTGTAGACATAGATAACACTATGTTCTGTGTACAAGGTCATGTTTGCACATGACAAATAGTCTGCTCTGCCAGCCCTTTTATTGACATAGGCTCAAAGGTCTAGCAGCTGAAAAAATAGCTAATCATTACTGAAGAGTGAGCAGAAGTTAGAACTAAGATGTAGGACTTTTTCCAAGATGGCGCTTGAAGTCAATTCTAATTCAGAACTTTGCAACGCGGTTTTCCCCATGGAACAACTAGGCTTAGGCCAATATAAATCAAAAGGAGGCATAATATGATTTCCGTTTAACACAAATGCCATGAATAAAGATATAAGTGAGGAGTCTGAGGAGGCTGAGACCAATCTCTCTGAGTCAATGCAGGTGTTTGCTGCCCCAATAGAGAACCCAGAGCCGGACTTGGATACTACAAACAACTCAGTGATTTATTATTCACAAAAGCAACGGAAATTGCCGAAAAGGGGCGGCAATGAGGAAACTGCCCTTTATTGTTGCCTCACCACTACCTGATATGGCTTTATCAGTCATAGGCATAAAAAAAGGAAAAAGAAAGCAGCCGGGCAAGAAAGTTAAACCTTAATAGAGAACGCCGCCTGGCTAGCTGGCTCATTTCAGAGAAGGATATTGAATCTTCCAACAAAGAGGAAGATCTGCCAGAACCCGGTTCTCCGCAACCATGCAGGAATCAGTGAAGATCTCCTCTTTTCCTAATAGTAGACTCAAAACAACCCCAATTACAGGGGAAACATCAATGTCAATTCCAGCAGAGTTTATACCAAAATAGCGATCATGATTGGTTTACTAGAACTGAATTTATGATTAGACTACAGTCCATTCCACAGCTGCGAGTATTGAGGTCAAAAGACTTTGAGTTCATAGAGCCTCTGAGTGGCCTGAACTCAAACGTGTATGCTATGCACTGCACATTTTTGGCGACAGCTCATCTGATGCGTTATTATGAAGAAAACTTATTGGAGGCTGAGGTAGAAGTTGATGCCGATCCAGAAAAAGAAGACCATAAATGGCCGAAAATACAAACAACGGTACCTAAACTCAACTGCCGGCTAGAAAAGAGGTTCAACATGCATACATTCAGAACATCCTAAAATGTCTCACAGAGTCTCTGCCAGTGGTAGTTCAACAACATTGAGATTGAGAGATTATTTCATGGAACTGTAGGGGTTTTAGCCATTTGTTGTCTAATGAAGGTTCTATATCATATATTATGAAACACACTTGTATATGACTTCTGGAAGCATGGCTAACCTCACAGATTGTCTTGAATGGTTACACTATACATCAAGCCATAGCTAAAAAGGGCTCACGAGGAAGGCCACATAGGTTGCTGATTGGCTTAACCTTTTAGTGATCCCTAGTGATCATCCAGGCAAAGAAACTTGGAGAAGTGGTTGTTCGCAGAGTACACTTGTCTATATTTTTGTTAGCTCCAAAAATTGCTGCTCGGTTATTGGATATGGAGGTTAGTACGAATGACTGGGGCAATCATGCTGCACTCGTATTACCAATTACCTCTGATGAAGTTCACGAAAACATTAGTCCTTTGGAGACCTCAGGGTAACCCATGCTGCGACACACATTTGTTTGTCAGAGAGAAACATCAACAAAGCGGCCAATGCACTCTCCAGAGTGTCTGTCCTTAATTATATTGCATTCCAGGCTATGTCCATTAAAGATATTGAGAAATAGATTAGTGCCTTTGCCACTACCCATGCTTCTTCTAGGGTAGGGGTGTCAATAAATGAACTAAATAAAAGGAACTCATATGATAAAGAAATAAGAGATGCAAAAGGTTATGAAGAGCAAATATCCGTAAAGCGAAGAAAACTCATATGCTTAAATCCTATGCTTCAGATTGCAGGACACTTAAGAACAAATTTAAATCCTTGATCAAACAAAAATGATATGCTAAGACACTAAAACAGTGGCAGGATATGGTGTAAATTTTATGTACAAAAAATACCCGTAATATCTGGGCGTTATTAGGGGAAGCTAGGGGGTAATAGAAGGACTCCCATGATTGATCCTATTGGAGCAGAGAGATGGGAAACATTTTTGAGGGAGTGGAACATTTCTAGCTATGATGAGGGTAAGATAACTGTAAATACTGCCCCACCTAGTTCGCCCTTCAAAGTGACTACAATCTGCTGCTCTTTAGGATCAATAAGCTAAAGACTTCCCGAGCACCAGGTCCAAAAGGGCATGCCAATATAATGCTGAAGACTCAACCCGAACTTTGGACAGAAATACTTAAGATTCCTTTCGAGAAAGTTCTGGCTGAAGGAAATATACCCAGAACATGGCAGATGGCCACACTTATCCCCGTGTTTAAGAAGGGAGACAAGATGGACCCAGGAAATTACAGGCTTCTATCTATGCTGGGCTGCACTGGTAAACATTTTGCCACACTGCTATTACATGAGCTGCAGGAATGGGTTGAGAAGAAAGAGCTGTTTAATCCCTATCAAAGCGTTTTTTTACATGGATACTCATCCACTCATAATCTTATGATTATGGACACCCTGCGTGCAAATACTAGGGGTACGGGTAATCCTCCCCTTTAGGCCCTCTTTATTGACTTTAAAGCAGCCTTTCACCTAGTCAATAAAGAATTGCTGTGGTTAAAACTAGAGTCTCTTGGCTGCCCTCAGGGAATACTGTACTATCTGAGGTTGTTACACCAGAACACCTGTTTCCCGCAAACTTGATTCTCAGGGGAATTGACCAGCGAGATAATGCAGAATAGAGGAGCTAAACAAGGCTGTGTTACAGCTCCGTTACTCCATAACGTTTTTGTATGCGATATTCCGGTGGCGATCCAAGCAGCACATAATTGTACCCCTTTAATTGGAACGGTACACTGCCCAGCTCTTGCAAATGCGGATGACTTGGTCATCCTGGACTATACCTTTAGTGTACTGCGCACATTAGTAGAGGCACTATGGTCATACGTGAAAATAAATGGGCTAAGAATCAACCTTGAGAAGACTCAGTCGATGGTATTTATGGGCAAAAAGATCACCTGCACCAGATTAAAGGTATGTGACTCAGAGATCCAGTACACTCCCCAATACAAATATCTTTGTGTTGAGATTGAAGATAGGGATGAATATACAATCTGTAAACAAGCACGAATAATCAGACCAGCACAAATGACAGCATTGGCCCACTGTTTCTCTAACTCCCATTGTGGATATACCGTGTGGGCAGCTCGCCAGATTTATCAACAGGTCCTTACACCGATGATAATCTATGAGCTGGAATCTCTTCAACTGATTGATCTCAAATGGTTGCAGGTAGTGGAAGGCAAATATTGGAAAAACATCCTCGGCCTCCCTGCGTGCATAACTATGGCCATAATAAGACTAGAACTGGGTTTATTATCATTAAAATATTTATTTCTTAAGAGGCGAGCTCAGCTGTATTTGAAAATGTATAGCAACCCAGATAACCAATTGTTGGCATCTATGTATAATGAAATTGGCAAGATATCCACAAACTCACTCTTAAAAAAGAACATAGAAATATACTTAGGAGAGATTGGTTGGAGTGCACGACCAAGGGGGATACAATTACATCTAAGTTTGCCTTATCAAAATGGCTGGACCTCTGGCACTGGCTGGAGAACTATGCACATCTCGAGAGCCTGAAGAGTTACCAATTTGTGACATAGATCCTATATACATTTAAAAGCCCCAGCAATACCTAAACATGTGCCCCTAATTAGATTGAGTTGTTTTATACTGTTAACTTGGATTAACCATCTTCCAACTCTGACAATTAGCGGAGTAACCAATCAGATGCCTAAGTCATATGGTACTGCTGGATATGTGTCATGATGCCTACCCCCGGGGACCCAGACCAAGTCCAGCAACCTCGGAAGCAGGCAACAAGTTACCCCAAGCAAGCCCAACAACCCCTGCTAGGGGCTATTTGGGTGCAGTCCTAGCGTCTATGGCGCCAGGCTCATATGGAGAGTCAGTCCTGGTGCCATAGGTGCCAGGCTCATAGATTAAAACTTACCTGATGCAGACCATGCTGCAACCATACCTGATGCAGACCATGCTGCAAGAGCTCCAAGCCAAAAGAGGCTTGGAAGGGACTATTTTACCTAGGGACTATTTTTTACTCCGGTGGGGCTGGGGACGAATACTTACCTGGGACTACTTTGGAGGCTATTTAAACCACGCCCGAAGAGCAGCACACGCTTCGCGTTATTCTGCATCCAGCAGCGTAACGCTCACCGTGCCTGCAAGTCTGCATCCAGTCTTCTGCCACGCCCGCCTCGAGTTTGGCGCTCCTAGAAAAAGGGAGAAAAAAGGAGAAAAGGTTAGAACAAGAGCAATACCTTTGATCATTACCTGAATTCCCGATTCATCGCGCCTTCGAGCTGGAAGAAAGAAGTTATTTGATGCGCGTCTCCTCGCCTGCTGCAGCGCTGCGCTGAACTCCCGGCCTTCGCAGCATCTTCACATTTCACTGCATCCTCCTGCATGTTCCTGCTGCACTCCGGCACCTAAGGAGAAGACAAGAACAGCAAGGTGAGCCAAGGGAATAAACAGAGGAATACCCCCCATAGACTTACCTGATTTTACCACCGGGGGTACTATTCTTCTTCACGGGTCGGCGCAGCTTCCACTGCATCATAGCCGAACCCCGGCCCCTAAGGGGAAACAAAAGGACCGCAAGGTGGAACAAGGGACTAACAAGGGGAACCCTCCTCACCACAAAAGACTTACCTGATTTTACCGCCGGAGGCATTATTCCCCAAGACTTCATACTTTCTCTCAGCGCCTGAATAAGGGAGAAAGCAACAGGTTACGTATGGACATTATTTTATCGAACTGTGTTGGATAATACAAATCCTTACCAGAACATTACCGGTTGCCACGAGGAACTCTTCGGTAAGGTCAAGCTGCAACCTGCAAGGAATCGGACAAGAGTGAAAGTCAGGCATTTGAACTCTTACGAACTACATACTTATGGCATCTTGCCGAGAATATCAGAGTCAATATTGTCCTGGAACTCACCAATTCCTTCGAGCCATTGAAGCAACTGGTTATCTACGTGCCCCTGCGCTCAATGCAGGATGGAGAGCTCATCTTTTCAAATCATCAGGTGAGACTATAAGAGGGGACATCCAAGGTGATCAGTGGGGAGAACAACGGGGTGAGGGGATTTACGCTCAACTCCACGGGTGGTTAATTCCCTTTCTCCACTTGCAGAAGAATATTCCTACGTGCCAAGCAAACAAAGCTAGATGGGCCAGTCCAGTCCGTCAACTCGGCCCTACGCGTCACATTGGTGGAGATCGCAGCAGTCCAGTCCAGATCGACGCCTCTGTGGGAGCCAGGTGAGCGTAACAATATATAAGAATAAGGAAATCAATGAGACAGGAAAACATGTGTTAATGGGTTGCCCTTGTATGCTAAAGACTTATATTATGCATTATGGCAGATACATACATAATAAGAAATCCATAATGGAAACAAACTTTTGGCTACAGTGTATCAATAGAACACATATTAAACTACACATAGCAATGTATAATGTATGGCTGCTCATAGAGAGCATTTTGGGCGTATCCTTTTGAAAACTAACACTTAAACACAGCTATCAGGCCTATAGAATTAGTCAAAATTGTTAGGGCAGTTTAGAGTTACGGGAATGTGAACTGTCAGACTTTATGTAGTTTATTGGCCTACAAGGAGACTACAAACTGACTATAACTAATTAGGCCATTGCTATGGAGTCCTTAGTAGAGGTATCCTAAAGATTGCTTACAAATTTAATTCTCCGTGGTTATTCTTATAGTCCTTTTTCTGCTTTAGTTGAGATAATACATCAAATGATTCCTTTTTTTATAAAATGACTATTGTGAAAGTTAAGTTTTGTTAGTATATATTTTTAGAAATTGATTAAATGTGATTTTGATTTGTATGAGATTTATTTATGTAATATGTGTAAAGTTTATTTTTAAACTGTACCACATTAAATACATTTACTTACCTACTTCAGAATATTTGTGTGATCTCTTGTTCTGTTCTAATAATCGTTTTCTTTGCCAAACTCTTAAATCTGATTCGAATGCCAATAATAGTATATCAATGTCCACAGTGTCGTAGTTACAAAGGTCACCTGAGGGTGTAGGAAGTGTCTGTGTGCCATCCCAATAGGGTACTTACTGATTTAGAAATATTAATAGTGTGTATTTTGGAGTGTATTTGTGTGCTACTATCATATTGCCCCCTTCTGAAGAAGGCTTACTCTAACTGACTGTTATACACATTCATAATTGTTTAATCAAGAAACCTTGTGTGTAAGAGTTTAATTTGAATACTTCTCACTGTGAATCTTTGTGTAACTCCCCTCATTTCTCACATTGACCCCTCTTGAGATAAACATGGCTGCTCAACACGCTGCTAACCTGTGTAGTACAGACTTATACCAAAGGTTGGGGTCCTATTGCCAGGAGGTCAGGGTTGTTGTAGTGCACCCAAAGGGTACTGCATACAATCTTGTCTAACACTGACTCCCATGTCTTTTTCCTTCAGATGGGCACAGACCTACCCTTGTTCTGCCATTCACATTTCACCCTGAATTCATAGACCTACAGCTGGATACAATTAAACCATTATCTGGTCAGAGTGAATGCCATTATGTTTAGCTTCAATACTGGGGCTTGGGAAGGGGTGAGAGATTCAAACCTTTAATTATGCTGCATGGCTTCACCTCCGACAGCGAATACCGAATGCTAGGCTTCACTTATAATATGGCGGTGCAACAGTATTTCCCGCAACCGGCCTCTGCGTCATCATCACACATTATATTTTGCTACTGCTACACAATATTACCCATGCCCTATACATGGGCCTACCTACACTGCTATGACTACTAAAAAACGTTTGTTGTTCCCATTTTCACTCCCCACCACCTACAATTGCACACCTTCACGTGCACTAATAGATTTTCCTGAGCCTGAATTGGTAAGGTGGACATGGGAGATATACCTGCATCCCAACATTCCCCCTTTAGTTAATCCTCCATTTACTAACCGAGCTGCTTCCCTTCTCCTATAGTCATCATTTTTGGGCACCCATACTCTGGACACGTGATGTAGGCTTCCCCCAACCTCAGCATATTTTTCTGTGATACATGTGAGGTAAAGAGAATCACAATCCCCAGCTACGTCGACCCAATGCTTTATGTAGTTTTCTGGGTCTGGTTCAGGTTCAGTTAATGTTTCCAGGAGGTCTATAGAGCAAGCAACCCTCACCATGATTAGCTTTTGTTGGCTCATCTGCTTGTGTATATTGGTGTTTTGTGATAGGAGGAACTCCACCTGTGCCTATTGAAACTGTTACTATGGCACTGTTTGGGAGAGTCTTGTGGCAGAATCGAAGAACCATTTGACATGTGCAGAGTATTAGCAACAAGAATATCATGATAGGGACCCAGGAGAACATGGCATTAACTTCCAGCCCTGCTTCAGTTTCCATATCAGTCTTTAACTTTTGTAGGGCCCTTATTATGTGGGATAACAATCCATTTTCTGCATTGTGAGGGTGTATACATAAGTGCAACATGACAATCCTATTTTCTTGCACATGCCCCTTTCCATAACTGTCAATAAATCGAAGACATATCTATTTTGTACGGTCATCAGTCTTATAGCTCGCAGCTCACTTTTTATTGAATTTAGACCTTACTCTGTGTCATTCATCAACTGGATCATTTCCCACCATTTGGAATTTGCTGCAGCCTGGATACCTAGCAGAAACATGGAGTCAAAGAACACCTCTGTCTTCATGAAGAAGTGATACTTGTCTGGGATTTTTATCAAATATGTGATGAGTCCTGCGGAGACATCACAAAACCGCAGCCTAAAGTCTCCTCTCATGTGGCCAGGAAAAGGCAGCCGCTACCTGCTCCTAACCCTGGAGGTGGTACGAGGCAGACAGATCACATGGAGGATGTAGCTTTCAAGGGGGAAGTGTGACTCCACTAGGAGAGACAGAGTATTTGTAATGGCATACTATCAATGTGACAATCCGTATAAGGTCAATGTTCAAATAACCTGGTATAAAAAGCCAGTTAAAGAGAACATTGTTGGTGCCTCAGAGACTCAAGAGTCGAAGATGAGAACCTTGAATTGTCATAATTCTGCATTATTGAGAAAACCTCACTTTAAGGGGGAATTGCAGGCTCCTTCCACAACCTCCCCTTCCTCTAATATCTCTCAGTTCAAAACTACTTAATGTTACCAATTTTTCCGTGGACTTCAGTTCCCATGATGCTAAAAATACTAGGATGAAGAAGAGGAACTCAGAGGCAATGGGGACTCAAAATAGTGAATATTCAAAAGTGAGGTCTAGTCCTTGCCAATTAGAACACCTGAGTCGGATATTTAAAATCCAGATTGAGACCCAGCTGAGGAGTGAGGATGAAGCCAAGAAAGAAGCCGTTCATGGTCGTTTTGGAAGAATAGCAGAGAAAGCTCGAGCCATCACAGGTGCAGGAGCAGCCACAGAGAAATGCCGGCCAGCACAAATCACCCCGATGGGTACAAACCAGAAGAATTGCAGATTACGAGCAGTGGAAGATGATGTACTAATATGAAGCCCAGATGAGAATGAGATGTGTTCCATTAAGCAGTGTGTGGCAGACTGGGGAAGCCACAGAAAAGAACAGAGTTGTCATCGCTCCCGGACACTGCTGTGCAACTTACCTGAGGCTCGCAGAAGCAGGAGTGAAAGCAACCTGACTGCAGAAGCACCACCTTGAAGCCTGACAGCCAGATGGAGTCACCATGGAGAACCAGTTAGTTGTCAGAGAGTGAATGCTGACCCTGGGATGCTCACTGTACGAAAGCTGTCACAAACAAATCATTTTGAATCCTCAACAATTAACAAATCCAAACAGAACATATTTAATGAATATCAGTAATTGATGAAAAAAAAGCTAAGTGGCAAAGAATAACATTCCCGCATAAGGAATGCAAGAAGAGAAAGGTTATACGTAGTGCTACCCACAGCCAAGAGACAGTCAAAAGACTTTGGGCAAATTACCAGGGGGGGAAGCCTCTAACTAACATTACCTACAGCCAAGAAGATACAGCCAGGCCAAAACAAGACAATCACTAGGAATCGCTCATAAGCAGTATTACCATCAGCCACAGGTTATGAGAAACCCTTAATAAAGCAACCGACTAATAAGTCCCCTTTTGAGCAATACACTTTTGGAAAGTGTATATCCCAACTTGCCAGCAGCCAAGTGACTGTGAGATCAGACTAAGGCGACAATGGCACAACTCTTACTTTTTGGGATTTCTATCGGAGGAATCTTGTAACCCAAACCTCTGTCAATCAGAAGGCTGTTGAAAAGTTATTAAGAGACCCTTCGAGAATAATTCTTGCACATTTTGTTCTCAGTTTAGAGAAAACTGGAACACAAAATGCCAAGAGTCAAGAGATTATAAGAAGAGGCAGTTGTTGATTAAATTCTCTTCCAAGAGAGATTGGTGTGAAGAATCTTGGAACCAATAATACCATTAGGTTTAAAGTTGTAGGAGTTTTCTTCCTGGCAGGTGAATATACCAGGAAAGGCCTAATAGTGGTTAGTCCTGGCAGGTGAGCGGACTGGGAAAAGAAGATGATTGTTGGATATCCTTGTGGCAGAAATTTGTGGAACAAACTTTTGTTGAATTAAGAGAATTTAGACAATCACTAGCATCACTAAGGCATGTTGCTGTTTGCTATCCTGACAATAGAGTTGTGTGTTCAAGAAGACATATTGAGAAAGAGTGATGTGCTTTTAAGATAAGAAGAAGTTTCTTTTGAAGAAAGTGTTATATGATAATAGAACAATAGCTTTTTTATTTTGGAAACTGCGTTTGGGAAGAATCATTCTTGCAAGAGGAATATTGTGGAAGACATTGAGTTGTTTGAATTCCCAACCAGCCGTGGTGAAAAGGACATTTTTTTCTTTCTTCAAGAAAGACACTGTGGTTGGAATGTTTCTATTCTTGAACAGAACTTTGTTGAACCAGAACTGTAATCTGAGTATTCCTTAATTGATCCACGGAATGGGAATACAAACCTTTTCACAAGGAGTGCTTTCAAGAACATTTGAGTCTGAATTTTGTTGTACTCAACTTTTTCCATGTGTTCTTGTATCATTTTATTGTATGTATTAGTATATGGGCCAGAGATATTTTGGACATTAGGTACATTTTCTTTAGTATTAGTTTGCTAGATAGGGACCTCTCTATTAGGTTCAGGAAATCTAGGCGTTCGTAAAACATTATGTTTTCTTTGAATAAATGGCAAACTTTGAGAAAACTTTACCTTTTTGTCTGTCTCACATTTCTGACCCATTACAACAGTTTTGAAGAGTCTGCAGGTAGTTTGACCACTTATGGCGACTTCTTCCGATTCTTCTGATTGAACGTTTGCACATTTTTACTCGCAGAGTTTGGGGTGTTTCTGCTCTTGATGTGTCTACTAAAGACAGCTGTCCATCAGGAACCATGGAGATGGCTGAATGTAGAGTTGTCAGTGAGCAAGTGCCTCTCTATGATGGCGGGAAATGCATGTATGCTTGTTGGCCGCACACCCAGAAAATGTCCATAAGAGCAGCTGTTCCTTTGCTGAGATCCAGGATGAACAATGTCTTGTTGCACTTGCTGTTAAACCCCATGGGGACAGTGCCATGTCCTCAGAAACAAAACTCATATTCGGCCGCTGCTTGCACCTTCACTGGGGTCTCCTTTGCTTCAATCCATGTTCATTTCAACACATTTGTTCCCCATAGGGAAAACACAGTTCTTATTCACATTCTGTATTACTTGTTCATCGAACCCCATCATCCCCTCTGCTGCACAGCTCACTATGGCCACGAGCAAATACTACTTCTAGCTTTATCAATGGGCGTGTTCTACACTGTGTTTTATTTTCTTTCTTTGCATATTATTAATCATCTCTGCCTATCAGTACAGGGTGAACTCAATCCCCTTGGAACATGGTTTGTATCCTACTCAGTGCCAAATGAACCAAACAATCGGCTACCAGAGGTGGCTTTTCTAGGGGCACAAACATTTTGGGTGCCCCTATGCATGAGGGATGAGAGAGCAAACATACAGCTCCCATTCAACCTCTTCTTCCCCCCTGAGTGCATGTGACTGTACCATATATTAATGTGTTCTGGATGTAACACTCCAGTCATTGTATCTTGGAAGTTGGAATGTATACACAATTCTAGCACTTACCCTAAAAATATATACAATAAAGACATCATTACACATTTCTTGCGACACATGCACGAACGGGGGGGGGGGGTGAAATAACCATGCAATGATCATAATCTTTTTTATACTTTGTAGCATTAAAACAAAGTAGTATACCACCGAATGAAGACAGTCATGAAGGCAAAACACAGTCTGAATTGGAAACATTATCTGCAATGTGTGAAAGGCTGAGAACTGTACCTAACGAGGTATATCTTTTATTCTGAGAATCACTGTTAATTCTTCAGTGTTCTGCAAGCCAGGCAAAGAGGGAGCTGCATGAGGTGCCTTCCAGACATCAGAAAGGTGGACCCAATACCGCAACTCCTCAACCTTAACAGCAAATTGAATGGAGCATACTACAGTAAAAGGTCCATTAAACTGTGGTTGACTCCAATGACAGACACAATTTCTAATGTTGATGTTGTCTACTGGCATCAGCTGCAGTTGTGATAAGCTTACTTCATTGGGCACCACACCTGCCTTTGGATCACCACTTTTTGGTGCAATCTGTCGAGAGATAGCTTGTATGCATCTGGTTAACTGATGCATATATCCTATACATTCCTCCCCCAACACATTTGCAGCCCTGTGAGCACCAGATGCACAACGTGTAGGTGAAAGGGGCATGTGCATTTTCTCCCCTTTCACAATCACATGAGGCGAGAGGTGATGGTCTTTGCAGGGTTGCATTCTCAAGCTCAACAAGGCCAGTGGCAAACAGTGGATCCGTTTCTTTTAGGGTCACACACAGTTTTGATAATTTCTCCTTGAGAAATGAATTCATTCATTCGCCAATTCCATTGGCTTGGTGTCATAAATAGAACACATTGTATGGTTAATGCCTAACAATGCTGCCATTTCTTTCAATAACTAATTGGAGAGGTGAGTGCCATTGTCGGATTTAAGCACTTAGCACAGGCCCTAGTGAGGAAACCCTTCTCGCACTAGGAATTTGGCCGCTGACTTGGCGTCCGGGTGTGCGCATGGCCCTGCTTCAAACCAGCACGAGAACGGGCACACAATGGCAATATGATACCTGTACGTATTACACTTTTCCTCCATGTCCATGTCCACGACATATATATGGAGTTCACAGAAAGGTCCACTGCAGCACGGGAATGTGTAGAATCCTGCAGATCCCTTAATAAAACCCTGCCTAAAGTCTCCTCCCAGGTGGCCAGGGAAGGGCAGATGCTTCTTGATAATAACCCTCGAGATAGTGTACTGCAGGAGGGTCACCTGGGTGGACACAGGGCCCAGGGTAGTGAGGAGATTCCGTGGGATGAGGCACAGTATTTTTCCTCCTAAGGGAATATTCTTACCACTGTGCCAGAGGAGGTGATGGCTTATTGTCATTTTAGTATCCCTCAACGTCCTGTTAAAACCAAGGTAGAAAACCCCACGGTTATAGCACCTATCCCATTTGTTCAAAAAGAAGGAATTCCTTTGGTCCCTAAAAACAAAGGTCTTCCTCAATATCAAGGGTACACTACAAGGAATAGTGAGTTTTGCCTTCTCTACCACATCTTCCTCTAATAGAGTTAAAATGTATGGCCCCTCTGTTAAAAATACTAAGGGCATTCAATCTTCCCTTAACAAGTTACAAAAAGTGAGAAAATCTAACTATGATAAAGTGAGTTACTTAACCCAGAATCTCATAGGGACTGAGATGAAGAAGAGGGCTTAAGAGGCATGTAGAATTAAAGGACAGGCAATTAGCCCCAACATCTTTTGCCAGGGTAGGCAATTAACAGTAATAGCCTGCTCCTGAAATCAATTGCTCCATCTAAGAGGCATAAAGGGCTGCAGCAGGATTGGTAAGCGAGAAGGAGCTGGGAAAGGAGCTGTCAGTAGTAGTAGAAGGAGAAGAGCTTGAGGCTGGCAGTTCATGAGGAAGTGTGATCACTGAAGCCTGCGGTCTGTAGCAAGAAGCAAGCTGAGGGTGAGAGGAGTACAGTAGACTCCAAGTTGGTGTGGTCAGACTGAAGACACTTGTGCTGCAGAGGGGTGGGAGTCCCATAGAAGAAGAAGGAGAAGTTGGGAAATTGAACTGCAGTGTTCCTGGGCACAGGGAGTGAAGCTTGGTGTTCAGGTTCACTCTTAAACTCTTACCGGTAACTGCTACCAGCTCTAAAGAGACTTGCGTAAGAGTGGAAACGAGTAGAAGTTGTTAGTCATGTTGAAAGCTGTTCTTTACAATGGAAAGGTATCATGTACACCTGCATATGAAGAAAAGCCTTTCAATTTGCATTGTTGAAGGTTCAAATATTACTGGAGTGGATGAGTGTCTCCAATTAAAAGGGGGATCGTTTTCAAAAGTCTCTGACAAGTCTGAAGCTAACTTTCACCATTGTTACAAAATCTTATGGCATCAAAGAAAGGTTTCTTGTGATCAATTATGATTCCCGACCAAAGTAGAATGTATCTATGTGTAATACGTGAGAATACAAATTCTAGCAGACAATTGAAGTTAAAGATCTACTTGAAAGAGTGGCTGTGTATACCTAAAGTCAGTTTTCCTTTGAAGACTGAACCTTGTAACTCTAACAATGAATATTCTTTAAAAGCAGAACGTGTTGTATTAAAAAGGCGAACAAGCATGACCCAAGCCAAGAGGCAAACCCTTTCTATACTGAAGAAAACCCTGTTTGAAGCAATTCACCTAATGGGTAAGTTGTTAAAAGTCCAGTGTTCTCTGAAACAAGTGAGTCATTGTTATCTGGAGTTAGTAGTGTGGCAATACAGCTTCAAGGTAGCTGCTGGAATGAAGAAGTTGTGTATAAAGCTGAGGAAGGGAGCTGGTGCTTGTAAGAAGATTACACAAATGACCTGTAATGCAGAGGCTGTTGAAGAGAGGTGAAAGTCAGTCTAGAAGCAGCGGCAGATTATCCTTGTGGCAGTAAGGCAGACTGAAGAGGCAAAGGGGAGCTATTTTCGTGGAACCTAGAAAGCTAGTGCCTTGCATACCTGTAGAGGTTAAAGTGTCTTGTCTTTAATGCCTAACCATTCTCATACATAAAGTTGAAGTAGAAGTACCAGAACTGTGGTTGTGCATAAGACTGTCAACAAGACTGTCAACAAGGAGTTGGTTTCCATAGTAATAGTAGTAGAAAGGTGGTTGTTAAGAGGAGTACAGCAGCCCAAGAAGAAGCATCCTGACAATTATACCAGATGCACTGCAGAGATAATGAACATTTGTAGAATTGTAGAAGAAGAAGTGTCTATTCTATATTCTGAATTGTAACAAAGCAATCCTGTAAAGAAGGCATCCAGGATTACCATTGGTGCTATTTCCTTGGCTAAAATTGCTAAGGTATTTTTTCGAACTGGCAACTGAAGAACTAACACCAGTGGATTTTGATTTGGTGAACTTTTGTTTCATTTGGAGCTTACAATAACTGGTTCAAGACTGTATTCTTCTGTTTGAACATTTGGGGGAAATTGACTTTAAACAATCATGGGGAAGGGATTTACCAAGGTCAGATGAAGGTCATCCAAATTATTGGCTGATCATTTTTCATTGTTGTTCATTTACTTTATATGTTATGTTGGTTAGTGTGAGGGCCAGTTTGTTTCTGTTAGGAGTGATTCCCTCAGTTATTTGACTAGGTGGTGAACTCTCTGATAAAGTATGTTTAGCAAGGATGTATTTGTATCTTTTTCTTTTAATAAAATGTTTAATTCTGAGAAACATACAAGCAGTTGCCTACCTCGCATTACTGACCCCTCACAGTAGTGTGCCACATAGTGTCCTCAATGTTTGCCCCTGTGTTGTAAGTGTGGTAGGTATTACAGTTAGCACCAATAACATTCAACAATTCCTGAAGGTTTGGTACAAACCAGTCCTCTTGGATATAGGCAGCAATATGTTGTTTGGAAATGTTCAAGGGGTGATGTAGCTGTTTAAAGGCAACCATTATCAACTCACAAGGCATAACATATTTACCTGTGGTGACCTGTCTTCAGATAAGATTGGTTGGTGATTGGATTAACCCCCTTTCTTGCCATAACTCCTTCTCTTTCTGGGGCGCCTGTCACTGTAATTCGATAATCTGAGAGGTGGGCACTGCTGTCAATGGACCTCTAGTTGTACTTGCATACTTGCTACCTCTGGGTAGGTTGTGACATCTGGCACTAGGAGATATGTTGCTATTTTATTTGCCTCATCTGAAGCCTCATTGCCAAGAGAAATTGGGTCTCTGTTGTTGGTATGTGCAGCACATTTGACAACCACAACAAGTGCTGGTTGCCCAAGGCAATAAATTAGCCTATCTAGTAGGGCCGCATATTATACTATGGACCCATCTGCTCTCCTAATCCCTCTTTTTTCCCATCGGTACAATCCGCAATGCACAGTGGTAGTGACATACGCTGATTCAGAATATAGTGTTACTCAGTACCCTTGGGATGCTTAGAGAGTTTCAATCAGGGCAGTGAGCTCTGCTGCTTGGGCGGAAGAATGCATGGGCAATCTTTTCTTGACCAATACCTCATTTTCTCTGTCAAATAACTGGATCACTAGTGCCCCTGTGTGCCTCTTACTCATTTACTGGTCTCTGGTTGCTGGGCCATCCATGAAGAATACACCTCCCTCCTCAAGAGAACAGTCCCTACCCTTGGGTATATTATCATCAGCGCCCTCATAGGTATCAGAGTCATGTACTTAGTCACCCTCAGTAATTGGCTCTGTGAGAAATGTGGCTGGTTTGACCATCTTACACCTCACAATTTGAATGGATGGGCTTGATAAAATCACCTCATAGCTGGATGCCCTCTGTGTAGTCAGTATGAATTTAAACCTCTCAAGGATTGCAAACACTGTGTGTTCTACATTCAATGTTACTCAGCACCCCATGGTAATTGTGGCAGATATTTCGCTTGGCAAAGGAATCTGCCACCAATGCTTGTTCAAATGGGAACTCACCCTGCATCAGCAAATCTAACCTCACACCATAGTAGGATGACAGCTTTTGACTCATAGTGCTCTTCTGTGTCAACACTGCTGTCATCATCTGTCCATCTGAATGGGAAAACAAATACAATTCATGTGTTTAGTCTGGGGTTGCGAGAACAGGAACATTAATAATAACATCCCTGAGTTTTTGAAAACAGGTTATCATTTCTTCTGTCCATTTAATTAGGCTTTTTGCTTTCTGGGCATCCTTCAACCCTTGTAGTTATCGTTGCGTGTATGTGATGTAGTCAAAGATCCATGCCCTGCAGTAATTGCACAACCCTAGAAATGTCTGCATGTCTTTGACTTTTACTGGCTGTGGTGTGCTGCACACTGCATCTGTGTGCTCGCGCGTGACTCTTTTGCCATCCACGGAAATAAGTTGTCCTAAATATAACACCTCCTATTGACAATATTGCAGCTTGGCCCTGCCAACCATGTACCCTTTGTCTGCTAACATATTAGCAATGTGTGATTGAGTCAACTCTTCACTGCTGTTCATTGGCACTGCATACCAGTAAATCATGACCATATTGGAATATAACACTAGGTACCTTTATATTCCCTAAGTCAGTGTGGAGTACTCTGTTGAGAAAGCTGGGAGATTCACAGTACCCCTTTTAGAGCCTAGAATGCTGGAACATGTGTCCACAATAGGCAAACAAGTTGAGATATTGAGAATTGGGGTGCAATAGGGTGGAGAAAAAATGCTTTCTTTAAGTCAATGACAGTGAAGTGGGTCACCATGGTCGGTATGTTACAGAGTATGGTTGCAGGGTTCCGGACAACCAGTAAATGAATTGTGTACTATATTTTTTAAGGGGCAAAACTCCTGAATCATCCTCCAACTAGACCCCTTAGATTTCTTAACCGGGTATATGGCCGTGTTGCATGTGGAATCTGAGGGCACTATAATGGGCTGGTGAAATAAAGCTGTAATGGTGTTGAATAGTACTTTATCTGCCTCCTTAGATAGCGGATGCTGCTTTGCTCTGATTAATGCAACTCCTGATTTAAGGGTAATGTGTGCCCTATGTCAGGAGGATTACTCATCCACTGGCAGTCTGATACTTGTGTCAAGCGTCCTGGGTGAATGGTGAAAGACTGCCAGCTAGCATGATGGAATATGGAACATTGCGATATTGAATCATATACTTCCAATATAATTTCTCCATCATTGGTGGTATCCTCGAACAGTTGGCTGTGTGGTACCTCTCTCAGTGGTTGGAATGGGTCAATATATAGGACTGCGCTACCCTCTCCTTCTTCTGCATCATTCTCTATGAGCACAACTCTATCTCCTGCAACCACCACCACTTCCAGATCTAGTGTTATGGTCGTCCCCGCTTCAAGGTCTTGGGGCAAGACCAGTCGGAACAAGAATTCAGATGTAACCCTACATGGCCTTCCCGCCACAACTGGCGATGCATTAAGCAGAAATGTGACCCACCCAATATGGGAATATATTGTGTCCTCCCTGGGCCATTGTGCAACAATGGGAACTGAGTCCCTATTGGTCTTCCTGCTGTCCGCCCACCCCCCGCATCTCCTTTACTACTGCCATGCGTCCATACCATGATCTCAACCTGGACCCCCACAAGCTTTCCACTCACAGCAATATTATGTGTGAGGGTCTCATCATCCCGCTCTTCCTTCTGTCTCTACATGCATGTCCCTAATTGCCATACTATCAATTCTGAACAAAATGTCCACTTCTCAGCATTTATTTGTTGAAATTGGGCTCTCTGCACGTCCCCTCTGTTCAACTTCAGCCTAGCTAACTCTTCTTCTGGCTTCCTTAAGGCCTCCTTCAAATCCTTCTGTGGTCTCCTCTCTAGGAACCTCTGCACATGAGCTTGGCGCCTGCAGATGCAATGGGGTTTGGTAAATTCTCATACTGAGTAGTTGTTGAAGGAGGGGAAGTGGCGGGTAGTGGGACGCACAAGTGATTTGTGTGCCCTGTCACTGTGCAGGTTGGATAAAACCCCTGCTGGAGAAGACTGAACTGTGGGTACTGTTTTCGGTGGGGCATGCCTGGGCATTCGGGAAATGGGCATAGGTGGACACATGGCACATGTTACCAATGTCCCGCTCACAGTTTTCGTAGGGTCAGAGGGGATGTCCTCCAAATCCTCCACCATTCTCCATAGTTCTAAGACTCCCTTCCTGTTCTTCAATGTCTTGCTCTTATACTTTGCTGCTAAAATGTACACTTATGGCCCAAGACCTCCTTGTTGTTTGTTCCCTGTTCTGGCCTTAGCCTACACATTGCCCCTCTCATCTCCACCACCCACTCATGATGATGCATCATAATATTTTCTGGATAAAGAGGGAGGCTATGCAAATATACTCCAATGGAGTTGATTGCTCCATTCTAATGAGCCCTAATTGCTCACAACATCATTAATCAACCATGTCTCTGATCCAGCTGTGCCTTAACACTCCTCCCCAATCCCTTTCCTGTATAATTTGCCCTCCCTACTCATCACTTGTCATACACACACACTTCATATTCCCCACATCACTACAATACCCACACTCCTACAAAAACCATGCATGCCTTACTGTTGTTCCACATAATTGTACACAACAAAACTGGACCTCACCTCGGTCCACACGACCACAATAAAAACACCAATAAAACCACAAAAAAAGACTGTTCATCCTCACGCCCCCTTATATCAAGCTGAGGGATCCCAGGCCCTTGCAGTATACTCTGCCTCGTCCCTTGTTCATCTTTTTACTCTCTAGGTCTGCAGCACTGCCTTCTCCCCCCAACCAAAGCGGATCCCATTACTCCCTTATCCTTTTACCTCATATGATAAAAATGAATATATAATGCGACATGGTTTTCCCACTCCATATCCACCTCACCACACATACACACTGCTCAACACCCTCATACCCCAAACCCTTATTGTTTTCTCTCACAAAATGTGAACGTACATCTATGTGCTCTCCCAATTTCCTCCACCATGGGGTCCCATCAATGGCTTACACAATCTGGGAGCATTACCCCGCCCCAAAGAGCAAACAGGAATTCAGGCAACACGGCTCATGTAAACCTCTCCATTTTCTGCACAGGGGACTGGTCACTGCAGGTGGGTAAAGATCCTCGGGATGTGCGCCAGGAATCCTTCATCATGGCAGAGAGTCTGGGATCACGTTGTAGTCAGCAAATTTGTAAGGCAAGAGCTCCAGACAACCAGATATATTTCTCATCTGGCATTCCGCAAAGTGGTGAAAAAACTACTTTTTTCTTAAGCACTGACCACACCAGAGCAAACCTAAGATTTATTCCCGCAAGATCTGAATGCTGGAATGTATGTTATGCAATTGTATGTAATGTATATATGACCAACATGCAAATGTTTTTATCTGTAACTAAGCTATTCACAAGTAACAGCGCTGCGATGCCCAAGGGCTGTGTGTGCGCTATCCAAATGTAAGTAAATAAATAAATAAAACACTCCTTTAAGGATAAAGGCTTGACGCACCTCATTGCAAGGAAAAAAACCAATACATTTTGTATACACAAATGCAAAAGGTGACTGAATGTCCCTTTGAAACAAACTGCCACAGAGCTCTCTGTTAGTTCGAAGCCAACACAATAACATGCACACAGTGGATATCTTCCATGTCAAATTGGCTCCTTGGAATTATGTTGCACTTCTCTTTATACCAGAAACGCAGGTGCCCCTACCATGCCTCCCCGGCTCTGGGCTAGATCTGTTGGCATCAACTTTTGCTCCTCGTATCACAAATCACAGGATTTTCTTCCACTCAGTGCCCCCTTATTAGCTGCCCACCCTTGGTAAACCTCTGTGCTTTCTCTGGGACAACATTAATTGGCCCAATTCCTATGAATTTTGGTACTCTGCATTCCAGTCACATGGCAGTTCAAATGGCACGGTCATTATCAGGGGAGGCGCTTGCGCCCTAAATCTAAACCAAGGATGTTGGCAGCTCTAGACCTTCTTCCTGACTCCCATGGGTTTGTCCTTCAGGACGGGAGCACCCCTTCCCGTGTTCTGTTGTTCACATTCCACCCTGGTTTCGCAGACCTACAGCTGGATACAGATAAACCATTATCTGGTCAGTGTGAATGCCATTCTTCTCAGCTTCACTATTGGGGCTTGAGAAGGGGCTAGAGATTCAAACCTTTCATTATGTTGCATGGCTACACCTCCAAAATGGAATAGAGAATGCTAGGCCTCACTTCCAATATGGCGGTACTTCAGTATTTCCCGCACCCGGGCTCTGTGTCATCATCACACATTATTTTTGTGACTGCTGCTAAGTATCATCAATACCCTATGCATGGGCCTACTTACATTGCTATGAATACTAAAACATGCAATCCATTTGATGTTTCCATTTGCGCTCCCCACCCCCTACAATCATGCGCCTTCATTTCCTTGTGCGCTAATACATTTTTCAGAGTCCAGATCGTTCAGGTGGGCATGGGAGCTGTACCTGCAACTCTTACATAAGGCACACTTTTATTTCATTCAGAATTGTGCAAAGTTCATATGCTGTGTATAAGAACAACATGTCTTGTTTGTTCTAGTGTTTACCTCTTTCTAGAAGCAGTCAATGTAATGTTAAGCCACCTATGTTGTAAGTGCAAATTCTTTGGAATCTGTGTCAACCCATGAGAGGCTTTTTCCTGTCTCCTGAGGTAAGTTTGTATGGATGGCTCTAAGCAGTCACATCTTGCTGGACCTAGCCACACCATTAATGTGTAGGAGGAGAGGTTGGTATTCACTGCACATTATTATTTTCTTTCCATGGCGTAATCCATGTTTTATGTCTTCACATGTCACTGGTAGATTCATGTTCAGTTGTTCCTATTTCAATGGATGGCCAGCACTGCTAAATCTTCTAATTTGTTTGCCTTGTAGCATGGTATTTTCATTTTCATATATTGCAATCACAGCTCCATTTGGAATGAGTGGTTCTCTGAGTGTGTCTTGGCTTCCTCCATCAGCTTCCTGACTTCATTCAGAGAGTTTGGTAGATCTGTTGCTAGGTGCAAATTCCAGTTGGCTCAGAAGTAGCCTTTCTGGTTTTCATAAATGTGGAACCTGCAACTTTTGCAAATATGCTCTTACACCTACTATCAAGTTCACTTGTCATAAAGGTCTGACTATATATGTCCGCAATTTCATTAATTGTAGATCGAAATACATTGTCTATGCCATATTATGTGTATGCCAAAAGGTTTATGTCGGAAGTATGATACGCAAATCATGCATAAGGATACGGGAACATCTTTCACACCTGAACAGTCAAGACCTAAAACTTCTGTGTGCAGTTCACTGGCAGCCCAACACCAACTGGACAACAAAAAGGACATTCACTTTGTGGGCTTACTGCAAGCACATATTCATCCCAGAGGAGGTAACCGTCAGCTACTTTTGCGTCAACTGGAAGCCCGTACAATTTGTAAACTCAGGTGTACGAACATGTTTTTGAACAAAGATAACAAACTCAATTTGAATCCCAATTCTGCGTTTCCTTTTTAACACCAGTATGTGACCTGCACTTTGAAATGCACCATGGGGTTTCTACTCTGGTACAATGACCTAAATTGCTGTCATCTTGGCACGTATTACTCATATTTCACAGTGCTCAATCAATAATTGTTGGATGGTCCCAGCATGAGGGGTTTATGATCATTGTCTTTCAAACACGAATATCCCATCCAGTCTCATGCTAATTGACCTATTAAGAATAGGATTAGTATGAATCATCACATCAAACCCTTCGTAATTTACTTCTAATGGCAATTCAACCAAGACATGCAACTGTTTGACCTCAGTCCCTACCATATGCATGAATTATACAAAATTCTTTTTGCATCTAAATTGTTCTCTGAAGGATATGCCTTACGATAAACATATATCAATAGATAATCACCTCATATTTCCAGGTGTATTTTGATAAATCAAATCCAATTTTTGTCTAAGTAAGCTTTTGTAGTTCTCATTCTTTTTTCTTTCGTTCATATTTTCTGAATAACCCAAACTAATCTTGTTCTAAGCAAACAGGACCTCATGTCCTAAGATGTAAGCTTTTGTAGTCCTCATTCTTTCTTCCACAGTGCATTTTTTCTGGCTAATTGCCGCAATTTCTAAGCATAATATGTTCTCGGAACGACTTTCCCATTCTCATTGGAGCTAGTGATAGTGTGTATGAATCCTCATCAACCCGAAGAAATCACGTTTTATAAGTTGGGACCTCATGTCCCACAATGCGTGAGGTCACCTAACCACAGATGGTCAACTGACAGACTTGTAAATGCTGGGCATCATGACAATCTGTGCGTTCACCACATTCGATATTAGGTTAGTTGCCACAAACCTAAGCCTAATATGTCCGTGTATCGACATGCACTTTTTCCTCACTCGAGACATAATTTATAGTGAAGCCTCCTTCCAACAGTGCCGGTATTTGGATCAGTACAGTGATAATTAAGAAACTACGGATCACAGTCCGCGAGGACAACATACACTGCCGGTCTTTGAGTCATGTGACGGCCTCAGGTCACGTGATCCAGTACAGTGATAATTAAGAAACAACGGATTACAGTCCGTGAGGACAACATGAGAAGCGGAAACGTGGCAACAAGTGGTGCAGCGACCATGTGTAAGGTATTCTCTTCACCTATCTCTTTTAGTGCATCTAGGTTTCAATCATTTACCTGACTTTATTTCTGGATGGTATAATGAGGCCATTCTGTCTTGATCTCTAACACAAGTACTTTGAAAATTCTTTTGGACATCCCATGGGAACTTAGCCTTTGATTACTGTTGGCCAAGCTACGAGCCTATTTGAAAGCATGCGGTAACTGGTATTGATTGGTTCCAAAGTTACTAACACAGGCAGTGCAACGGCAAGCTCGCCAGTGGAATAGCAAACTCTAACATGGTAACTTGAATAGTTACCGTGTTAGAGTTCAAGTTCAATAGTAACTTGAACTTGAATTAGATGAACAAGATTTGATTCAAGGAGTTACTTCACAATATTAATTGAGTTTTTTTCCTTTTTGTTTTCTACCTTTTTCTCTTTTCCATCGGTTTGTTTTATTGACCATGCTTGATAATGTGATGGTTTTCTACTTTTTGTGTGGTATCTGGTTTTCACTGTTTGGACTTTGGAAGATTTTTAATCCTTTCCTTTCCCTTCCTTGCATTGGATTTCTTTACTATGTCACTGATGCTTTCCAAATGGCTTATGCGACCAGATCGTTTATGAATACTTAATTGAGTATTTGTGTAATTAGCCGTGCCTTGAAAAGGACCCAAGGAAAAGGGTTGAAACGTGTCGGCAAAGGCTAAGAATTTAATTAAAACCAAGTATTGTAACTTAATATGAGATTGCAACATTGTGTAATTTGTTCTTTTCCCTAACCAAACATATGAGACAGAGCATCTTCCAAGGAACAACAGTGTTTTCTCATATTCAGCTACGTTGGGGTAACCTAGCGGTTCCTTTGGTTTGCAGCAGTCCATCACCCGATTGGCAAGGTGAATTCTCTGGCCCAAGCGCGCATACACCTAGTACCCCACCCTCCTGTTTGTGTTGCTAGGTGCACTTCATCTGCTTGTACATTTTCTTCCGAGGATCGTTTCTTGGATTGCTACAAAAGCAGCCTGCAAAGTATTGAAGTCCCATTTCAAGTCTTCTTAAGTACAACAAGCTTTAATCAACTGCAGACGAGCCAAGAAACAACTCTCTGTTTCGCCTGCAGTTTGACACTGCAGGTTTCCATGGTCAATCAAACTGGCTTTCCAACGTTAGACTAAACTACAGTCACAATTGTGAATGCCCTATCTAGCAGCTGCCTCATCTGAAGAAATGCTTTTGTATATGCATTACTGATCTTTCTCACACAAACACGAGTGTTATAAAGCAATTCAGCCACATGGATAATAATGATTCTCTTGATGGTTTTACTGTGCGGCTCATGCACATAATGCATTCAGTTTCTTTTTACAATTGCAGCTTTCTTTTGTGGGCATAAGCTGGATGGAGGCCACGCCAAATTATTATTTGTCTAATCCACTGTAGAGTGTTGTGCCAATTAAACGGCTTTGTAATAGCCACAGTCTCTGAGCATGAGCATTTCTCTTCAATAGCTATACAACATTCCTGAAAGAGTCTCCTCGGATGACATTGTATCCCAAAGCTCATTCAACTCACTCTAATAAGCTTTGGTGAGGTAAGATACTGGCATACATTGCGTCCAATGCGGAGGCGTCTGAAACAAATTGAACATCCATGATTCCATTCCAAAGGAATGCAAAGATCGTGTCATAAATAATTATAAATGTACTCGAATTATTGGAGACTTGCTTAACTACAGACATGGAACTATCCACGTGAGATTTTCTACATATGGACCTGGGGAACCCCAAAAGCATTTAGTGTGATATGTACCTTTGTTTTTGTAATGGATCCGCAATGTTTAATACAATTATTTACTTACACACATTTGCCTGGGCCCTCACATCTTTGCACGGCTTTTAAGAGGGAATGGCACACATGGTGTGCTTTTCCTCAGCATCAAAATTACACGTGGCAACATCCTCAGTCTACAGCAGCAAGTGTTTATGTGGAGTTCCTCTGTATTAGTATTTTTTTCAGTGGAAATACATTTTCAGCTTCACCACGCAGAGGGCAATCTTCGTTGCAGATCAAATTCAACATGGCAATGGAGTGTTGATGAACGAATCATGAAGCTTTGACAAGATCTATCGAAGCACAATAATGTTTAAATCATATTGTCAATGTTGTTGTTTTCAGTATGCAGGATTTCGTCTTATAAATGACATGCATACTCTGCACAAATGGCACTGAAAAAACAAGTGGGTGTTTCATGTTTCCTCTGCACACAATGAACATTATCATGACTTTAGAACCAGAACCGGTCATATTTGCCAAGCTGTTGGCACTGCTTAATGCCATCACTTGATCTTTCAGTACAATTTTTTATACAAGATCATTCACTGTTACATTTACAACATCGGTGCCACTTTCTAATGCATGGCGTAAGGCTCCCACTTTCCTTTAATGATGAAACTCAATATATTGAAGTAACATTTGATATTCAGAGTGCATTCACAGAGAACAGTACTCGTAGGCAATTGTCTGCACTGGGCTCTCAATGTATTTGTGAAATTAGATACCACAACAAGTATATCACTTATATGTGTTATGTCATTGGCTTGCTCACATTTGACTAGACCAACTAGCTCTTGCAAAACTTTAACTTGCTCTTGCAAAACCTGATGTCTTTGTCTGGCACACAATTAACCAATGTGATTAAAGGCTAATTTAACTAAAGGCCTATTCCCACATTTCCAACATTCCCTTTGAGATAGCGCAGTAATTATATAACATTGCAATGCATGCCCATTTCCAGCTCAGAGCTAGATCATTTGGCAGATATTGACTATAACCAAACTGTGGCCTATGAAAGGCTGCACTATTTAACCTTTGGTGCATTCATATAAATGAAATTGTTGAGGTTCTGGAAGTGGACATCATCTCTGATTGTTTTATTTTTTACTTTCAGCAAATCAAGTGTTGGACTCTTATCAGTGTTCATTATTTGCACAAGATTGTGCATTGTATAGTGACATGCACACATGGTTCCTTTGATCGCTCCATCTGTTACTTGGATAACTGTGGTAATTCTAGAGCTAATACATGCCGACGAGCGCTGACCTCCAGGGATGCATGCATTTATCAGACCAAGACCAATCCGGGCTCGCCCGGCCGCTTTGGTGACTCTAGATAACCTCGGGCCGATCGCACGTCCCCGTGACGGCAACGATGCATTCGGATGTCTGCCCTATCAACTTTCGATGATACTTTCTGTGCCTACCATGGTGACCACGGGTAACGGGGAATCAGATTCATGGAATCAGGCGCAGAAATGGCGCAATGGCCACGCACAAGACGGGTCCTGCGCGAGCCGTGGCACAGGTAAAAACATGCGCTGGACACATATTCATGGATTTCAAGAGGCATCTGTAGCCATCGTGCAAGTAAAACCAAGCTGTGCGAGGAACGCCCCCAAAACGCCTCCACACACACACCAAAAAGCAAGTGAAAGGACTAACACGACGCAAGCCGCCGCGCCATCCATGGCCCAACATGCAGAACCAGAGCGAAACTCTGCGCTAACAATCCCCGGCTGCACCCCAGAGAAAACGCGTGCCCTCCCACGCAAGCCCAGGCCGTACCCGAGTGAAATTGCGCACTCACACCTCGCAATCCCCGGCAGCACCCCAGTGAAAATGCGTGTCCTCCCACTCAAGCCCATGCCGTTCCCCAATGAAATTGCATGCTAACACCTTGCAAACCCCGTCCGCACCCCAGAGAAAATGCGTGCCCTCCCACGCAAGCTCAGGCCGTAACCCAACGAAATTGCGTGCCAACACCTCGCAATCCCCTGCTGCACCCCAGACAAAACGCATGTCTTCCCACAAAAGGCCTGCCCATACTCCAGAAAAATCGTGCACCCCCTCGTAAGTGTAGGCTATACCCATTAGAAAAACCTGAGTCCAATCCCTACACCCTTGGCACCGAGCCTGTCCACATACCCACCTACTGCACATGAAACACTGTAGTACACACACCACCCCTATTCCCCTCACCTGTGACACCCCCTGCAGGCAACCCCCTCCAGAAGAGACACCACCCCCCCAGCACCCATCACCTGTCACACCCCCTGCAGGCAGCCCCTTCCAGAAGGGACACCAGCCTCCAGCACCCAGCACCTGTGACACCCCTGCAAGCAGACCCCTCCAGAAGGGGCACCAGCACCCATCACCTGTAACACCCCCTGCAGGCAGCCCCCACCAGATGGGACTCCCCCTGCAGGCAGCTCCCTCCAGAAGGGACACCACCCCCCAGCACCCATCACATGCGACTCCCCCTGCAGGCAGCCCCCACAAGATGGGACACCCCCTGCAGGCAGTCCCCTCCAGAAGGGACACCACACCCCAGAACCCATCACCTGTGAGACCCCCTGCAGGCAGCCCACTCCAGAAGGGGCACCACCACTCAGCACCCATCACCTGTGACACCCCCTGCAGACAGCCCCCTACAGAAGGGAAACCACCCCCGAACACCCATCACCTGTGGCACCTAAACAATCTGGCATCATGGTCGGACCATGAGACCGGCAAAGTGTTCAGAAAATGTATCAATTCCACACTATATAACAGCACGTCAAGGCAATGGTCATGATGTGGGAGGGTGACATTACAAAAGATCTTGTACCATTAGTTGCGTGAATTTCTGAAAGTTCCATCACTTCCACAGAGGTGTGGTCCTCAGCCCAGATGTTTAATTCACCTAAATAGAGTAATTCTCTGTGTTTACTACCAATGAGAAATTGGTTCAATTTTTCCAAAAATGTTTTAGCTGGTCCTGGGGGGTGGTATCCAAACAGGATTTGTATTGTCCTGGTTGGGGAACATCAAATACAAGCATGCCCTATCTGGATTGAGTCATCCCAATCTAAAGTGTGAAGATGAGATAACTTTAAAGGGTCTCGAAAAATAACAGCCACTGCACCATCCCTCTTAGAAATCCTATTTATGCTCTGTATAGAATAACTCTGGGGGACCAATAAATGAAACATAGCTTGTGATGCCTCATTGAATCAGGTTTCGGTAAGAAACAAGCAGTCCAGGTCATGCAATTCAATAAAATCATGGATCTCCAAAGCGTGTTTTACGGCTGATCTAAGATTCAGCAGTGCTGCTTTTAGGGGTCTGTCTTTCAGGTTGACCAGGGTGGGGTTTAGTTTCCCGGCTAGCTCTCTTTCCCCTATACCTAAATTCCTGATCTTATCTAGCATGTGTAAGGAGGGATATCCCGGCCTTCTTATCAAACTCCTTTAGTTCCTCAGTGGTGAACACTATCATGTTGGCCAAGAACTTCCACTTTCCAGTAGAAAATGTTAATTATTACCCAACCACCAACAAGTTACCTTGCAACAGCTGTCCAGCAGTGTTTCCTGCCCCAAGCCGCAACCCGGCCACAAACAGGCTGTGTTGTGTGCTGAACGCGGCAGAGCCGGTGCGCAAGCGCTGGGAAGCTGGGAACTGTATTGTTTCACCAGCTGGCTCTATATCAATATATAAAAAATGATAGTTTGGTCGCAATGCGCGCAATAACGAAATTTGTAAGGCCGATACTAATGTTGCCCAATTTAACTGAAACCACACAGTAATACTAACGATAAAATGTTTCTACTCTAAAAATCCAAATGTTTCAAAACACATCAGTATTTCAGCATGTACGCAACCAGACACATGGCTACCAATGGAGAGAAGCACAGCCTCAAAATAGAGCAAGCAAACAGGCCCACACCCAAATGAACAGCAAGACGCGATGAATTGAACAAAAAAATATATATATTATCAAGAAGTATTAACATCAGACATTTTCAATAAAAAAATCAAGCTGTCCATGTACATTTTCCAAAAAAGAACAATCCTCATGCCTAAATCACTATATACATTGTAAAATGGAAAGCAATGTCCGAAAACTCTGGTGGAAAAAACTGGAAACCTACACCTAAATATATACATTAAAAAAGGGGACTAATGTTCAAATAGTCTGCTCCAAATAAAACATTTAAAAATTAAACCTACATCTAAAGAACTATATACTTGAGAAAAGGGGAGCAATGTTCAAATAGTCTGCTTCAAATCATCAAAATAAAAGTAAACCTACACCTAAACAACTATACACACTGGCAGCAGGCTTTTCCATCTCCTCCTCTCCAATGTTACTCAAACTCTCCACCAGGGCATCATCCAGCTCTGCATCCACTTCCCCAGGCGGGCATCCGTTGTTCCTGGAGGGCTTGCAGGGCCTCCAGCATATGTCTCCCCAACCTCTCTACCTCCTTGCAAGTTGCCTCTAGGATGGGAGCCCACGTCCTTGCCCAACACAGCGCAACTTCTGCCCTGACCATCATCACCCTCGCCTTCTGAGCCCGCTGCCTCTGCTCCTATATGCTGCCCGTAGCGCATGAACACGGAAGACATCCTTGTCCGTAGGTCCACATTTCCATCCTTCCTGATGCTGTGTACCTGCCCCCTTGTGATGTTCTGCTCTGAGAAAAAGAGCCTCCTCCTTAGAGCCTGCTGCTGCCATAGTGCCCGGTGCCTGCTTTGTGCGTACATCCTCCGGGCATATGATGTTACCTGGGGGTGTACAGCCCGTGCTGTGCTCGTGGGTGCCTGATGTCCCTCCATTGCCAGAGTTCCTGTTGGTGCCTGGACCGGCACAGTGACTGCTTCAGCCGATTGACCATTGACTCCCAACTCAAAAAAGGATGTTAGCTCCACCAGACAGGGCATTCTTGGTGGGACTGGTGCAGAGGGGGTCCTGGTGGTATCTGAGCTCAGAAAGCACCCTGGGGGACGACTGGCACACAGAGGAGGAAGACGAGGAGGGGGTCACATTACTGAACAGGCCACGCAGCACAAACTAGGCCAGAAATATTGTGAGCCACATGAGGAGACGCCACACCTCATCATGATGACGTGCAAGCAGTCTATGGCAAGCCTGCACATCATCATGTATGATACCGGAACGCCTCGCCATACCGACCTGCAGGGGTACCACAATGTCCTGAATGGCAAGAACCGATAGCATTGGGGTGTCGGTCTGTACATACACATCCGAAACCTGGGGCTGGGTCTGGGTTGAGGCATGCCGGCAGGCGCATACAGCTGCATCCGCTGGGCCAGGGGCAGGAATTTGCACAGGTACTGCGAGGGTGGCCTGTACAGTCTCATGTCCCAGGGGCAGGACTGCAATAGTCACGCCCAACTCACCACCCCCGACCTGTCACCAATGCCTGTGTTTCTATGGCCACCTCCTCCCCCTAAACCCCCGCCAACATGGATGACTCCGGTGCATCTTCCGTACTGGATGGCCCCTGTGTTGCCTCACCTGTCCTTCCCGCTGCTGAGGAGTCCACTACCACCTTCGCCTTCTTGGACTTACCCCCAGCAGCATTGCACAATGGTCCCAGCGCGGACCTAGCCACATCACACCTTGACAATGTTCTGTCAGGGGGTAGAGACTGGGCCTTGCGCCACTGCCTTGTGGAGGCATCCCTGCTGGCATGTTCCACAGCACTTTTGACCACTTCTTCTGATGTAACTGTGGAAAAAGAGACACAGAATGCAAACATCAGTGTACAGCACCAATGTATGTGTGGCAATACAAACTTTCACAAGAAGTACACTAATCAAGGGAACAACCATCATCCACACCCACCACACACATGAACACACAATTCACTTACATGCACATACATGCTTGTCCTTCACAACAATCACATCAAGGTACATGCCACTCTCACAACCAATCAGTTGTGTATGCTACACACACATGCATCATTTGATCATACACATGTCATGCACACACATCAACTGAGAGTCCACAAGCAGTATGATGAGCAATAACATCAGATTCCCATCAACTGTAATCCAGCAAAATGATTACGTCAGACATTGAAATGCACGTGTTGCATCGAGCCATGAGTGATGGCCATTCACAGATGCCCATTTTTGACACATACACATGAACACCATGCAAGCACATGACGTGGCCAACATTATCTCACTTGTCACACCGGCATGTCTCAGACACAAGTAACAAAGCACATGCAAGTTCTGAAAGGCAGCAGTACAATACACGATGCAAATGACATCTCACTAAAATCACATATGGTTCACTGCACACATGGAAAGCACTGTTTGGCATAGCTCTCAACCATTTGTGTCACAAAGGCGGGTGAAAACACCCGATTTTAATTTTGGCGGGTGAGAGGCCCATTGAAACGAATGGGCGTGCAGGAGGCTTGGCGGGTGAGTCAGCTGTTTACAAGGCGGGTGACACCCGGCAAAAGCGTGTGAGTTGAGAGCTATGCTGTTTGGGGCATACACACAGACATTCATATCAGAAGCATACATGCTGTATGCCTAAGGTGCTCACTCACAACATGCAGGAACATGCACTGTGTAGCCTAGGAACACATGGATGCTCACCTGACGACTACAGACGTTGGTGCAACTCACTGACTTGGGTGTGCAGTACTGGTTAAAACTTCTCTGGGACCCACCTGTTGGCGATATTCAGTTGCCATCTGCGTCCCTCTACGATGGCACCGGCCTGGAGGAAGTGCAGTGCTCTGCTGTGGGTCCTGGATTTAAGGTCATCCCAGCACTTGTGCGCATGTTTGATAGTCGGAATACCACCCCCTCAGTATCGATGGCATCCAATATCCCCCCCAGATCAGCTGACGTCCTTCCTTGCTGCATGCATCAATGGTTTTAAGAGGGCATAACAATTCCCCAGAACCTACTCCCGCCAGGATGTCAACATCCCGGGCACTGAAGTTGACAGCCCCCTGTCTCGCTGCCATGGGCTTGCCATTCTGGTCAGTAGATGATGGTGCTGACATGGCAACCCCAGAGGCAGGTGTGGGTGGGTAAGGTGGTTCTGGAGATGGGCTGTGGAGTGGTGGTGATGGTATGGCATGTTGGGAGTATGGTGAATTAGCTGAGGTGGTCACAGGGCCAAGGACAGGAGCACTGACAATGGCTGGACAGCAGGCACTCAAAATGCAAGTCAGGTGGTCAGCAGACACACACAGTGGACAGGCAGCAGCAGATGGCTCGGAAGGAGGCAGATCAGGGCAGTAGGAGGCCGGTTTTAAGGCTTGTAGGCAGGAGCGTGGGTCTTCCCTGTCTATTGCGTGGGCAGCCAGAAACCGAGTGTTTGCGGGTTCAAAATTAGCGGGGAAATGTGAAATCAGAGGAAAGGCCCTCAGCGCATAATTTACGTGACACGCGCTGCACACTGGCGCTCCATATGCCCAATTTGGGGATATAGAAATATATATAGAAATATGTCTAGAAGCAAATCAGACTGTACGCGTGGATTACTGCGATTTTTGGGACAGTACAAATTGTTATTTTGGTGGGGGATTTGCCTCCGCGCATAGGTGTGTGTACTTTTCTTTTTTCAGAGGCTTATGGTGAGTCGCATATGCATTTTTCATAGTCTGGGTGGCCCTGTGTATCACATATCTCCATTCTTACCACTACAGTAGCTTTCCGGGCTTCTCGTATGCATTTTTTGTGTTGCTGGGTGCCACAGCGTATCCACAGTGTATCACGTAACGCTTTTTCTTGTTATGGAAGCAAGGTCTTGCGTACACATTTATTTGGTTTTTTGGGGGGCCTGTGCATTATGCTTCCTGTTTTTTTGTCACATGGGGTACTTTTGAACCTTTCTGGACCACAGAAGTACATTTTCCATCACGTACACTGCCCCCTGACTCGGATTGCCCAGGACAATTGCTCTGTGTGCCTTCCATTGTTCAAGTCCACCTGGACTAAGAGTGTAAAGGCCCCAACAGGGAAAGGAGGCAGAGGTGGCCAGGATCGGGGATGTGCAGCAGAAGCTGCTGCCCACCCCCCCAGGATCAGGTACATGTAGCTGAAGCTGTTATCCCCCTCCAGGGTCATGGACCTGCAGTGTCAGCTGCTGTCATGTCTTGAAGTATAAGGGACAAGCAGGGAAATCTGTGGTCCCCCACCAAGGTCAAGGAGCTGCAGTGGCAGCTGCTGTTTCCCCTCCCCAGGGTCAGGGACCTGCAGCAGAAAATGCTGTCCCCCACCCCCAGGGCCAGGGACCTGCAGCGGAAGCTGCTGCCCCCCCCCCAGGGTCACGGACATGCAGTGGCAGCTGATGTCCGTGTCTTGAAGGGTAAGGTACGTGCAGGGTAAGCTGCTGCCCCAGCATCAGTGGGTGGTGCCCTGAGTGGTTCCAGCCACACACGGTCTGCACCATGTCCCAAGAAAGAAAGGTAGAGGGTCAACCCCATGGCAAAGCAGAGGACACTGTCACGTTTAGGAAGAGGAGCTTCAATGATGACAAACTCCAAATCCTTGTGGACTACATGGGCACACACCACTGTGACATGTGCCTGCAACCAGGGAGCACACAAACACCTGCTCAGCGTATGGCGCATTGGCAGCAGGTCACGGATGAGATAAATGACTTAGGGTATGAGAAGCGCACTGCTTCTCAGGCCATGGAGCGGTGGAATGACCTCAACCGTCGCACCGAATCGAAGCTGGGTGCCAACCTCGCCTCTGCTCTGGCAACTGGAGGGGGGTCACCAGAGGAGCAGGAGCTCACCCCGCACGAAGAGGCTATGAGCCGCTTCATTCATATGGATCAGGTGCAAGTCATGGGAGGCCTGCCAGATTACGAGATCATGTCCGGTGAGTGACCAAGCTTGTACATCCTGACGATGTGTAGGGAAAACAAAGAAAGAAGTATTGTGTTGCGCTTGTGCCTGCATTTGAATGACTGCCCTGGCTGAACCATGTCATGTTGTACTGACTCGTGCACAGTGTACTCTAGAGTGGATAGAACCCATGTGGCGTTCATCTGTTGCACATGGCATTGTGACAGTAGTTATCGCCCACCAGCATACACAAACAACATTTTCAAAATGCTACCACAACGTGGCATGTTGTTAGTTGCATCAGTGATGTCAGTGACTCTGCTCTGCTAGACAAGTGCTTGGATCTGAAGCACGTGTTACACATCATGTACTGCATGGTGTATATTGTCCATTCACACATGTGCTTAGGTGGTTCCATGCTACAGATAACTTCCATGAAGACTACCAGCAGGCCTCACAGTGTACCATGAGTAACATTGCATTTTTCAACACTGTGCACATCACCGCTGCAACTATGACACTGACTCTGTTGTCAAATATTTGTCAGGATTCATCCCTGTTAACCTCCCACACTCAGCACACACTCCATGGGTCAATGCCCCTGTCCCTCTTTTATGTCACTGTCCCTTCTTCCTATCTCCCAGTGCATGTCATTACTCTCTCCACATCAAAAATCATATCTAGATGTTACTCTTACAATCATACTCCAACTGGGACTCCCAACTCAGGCCATGTCTACATTGTGTGCACTCCCTGTGCCAGTTCTACACTGATGTGCAATGTAATTGATGTGCACTTGGAAGTGAATATGTGTTGATGTTTTGACATGTACGGTAATAGAATGTAACAGAGCTACATGACCATGCCCATTTAGCATGTATTTGTCAATAGTTTGTTGTGCCATGGGCATGAATGTGCTTTCAGAGAACCATGTCTGTTGGCAATATGTCCACTGGCTACATGACCAGGGACATGGGATGTTGTTGCAAGTCTGCCTACGCCATGATCTGATGGCTTCTTGTACATAGTGTGTATGCAAATTCTCGCATGGTAACATGCCCGGCAATGTGTTGCAGGACAGCAATATTATACAGATGTTTATTGTTGACTCAATTAACATGAATCGTCATAGTCTGTGCTAGTCCAGACCACCAGTGGAGGATGTGGTGTGGCATCCCAGGAGAATCCACTGGTGCTACAGACCATCCTGGGAATGTCTAGGTATGACACAGACTCGTATGAGTCCAGTAGCTCTGGTGCTAAACCGAATGTCCATTCCTCAATGCTGTCAGAGGTGAGTGCACCAAGTGTTGGAGCTGTTGTTGCCCGTGAGCCTGAGTCTGCAGGGGGTCAGGTGCCCTCACAAGACCAGTCAGTGGTGTCACGACCGTCAGTGGTCATTACGGCTGCAAGGCCATGCTCCCAAGTATTGAGTTCTGGTTCTATATCAGATGTCCAAGGGAGTTATGCAGTCCTGCATCCAGGGACAGTGGCATCACAGCAAGGGCCATGCTCCCTTGTGTCAGGCAGGCATGGGCCCGCACACGTGGGGATGTGTGCAGGCTGGGGTGACAGTGTGGGTGCAGTAGATATTGTGTTTTGCCAAAAACAGGGTGCTGCCTATGAGATCTTTGCTGAGGGCATGGATAGGGTGGCCAGTTCCATGATCCCACCAGAAACACAGGTGGAGCACGAGCTGCAGGGATTGCGGTCCACATGCCGCCCACACAGGCTGCACATGGACACCAACAGCAGGAGCCGACAGGCCGATCTGACGTCTCTGCAGGCATCCCTTGCTTGCAGACGGTCAGGCCCACAGGGAAGCCCTGAGGCAATGAGACAAGAGTTGTTGGCCCACATAGCTTCAGTCAAAGTGGAAGAGGCAGCCTTCAGGACACAGTACCGACATGAGATGCAACTATTGAGGCAGACCATCTCAGAGGAAATGTGTGCATCCTGTGAGGTCATGCATGGTGACCTCCAAAACGTCATGTTGCTGATGCATTCATCAGTGTCACGCCTGACTGCTGCCACTGAGGACCAGGCCAGGTCACTACATGGTGAGCTTCCCCCACCACTACCAACTTCTGATTCAACCCAGGAAGGTAGTCACAGCAGGGACATGCCTCCCAGTCCAAGATAGCCATGCAGTCCATGAGCACAGGGAGGGAATTGTTTCTTTTCAACATCCACCCATGTGGGAGTTGTCGTGCACCATACCCCTCACCACCTCCTGGGTGCCTCCGACCCTGTTCCATGATGGACATTTGTATTCTTTATTTATTTATTTTTTACACACCCATGTCCAGATGTTGGCATCGCATATTTGGTTTTGCCCTTTCCTGGTTGTAATTTCTGTTCATTTTTTTCTTTATGTCCCTTGAGGTTTGCCATTAACACCTCAAGGCCAACACGTTTGCTGTGGTGTACATGCAGGCATGCCTAGTTAAGTCAACTAGCATGTTTGTATGGTGGTGCACAGGATGGCACATGAAGGTCATTATGGGTTTGGTGTTCTGTTGCACGTGTATGCAGTGTCAATGGTACTTCACAATGGCTGTTTTAATGTCTTCTCCCATGTTGTTTCAATAATCCGTGATGTGAGGGTGTCTGCTTTCCAGAGGGAGACACCTTACACCCTTTCATGCCCTCCACCAGGCACTGTCCTTCCTGTACCTGATTAGGAAACACAGTTCCAGGTGAAGGTGATGCAGGATTGACACTATGCTGGCACAGTCAGCGGGTAAGCTTTAGCACTGTTTTGCATGTTGAGCATGCATCATTTGTGTGTATGTTTGCTGCACGTCTTGCTTATCTTATATGTGCTTTGCATGCTGACATACTGGTATGGTAATTTAAGTCACTGTGTTACCTACTTATGTGTATTCCTATATGGGTGCACCTACTGTGCTGTACAGAATGTCATTGTACATCTGAAGACCAGGCATTGTACTCCTTGATCAGGTGTTTCCTTGGGATTCCCGCTCTGTGTCACTCTTTCTCCCTCTCTCTGTGTGGTACACTGTTCTCCTGGGCTAATCACAATCTATTTCCATTCACCCTCTGGCACTCTGTGTTGCTCCTATAGTGGGTGCTGCCTGATTACATTGTCTTTATGTAATCATGTGATGTCATGTATGTGCATGTTGTTTCTGCTGTTACTTTTCATTGTACTCAATTTAGGGGAAGTGTCTCCCAATGGTGTGCATAGTATGCAAGGCAGGTGGGTTCCCTGGACAAGTAAGTGAATGGCATTTGCTGTCACTTGTGTGGTGTTTGCATTAGAGTGTGGCACTGTGTGTGTACACTTTGGATTGACTTAGCTTGTGGTCCAAAACTACGTCTTAAGGGTGATATGTTTCACAGCGGGTATAATGGGTATGGCCATGTTCTTCAGATGGATTGCTGGGGTTACTGTTCACTGATTATGACAACTGTACATTCTTACTCTGTGGGGTTTTCGTGGTTGTTTTGGAGTGGGTTGCATGGGACACTGTTTGTGGCCTGTGGCAGGTGCTGATGTTTGGGCTGATGTGTGTCGCATGGAACTTTTATCATGTGTAATGCGTGACACTTCAGATCCCTTGCAGGGTTTGTGGGATTATGGCTGTATGTCACATCTGGCCTGTCTAGATTATGGATCAACTATTATGGTGTGCAGCAGCATTTTAAAGCCACAAACATGTTGCTATGTATGATATCTTGTGGGATATGTTGTGTAAAAGCACATTCGGGTTAGTGGTGTTTGTGCTTTCTCATGAATTGCCCATGCATTCTGCACTATGGTGTTTGCAGCTTCTAGTGCAGCGCGGCTGGGTGCATGGTACTAATGCATTTGAATCAATGTAGTATTTGGCCATTGGTATGCTGTGACAATGAAGTCTGCATTGAGCATGGTCTGGTGGTTAACAGTGTACTTTTAGCATGTTTTTATTGTTGATTGATGTATCACATCGCTTTGTGTTGTCTGCTTATGTCTTCCATTGTGGCTCTCTCAGTGTGCAGCAGTACAGTATGAAATCAAGCATGGTTCTTGCGGAGGTGCAAATGGTGAGTATTTCATTAACTGCAAAGCCATCCAGATATTCTGCAACAGCTCCTTCACACTACCTTTGGAATGTGCTTGCATCACATATGTTTTGCAAGTACACACAACCAACTAAACCTACTTGTGACAGGCTCTTAAAACACAACCCTCTGCACCTGTGCACCCCCTACCACTCACCCTCATCATGCCTCATTCTCCTCCTTCACTCATGTCTACCCTGAAGAAGTCCCCAGAGTTGACAACTCCATGAAGGTGTCATCCCAACTTGTGCGCCCATGCTCGTACACAACCATCAATGGCAACATATCCTCTCTAGCAACTGCTCTTGCTGATCTCTGCAACCACTCCTTTCCTGCTGTTTAGATTCCATCCTCCATCAAGCACTCCCTTGTGCACTTCATACTTACTATGCCATATGCAGAGCCTTCCTGACCAACAAACTACTGGCACATTTCTTTCACCACCTTCTTCGGGAAACTGCTTGACAGGTTTGCCCTCCCACAAATCTACACCCATGAGGTTGTTGGGGATGTCCATGGACACCGGTGTGGATTGAAACCATCCAGAGCCAGAGACACTGCTCTCCAGAACACCCCTGAATAAATGGTAGCATCCATCAATTCATAATCCTCTACTTTGCTATTCCTCCTTGATATCTCATCTGCTTTTCACACAGTGAACCATTCCATCCTCATTGATGTGCTCCATAAACGGTCAGTAGACTTGCTTAGCTCATTCCTACACAACCATTTCTACTAGACGATTCTGTGTCCTTTCTTCTCCGTTCAGCCTCCACCTGTGGCATCCAGCAGGTGTCCATTCTTTTGCTATGCATCTTTGACATCTGCATTTCCCTGCTGCAACGCTTCTTTGACTCATTGTCCAACAAATTGATGTGCTATGCTGATGATACACTACTCTTCAGCAATGTTCCTACTGACACATTTGCACCCTCATTCCCCATGACTGCACCTCAGCCATCCTGGCTTGGTGTACTGCAAATAGCTTGGCTTGTTTAACATGCACAAATTATAGTGTACCTATTGGATCCCCTGCAGCCTACTTCTGGCATTGATTCTCTCCTTCCTCCATGGGCTCACTCCCTGACCCCTCAACCCAAGTCAGGTATCTTGGATTCATCTTCGACTACCCCCTTCCCTTGATGCCTCATATTGGTGAGATTGTCAAGAAGACCGACTTTCAGCTCTTGATGTTCAAAGTAACTGGGCCATTCCACAGTTTCACACAGAGGTGCATTGTTACATGTGCTGTGTTACTCTCCAGGCTACACCACTGCAACAGCCTATTCCAAAGTGTTCCTTGGTCGACATTGTGACCCCTACAGCTTGCCGTGATTAGGACTGCAAGACTCATCATTTAAATGAGGCGCAGGCACCACATCTCTCCTGCAACATGAAGCCTTCAGGGGCTTACAGACTCAGCACGGATTACTTTGTATCCCCTGTGTATCATCCACAGGGCTATCTGGGTCCGTGTACCATCTTCAATGCTTACTGATCAGATACTCCACTTCTATACTCCTGCATTTCCCTGGCAACTATTCCCTGCGTGTGAAGCACTTTGCTGTTGAAAGAGCTGTTGGTGGGTCAATTTCCTATGTGTGATGCCTTCTGTGTAATAAACTCCCTCTCCCTCTATGTTTTGAGCAAGAACTCCTTAAGTTCCCAACATTCATCTAGTGCTTTCCCTTGTCCACTTCCTTCTCCCTCTGTCTTCCGTGCTATTGATACAGTAGTATGCCTGATGTCCAGGGCCCTTATGTGTTCTTGGAGCCCTGACCCCCACATGTATCAGGTAATGTACTGTGTATATACTGGACTTGATGACTATGAGCATCACCACGTGAGTTAGCAGTTCCATTTGCGTATTATTTTCTGGCCATTTCACCACAAGATGTTATCCATGCACTAATCAGAACTTTTTCCCTTACCACCCTCACCTGTTCACTTGCACGTTGAAAACCTTCAGAAGGCATTGTGGGCTTGTCTCCCCTCCGAGTTATGGACATGATTTCTTGGTAGCATTGATGGTATTATTGATCTCTGTTCGTAAATCATTGGGCCTCATTACAACCCTTGCGTTGGACCATGGTGCTATTAGCACCATGGTCCATGCCGGATTCCGCCATGGTGGATGGCGGATTTACCTCCCCATTCCAAGGTTGGCGGGGCGGTAAATCCCCATTCACCATGGCCCCTTCCCCATTCCCATTTTTGGCCCATAGGACTCAATGGGAATGGGGAAGGCCCTAATTACGGCACAGTAAATTACGGTGCCGTAATTAGCACCAAGGTTCCTTAGCGGGATGGACTTTAACGCCTGCAAAAAGCAGGCGTTAAAGTGTGAATCTGATGTTAAGGGTTTAACGGCGCCGCAGCCTTTTACGGCGCCGTTAACCCCTTAACGCCAGGGTTGTAATGAGGCCCATTGTCTACATTCACCTGTCCTTAACCTGTTGCACTGTGTACACTTGCCAACCTTTGTGGTTATTGGATGAGTGCCTAAGCAATGAACAGCACATGAGTGTGCAAAGGGCTGCTACATCACTGTTTGGCTGTGGCGAGTGAACTGACCTACCTGGAGGAGAAATAGGAGAAATAGCAGATTTTGGAGTACCGGGGGTGCGTGTGCCTGTACCTTTAACATTCACTGCTGGTCACCTGGTCACCTGACCTGGTCACCTGGTACATAAGGCCGCCTCCACTGCCCTTGCGGCGCTAAGCCCTGAGGTCCAAAGGGATGATACATCACTGTTTGGCTGTGGCGAGTGAACTGACCTACCTGGAGGAGAAATAGGAGAAATAGCAGATGTTGGAGTACTGGGGGTGCGTGTGCCTGTACCTTTAACATTCATTGCTGGTCACCTGGTCACCTGACCTGGTCACCTGGTACATAAGGCCGCCTCCACCGCCCTTGCGGCACTAAGCCCTGAGGTGCAAAGGGCTGCTACATCACTGTTTGGCTGTTTGGCGAGTGGGCAACGTGGATCATCTGTTCTATTGTGGCAATCCTATTGTGAGCCATGCTAAGGATCCCGCATTGCCTGCATCAAGGACAAGAGCCCAAATAAAACGCATGGGTAAGCCTGAGGAGCTACCAGCAAAACGCGACAGGCACAACCAGGTGAGCCAGTATTTTTCATGTAACTCTCTAACAGAGTTAATTGTGGAGCCTGGTGCCTGTTTTCCTAAAGTTGTCGCAGAGGATACACGAAAGGCTGATGATGCCATGGCCCCAATTACCACTGGACCCCTAATAACACTCGACTCAGTTCCCTCATCTGTACCCTTGCAGGCGAACATTGTCACTATGACTGGGGATCTCCTCGCATTGTCTATGGGTTTGAAGGAAGCCCGATACAGTAGCATCGAAGATGGATTTACTGTCGGGGCTGGTATGGGGGTGTGCTTCCTGATCGGTGTGGAGACTCCTGTTCGGTCACCGCAGCACGTGATGAGTGTGGCGGACCCGCTTTCCCCGGTGTCGCTGTTGCCGAGGAGCACAGGGGCGGAGCTTGTGGCTTGCTCGCCACTGCATGACGACGCGGCTGGGGGGAGTTTGGAGGTGGACGCTGTGGTCACTGCCGACGAGGGATGCGTCTTGCATGATTTGGCGGAGGCGTGCTGTGACAGTCGAGCGGGGACGGCTGCCAACCACCAGGGGCTGCCTGAGGCCCCTCTCTCCGTGTCTGACATTGAGGCAGCTAGAGGCGAACATGCTAGGAGCCAAGAGCGCAAATGTCAGGTAAGCTCCAACACTTACCCTGGAACAATGGCGGACCCGGTTCTCCACGAGATTAGTGGTGAACGACATTATGATGAAGAAGTGTTTACTGCTGCGGTCTCATTGGGTGCCTGTACGGAGCCACACTTGACAAGCCCAGATTGTAGGCCAGCAGTGTCTTGTGATGCTGTAGGTCTGCTATGCGGATCCCGGGTGCAGAAGGAAATAGGGGGTGTGTTTACCATTGAGCAAAGGAACTCCTTAGAGGTGGTTTCAACAGTACTGCAAAACCTGATTGAGCTGAATAAAGCATGCGCTGGGAAACAGACGCCAGCGTCCACTTCTGAGCAAAATGGGGCGCGTAAATTACCTCAAAAAAGACAATGGGCCTCATTAAAAGTACTCCGGTCTGGAATTAACACTGCCGGTAAAACCATACCGGCACCGTTTCCATGTCCGCCCAATCATGACCCGCGGCCCCGGTAATAGCACCACCCTAAACCGCCACCGCGGAAATAGGGGTCCCGTTAAGTCCGTCTGCACGGAAACCCCTCCGTTATCGTCAACACGAAACACCGTGAGCATCACAACTAGCACGGACACGGAAATACCGGCAAAAAAATGGCGTAAATACCGTGATCACGGTGGCGGAACCGCCGCCACCGCGAACATGGCGTTATACACTGCCTGCTGAACTGAATCAGGGCACAGGTGCACCAAATCAGCCCAGCTGGACCTAGCAGGCCACTGGGAGCCTACAAAGGGGCCACAACCAGCCCAATACAACACAGAACCATGCAGGCAGCAGGTCTAGTAGCACTGGGACTGGGCCTACTCAACCAACAGGCAGCACTGCACATGGTGGCAGTAATGGCGCAGAGGAGGAGGCGTAGGTGGAGGAGGCGCAGGCGGCAACCAGCCAATCCTGCAGCTATGGCAAACCCCATTGCCCAGCCAGCCCGACCCCGCCGCCAGCCAGCAATACCACGCATCAGGGCCTCACCCTGGAACCTCACCCCAGGACAGATCTACACACTATACCGGCTGGACCGTGCAACAATCCTGCACAGGACAACATCAGCAGACTAATTGACACCCCCACCGCCATCCCCCCCCTCTTGAAGGTTGTCTCCGTTCCCGTGGCACCTGTCTAGACTCAGGCAGTGTGGGGACGGTGGGGATGTCGGTGGTGGTGGTGGGCCGCACATCTGTAGTGGCTGGTAATGTGGCCAGAGGTGCAGAACTGCCGCCAGCATCCTCCTGTGTGGTGGCGGTGGCTTGTGTACTTGCCGGTGCAGATTGGCTGGCCTGTTGTGTAGTATCACTGTCACTTGAAACTGCTGTGGAGACACAAAGGGCATGCAATTAGTGTTGTTGTGGTATCAGATGGGTGCATCAAATGTGTCATTAAGATTGTACATTGAATAGTGTTAGTCACATGCATCTGATTGCTGGTGTATGCATTCTGTGATATTGGTTGCCATACGGATCATGATGGGTCCTTTGGCCCACACATGCACTGCCTGGGGAGGGTTGTTAATGGGTCCTTTGGCCCACACATGCACTGCCTGGGGTGGGGGGGTTGTTGATGGGTCCTTTGGCCCACACATGCACTGCCTGGGGGGGGGGGGTTGTTAATGGGTCCTTTGGCCCACACATGCCCTGCCTGGGGGGGGTTGTTAATGGGTCCTTTGGCCCACACATGCACTGCCTGGGGGGGGGGGGTTGTTAATGGGTCCTTTGGCCCAGTACTCACAACTGCATATTTTCATGTGGCATTCATGTTTGGGCACTTACCGGCATCTGCAGGTGGGCTCACTCCTGCCTCAGCCTCCCCGATCCCATGGATTCCCTCTAGGTGGAGGACGCTGCTGCAACGCTCCTCCCATGCTTGCAGCCTCAGTGGGGAAGGGGGTCCTCCACCTGTCCCACTGCTGCGTTGGCGGTGCGTGGAAATGAGGTTGCGTACCCTCAGCCTCAGGTCGTCCACCCGCTTGTGGCAGTCCTTCACGCTCCTCACTGTCACGCCCACAGCGGTGCACTTGCGTGCAGCTTCGGCCCACACCTCCTTCCTCCGCTGCTGTGTGGCACGCCGTTGGTCTCTGGCCATCATGTGGACCCCCAGGGGGTGGCGGTGTCATCCCATCCCCATCTCCATCCCCATCCCCATCTCCATCCCCATCCCCATCCCAATCCCCATCTTCCTCATCGGCGTCTGGTGGCATTGGGATGTTCCTGCGCAGGCATATATTGTGCAGCATGGCACATACGAACGTGATTTTATCCGTCTTCACTGGGCTGTACAGCAGTGATCCACCAGATCTGCTCTGACAGTGGAAACGGGCCTTCAGCAGTCCAAATGATCAATCATTCCACGTGTGCGGATATGTGCCCTATTGTATGCCTCTTCATGCCTGTTCCTTGGTCTCCGTACAGGTGTCATCATCCTGTCAACATGATTGAGTGCATATCCCGCATCACCTACATGGGATGTAGATGGGGGAACATGTCAGTGTTTGTGGCATCATGTCCTCATCTGCTGCTGTGCATTCTTGTATCATCATTCATTCATGCATATGTACCATGCAGTGTATGGAGGTATGTTTTGGGAATCACGATGTATGTCGCTAACTGGATATGGGCCTACACATTAACTTGCATGTTTACTGTGCCCTGCGGGTGACATTTGGTTGTGTGCATGTCACGGTGCAGTGCTGTCCACACATGGCAGAGTGACTCCACTGTATGGAAGTAGTAAATACACGTTGTCTCATTTACACGCCTCTCGTGCCTTTTGAGGCAGTGTTTCAATTGAGGGTGGGTGTCTGCAGTGGCACAAGGTTCATGAGACAGTGACGGGATTGGCTGTGCCAGCGTGTGCACGGGCACATTGTGGTGCCCTGTCATGTGTTCCTTCATGATGTTTGGCATCCGCTGTGTATTTGGTAGATGGAAGGGGGGTGATGCATGTGCGGTCGCAGCGGCACACGCACAATGCTCATTGGCCTGGACACACACACACCACTTCGACAGGGTTGTAGCATCGTCAGCGGTACTCACCCATTAGCCATGTGCTTTGTCCGGCATAGCGTTCCAAGTACCGTGGCAACGTGGAATTCCGCAGTACCATTGAGTCATGTGATGAGCCTGGGAAACGTGTGCAGCAGTGTCTAATCAGTTGCATGGCATCACAAACCATCTGGACATTCAAAGAGTGATACTGTTTCCTATTGCGGAACACCGCCTCAATTGCACGTGGTACTGTCAGCTCAACGTGGGTGCAGTCAACTGCGCCTATGCAATTTGGCATGCCTGCTATGGCATGGAAGGCCAACTTGGTGGCAATGACCTCGAGGAGGGTGCGGGGTAGGGCTATGTGTTCCGACACATGGCACAACAGGGCATCCAGTACCTGTACCAGGATTTTGGAGAAACAGGGTTGTGATATGCCGTGCAGCTCACCAACCATGTGTTGATAGGTGCCAGTGCCAAGGAAATGCAGTACTGAGACAACCTTCAAGAGGGGGGGGGTGGCGGTGGGGGTGTCAATTAGGCTGCTGATGTTGTCCTCAATCATGGCAGTGATGTGCAGGATTGTTGCACGGTCCAGCCGGTATAGTGTGTAGATCTGTCCTGGGGTGAGGTTCAAGGGTGAGGCCCTGATGCGTGGTATTGCTGGCTGGCGGCGGGGTCGGGCTGGCTGGGCAATGGGGTTTGCCATAGCTGCAGGGTTGGCTGGTTGCCGCCTGCGCCTCCTCCGCCTACGCCTCCTCCTCTACGCCATTACTGCCACCATGTGCAGTGCTGCCTGTTGGTTGAGTAGGCACAGTCCCAGTGCTACTAGACCTGCTGCCTGCATGGTTCTGTGTTGTGTTGGGCTGGGTGTGGCCCTTTTGTAGGCTCCCAGTGGCCTGCTAGGTCCAGCTGGGCTGATTTGGTGCACCTGTGCCCTGATTCAGTTCAGCAGGCAGAGTATAATGCCATGTTCGCGGTGGCGGAGGTTCCGCCACCGTGATCACGATATTTACGCCATTTTTTTGCCGGTATTTCCGTGTCCACGCTAATTGTGATGCTCACGGTGTTTCGTGTTGACGGTAACGGAGGGGTTTCCGTGCAGACGGACTTAACGGGACGCCTATTTCCGCGGTGGCGGTTTAGGGTGGTGCTATTACCGGGGCCGCGGGTCATGATTGGGCGGACATGGAAACGGTGCCGGTATGGTTTTACCGGCAGTGTTAATTCCGGACCGGAGTACTTATAATGAGGCCCATTGTCTCCTTGTCGCTGAGAAGATCTTCTGCTTGAATACGACATCAGCATGGAAACTCTTCATGCAAATCCCTCAGCAGCAAAAGTAAAAATATGGCGAACAGATTGGGAAGCTACATGCAACGAGAGATCTGCCGCTAGAGCTATGGAAAACTCACCTGCTGAGTCAAGAGGATTTAATGTGCTACAAAAATACCAGCAGCTATTCCCAAATCCCAGGGCGCGAAGACTCTTTATGCTGTTTCGATTAAATGCTCTACAAACCAAAGAGCAGTCTAGCCATTGTGCCTGCAATGCAGGGGCAAATCTTTTGTGCAGATTCTGTAAGAGCGGAACTGAAACGCTTAAACATCTGGTACTGTTCTGCCCGAAATTGAAAGATGAGCGATCAGTTCACTTGGCACGTTGGAGTGAGGATCATCCGACGTTATGTGCTGAAGAATGGTGGAGGCGAATGTGGAATGGCATCGATATGAAACTATTAATGCCTCTGACATCTTTTCTAGCACTGATTGACGCAAGGTTAAAGACATGGGAGGAGTCGTAGAACGAGAGACTGATGTGAAAGCAAGATGGACATTATATTTTGATTAAACTGGACAATGAAGGGACGGGTGGATGGGAAGGAGTTTGTGTTGTGTTCGATTGTGTGTTTGTTTGTTTATGGTGTAATATTTTAAAGGTTTGAATTTAAACCAATAAAATTAAGAATAAAAAAAAAATAATGTGCTTCCATGACTGTGTGCAGTGCACTGTCGCAATACTACGCAGGTGATGACCAGCATTATCATGGCATTGGTAGTCTTCCAAGGGTGGGTCATGTTTTGTTTGTGATAAATGATATGCAGATTTGCTGTTTTCACATTTTCATGCAACATGGTGAGTGAAGTGTGCATTGTATATGTGACATTGTGTAATGAATGTGGATGTGTTGCATGCACATTTGCTGCATGTCATTCAGGGGACAGGCAGTGTGGGTGATGTTGTTGGGTGTGAGTGTGTGTGTATTGTGTGTTTGAATTGCATGCAGTGTGCTGGTATTTGTGCATGTGTGCAGTGGCACATGTTGATGGCTGTATTTTGACTTGAGGTTTGGATGTGTTGGATGTCACTGAGGGGTGTTCGTGGCTCTTCAATTGGTTTTTTGCATGTATGTGTTACATGACTATGTTTCATGTTTTTCTTTGTCTGTAGATCCTTAAGTCATGTAATGATGGATATTTCATGTCCTGAACTTTTAGTGTCAACTGCATGTCAAGGGGACAGGTAAGATCATCTTTTATATTGATCGTTATGGGATGTTACACATTTAACCAGTATGTTAGTTATTCACATCCATCACTGCAGAAGGGGTCCACTACATTGGGTATGGTACACAGGGTTCACAGGTCAGTCTATGGTGTGGTTAACCTCCTTTCCTTCTGACCACCCATCCCAGGTGGAACTCAAAACCTTTCCTTCCTCTATGGCTCTTTTAAACTGTGCCGTTTCTAGGGATGTAAGCTAGCCCCCTGGTTCTTATATGTGTAGATGACTGCCTGTGCACGTGTGATTAGCACTTTCACCTCTGAATTGAAGTGTTATGTGGATGACACAGAACTTTCTTTCAGGCTACCCTCATCTGCCTCCTCTTCATCACTCAAATCTGTCCACGATTCAGTCATCGTGTGCTACAAACAACCTCTGCCTTAACGCCAGCAGGACTGAGATCATTTGCTTTGGGATCTCTGCTCCAGCTTTCCCACTTTATCTCTGGCCAGACTCCCTTGGCTCTGCAGCCGCACGAACCTGCACAGGTGACAATCTTTGGGGTAATCTTTGCCTCCACTCTCTCCTTCTCATGTCACATTTCAGACATCTCTTGAAAGTATAACTATCAGCTACACCTCCTCAGAGATACTGTACCCTTACACACTTTCCCCCAGCAGGTCACTGTCTCCAAACCCCTGGTTATCTCTGGGCTGGACTACTGCAACTGCCTCTTACCCTACATGCTTTTAATCGGCAACCTCTATAACTCATGCAGAACATGACCACAAGACTTATTCTTGGCTTCATGAACAGGGACTGCATCTGTCTGGCATTGATATCCCTCCACTGGCTACCCGTGGCTGTACCCGTGGCTGCAAGGGTCAAATTTAAGGAACTATGCATTGTCCACAAGGCTTTGTGGTGCCTGCATAGTACCTATTTGCAACGATTCATGCCTAAATACTCTCCCTCCCGAGTCCTCTCCTCATATACCTCCGACCGTCTTTGAGTGAGCAAGATCTGGGAGAGGAGATTTGGAGGTAGATCTTTATCCTCAGCAGAGGCCTCCCTCTGGAATAACCTCCATGCTGCCCTCCATATGGAGCCTCATCTATTTAAGTTCCTGGAACTCCTCAGGAGTTTCCTTTTCTACTCTTCCTTTTCTCGCTCTCGCTTTCCTGCTAACCTATCCCTCTGCTCTCACCCTCTCTCCCTCCTTTTTTCCTTACAGATCGATGAATGGCCGCCTTTTGTACCGCTGAGTCTCACAGGCCCATGGCACTCCTGGACAGTGTTTAGCACACTTGCCTCCAGGACCTGCACTAGCCTATTCATCACTGCATTTGGTGAATGACCCTAGAGAGTCGCATCTCTCTGCAATTACCCCCACCTACCCTGAGTGGATGCACTTGGACCACCCCCCGAATGTGTTCATACCCTCCACCTACCACTCCCCTGGAAACGCCTGTGCACTTGCTCGTTCTGATTGCACCATGCCTGTATATTGTCTGTCTTTTCCACGCTGTCCCGGATCCCTGCATGGTGATACATTCATGCACTTGGTAAAACTGTAGAATCATTGTCAAACATATTCAAAGTTACCTCCACTGTTAATCGTATAATATGCACTTACCCTGCTGCTACAGACTATTATTGTTTCCAAAATTGTAGGTCTCTGAACGAGTGTTCTTTTTCCCCTTGTTCAATCCATCCTTGAGCTCTTAGAGACACTTGCCTTGTGTATCAGGCCTCTATGAATATACTTTTACATGACATGCCATACCATGACACAGTCTAAGGATAATTTTACATGACAAAGGGGATGCTTTGGATGACACAGGGAAGATTTAATGGAAGAGTTGGCATGATGGTAGTGGTGTACTCCCTCTTCAATGTGTTCCTTTGGCAACACACTATGATTAGTCTTTTAGTTCTAAGGGATGCACGCACATTTGCACTTCCAGGGGGGCTTTCTCAGGGTGGTTTTGTGGGCACAGGCGATTGGCCCATTGTCATCACTGAATGGCAGCTGGATTGTAGCGGCCTTGTGTGCACTCCATAGCGGAGGGGTTTAGGTGAAAAAAGTTGCCACAAGCTGGATACGTGCAGCCTCTCCACATGCCCTTTGCCCAGCCATACACAAGCGGTTTCCAAGTAAAAGAATATACATTTATTTACTCTCCAGTTGTATAACATTTCACTAAAGTAAAGCAGGTCAGAAATCACACTCTTAATACACCACACCACTGCCAATAGTTTCCAGACATGTTAAGCTCACAAAATGAAGTGGGAGCAAAATGGCACTCTGTTAAAAAATGGAGGGAAAGACAAAATTAGGCAGAAAGGAAGCAGTACCAAAAGGTAAGTAAGCAGGGCAATCTAGAAAGAGGAACTACAGTGATGGAATCAAGAAAAATAGGCTTACGGCCAAAGTCAATAGGACAAAAGTCTTTTGCCCAAGTTCGCGGTTAAGTCTTTGCCAAGAGTTCAGAACTAAATTGGTCGGCAGAAAAGTTAGCTTAAAGAGAAGAGAAAGACAAGCCCTCGGATTGGCGAAAGATTTCAAATCCTTCCACCGCGGCTGAACGAAACGAAAAACCGGATGTTGAACAGTACCTTAAATGGAGAAGAAGCTGTAGCTGTGGCAGACGTTCATAGTAGTTCCAGCAGGCTCACAGTTCCTGAAGCGACTGTCGGAGGGTCGTGCACAACGCAGGGAAGAAACCAGCAGCAGAGCAAAGCAACAAATAAAAGGTGCGCTCCTTAAAACCCAAGCAGGGTCCGACCTTCCTGGCTATCCGGCCCATTGTAGCTCTGTACAACAAATTTGACCAGAAGAGGGGGTCCTGGCTTGGAGTTTGGGTGAACTGGTTGGTCCCACCAGCTCAAGGGAAGAAGATTCTTGGAAGATCCTCTCTGTCGTTGGAGTCTGAAGATTCGGACCCGCAGCATGGCTTCACTAGGTGGTTCAGTCGTTGTAGGGGTCCTCTTCTGTCAGCTCCTTCCAGACCCAGAGACCAGCTTTTTATGCAGTTTTCCCCCATTCACATAGCCTGGCTGTCAATCACGCAGCAGGGTGGCTGTCCCGGCGGGGACAGTCACCCAGCCAATCAAACAGGAGTGCGACTTGGGTTACCAAGGGAACCCATGGCAGGGGTCCTAAAAGCCCTCTCTCACATCCTGCCTACCCAGAATTTTAGGCACCTAAAGAAGGGCTTCTTTGTAGAAGCCCGAAAAAAGACGGTGAACAAAGGAACCAAACCTGGTTTAGCGCGTAGAGACGAACACGAGAAAGACTTTTCCAAAAAGAAATGGCGACTAAACCTAGCCGGAACAATATTAAAAACAATATGGTCAAGTGGGTTTAAGTTTGAGGCTACCAAGATAGCCTAAAACAATACCAGGGTTATTTAAGATAACCGTGGTAGAGAAAATAGGGTCGTTACCCCTGCCACCAGCCAAGTCTTAATGGAAAGGGAGCAAAACAATGCTCCAAGAGAGATAGACAGACAAAAAGGGATAAGTAGTAACCCTTTCCAGTACTCCATGTAAAATTGTTTGTACTGGGTCTGTGGTTTTTCAGAGACTAGTAAAGTTAATGCCAACTTTACATGTTCTGGGGGACAGTAGTCAGCCCCAGAAAATGGAGTGTGAGTTGGGAAGTCTAAAAGACAACCATGTGTCACTGCACTGAAGGTGCTGTGTAACACACAGTAAAACAATGATGGCTGTGGAGTAGGTGAGGCTCCACAGTCTATGAACACAAAAATGTTAAATACACACAGCAAAACACAGGTAAGAGTGGGAGAAAAGGCTCAGACTCTGTCCTGGTGAGAAAAAAAAATCCTAGAAATCCAGCAAAGCTGCTAAGGGACTCACTAGGTAAGGGAAATTAGCCATTCTGGAGAAATCTCCCTAACACTCCCCCATCCCTCCCAGACTAAGGGACCGGAGTATTTAATCCACTCCTAGATGTATCTCTAGCTCTAGTCAGTTAAAAACATCCTAGAGAGACCATCAGCATTTTGGTGGTGACATTCCTTATTTGTAGACCATAGGATCTACAGACCTGTTGAGGTACATCACTCTTTTTTAGGGTATCGGGGATTTGATCTAACAGTCCCTCAGAAGTTGTAACAACTTCTGAACCTACAATAGACTCACTAGGTAAGGGAAATTAGCCATTCTGGAGAATTCTCCTTAACATTACCTTGACCACTTTTTATTAGCACTAGCCTGTGAGTGCCACTCCGTATCATCATCCCCACTCAGTTAAAACATGAACCTAACACAACACACCCCTCAGGGTTTTACACAGGTAGACCACATTGATTATAGAATTTCTGACTTTATTTCACTAAATATCTGATCAAAGATGACACTATTGAACTTTGTTGTCAAGTCGTTAATTTGTATGTATTTATCAGGAAATGTTGCTACTTAGTCCACTTGATTAATTACATTAATTAATAGAATGTGAATCCCTGTGGAGCAGGAATATATGACCAGGAATTATCAAATGAGCAACAGAATTGGATGTTTGTTTTTATTGTTCAAACATGACATTACCTATATTTAGTTGTCATTCTACAACACCACCTTATGTTGAATCCATCGGACCATCTATACTGTTGTTTTTTATAAAAGGTATGGTGCATTTACAAATTATAGTATAGGCAACACCGAGAAGAGTAGTTTCAGTCATCACCAATTTACCATAGAATTTGCTCATACATTTTAGTATCGTGAAAATTGTGACATATCACTAAATAATAGATTTTGCCCCCCTTAGTGGGACAGCCGATATTTAAGAAATTGATATCATTCATATAATAAGACAATTTGACCAAGTAATTGATATTCGGGGTCATTACAATGCACATTCTAGGGCATATTTCCTAAATCACATAAACACTTCCCCGAAATACATCCCCAAATATCTGGTAGTAGTAAATACTATTGCATACCAGTACGTTTTTAATTGGGTACCACAACTATTTTTTACATATATCTGACCAGGATAAATGTGTATCCATTCAGGATAAGCGATAGCATCATTACTTTGTCATGACATATGCTCTATTGGAGGTTGCACTCCTGAGAGTACCATCATCTCATTGGTCGTTGTGGAACACTGGCTCCTCACCCAGTAAAGCACATGCGCTAGATGACACTTTTTTACAAATGAATAATAACAAAACATACGTTAGACATTCATCACCAGTTGCTGTACCACAATAGTACCTGCAGAGTAGTGTCTCACAGGTTTTATATGGACTACGGACAGTCCTGTCTTAAATTTTCTATTTCCTTACTTCCCTACTACTTTGCTACAATGTAGCTTTTGAACATGGGATTGAACTAACTTTCAATTAATATTAGACATAGATGAATCTGCATTTCAATAGGAATTCGGTAATTAGCATTTGTAATCTCTCGCCATTCACGCATGCGCGGAGTGACATCATTGAGTAGACGATATATAAACAAGGAACCCCAACCAGGTGAGGCATGCCGCTCCTAGTTGGACTCACCACTGAGAGGTCTTCAACAGTCGTCGGGATTTGTCTAAATACGCTAAGTAAGTTGCAAGGCATTTTCTTCCCTTAGTTTTGGTTACCTGTCTTACACTTTAACCAGTAATCAGATATGAAACTTTCCTTGTTTCCTCAGACACCAGACGTATGCCTAGTCAGGCTTGAAGCAATCTACAGAAGATTATTTCTGTGTGGGTACTGACTGAATATATTCTAACAGCTTGGAACTAATAGGATTACCACAACTCTGATCCAATTGGTAAGTGTTATTATCCCAGGTCCATCTTCTTATAAAATGTAGCCACCATACTAACTAGGGCCATTAAGATACATGTATATATTTTCCAGATACTGTCTACAGTCCGAGATGACAGGCAGACTCTACGGAGAAAAATAGGATGGTTACCCTACAAATTCGCAACACCATGAACTTCCCCTATGAAAACCTATCACAAGGTCAGCACTTTTCTATTTTAATGATCTACATAGACACCCAGGGATAACTTAGGTTTTTTACCACCCCCCTTAAATGCCAAAGTGAGTCCAACAGACTAGTATACAAACATATGACATAATAGGGTGACAATCAATTAAATCACTGATATGTACAGAATTGGCCCTCAGAGATGATTTTCATTCTATTAACAAGATATTATTTTTCATATTTAGTAATGGTGTGACTCTAGATATATTGATTATGACAAAAAGTTACATATATGAATTGATGTAAAATTATTATATGTTACTTAAACAGGATTATTGGTTTTATTATTTCTCTAGAATTTAAGAAAATATGATTTTGCTCCTGATGAAGAGTCAAAACTTGAAACGTGTTGGACCAACAATACAATCAATTCCTACTTCTTGTGATAATAAGTCAATTGGTATTTGAATTTCTTTGCTTATCAATCTTATGTAAAATTGTCATTTGAAATGTACAAAATGTTCCTGAAGATTGTAGCATAATGCAATGCGGACCACTTTGTCTATAGGTGAATCATACCACATATAAATTATTTATCTGAAGTATTCAGATAATTGACAGTGTGCAGGGGACAGGAGTTCCCTAACAGGGAACACTTTTCTGTTTGTTGTGATATATATTTGCTCTGTTGCTCAAGGTGGACATAGAGCAAGATGGGTGCAATCTATGGCACCAAGCTCTTTTGAAAAGTGTGCCAACCCATTAAACTCCTGGACCACGGCCTGTCTTTCTGCAGGTGTTCTGGGCATATGAATATGTCAGCGGTCTGATGTGTGTGCAGTCATTATTGCCAACGTAGGCAGCGTGACTCTGTGGCCTGTGAAATGCCCCTACTATGGCGGTGGTCCGCTGGAATGAGCCAGTGGCCAGAAAATGCAGTACAGTGACCTCCTTTTGCAAGGGCTTCAGTGCTTGGGAGCATAGGGTGGGAAATGTAAGGTCTTCTTCCCACTGTGTGACCAGGTCTAAGATGATATGAGGGGGGGACCTATACCTGGCTTGGACTTGGTCATCAGGCATCCCATAAAGGGTGGTCCTTGGGTGGAAGATCCTGGCCCTGGCCATCTTCCTTCTGCGATGTCCCACGATCACTGCTGCAACAAATGGTACATTTATCGTAGCTGTATGCGTGCGTTTGTTGATCTTGCATGCTTTCTATGCATTTGTGTGTGTGCGCCTTGACGTTTACGCCGGCTATTGTGTGGCTTACGTGTTTCAGGATTAGTACTGATTTTTTGCGTATGGGCGGTGCGATTGTTTAACTGTGCAAAGTCCCTCGTAACACCCACATTTTCGCGTGTTCTCACGGACGGCGGCAAGGGTTTACCGGTACCGGTATTTCACCGGTACCGGTAAATCCTTACCGCCTTACTACGAGGTCCCTTTGCGGGTTGGAGAATTTAACGCCTGCTTTTTGCAGGCATTAAAAACCAACCCGCAAAGGGACCAGGGAGCTAATTACGGTACAGCAATTTGCGGTGCCGTAATTAGCACCTTCCCCATTCCCATTATGCCCTATGGGGCAAAAATGGGAATGGGGAAGGGCAATGGGGGAAGGGGGAATTACCGCCACACCAACCGTGGAATAGGACGGTAATTCCCCTTTCCACCAAGGCGGTGCCGGTATTTTACCGGCATGGACCAAGGTGCGGTCCACCGCCGTCCGTGTAATGAGGCCCCATGTGTTCCGTCCCCTTTTTCAGTGCCTGCGCAGGGCCGTCCGGCCCTTCTCTGGGGGTTTTGTGCAAGGCCTTCGTGGTGTCGCAGTAACGTGTTGGACCGGCACAGATTCCTCCAAAGTCCCAGGTAAGCCCTGCGCATTGTATTCCATGAATCGACAAACGGGGACTTGCTTGCGATTTCGCACCTTTTTGCACTGAATAATGAATGGAATATGACGCTACTGGACGTGCAACATCAGGTGCATACCTACAATGTAATTGGTAAACAATATGGGTTAAAGAAAATACTGTTGTGACAGTCACCCAATACAGGCTACATCACAAAATGCCTCACTCATTTACATGGCATGCATGGATCTCAGTATAGTGCTCACTGCACCCTAATGTCGTGGACTATGCAAGATCTTGAGCTATTGTCCGAAATGTTGAAACTGCTGGTTGTGCTTCACACGAATATGAGTGATATGTTGAGACATTACAAAAAGTGTGCTTATACATCATGCTTTCTGACAAATAAGGGGATCAGGCATTGGTGTTGACACTTTTCTTGTTTAATTTGTACAGTAAAAAACGCGTCTATGCTTGATATAGACGTCCCATAAATCTGTCGTTGTATTATCTCACTGCTTTATTGTGTATGTGACATGGTCATCTAAGCCACGAAGGCTATTGATCTGAAAAAGATGGTTAGCACCTGCATGACCCTATCCGTTTAAAAATTAACACTGTCTCTGGGAACTGTCTTGAAGAAGAAATAGCTATTCTTTGCAGAAGGTAGCACAGGAGACAAAGTGGTGTGATGAAGTTCAATTTTGGAGGCATGACAGTACTCTTGGTAACTTTGTGGGCCAGGAGCTACCACAGTGGGTACTCCCAAGCACACCAGTCCATCACCAGCTGTACTGGGCCTGAAACATCTATTACTTACGTGGGAAAAGAGCTACATAATGCAAAAGCTAAAAGAGAAAAGTGAACTAATGTTGTGTGCTTTGCGAATGATATAGTAATGAAGGAATATGAGATTCACAGCCGTAGGAACCTTTTAGGAAACCTGCTCAGCTGCCCAGCTCGACGCTGCGGAGTGAAAATGAAATGGTTAGTCCGAGCTAGGTTTTTGTTTACATTCAGTTGTTGAAACATCAGCTAGATAAATCTCCATTACTGGCTGAACGAAATCTTGGCCAGAGTGTTCTGTTTTCAGAGAAGCTTCTAGGGCATTGCACAACCACAGGTGAAAGAGACAGAATAGTGTTAAAGTGAATGACATCTAAAATTAGACAGAAGCCCAGCCTGGAAGGAACCGTGCAGTTCTCCGAGGATTTACTGTTATCGAGCAGCCCACTGTGCCGAGAGAGTGTGACCGCTGAGGGGAGCTCAGTCGGAGGGATTAATAGTGGTTTTGCCTGTAAACTGGATAGATGTGAGATGAAGTTGGAGGCCCCATAGCCACAGAGTGGGCCGGAGGTCACACAGACAAGACACAAGAAGGACATGACAAGCACCGAATTTCATTCAATAATCTCCCTTTTCACACCACCTACATCATTGTCAGCTTCGAATAGTATGTTTTTTTTTTTACCCCAGTTTGTTGATTAAAGAGCAACAGTTAGCTTTGATACCTTGGGTCTACAGTGGTGATTTCATCCAGTTTTGTGGCATGATTTAACTTTCCACACCCAAAAGAACTTGCACTAGAGGTGACTCTGTTTCATCCCCCTCGTCCGCAGGCTGGCTGCTGGAGATGACCTAGACACCAGCCCAATAAACCCGCCTTATGTCTGACATCCTTTGCAAAAACATAAAGGACCCCAGGGCGACCAGAATAGCAAGCCTTACAATGTGGTTAAAAAGAGCAAAAGGTAGCAGGGAGATAACCTGCAAAATGATCCAGCAATGGAACCTAGAAAGGTCAATCTAGCATGAGAGGTAGAAATCCCGGATATCTGGTAGTCAAAAGGGCATATAATGACCCGCCCCTCCCCTTGGCAAACCAGGATGCTTGATATTTAAATGCATGCCCTTCCCAAGTATGAAAGCATCCAAACCTTTGTGAATGCCCCAGCATCCATTGTGAGTCATTTTCCAACTGGCAAGAAGGCCAGTGTACTGCTCTTACTAAGAAGGAATTTAATTGTGCTGTTTCAGAGAACTTTCTAGTTCAGAGACATTGGGCCTCATTCCGAGTACGGCGCTAACAAATGGCGCTATTAACGCCTTGGTTGACGCCGTACCCGGACCGGCAGCGCCTTGGTGGATGGCGGAATCACCGCCCCATTCCAAGGTTGGCGAGGCGGTAATTCCCCATTCACCAAGGCTCTTCCCCATTCCCAAATGAGCTCCCATAGGGCTCAATGGGAATGGGGAAGATGCAAATAACGGTGACCGTTCATTACGGTCACCGTTATTGGCTTGGAGGCCCCTTTGCTCCCTTGACTTTAACACCTGCTCAAAGCAGGCGTTAAGGGCGAGGGCGCAGAGAGAACTCGGAGTATGGCGGTAAGGGATTACCGCCACCGGTCTCGTTACCGGTGGCCGCTATCCCTTACCGCCATACTCGGAATGAGGCCCATTGTGCTGTTCACATGGAAGAGAAACACATGTTTGACCAATGAAAAAGATTTACCACACTGGCTGCCGGAGGACTAAAGATGACCCACAGTGAAAGCTCACAGAGCGCAGGACACTGTTGCAGACAATAATTTTCAGAGGAGCAGTGGTTGTTGGTCAGCAGCGCCCGCTCGAAGACAGACAGTTGAAGTTTGCAGAAGACAGCAGAAGTCAAAAAATTCCAGGCAAGTCGAACAATGACATGCTGCATGCCAAATGAGCTTGTATCATGAATTTGTACCAGGGCTCACACACCAATTACAGCATGCACGAAATATCTAGTTTCATGGCAAGTGGTACTATAGCAGTGTCTGCTTGCTTGCTTAGAGGTAATCTAGCACGAGAGTTAGAAATCCAGGCCATCTGGTAGTCAAAAGGGGCATATAATGACCTGCCCCTTCCCTTGGCAACCCAGGATGCTTGCTATTTAAATGCATGCTCTTCCCAAGTATGAAAGGATCCCAACCTTTTTTAATGCCCCAGCATCCATTGTGAGTCATTTTCCAACGGGTAAGAAGGCCAGTGTACTGCTCTTACTAGGAAGGAATGCAATTGTGCTGTTTCAGAGAACTTTCTAGTTCAGAGACATTGTGCTGTTCACATGGAAGAGAAACACATGTTTGACCAATGAAAAAGATTTACCACACTGGCTGCCGTAGAGGAGGCAGAAGAGGAGCAGAAAAGGAGAGGGAAGAAGGGCATAGAGAAAACAAGGAGGTCAGGTTGACTATTAGGGCCTCCTTATAAATTTGGAGGTGCGGGAAAGAAGTGCCTTTTCCCACACCGCCAAAATTATAATTTTTACAAGGGATTACAAGTGGAAAAGTGACTTTCCGAAAAAAGGGTTTTGGAGGAAAAGTGGCAAATTGCATGTTGCTGGGGGTAAATCCTCCATTTTACCTCCAATAATCAGCAGATTTACAGTTCAGTAATGCCCAGCAGGATTAAATCTGCCTAACATCCCTATGTAGTCCGAATTTCCTGCAACTTCGTAATATCCCTGTTTAAACTGCATACTTAAAAATAATTCTCCCCTGCTATATAGTAGATCAAACATCTACAGACATTGTCACATCTCTGCGGACGTACCTGGGACCAGGTGGCATCAATTTAACCCAAAACCATTATGGACAACACAATATTCCTTTTTTTTTCCTTTTCATACAAAACGTGTATGTAAAGCAACACTATACACAATGATTACAACCCAAATATAGATCTATATAAAATGATACCTTTCACAATGAAAAACTAATTTGTAAATCATTACACAATATTATGGTTTGTACCAAATATTGCACATAATTGCACATAATTGCACAACTTATGTGAACAAATCATTTCATCACATCAAATGCTCAGAAGAACAATCCAAAAGAACAAAACATTGTCTCAGAAACTAGTAAGTAAGGAGTACCTTCTCTTTTATTAACAGCATTAACTATACAAGTGTAGTAAATGTGTAACACTTTTTTTGATAACTAAAAGTAGTGTGATGAATCTGGTGGAGTTATCACTGATTTCCCAGCAGTAACCTCCTCCCATGTGACCAAGGGCCTGCAACCGCTACCTGATCCTTGCCAATCTGTTGAAATCACTGTTTTCAACTACACTTTTAATTCTACCAGAACTGACTTGTCTTTGAAACCTTTATAAAAACTGAACTCCTGTGGTCAATTATCAGCAATGCACTTCTTTTGCAATAATTCTCAAAATACTGGGATGAGGAAGAGGGATCAAGCAATGTGGAGCAAAAGAGACTATAAACTCACCACGCGCTCTAGTGTTTCTGGCACACACCTGTGCCCGGGAAATGTATGCAGCCAGAACAAAGAATCAGGGACAGCTGCTGTGGTCATTGGCAAAAGAGAGCTGCACCACTCGGTGAGGAATGGAGAACAGAAAGGTTGGGACTGGCTTTCTGGACACAAGCGGCTCACCGACAGAAAAGAAAGACGTGCTGCATCAAGATACACTGTAGGAACAACAGAAGCAGGTGAGGGACTCCTGGCTGTCCCCACGTGATAGAAAGCAGAACTTCACTTAGTTGAGGCAACAGGAAAGCAGGCATGTCAAATGAAAGCCTCTGGGAACCGGAGAACAAAGTCAACTCAGCCCTGAGAAGGAAGCAGATGGGAACCCTTCATCGGCTGACCCCTAGAGACACCAGCTATGCCAACAAAAGCTGGTGAGTTCACCCACAAGCATCTGGGACACCATTGCATTTACGTGAGCATGCTGAGTGCACACAATTGTGAATAACGTAATTGAGGGAAAGGAAAAGAATGAGCATATTGGAAAAGTGGAAATTAAGTTACAAGCAACTCTTCTTCTAAAGTGTGAATTCACACAGTGCAAGTATCTAGGAAACTGAGAGATGATACTATATCAGGAGGATACATTATCCAACACAATATATAAGAACATTTGGGAGCGGGCAAAGACCTTGCGTGAGCATAAATCCTAACAGGAGTGTATACCAGGCAGTCACAAGTGTGTGAGAAGCAGAAGCCCTCTCAGGAGGGTATAGCAGGCAGTCACAAGTTTGTGAAAAGCAGAAGCCCTGGCAGGTGAGTATACCAGGCAATATCAAGTGTGTGAATTGTAAATCCTGGCAGAGGAGTATTCCAGGCAGTGTGTGTCAAACAAGAAAGAAGGAGCAAGATAACCTGGCTGAACGGTGTACCTGGTGTCCTGAAAGAAAACAAGATTATAAAGCTAGACCGTTTTTGTGCAAGTTTTGTTCTTAGCCATGAAAGGCCCAAAAAACTATTTTGTGTAAATCCTCAAGGAGTAAAGACATATCCAGTAGAAGGGAGCTTCCCATTGGAGCAAGGACCTTTATTGTTGAAGAACTTTTTGTTGAACCCATTTATACTTCCTTTATGAACACTTTTCTAAACCACCCAAGATTAAAGACATTTTCCTTTTTAACTTTAGAGTTAAGTTTTTAGTGTGAGGGTCAAAATAGAAATTTGGACATGGGACACTTGTTGTTTAGACAGTTTGACACCGACAGATCACATTCATTCTTAGTTTACGTAGGGAACTTCCTAATAGGACAGTGTCAGAGAGGCATTTTCCCAACCCCTTTAATTTTCAATAAATGTCTTTAACCACAATCATGGCTGACTTGTGTCTGAGTTTTATTCCTGACTCCGCACAGTATCAATTATATGTGTTCATAGAAATGGCATGCACACTTTAGTGGCTAGAGCAATACCTTCCAAAAACATACATAACTGATGAAGAATGCTCTTCTATATACATAAAAGACAACATTTGTTTGTTTGTGGTGGGATTTGTGGCAACGCGTTATTCTGTATACAATTCCACATTGTTTCAGCAAAATGCAAGACAATTTGCATAATTGCCTGTTAGGTCCCTCCGGACATTACTGACTACATGACATTTGGAAACCCCACCCCTTTACCCAGATTTCAGCAAAAGTCAAAAAATGTTGTGGGTTTGTGGCAAAGCATTGTAGCTTATACAATTCTACAGCATTTCACCAATCTGCACCAAAATATGCATAGTTACCTGTTAGGACCCTCCAGACATTACTAGCTACATGACATTTGGACACCCACCCATTTTTCTGGATTTCAGCAACTTCACACATGAGACGGTTGCCTGAAATCAGCGAAACATCAATGTGGTCGTAGAAGAACTGGTTCCAACACGAGGAACAAAACTTGAGGTCTAGACCCTAGAATACACGGTTTCCAAAATACGTTCACTGAAATGCACCGCAACAAACTGCTCCATGCCATGATGGGGGGACAGATGGAGAGAGAGAACACAGAAGGTCCCAGTATGCAGCAGCACACCAACTCTCGCCTCCACGCAACGTCCGCTCTGCAGCATTTCAGCCAGCCTCTCGTTCCCATTCTCAGTGCAGATTACTTCAGGGTGCAAAGTGTAATGCTGGAAATGTATCGGAGGGACAGGGCCTCCATATCCTTGTCCTTTACTGCTTTTAATCGTGTGTTCTGTTGTGTTTTCAGTGTAGGAGTTCATGTGGGACTCCTGGCGGTGCAGCTCTCTCTTTTCGTTTGGTGTACAGACCCATGGGATACCCTTATGGCACCCATGGGTGGGGGTTCAACCCTGTGCCCATAGTGTATGTTTTTGGGCACCGGTGTGTGGCCCACAGAGCAGGTTATGGGCTGGTGGTAGCTCCATGCTGAATTTGACACGTGCCCTGTGTATCCTCCATTGTGGGATACCCAGGCCCTGCCATTGGAATCAGTTGATTCCTGATAGGAAACAAGGACAAGGAAAAGGGGGCCTCTCAGAAAGCTGAGGAGTCCCAAAAGCAGTCACAGTCGGGTAAACCAAAACCTTCCTCTCCGAAGACCCAAAAACCTAGTGGGGATAAGTCTGTTGTGGGTGGGAGTAAGAGTAGTGGTCCGCCTGCTGCAAAGTAAGGGTAAGGCACTTGGAGTCCAAGCTGTCAGCCTGACCTACCCCTACTCCGTACCTGAGGTGGAGGCCACTGTCCTCCCCTCCTCTACTGGGATCACCTTCGGTGCTTCCGTAGAGATTTCCTTAGTGTCCCTTGGGGCCTGGGACCAGTGCACAGAAGTACAGGTGACTATACCACAGAACACTCGTAGGTTTTTGAGAAGTGTTCTCTTGAATGCCCAGCCTTCTAGTGGTTTGAGAGACACTGGGGCAAGCATGAAAGTGGTGGACGGGGTCCTGCTCAAGCCAGAGGACTAGGTAGGTGCAACTCTGAGAACCACCAGGTTAGCTGGTGGACCTCCCAAATTATCACCTGTAGCCTTAGTCAACATTAAGATTGGAGACAAGACAGTGAAGCTTCCGGTCCTGGTTTAGGACAAGGTGCCTGCGAACATTTTGTTGGGAAATGATTTGGTCGAGTTGGGGATAATCACGGATGGTCTACCCTTGGCTGCTGTGGCGGTCACCCGATCACAGGTCGCACAGGGTCCGGATGCGAACCCGGTATCCTTGCTGATGGGGAAATCCAATGCACGAAGGAAACGGAAGAGTAAGAAGGCCACCTCTGTGGAGGGAGCCCCTACTCTTCCTACTGTTCCAACAGCACTCATTGGGATCCATGCTCCGGACGTGCTGGGTCCAGCAGTGAATCCCGTCTCAACTCCTGTGGGAGAAGAGCCAGAAGACTTTCCTGTGGGAGAGGCTCTCAACCCGGACGATTATCCCGACCTTCAATGCTTGTTAGCTGAATGGGGACCCTCCCGGGCGGACTTCTGTAAGGGACAGAAAGAGTACCACTCTCTCGAGGGTCTGAGGAAACATGCCCTGTCCCAGGCACAAGGAGAACTGCCTAGGACATTCTGTATCTATTGGGAGAGTGAGCTCCTTGTTAGTGAGCCCACTAAGCCTGAGCCTGGTGTCCTCAAGAGGTTGGTGGTTCCCCAGGTTTACAGGCCCTTCCTGCTGCATTTGGCGCATGAGGTGCTCTTGGCTGGTCATCTTGGGACCAAGAAGACTAAGCAGAGGCTCTCTGCCCATTTCTACTGGCCACGGATGGGAGCAGAAGTGGAGTCCCACTGCAGGACCTGCCCAACTTGTCAGTTGTCTGGCAAGACTGGAGGCAGTGTCATTGCCTCACTGCAACCATTGCCAGTGGTTGGCACACCATTTGAAAGGGTGGGCATTGACATTGTCGGTCCCCTTGACCCTCCCACTTCAGGTGGACAACCTGGTCTTAGTAGATCATGCCACCAGGTACCCTGAGGCTATAACCCTTCGGACTATTACTGCCAAGGTGGTTGCCAGGGCTCTCCTGGGCATTTTCACCCGTGTTGGATTCCCTGAGGAGGTTGTCTCTGACAGAGGATCCAACTTCATGTCTAGTTACATGAAGACCATGTGGAAAGAGTGCGGGGTAACCTTTAAGTTCTCCACCTCTTACCATCGCCAGACCAATGGTCTAGTTGAGAGATTTAATAAAACTCTCAAGGGCATGCTAGGCGCTTTGGAAGAGCCCCTAAGGAGGAAATGGGATCTTCTCCTGCCATGCCAGCTGTTTGCTTACCGAGAGGTACCTCAAGAGGGAGTTGGTTTCAGCCCCTTTTAGTTACTCTTTGGACATCCCGTGAGGGGGCCCCTTGCCTTAATCAGAGAAGGTTTGGAGGCCACACCTACAGGTCCCGCCGAGCAAGTGGGGGTCTATGTGTTAGGCCTCAGATGGAGGATTACACAGATGATGGGTCAGGCAACAGCGAATCTCAAGGCCAGCCAGGAATTGAATAAGTACTGGTATGACCTTAAAGCATCGCAAGTGGATTGTACCCCGGGACAGGAGGTCCTTGTGATGGAGCCTACCAAGCCTCGGGCTTTGGCAGATAAATGGACTGGACCCTTCAGGATACTCTCCAAGATGGGCGAGGTCAATTATCTGGTTGACATGGGAGCCTCGGGGGTAGCCCCTCTGGTATTCCATGTTAACAGGCTCAAGCCTTTCCACAGGTGTGCAGAAGTCTCATGTCTCTTGCTAGCTTCAGAGCAAGAAGAGGATGAGAGTGAGCCCCTTCCTGACTGGCTGTATAGCAACCCTCAGGGTGGCTCAGTGGAGGGAGTACATCTCTCTCCCGATCAGACGACAGAGCAGCAGAAGGCCTGCAGGGCTTTGCTCCGGCAGTATTCCACTCTGTTCTCACTGACACCAGGCCTTACACCGTGGTGTAGGCACGAAATTGACACTGGTGACAGTGCGCCTGTCAAAAGCAGGTGCTACCGTATGTCAGATACAGTTAAGAACCACATCCAGGCTGAGGGTGCCAAGATGTTGGATCTGGGTGTTATTGAACCCTCAACAAGTCCCTGGTCCAGTCCAGTGGTCCTTGTCCCCAAGGCAAGTTCCCAGGTGGATACCAAGGATTGGAGGTTCTGTGTGGACTACCGAAGAGTTAATGCCGTCACCAAAACTGACGCGCACCCATTGCCCAGGGCTGATGCGCTCGTGGACACCATATGTGCTGCCAAATTTGTGAGCACCTTTGACCTTACCTCAGGCTATTGGCAAAAAGCTCTGACGGACCATGCCAAGTAAAGGACGGCGTTTTCAACACCAGAGGGACTCTACCAGTTTGGGTCATGCCTTTTGGGTTGAAGAATGCCCCTGCCAACTTCTAGAGATTGGTCAATCATGCGCTCAGTGGGCTGGAGGCCTTTTGTGTGGCCTACCTAGATGACATTGCCGTCTATAGTTCCACCTGGGACGAGCATTTGACACACCTGGATAAGGTGTTGCAGGCCTTGAAAAGGGCTAACCTCACTTTCAAGGCCACCAAGTGCCAGATAGCTCAGGGGAAAGTCACATATCTTGGTCATGAGGTGGGGGGGTCAAATCCAACCTCTCCCCAGTAGGGTACAGGATGTACGTGACTGGGAGACTCCCACTACTCAAACCCAGGTGAAAGCCTTTTTGGGCCTCACTGGGTATTATAACAATTTCATGGCAGACTATGGACCATAGCTGCACTCCTGACAGCTCTGACTTCACCAAAACAACCTAGGAAGGTTAATTGGACTGAAGACTGTCAGAGGGCCTTTCATGGCTTGAAAGAAAGTCTGTGTAGGGCACCTGTGTTGTGTGCGCCTGACTACAGCCGACCCTTTATCATCCAGACAGATGCCTGCAACATTGTAATTGGAACTGTCTTGTCGCAGTTAGATGACAAAGGAAGAGAACATCCTATCATATTCATCAGTAGACAACTCAAGGGTAGAGAACTTAGGTGGATTACTGTTGAAAAGGAATATTTTCGCATAATTTGGAGCCATAGGCGTTTTAGGCCCTACCTTACAGGGTCTACTTTCAAGGCCCAAACAGATCATAAGCCCCTGAAGTGGGTTTTGCAGATCAAGGGTGAAAACCCGAAACTGCTCAGGTGGTCCATTAGCCTGCAAGGGCTAGACTTCACCATAGAGCACAAACCAGGGAAGAGTCACGATAATGCAGATTGCCTTTCTAGAAGGTATGTTGACCGTCTAGATGAGGGTGTCTATCTCGTGGGAGATTATGCACCCTAGCCTCAGTTCGGGGGAGGGGGGGCGACTGTGATGCTGGAAATGCATCGGAAGGATAGGGCTTCCGTATCCTTGTCCTTTACTGATTTTTATTGTGTGTTCTGTCATGTTTTCCAAACAGGAGTTCATGTGGGACTCCTGGCGGTGCAGCTCTCTCTTTTGGTTTGGTGTACAGACCCATGGGATACCCTTATGGCACACATGGGTGGGGGTGCAACCCTGTGCCCCTAGTGTAAGTTTTTGGGCACCTGTGTGTGGCCCACAGAGCCGGGTATGGGCTGGTGGCAGCTCCATGCTGAATTTGACAGGTACCCTGAGTATCCTCCATTTTAGGATACCCAGGCCCTGCCATTGGAATCAGTTAATTCCTGATGGGAAACAAGATGGCCCCTGTGACCTCTTGCTTTCTATTGCCTATTACCTTGTTTTCCCAAAGTTATGGGAAGCCCTGACTCTGTCCCTTCCCCCTAACCGGCTGTTGGGTGGAAGTTCCATATATGGTGTTGTTGTGAAGTCGAGGCCAGACTGGCTGAAGCCTTCCCAATGACTGTATGTTGTGGGTACACCCTGTGGGTGAGACCTGGGTGAATGGAGTGTGTGACGAACACGCATTCTGTGTTGTGGGTGTCTAGTATCTGGTGGTTGACACAATGACTGAGACGGCCCTGACCGAAACTGGTATGAATGCAGTGTGGAGTGTTGAATGGCTGGGTACTTGTCCCAATACACATAACTTGTTGTTAGTGTCTGGAGAGGAGTGAATGGCCCGAAAGCACTATGCACCTGATTGGCTGCCTGCCTGCATGAATGCCCTTCTGACCGATTGGTTGCCTGAGTGTGACCGAGCAGAATGAATGGGAGATCAACTAGTATATCTGGGGGCCTCTCACTGCTAGAATTAGTGTTCAGAAGCTGAAGTCCACTACGACGAGTAACTGGAGTAACTGAAGCTTGACCTTGAAGCCCTGCTGGACGAGAAGAATTGCTATTGCTCTCCTTCACAAACTGAAAGCTGCTGTGCCTCCAAGGACTGACCCAGAGAGCACCTGGTAAGGCACCCTCTTCCAGAGCTATAAGGGACCATCATGCACCAGCAGATATTTGCCAAAGCTCCCTGGTAGACTGACCTCTGACAGGCTGCCGACCCGAGATGGGGACCGCCGCGGAATCACAAAGAGAAGCGCCCAGTCTTTTGTCCGCCATTGTCGCCGACCGCTGTCGCCGACCAGAGCCACCGTGCTCCCGTTTGCCTAAGAACTTTCGATTCCAAGGATGCTCTCGTCCGCATCGTCGCCGCTGTATCCTGCTTTCCCACCCCAAAAGACCACAGAGACGCTGACGACTCGACACCCTTGCTGGGCCACAGTTCTTCAAACACTTTGCGGTCCAGAACTATCAACACCGAGGTGCCCCGCACGCCTCTTCCTTGCAGGATGTTTACGCTTCCCCGTCAACAAGCACCGCTAGGAACGAAGCTGCCACTTCACCGTCGTAGCTCACCCTGTTCTCCATCAGACGTTCGACAACCCGTGTCTCCTGCCTTAAAGGGAGGGCACTGAAGAAGAGCCATCGATTCCCAGCCGAGGAACGCTACAACGCCAGGTACTTTGGGGTTGCAGAAATATTGGGAAGTCTATTGTGAACAATATATGGACTGGGTTTGTATCTTTATTCTACAGGTTGCACAGGTGGGGGGAGTACGGGGCCAGCATTCTGCCAATTGTTCAACCATCTTGCTTTCCTTCCTCTCTCTACTGCTGGTTTCCTCTTTATTGATCTGTGTGACATTTTGACAGTATAGTTGATGGACTTTAATGAGATCAGATAATAATTGTGGTACCACTGTAGAACTGTATATACTTACCTTTGATGATTTTCTGCGCACAAAGTGCGTTATCGTGATATTGTATATTATCTTGAATATTAATTATATAAAGACTGTGTTTTAACCGATACAGTGTGCGGACATTCCTTTGTGGGTGCTTGGGGACTACACTGTGCTGGGGTCCTCTGTGCCTCTCCTCTACCATATAGAGAGCAGAAATACAGACACCCCCCTCCAGTCTTTACACAAAGCACATCAAGCGATCAGCAAATTGGAACAGCGATCTACAGGATTATGGATTTTCAAAAAATGATGAGGGGGGTGTCATGTCTGTCCACAGAACCCATTAGGAGAACAGGTATTTTTTGCTAGTGCATATTAAATGTATACATGTTTTATCCCAATAAAATAATGGACATTATACATACATTTTTAAAAATGAATGTTTCCTGATGTTATACTCCTTAATGAGAACACACAGAAACATAGGAAAATAATCATGAACAACATAAAGTACAAAGCAGTGAGGACAAAGAAGAAAATATTCCAAATCAGATGACCAAATTACCTGTACAGATGACTGAACTAAACAATCAAATTAAAGCACTATCAATTTATGTCAAAAATTGTGTGTCCCTTTCTCGTCCCATTCTCCAATCACCCCCATTCTTTGCAGAAAATATTTATAATAAACGTTTTGATGAAATGTCTGTCCCAAACTAATCATGATCATTGTCCACCCCCATATTCCCATATTTGTTTCCAACTCTGATTCCCCAACCCTATTGTAAAGAACCTAAATGTAAAGAACCTAAATGTAAATATCATGTATACATGTTTACAAATAATATAGTGTTGTATTACAACTTCAAGTGGAAGTCTGTGGACTATTAAAAAATGTGTGTCTGCAGACTTTCATCATAGTGACATCACCTGGGTGTCTTCCATCGTACTTTTTGTGAACATCACCACACGGTCATGATCGCACTTGGGCACCCCAAGTGATGTCACAGCATGCACCAATGTTCGCAATCAATAGACATATCCATAAACTCATGGCTCACTCTTAAGTAGTTTGTGAATGTCACCACCCAGTCACTGTCTCACATGGACACTCCAAGTGATGTCACTCCATGTGCAACATATCCGATCAACGGACACGTCTATATACACTTATAATTGTTTTGCTAACATCAGCACTCAGATGCAAACATCACATTGCATACTCATGATGACATTGGGTACGTTGCAGATCACAAACATCATGACGTTGTCACGGACACTCACGAACATCATCATGTGATCGCACTCATGTGGTGTAATGAAGTATCCGCGACCGGTGTCCATAGGAATTATCAGGTGCCACAAAATGTGTTACGTGTCCGGCAGCAACCGGCCAGTTGCACAAGCAGATTACCGCCAGAATCGTAATGAGTCATTCAGTGTTCCTATACATTTTGTACAACTTTTTACACACTTTTTTCATCTCCATCGTTAGTGAACATTGTGATGTCGCCGTGGACACTTGTGATTTTCATCACATGACCTCACACATGTGGCATAATGACGTTTCCAAGACTGCTGTCCATGCTCTGCAGACATCCTGAAATCCAATTTTCAGCCATTATAGTAACTTTGAAGTTGGAACTTTAACATTGCACACCTTCTAGTACCATTCTTAGATGATCTCTGAACTTTGAACAACTTTCCAAGGCCTTTTTTAGACTCCAAGACCCATGGACAGGACGAATGGCCACAGACAGTTCCTCCAAGTTGACCCATCAATTTCTTCGAGTCATTCTGAATCTAAGGAGAGGAGTGATTTGTTTTGTGTGCTGAATTAACAAGTTACACATTCAGAATGGTATCTGTCATGGCCATCCCTCCCCCACAGGGACCAACCACCACCTGTGCCTGGAGGACCTGGACAAGGAAACAGGGACACTGCAGGAGAGGAGCTGCAGGAGGAAGAGGAAGGGGATGATGTAGTAGAGGAGATACGTATGAGATTGGGTGGTTGGAAGAAGACATCGGTGTGGAGCTGCACTCAGTCGCAGCCAAAAGGGGCAGTACTCTTTGCTACATCCTCTATGCACCACCAAACCCACATATTCCACCCGACTGCCACGAGGACGGTAGTTCCTTACTCACATACTAGAGTTACCTCCACATCTACATCTTCTTCAACCACTCCTGCCACCTCTCAATCCACTGATATGGGGCAGAGGATTCCTCTTGCTGCCTCAAAGGCCATACAAGAGGCTGTTGACTCATATCTTTTGCGGTCAACAATCATTTGTGAGTACTGTGACACACTCCTCTTCAGGGGGGAGCAAGTTCAGAATGCCTTTGAGGCAATGCTAAAGGCACAAGGAAACAAATGTCCCCACCTTAGATTTTGCAGCAGGCCCTATATATTCCTCTGTCCACCTGTGCCTCCCTTTTGGTGGTTGATTACTGCTGTGTGCCCCACTCACCCTACATACCCCCACCTTCCTCCACCAAAACAATTAAAAATAAAAAGCTTCTATAGGAAACTGCCTTTCAAAGTAAAAAATAGAACAAAAAAAGTACCCTTGTAGACTGCATTCATTGTACATTTCTGCTTAAAGTAGTTGGACTCTAGGCGAATCTACAACATTTTCATTAGCACTGCATTCTATGCAAATGCATATACTGGAACTTTTGTAAAGTAGAGAAGAACAAAAGGTGACATAAATAGATTTCTGTCCTAATTGAGATTCTAGAATGGCTGGCAGCGGAGTAGCAGCTTAACTCAACTGCTCTGGACCTCTCCCTGAAGATATTTATAAAGAAATTATAATGAGTTCCAAGAAAAAGATTGGTGAAGCAGAAAACCCTGCCTCAAAGAAACCTAAGCAAGTCCCTGAGATGGAGGATACCCCAAGCCTTGGAGATGTGTACAAGACCATTCTACAGGTGGCTCAAGATGTTGGTGATATTAAATTGACTTTGGCTGAGCTCAATTTGAAAACTGGACAGCTGGATGGCAGGGTCACTGATTTGGAAAAGTCCTCTTTGACTATGAGCTCTGAGATTGCTGCAGCTTCCAGGCATATAATAAATTGAAATCTGACTTAAAAAAAGAAAAGGAACAGCGCTTGGATTTGGAGTAAAGGATCAGGGCAAGAAACATCAGACTGGTTGGTGTGGAGGACTCTGTTGGAGATGATGAAGACCTGCCTTCCTTGATTATTCAAGTTTTTAGGGACAGTTTCCATTGCACTGCTGTCAGATTGGAAGATATTGATAACATCTTTCGAATTGGTAAACACCTGAGTGGTAAAGCAAGGCATATTTTGGTATCATTTTTCAATCTCAGGTCTAAGGAGTGCTTGATGAAAGCTGCCAGGCAAGTGGGGAATGCATCATTCAAAGGTAAAGCTGTCTTTGTTTATCCTGACTTTCCTAAAGAAATCCTGATTCTGAGAAGATCCTTTCGGGGGGCTAAAGAATTGGCCAGACAGCTTACACTGAAGGCATTTCTAAGTAAAAATAATGTCCTTACTATTGCTTTTCCTGAAGGGGAGAAGAGCACTGCAGACTCTGCCCTAGCACTGGAGTGGCTAGAGACATATAAGAGGGGCCTTCCAGCATCTGATCTAAACATGGGGTAATTTGGGTCAGCAATACCCAGCAGTTCGTTTCATTTCAGGCCGTGCGTTGATGGAGGCTTCCCGAGAATATTAGTAATTGCGATGGCAGATGGCAGATGACAGGATGAGCGAATGCAGTCGGATTCGCTGCACGGAGGTCTAGTGAGCAGTTGGCGTCACCTGACACAGAGGTACGTGCCCCTATAGCTCCTTGTTTGCGGATAGACCCGCGTTCTGTTCGGGTTCAGCTCTTGAAATGCGGTGCAGTGGATTTTTCCAGTCAAGCATCGGAGGGCCACAACTCACAACCTTCGGGTACCAGCAGAGGGAGGCACGAAAACCACAGGTGCCCGTTATCAGCCGATATGTAACTTCATGTACGTCACGTATTCAGTTTCTTGTGTCATTCCACTGTGTGGCGGAGAGGCACTGCAGTTTTACGATTCTACAATCCGCACTCCAGCGTTGGCATCAACATGTCATTGTGGTGTCTGTGCCCTGCAAGGGGTGGGGGGAGGCTCAGACATGGTAGACATTTGGGAGGCTGAGGTTAAGCTGCCTCAGCCTGCTTCCTTATGACTTGTCAACGCTAGCCAGGTTACGGAGAGACAATCATGGCCCGAGATATATCTGTGGAGTTGCGGTATGGAGGATGGACACATTTTACAGGATTTATACACAGCAGGGTCCCTGTGCCTTGTGCTATTTGGATATGTCTGACATTTCTGGCCTCTCACAATGGATTTTGGCATATGGGGATCAGGGACACCAATTCATTGCTGCCCTGCATCAGGCCACGAGCATCAGATTCCACATTCCTTTGTGTTGGTAATGGCACTTTAAAGAGATAAATCTACAGTATTTTTTTGATTGTGTAATTCGGATGGGATGTACTTTTACACTAAAGTAATTGGGCGTAGATGGAGAGATATTTACATTGCATTAATTATTTAAGTCTTTTTATGAATCCGTGCTAATGGTACTTCAGAATTTACATAATCAAAATGTTCTTATGACACCAGTTTAATTGGAATGATGTAAGGAAGGATGTGGAAGATTCACATTGTGCATTTTTTTTTTTTTTTGCATTTATGAATATGGAACTGTGTTTGCCTTATTTTTTAGTTACAGGTTATGGAACAATGTGTTATGTTATCTACTGTACAGTTTAGTGCCAGCTATCTCTAGCATTGTTAATAAGGTTTTGGGGACCGGGGGTGAGGGGTGCTTTGGTGGGTATGCAAATATTCATACTGAATTTTGATTCTGCTTTTTGGAAATGATTTCTTGATGTTTTATAATTAATTTTAAGGTTCCTTGGGGGAGGTCCTGGGGATGGTTTGGAAAGTTGTTTGTTAAATTGTTTTTTGGGTTGAATAGACTTCGTAGCCTAATCTGTTCTTTTTGTTTTTTACTTTTTGTTTTTGGTTCTTATGTATATTTGCGTCATTTTTTAAGTTTTTTCTATGCTAATTTTACCTTTATGGTTCTAGACCTTCAAGTTGTTATGATGGCCTCTCACAATGGTGGGGCGGGCAATGGTCTCAGTGTGGTCTCTAGGAATGTGAACGGGGTCAATAATATGCTTAAGAAAAAGAAAGTATTTCACATGTTACAGGATTTGCATGCAGATATCTGTTTTTTGCAAGAGACTCATATTTTAAAGGATGAAATCTCTAAGTTAGAAAAGGAGTGGGTTGGTTCTGCTTATGGCTCTTCATTTACATCTAGATCAAGAGGTGTGGCTATCTTGTTTCGGAAGAAACTGCCGGTTAAAGTTTTGAAAGAATGTGCGGATAAGGATGGTAGGATGATTGCCTTGCTGGTGGAAATTCAGGGAGAATTGTTGACGCTCTGCAATGTATATGCTCCAACGGTGGATGACGGCTCCTATTTTAGAATGGTATCACAGACCCTTTTAGAATTGAATAATCCAAATGTTCTTCTTGGTGGGGATTTTAATACTATGGTTGATCCTATATTGGATAGAAGTCAAGTCAGACTTGTGCTGCGTAGTGATCAACATCACAGGGCACTTGGATCACTCTTGGATGAGCATGATTTAAAAGATACTTGGCGTTTGAGGAACTTAGAGAAGCGTCAATACAGCTTCTTTTCTAGTGTTCATGGTGTATTCTCCAGGCTAGATATGTTGTTTTCAGGTGGACAGGTGTCAGAAAATGTTGTCTCATGTGAAATTGGTAATATTTTATTGAGTGATCATGCCCCGGTAGTGATGCAATTGAGCCTTAAATTTCGGTGTGTAAGAACTTTCTCATGGAAACTGAACACCTCTATCTTATTAGATGATGATATATTGGAGCGGATTGTTTCAGAAGCAAACTATTTTGTCATAGAGAACTGCTCAGAAGAAGTGAGTGTGGCGAACACGTGGGAAGCCTTTAAATGCTGTATGCGAGGTGTTTGCTTTGGGTTATCTAGTGGTAAACGGAAGAGGGAGGAGAAGTACAGGATTGATCTTGATTTACGTATTGGTGAGATCTCTCGGGATTTGATATGTGATCCAGCTGACTCTCTTAAAATGACTACTTTGAAAAAACTTAAAAGGGAAATGGAAGACTTTTTGTCATTGGCCCTCATTACGACCCTGGCGGAAAGCGACTGACCGGAGCGCCACAGCGTAAATAGCGTTTCCGCCATTGCACGAAGGAGCAAAGTGCGGCCCATTCCGACCCATCGGGCACGAGCACCACGGCATGGCGGAAGTGCAAAGTCCGCGATGGCGGAAATGACCCCAAAAAGGCCCACACCGCCGCCGTACGGCGCCCTAGGTGCAATACCGCCACCCCTCTTAGCGGTCACCGCAGTGTGCGCCTACCGGAAAGTACGGTGCCCGGAAATATACGGAAACGTCCCGGCGTACACCTATAAATACACTAAAACCACACAACCACTAAAATCACTACCCTGAAACACACCCCAACCCGTCAACCACCCTAGCGAAACCAAGAATAATGGGAAAAGCAGCGAAGAAAGCGTGCGACCGCAAGCGGCAGGTCCACTTCTCCCGTGAGGAACTCACCGTGCTAACAGAGACCCTCCAGGAGAATGCTGCAGTCGTCTTCTGCACGCAAATGACCAGGACGGCACTTGCAAACAAGAAGGCCATATGGGCTCTGGTGGCACAGCGGGTAAGTGCGGTGGGGACCGCACCCCGCACCCCACAGCAATGCCGCAAGCGATGGGACGACCTGCGGATACGCGTCCGCAGCATACTCTCTGCCAACCGCAACATTGCCACAGCCACCGGGGGAGGTCCTGAATCACCCATCAAGTTGACCCCCTGGGAAGAAATCTGTGCCTCCACCATCGGAATGGAGAGCATAGAGGGAGTCGGAGGGATGGAGAAAGGAGTGCAGACATCCGAAGATACAGGTAGGTGGGCCAGAAAAAACAATGCCAAATCCACACAGTCCATCCATGTGAAGTACCATGCGTCCACATAGTGCAACAGAAACACATGTCCAGGAGAACGTCCACACACATCGGCCTGATAGCGCACGTTAAAACCCACAATAAATACATAAATAATTAAAAACCCCTAATACACGCACTACACGTGCAGCAGGCACACCCTAACTGCAGGCTGCCAAACAACTGCACCCTCACTCCACACACAAATCAAAGCACCTCCAAGGCCCCGGCCCAAATCACCCTCAGGTACCACCCCAATGCATGTGATACAATGCCATTCCAATTCCCACAGACCCACCAATAACCCTCGCCCTCCTCTACTCCACCACAGGGTCCGATCCAAACGACGAGCTACAGGACACCCCTACCAGCACACCTGCAAAGAGGGCCAAGACCAACGGCCAGAGACCCTCCACCTCAGCTGCACGCATCAAGACACGGCACCAGCACAAATCAGGTGGCAGCACAGAGGAGGGAACATCAACAGGCACCCCAGCAGCAAGCATGCCCACAACACCACCACCACAGGTCCCCCCAATGGATGCCACAGAAGGCACTGCCTCCGGTGGCAGCAGCACCATAGGTGACACCCCATTGATGGCAGCATGCTCCGACACAGAAAACGGGGATGCCGAAGTCAGATCCATCCATGACCTGTCCCAATCCCCCTGTCTGTCCCATCCCGTACAACATGAGGATACCACGCAGGGGCACCCACAAGACGACGACTGGCCATCCCCCACAAGCCCTGTGGCAAGGCAACATGAGGACAACAGCCCCTCTGTGACACCCCCGCAAATGGCCTTGGCCCAGCAGAGGCAACAGTCCCTCGACCAGCTGATCGAACAACAGCAGCAACTGGCCACGCTCCTCAAGGACCATGCTGATGAATGTGGGGGCACTAAGGCAGACATAGAAACATCAACTGAGACACTTAGGGCACAAATCGAGAGTAGCACCGAGAGCCTGAGAGTCCAAATGGAGAGAAGCACCGAGAGCCTGAGAGTCCAAATGGAGAGAAGCACCGAGAGCCTCAGGGGGGAACTGCATGCGACGGCCAAGGACGTATGTGCCGAACTTGCCGCAGTGCGCCGTGTGCTCACTGAGCTCTCGCAAACCCTTAGGGACATGCATGGACGTGAGCAGGCAGACACATCATCCGTTGCAAGTTCCGTCCAGGGCAGCCCCCAACGTAGATCTGGAAGGAACCTGCGCTCCACAGGCAGGGGTGCCCCTGATACCCGCAGAGTGGGCATGCAATAGCGACAGCCCACTGACAATGAGCATCTTTGGACACTGGTGTTCGGGGGGAGGTAGGGGGGTGGAGGGGGTGTGTTGGGCTCACTTGGGTGGCGGGTCGATAGGGTGTTCAACATGACATCACATATGCCATAAAAAGTGCACGATCAACCAATGAGATGTGTGGACATTGATCTTTGTGTACTAGGCCATCATAGGCGTACAGTCCATATTGTGCATGTCCCAGACACACGCAGTGCCACGAGTCCCGTGTCCATGTATCAGCCACCAGGCGTGAGTGCTAGAAGCATACATCAATGAGATGCTGACGAATGTCACGGGCCTCCGGTGCCTCGCAGACTCCATGAGGTGCTGCCACATCCCCACCCTCATCATGACCATCTTCAGGTGCTTGCAGTTCTGCGTCAGGGGGCATGGGCACATTTCTACGTACGCACATGTTGTGGAGCATGACACATGCCATCACCATCTTTGCAACCTTCTCATGGCGGTACAGGAGTGCCCCGCCAGACCTGCTGAGGCAGCGGAAACGGCCCTTCAGTAGGCCGAATGCCTGTTCTATGACTACACGGGTACGTGAGTGGGCATGGTTGTAGTCCTCCTCATGCTGGTCCTGTGGGTTCCGGACTGGTGTGAGGAGCCATCTCTTCAGTGGATATCCAGCATCACCTGTATGTGGACGAGAAACGTATGATGTGGAATGCCATTGATACGTACGCACACCCCCCCCCCCTTCCTGCCAGGTCATTGCCAATTCACATACCCCACATCATCATGCATGTAATGAGACTCACCGAGTAGCCAGGATCTGTTCCCTGCGTGTCGCTCCATGTAGCGTGGTATTGTAGAGTTCCTCAAGACCATAGAATCATGGGTTGATCCAGGGAATCGGGCGCAACAATTTGTAATGATCCTGTTGGAGTCACACACCATTTGTACATTCAGGGAATGAAATTGTTTTCGGTTGCGGTACTGGGCCTCCATGGCATGTGGGACGACCAATTCCACATGGGTGCAGTCGATGGCACCAATGCAACCCGGTATGCCGGCAAGTGCATGGAATCCCACTTTCGTGTTTGTAATTTCCTGCTCCGAGCGTGGTAGGGAGATGTAGTCGTCTGCGTGCTGCAGGAGGGCATCGAGCACTTGCAATAGTGTCCGTGAGAACAGTGGCTGAGAAATGCCATGCAACTGTCCGACTGTGTGCTGGTAGGTGCCTGTGGCCAGGAAGTGGAGTACAGACACCACCTTCAGTAGGGGTGGGATGGCGGTTGGGCTATCTATCATGCTGACAAGGTCAGCCTGTGTCATGTCCACAATGGCGGCTATGGTGTCCCGGTCCAAACGGTAGAGGGTGTGGATCTGCTCATCAGTGAGGTTGAACGGATGTGCTCGGAGGCGTGGGATTGCGGGCTGCCTGCGTGGTGGTAGTGGCTGTGCTGGTGGGCCTTGCTGGCCCTGCCTTGGCCTCCTCCTCCTCCTGCGTCTCCTCCGTGCTGCTGGTTGTAGTTGGTGTTCGTCTTCCTCTTGGAGTTGGAGCACTTGCAGTGCTATCAGGTCCCCCAGGGCCAACATCGCGAGTCCTGCCGGTAGCATTTCGGTGTGGTTGTGGGAGGAGACTGGCTGTGCAATTTATGTGTTTTCAGGCTGTATGGCCTCCACCTGTGGTGATTCATTCCACCTGTGCAAACTGCCCTCCCCTTTGGCCGAGCACGTCACGCGCACAACGCTGCAATTCGGGGAATGGTATCTTGCTATTGCTATCATGTATTTGTACCCGATGGCCGTGTTAGATTGGTTGATATGTTCATTCGGCTATGGTCCCATTGTTTCCCATTCTATCTGTGCAGTCGCGAACAGACTTGTGAAGGGTCAGTGGAACGTAGTACTCGAGTAACGGTGGGCCCTCATGCATCACTGTACCGAGTTGCAACGACGGGCGGGGCGTCCCATTCGTGGGTGAAGGCAGTTGCCATTTTCACACACAGCCGCACTCGATGGAATAATTAGTGATTTCAAACGGCCACAGATGCCTTTCCGACGTGGTGTTGCAAATGAGGAATTCGAAGGGCGGCGCTTTCGGTCTTCAGCTAGCGGCGAGGAGATGCCCACAGGTCTGACTGCAAATATAACGTTCTATTGTTCAATGTCCTTGAGACAGGGCCCATGGCGAGGGAGCAATGATTGATATGAATAGTTTGGGATGCGCAATAGCTACGTGGGCGATGAGGCCGGCCGTTCCCAAATACATGTTACTTCACAACACTGGAATTACGGGCTGGGGCACTGTGGATTTTGCAGGCTGCATAACGCACAGACTCAATGGATGTTTCTAATGTCATGTGAGTAATTATTCAGGCGTTTTGATCCCGGGATGAGGGAATGATGAATGGATGCATGGGCAGGTGATTTGATACAGAGTTTGCCATGTACAGGGCTTCTTGGGATCTATCCGCCTCCCCTACGCTATGTGATGCAGGGCTGCCATAGTGGGACCATCGTCTATCTGGCCTTGTTGAGCCCTCCCTGTCTCGAGGCGCCCTCAGACACTTGTGTCCATGCACGTTAACATTCCCATCTGATGGATTCTGTTTTGACAGACGCATGCACAGGTACACTCGTTTGTGATGGTGTTTGCACCTCGATATAGATGGTTATGAGTCGCAAGTGGTTTTGGGGTGGTGATGATCCTTTTGAGTGGGCTAGCATGCATATGGCTGTGGATTTCGTGTGATCATTGAAGTGAGTTGTTCGAATGTAGTTCTGATGGCCATTCTGTTCTTTTTCTTTTCTTTTGGTTGACAGGTATCTCCTCCCCTTTTGCCACTGCCATCTGTATGCCACTCCTGCAGATGGATTTTACTCCCGACACCTGCTGCTTCGTGTTAATCGGTGGAGCAGCATTACGATCTTATGGGACGATCGCCAATGGCCCACATGCCCTTACGCAGTACTGGTGTCTCGGAGCAACATTTCGGCCTTTCAGCTGGACTAGTGCCTCCCCATTGGGACGGCCCTGCGGTTCTGTGCGCTTCCATGTTGCCTTTTCGTACGTGAATGTGGCTCTGTGTACCATGGGGGAACAGGGCGACACACAAGTAGTGGCTGGTCATTTCTTGCGGATGCAGCCCACAATGGTGATTAGTGTTTTGGAGTTCATGGCCTGATGGCTGTATGGGCTTGGTGTCTTTGATGTGCATAAATTGCTATTCTGATTTGGCCCGTGTAGCGTTTTTCTTTGCAAGTGATGTGGCATATGCCTATTTGGGGGGCGATGTATTGTGAGGAGATCTGCATTGGGTTCCAGCTTCGGGGTTTAGTTGCGTGGTACTGTACTGGGCGCGTTTGCCTACTAAGCCCGTGAGGTCAGGGAGGGGGGCTGCCTATATGACAGTTTGAATGTTGTCATGCTCAGGGGCGGGGGATTGGGTTTTGTGTAACAGATGCCGGTCAGCCAGGTGGACTGGTGGAATGATGTGATTTTCGGAATATTGCTGGGCACAGGTGCCTGTGTTTGCGTGCGTTTCTTGGTGGGGGACTGTGGTCATGTCCATTGGGATGGCTTCTGTATTCGTGCCATCTGTGACCTGCAGCTCCCATTGGCCCCTCTTGTGTTGCTTTTGTTCGTTGGCATGCATGGGTGCTTTGTACATTTCAATGGTTGCATTGTGACTTCATTGCACCTACCGGGAGTTGTACTTTGTGGGCAGGGAGCGGTGTACAGGCACTCAGTGGGGCCGTTTACGGTTGATTCGCGATGCCGTACTTCTCGCCATGGCGGAATGGTACATTCCGCCATGCCTGATGGCGTTAGGTACATGTCCGCTAGGGTCGGAATTGGCGTACCGTTGCGCCATGGTGGTGTTTGCGGTTTGGCATGGCGCGCGCGCGCGTGCTTGGTGCAGTTAGCGTTGGCGTTCACTACGGTGTCGCTAATGGCTTCGTACTTTGCGGTGACGGGTCATAGTCGCACCGAGCGCTATTCGATGGCGGTATTGCATTTCCGCCATCGTTTTTCGATTTCCGCCAGGGTCGTAATGAGGGCCATTGAGGGCAGAGCGAGGCCTGTTCTATTCTAAATGTACATATTTTGAGAAGGGAGAGCGATGTGACCGATGGCTGGCATACCGGCTGAGGAAAAAGATTTCGGAGTCTGCAATTGCTTCGGTAGTGGACCGGGAGGGTAGAATAACATTTGATCCCAAACAAATTAAATCAATTTTTCGTGATTTCTACAAGAATCAGTAAAGTACTGAGGCTGGTGTTACTGGTAGGGGTGAGGATTTTTTGGGCAATTTGAACCTACCTAAGGTTCAAGATACTGAACGTGATACTCTTGGAGATGCAATTACGGTGGATGAGATTAAGAATGCGATTTCTGGGCTGAATGTAGGTAAATCCCCGGGACCGGATGGTCTCCCGTGTGAGTTTTATAGGATACTTCCGAACTCGGCCTTGGAGCTTTTGAGAGACATGTTTATTTCAAGTAAGCTTTGAAAAAAGGTAAAGACAGTAATCTTCCAGCTAATTATCGTCCGATTAGTCTCATCAATACGGATAATAAGATTCTCGCCAAAGTTCTTGCTATACGGCTGGAGCAGTTTCTACCAGCTTTTGATTGATGAGGAAAAATCGAAGTACATCCAGTAATATCAGGAAATTGTTAATTACCATGGAAATGGCAGACAGAATGGACTGTGATGCCGCTGTCCTTTCCCTTGATGCAGAGAAGGCCTTCGACAGGGTTAGTTGGGAATTCTTGTTTTCGGTTTTGAGGAGGATGAATTTATGAGAGGACTTTATTTCTTGGGTTGCACTTCTTTATGCAAATCCAACGGCCACTGTTAAGACTAATGGGGTGATGTCGGAACCCTTTTGTTTGCATCGAGGTACGCGTCAGGGTTGTCCTTTTTCTCCTTTGTTATTCATATTGGCGATTGAGCCTCTAGCAGTTTGCATCAAAAATGAACCGGATTTGCAAGGTGTTAATTGTTGGGGTGTTATGCAAAAAGCGTGGCTTTATGCGGATGACCTATTGTTGGTGCTGCAGAATTTGGAAGTGTCCCTGCCCTGTTTGATGAGGATTTTATCAGAAAACCACGATTGTTCTGGATACAAGATTAACTGTACGAAATCAGAAGTGTTACCCTTGTCTAACCGATGTGATAAGACTCTGGTTACAGGGCTAGGGTTTACCTGGTGTGATGGGCGATTACGCTATTTGGGGGTTTGGCTTACACATCCTGTCGCGCTTATGGCTGATGAAAACATGAATGTAGTACTTCAGGATTGCAAGGTGGATTTGGAAAGATGGTCACTGCTTAATCTGTCGCTGTGGGGTAAAGTTAATGCCCTGAAAATGAATTTGACTCCAAGAATTAACTTTGTATCGAACATGATGCCGTTGAAAATTAAGAGTGGTCACTGGAAAGATTTGGATCGTCTGATTCAGGAGTTCTTGGGGGACGAAAACCTCTGAGGCTCAGTCTTTGGAAATTGCAGCTTCCAGTTCATTTAGGTGGTTTAGGTGTTCCATATTTTAGGGCATATCATTTGGCCTTTTCAGCTTGTTCATTTGTACCATTTTTGCAAAATGGGCTGGATAGCTGCGCGGTTTCTGAGTCAGGTGCATATGGGTCGCTGTGCCCGGAGGCATTGTTGACCACTAATACGAAGATTCTTGGTGGTAATCTTTTGACTATGTCTTTTTTACGCAGTTCATGGGCGGAAGTCTTGTCATTGTTGGGACGTGACGCAATTAAGTGCAGATGTGCCTCGATCTGGCTGAATCCTAGGATTAGAGATAATTCGAGGACAATTTTTTGGCCTGAATGGTTTTTGATGGATATTAAACTGGTTTCTGACTTGGGGAATGAAGGTCGGTGGTTGACTGCTGTTGAGATGAGAGAGAGATGGAATTTTGTTGGACTATCGGACTCGGCATATAGACGTCTGAAGAGGGCGGTAGGTGAGGTGGACTGGGCTGATTCTTGGGATGTGAAGGCCTTTCTGACTGAATCAGATGGGAAAGGTGGTGGTTTAGCCAGTAGATAGTACAAGCTATTTGTGTCAAATTGTCGGAAGAATGATGATTTGCGGAGAGTTTGGAGTGAGAGAATAGGGTCTGAAATAGATATTGATGCATGGCAGATTATGTGTAGCAATGTCTCTCTATGTTCACTGAACTTGAGTGTGAGATCCCGCCAAGTCAAGATTCTGAATCGAGTGTACTGGTGCCCTGAGAGACTACATATAAGAGGTATGTCAGATAATGCAGATTGTTGGGGTTGCATTCAGGAGGTTGGATCACTAGAACACATGTTATGGAGCTGTGTGAGGGTCAGAGATTTTTGGAACAAAGTCTGTGAGGTGTGTGGAAGAATTATTGGTGGAGGATCTGTTTTGGATTTTAGGACGGTAGTCCTGTGTGATGATTCAGGGATGGATGATGTTTGCTCAGCCTTGAAAAAGTGGATCTATAGGGCATTCATTGTGGCCAAGAGATTGATTCTCCGTGGATGGAAATGTAGGGTCCCTCCGTCCTACGAGGAATGGATCCAAGAAATGCACAATTTGTCAAGGACAGAAAAATTGATTTACAAACTGAAAGGTAAATTGTTTGCAAATGAGAAGATTTGGAATGTGTTCAATGATTTATTTTAGTTTCCTTTCGATTTTTTCATTCATTTCTGTACAATAGTTTGATGAATTTTTTGATTTCTGTATTTATGTATATATTATAAATAAATGAATATAAAAAAAAAAGATTTCTGTCCTAATTACTTTTCTCTATCATACAAAATATAAAACATAAAGTATAACGAGCATGGGAGGTGTTTCAGCCAAACTCAAGGCTTTTACACTTCCCACTCACATTACACCACCCTACACAATGATTCCTCTACTTTTCTGCCCCTCCAAAGTACACAGACAAAGAATATGTTTGTGGATTATACGTTGATAAAAGGGGGGTTTAACTTCACTATACTGCCTCTTTTCTTCTTGCAATGTTGGCTCTTAAAAGATACTTTTTCCCCCTTGATGACAAATGTGTTACTACATTCTCTTCTTCTTTCCTTTTGATTTCTTTCATAAAAATGGTTTCAAAGCCTCCTGAATATTAGAAAACAAATCTAATTTCAACATTTGTTGTTCTGCATCTTTTCAAAATAATGTTCACTTTATCATGTTCTATATTCTCATATGTAAACATGTCATTCCTACATCTTCCTCAGAATGCACATACAGCTTTATTCTCATTCTACCTCGCTTTTGCAATTGGTGGACAAAATAAGTTTGATCTCTTCCACATGTGCCTTTGAGTAATTCTTGAAAAAAATATCTTTGTCGCTGGAAAGATTAACAAAGATTCTAGCTGCTCTGCATACATCTTCACCCAATTAATCCACAAATACCCTAACATATAGTCTTCTTGTTCATGTCCATGCTTTCAGAAATTCAAGCACGGGATGAAGCACTTCCTGCCCTGTCTGCATCTGCAGCTCAACTCCTGTTCCACAAACAGAAAGCCTGATTGGCTCTTCCTTTGTTGTCCACGGACATCTGAGAAGACTGCGGCCTCCAGAGTCTTCTTTCCATGCAGTGCATGATCAAAGGGCCCGGATGGCACATGTGATACATTTCACGAAATGTAGCATGGTCTACGGACATCAATGCACCGATCACCTTCTACCCTTTTTACCTTTATGTCTTTAACACTCCCTTAGTCGCTACTTTTAAACAGTCACACTTCTATCCACCAATCACATTCAAAAACTCTACATGTAACCCTGTCAGTCACTTCAACAGTTCAGATGAACCTTTAAACTCTGAGAGTGTATTAGTACTGTGATTCAGAGCCTCCTCTATTACACAGACTGCAGTGCAAAATGTACACCTTTTAATTTCCATATTCAGCATCTACAACCCACAATTTGCATCTTGCATCTAAGAAGACATAATGCAGGTATTCTTTCATTTTCAAAAGTACATTTTTGTACTACCTTCTTTTAATAGCTATATATATAATTTAGTGAAAACACGTTGTTAATGGGACGTTATAATTAAAGGGGCGTTATACTTACTTTGCACTAGCAACTACCTATCCATATTATGGGTACACGTCAAACCGAAAACCCCCAGAAATTCACCAGCTATGGTAAGCTAAGCAACCATAACTCACGCCACCACTGTGCACTGATAAGACTAACGCCCATGACATCACAAACATCATTGATGACATCACTTATTCATAGGCTGTTACCAGGATATCCTAGGATTGTATAGATGTACCATACAGCATACCCAATGGATGTCGGCATACCGATGAGCACAGCAACCACAGACTATGCATCTGTTTGTGGATAGCAGCTAGCAATCAAACTGCTGGATGTAGCTCTAGGCCAGCTTAAAAGTAACACACACAATCTGGTGTTCCTCTCTCTGGCTATACGGTTTTCAGCAGCACCTCTGTGGAAATTCAACCAGTTCCAAGAAGGATGTCCAGGTGGCTTACTTTGGAGTTGATTGGTCCCATCAACTCAAGGGGAGAAGTCGTCCTTGCCAGGGCTTCTCTGTCAGTACGAATTTGGAGTTTGATCACAGCAGCAGGGCTTCACTGGGCAAAGCAACGGTCCAGGAGTTGCAACAGGCTTTCTCTTCAAGTTCTTTTTCCGTTCCTTCGTCCAGTGTTCGACTCCGCCTTCCAAGGCAAAAGCCTCACCTTTTATTCAGCTCTCTCCCATTCATTCCAGCCTAGCGGACAGTCAGCCAGCCAATCACTACAGAGTGCAGTTGGAGCTCCTAGGAGACTAAGCACAGGGAGTTTCATGCACCTCCCTCACTTCTTGCCCACCCCAGACACCCCACGGTAAATGCAGACCACGGTAGTTAAAACAAAACCACTGTTACAAGACATTCAGTGAGAAATGGGTAACATAAAAATGTTACATGAGAAGCTAGACAAATGGGATACTAGGTCACCCCTCCAACACTGTATTGTAAGATAGTGTGGGCTGGGTCTAGAAGGTTACACATGTAAGTAAAGTCAATTTCACTTTACTGCTCTGGGAAACAGTAGTTTATCCCACAGAAGGAATTTAAACCTTTGGGAAATCTGAAAGACTTCCCTGTGCCACTGCACTGAAGATGTTGTGTGACACAATGTAAAAGATGATGCCTATGGAGTTTGTCAGACTATATAACCAAAAGAAACACAAAGATCAGAAATCACATTAAAATACATGAGAGAGTGGGAAAAAAGGGTCTCAGTCTCTCCTGGTAAAAAAAAAAAAATCAAGCCCTCAAAATCCAGCAAAGTTGATGGGGGTTTCTAAGGTGGAGGGAATTAGCACATTTCTGAGAATTATCCCTAACACTCAGCCCCCCCAGACTAAGGGACAGGATGATTTAATCCACCCTGGATGAATCGCCTTACTCCAGTCGGTCAAACTTCCTGGAGAGACCATCAGCATTTTGGTTATTACACTCTGACCTGTGTTCAATGGTAACATCAAACCCTTGTAGCCTGATTGACCATTTTAACAATTTAGGATGTTCTCCCTTCATCTGCATTAACCATCTCAAGGGTTGATGGTCTGTTTGAATCTCAAAAGCAGATCCATTCAAGTATGGTCTAAACTTCTTCATAGACCACACAATGGCAAAACATTCACGTTCGATGGTTGCCCACCTTGTTTCAGGTTCCTTTCAGTTTCCTACTGATGAAGCAGATTGGGTTTTCCCTGCCATTCTCATCCAGCTCACTCAGAACTGCACCTATATCTGTATTGGAAGCATCTGTCTGTACAATAAAGGATTGGTTGTAGTCAGGAGGTCTTAAGACTGGAGCTTGCCAAAGGGCTTGCTTAAGTCCTTCAAATGCTTTAGTACACTCCTCATTCCACCTATAAATAACCTGTGAGACCTAGAAAGGATCTTACTTGGGTTTGCATAGTAGGGGTGGCCCAGTCCTGTACAGCTTGTATCTTGCTAGCCAATGGCCTTATTTCACCTCCTCCTAACTCATGTCCAAGGTAGACCACTTTACTCTGACTAATTTGACATTTACTTGCCTTTATGGTCAGATTGCCTGCTCAAGATCCTTATATAACAAAAGCAAGCAATCCCACCACTAGCTACCCTGCTTCCCAAGGCACATGTTGTAGATGAACAACTCAACTTGGCACCTTAAGATTTTCACTAATTGCCAGATGAAATGGGTAGTGTAAGGTATTAGATACCCGTGCGGATTATTCTATATTGGTAAGACTACAAGGTCTGTAAAACTTTGCATTTGCGAACATCGATCAGCTGTAAAAAATGAAGTCATAGATAAACCCCTGGTACCTCACTTCAAACAAGCACAACATACACACAATGACATGTATTGGTTTGTGCTTCAGACAATGAGACTACACCCACGGAGGGGAGGGGGCGATAGAGATCTAGCCCTTAAAAACTAGAACAAAAATGGATCTATGATCTAGATACTGCCAAAACGGGACTCAACGTTTCTGTGGAATGGAACTTATTTATCCATTAAATCAGTCCGAAAACCATCTGCTATCAATGAGAAATTGGCAGAAGACCCTTTTTAAGGAGCTCCATCTAGTATTTCACGATCTTGATGTTTTTTAGGACATACCAGCTATTTTGAAGTTAAACTTCTTACTTCCAAAATTATTTATTCATTATATTAGGCTAGCACTGTGAGGTCATCTATCATATACTAGTCATCCTAAAGTAACATTTCTAATTATGTACAGTACTCATTTATTAGATTAGGACAATAGCACGAGGCTCCACCACCCTGCGAGCTTCTTTACACACATGCGCATATAACAGCATTATGCTCTGTGTTCCTGTATGTCCCTCACCAACATTGTGGACGTTTCTGACCACCCAATATGGCTGCTGAGCTGATACCACCAACGTGAGTGACGGCGCCTATGCACCTGGCGCAGAAAGCAAAAACTCACTAATATGGGCCGGTAATGCATGTGACTAGAAGCACACTAAGAGTGAAAATAGCAACTCAATACTAGAAAGTAAGTGCAGCTGTTACTATTCTCTAAAGCCACCATAATCTTTGCCATTTCGGTAACCATGGAAACTATCTTTAGGGGATGAAAATCTCTGGGCGTAATAGTGTATTAGTTGGACAAACGCTGATCCTACATTTGAGAACGATGTACATTCCTGCCGACGGCGCACACTGCTTCGGCAGTTTGTTGATTCTTAACATACCTGTTGCACTTGGTGTGATGCTGGAAATGCATCGGAGGGACAGGGCCTCCGTATCCTTGTCCTTTACTGCCTTTTTATCGTGTGTTCTGTCATATTTTCCGCGCAGGAGTTCATGTGGGACTCCTGACGGTGCAGCTCTCTCTCTTTTGGTTTGGTGAACAGACCCGTGGGATACCCTTACGGCACCCATGGGCGGGGGTACAACCCTGTACCCCTAGTGTATGTTTTTGCGCACCTGTGGGTGGCCCGCAGAGCAGGGTATGGGCTGGTGGCAGCTCCATGCTGAATTTGACAGGTGCGCTGAGTATCCTCCATTTTGGGATACCCAGGCCCTGCCATTTGAATCAGTTCATTCCTGATGGAATACAAGATGGCCCCTATGGCCTCTTGCTTTCTATTGCTTGTTACCTTGTTTTCCCAAAGTCCTGGGAAGCCCTGACTCTGTCCCTTCCCCCTGACTCGCTGTTGGGTGGAAGTTCCATATATGGTGTTTTTGTGAAGTCCAGACTGACTGGAGCCTTCCCAGTGACTGTATGTTGTGGGTAAGCCCTGTGGGTGGGACCTGGGTGAATGGAGTGTGTGACCAATGTGCACTTCTTGTTGTGGCTGTCTGGTTTCTGGTATGAGAGACAAAGACTGAGAGAGCCCTGCCCGAAACTGGCCTGAATGCAGTGTGTAGTGTTGAATGGCTGGGTACTTGTCCCAATCCACATTCCTTGTTGTGAGTGTCTGAGAGGGAGGAGGATGGCGTGAATGCACTGTGTGCCTGATTGGCTGACTGACTGCATGAATGCCCTTCTGTATGATTGGCTGCTGAGAGTGACCCAGCAGTGTGTATGAGAGACAAGATAGTATATCTGGGGTCCTCTCACCACTGGAAATTGTTCAGAAGCGGTGTCTACACTTGAAGAGTAACTGGAACTGCTGATCCGCGACGCCCAGCTGGAAGACGAAGACTTGCTGTTACATTAGCTTTGACCTGATCTGAAAGCTGCCGAACTTGTCAAGGACTGATCCGAGAGAGGACCTGGTAAGGCGCCCTTTTCCCGTGCTCCGAGGGACCATCGAGCACCGCTAACCTTCGCCGAAGCTCCCTGGAAGTTAGACCCTTGAAAGGCTGCCGAGCCGAGACGGGACCGCTGAGTAGAACGAAGCAAAGCACCCGGACTTCGCCGCTGTCGAAGTCTATTGCCGTCAACCAGGGTTCACTGGTTTGTGTAACCGCTGGAGGCCCGTCAAAGTTGTGTTGCCCAGCCGTGGGGACCACTTGACGCCGTGCCGCCGACGACCAGAGCCGCCCGCTCCTTTGCCTAAGAACATTTGAATCCAAGGACTCCCTTGTCCGCAACGTCGACCGCTTTGTCCCGCTGGAGAAAGTCGAGGACGACCCACGCGCCGAGGAGAATCCGCCAGTGGTTTTCCCACCACCAAAAGGCCACAAAGACTTCGACGACTTGACGCCCTTGTTTTGCCACAGTTCTTCTGAAACTCTTTGCGGTCCTGAACAATCCGTCGCCGAGGTTCCCCGCACACCTCATCCTCGCAGGACATCGCTGACGAGCACCGCCTGGATCAACATCGGGGTCTCGGCAACCTTGAACTTCTCATCACCGCTGTCAACGACAAGTTCACCATCTTCAACGCCTCTCGACAATCCGTGGCTTCTGCTTTAAAGGGAGTCACTCAAGAGGATCCTTTGACGCGTCTTCAAAGAACTCTACTCCACCAGGTACATTTGGGGGGGGTAAAACCTTAATAGGAGGAAATAAGGCTATTGAACAATATATGGACTGGGCTTGTGCTATATATCTTTATTTTTTAGGTTGCCTGGTGGGGGGATCTCCAAACAGAACTGTGTCGATCTGTAGGGGCCAGTATTCTGTCTATTGTTTCAACCATCTTACGTTCCTTCCTACCTCTATTGCTGGTTCCCTCGTTATTGATCTGTGTGACATTTTAACCGTACACTTGATGCACTTTAATGAGATTTGATAACATTGGTGGTACCACTTTAGAATTGTATATATTTATCATTGTTGATTTCCGAGCACAAAGTGCGTTATTGTGATCGTGTACATACCTTCGAATATTAATTATATAAAGACTGTGATTTCAGTAATACAGTGTGTGGACATTCCTTTGTGGGGGTTCAGGGACTACACTGTACTTACGAACCAGCCTGCATCACCTCCTGAGAAGCTAGGCCTTGATTGCTCGACTATGTTACCAATAATAGAGCATCTTGGCTGTGGTCCTCTGTGCCTTTCCTCTACCATATAGAGAGCGGAAGTACAGACACCCCTCTCCAGTCTTTACACTTGGTAAGAACCTTTCCACAATGCTTGTATCAAACAAAACATGCACATGCTATAATTGGTCATGTCGATATGCACAATGACATACCATCAAAATATATTGATGTCCCCAGGATGGTATACCTCTGGCTAAATACCGAATAACTCAGAATTGGACAACACACTGTGATGGTTTCAATAGCACCCAGGATAAATGCTGCAGCTGCGATTTCATACAGGTAATTTTTATACAAATGAATTTTCACTTTACTAAAGACAGAAAACGTACCAGTCTTTCTGGCTGTATACCTTATGAAACAAAGGAGCTAAACTATGTATGTTTGCTCCTCTTTGCTTTACAGTAACAGCAATATTCCAATTGATGCCAAAATAATGATGAGCTTAAAAATCTCTGAATAAAGTTGCTCCCTCCACCCAGTCAAACCAAATAGAAGGTTAGTAGGATGCACTTCCCCACATGATTGTATGATACAAGCCCATTCTCGGAAATTGGGTTGACCAGATCTCTAAAACCAGTATTTTATCCTTACACCCACAGGTTTTTAATGTATGGTGCACAGGGCCCTGCGCATGAAATTGCATTCGCCTTGTGTTCAACTATCAAAAGCGTCCTGAAGACGGGTTTCAAAAACACACTGACATTAAGATTCGTCCCTCTTGGGTGTGGTTCTCGACACCCAGAACAACAAATTAAGGGTTGACGCCCCATGTTTCAATAGTGATCTATACATGGTTTCAATTAATTACCTTTTTTACTAACACTACATTGGTCTAAATTAAATTTGCATTCTTGCCTAATCACTAGATTGGTGTATGCACTGTGTCTTTTTTCTTCAAACGCAACCAAAAATGTACTTTGTAAATGGCTTTTATTTTGAAATACGTCATTTAAAAAAAAAAATCTTTTGATGATTTCTGGTTTTTGGCTAATACATATGCTGTGTAAATAGCCTTGTGTAACAACTTCAGGAGTCGTTCATCTGCAAGCTGTGTCTTGGGAAGCAGGGTAGATAGTGGTGGGAATGCTTGCTTTTGTTATATATGTACCTCCTCATCCACCACAGCCCCTAAACAAAAAAAAAAAGACACGCCTTTGCTCATATTTATTTGAACCTGCTCAAGATCCTGCCATACATATCCTAAGTGCTCAACATGTCCCTTCCAAGTAGGGCTGAACACTGCAATGTCATCCAAGTATGCCATTCAGAAGTCCTCCATCCCATTCAGAACATGATTCACCATCCTTTAGAATGTAGCAGGTGCATTCTTTAGTCAAAAAGGCATAACCTTAAACTGGTAGAGGCTGCCTGTGGTTGAAAATGCAGTTTTCTCCTTGGCAATGTCTGTCAGAGCTGTTTGCCAATAGCCTGAGGTTATGTCAAATGTACTGAGGTACTTGGCTGAACCAAGTTTGTCCACCAGCTCATCTGTCCTAGGTAAAGGATGGACATCAGTCGTGGTGACTGCATTAACATCTCTATAGTCCACACAGAATCTCAACTCCTTGGATCCTGCCTTTTGTACTAGCACAACTGGACTAGACCATGGGCTGGTAAATGGCTCTATGACCCCGAGATCAAGCATCTTGTAGACCTCTTCCTTTATGTGGGTACTTACATGCTCTGGCATTCTGTAACCTCTGCTTTTAACAGGTAAACAGTCACCAGTGAGAATCTCATGCTGGCCGCAAGGGGTTAAGCCTGGTGGTAGTGAAAACAGAGGGGCAAACTTATTTAACAGAGCATTGCACTCCTCCTGTGTTTCCAGTGCCAGATCAGAAGAGAGATTGACTCCTTTTATCTTTCCATCTAAAAGTTGTCCCCTGAGGAGGTCAGGTAGAGGTTCACTCTCCTCCCCCTCTTGAGCAGAGGCTAGAAGCAAAGCTCCCAGTTCTGGTCTGGAGACATAGACCTTTAGGCGGTTGGTGTGAAAGACCCTCGGGGCCTCCTTAGTGTTGCCTAAGTCCACCAAATAATTGACCTCTCCAAGATTTCCCACGATCTTGAAGGATCCAATCCATTTGTGCTGTAAGGCCCTCTGCCTTGTAGGTACCATAACTAGAAGTAGCTGGACTTGAGTAAACTCAACCATGTTGGCCTTCTGGTCACCAATGCTTGACCTGCTTTCAAGTTATCTGAAGCTTCTGTCATCATGTGTGTCATTATCCTTCGGGGACCTAACACATAGTCAGTGACTCTCATTGGCTTGTGGTAAGGTGCTATCTCCAACCCCTCCTTAATTAGGGCCAACGGACCTCTAACCGCGTGACCATAGAGAAGCTCAAAGGGACAAAATTGAACCCCTTTCTGATGGACTTCTCTATAAGCAAAGAGAAGGCATGGCAGTCGAAGGTCCCACTTTCTTCTAAGGGGTTCTTCTAAAACACCTATCATTCTCTTCATGGTTCTATTAAACCTCTCTACCAATCCATTGGTTTGGGGATCGTAGGCTGTTGAGAATGTGTAGATCACTCCACCGTTTTTCCACATGACTTTCATGTAGTGGGACATGAGGTTGGAAACCCCATCAGAGATAACCTTCTTAGAAAACCTACTCTGGTAAAAATACCAAGTAGGGCCTTAGCCATGGCCTGAGCTGTGAAAGTCCTCAGAAGTATGGCTTCAGGATACCTGGTAGCATCGTTTACCATAACCAATATAAATGTGTTGCCTGCATAGGTTGGAGGGTGTAAGGGACCAACAATGTCGATTCCTAGCCTCTCAAAAGGGACTCCCACCACTGGGAGAGGCACCAAAGGTGCCACATTCTTGGCTCCACTCTTGCCAGATGTCTGAGAAGTGTGAAAACTTATACAGAATTTATCTACATCAGACCCCATCTTGGGCCAGTAGAAATAAAACCTTTCCTTGGTCTTTTTAAAGCTTAAATAACCAGCCAAAGGAATCTCATGGGCTAACTGTAGAAACAGAGGTCTCACCTCCTGGGGCACTACAAGTCTTCTGTAGTCTCCTGGGGTAGACTCAATAGGTTCACTGTAGCGGAGGCCCCCCTCCCAGATTAACCTGTGCTTCCCTGGTTCTTGCCCTTCCAGCTGGGAAGCTGCCTTTTGGCAAAGTCCTTCAAGAGTAGGACACTCTCTTTGACCTCTGCTGAAGTCTGCACTACAGGGGCCACCTTCTGCCAGTAAAGACTGCAGCTCAGGATGGTCTTTAGGATCCAGATCTCCAACAGGGGGAAGGTCTTGTTCCAGCTCTGTGTCATCAGTAGCTGACTCAACCTTATCTGGTCGGACCTCACACTCAGCCTCAGCTGGTGGAGTAGGCACAGGTGTGACTTTGGACTGTCCTCTTGGGGATGTGCTGATTTGATGCACAAGAGTGCTATCGTTCTTGTTTCCTGAGAGCTTGGTTTTCCCCATGTCCCTTTTCTTCCTCGAAGTAAAAGTTGGCTTTTTCTGTGGACTGGGTGTTATAGGTTATTCTGTAACAACCCACTGAGTCATTTAAAGTGAGCACTCTGGCCTTCCTAGTCTCCTCCTGCTTCCTTTTACTGGGAGGCCTGGTGTTGCTTGATGCAACTCCAAGAGTTTTTAAGTTCTTCCCCAGCAGGACTCTCTCAGGCACCTCACTTTGTACACTGACAGGTATTCTTACAGTCATATGTTTGCACTGGATGAGAGCTGGTTGTATTGGAACCATCTGGATAGGGCCTCCAGCAAGCTTAGTGCAGCGTTTGGGTGTCTTAGCAACATCCTCAGGTTTGAAAAGGTTTCATCCACCACTGTAATGCTGGCCCCAGTGTCTCTAATGGCAGTGGTCTCCTGACCATTTAATAGTACACTGTCCTTGTAGTATTCTTTAGTGTTATCTGGCATAGAGTTATACACATCTACATTCTGCTGTGCCCACAGACCCAGGGACACTAAAGAAACACTGGCAGAGACTCCAATGGGGTCTTCAGTCAGTAGTTGAAAGTTTGTACTTGCCATATGTACTTCTCCCTCAGGGATGAAGGCTAAGGAGGCAGTGTGGGCCCCTGAAGGGTTACTGTCATGATGCCTACCCCCGGGCATCTGGACCTAGCCCATCAGCCCCGGAAGCAGGCATCCAAACAGGCGCCAGGCTCATAGTCATTACTTACCTCAGGCAGACCATGCTGCAATTGAATCCAGGCCAACGTGAAGCCTGGAGGGGACTATTTTACTACAGGTACTATTTTTTACTCGGGTGTGGTTCTAGGGACTTCTTACCTGGGACTACTTTTTGAGGCTATTTAAACCACGCCCGACCAGCAACACACGCTTTGCTATATTCTGCTTTTCAGCAGCGTAACGCTCACCGTGCCTGCAGCATCCTGCCTTCTGCCACGCCCGCCTCAAACCTGGACATCATCCTAGAAGAAAGGAAGATAAGAACAAGAACTTACCTTCTAATCTTCATCTGTTCCCGAACTCGCCGCACTTCCGAACTGGGAAAAAGAATTCAGAAATAAAAGCATTGCATCGCTAGCAGTAGCGCCCCGCCATACTTACCAGTCTTCAGCTCCACGGGCCAGCGCTGCTGCCATCATTTCATCGCTGCATCCGTGGCACCTGGGAGAGAAAAAGGATAACAAGGTGAGCTGGGTGCCAACAAAGCCAATCAAGACAACCATATTATACTCACTTACCGCCCTAGTCATCTTTCATCGGCATGCAACATCTTTAACGCTGCACCTGTGGGAGGAAAAGACACGTGTTAAAGACATTTTATTTATTTTTTACCGGACAGCGCTGAGTAATACAGACTCTTACCTGTGCGCAACCTGCAGCACTTCAGGTGAACTCCCCTCGGTTCAAGCTGCAAGACAAAAGGGGGAAAACGAGTCTTCGAAACAGTAAAGCAACTGGAATTCTACGCGCCCCTGCGTTCGAAGCAGGATGGAGAGCTCATCATTACAAACAAGAAGGTGAGGGGGCAAAAGGGAATATCAGAGGTGCTTAGAGGGAACGAATTAAGCAAATGTTTCCTCGCATCCACTGGGTGGCTAATTCCCTTCTCCTGCTTTTAGGAAACTCCTTTATGAATCAAGCAAACGAAGCTAGGAGGGCCGGTCCAGTCAGCCATCTCAGCACTACGAATAACGCTGGTGGAGACTGTAGCAGTCCAGTTCCGATCGACGCCCCCGTGGGAACTAGGTGAGCGTAACAGCTACCCTTGCATCTGGGATCCCTTTTCACATCGTCAGTTGACCCACAAGCATAACATTTTCCAAATGTTTTGACAAATGGGGGCTTCTTCTGACCTTCTGCTGCACCAGAGGTTTTACTAGACTGGCCTGGTTTCCGAAATGGCTTACCCTTCTTATGTTTGTGGCCCTCTTTTGGATGGGAGGTTTTTTAATTCTCTTTGTCATCTTTCTTGTGCTGTTTCCCCTAATCCTTTTTGTGAGTGGCCCCAGAATCCTTGTGAGTAGCCCTGTTGGCAACCCACAAGTCAGCAGCTTTTGCTAGCTTCTTGGGATCAATCTCTTTTGTGTCAGCCAAGTGCTGTCTCAGCTCAGGAGAGCAGGCATCAAAAATACATTCCAACAAAAACAGAATTCTCATTCCTTCAAAAGAGTTCACTCTGTAACCCTTAACCCAACCATCTAAGTTGTTCAAACATTCACACACCCAGGTAGCCCAAGGGGTACCATAAGTCTTTTTGAGGGTCCTAAACCTCTAAAGGTACTGAGAAGAAGTTTTCCCAAATCTACCTACCAAAGCTAGTTTCACATTTCAATTTTTCAGGTTCCCCCACTTCCATTATAGCATCAGTTGAAACCAGGGGGAGCCTAGACAAAAGCCAAGTAATCAACTGATTCCCTGTGAAACCCAGAATCCCATAGTTATATTCAAAAGCACCCAACCAATCCAACATTTCAAGTTTCACATCATACATACTTACTGCTTCTTTAGGCATGCACAATCTCTTTGGACTGGAAGACCTAGAAGACTCTGGGATAGAAACATTTTCAAGAGACGTTTTCGTCATTTCAAGAGCATGTTGCTTTTCCATTTCCCTTAGTTTGATGTCTTGATGTTTGGTTTCAGCTTGGATTTGTAATCTTTTGAACTCTAACTCAAGTCTCATTTTCTCGAGAGCCACACATTCTGGACTCATTGATGGACCCTGTGGGTTACCTGTGGCCAAAGTTTGAGGCATAAGTGCCTGTTGAGGTACAAAGGGGAGTCAGAGGAGTCTCTCCTCCTGAGACTCCTCTGACTCTTCTGACTCTTTAACAATATTAGAGTTAGACACTAAATTGTCATCCTCATTATCATTTTCCACATTTCCTAAGTTAGTAGGTTTGATAGGCCTACTACCCAGACTTTGATCATTCAACATTCTTGCAGTAAGTTCATTTTTCTTTCCTTTCACAGGGAGACTCCTGATGTTAAACATTTCTGCTCTACTGTTAGAATGATCAGGGCTTCCTGCCTGAAGTTATCCATATTTGGCATGTTACAATTGCTTTTCTAGTAGATCTTAGCCTTGTGAAGGTTTTTAGTTGAATAAAAGCAAAGCAAATTCTTAGTGTAACAGCTCTACAATATATCCTCACCGCCTGCCACCAGTGTTAGGCAAGGATTGTATGCAGTACCCTCTGGGAACACTACAAACAACTCTGACTACAGGTGTAGGAAACCCATCCTTTGGTAAAGCTTGTACTACACAGTTTTGGTAATGTGTTGGTTGAGCAGCCAGGCTTATCTCAAGAGGGGTCAATGTGAGCTGTAGGGGAGTTACACTGTGATTCACAGTGACAAGTACTCAAACAAACACTTACACACAATGTTTCTTGAATAAACACTTATTAATTTATTAATCAGTCAGTTAAAATAAGCCTTCTTCAGAAGGGAGCAATATAAAAAGCAACACACAAATATCCCTCATACTATAATATTATTAATCAGTCAGTTAGAATAAGCCTATTAATCAGTCAGTTAGAATAAGCCTTCTTCAGAAAGGAGCAATATAAAAAGCAAAACACAAATATACCTCAATACTATAACTCAGTAAAGACCCTTTTGGGATGGTCCACAGATACAACCTACACCCGCAGGTGACTTCAATAGCTAGGGTTCTGGGGACATTCATATCTTACTGTTTGCATTTAGAATACTATTAGAAGTTGGTAAAAGGAAAGGGTTATTAGAACAAACAAGAGACCACAAATATTCTTAAGCATGCAAATACTTTTGGATTCCCTAATCAGAGTCATTCAGTATAACAGGCTAGGCCAAAGTCAATGGGCAAACGTCTTATATAGGATGAAGCACCTCTGGTAGGTAAGTAGAAAAGTCTTTGCACCATGTTTTAGAAGTCCTTGAAGAAAAGAATAATCAAATGTAGGGCCACAAGCCAATAGATGTGTGAGTGGTAGATGATGTAAGCAACTCTACGTAAGATGTAAGTTCTCTCAGACTTTTTACAGTACCTTTGTATTGAATAAAAAGTGCAGCAGATGACATCAGTTTGTGAGCAGCTTTGCAGATCTCACTGTTCCTGGGTCTCAGTCGTGGTGACAAGAGGGAGGACTTCTGGAGACTCCTGCACTGCAATGGGACAGTCACCGCTCGCAACAGGCAATCTTCAAATCAGTGGCTGTTCACTGTTTCAGTTCCTTGCATCTACTGCAGATAGCAACACCGTGGTTCCTGGCTGTCGAGGTGGGCTTTCCTTGTTTCTGAGGTCCGGCACTCTGTTGAGGGGGCTCAGGCTCAGTCAGTCCTGCTTCCTGGGACTCCAGAGGATCTGCCTGGAGCTCTAGGCCAGCTTAAAAGTAACACACACAATCTGGTGTTCATCTCCTGGCTATACAGTTTCCAGCAGCATCTCTGTGCATCCGGGAAGGATGTCTAGGTGGCTCACTTTGGAGTTGATTGGTCCCACCAACTCAAGGGGAGAATTTGTCCTTGCAGGGGCTTCTCTGTCGATACAAATGTGGAGTTTCAGCACAGCAGCAGGGCTTCACCGGGCAAACCAACGGTCCAGGAGTTGCAGCAGGCGTCCTCTTCAAGTTCTTCTTCGGTTCCTTCGCCCAGTGGTCGACTCTGCCTTCCAAGACAAAAGCCTTGCCTTTTATTCAGTTTTCTCCCATTCAATCCAGCCTAGCTGTCAGTCACCCAGCAGGGTGGCTGTCCTTGCTGGACAGTCCGCCAGCTAACCACTACAGAGTGCAGTTGGGTCTCCTAGAAGACAAAGCACAGGGAGTTTCGGGCCCCTTCCTCACTTCCTGCCCACCCCAGGCACCCTGGAGCCAGAGGCGGCCTTCACTCGTGAATCCCGCCAAAGGCAAACCGAACAATGGGGCCAAACCTGGTTTGTCGTGCAGAGTAAATCTCAAGAAGGAACATTCCATAAAGAAATGGAAAAAAAAAGAAGATTGCAGCCATTTTGACAAAAATAGCACCCTTGGGCGCTTTACTGCCACTGGGAACGCAGCACGCGGTAAATGCACACCATGATAGTTAAAACGAAACCACTGCCACCAGCCATTCAGTGAGAAAAGGGTAACATAAAAATGTTACATGAGAAGCTAGAAAAAGTGGATACTAGGTAACCCCTCCAACACTCTATAGTAAGATAGTTTGAGCTGGGTCTAGAAAGTTACAAATGTAAGTAAAGTCAGTTTCACCCTACTGCTCTGGCAAACAGTAGTTTATCCCAGAGAAGGTAGTTAAACATTTGGGAAATCTGAAAGACATCCATGTGACGCTGCACTGAAGGTGCTGTGTGACACAATGTAAAGGATGAGGCTTATGTTTGTCAGACTCCATAACCAAAAGAAACACAAAGCTCAGAAATCACATTAAAATACATGAGAGAGTGGGAAAAAAGAACCTCCAGGTTAAAAAGAAAATCAAGTCCTCAAAATGGGGGTCTCTAAGGTGGAGGGAATTAGCACTTTTCTGAGAATTCCCCCTAACAATCACCTTGACAACACACAATCAACTACTTATTTACGCATTTAACCCATACTACCACTTTGTGCACATATAAACTGTATCTGCCATTCCTAAATGCCTTTGGGCTGTAGGTGCAAGCAAAAATTGTTCCCATTCATGTCTATGCTGATTTCAAAAGTAGTGGGATCCACATGTAACCACCCCCTTCATGAAATTGCATGAAACTTCACAAATAATTTGAAGATTGCTGTACACTTTTTTGACTGAAGTTTCATGAGGATCTGTCGAACAGTGCCAAAGCTATAAGCCACACAAAACTGTTCTTCCTATGGGTTGAGCAACTTAACCATAGCTACATGATCAGTACCAACGACCCTGATATATATCTTGAAACTAGAGATGCTTTCATCAGTTCTGCTAATATTTTTGAGTGTCTCAAACACAGGCTCAAATAAATGTCTGTGGCTGAAAAAAACTTTACTACCCATATCTGATCTATGTGTGTCTTTTTCAAATTATAAGGTATATCATATTATCCAACATCGACACACAGGGCCTGATTAACAAGTCATTTTCCAATGGGGTTTTCTCATAGGAAAATGCTTTTGTAATTCAGTCCCACTGTCAATATTATCGTTCCTCTGTTCAGAATGACGAGATTTTAGGGATCAATAATGAACAGAAGACCAATGCTACTTTCCATACATGTGCCTAGTTAAGGGCGCGATTGGACAGATTGACATAAATACACGTGGCAATGTTGCAAATGGTACAGTAAAAGAAAATGCTTGCTTTGAAGGAAATTGGAGGGAAAACTAAATTACAAAGGAAAGATAAAGAACACCAAGGAAAATCTATCAAAAATATTTCAAATTGGCTATTACTGTAGAAAGTAGTATTTACTAATTTCTTATAAAGAAGATGTATATTTTTAATGGGACATATCTGTATTGTAATGCTGCTTCCTTTAAATGCACTTTAGGAGGATTGACAGCAGAGAAATGGAGCCTTACAAAATTCAGTGAAAGAAAATAATATAGGTGTCAGAATATGCAGCACTTGACAGCAATCTTTCCAAACGACGACTGCAGAGATATAGCTGAAAAAAACACAACTCTTTTCAGCAATTTGACGCATTATCTTCTTCGCGGTGGTACAGATTTCAGTGAGCTGCCAATCATCATTGTCTCGCGAGAAAACAATCATATTGCTGGCAATAGACACCGACGGTCGCAAGGTGCAGTACCTCATGCTGTGCAAGTCATGATGATATCACTTACTCCGCACACAAAATCACGAAGAGTTTCTTAGTATGTGTTGCTAAACGTATGCATTGAACGGAGAATCAGATTGCACTGAAACATTCCAGCGTTTGTTTTTAAATGCACATACAAAGGAAAAACGAATTTCTGGCAAGCACTTTATTATGCAATCTGATTACAATATTCATGTAAATGGAAACTGTAAAGAGAACAGAATAATTCTGAGCAAATTAGCAGTGGTACAGCATTGGTTCCCTTGTAATAACTATGCTTCCATTTTCTAAATTCCCAAAACAAAGCAACACAATGCAGTTGGCGTATAACACATGGCACCCTGCCTTATCTGCAAAACAGCCTGCAAAGTAGGCTAATTGTGACAAATGACTTGTAATAAGTACATTAAATCACAACCGCTCTGTAATCAGTTATTACGCTTAGTTGGGATGTCACAGTGCCTGATGCATGTTATTACTTATTTTAAAGCACCAAATGAAAACTTGTTTTGATACATTTTATTAAACTGCATAAACTATTTTTTTTCTGCAACACGTTATGTGTTGCATGTTTGCTTTGTTAAACCCGAACAGATTTGATTTGGATTTTATGCATCAGCAAATGCAAGAATGCTTGCATTATATGATGCGAGAGGCAAGTTATTACATGGAACGACAGTGTGTGGCAATGTATTATAAGGAATGAAATAACCCCTACTATACATACAAAGGATACTGCAAGTCACCTTGCAGCTCAGTGACCTTATAAAGGAACTCAGCCTTCACTCTCATTACCCTATTTGGTCACAAAACTCCTAAGTGACTTTCAATATCCTTATACCCTATGATAAGGGGTACTTTATCCCATATCTATTGCTCTACTTATTCCATCTCTATATTAGTTCTACTGAGAAACTTCACTAATTCTACTCCAAATGTTCAATGTAAATTGAAAATGTAGTTATTAAATGAAGGAGGACCTCGATTGGAGCTTCCAAATTATGCAAAATCTGCTCTCCCACCAAATAGTTCACTCAATTAGCCCAAGAGAAAGATGACTGCCAGGGGCATCACCAAAGACATGTACATGGTTTCCATGGTAACTAGATGGCGATTCATATGCATATCATTTACATTCCAAGTTATTGTCGCTTTGATTTGCTTTATAAATATCTGTAATAGATATATTAAGTCTGAAGTTCCTAGAGTCCTGATAAATCCAGAAGAAATGCCTGTGGTGTTGCAAAAGAAATTACATATTGAGCTTGTATTACCACCTTATTCCTCATCCTGGTCACATACCACAAGTAGTGTCTCGCTTAGGACAGGTACCCAAAAGGATCGGCTCCTTTAATGAGAAGTATATAAAATCTAATCGTGCCTCATATTTGATTGTGGGTCTTGGTTCAGAGGATACTCAGCTCTGAGAACTGAAGTTGGGATCCCCCCACATGCCATCATGTCACAGCGCTGGTAGAATAACTTAAAGAAAAGTATCTGCATTACACCAAGTATCTGCATTACACCACCTCACGTTGGTAAGCTCCAATAGGGGAACATGATTCAGCAGCAATTCTGTTTCAGTATGTTGCATCATGACGTGGCAACATGACACCACAGAGCCACATTAAACAGGGCTTCATCCACTGAAAGGAAAGGGGGTGGTGACTTGACATGAGAATATGGGGCAGGTAAGAGAGATGATTTTAGAGCTTAAGTGAATTGTGAGCATGGAACTTCTTTATTACGGGACGTGGCTATGGAAGATGGGAAAAAGAATGAGTGCCAGATATCCCTCTTATCCCCCCCACCACCCCCAACAACCCCGGTTTTAAAAGAGAAAGGATGTAGGGATGAGCAAAGCCAAAGATCTGAGGGTGGGAGACATATACCATTTCCACATGGAGATATAACTAGGAAAGACCTTGTAATCCCCACTTTGGTGGCACTCCCCCCTGAAGACATCAAGGCCATGTAATGTAAAGTAATATAAGGTTGTCTTGTATAGTGCCCTTCTGCCATGTTTGTTGGCCTCACTGCACGTTCCTGTATAAGAACAGATAGAGTGGGGATGGCAGTGGGATAACAGAAGATGCACATGTGAAGACTTTGGTGTTGATGGGTGAAGGTCATACGCACCCATTACCTGTGTAACATTCTGCATCTATGGTTTGGCAGATTCACTTGGGAGTATGTCATCTGTAAGCCACAGTGGTTTAGTTTGATCTGGATATCCAATTATGTGGGGAGTGGGGAAGGAATAAAGATATGAAATTAGTCATAAGCTGATCCGCTAATGCCTAGGTTTACAGCAGCCACGTGGGGGAATGTGTGTGTGTAGTGTATAATGTGTAGGGTATCTTAGCAGGGAGTTGTTTAGCCAGGGGAAGGTTGGAGTGGTCACTAGAAGGCTAAACAACCCAGTGTCTTCTCTGCCCCCCTCTTGTAGGCAGGTCCCATTTCACTTTCTCACTTTGCATTTTCAATCTCATGATTACTCTTCTCTCTTTCTGTCTTTCTCTCTCTCTTTATCTATCCTCACATAGATACATTGAATCCCATCTGCCACAATGGCCTGGGAATTGGCAAATGTAGGAAAGGGGCAGTCAAGACACTCTAATCGTTTTCATAAGCTGTATGTTGCCTGTTATGAGTTATAGGAGGAGGACATTTGTCTCAGATAAATGACTGCTTGGGATATGAGGATCATGGGTACACAATTCACCTTACTAGTCTCTTTGTTAGCAAAATGAGAGAGCTCTAACCTGCTCATGTGTGGTGCTCAGTGGCCTGCTGTGAATTTTGCCGGTCAGGGCAAAGGGCATCTGGACAGTGAATAAATCTGTGTGGGGGGAACAATCCATGATTGTTTTTCCCAGAGGTCTATCTCGGGGCCTCCCTCAAACTTTAAGCTCATTGAGTACCGTGCATGCATCCAGAGGGAAAAATAAAATTCCTATTTCCGATGCCCCCCACTCCCTGGATGTAAAGGCTACTCCATATCTTTAATGTCACAATGATGCTGAAAATATGCAAGTGGTTCTTCACAATGACAAAAGGAACAGGAAATGTACAAGGTGGAGTGCTAATTACTTAATGAGTAAGAAGAAGCTGAGGTTCCATTGGCCTAAAGGGGATGCAGCAGCTGCGGGGAGAAGAAGAAGTCAAGTATGCTGAGAGTGCAAGAAAGGGAGTTTGAGGGTGGGAATAGGATGAGCTGTCCAGTAACCCTGCAATTCAGAATTTGCAATCTCTCTGGTCCCATGTGCTCAAAATAAATCTACTGAGATCCTGGGGAAGCTTTGTAAAACTACTACACAAACCAAGGGAAAAGCAGGTTTGTGGTATTCATCGCAATAAAAGGGCTGCCCTTCCAGTAATATGGAGGGTCTATTGGGGATTCCCATATGCACAAGGTGTGACCTGTCCCAACAGAGGGTGTTTTAGTGCAAAGAGGATATTGCCTTACCCATAAACAGATAATTGGGCTGCAAAATAGAGAGGAAGGGTGGGGAGATGCCTCTCAGGATTAAGGTGGGATTGACTGATTTGTGGCTTATTATATACACTTTTATAAAGTTTTGTAAGATTTCTGGGATGAGCAATAGATCACTGTGTTTGGGTACGTGTGTAGCTAATTCCAAAAAATATGAAATGGCAAATGTTTTGTTGCTGTGGGCACACAGTGGTTGCTTGGTCATTTTCAACCTGCTTGTAAGTCGTAAAGGCACACAAACTGTGCAGAGGGGTGAGGAAGGGTGGCAGAGATTATTTATTTTCTGAAATAAGGCGAATTTGACAGATTTATTTTCTCACTGAATTATTTATACAGTTACACAATTTGGTATTGTTTCTAGGGTGTGCCACATTCTGTTAGCTTAGTTTTCAAGTTAGTTCCAAAAGCTACCCAATTACATATATTTTGGACATGTGGGCTCCAATACATTCCCTAAAAGATTGCTGCTGTCTTGTGCCACATGAGCCCTTCATGGTCTCCAGCTTTGCTATTGCATGCCTTTTGCAGATCCATTGTATCAGCATATTTCCTGGCTACATGCAGGACCTCCTATTATCTTATCAAACACCCACATGCCTTCATTATGCCACCTCTAAACTTGACTGCAGTTACACTTCCATCATAATATCTGGACACCCAGAAAGGTCGAAAGGTTCAGCACTAACCTGACTAGCAGTAAACTATCCAGTCTCATTGTCTGGACACTGAGAGATGTGCAACGATTCACCCCAGTCCTGACCTGCCATGCTATACATTTCAGCCCTTTCATCAAGGCGCGCAGAGAGTTCTTTCTCTTTGGCCACTCTGAATCGTATTTTAGACAGTTCAATTTCTGCGTGCATCAATAACATGCCGCTTGTGAACAAGGTGATCATATATTTTTTATATAGCATTTTTAAAGTGTGCTTTACATAAATTATATAATCCGGTACATAGTAACTGAAATGATGACAATGGAGAGCAGCAAAGAAGAACTATAAATACAAACAATGATGAACCAACTAGAAGAACTTCCTCACGGATAGTGTGATATGCTTACCCATTTGAAGTCAAGCAAAATGTGTGAAATTTGCAAGAGGAAAAGTATGCAACATCACCCCTTGCCACTACATAAAAAAGGCATGGTTGTGCAGCAGAAGCCAGAAACCCCAAGTTTCCCCAAACAATCCACATACTATATCTTTGACTCGTGCAAACAGGAGAAAACAGGAGTTACTGCATTTTCTTAGAACATATGCCCTTTGAAGAGGAGTCCTTCGTAAATTAGCAATACATATAGTCGGGGGAAATCACGGACAGGGGGAGGATTCAAGGTCAGTGATATGGTGTATTCAATGGCTCTCACCCAAACAGCACACTGTATCACAGGCGGCAGATGGTATATCTGTGGAACATACTCTTTGCTTCCTGAAATGCAGTGCTAGCAAATCCATGTGATTGTTCTGTGACCAGTGGGGTGGAGTGAGAAAAGGACCAAGAGCAGGTGATGGAGCATACAACAATATGTTTATAAGGGCTCAACATTCTGACAGCACACCAGGGCACAAGTCGCAGATGGTTTAACTGCAAAAGTCCCCTCTTCACTTCCTGAAATGCTGTCGTGTCAAGTCATGTATTGTTCACATGACCAGTGATTCAGGGAGGGATAGGTGCCATAGGATGCTGATGGAGCACTGCAGCCAGATGTAATCAAGGGCTGCCACCCACGAGAGCACACCAGATCTCAGGCAGCAGATGGTTGCCGATTCCAGGCCCTCACTTGACCCCTCCTATACCTGGGGTGATGCATTCGTCCCTTGTGACTATTCCTGATGATGCTGGGACTGCAGTTGTCCCTTCAAGAAAGGAGTAAGTGGAGCAGGATTGGGAAACATCTAGATACGCTAGTTCTCACAATCCTTTCCCTACAAGCAAATGGATCATTGTGATTATTGTGACGACCGAAAATGCTGACATTTTTTTTAACGCTTTACACCACATATATTGTCTTCTCCTATGCACTTATACCATAAAACACGGATTAACCCACAGTCCCGGTAGGCGTATTCACGTTAGCATAGTTTTGATATATCTTGCCAATATGCACAATTAATTTTTAATCGGTATTGGAGGATAGTTATAGAAGAGGCCCAACAATCTTCTTAATATCTTATTTTCTTGGAATTCCAATGCATTAAGTTTACTGTGTCCCCATAGTTCTGCCCCGTAGACTGAGACGGACACTGCTTGGGCCCTTTAGACCTCCACAGAAGTAGAAATTATCCTGTCACCATGTTATTTTGAAAACCTATTACCACCTCATCTCTATGCGCTAAACTATTGCTACTCTTGTCTAATTGTGAACTCCAGCTTAGTAGGCTATGTATTCTTGTTTGTCGTGGTGATTCATTTTAAGCCTCTGTCCTGGCAAAAGATATAATTAACGTTTGAACTCCCTTAGGGGTTTCTGATATCAGGATTGCATTGGCAATGAAAAGGAGGCTTGCCAGTTCATGCCCTCCCTTATGCGGTGCATCTGCCTCTATCCCCATGATGGTATCTATCAAGCCATTGATGTACAGTGTAAAATGTATGGGGGCCAGTACGCACCCTTGTCTAACACCAACCCTGATGTCAAAACATGTTGTGAGACCTGTCCCTGACCTCCTTTTATAGGTGCATAGTTGTCAGAATAAAGTAGCCTGACCAAAGTGATCAGACATCTGGGAATTAGCATCTACTCAAGAATTTGACCAAGTTTATGGTGTGGGACAAAATCAAATGCCATTTGCAGGTATATAAACGCCAGTTGGAGGGGTTTTCTCTTAAGAACAACACATTTTTGTAATACTAAAATCAGTTTAAATGTTAGGTTGATGGTAGCAATATCCTTTCTAAAGCCGGCTTGCATGGGCGAGACTGTGCTATGGCCTTCACACCAGGGGAGTTGCTAGGTCTGGAAAAGACCCGGGGCTAAACTGATGTTGGAACTGTTGGGACTGGGGGCTAGCTAGTCTTTTGGCTGTAGCTCCTGAGATTCTACCCGGGTCTACAACCAAAAGATCAGGGGCTATAGCCCCCTTACCCCCCCCTCCCCCCAGCAACGCCCTTGCTTCACACCAGTCTTCCAGGAGTTGCTCAATTAGCAAGTGTATCTAAAAATGAAATGCTGCTGTAATTCTGAGAAGGTTCACTATAACCTTTTCCATAAACAGGTACTAAAATTGCCTCCATGACAACTTATGTGTAGCCTTTTGCACTAATACGAGTTTGTTAAACATGCTGCTTAAGAAAGGGATCCATAGTTTAATTTGATCTATAAAAATATCAACGGGAATGAAATCTGGCCCTGGAGCTTTCCTGCCTTCTGGCTTGGTAAAGCCGCAGACACCTCAGAGGGTTGGAATGTTTTTTTTTTTAATACGTGAGAGCGAGTTAATGGGTGAGTTCTGGCAGAATAATTGTTTGGAGTACTCTACCCATTGTCTGTCTTAGATGTTGTTGTGATGTCCCTTTTCCCCCTCTAATTAACTTTTGTACACAAGTCCAGACACCTGGAAACACTCTTTGAGTGGTGTCTGGAAACAGTGTTTGATGTGTAGGCGCCTTAAAACTACTCAATAAATACATACATATGTTGCCAGAATTCTTTCTTGTTACCAGACCTCGATACCAAGATAAGGGCTGACTGTGAGTTTTGCCCTGATCTTCTTCTAGTCTGAAAAGATTAGAGTCCCTTTCCTCTCTTTAATTGTATTCCTTAATAAGTGCCTTTTTGGCTGACTTACATTCATCATCGAACCACATGTTTTTAATAAAGCAAGATTTGTTTTTTTGTTCAGAACAGATTGCATTTTGGTGCCAAATGGTTGTATGCCGGTAACTAAATTATCATAGAAGCCTATCAGGTCAATAGCATCTGCGGTTAAATCATATTTTTCTATTAGGAGTAAAAGTATAATATACAGAAGTGGGAGCTAATGTACTTTGTTTCGATTGTCCCATTTTAGTCTTATCATCTGCTCAGGGTCATGATAAGTTGCTAACCATTCTACAACCTTAAATCCAGTCATACATTAACAGGATAGCACATCCACTAAAATGCAATCTATCACAGACGCTTTCTGATGGATCCTGAATGAGGGGTGTGCTGGCCAGTCCTCAGCCCATATACCATTGCAAGCCCTTGGTGATATAATGCACAGCTGTTTTTTGGGAGTACACTGCATTAGGTTGACATAAAGAGTGGTTTCCAGCGGCATTATGATCCTTTCAAACATTGCTAAATTGTTGAAATGCCCTGTTACTGCCGAAACAACCTTTTTAAAATCATATTTGGTCTGTCCTTTAAGTCTGCTCAACCTGGTTGTGTAGTCTTTCTTCTACAGAATGCCTGTGACTGATGTTCATATTGCAGTGATTTTTCTTAGCCACTGACCTGTTTTTATTTGTGGAATAATTTTGAGTAGTCTACCTGTATTCCCTAATGGTTGGTATTCCTCAAACCCAGAGTTATAGCTTGTGCATGCACTGAGATCGTCCGCATGGTCCACTCCAACTAGTGCCTGATTGAAGTCCCTTGCTAATGCTGCATTTAGAAAGTATGCCCAATAGCCACGCTTTGAAATTTGTATTTAGAAGTGCTACCAATAGCATCTGTGAAAGTTGATTATAGAAGTGTATCCAATAGACATTCTGGAAAGTGGCATTTAGAAGTTTGACCAATAGCCTCTCTGAAAACTTGAATTTAGAAGTGTGCCCAGTAGATGCTCTGTGAAAATTGTATTTAGAAGTATACCCAATAGCCTCTGTGAGAGTTACATTTAGAAGTGTGCCAAATAGCCTCTCTGATAAATTGAATTCAGAAGTGTACCCAATTGCTTCTGTGTGGAAAATTGTACCTAGAAGTTTCGCCCAGTAGCCTCTCTGGGAAAGTTGCATTTAGAAGTTTGCACATTGAAAAAGCATACAACCCATCATATCACACCACCACGCTTACTCTCTCCTTTACATCACCACTCAACTAGAACACAGAGATACTATGACACCATTCGGTATAACTGTTCTCATACGAACATCCGCCGCTTACTACACATCATTCTATGTAAACACTGCTGGTCTCACACCCCCAGCCAGGCGTTTTCCTCAGGCCTAACGCAGCCACATCCGTTCCGGATAAATCCTGCCAGAACGAACACATTCTCCTGATCTCTCAACCACCACACCTACCGATAAGAAGCAGCTATTACACAAGTACCGCACGAGCTGCACACATATCCGGTGCTCACACGCACCTTTTGACTCTCCCTACTCTCTCTACTGATCTGAACTGCGGTTCCCAAGGGCGTTCAACCTACCAGCGCCTTCAGACCATACCAATGGTATATAAGGCGCTATATAAGTGCAAAATAACATAACAAAAAATAACATAATGTCTAGAACCCTACTGAATCATAGCTACATCTTTGTATCTAAAGGATCTCAAGGCATGCTTGCTGTTACCAGCAGTAACGGAAAATGATGTTTCTCCCAGGAACCCTGTTTCAGATTGGTGTTTATCACCCAGGTAAATGAAGGTCTTGCCTTCCAAGGAATTCTGAGCCCTAGTACTATGGGGGTGGGTCTACTAAAAATCTTGCATTGACATCATTTGCAAGCCTATGTGAGGAAGACCTTATCCAAACCTGTCTAACTTTACCAAGAGTGGTAGAATGGACTGGCACTCATACAGTCCTCCTTTGGCCTCCCACAAGGACAATTACCCACTGTACTGTGTTGAATGAGAACTAATTGGGGAACTTGCATCTTCCATTTGTTATTTACAATGGTGCCAATATTATCATTGTACTGTCAGCATCTTGCTACTTCAAATTGCCACCAGGTCAAAGTTGTGCATGTTCAGCCTTGCTGCTAGAGTCTTGGAACCCAGGAACTGCGAAGTAAGAGATTGAGGTGCCCTTTTTGCACATAGAAGGGATGGCAGATAAGGTACAGTCTGTATGGGTGGTCTATCTGGGTTCCAATTCGGAAGGATTCCGTTTTTTTAGAGGATTTCTTCAGGTCTTCAGGCAAGTGTGTGAAATCTCCTGGCCTATGGATGGGCTTGGACAAATAGCATCTAGGTAGGGTCACCAATCTAAGCCTTCCTATCCCACTTCTGACACCACCTGTTATTTGGGACACAGCAGGGACATGAAAGGAAACCAAGCCTGAATACTTCATTGACCGGTATATATGAGGTATTATGAACAATGAGCTAATTAAAAAGAAGATGGGAACTTGCCATTCAAATGGAGAACAAAATAAAAACATCACAATCATCAGGATGGTCCACTCCAGAATAAAGTGATTCTGGCTAAACTGCAGGTGCTAGGCACCACACAGACTAATCTACAGAGCTTACTGCACTTCCCTCTGCTCTTGCATTGCTGGTTTTTGGGATTCCCAAGCACATTTCCTTCTACCTCCTTCAAAAGTAAAAAGACTGAGACACAGGTTAGACCGGCATCAGTGTGAGGATATGATATGTAGATGTCGGAGAAGCAAACACAGCAAGGCACAAGAGAAGGAGGCAGTAGGACACCATCTCCACAAGAGGAACACATAAATAAATAACAGGCAGCCCAAATTGCATAGACTACATGATATACATCATAACTGTATAAGCATTCACTGTGCATTGGGATGCCTGTCAACAATTGATGTTGGAGCAACGATGTCAATGCTAGAAGAGTGGCTATTAACCCCTTAAGTGCCAACATCGAGGTATCTCGTCTTTGGGATAACCTCCCTGTTGCCAAGGACGAGATACCTCGTTCTCGGCACTAAAGGGGTTAATGAAACAGAAATAGTTAGAAGGCATTGAATGGTGAAATACCTACATCACCAAAAAAGGCCTTGGCACTGAGGGGGGAAAACCCATTTAAACAGATTGCATGTAGAAATGAACATTTCTGATCATTGAATTCATGTTGATACAATCTGATGTGCTCAAATGAATTAGATAACATATCAACATGAAAGTTGCTGAAAGTCCATGATAAGATAATGCCACCTGATATCTAAAGGTATGGGAGGGGTGGGAACCTGACACCCACCATACTCTGATAAGTGCGGGTTTCCACGCTGGCAGACTCCCCAGCAGCGTGTGTGTTCGTGTATTGTGCAGTAGGCATGAAGGCTGACATTGGTGGTGGGTCCCACGCATTAGCGTATGATCGCACAGGGCATAGGAGTGCTGATGGCGCTACCTGCCCAGCATACGTGTGTCAACTCTGTGAGATCAAGTTACATTTTGCATGAATAAATGTGTGTGCTGCGAGCACGAATGAACCACATGTGAATTGATTCTAGAGTGAAAAGCCGTGTGTTTGTATGCACCACTTTACAATGTAAATGAGTCGCGTGCACACCATGTTAATGAGGCATGTGCTATACCAGTATGTATGGATCGTGTGTGTTGGAGAATGCAAAGTAAAGTATATGAGGCAAGCATGGGGGACACATGTGTCTGTTTACCAGTCGGTCAAGAGAGCGGAATATGACCATTTTGTGTGCGACCATGGTAATAATAAGAACATATTTCCAATGAAAATGGAAACAAGCACCACATTCGCATGCATTTGGATAAACAAGGGAAACCAAAGAAATTAGCAAACATTGACAATGAGCAAGGAAAAACGAATCATGATTGAATGCCCTTTGGACAACAAGCAAACCCAGACAAATTAGAAAAGTAAGTCAAAGGCAATGCTGACATTCATGCACTGTCCCAGGCCTTGCGCTAAATGCAGGGAAGTCGTGGAACCTACAGTAAAACTAACATCTGCAGGATTGGGCCTAGGTTTTGAAACAGTGTGGTGATCGAATAATTTAAATCCAAACATCCAAGGAAGAAAATGTCAGCACAAGGAAATGCACAGCGGAGAATCTGCATGAACTCATGATTGAAGAAGTCAGTTGCCATGACAACAACCACTTGAGAAGGCCCTTCTTAATCTCACGTACGGAGTAAATGGCAAACATACCTGCAGTTATGGAGTTCATTGATATAGTGATATAATAAATGGGGTCGATGGAGAGCATCTGTCTGAAGGATCCATTACCCCCTGAACTTGGGGAAGTTGGCCAATGTTAAGAGCTGGCTAATTTATTCTCAAGGAACATCCATTTCTACAGGGTCGATCAGAGGAACCCACAGCAGAGAATAGTTTATTTAGGAGACAGGCTTGCGAGGTTCTCATGGAGAACATATTCTTTGACCTGGTGCATGTGAGGTATGATGGGCTGCACAGCCTAAGACGTTCGAGGAAAGAACGTGCATGTTTTCCTCAGTGTAAGCATGGACTTCATGGAGTAGCCATGGGAAGGCTCTGTGTCACATTAAAACATTCCAAAACAAACCCAATGAGCACAAGCTGGTCATTAGAAGGTATATGTGGAGGAGTTCCCTGAACTTCCAAAGGACTGTGGGGATGGCGCAAGGTCAGCACACAGGAATAGAAAGGGCGTGTGACAATTAGAACCACATATGCACATAACAGCCTGCATCAGGTGTCAGCTGGCTGAGGTGCTATGAAGTATGTGCTGGGAAGTGCTACGCGCTAACTAGTGGTGCATGGAACTGATGCAGAGGTAGGATCCCCACTGCAAGGTGGGTGAAGGCAGAGAGGAGAGCTAGCTTATTGTCCAAAATCTGGGTGTACCTTTGTTGTATGCTTGGAAACAGACAGGGTGTGCCACGCTGGTAATGGAGTGGGGCTTTGCTCTCTATGAATGCAGGACTCACCACTAAGGTTGTTGCTGAACGGACACAGGTGATTGAAAAGCAGGGACTCCATAGATAAAGCATCATTTTTAACTGTGTGGAGCCAAGGAACATTGTGTAACTACGTGAAACTGGCTTCAGAGATGCCAGATAGGCTGGGTACAAAAGGTCGACAGTTGGTAGCACAACTGGAAGATAATGCCGGTCCCTGTTATGCACATGATGCAGGTACTGAGGGTTGGTGGGTAACAGAACTGACCACCTCTGATTGCTGAACCCTCTGTAGCTGACCCCTTTTTCCCTAGAGAGAAGGTGAGGTGGGTTGAGGGTGTAGGACTTCTTACATTGTTGAGTTTAAGGTGGAGGCTCTCTAATAGGGAGTGGGTGCTTCTTAGGAGGGGCAGTGGTCTTCATGGCTGCCCCAGAAATGAGAATTGTGTACCTCTTTGGTGTAGGTTGCAGTGTGGATGTCTGTAGTAATTTTCCAGTGTAAACATGGAGGTTTTTTGGCCAAGGATGATAGTAGGCCGATGCTGGAAACTAAATTTCCTTTATTGTATGCCCAGAAACACTCAGGTAGGCAGGCAATATATGTAAGTATAGGTTTATAGATGACAAAGCCACTGGACATCGAACATCGTGGGGAAGATAGAAGACACTGTTTAACTGACACTCATGGAACATTGCAGTCAGGACCAGTTCATCATAGAACATGCAACAGTCAGACACCCAGGGTTCAATTCACCCACAGACATGCTATACAGAGCATAAAACATCTCCCTCCTTTATACTCAATAGAAAGAAAAAAGACAGCATACATAACATCTACTCCAGGTTATACGCCCTACCTCATTTCATTCACTGTTCTAATCCCCTGATTCCACTACACTAAAGGTGTTACCTCTTTCCTCATCTGTTATCACCTCCTTACACTCCACTCCAGGTTTTACCTATTCCCTCCTTTAATTATTTTTGCTTATTATCTCCGTCCACCTTTATGTACCTTCAGCTCTCACACCATCATATACTGCTCTACTTTACTGCCAACTATCTTGTCTGCTTCATGTGAGGCAGAATCACATGGAGTGCCCTTGGGGAACACTACATGTAATTAAGACTACAAGTGTCAGTACAATTTCACCTTTGATACAAGGCTGTACTACACAGTTATGTGGTAGCAGTGGCTGAGCAGCCAGACTTATTTCAAGAGTTGAGTGAGCAGTAGAGCAAGTTACACATAGGACCAACAAATACAGTGATTCAAATAAACACTTACTCAAGGTTTCCTGGTAAAAGAATATACATGTATTTACTCAGTCAGTTTGAAAACATTACACTAGCAAGAGACGCTCAATATCATATACTAATATACTACAAATACACAACCAATAAGTTACTGAACAAGTTCACCTCTCCTGAAGTGGGAGAAAAATGGCACTTCAGATACTTTAAAAAGGGGTACAAAGACAAGGTTATAGGAATCAACAGCACAAATACTTTCATAGGCAGGGCAAAGGGTTTCGGTAAACTACAACCAGCAATTCAGTTCATAGGCCTGGGCCAAAATCAATGGTTCAGAGTCTTTGTATGGCATAGCAAAGTTCTGGTAGTAAACGGTTAAGTATTTGCCACGGATCTTAGAAGAATTTGGTCAGGTGAAAAGTTAGACAAATCTTTAGGGAAGGACTAGCCTTCAACATCGGGAAAGGTTCACAAACTTTCACCGTGGCCGAAAAGATTTCCGGACCGCGTTTGCACAGTACTTTTAAAGTGAAGAAGAGCTGTAGCTGAGGCAGTTGTTCCTGGCAGTTCCAGCAGATCTCGCTGTTGCTGAGCTTCAGTCGTGGGGACAAGAAGGAGGACATTGGGAGGTTCCTGCACTGCCCAGGGATGAGGCCACAAGCTTGGCAAAATGTTGGTATAAGGTGGCAGTGCCTTAAAGTCCACAAGCTGGTTTCCTTCCCCAGCCTATCTGGTTTTCAACAGCACTCTGAAGAAAATTCGACCAGGATGGGGACGGTGTCCAGGTGGCTTGCGAGTTGGTTGTTCCCACAAAACTCAAGGGAAGAAGTTAACCTTGAAGGGCATCTCTGTCGATGGAGTTTCAGGCAATTCGGACCTGCAGCAGGGCTTCACCAGTCAGCCAGGAGTTGCAGCAGGACTCTTCCTTCAGCTAGTCTTTAGTTCTTTCGTTCCATTGGTCGACTCTGCTTTCCAAGGCCTAGAGACCTTCTTTTAAACAGTTTTCCCCCATTCATTCCAGCCTGGCTGTCAATCACACAGAAGGGTCCCTGTCCTTGCCGGACAGCCAGCCGGCCAATCACGCCAGAGTGCATTCAGGTCTCCTAGGAGACTAAGCTCAGGGAGTTTTGGGCACCACCCTCACATCCTGTCTACCCCAGACACTCAGGTGCCAGAGGAGGGCTTCAGCACTGAAGCCTGGCAAAGGCCAACGAACAAAGGGAGACAAACACATGAAGGACCTTTCCTAAAAGAAATGGCAAAAAAAGTTGACCGGAGTCTGTTTTTACAGATAGTTCTTGGGAGCCATATTGAAAAAAACGATTTTTAGCTACCGTTGTTCCTGGTCGGGAAAAATCAATGGTAGTTTGATCTAAACCACTGCCACCAGCCATTTAAAGTAGGGAAGGGTAACATTTCACTTTTATATAAGTATTTTGACTCGGGGTGGGGGGGATGCTAGGCAACCCCTCTAGCACTCTATAGGAAAATAGTGCATGCTGGGTCTGTAATTGTACATGCTCTGGGTGACAGTAATCAATCCCAGAGAAGGTATTTAAACCTTGGGAAGTCTGAAAGATATCCCTGTGCCACTGCACTGAATGTGCCATGTGACACACAGAAAAAGATGATGCCTATGGAGTTGTGTTAAAACTCCATAATCAAAGAACACAAAAGTAAAACACATTGAAAATGAAAAGTTCAAAGTCCCAAAATATAGCAAAAGAGCTGGAGGGCTCTAAGGTAGAGGGAATTTAGCACTTGAGTGAGAATTCTCCCTAACACTTCACTCCTGAATCCTCCTTATTGTCTTCCCCATCCACTCTTCTGTGGTCACCCAAAATAAGCCTCCTCCTCCACAGCCTGCTTCACTGCTCTGCCAGACCTAAATAGGGAGCTCCCACAACCTCCTGAGTCCAACTGTTACTGATGGTCTGCACCTGATGGACCAAAGAGTTGGAGTTCTGGGATTGGTTGTAGGCTTCTATTTCCCGTAATTTTGACTAATGCTCAGGGAGTTGGCATACGTCCATATGTACCCAGGTGGCCAGTTTGAAATGTATGTGTGTATCAGTTGTGTGTCTGAGGCCTGCCTGTGCCTGGGATTGGTCTGCTGTTTGTGCGTCTGGTAAGTTCAGTGGGGGAGGACTCGAGTTGGTTATGCTGCGTCTGACATATTTCTTGCAACTCTGCCATTTGTGATACATGTTTGTTGACTTGTGGTCGTTCTTCACTGTGCCTACGGCCTCATTAATCGGTGAAACCCCAGAAGCATGTCAGAGGAGACATAGGACATGAAGGACACTGGAAAAGTCCATCAGCAAGGTTTCAATGTCAGGGAGGTCTTGGCAATAGCTCATAAGAGATTGTCGTGACAAAAGATTCTTGGGGGGCATGGCATTGGATGACCTGAACAAGTGAGTGGTTTGGAGGTGACATATTGACTGACCCCTGCAAGGTGACCTGAACACTTGAAGAGTGTCCCAGGGATATGCCCTATCCTGCCCCGGGACATATAACGTACTTGCTTGGGAAGGTACCTGGCCACCAATGCCATTTTTCCTACTTTCTTCACAGCCAGGCTAGGGGTTCTGCCATAAAGCTTATACACTTTAGGTCTGAGTCACACTGGTTTTCACTTTGGCAAATGAAGAGATGCTTTTGAGCATCTCTGATTACCTTATACTTGATTAACAAAGTCTAAAATGATAGGACATCTGGGGATACTTGGAGTACTTTTGAGATATTCAGCAACCAAATGTGATTTACACCATTTGCTCATGGGCATCTCAGCCATGTGTCAGATACCTACAGAAGTGGGCCGGTGTAAATCTGAGATATTCTAGGGCATATCCACTTTTGCTGCAATTCAACTCTCTTTAAACCAGTTATTAGTTTGTTCTCTTTGACCCATGTACTGCATTGGGCATAACGCTATGCTCATGCAAATTTAGAACATCACTGAGCTCAAACCTCACATTAGATGCAGAAGTATCCGAATCCTGGGAGAATTGTAAGGTGATCAATGAATTTTTTATAACAAGATCAATACCATCAGACTCCACATCAAGGGCTCACAATCCTCTTATCCACTTTTCTATATCACCCCTGTGGGCTGATTAACCCTGCACTGACTTCACTCCACTCCCACCCGAGGATCTATAAAACACACTTACATCATTAAACTGATGCCTTACACTGTCCTCCTAGCCACCATCATTCAAAGAATTAATGGCCCTGCAATTACTGATCTTAGATAGTTAACACCTCTGTCAGCTGTGATATTTTCCCAGATGACCTAAAAACAGGGATTATGCACCCAACCTGGGAAGACCCACCTTTGACCCAGAAGATCTGGGAAATTACCCGGCACTCAGGTGCCTCCTGTTTATTTGCAAAGTCATTGACATGGTAGTTGATGTCCAACTACAAATGTCACACAAATTGGTATACACCCAGATTACCAATCTGGATTTTCTGCAGCAAATGCAGAAACGACACAGCCACCATTCATTGGGTCAATGACACCTTAAGAATATTAACAAAGATGAATTGCACCTGCAAACACTCCTGGACCTCTGAGTTGCATTTGATATGGTCGACCATCACACAATTCTCACCCTCCTTGCACACAGAATGGGCTTCTTTTGGAATGTCCTGAAATTATTCACATGCTACCTACCTGTTAGACAACAGTAGGTCCATTTGGACTCCCTCAAGTCTGAACAATGCACTTTTTTCAGAAATGAGTGTCACTGCCTTATACATCCATATGATTCCAGTAATGATATTAAATATACTTAACAGATAACCGTATGAAAGCCATAAAGACATGATAGCATTTTGGGTGGTCAAATTCCACCAGAGTTTGCTTAACAAATACCATATATGTGACCTTATTTGCTACGTCTAGTTCTAGGACATATATCAAATGCTAAATAAGAGGGTTGCCAACAGGTAATGCCAGGTGAATAATTTACACAGAATCAACTCTCAATGAACCCAGTCACTAAGACCACCAAAGACCTGCCCACTGGGACAACCAGAAGTCGGCAGAAGAATGTGTCCATCCACTTCCTCTTAAGTCTAGTGGGTGGCTAAACATGTGCCCCAGATCTTGGTCACAAATATAGCTGCATGCTTGGTCTTAAGTCTTAAAGTACATAACCATCATCTCTCCTTCATCCAGGGCTATCGTCACATAAGCACGAATTTCATGACCAGCCTAGGCCCAAGCGGGCAGAATACTGTATCCCCAGATAACCGCAAAGCAGGACATTCTTTAAAGATGAATCAACCAGGTGAAATGACCCAGTCCTCGAAGAGGCTTGCCTCATCACTTAGCAGATTGATGGCAAGCTCACTTAATGTGCAATAATCACAAAGCCCGTAATAGGCGACATATGCACACAGGTTTTAGGTTTTCTCTGATTGAGTAGGACAGTGGCACCAGTTATTGAAGGCGTAGGAACATTGCATGGGGCATCCTTGCTTCAGTTGTGGAATGTGTTGTTGAATGTTGCTGAATATTTTCCTTCCATAATGCAATTTGTTCTTGCTGAGTATTTATTCAGTTTGTGTTGATAAGAGAATGCTACACCAATAAGTGCAATGAAGCAAATGATGCAGCGCCCCTATGAGCTGCAGCAATATAAAACTCACAAATAAATAAATAAACATACAGAACAAGTGCATACAACCATATCCATTTACCAATCCATTCGAACAAACAAAGGCCTTTCCATCAACGTATAAAGTAAATCCATATATATTAGCTCTGCCAGTACAGTAAAATGAGATATGTTATGCATGCATGCATTGGTTTCGAGAATGCAAACAATGTTTTTTTTATGGCTTCTGAGACCACTTATTCTAGTAAGTGAAAGGATTATAATTGTCAACAAGGCTGTCGATGTTAAGTCATATATTCAGAAGACAAAAGGTCACAATTTAATGCAGTCTTTTAGGAGATGGATAACTGCTAAGCACTAGCCAAACTGGGCCTTTTCCTTGTTAACGAAATACTTTGGATAACAAGAGATCAAACATTATCATCCGTTCGTGGAATTTTAAAGCTTTCTGTACTCTAAACATGTTCAATGTAATTGTAAGCCATGTACTCATGCATTTTTCATTTTAAACTGGAAAATTCCCTTTCTACAGATAGCCCTTACCACTGCAGTCCTTAAAGAGCGCACAGACTAAAAAAAGCACAAACACATCTCCAATTGCAAAAAGCACAAGTGGCAGGCACTCAAATAATGCAGCAAATAAAATAAGCACAGGGGATGCACTATTTTAACGTGTAGCACTTTTGGAAATACCATGATCATTTTATTCCCTACTGTGAACTGCACATGTTGGGGACAGGGCTTTGTGCCAGTGCAAATTACGTATTTTACATCCCACCACTAATGTATCACAAGCCCCCAGCGAGTGAACTTTACAGTTAAAAGTTCTTTAAGGGCCCCTCATTGTGAAATGTAAAAACATAACATAAAAATGTAATGAATAAATAAACTTGCTATCATTATTTGGGGGATATAAATTCAAGTGCGACAGCAGCACTTCATACTGTTGTACTTAAAGAAAATGCTCAGAGGTCAGAAATTACTGTCACACCCCTGGAGTATCTCGCAACTCCTTCCTGACCACAGAAAGGAAATGTATTTGACCCCTACCACCTTGGTTGGCACGGGCTCCTGATTTGTACCAACAGGCAAACTCGACACAGCCAATGGGGGAAGAGGGTTACAGAGAAGTTGTGTATAGGGAAGGGGGTGTTTAGGGTAACCAGAGAAAGGATTATAGTTCGTGAAATGGATGGGTACGGGGGTTGAAAGTGAAAAGCACAAACAAAATGAAACAAAAGCAACAATACATATTCCTCTTAGAATTGGGTTTCTTTGCCTCCTGACCTCCCTCCAACTCAACAGAACATCATCGTCTTGATTAGGAATATGTCCTGCTAGCACCTATACCACCAAACCATTAATTCCCTAGTAAGAGTGACTAACATAAGCACATAGCGCCCAGGAGATTCCTGAACAAGCAAGAGCACATAACATGAGGCAGGAAAAACAAATCATGGCATTAGTCATTTCATAGACTGATAGCATACACCCCTCCTTCCCTGAACGCTTCAATGCTGTCGACCAGAGTTTGCTTCCACAGTTTCTATACACTGACTAAGTACTAGGTCTGCATGCCTTTCCATGAGCAGGCATGAGCAAACACCAACCAACATAGTGTGCCCTGAAAACTCAATGTTCCCACCCAAGCAATCCTGGAAAATGACCTACATTTCCCACACAGCTTTCATTAGCATTCATTTTATGGAAGCAGTGTTCCTCACACACACAGTGCTCCAGCACCATGGTTACATTTCCCATTCCCCACCCTTGATAGACAAGCCCAGTATGCACTTAACTGAGGCCTAGAGGTGCCGGAATGTAGCTCCTGCGTTGAGAGGGTGAGCCTGCGGTCTCCATGATGCCTGCCGTGCCTCCCTGAGGGAGAGCGAGAGGACAGGCTCTTCTCCTCCACACCTTCCACTCTGCCGCTCACACCTCTTCACCACCTGTGCCCGGGTCCTCCAGTACACCATCCAGTTCTCCTCTGGCCCATGCCTGCAAACACCAAAATCACCAACAAGCAGCATGGGCCGGGGAGGAGTTTATATAAGACAAGGCTGGGTGTGCATGCACGCACTCAAACCCCAAGTAATCACGGGAACTGAAGTCTTTTGGATCCATCAGCCCCAAAAATAGCCTTGCCGGGCTCTGCCAAGCCGCACTTTCCTCACATTACCCCCTGCTCATGGGCCCTTCCGAGGACCTGGCTTATCCGGATGAGCATGATGAAAATGTCTTACCAAGCGCGGTGCATGCACTGCCTCCAAAAACACCCAAGAGTCATCTTCTGGACTACAGCACACTGAAGAAATCAAATACTAGAGTTTTTTGTAGCACCACTTGGAGTACAAAATACGCTGCAACTCCTCCTGACCATCCCACATCACTCCAGGAGACTTCTGTGTAACCACACCAGGAGCTACGGGTTTAACCAAAGAAACATGAAAAACATGGTGTATCCTCATATGAGAGGGAAGACAAAAGTGAAAAGCAGACTCACAAATACATTTCACAATTGTATAGGGTCAACAAATCGAGGCAAACATTTACGCAAACCAAACGGCTTGATGTGTTGAGTGGACAACCACACACAATCCCCCACTAAATATCTGGGACTTTCCAGTCTCTTCCGGTCAGCTTCACTCGGTCTAAATTTTGGTGTGCATTCTCTCTTATGCCCAGAAGCTCCTGAGTACTTTCCATAACCGCAGGAATCTTATAAACCTGACCCTCCTCTGTCAGCATCTTACAATAATGTCCATACAAGATGAAATGTGGAGACATTCCTAATGAATCCTGCTTGGCATTGCTGTAACACATTTCTGCCAGCCACAAGGACCGGACACAGGAAGACTTGCCATCTGCCAGAAAACACCTTAAATATTGCTCCATTGTCCGATTAACCCTCTCGGTCTACCCATCCATCTCAGGATGGTAAATGGTGGATAAGGCACAGGAGAGTCTAAGAAACTTACAGAAGGCACACCGAAACCGGGATGCAAACGGAGATCCCGATCAGATACTATGGATCTCAGTAGCCTATGCAATCTAACCACAATTCTGCCAATGTTCCAGCACTCGGAATACCTTCACAGGGAATGAAATAGGCTTGCTTACTCAAGTAATCTACTACGACCAGAATGGTATCAAAATTCCAATCCTTGGCAAGTTCAATAACAAAATCCATAGATGTACATGGCCACGGTTCCTCGGGCATGGGTAGAGGTTGCAACAACCCTGCCTTACTCGGAGGGATCGCACACAAGTTTCACAGCTTGCTACATAATGCTGTACATCAGAAGGTAATCCCTCCCACCTGAAATACTGCTGTACCATGTCCCAAGATTTCCTAACCCCGGCATGGCCTGCCATTGGGGGCTTGTGGCACCAAAACAAAGCCTTCCTTCTCAACATCTGAGTGGGGAGAAACAACTTCCCCTCCTTCTAGGCTAATCCTTCACTAATGCATTTTGTTCTATTTCCCTTCAGCCATCCCTGCCACTCCTTTCTTAGGAAACCCTTGCACACTTCACACAGCATGTCCTTAGTCATCACCCCCACAATCTTCTCCACAGGTATAATACTCACCTCCTGACAATTCCTACCCATGTTCTCCTGTGAGGACAGTGTGTCGGGTAAATAAAGATGAGCAATGGGGTTCCTCTTTTTTTTTATATAAGGAGGCTATTGTGGATCAGGAAAGTAGTACAGTCAATTAGGATTTCACAACTAGCTACCCTGCTTTCACACACACAGGTTGTTACTGGCCACCAGACATGGAACTGTAATACTGGAGTAAATTATTTATACAGTCAGATGCCAGGTCAAGTTCAGTAAATACATATTTTAATTGATATACAAATGTAATATTGAGCAAAATCATATAAAAACAAGCCACACAACTAAATTATTGTATGTAGACGAAAGGTGTAATATAGGACATTAGCAAGAAAGGCATAGAGAAAACAAAAAGATGTTTTAGTTTTCAATTACTTTTGTGAAGTTAATAACAAAAGTGAGATATGTTTCATATCTATCTACATATATTGGTCTTCTCTACAGGGCGTCAGGCCTTCCCATTACTCCTACTCGGACGATACATGACAACAAAGTCAAATTCTTCAAAGATCTGTGACCACCGTAACTGCAGGGAACACAAGGTTCTTGCTGATCTCAAATATTGCACATTATTGTGATCTGTAAGAACTACCACAGGATGCTGAGCCCCCATCAAATAATGTCATCATTTCTGAAAAGCTGCTCTGATGGCTAGGAGCTCCTTATCCATAGTAGCATAGTTCTGTTCACAACCTGTCAATTTGCGTGAAAAATAAGCCAAAGCATGCATAATGTCCTCCTCATCAGTCTGTGACAAGATTTCCCAAATGGACATGTTGGAGGCAATCGTCTCTACTTGAAACGGTTTCTCTGAATCTGGACGATGCAAGATAGGTGCTTTTGTGAAGGCTACCTTTAACCTTTCAAATTCTTCCTCTGCCTCCTTATCCCAATTGAACTTGCTAGCCTTCCTTAAGAGCTGTGTAATAGATGTAATTTTGGCTGAAACATTTTTAATGAATTGACAGTAAAAGTTAGCAAACCCCAGAAATGAATGAATGTCATTCACACACTGTGGAGATGGCCATTTGGTTACTGCCTGAATCTTCCTGTCATCCATGACAACCCCAGATGGAGTTAAAATAAATCCTAGGAATTCCACCCTGGTAGTATGGAACTCACAATTCTCCAATTTAGCAAACAAGTGACTTTCCTGTAACCTTGTCAACACTGCCTTTACATGGTGCACGTGCTGATCAACAGACTCTGAGAAAATCAAAATTATGTCAATATAGACAATTGCAAATAGATCCAAATACTCACGCAACACCGCCTGCATAAAATGCTAAAAGGCTGCAGGAGCATTACATGGTGCAAAAGGCATAACCAAATACTAAAACAGACCAAATTGTGTACGAAAGGAGGTCTTCCATTCATCACCCTCTTTTACTCTGATAAGATGAAACACCCCCCTCAAGTCCAGTTTTGTGTACATATTAGCTGTCTTCACCTGATCTAATAGAACAGACATTAATGGTAGTGGGAACCTGTTCTTGATTTTCACCTTATTTAGTGTGCTATAGTCTATACAGTTTCGTAAGGTTCCCTCCTTCCTAGGCACAAAAACAATGGAGAAGAAATAGGCGACTTGGCATGGTGAATAAAACCACATTTAATCCTGTAGATGTTGAGTCTCAGTGCGTAAACATGACTACATGGCAGCCTAGCATTAGCCTATAGATCAATCACACTGTCAATGGCCGATGGGGCAGTAACTGTGAAGCACATCCCTTATCAAACACTCCTGATACTCCACCAGCAAAGTGGTGGAGACCACTTCTATATTGGACTGGTGACCTACCCCTTCAACCATAGAATTTGTGCGACCCCCCAATCCCAGTTATATGGGATCCGCACCACTCAGTCTCAAATGTCAATTTCCTCTCTTTCCAATCAATGTTTGGGTTATGTGTCACTATCCACAGCATCCCAAAAATAACCCCACATTTAGGAACTGCAATACGGTCAAAGGTCATAGGGCCTCATTACGGCCCAGGCGGTAAGTTACCGCCTGGGCCGTGACTTTACCACCATGGCGTAAACTACGTTTACGCCATGGTGGTTGGCGGACTTACCGCCCCATTACGACCTTGGCGGGGCGGTAAGTCCCCAATCCCCATTTACCCTTCCCCATTCCCATTTTTGCCCCATAGGGCATAATGGGAGTGGGGAAGGCGTTAATTACGCCACCGTAAATTACGGTGGCGTAATTAACTCCATGGTCCCTTAGCGCCATGGATTTTAACACCTGCTAAAAGCAGGTGTTAAATCCGCCATGGCGCTAAGGGACCTCGTACTCAGGCGGTAAGGGTCGGCGCTGTTAACGCCATCGTAAAACCCTTACCGCCTGAGTCGTAATGAGGCCCATAGACTACTCATGTCCCACACCACACCTCATCAACATCTCCTGGGTCTGTGTGGTTAATGGTACCAGATGTCAAACATGACCCATCTATTGCCTGTACTGGCTCACGTTCCTCCTTCAGCAGAGTGGGTATTCCTAGCTTGGTTGCTAATGAGATATCAAGGAAATTCCCTGTAGCCCCAGAATCCACCATTGCCGAAATAGTCTCCTTAGTATTGGAAAAAATCAAAGTCACCAGTAGATATAAGTGTGGTGCTTTGAGCTGCATTGTATTAGCCACTGCTGATGGGAACTCCCTGGTCCTAAGGCTTGGTGTAGTCGTTCCCCTACCTACGGAGCCCCCTCTTTTCTCGCCTCCATCTTTCTCCTTTCCAAATTTTGTGCTGGGGTATTAGGACAGTTCCTGATATTATGCCCTGCTGTCCCACAATAAAGACACTGATTGTTAGCTTGCCTCTTCTCCTTCTCTTCTGACGACAATGGTCCCTTTACACTGCCAATCTGCAAGGGATACCCTGATCCCCTCCTGAGCATCCCACCACCTCTTTGCTTCTGTCCAACCATACAAATGGTGCCCCCTCAGTTCTCCTTTTTCTCCCCTACGCTCACTCAATCTATGATCTAACCTCAGGTCTAAATAAATCAGGGTGCCACATGAGTCCGGTTGAGGTTGAACAATTGCATACTTCATTTCCTCTATCAAACCCTTATAGAACAAAACTGCTTGTTTTGTTTCAGGCCAAGCTGTCTCTACCACTAGCCGATAATACACAGACTAAGTACGAGATCTACATGCCTTTTCATGAGCAGACATGAGCAAGCAGCAACAAACAAAGAGCGTGCCCTGAGAACTCAAAGTTCACACCCTGAGGGTTCCTGGAAAATTTCTTCTGCTTCCCACACAGCTTTCACTGATTAGAAATCATGGCATGGAAGTAGTGTTCCTCACACACACACCACGACTCCTCCTCTACACCTTCCACTCTGCTGCTCACCCCTCTTCAACGCCTGTATCCAGGTCTTCTAGTACACCGTCCTGCTCTCCTCCGGCCTGTGCCTGCAAATGCCAAAATCACCAGCAAGCAACGCGGCCGGGGAGGAGTTTATATAGACCTCGTGTGCATGCGCGCACTCAAACCCCATGTCGTCATGGGAACTCAAGTCTTCTGTATCCCTTAGTCTGAAAATAGACTTCCCGGGCTCTGCCAAGCCCCACTTTCCTCACAATTACCCTGTAATGTGTTGCACATGCAAAATGAAATGTGTTTTCATTTCTGCACATTTTGAAGTGCATCACATTTTGTGAATTCAGGATGCAATTTATAATGTACAGAAACACCAGTGTAGACATTTTCTAAACGTCTTTTGGCACAAGTGATGAGGTTAACTCACGTATCTCATCGCTTGCACCAAACAGTGCAGCTCAGTCCACAAAGACTGCCTGGATGTGTGCACCACAGTTGACACATTCAGATGGTGTTTCCCACACACTTTCGCCTTTTTCGTACAGAAGGGTGATTTCTATATATTTCAATATGCAGCCCAAAAAACTCAAATTGCACTTTGAAATACAAAGAAAACGAGGGCATTCCCCTGGGGGGTGCGCAAAGCATGACAGGGTCATTTTTGACCCTGTTGTGCATTATACTGTAAGCGTGATAGCAGCGTTTTAAATCACTGCCATCACGCTTACATTGATGTCCCCCAAGCAGGTATAGAAAAACAATTCTTTGTTCACATTTATCAGTAACTGTGCCTCAAAAACCTGCTAACAATACACATATGGGTGAAGGGATCCTGTCGTACATTTGTCTCAGGAGCACACTCCCAACACTAATGCATATAAGGCGGCTGGAACGTGTGTCATTTCTGCTGCCACACAGTCTCCAAGAAATGTGTAGGTCAACTTTGAGAATAAGGTAAACTGCACATTTCTAAAACCAACATGAATGAGATAAGCCCACCCGCTGAACTTTTCTTATTTGTGTGTTTGAGTTTGACACCCTCAGATGACCTTTGTGAATAGGGCACATCATTTTTTGGTGCGAGTGAAGGGGACATTTTTTGTTCATCTCATAATTTTTGTTAACAACACTTTTGGGACGCACACTGATCAAATGTGCATGCATAAGTTGGCAGACATGAAGCAGGGGCAGCCATGTGGGCAGGACAAAGAATGATATGCAAATAGATATTTCCCATCTGTGAAAGGTACGTGAGATGGCTGAGAACCCTCAAAGTGGTTAATAACCATTGAACAGGTTATCGTGCCGTGTTCTTTGGAGAGAGGGGCACCTGCTACCTTTTTTGTATGTATGAAGCAAAGAAGATTATAGTTTATGGACTGGCAGCAGTCGTTCTCAATCCATAGACAGTCAATGCGAGTTGGGCAGTGAGTATGTCAGTCCGCGATTTTACAGCCACGTTAGGTGTGTGCATAAACCATTGGTAGTAATGGTAATTCAGTCTAGTGGAATTACCACCGAAAAGCAACTCTGGGCAGTTATTCCTCCAAATTTCAACAGAATTATTGTTACGGCCTGAAAATTTGAGGACTTACCAAACGGTAATTCATTCGAGGGTATTAGCGACGACCATAAAAACATAATGGTGCAAATGGGAAGTTCAACGTTGGCCACCTTTAAAAATGCAATCCATCCTGAATCACCCATTACCTCTTACCACCTGATGGCAGAACGTCTGGTAACAACGTCTCGGGATACAATGGAAGGGAAAAATGACAGAAATGTGGCTCTGAAAGGAAAAATTCAGAAAGGGCGAGCTGCAGGTCCTTGCTGACGAGGTTGTGTGCCATGCAGAGGACTTCTTCAAGAACAACGAAAGCAAAACCTCAGGCTAGAGGAAACATGCTACATGGTCTGACTTAATGGGTACGGTGGTGGTGGTTGGCACGGTACCCCATGACAACAAGGACTGCCGGAAGATGTGTAATTACCTCAAGGCCAGGCTCTGACTGTGTCGAGGGTGCCAAATTAAATGCTATCTCGTTAGGCCACTATTGCCTCCTACAAACTGTATTGCTTGAGGCATTGATTGGGACCTATATATGCAGGGCAGTGGTTTGACTTTATGTCTTCCAAAGGGGGGTCGAGGGGTTAAATGACAAAAGGTGTTTTACTTGGCACAGAGAGGCGGTCTCTCCATGGATTTATCATGTGTATTTGGTATGACGTTCATTCATCACCCGTTTTGTTGCGCTGCACTTTTTGCAAAAAATGTTTTGCCGGAAAAAAAAAATCTAAATGTATGGGGAGATATAAGGGGTATGGCGGATGAGTGTATAGGCAACAAATAATAGAGGAGGGGGGACCACCCCAAATAAAAAAAAAAATGTAATGATTTGTTTCGGCAAGACATTTTCGTCAAAAAGTGCTGCAAAAATGAAAACGGGCAATGAAGGAACATAGAACCGTGTATGTATCCCTAGGCATGAGTCCACTGTGTAGCCCCATTACCATTGTGAACATGGTAATGAGTGACCATGCAGCCCTTCAATTAAGTTTACACTTGCCCATTAATCTCCATAGTTTCACTTCTCATACAGCCATGGTATCCTTGGCTAGAGGTGGCCTAACAATAAAATGGAATACAACAGCTTGTCAGACTTTTTCAAAACTGTGAGGAAGGCAATAAGTATTGGAACATGAATGGGCCGACCTATTTTTAGGCCCAAGAAGAAGTCTATCCTGCTGGGCTATTCAAAAACATATGACGTCATTAAGGATAGAAATGTATAATAATGACAATCAGAACATCTTAGAAAAACTCAAAGATAGCAATAGCGCAGATTTCTGTGCTCTTACAAATAACAAGGTGGCCGGTTCTAGAGCGGACATGTCTTGTCCTATATCAGACCAACTACGGAAAGACTTATTTACACAAATACGCTAAACCATCTAGGGGCATACAATTGGATCATAAGTTTGCATGGCCGATAGTTCCTATAGTCTGTCCATGGGACGCATACATCATATGGGGTATTACAAAAGCAAAGGCGTAGAGAGTGCCAGGCCCTGATTGCCTTGCCCCTATTGTTATATAGAGAGACAGTGATATTCAGGTGGGCTCCCTACAAGCCTTCTGTAAATACTTTTTTAACACACTTTATCTACCCTTGAGATGGCTTGAGTCAATCATTCTCCCAATTTACAAAAAGGGAGAGTATAATGATCCAAATAATTACAGACCAATCACTCTTTTGGATGTGTCAAGTAAAATATTTGCATTCTTCATACTGAGGGACCTGAATAGCTAGTTGACATATCTAGGTGTGATTGTGTGCCTCCAGGTAGGATTCAGACCCTGCATGGGCACTGCTCTAAATACAACTATCATGGCACACTTACAAGCAGCTGTAAAAAGGTGCCATGAGCACTGCATACATGGCATTTTTAGATATGAGCAATGTCTTTGACAGGGTAAATACAGAGTTACTGTGGAGCAACTTGCTGCCCAGGGGTGTACCACCGAAAATGGTGCAACTGCTTGCAGTTTTGCACAATGATACTTACATGAAGGTTAGGTTGACAAGGGAGGGCACGGTGACAGGATCAGTCAAGACCTTTGTCGGCCGAAAGTAGGGCTGTTTCCTGGCCCCTGTCCTGATTAGTGCACACATTGCGGACATCGCAGGACTTTGGTCATCTGGCACTACCTATTAAGTCAGGCAGGATCGTCTGAAGCTTGACTGGATGGCTTTTGCCGCTCACCTGATATTTTTACGATAAGACAGCTATCGGACTGCAGAAGAAACTTAACATATTTTTCCATCATGCCGCAGAAAACAATCGCCTTGTGAAAGGTGACAAGTCAAACATAGTCATTTTTAAGACCTGAGGACTATGTACTGGAAGGTGGGAAATCAAAGGCTGAACAGAGTACTTTTTCTTCAAATACCTACGTTAAAATTTAACCAACAGTGAATAGATAGCTGAGTGGCTAACTGAGAGCAAAATCCAGCCTTTGATATCTCAGCAAAAAAGATTATATAATTGTGCAGTAGCACCTTTGCGTGTTTCTATGCAGAATTGGATTACCACAATAAATGATCTCAGACCCGAAGAACCAGACAGACTCAAAGAATATCAGCTCAATAAAGTAGGTACACCTGTCAAAGAAAAGATTGTAGCTCACACACTCTCAGTTATATTTCGATTACACAAAAGGCGTTATACCTTGATGTACATCAACTATGATGTCACCCTACATAGCAAATAATAAAACCTATCGGCAGAGGGATTGGTTAAGGGAACATGTCTAATTATAGCTTATGTAGGTATTAGTAACATGATTAGCTGCCCCTCATCTGGTAGACACGCCTTGAACTTCCCTCTAACTACATACAATACTGATAATAGAAGAATAAAACCAGTAGATTGGCCTCTGCAACAATGGATGTTCACCATTGCATAGGCCCTCATGATTGGTTGGCATTCTCTCCCAACATTGGACACTCCGTTTGTTATCAGCACATAAACTAATAGAAACACTGGTGTGGGGAACATTGTCAGACAACTTCCAACTTGCCCAATTAGCCTGCCATCTCTCATCAGGTAGGCCTCCAGTCAAGGCTTCTTCTTTGTAGTGATCTTGTGGGATGTTGTTTTCTCAGGAACTTTAAAGGGAATTAAGGTACATTGCAATCTTCATCGGGGGTTATGAATTGGCCTTGTTTTCTAGTATTGTACCACGTGTGAGGAGACCATGATTTTGTCCATGTTGTCTTCTGATTTAGTGATATTTGATTCAATTTAGCATGGGTGTCATTACTCTCTTTGGACTCTGGAGACCTGGTTGCTCCATCTTGCATATGCTTTTTCACATTATATAATACTTGGAATTCGGAAATGTTCATTCAGTTACTTTATCTAAGCAAAATATGTCCTACGTACATTGCTTACCTTTGTTGACTCCCTTTGTTCCTTGCAGTTGCTTCTTGCCATGTCATGCTTGATCCTTGGCAAACAGTTATCCTTTGTTCATACATTAATTCATGTTCCAGCATCTATCAGCTCTGCAAACTCTCTCCGAGCTTTTCGCTTACTATATTCACAGCCGACGTCCATCTTTTAAACATGGCCGCTTTACCCATGTTATATTTTCTACTGCAGCAATCTTCTATGTGGCTCATCTACCTTACCTTTCTATGTATATACATTTGCTACATGTCTGCTTAATCATCTTCTTTGTATATATGGTTTCTTCAAACTCGGATATATGTTTACTTTGCTTCTTCAGTTACATCTTCATTCCTTAAGTATTCTGATATTGTTTTGGCATGTCACCATATCTTCTCTTCGTGATGTCACTTTACACTAGTCAGATTTTATTTATATGTCTTCTAGCCTTATTAATGTCTGCAGACTTCCTTCTACTGCTTCAGTTCTTGGTTACATTCGATACGGTTGTCCGAGTGCATAACGTTTCTAATACCTTTGATGTGGTATTGGAATAATACCTTGTGTCACGCACAGTGTCCTCTTGTTCTTCCAATATGACAGAGGTGAGGGGGTGGAGTCCGATTACATGTACAGCTGTTCTCTGCATAATCAACTGTGCAAGTATTCGCTCCTTCCTTTAATATGATTCTTCTTGGCCAAAGATGAAACAACAATCCTTTATGGTCTGGACATGACATTGCTAAAGTTGGGCCTGCATTTAAATACCTTACAGGGCATCATTTGTAAGGAAACCCTGGGTTTGGGCAAATCGGACCCAAACGTGTTCATCAGACATGAGTTGACATTGATTTTGCTGCAATACAGGTTTTTTTTGGAGACAACTGTCTTGTTATGCGAAAATAATAAACCCTCCAGAAAATTCTCTGTACCTGGATTTGGGAGAAATTTTAAGAACCAAGTCCCTGCTCTCCGCGAATTTGTTTAAGGTGAAGATGACCAAGCTTTTAAATGATATCCATTAATCAGAGGAAGAACGTGTTTCGAGACCGGCTAAAACAAAGTCTAAATTATTCATCCTGGACTGGTCCGAATGAATTGAAGGTCTGAATTCTTTCCATACTTACAAAGAATATGCAAAATTCCCAAGGAGAGGTGATACCCTCCAAAGTACAAATATCTCGTCCCCTGTAATAAGGTACACAGTTTTTATCTATGCTTTTGCTGAAACCAGCTGCTTACCTTTGGGCAACTGGAAGAAAGTTGGATTGGATCAGACCTTGAATTGTACAGGATTTGTGTGCCATTCTGCCCGCAAATCCCCATTAGGTAAACAGGGATTTGCATGCAGAGTGGCACACAAATATGTTTTTTTTTTCCGCAAATAATCCATGAATCAGGGGCTAAGTGTGTGCTTAATTTAGAAACACTTCAGCACTTGGTCGTAAAATGTCCAAAACTAACTTAGATTAGAACACGTCACTTTAAATGTGTAGCACCAGAGGGCAGTATCTGGCTGGGTGAAATGTTTTGGTCAAGAGTAAAGTGGGGTGATAGTGTTGTGTTAATCCTGACATGTACAGATATTTCTCGGAAGTGTTTTAAGATCATTGATTAAGGACTGAAAACTGAAGTAGCATATCTGTGTTCTAAATTGACTCCTTTTGAGTTGTATTGACTTTTTCAAGCAGTTGTAACATTAATCTGTAAGTTGGTATACATTTTAATGTTTTTATATATGAAAGGTATAATTTTGTGAACCAAAACCCAATTAAAAAAAATGTAAAAAAACAAGGCCAGGTTCTGCAGCCTGTTGTCCATCCACTAATGGGAGACAGTGCCAAAGAAAAAACGGCAATGTGGAGCCACTCAAAATAATCATGTCATGGAAGGAGAAGGCAAGCAGCATCATCCACATGAAAAGCAACAAGGGCATAGGATGAGCTGAAGTGGGAGCAATCATTCAACCTGAGGTGTGTGTGTATGAATGGGGCACCTCCAATGACAATGCATAACCTGACTCCCTAGCCCAAGCATGTTGCTGCTTCCGTAATCATATGGGCACAATGTCTAAGCCAACGGCCTACCAAATGGCAATGTGACCAATGTCACAAAACAACATGCATGTGCATTCACGCATGGGACATAATGTACACATGACTGTGAAAATAGAAATGTTCCTTGATATATGGGCATATCAGTACAGAGCACGCTCATGTGCCAACAGAGGCCTGCTCTGTCCATATTCATCCCTGCAAAACCCAAAAGCCAAACAACCCACATAGGAAACACCGACACCGATGACTGGCCTGACACATGTAAATGTCATGTGATCAAGCCATCTGCCAATGAGGGCCTACAAAGATGGCGGGGAATGTTCTCATATCACCTCAACCTAGACCAACCTTGCAGGGGCAGAATATGTAACCGACAATCTAACCCGCTTATGTCCACTCATGGCCCTACTGAGCAGTCCACAAATTAGACATCACACTTAACATAATGTCATATGAAAAATAAAGCCTCACATTTTGCAAGTTGAGTGTTCCTCAGCAGCAATATGCTGAAACAGTATGCTACACATCCTCCATTACATATCCCCATGTGCTTCGATCACCATCCATCATAGTGCATGGATGTCTTGTAATGCAATGACAAGTCTGATTGATGAATAACTGGATATCATTCATCAACCAACAGGCACACAGCCCACCCAGGGAGACAAAGCTGGCCTGAGTACCCCAGGGGGCCCTTTCACAAGAACAAAGATTGCTGCCTCCATTCCTGCACCCCGGAGCCATGACACATGCAGGAAGACACCAGGGAAATAAAACCCTACCACAAGCAGCAGCAGCATAACAGCTGCACAAAGCCACCATCACACCAGGTGTGGCTACGGACCTCATCAACATTGATGCTGATACCCCTGCTGACCCACCACTTGCTGCCATTACAGCCGAGACAGCTTTTGAAACTTCACCTCTTCCTGCTACCAAGTACCAAGGCCACCAGCCCACCACTGCGGAGACACATGATGTCCCCCAGAGGCTTAAGGAGCTAACAGACGCAATCCCTGCAGGTGCAGAAACCAGGCAGAGCCCTCTGATCCTCACTCTACAACACATTCGAGGCCAGTGGTCTGACTCTGCCATCCCTGGCAACCCCACAGGGGTACTCTGTATGGAATGTGGCACGCCCACAGGTAGAGCAAGATCCCATGCTCAAAGGGCACGGAAATGGGACTATACACGATGTTCCCGACGAACAAGGTAGTTAATTCCCTTAACTCATTGCACCCCATAAATCAAAGACCAGGATCAAACTCTGTGAGTGTCACTGGGATAAATGTAGAAAAATATTGAATCATTTTATGAAATAAGGTAATTGAAAGCTCATATAAAATAACACTGAAGTGGACGCAGCACAAACAACACAGACATTTTATTGAAAATACAACCATCAATAAAATCTACGTAATGTATCATGACAATATGCCTAATAAGTGCAGTATAATCCCTATTCAAAGCAATGCGCAAAGTGATCATTTGAAGAAAAAAATAAAATAAACGCTCATTACCAATGTTCCATTGGCATGTACCTCTATATATATGGGTACACATTTTCCTCCTGGATAAATCTAACACGGTCATCTCAGTCATTATTTTCAAGGAAATGCCACCTCAGTGCGAGGTATTATTAACAAAAACATGTTTTTTTTGTTGCAAACATCTGTGACTAGGAGTGTATCAACAACAACGAATCAAAGGGATCATTTGTCAAACAGTCAATTGTAGCAATGGTCTACTAGCCGAGATATTTATTTTAAGAAAAAGCTCTGTTGCCTCAGCTCAATTTAGTGACGGAATAATATTATTGAGCATGCATTGTTGCTAAAGTTTTTAATGATGGAATGTGCTGCTTTTGTAAAAGTAAAAGTGGTTTCCGGGGGCATCCTTTTCAAGAGAAGCACAGTGTATCCGTTAACATGCGTGTTTCATCCTTATTCTTCAGGCCAAGGGAAATACATAGCAAATAATAAAACCTATCGGCAGAGGGATTGGTTAAGGGAACATGTCTAATTATAGCTTATCTAGGTGTTAGCAACATGATTAGCTGCCCCTCATCTGGTAGACACGCCTTGAACTTCCCTCTAACTACATACAATACTGATAATAGAAGAATAAAACCAGTAGATTGGCCTCTGCAACAATGGATGTTCACCATTGCATAGGCCCTCATGATTGGTTGGCATTCTCTCCCAACATTGGACACTCCGTTTGTTATCAGCACATAAACAAATATAAACACTGGTGTGGGGAACAATGTCAGACAACTTCCAACTTGCCCAATTAGCCTGCCATCTCTCATCAGGTAGGCCTCCAGTCAAGGCTTCTTTTTTGTAGTTGATCTTGTGGGATGTTGTTTTCTCAGGAACTTTAAAGGGAATTAAGGTACATTGCAATCTTCATCGGGGGTTATGAATTGGCCTTGTTTTCTAGTCTTGTACCACGTGTGAGGAGACCATGATTTGGTCCATGTTGTCTTCTGATTTAGTGATATTCGATTCAATTTAGCATGGGTGTCATTACTTTCATTGGACTCTGGAGACCTGGTTGCTCCATCTTGCATATGCTTTTTCACATTATATAATACTTGGAATTTGCAAATGTTCACTCAGTTACTTTATCTAAGCAAAATATGTCCTACGTACATTGCTTACCTTTGTTGACTCCCTTTGTACCTTGCAGTTGCTTCTTGCCATGTCATGCTTGATCCTTGGCAAACAGTTATCCTTTGTTCATACATTAATTCATGTTCCAGCATCTATCAGCTCTGCAACCTCTCTCCGAGCTTTTCGCTTACTATATTCACAGCCGACGTCCATCTTTTAAACATGGCCGCTTTACCCATGTTATATTTTCGGTTTGCCCGATGAAGCCCTTCTGCAGCGCTGAAGCTCTGAATTTGCCTCGACTAGAGAAGCCTTGCAGAGGACGACATCTCCCCTTGAGTTTTGGGACCAATCGACCACATGATGAACTTGACTGGTGTTAGGCAGAATTATATGAAGTACCCTTTGGGAACACCACACACAATTAAGACTACAAGTGACAGTACAAATTCACCTTTGGTACAAGCCCCTACTACACAGTAAAAGTGGTAGCGATGGCTGAGCAGCCAGACCTATCTCAAGAGCAAGTGAGCAGTTTCAATTGTTACACAAAGGACAGCAATTACTATGATTCAAACAAACACTGACTCAAGGTTTCTGAGTAAAAGAATATACATTTATTTACACATCAGTTGTATAACATCTCACTAAAGTAAAGCAGTTTAAAAATCACACACTTAATACACCACTCCCAATAGGTTCCAGACAAGTTAAGCTCTCAAATGAAGTGAGAGCAAAATGGCACTCCAGAAATTTAAAAGGGAGAGAAAGACAAAGTTAGGCAGAAAATGGGCAGCACCAACAGGTAAGTGTAAGCAGGGCAATTTAGAAAGAGGAACTACAGTAATGGAATCAATTCCAAAAGGCTTAGGGCCAAAGTCTTTTGCTCAAGATCACACAGTTCAGGGTAGTTCGCGGTTAAGTCTTTGCCAAGAGTTCTGGGCGAAGTTGGTCGGTAGGCAAGTTAGTTTCAAGAGTAGAGAAAGACAAGCCCTCGGATTGGAGAAAGATTTCACACACTTTCACCATGGCTGGACGAAACGAACAACTGGATTTGAACAGTACCTTTAAGTGGAGAAGAAGCTGTAGCTGAGGCGGACGTTCCTGGCAGTTCCTGCAGGCTCACGGTTCCTGAAGCGACTGATGGACTGACATGAAGTAGGAAGACTGGAGGGTCCTGGAATGCCCAGGGAAGAAACCAGCAGCAGAGCAAAGCAACAAATAAAAGGTGCGCTCCTTAAAACCCAAGTAGGGTCTGACCTTCCTGGCTATCCGCCCCACTGTAGCTCTGTACAGTGAATTTGACCAGAGGAGGGTGCCCTGGCTTGTAGTTTGGGGAAAATGGTTGGTCCCACCAGCTCAGGGAAGAAGATTCCTGGAGGATCTTCTCTGTCGTTGGAGTTTGAAGATTTGGACCTGCATCAGGGGATGAAAAGGGAGTAAATAATGCTCCAAGAGAAACAGACAAAAAGGGATAAGTATTAACCCTTTCCAGTACTCTATGTAAGATAGGGTGTACTGGGTCTGTGGTTTTACAGAAGCTAATAAAGTTAATGGCAACTTTATATGTTCTGGGAGACAGTAGTCAGTCGCAGAAAATGGAGTCTGAGTTGGGAAGTTGAAAAGACAACCTTGTATCACTGCACTGAAGGTGCGGTGTAACACACAGTAAAAAGATGATGCCTGCGGACTAGGTGAGGCTCCACAGTCTATGAACACAAAAATGTTAAACACACACAACAAAACACATGTAAGGTGAAAAAAATAAATCCTCAAAATCCAGCAAAGCTTCTGAGGGACTCATTAGGTAAGGGAAATTAGCCATTCTGGAGAATTCTCCCTAACAACTGGAAATCCTCTCTCTGCTGTGCTTCCACTGCTGCTGCAGGAACTGAGTGCCAGGGAACAGGAACACCAGAATTGAGTGCATCATTTTTAAGCCGGTCCCGAGCTCCAGGAAGATCGTCCGGACTCCCTCGTAGCAGGGCTGACCAGCGTGAGTCACCTCAATAGAGTGCTGGACCCCAGAAGCTAGGAAAGTCCACAAGGTGTCCAAGAACCTCAGTGATGCTATGTGCAAGAAGCTGAAACCATTAAGTGTTGCTGATCTGAACTTTGCCCATTGCTGCCGCCAACCTTAGAATCGTAGTGCAGGAGTCCTCAGACGTCCTCCCCCTTGTCCCCATGACTGCGGCCCAGGAACACAGGATCTGCAGCTACTACAATAGGAACCAAAGCCTCCTTGAACAATTTCTTCAGACCTAAGGTACTGTGAACTAAAGGGTACTTACCTGTTGTTGTGTTGCTTGCTTTATCTCAGTTGAGACTTGCATTGGCTGCTATTGGCAGAGTTGCTTGCAACGTTGCCCATCGCAAGCCTCCCAGCTTGTGGCCCAACAGTGATTTCTTTTTCAACAAACTCTCTATTGACATTGTGCAAGATGTTTACCTACCTTGAAGAAGTACTTCAGCTGCCCTAGACTTTGCTCAAGTGATGTGGGATGTTTTAACCCACTCATCCCAGCCCTGCCACATCACTAGACATTGCTGGCAGCGGAAACATCATAATGGCCGCCGGAAAGCATGCTGCTGGCCAGAAATCACCAGAAAGTGCGCAGTGCGCAGTGACAACATGGAAAATAGGCTGCCATCCACTTTTGTCTATATTAGTGAGCACAGGAGATCACTGCCAAAAACCACCATTGATCTACCCATCAAGTAGCCTGAAACCACTTGGAAAAAGCAATGCAAAATCAGTGCAAAGGAATACAGTTCAAAAATCAGTTTTTATTTGCTGTCAAATTTGCTAAAATCATTGCTCACAAAACCACCAAAAAGATCCAACCTTCTTGTTGGGTGTTCCATATTACTCTACTGCAAGAATCCACATCAGTACAATATCAGCAAGAATCATATGCTATCAAGCAAAATCCACTTTAAAGATGCTTGCTGGAAGACAGCTGTCAATAATGGGTGCAATACCATTACTCACCTCTACCAGAAAGCCGGCGTTTTAAAACAGTCACTTTTTTAAGGTTAAACAATTGAACTCAAACTATGCCAAAGAAGAGAATTCCATCAAAATGCCAGATAGAGTGCTACACAGTGATTTCGCGTTGAAAAAGACTTGATTAAAGACATGTTGCTTACTTTAAGTTATAAATGTATTTTTCCTTAAGGAACTAGGTTGCAATTGATTAGGAAGCAACCTGATGCAGTACAGACTTCAAGAGGCTTCCTTTTCATGAGAATCTTTCACACCTGGGGACTCCACATCAGAAGGCAGGATATCGCATGGACATGTTAATCGGAGGGAGGAGATTTTCCCTGCAGCCTGGAGGAAGGAACAATGGGGGCTTTGGGACTGAATAGAATATGCTGATTTGGGTGTGACTGGCACACAGCTGCCCTAGCAGGAAATAATACATGTGACATCTGACTCACCCAGCTCTGGGGGGAGGACCAGACTGAGATGTGAATTCAATTGAGAGCAAATGTATGTTTTATAAAATTGCTTATAACAAATTTTACCAAGCTGACAAAAATGTACAACTTTGTGATTCTTAATATGAAAAATGCACGCACAGTTTGAGACTAAGCTGAAATCCTTATGATGTTCTGAGACTAAACCCCTGGATCTATTAATAGTGTAGGCACAGTGTTTGTGCTAGAAACATGAAAACTTACAGTCATATGCTCAGAGAGGGTGTGTATGTCTGTGTACAATTTGGTGTAGAGCCGATATTGGAAAACCTACCAAAAACGAAAATAAGTTGTCATTTATGAACCCAAGTTCATAGAAACAAGTGACTTGAACCGAACTGTACCTTAAGCAATCTGCCATACAATTTAGGTAATTTTAACAAGTTGTGTATATTGTAAATATGTGTTTTATGAAAAGGAGGATATGCTGTGCGGACACAAAGGGGAGTGTTCTTTCCTTAAACCATAAACATGACACCTGATGACACAGAATGACTCACCACTCCTTTCTCAGGTCAGGTCACAGGGAATCCTCTAACCTATCAAATCCTTAGTGGGTTGGGCACGTAGAGTCAGTCTCCACACCCACTTTGAAAACACATAAAAAGAGACTGCTGAGACCCAGATAGGAACTTCTCTTTCCAATCTTCAACCGATGTCTTGCGCAGCGCTCTGCAAGAAGACTCCAGACAAAGACTCCAGACTCCAGAGACTCCAGAGACTCCACAGACTCCAGATTCCAGATAGATCCAGAGACCAGATTCTAGAACCATGCTCTAGAACCTCAAGCAGGGGCCTAACCTAAAAGCGGAACTCTTCTCAGCAGGCCTCAGAATCTAGCAACCTAACCAAACTATCAACAGCCTGGCCGTGCTGTTTGATTCTAGCCACGAACCCTGTGCTAGAACCAAGATCCAGAGAGAGCAGTTCTGTAACCCAGAACTGTCAGATCCAGACCGAGGGACCGAGCAGACCAGAGGCCATGCTGTGAGCAGAATTCCGTGCCTGAGACCTGTCCGGAGGCGAGTGCACTCCAAACCACTTGACCAGATCTTTGACGAGGCGCATTCCATTCCAAAAGTAGGAGTGAGTATCTAGTCTAGAACTGTACAGAACCAATCTCTTAGTCTAAAGTAATCTTATCCCATGCATTTCAACCTATTCAGAACTGCATTTAGAATTTTGCATCCATCCTGTGATTTCAAATCTGTAAAAGCGCCATCTGTCATTCTGAAATCTTGATTTTATTTCTGAAAATCTACCTTCACAAAAACTAAGGTCTAACTGTCATTTTAAAGCTAAGATCCTCAGCTTCCCAACAAACCCAAAACGACATTTTGAAATTCCTTATAGTTTTTCCGAAATCGCGATTTACGCACGCGGAAAAAGTGCAGCGAATTGCAATTTAGCTCAATTTCTCCACATGTTAAAAATAGGTGTCTCTTGCTTTCCACTTCTGAAATTCGTTTTCAAGCTGATAATCATTCATGAATCATTGCTAGTGTTGACCTGAACCAATCTCAAGTAATTCTCACTAGTGTGAATATCCTTTAGTGAATTAAAATTATTTTAGCCAATTTTCACTTTCACTGCAAGCACATTCAAAAGTGGTTCTGCCTGTTTAAAATCATACCTGTTTCTCTAAGCTTGCTGGGGGAACTGGAATTGAACTGCATTATTGATTGTATTCTTGAAACCTGTGTACCCTCCTTCCCATCTCTTCATACTGCATAGTGGGGGGGGTGAGTAGTCACAGGGGAAAAAGTGATTATATTATCTTCTGATTGAATTAATTCATATCAAGTTTATTTCTGTGCTGCATTCTTTGCCATCTTGCATTTCCTTGAACCATAAAAGTATTCTCTTCTACCTCATCCTTCCTCTTCCAACTCCTTTCAGATTAAAGAGATTGTGCTATTGTAATATTACCCATTGTTGATCCCTGTTATATTCATAAGTGTGCTATCAAATATTATGTTATCCATAAAAGTGATATATGTATATATTGTTTAATACTTTAAATCAGTCTTTTAATTTGCAAAACAAACCTACTTCTTGGCTCAGTGAGGTTATGGGGATTCAAAGAGAGGGTTGTTATATAAGGGTTCATCATCCAGATTTAAGAACGTTGACATAAAAAAATATCATTAAGAGCTTCCATTGGGCATCCCAGACTAGGCATTGACTTAGATGGAGTGCTGCATTGAAGTCCCTTACAGTGACATTGGCTGTCCTGGCTCCCTGAAAGACTCTTCTTACCCTCTGACATTGTGTTTAACTATCGCTCCAAAAAGTCATACATACTTTACTTAAAGGGTTAATCTACTTTGCAGTGGGGGAGTCAAAAGTGCTCACCTGTTTGAGAAAGTTGTTAACCATTGTTTCCTTCCCTAACTTTTTCCTTTTTGCCCCAATTTCATTATTACCATTTAAGTGTGGAAAGTGCTATATTAATGTTCACCTGTCCTAACTATTAAAGTCACCTCAGGGTGTAGGAGAATCTGTGTACCATCCCAAAAGGGAACCTACTTACTTTATTGAACTGAAGGAGTGTGTTTTGAAGTGCATTTTTATTGTTGCCAATTGCTCCCTTCTAAAGAAGGCTTATTAAAAAAAAAACGGAGTGTTAAATTAATAAATAAATATTTTATCAAGAAACCTTGAGTATAAGTGTCATTTGAATACTTTACGCCACAGCTTATGCCAGACAATATAGTTGATACCTTTTACAAAACAGTTACAAAGGATTTAAACAACTACAAAGATGCTAAAATGGCAAACAGATTCAAATTGAAATACCATTATGACAATTTAACAAGGATGCAAAGAAAAGCACTTTTTCAACTCAAAAAAGACCACCATCTGGTGATTAAAGTAGCTGACAAAGGAGGAAAAATAGTATTAATGGACAGAGTAGATTATGTAGAGATGGCAATGACTCATTTGAATACACCTAATTGCTATGTCAAACTCAAAAAGAATCCCAAAATGGAGATACTAACAGTACTGAAAGAAGCAATATCGTTGTGGCACAGACAAGGATTAATCACCGATGATGAGAAAACATTTTTGGAAATAAAACAACCTATATTACCAACAGAATATTTTTTACCCAAAATACACAAAGAGTACACAAGGATTCCAGAAGGAAGACCCATTCTAAGTGGAATAGGTTGGGCAACCATGAACCTGGCACAGTATATTGACAACATCTTAAGACCCCTGGCGACCAAAACTAAATCCTATTTGAGGGATACAACTGAGACAATCAATAAATTAGCAACGATAGAATGGCAGCAAGGCTATCGTTTGGCTACCTGGGACGTACGTTCCCTATACACATCAATCAAACATGATATCGCCATAGAAACTATGGACTACATTTTTTCAAAGGAAACTGCATCCAATTATCAATCTGTAAGCATGTTGAAAGAAATGCTCTTATTGACATTACAAAACAATGTATTCATCTTCAATGGTCAATTTTACAAGCAGACACAAGCAGTGGCAATGGGGATTAAGTATGCCCCAGCCCTTGCCAATTTGACGATGGCAATGTTCGAAGACAGATACATTTATACAGATAAAGATTATGAAGCAAATGTAATACTATGGACACGGTACATAGATGATGTACTTATCATTTGGAAAGGGGAGGAGGGACACCTGGAAGACTTCAGAAGCAGAGCGAATAAGAACACAATGGGGATAGAATTCAAAGGAACTGCCAGCACTAACGAAATAAACTTTTAGATCTGAACATCTATGTAGAAGACAACCACCTCAAAACTAAAACCTTCAGAAAAAGCACTGAGGTAAATTCCACCTTATTCTCTACAAGTTGCCATGTTAATTCCGTGATTAAGAACATACCAAAAGGAGAATTCATCAGAGCCCGGAGGAACTGCTCTGAACAAAGAAGTTTTGAAGAAGAATGCAAACTATTAACAAGCAGATTTAAAACAAGAGGCTATGGGAACAAAACAATAGCACAAGCCAGAGATAAGGCTTCCCAAGTTGACAGGGAGAGCACCGTAAAGCCAACAAGATCCAAACATGATGAAAGACAAGAAATCAGTTTCATTACCAGTTACTGTGCAGACAATAAAGTATTGAGAAAGATATTAAGGAAAAATTGGCACTTGTTACAACTTGATGAAAATGTGAAAAAGTAAATAGGAGAAAACCCTACATTAATTTACAGACAAGCCAAAACTTTCAAAAATGTTTTAAGCCCTTCACTCCTTCCAGAAGAGAAAAAAGAAGTTCCGTCTCCAAGGCTCCCGCCACCACCAATAGTGTTTTGTAAATGTGGAACATGCACAATGTGCAAACATGCCCTTAATAACATAGTGACCTTCAAAGACAAACATGACACATCCCACAAGATAGTGGATAAAATCAACTGTAGAAGCAAGTTTGTGCTTTATGCAATTATCTGCCATTGTGAAGAAATTTACATAGGTAGTACCATTCGGGAACTCAGGACAAGAATAAGGGAACACATATCAAACATCGGAAGTCAAGATATCAACTTACCTCTAGCCCAACATTGGCAACGCAAACACCAATTAGTTGACAAAAAGGAATTGGAATTTATTGGACTTAAAAAAGTGACCCTGGGACCAAGAGGAGGAGACCTTGAAGCTAAACTGCGACAAGAAGAAGCAAAATGAATTTGTAAATTCCGTGCAGTGGAAAGAGGCTTGAACTCAGATTATGAGATGGCCTCATTTCTTTAAAGAAAATTGAAAGAACAATCTTTATAATCATATCAGCACTAAATGGTCAACAATTCTTGTATTCACCATTGCCATTTTCTAAAAATATTCTCCTAAAACAGGGTTTAAATTGTATAAGTATGTTTCATATACCAGGTCTTGAACTTTAACATTGACATCCATAGGTCATGCACGTTTCATAACTTTGCAACATGCTTAAAAACACACACTAGGTCAAAACCTTTAACATAAGAGTTTTGTGAACCAATGCAATATTAAACACCAGTCAATGGTGACATTTGCTTAAAACCTCTTATGAAAAGATGGGTAACATGTAAAAAAGCTCTCATAACGAATTTTTGAGACCTCGTTTTAATTCATATAAAGGTCAGTAATGAAACCCGCCCTGCACAAACCCCTCACAAACTTATGCCCATTGCAACATTTCTCAAATCGGCACCATGCCCCTATCCATTAAGAGAGCGTGATTCTCACACTAAATAACCATTGTTCTCCCAAAATATGGCCACGATATCAGAAACTAACAAAGGACCACTAGAGATGCTGAGGCATCCGTTTTTAAAGTTTGTATTTTCTCAGACACCTTACTAAATTTGTATTTACAAACAACACAAATTATACATTTGCATTATGACAATGTAGCGCATGGTAATGGTATTTACCTGCAATACGCTAGCAAATTGAGACTCGTTTCAAAAACTCATCACATTTGGGAATTCAACACCTAAAATACATCTAATACGCGAGCAAGTCTTCAATTACATTCGGAATGCCCTAATATCTGAAATTCGCTAAAAATTTGAAAAAAGGAATTGTACGAATCTGGTAAAAATAGTAGTAGGACTAAGCCATCTAGTTACTATGGTTACAATATCAATAGCAACCCGCCTTCAGAACAAACGGGGACTCTTTGAAACGGCACATGCTGACAAACAGGCGTGCTGAAGGGTCTTTCGCAGGGGGGCTCACTCATACAATGGAATGACACGTGGAATACACGTGGTGACATGATCGCTACTGTTCGAAATTTTAGACCGTGAAGCACAATTGTTAACACTAGGAAAATTAATAAATCCGGGCACTTGGAGTGTAAACAAAGTTTGAAAGACCATGGTGATAAAATGGGAACCTGGTCCCTTGCCTTTTTATTCAGCTTCAACCATTAACGGTTTAGCCATTTGGGACAACTCATAACGGCAAACTTAAAATCGCCCACAAATTCATGTGCACTTTAAACAATGTATAGCCCCATTGACCAAAGGTACTTTATTAACCGTAAGCGGGTAAGCTTACTAATGGGACACATGTTGTTTTTGTTTTAAGAATTTTTAACCCATGACTATCCAATCTAAGTATTAAACTTATGAATTGCAAACCGAACTGACTAGGTAAGAAGAAATAGAAACCCCAATTTTTCTGGTTTCAAATACGAATTTATATTATATATGTCTTGCAAAGTGGAATAAGATATCGTCAACTAACTAAATCTCTCATGTATGTTTTTCTCTTCTTTTCGTTTCGTTTTTATTACTTGATGCATTCTTTCTTTTGTCAACCACCTTTAACAATCCCACCCTACCCCCTCCCTCAATGGCCATCTTTTAACACATGTGCACAAAACTGTTTGGCCCTCATTACGACCCTGGCGGAATTCGGAAAACGATGGCGGAAATGCAATACCGCCATCGAATAGCGCTCGGTGCGACTATGACCCGTCACCGCAAAGTACGAAGCCACTAGCGACACCGTAGTGAACGCCAACGCCAACTGCACCAAGCACGCGCGCGCGCGCCATGCCAAACCGTAAACACCACCATGGCGCAAGGGTAGCGGACATGTACCCAACGCCATCAAGCATGGCGGAATGTACCATTCCGCCATGGTGAGAAGTACGGCATCGCGAATCAACCGTAAACGGCCCCACTGAGTGCCTGTACACCGCTCCCTGCCCACAAAGTACAACTCCCCGTAGGTGCAATGAAGCCACAATGCAACCAGTGAAATGTACAAGTCACCCATGCATGCCAACGAACAAAAAAACACAACAGGGGCCAATGGGAGCTGCAGGGCACAGATGGCACGAATACAGAAGCCATCCCAATGGACATGACCACAGTCCCCCACCAAGAAACGCACGCAAACACAGGCACCTGTGACCAGCAATATTCCGAAAATCACATCATTACACCAGTCCACCTGGCTGACCGGCATCTGTCACACAAAACCCAATCCCCCGCCCCTGAGCATGACAACATTCAAACAGTCATATTGGCAGCCCCCATCCCTGACCTCACGGGCTTCGTAGGCAAACGCGCCCAGTACAGTACCACGCAACTAAACTCCGAAGCTGGAACCCAATGCAGATCTCCTCACAATACATCGCTCCCCAAATAGGCATATGCCACATCACTTGCAAAGAAGAACGCTACACGGGCCAAATCAGAATAGAAATTTAATGCACAACAAAATCACCAAGCCCATACAGCCATCAGGCCATGAACTCCAAAACACATTTCACCATTGTGGGCTGCATCCGCAAGAAATGACCAGCCACTACTTGTGTGATGCCCTGTTCCATCCTGGTACACAGAGCCACATTCACGTACGAAAAGGCAACATGGAAGCGCACAGAACCGCAGGGCCGGCCCAATGGGGAGGCACTAGTCCAGCTGAAAGGCCGAAATGTTGCTCCGAGCCACCAGTACTGCGTAAGGGCATGTGGCCCATTGGCGATCGTCCCATAAGATCGTAATGCTGCTCCACTGATTAACACGAAGCAGCAGGTGTCGGGAGTAAAACCCATCTGCAGGAGTGGCATACAGATGGCAGTGGCAAAAGGGGAGGAGATACCTGTCAACCAAAAGAAAAGAAAAAGAACAGAATGGCCATCAGAACTACATTCCAACAACTCACTTCAATGATCACACTAAATCCACAGCCATATGCATGCTAGCCCACTCCAAAGGTCCATCACCACCCAAAAACCACTTGCGACTCATAACTATCTATATCGAGGTGTAAACACCATCACAAACGAGTGTACCTGTGCATGCGTCTGTCAAAACAGAATCCATCAGATGGGATTGGTAACGTGCATAGACACAAGTGTCTGAGGAAGCGTCGAGACAGGGAGGGCTCAACAAGGCCAGATAGACGATGGTCCCACTATGGCACCCCTGCATCACATAGCGTAGGGGAGGCGGATAGATCCCAAGAAGCCCTGTACATGGCAAACTCTGTATCAAATCACCTGCCCATGCATCCATTCATCATTCCCTCATCCCGGGATTAAAACGCCTGAATATTTACTCACATAACATTAGAAATATCCATTGAGTCTGTGCGTTATGCAGCCTGCAAAATCCACAGTGCCCCAGCCCGTAATTCCAGTGTAGTGAAGTAACATGTATTTGGGAACGTCCGGCCTCATCGCCCACGTCGCTATTGCGCATCCCATACTATTCATATCAATCATTGCATCCTCGCCATGGCCCCTGTCCCAAGGACATTGAACAATAGTACGTTATATTAGCAGTCAGACCTGTGGGCATTTCCTCGCCGCCAGCTGAAAACCGAAAGCGCCGCCCTTCGAATTCCTCATTTGCAACATCACGTCGAAGAGGCATCTGTGGCCGTTTGAAATCACTAATTAATCCATCGAGTGCGGCTGTGTGTGAAAATGGCAACTGCCTTCACCCACAAATGGGACGCCCCGCCCGTCGTTGCAACTCGGTACAGTGATGCATGAGGGCCCACCGTTACTCGAGTACTACGTTCCACTGACCCTTCACAAGTCTGTTCGCGACTGCACAGATAGTATGTGAAACAATGGGACCACAGCAGAATGAACATATCAACCAATGTTACACGGCCATCGGGTACAAATACATGATTGCAATAGCAAGATGCCATTCCCCGAATTGCAGCGTTGTGCGCGGGACGTGCTCGGCCAAAGGGGAGAGCAGTTTGCACAGGTGGAATGAATCACCACAGGTGGAGGCCATACAGCCTGATAACACATAAATTGCACAGCCAGTCTCCTCCCACAACCACACCGAAATGCTACCGGCAGGACTCGCGATGTTGGCCCTGGGGGACATGATAGCACTGCAAGTACTCCAACTCCAAGAAGAAGACGAACACCAACTACAACCGGCCGCACGGAGGAGACGCAGGAGGAGGAGGAGGGCAAGGCAGGGCCAGCAAGGGCCGCCAGCACAGCCACTACCACCACGCAGGCAGCCCGCAATCCCACGCCTCCGAGCACATCCGTTCAACCTCACTGATGAGCAGATCCACACCCTCTACCGTCTGGACCGGGACACCATAGCCGCCATTGTGGACATGACACAGGCTGACCTTGTCAGCATGATAGATAGCCCAACCGCCATCCCACCCCACTGAAGGTGGTGTCTGTACTACACTTCCTGGCCACAGGCACCTACCAGCACACAGTCGGACAGTTGCATGGCATTTCTCAGCCACTGTTCTCACGGACACTATTGCAAGTGCTCGATGCCCTCCTGCAGCACGCAGACGACTACATCTCCCTACCACGCTCGGAGCAGGAAATTACCAACACAAAAGTGGGATTCCATGCACTTGCCGGCATACCGGGTTGCATTGGTGCCATCGACTGCACCCATGTGGAATTGGTCGTCCCACATGCCATGGAGGCCCAGTACCGCAACCGAAAACAATTTCATTCTCTGAATGTACAAATGGTGTGTGACTCCAACAGGATCATTACACATTGTTGTGCCCGATTCCCTGGATCAACCCATGATTCTATGGTCTTGAGGAACTCTACAATACCACGCTACATGGAGCGACACGCAGGGAACAGATCCTGGCTACTCGGTGAGTCTCATTACATGCATGATAATGTGGGGTATGTGATTCGGCAATGACCTGGCAGGAAGGGGGGGGGGTGTGCGTACGTAGCAATGGCATTCCACATCATACGTTTATCGTCCACATACAGGTGAGGCTGGATATCCACTGAAGAGATGGCTCCTCACACCAGTCCGGAACCCACGGGACCAGCATGAGGAGGACTACAACCATGCCCACTCACGTACCCGTGTAGTCATTGAACAGGCATTCGGCCTACTGAAGGGTCGTTTCCGCTGCCTCAGCAGGTCTGGCGGGGCACTCCTGTACCGCCATGAGAAGGTTGCAAAGATGGTGATGGCATGTGTCATGCTCCACAACATGTGCGTACGTAGAAATGTGCCCATGCCCCCTGACGCAGAACTGCAAGCACCTGATGATGGTCATGATGAGGGTGGGGATGTGGCAGCACCTCAAGGAGTCTGCGAGGCACCGGAGGGCCGTGACATTCGTCAGCATCTCATTGATGTATGCTTCTAGCACTCACGCCTGGTGGCTGATACATGGACACGGGACTCGTGGCACTGTGTGTGTCTGGGACATGCAGAATATGGACTGTACGCCTATGATGGCCTAGTACACAAAGATCAATGTCCACACATCTCATTGGTTGATCGTGCACTGTTTATGGCATATGTGATATCATGTAGTACACCCTATCGACCCGCCACCCAAGTGAGCCCAACACACCCCCTCCACCCTCCTACCTCCCCCCCGAACACCAGTGTCCAAAGATGCTCATTGTCAGTGGGCTGTCGCTATTGCAAGCCCCCTCTGCGGGTATCAGGGGCACCCCTGCCTGTGGAGCGCAGGTTCCTCCCAGATCTACGTTGGGGGCTGCCCTGGACGGAACTTGCAACGGATGATGTCTCTGCCTCCTCACGTCCATGCATGTCCCTAAGGGTTTGTGAGAGCTCAGTGAGCACACGGCGCACTGCGGCAAGTTCGGCACATACGTCTTTGGACGTCGCATGCAGTTCCCCCCTCAGGCTCTCGGTGCTTCTCTCCATTTGGACTCTCAGGCTCTCGGTGCTACTCTCCATTTGTGCCCTTAGTGTCTCTGTACCTCTCTCCATTTCTGCCCTAAGTGTCTCAGTTGATGTTTCTATGTCTGCCTTAGTGCCCCCACATTCATCGGCATGGTCCTTGAGGAGCGTGGCCAGTTGCTGCTGTTGCACGATTAACTGGTCGAGGGACTGTTGCCTCTGCTGGGCCATGGCCATTTGCGGGGGTGTCACAGAGGGGCTGTTGTCCTCATGTTGCCTTGCCACAGGGCTTGTGGGGGATGGCCAGTCGTCGTCTTGTGGGTGCCCCTGCGTGGTATCCTCATGTTGTACGGGATGGGACAGACAGGGGGATTGGGACAGGTCATGGATGGATCTGACTTCGACATCCCGTCTTCTGTGTCGGAGCATGCTGCCATCAATGGGGTGTCACCTATGGTGCTGCTGCCACCAGAGGCAGTGCCTTCTGTGGCATCCGTTGGGGGGACCTGTGGTGGTGGTGTTGTGGGCATGCTGGCTGCCGGGGTGCCTGTTGATGTTCCCTCCTCTGTGCTGCCACCTGATTTGTGCTGCTGCCGTGTCTTGATGCGTGCAGCTGAGGTGGAGGGTCTTTGGCCGTTGGTCTTGGCCCTCTTTGCAGGTGTGCTGGTAGGGGTGTCCTGTTGCTCGTCGTTTGGATCGGACCCTGTGGTGGAGTAAAGGAGGGCGAGGGTTATTAATGGGTCTGTGGGTATTGGAATGGCATTGTATCACATGCATTGGGGTGGTACCTGAGGGTGATTTGGGTCGGGGCCTTGGAGGTGCTTTCATTTGTGTGTGGGGTGAGGGTGCAGTTGTTTGGCAGCCTGCAGTTAGGGTGTGCCTGCTGCACGTGTAGTGCGTGTTTTAGGGGTTTTTAATTATTTATGTATTTATTGTGGGTTTTAACGTGCGCTATCAGGCCGATGTGTGTGGATGTTCTCCTGGACATGTGTTTCTGTTGCACTATGTGGACACATGGTACTTCACATGGATGGACTTTGTGGGTTTGGCATTGTTTTATTTGGCCCACCTACCTGAATCTTCGGATGTCTGCACTCCTTTCTCCATCCCTCCGACTCCCTCTATGCTCTCCATTCCGATGGTGGAGGCACAGATTTCTTCCCAGGGGGTCAACTTGATGGGTGATTCAGGACCTCCCCCGGTGGCTGTGGCAATGTTGCGGTTGGCAGAGAGTATGCTGCGGACGCGTATCCGCAGGTCGTCCCATCGCTTTCGGCATTGCTGTGGGTTGCGGGGTGCGGTCCCCACCGCACTTACCCGCTGTGCCACCAGAGCCCATATGGCCTTCTTGTTTGCAAGTGCCGTCCTGGTCATTTGCGTGGAGAAGACGACGGCAGCATTCTCCTGGAGGGTCTCTGTTAGCACGGTGAGTTCCTCACGGGAGAAGTGGACCTGCCGCTTGCGGTCGCACGCTTTCTTCGCTACTTTTCCCATTTTTCTTGGTTTCGCTAGGGTGGATGTCGGGTTGGGGTGTGTCTCAGGGTAGTGTTTTTAGTGGTTGTGTGGTTTTAGTGGTTTTATAGGTGTACGGCGGGATGTTTCCCGTTCCGGCCCCATGTTTTAACTTCCGTTTCCGTATATTTCCGGTCACCGTACTTTCCGGTAGGCGCACACTGCGGTGTCCGCTGTGATGGGTGGCGGTATTGCACCTAGGGCACCGTACGGCGGCGGTGTGGGCCGTTTTGGGGTCATTTCCACCATCGCGGACTTTGCACTTCCGCCATGCCGTGGTGCTCGTGCCCGATGGGTCGGAATTGGCCGCACTTTGCTCCTTCGTGCAATGGCGGAAACGCTATTTACGCTGTGGCGGTCCGGTCAGTCACTTTCCGCCAGGGTCGTAATGAGGGCCTTTGTGTTTGATTTACAATATGTATAAAATGTTCATTTGTTTTTCTTTTTACATCTGTAATGAATATGATATATTTTTCTTAATGGAATTCAATCAGCCCTGATTTGAAAAAGACGCAGACGTCGAAACACGTGTAATCTTAAAGGACAACTTTTCGAATCAATGCACAACTAAAATCTCAAAGCTGACAACCTGGAGAATAAACAAGGCAGTGGTTGTCTTTCTTTTTCTCCTACATGATAAGGGTGCATGATATTAGCTAACAGTAACATAGTTTTTTGCATCTTGATTTCGAACGGAGTAAGGGAGCCAGCAATCTCTGTTGTTACTCAGTCATGCGACCGTGACTTTTAAGTCAACAATCATTAAGGAGGGCGCTGAGGTCCACTGGGGTAGTGACGCAACAAGACAGGCTCCTTAATTACAAGAAAATATCATTTGAATACTTGTCACTGTAAAACACTATCAGGCCGATTCATGGAAGAATTAGCGCGGCGCAAGTGGGCAAAAACGTGCGAATCGCAGTGGAATAGCGAAAATCGCAGTGCAATTGCGAAAATCGCACGAAAAGCAGCGCACGTCGATTCATGGAAGGCCGTGCGCGAGAAAACCAGAGGATGTGCGATAAAAAAGTGCGTGGCGCACGTTGGTGCACAGGCCATCTAACAGCGTGCGCCAGGTCAAAGCGAAAATCGCACAGGCCACAGCGAAATTCGCACATAGCGCGGCGCACGCAACAAAAGTAGGCGGAACACGGGCGTAACACTCGGAATGGGGAACAACTTGCCAAAACGTGGGCGTCACGGGGGAAGTACAGGGCACAAGTGCGCGGAACGCCCACACGCTCGCCTACAACACGTATTCATGGAATAGAATAGGGGAAAAAAGCGCACGCTCAAACCAGCGCACAGGCACAAACACGACCGCCACAAGAAAGCAGGCGGTAGCGTCTCTGCGGCTGTAAGAAATGTGCGCCAAAAGGTGCGCCAACAAATAGCACCTATATACTGCCATGATGAATGTCCCATACTGTGGCCCTCCAGGAAAAATGACGTGCAAAGGGGTACCCACAAACACGGACACCCGCTGACAAAAAATACGTGTGCGTGTATACCGGGGTGCGCGGGAAGTCTAACACGCGATTTCAGCAGGGTACGTGCATCACAGGGGTTCGCGTGAAGTTATTCACGTGATCGGGCCTGGGGGAGCGGGCTACGTGTATTTCAGGGGTTCGCGTGAAGTTTCACACGCGATCGGGTCTGGTGGAGCGGGCTACGTGTATTACAGGGGTTCGCGTGAAGTTCCTCACGCGATCGGGCCTGGGGGAGCGTGCTACGTGTATATCAGGGGTTCGCGTGAAGTTTCACACGCGATCGGGCCTGGGGGAGCGGGCTACGTGTATTACAGGGGTTCGCGTGAAGTTCCTCACGCGATCGGCCCTGGGGTAGCGGGCTACGTGTATATCAGGGGTTCGCGTGAAGTTCCTCACGCGATCGGGCCTGGGGGAGCGTGCTACGTGTATATCAGGGGTTTGCGTGAAGTTTCACACGCGATCGGGCCTGGGGGAGCGGGCTACGTGTATTACAGGGGTTAGCGTGAAGTTCCTCACGCGATCGGGCCTGGGGGAGCGGGCTACGTGTATATCAGGGGTTCGCGTGAAGTTTCACACGCGATCGGGCCTGGGGGAGCGGGCTACGTGTATTACAGGGGTTCGCGTGAAGTTCCTCACGCGATCGGGCCTGGGGTAGCGGGCTACGTGTATTACAGGGGTTCTCGTGAAGTTCCTCACGCGATCGGGCCTGGAGGAGCGGGCTACGTGTATTCCAGGGGTGCGCGGGAAGTTCCACACGCGAATAGCCTGGGGGCCTGTGTATTCCAGGGGTGCGCGGGAAGTTCCACACGCGAATAGCCTGGGCGCGTTTATTTCAGCGGTGCGCGGGAAGTTCCACACGCGAATAGGCTGGGCGCGTGTATTTCAGGGGTGTGCGGGAAGTTCCACACGCGAATAGCCTGGGTGCGCGTGTATTCCAGGGGTGCGCGGGAAGTTCCACACGCGAATAGCCTGGGCGCGTGTATTTCAGGGGGGCGCGGGAAGTTCCACACGCGAATAGCCTGGGCGCGTGTATTTCAGGGGTGCGCGGGAAGTTCCACACGCGAATAGCCTGGGCGCGTGTATTTCAGGGGTGCGCGGGAAGTTCCACACGCGAATAGGCTGGGCGCGTGTATTTCAGGGGAGCGCGGGAAGTTCCACACGCGAATAGCCTGGGGGCGCGTGTATTCCAGGGGTGCGCGGGAAGTTCCACACGCGAATAGCCTGGGCGCGTGTATTTCAGGGGTGCGCGGGAAGTTCCACACGCGAATAGCCTGGGTGCGTGTATTTCAGGGGTGCGCGGGAAGTTCCACACGCGAATAGCCTGGGCGCGTGTATTTCAGGGGTGCGCGGGAAGTTCCACACACGAATAGCCTGGGCGCGTGTATTTCAGGGGTGCGCGGGAAGTTCCACACGCGAATAGGCTGGGCGCGTGTATTTCAGGGGTGCGCGGGAAGTTCCACACGCGAATAGCCTGGGGGCGCGTGTATTCCAGGGGTGCGCGGGAAGTTCCACATGCGAATAGCCTGGGCGCGTGTATTTCAGGGGTGCGCGGGAAGTTCCACACGCGAATAGCCTGGGCGCGTGTATTTCAGGGGTGCGCGGGATGTTCCACACGCGAATAGCCTTGGGGCGCGTGTATTTCAGGGGTGCGCGGGAAGTTCCACACGCGAATAGCCTGGGCGCTTGTATTTCAGGGGTGCGCGGGAAGTTCCACACGCGAATAGCCTGGGGGCGCGTGTATTTCAGGGGTGCGCGGGAAGATCCACACGCGAATAGCCTGGGCGCGTGTATATCAGGGGTGCGCGGGAAGTTCCACATGTGATTTGACAGTGTGGGTCCTCCCAGGTGTACCCTGTACACCCTCCACGGCCCCTGCAGGCAGCCCACACCACAGGGTACTACCCTGCATCCCTGGTCATGTCCCGCAGGCAGCCCACCCACCATGGGCATGCCCCCCAGCAAAGGCACATGTCTCCTTGAACTAATGACCACCAACTCATGTCCCCTTGCACCCCCACCCCCCAGCACTGTGGGGCACCTGCCAGCAGGCCCCCACCCATGTCCAACTCATGTCCCCCGCCACCCCCACCCCCCAGCACTGTGGGGCACCTGCCAGCAGGCCCCCACCCATGTCCAACTCATGTCTCCCACCACCCCCACCCCCCAGCCACCAGGGTCACCCTCCACCAGGCCCCCACTCATGTCTCCCACCACCCCCACCCCCCAGCCACCAGGGGCACCCTCCACCAGGCCCCCACTCATGTCTCCCATCACCCCCACATCCCAGCAGTGCAGTGGCACCCTCCACCAGGCCCCCACTCATGTCTCCCACCACCCCCACCCCCCAGCCACCAGGGGCACCCTCCACCAGGCCCCCACTCATGTCTCCCATCACCCCCACACCCCAGCAGTGCAGGGTCACCCTCCACCAGGCCCCCACTCATGTCTCCCACCACCCCCACCCCCCAGCCACCAGGGTCACCCTCCACCAGGCCCCCACTCATGTCTCCCACCACCCCCACCCCCCAGCCACCAGGGGCACCCTCCACCAGGCCCCCACTCATGTCACCCACCACCCCCACCCCCCAGCCACCAGGGGCACCCTCCACCAGGCCCCCACTCATGTCTCCCACCACCCCCACCCCCCAGCCACCAGGGGCACCCTCCACCAGGCCCCCACTCATGTCACACACCACCCCCACACCCCAGCAGTGCAGGGGCACCCTCCACCAGGCCCCCACTCATGTCACCCACCACCCCCACACCCCAGCAGTGCAGGGGCACCCTCCACCAGGCCCCCACTCATGTCTCCCATCACCCCCACACCCCAGCAGTGCAGGGTCACCCTCCACCAGGCCCCCACTCATGTCTCCCACCACCCCCACCCCCCAGCCACCAGGGGCACCCTCCACCAGGCCCCCACTCATGTCACCCACCACCCCCACACCCCAGCAGTGCAGGGGCACCCTCCACCAGGCCCCGACTCATGTCTCCCACCACCCCCACACCCCAGCAGTGCAGGGTCACCCTCCACCAGGCCCCCACTCATGTCTCCCACCACCCCCACACCCCAGCAGTGCAGGGTCACCCTCCACCAGGCCCCCACTCATGTCTCCCACCACCCCCACACCCCAGCAGTGCAGGGGCAGCCTCCACCAGGCCCCCACTCATGTCTCCCATCACCCCCACACCCCAGCCACCAGGGTCACCCTCCACCAGGCCCCCACTCATGTCACCCACCACCCCCACACCCCAGCAGTGCAGGGTCACCCTCCACCAGGCCCCCACTCATGTCTCCCACCACCCCCACACCCCAGCAGTGCAGGGTCACCCTCCACCAGGCCCCCACTCATGTCTTCCACCACCTCCACACCCCAGCAGTGCAGGGTCACCCTCCACCAGGCCCCCACTCATGTCACCCACCACCCCCACACCCCAGCAGTGCAGGGGCACCCTCCACCAGGCCCCCACTCATGTCTCCCACCACCCCCACACCCCAGCAGTGCAGGGTCACCCTCCACCAGGCCCCCACTCATGTCACCCACCACCCCCACCCCCCAGCCACCAGGGGCACCCTCCACCAGGCCCCCACTCATGTCTCCCACCACCCCCACACCCCAGCAGTGCAGGGTCACCCTCCACCAGGCCCCCACTCATGTCTCCCACCACCCCCACCCCCCCCAGCACTGTGGGGCACCTGCCAGCAGGCCCCCACCCATGTCCAATCCATGCCCCCCTGCACCTGGGTCCCAACATTCCCCAATCATGTCCGTAATGCCCATCCTCCCCTGCCAAAAGGCCCAACCAACTATCACACCCACCCACATATCAAAGGCAATTACATGTTACAACCCCAATTTAAATAATGCAATTGAACACATGTCTGTCACACACAATGGCTGCAAGTGAATGACAAAACACCCAACATGACATGCCTGAAAGCAATGAGATGATACGACACATTGAAGATTAAAAAAATAATATGTATTGAACAGCAAGTAGAATGGAAATGAAATAAGAAAAAACACAAAGCAAATCAAACAAAACAAGATGAATGTCCAAGAAAATAATCTGAAAAATTAAAATAAGCCAATGAAGAACCATGAAGAAGATCATCCTGGGTCCATGAGCCCAACCAAATTAAACCTAACTATGACTACTAACTAAAAACTGAACTATATACAAAAAAGTGGTGCATTGTCCAATCGCAACCAAAAGAAAAATCAAAAAAACAAAGGAAACCTAACCCTAACTATACAACTATATACAAAGGCAGCGGGCTATTCGGACGGCTCACTGGTTGTTGTCATGGGCCAGGGCATCATCGAACTCCTGGTCAATGGCTTGGAGGCGGGCATGTTCCCTGGCCCCGAGGTCCCGCAGGGATAACGCAGTGTCAAGCTCAAACTCCCTGCGAAGACCCTCGAGGCACTCAGCCCGCCTCAGCGCCCTCCGCATGGAGTCCTCCGCCCTGACCATCGTGAGCCGTTCCTCCTCTGCCCGCTGCCGCTCCGCACCTATCCGCTGGCACAACCGCTCCCACACGGAAGCCACTCCCATTCCAGGGTTCTCCTGCCCTCCGGCCGATGCCTGCACCCCTGATGTTGATGGCCCCGAGCCATGATGCCTCCCACGTTGAGCCTGCTGCTGCCTCCGACGCAACTGCCTGTGCCAGCACAACGGCATCCAGGCTGATGGAAACCACCGACGCCGTCGTGCACGTACCCTGCCCGATGATGCCGTCACATCCTCCATCTGCTGGGGTCCAGTTGCTCTGGTGTCCACCCCTGCTGGATCTCTGACTCCCGACTGTGGCAGGGATGGGATCCCCACCGAGCTGGCTGCATTGGTCGGGGCAGGTCCACAGGGGGCCCTGGTGGCATCTGGGCTGGAAGACGGCAAGGAGAACGACTGGTGGATAGCCTGCACAGAGGAGGAGAGGGCCGCCAAATTGGCCAACACATGCAGGAAACCCCCGAACATGGCCGATCCCAATTGGGCCACGTCGGCACGGTGCACTTCGTGATGACGTGCGTGCTCCTCCCGGGAAGCACGCACGGCATCACGAATCACAGCCGTGCGCATCGCGACCCCAATCAGGACCTTCTCCGCACGGCCAGGGGTTCCCACGTCCGCAGGTGGAGGGGAGTCAGGTGACATGGACATCCCCTCTACCGGCGGACAGGCCTGGGACGGGGCATCCCTGCTGGTGCATGGTGGTGCACTCACAGGGTCAGGGACAGCGACATGCACAGGCCCCTCCACGGTGACCTGTGCTGCCTCCTGCCCCTGGCCCTGGACTGCACCACTTGCACCAGCAGGGATGCCCCCACCAGGCCCCATGTGTGCCCCAGTGGCGGCCTCCTCCTCCTCTGTGCAAACCACCAACCTGGATGGCTCCTCACCGTCTCCCACCATAGCAGGCCCCTGTGGGGGCTCACCCACCCCTTCCGCTGCAGCCGTGGGGGCATCCCCGCCGCCTTGCTCCACAGCGCCGTCTCCGCCCACTTCTTCACTAGCCGCTGCGTAGAGGGAGACAAAGAACACAAGCATCAGGGCACTGTACAATGGTCCCCTAGACAGGAAGCAATAGCAGATGAGCACCACTGTCAAAGTACACTTCCATCATGTCCCTCCACAACACATGGGTCAGTCCAGGCAAAACACACACAGTAACAGGCATGGTGCATGCCATGGACATTTCCATTCATGTCCAATGGACTCTTGAAACATTCAATGATATGTAACTCACATGCATCATGGCTCATGCCCATCACATGCACACACTTCACCTGAGTCACATCCATCTGGCCCCAAACACACCAAACACAGCGGATACAAGGGTAATTTGGCTGCTTTACTGAATCTGTGCATTGTCACACACATGTGTCATGCATCCATGGCATGCACAAGTCACAGACACGCAGGTCAGGCACACAGACATGGCTACCATATATGTACCTGGCATCAGCACCCATCCCTCACCCCCACCCATGTCCAGGTACAGAGACTGGCATGCTCTCATGTTCAAAATCTGCATAGGGCTCCCCATGCGGCATTTCAACACATGCAACAACCATGTGCATCACACATCACTGGTCGCACATGCATTACCATGATGTCCCTGCACACATACATGCATACATGGCCTATGGCACACATACAGGCAAGTATCATAGAACCAGCACACCGCAACATGCCCTGTCTCACACAGTAATGCATGGACACTTACCGCTCAACTCCAGACGGGCCTCCCTCTCAAGGACGTGGAGCGCTGGGCGTACGCGTTCCAGGACCCTCATCTGGATGGAACTCATGCGGCCCCGGCCCCCCTCCACGAGGCGCCGGGCCTTCACAAGGGTCCTGGACCTCAAGTCCTCCCAGCGCTTCTTGATCTTCAGGACGTCGCGGGTTGCCACCCCCTCCGCGTTGATGGCAACCACACAGTCGGCCCAGATCCTCTGCCGTCCTTCCTTGCTGGCGCGGGACGATCCAAAGAGGGCATCATACTGCCCCAGGACATGCTCCACCAGGACACCAACTTCGGTGACAGTGAAGCTGGTGCCCCTCTGCCCCTCTGGCCTGGGGTTGCCACTGGTGCCAGATGTGGAAGTGCCCGACATGGCAACCCCAGAGGCAGGTGTGGGTGGGCAACTGGGTCCTGGGGCTGGGCTGTGGAGCGATGTAATCCCAGTCGGGAGTCTTCAGTTCCAGCAGGGATGGACACAGCAACTGGACCCCTGCAGATGGCTGATGTGCAGGCACCAAATGGCAGGGCACGGTGGCAGCAGGCAGGCAGGCAGGCAGGCAGCAGCAGATGGCACGTGGGAGGCTGCTCGGGGCACTGGGGGGCAGTAACTCGGCCTTCTGGGCAGGAGCGTGGGCTTCCGTGTGTTTTCGCGTGGCCAGCTTGATACGGAGTGATTTGGCACGTGAAAATCCTGCACGTCAGCGTGAAATCCGAGGAAAGGCCCTTAGCGCGTAAGCGCGTCAGCACGCATATGCGATTCTATTGGACCAGAGTCCCTCAGCGCGTAAGCGCATCTGTGACGTGACCCGCACGGGTGTTCCCCACTCAGCACGTGATGACGGGGCACACGTGGAGATACTGCACGTCAGAGTGTCATCGCGTGTAATTGGACAAAAGTGCGCGTACACGCGATTGGCCTATGTACGTGTATTTAATGGGTGCGCGGGCACTTACACACGCAAGTACGTCAGCGAACCTGTATCCCGTGGTGCGTGTGAATTTCCACACGCTATTGGACTGGGAACTGGATTCCAGGGGTGCGTGGGTCACACGCTGTATCCCGTGGTGCGTGTGAATTTCCACACGCTATTGGACTGGGAACTGGATTCCAGGGGTCACACGCTAGCCTAGAACACGCGCAAAGCATAAATTTGCGGACTTTAACAATAACAAGCTCAGACGGCAGGATGAACATACCGTTCCTAGCAGCAGTGGCAGTGGGCTACCAAAGGAGGAGGAGGATAGTCAGGGCCAGAATATTCACACCCAGAACCAGCCTTTTCGGGATGCCTGATGACCAGGTGTATGGGAGGTACAGGTTTCCACCACACATCATACTGGACCTGGTGAGTGAGTGGGAGGATGACCTCACATCACCCACCCTGTGCTCCCAAGCACTCAGCCCCCTGGAGAAGGTCCTCAATGTACTGCACTTCTTAGCCACTGGATCATTTCAGCGGACAAGTGCCATAGTGGGTGGGGTGTCACAGGCCACCCAGTCACGCTGCCTACACCAGGTCTTGAACATCATCACTGCACGCCCATCAGTCCGCAGGCACATATACCTGCCCAGAACACCTGCAGAAAGGCATGCTGCCGCCCTGGATTTTTACGCTGTGGCATGATTCCCCAAAGTGCTAGGTGCCATCGACTGCACCCATGTGGCTCTACGTCCCCCCAGGGCATCTGAGCACATCTATAGGAACCGCAAGCACTGGCATTCCATCAACGTGCAGGTAGCATGTAATGCCAAGGGAATCATCACCTCAGTATATGCCAACTATCCCGGCTCCACCCACGACAGCTTCATTTACCGAATGTCCACCCTAAGCCGGGACCTAGAAGCTGGACGGCATGGCGATACATGGCTGCTTGGTGAGTATGTATGCCACTGCACATGAATGCATGTTGGATACTGAGCAAGGTCACAACCCCACCAATGATACCAATCACCACCTCCACAGGGGACAGTGCCTACCCTCTCAGCCCCCACATGATGACGCCAATTCGGAACCCCACCACGCCACCCCAGGTAAGATATAACACAGCCCACATTACAACCAGGGGCATAGTGGAGCGCACATTCAGAGTGCTAAAGTCACGCTTTCGCTCCCTTGACCGTTCTGGCGGGCAGCTGTTATACGCTCCCCCAGTAGTGTGCAGGATCATAGTGGCAGCATGTGTCCTGCACAACGTTGCAACACGCCGGGGCCTGGCCGTGGACATGGTGGTGGCCCCACATCCCCAACCACATGCACAGCCGCTGCGCATGGGAGGGGAAAGGGCACGGGGGGAGGCAGCCCGTACACAGCTAGTGGCTAATTACTTCACATAGAAATCACACCCCTGTGGAGTGCACACTGCCCTGGCACATTCCATCTGACAATCAATGATGACTCAACCTGACACTGATCCTGAATGTCTGTAGAATGAACCGGGAATACCATGTCAGCCTGAGATTGTTCACCTGGAAGTGTCACAATGTGTGCATCCCTACCCACACAGACACCACCAATGCAGTTTTGTGAAGTTACACATTGAAGCAGCTAAAATGAATACCCACTTGCAAAATGCAACAAGAGGACAGTGCCATGTCAGCCAACCCAACCCCAGCACCGCCACACGACACACCGTGCCATGTCATGCTAATTGCAGGTAAACAAAGTAATCCCCACAACATGACATCAGTCTCACTATGTACAGTGGCACTATTAGAAACCTGCAACACCTGAAATGCTCACAGCAATGCCGGACCAACAACATACTTGAGCACGTAGTACCATTAACATGACATCACAAATGTTACATATTAGTAGTCTCACCACCTGGAAATGCCTGCACTCCCACCACTACCAACTGTGCAGTGTTGTCGCCATGTAGAGTTGTAGGTGCACTGCTGCCAACATGGTCCCCATCTCCAGACTAGAGGTCCTTGTGTGGACATGAGGAAGGGACCTGCAAATTGGGAGGTAGACACAGAAGAAGAGTTACACATCAATGCAACATGCAGTGTACAACACAACAGCAATATGCACTATGAATGTATACACAGTATTGACTACAGACTGGCCACACAGCTCATGGGAGTCCAACGTCACTGTGTAATTCACTGTCACTTGGGCACACCCTTTGCAAGCCCATGGAAACGGGAAGCAGGAGGGGTGTGTGTGACTCAAACCCAAGCATCTGAACCAAATACATTACAAGCCTGCATGTGCCCAGCCACAATGCAGCGTATGCCCACAGGAACCACGGAAGCCAACAGATCGTCCCAATAAAATTGGGAATAAAAGAAATCAAAATAAAAATAAAAATAAGAAACAATCAAAAATGGCCAATGATGGGCCCGGGGGGGTTGGGGAGGCCACCCAGGAGGTCCGAGGACAGGATGCACACCAGAACCCACCTGCGTGGATCCTGGGAAGATAAAACACCTCCATGGGCTCATGGCCCACACGGCTACCCTATTGTGGGAGTATCACTGCTGTCGCTATTATCACCCTGTGCAGCTGCATCCGGAGGTGGTTGCACTATGGGAGGCAGCCCACGCAAGGCCCTAGTCTGCTCCTCCATGGCTGCAAGCATGCGGGTGTGGTAGGTCTGGTTCTGGAGGATGAGTGTGCGGAGGTCCCCATGCAACAACTCACGGGATGCCCGGACCTCCGCCCTTGTTGCCTGCATCTCAGCTGAGAGCGTACGGGTGAGACGCTCCAGCTGCTGTTCTGTCCTTTGGTGTGTTGAAGCCTCAAGCTCAACAAGAGTCGTCCTGAGGTGAAGGAGCTCCTGCCTCAGGGCTTCCCTGTGGCCCTGGGACTCAATGGAGATGGCCTCCTGCAGAGTCGCCAGTGCCGCCCGCCTGTCCCTGTTGGACCCCAACATGTCCTCCCTGTGTGACTGGCAGATGGAGTCGGTTGCCTGCTCTAGTCGCTCCATCAGCCTTGCTGGGGGGACAATGGAAGTGGCCACCGTATCCATGGCCTGAGCCATCATCTCGGATGATGCAGCCTGTTGGGTTGCCATACCGTAAATGGATTGCTCCCATGCGGTATTGCCGGGTGGCGTACGGCCACCACGTCGGCGGGCACCACACCTGTCTGGGGCAAGGCGAACTGCGCCTTGCTGTGCCGGCACTGCCTGAGGCTGCAGGACTGCATTCCCCCTCTGATCTGCTGGCCCAGGAACAGGATCAGATGTCGCGGAGTGTGACCCTGCATCCGTAACCACCGAAGGCGTAGCTGCCAACACTGACATCCCCATGGAGGGTCCTGACCCTGGTGCAGGTGGGTGAGACAGAACAGAATCCCTCCCTGGAACACTCACCTGCGACGGCACGTAGGTCTCATCCGAATCAACACCTGAGTACAGCTCGGGGGAGGTGCAGCCAGAGACACCCCTTGAGAGCACGACCTGCAGCACTTGTGGGTTCTCCCCCACCACCACACCACGTCCCTCACTGGTGGTTGGTCGGCCCTCGGACCCCTCCTGGGTCTGCACCATCTCCACAACCCCAGCAGTATCAGGTGCGTCTTCCCCTGCAAAGACATGAAAACAAAGAAATGGAAACAGGCATTAGCACCATGGCACACAATGAGGGCTGAGAAGCAAGAGAACCAGTACTTGATTGACACATGTCCCACATGACTAAAACCCTCCCATGCATGCACCCTCACTGCGTATGAAGTGCAGGCAAAAGGCACACACTGATGACACCAAGATGGAAGATGAACACATTTTCTGCATGCTGCCTGGCAGTGGCATCACACATTGGCCTGTGATTGCCAGGTGAAACACACATGCCATCACACAGATGGCATGTACCATTGCAATTGAGTGAAGATGGAGAGGAGGGCAGCAACTATTCATTCAGTCCAGTTCCCGCATGTAATTGCTTTTCTAATTCTAACAGGTCAGATTTTTCACCTGGAGCTGCCAGTCTGAAATGGTCCAATTGCACAAGGACATGTGTGTACAAATGATATCCAGGTAACAAAGTCACTCCACTTTACCATACCCATGTCAGACATGTGACTAGTGGACAGCGACATGCCTAGTGAAAGTGGTGGAATGCAAACAAACTGACTGAATGAACAGTGAAAAATAAGCAAATATGTTGTGGCAAGGTGACACTTCAAGGGCAACTGGCGTGCAGTTGGGCTAGATGTCTACTGTTGGCAGAAGGGATACTGCTATGGCCAAATGCAGCTGCGCAGGAAGGATTGCATGAAGCACATGGCTGACCCATACGACTCAGGCGCACACACTCTCACCTGGCACACAAACAGAAGCCCTCACACACACACCATGCACATGGATGACACACACATGCATGTGCACTCACCGGACAATGCCTCGTAATCAGCCAGATCTCCCACGCCTTGGATCTGTTCCTCCGTGACGTAGGTCCCAGCGACTGACTCATGTGGAGTGAGTTCCATGTCTACTACTGGAGACCCACCTCCAGTCACTAGAATTGCGGCATGACTTGAGGCCAGCTTACTCTTTGCCCTGCGCTTTAGGTCATTCCAGCGCTTATAGCAATCATTGGCTGTGCGCCTCACAATTCCAAGGGCACTTACTATGTCCGCAACGGTCTGCCAGTGTGCCTGGCGTTGTGCAGGTGTGGTCTTGGATCCTGCAACAATGACCATCTCGTTGTCATGTCCGGACACATACTCGACAAGTGCATTCAGTTCGTCATCCGTGAAGCTGGGCTTCCTGGATGAACCGGACTGTGTAGCCGTGTCTGGGGCATCAGCCTGTGCCGGACGAGCACTCTTCCTCTTCCGCTTGGAAGGTGGTGGTGATCCTGAGTGTCCTGCGCCGCTCTGGACACTAGGGGCAGGAGCCCTGGTGGACTCTGTATCAGGAGTGTGGGATTGCACACTCAGCATGGGAGTTGGTGCAGGCATTGGCTCTAGTGTGATGGTGTCAGGGGGAATGTCAGCAGCATGGACTAGGACCGACACTGTCCTGGCTGGGTGTGTGAGGGCTGGGGTGGATGGAGCCGCAGCTGCCCCTGCAGCCTCTCCGCCCTGCCTCCTTGGTGCAGCAGATGACCTTGCTGCCCCAGATCCACGTGGCATGATGGCATCAACGTGCACCAGCGCACGTGTCGTAGCCCTGCTGACCTGGAAGTCAGCCATGGAGTCAGCCAGGTCTGGTGCCACAATGGGCTGGTCCAACAAGGGCTGAGCATGGATGGTGTCAGCCACATCAGCCTCAATGGGAGGGGGGATAATGGGTGCCCTTGACTGGTCCTCCGCACATGGGGGGACAGGCTCACCCTGCAAGTTACGACCACGTCCCCTACCGGATCCACCACGGCCACCACTTGTGGCTCTTCCACCTTTGCCACCCTTACGGAATCCTCGCCTCCCAGCCATGGCACTGATATTAATGTGCGTATGGGAGTGGCTGTAGACTATAGTCCTGGGCAATTGGGGGTCAAAGGGGTTGGCTACCAGATGGTAATTGTACCCTAGTGCTCTAGCAAGGCTGATTGTAACCCCTGGGGAAAGATGACGGGTCACGCAACGCACAGGAGGCCCAAAAAAGGGAGATGACGTGCACGCAACCCCTCCTAGACCACGTGTGCAGAAAGAAAAACCTGCACTACGCTGTGGCACCCAGTAACACAAGAATGAACGTATGCGTGTCACACGCAGCCTAGAATGACCTCTGAAGGGGTAGGCTACACACGGGGCAAGCACAGAAGTTAGATACGTGCGTGACTCACCGTCTGCCAGGTAAAAGAGCGTGAAAAATGAGCGCGTTTGGTTGGCAACACCCCCGCCAAAAGAAGATATGTACACTGTCTGAGTAGACAGGACAACAGTAGAAGGGGACACTGTTTGAGGGAACAGGCCCAGGTAAACCAGTACGAGAGAAAAAAGAGAAAAAGCTGTCAGAGGTAACAGGGAGTACGAACTGGAAACGCCGTGAAGTAAATCGCGTGTGAAACGACAAGAAGTACAGAATTCACCCACTCGCTCTCCACGAAAAGCACGTACAAGGAAATGGTGTTCTACACGTACCTTATATACAGGCCCACACGTACAGCGTCACTTACGCGGCGTGTACGTGCTAGGCCCATTTTCACCAATCACACGCTTTGTCACTTCTGCATGTAGATCCATTTTCACCAATCACACGCTTTGTCACTTCTGCGTGTAGAACCATATTCACCAATCACACGCTTTGTCACTACTGCGTGTAGGTCCATTTTAACCATTTACACGCTTTGTGATTTCTGCGTGTAGGTCTATTTTCTCCAATCACAGGCTTTGACACTCGGACGTGTCACGCAACATTTTCCTGCACGTGCACGTGACTTCATGGACGCGCATATGCTGTTGATGGGTTTACGCGCTAAGGGCCTTTCTTCGATTCACATGCAGACGTGTGGGATTTTCACGTGCAAAATCACTCCCTATCAGGCTGTCCACGCGTAAGCACACGGAAGACCACGCTCCTGCCCAGGAGGCCAAATTACTGCCCCCCAGAGCCCTGAGCACGCTCCCACCTGCCATCTGCTGCTGCCTGACTGCCTGCTGGCCACGTGCCCTGCCATTTGCTGCCTGCACATCAGCCAGGGGTGCTGTTGCTGTGACCACCCCTGCTGGAACCAAAGGCTCCCGACTGTCACCCCACAGCCCAGCACCAGGACCCAGTTGCCCACCCACTCCTGCCTCTGGGGTTGCCATGTCGGGCACTACGACATCTGGCACCAGTGGCAACCCCCGGCCAAGGAGGCAGAGGGGCACCAGCTTCAGTGCCAGGGAAGTTGTTGTCCTGGTGGAGCATGTCGTGGGGCAGTATGATGCCCTCTTCGGAAGGTTGCGCACCGATGGACGTCGTGACTGCCATCAACGCGGAGGAGGTGGCAGTCCGCGACTACTAATGTGTCAGGAAGCGCTGGGAGGACTTCAGGTCCAGCACCCTCAACAAGGCCCGGCGCCTCATGATGGCAGCAGATGCTAAGGGGTGGGCGGGGCCACTTGTCGGAAGATCAGATGAGGGTCCTGGAACGCATATCCCCTGCGCTCCACATCCATGTCCTTGAGAAGCAGACCCGTCTGGAGTCGAGCGGTAAGTGTACATGCATACTGATAGTAAGTTGTGCGTGTGGTGGTGTGCCAGGAGTGTGCAGGTTGAACATGTATTTTTATGTGGCCAAGTAGGGGGGGTGTACAGGGCTGTGAGGGTGACACATGCGAGGGGTCTCATGTGTGACACATGGATGGTGCTTGTGTGTGTGGGCTTGCATGGCACAGGATGTGGAGGAATGATTGTCAGGTGTGACATGGATGTCGATGGAGACACTGCGACAGTTGGCAGAGGTGTACACATGCATGCAGGTTTGGTGTTGTGTGTGCATGTGTAGTGTACTCCCTATGTTGCATGTGATGTGTGGATGACCTTTGGCTGCACATGCTGTTGTATGTGAATGGATGGTGCTGGCTGTTGCATCATGGCTGTGGTATGGCTCATGTGTGCAAGTTGAAATGACATGTGTGTTGGGGATTGTGATGCCATGTCTGAGGTTTACCTATGCCACTCATGTATAACTGTCATGTGTGTATGAGTCCATTTTACAGTGCCCTGATGCCTGTGTTTTCTTTCTCCCTGTCTGCACCGTCAACTGATGAAGAGGACGGAGCAGGTGCTGTGGAGCACAGCGGCAGGGCTCGCACCACCAGCCGGAGACGCAAGGGCCAGATCCCCTCCCAAGTTGTGATCTCGCCGGGGAGTGAGGAGTCTGGTGCCGCGTCCCAGGCCGCAGCTGGCAAGGGGAGGTCCAAGAGGCGGAGGTCGGAGTTGGACTCCTCAGCAGCAGAAGAGGCAGCTGGGACCCCACAGGGCCCAACGAGGGAAGATGGCACGGAGTCATCCAGGTTGGTGGGGTGTATGGTGGTGGGTGCCCCTGCACTGCTGGGGGGTGGGGTGGTGGGAGACATGGGTGCGGGACTGGTGGTGGGTGCCCCTGGTGGCTGGGGGGTGGGGGTGGTGGGAGACATGAGTGGGGGCCTGGTGGAGGCTGCCCCTGCACTGCTGGGGGGTGGGGTGGTGGGAGACATGGGTGGGGGCCTGGTGGAGGCTGCCCCTGCACTGCTGGGGGTGGGGGTGGTGGGAGACATGGGTGGGGGCCTGGTGGTGGGTGCCCCTGCACTGCTGGGGGGTGGGGTGGTGGGAGACATGGGTGCGGGCCTGGTGGAGGCTGCCCCTGCACTGCTGGGGGGTGGGGTGGTGGGAGACATGGGTGGGGGCCTGGTGGAGGCTGCCCCTGCACTGCTGGGGGGTGGGGTGGTGGGAGACATGGGTGCGGGCCTGGTGGTGGGTGCCCCTGGTGGCTGGGGGGTGGGGGTGGTGGGAGACATGAGTGGGGGCCTGGTGGTGGGTGCCCCTGCACTGCTGGGGGGTGGGGGTGGTGGGAGACATGGGTGGAGGCTGCCCCTGCACTGCTGGGGGGTGGGGGTGGTGGGAGACATGGGTGGGGGCCTGGTGGAGGCTGCCCCTGCACTGCTGGGGGGTGCGGTGGTGGGAGACATGGGTGCGGGCCTGGTGGAGGCTGCCCCTGCACTGCTGGGGGGTGGGGGTGGTGGGAGACATGGGTGGGGGCCTGGTGGAGGCTGCCCCTGCACTGCTGGGGGGTGGGGTGGTGGGAGACATGGGTGCGGGCCTGGTGGAGGCTGCCCCTGCACTGCTGGGGGGTGGGGTGGTGGGAGACATGGGTGGGGGCCTGGTGGAGGCTGCCCCTGCACTGCTGGGGGGTGGGGGTGCAGGGGGACATGAGCAGGTGTGCAGGGTAGTCCCCTGTGGTGTGGTTGGCCTTCAGGGGCCGTGGAGGGTGTACAGGGTACACCTGTGAGGACCCACCCAGCCTAATCGCGTGTTTAACTTCCCACGCACCCCTGTAATACACGTACCCAGCCAAATTGCGTGTGATAATTCCCGCGCACCCCTGTAATACACGTACCTGGCCAAATCGCGTGTGATTATTCCCGTGCACCCCTGTAAAACACGTACCCAGCCAAATCGCGTGTAAAACTTCCCGTATACCCCTGTAATACACGTGCCCAGCCAAATCGCGTGTGATAATTGCCGCGTACCCCTGTAATACACGTGCCCTGGCTAATCGCATGTAAAACTTCACGTGTACCCCTGTAATACACGTACCCTGGCCAATCGCGTGTTGAACTTCCAGCGTACCCCTGTAATACACGTACCCTGGCTAATCGCGTGTAAAACTTCCCGCGTACCCCTGATATGAACGTTACCCGCTTTGCGTTCCTTGTTTGGCAGCCCTTTAAACTGGTCCAAGGTTAGCGCAGCCCTTTGCGATGATTTTGCGATTTTGATGGGTTTTCCTTGCGCGAGGGCGTTCTTGGGGGCGTTACTGGCGCTGCTGCAGGGTCGCTGCGATACTCTGCGCCACGGCTGGTTTGGGAGCCTAGAATCCATGAATACGCTGTGCGCGGAAATCGGTTTTAGCGCACGTGCCTGGCGCAGACAATCGCACGCGGACACTCTGCGCCAGACGCTTGCGACACTTTTCTGCGAAATTCTATGAATTACCCTGCAAGTTGCAACCCTACAGCTCACATTGACCTACGTTGAGATAAACATGGCAGCTAAGTCACACTACCAACTTGTATAATACAGGCCTATACCAAAGGTTGGGTTACCTATTGCCAAGAGCACAAGGCTGGCGTAGTCTCCCACAGGGTTACTACATACAATCTTGCCTAGCAATGTGTGACGACCAGAGCTGAGAAGACTTGTTCAAGCAAAAATGCCAAAATCACAGAGAGGGTTAAAACATTGGCTTCACAATAAAAAGTGTTTGATCCTGGGAAAATCTTTATATCTCAGTACGACTAGTATACCTATATGAGGAAGCCATAAAAGTTAATCATTTATGCAGTGTACAGTATTGGAGAAAAAAGCTCATTCATGGATAAATAGACTGTAGCGTGGATCCATACATAATCACTGACCGTTTAGATATTGCACCGCAAAAAGTAGGGTCTCTTGGGTTACTCATGACAACATATTGTAATTTAATAAAACTTTCACTCCCTGGCTGGGGGACAACAGCCCACCAGCCCAAACTTGGCAGGCCTGAACACAGGCTACGGGTCGTTAAAGCCCATTTCCTCCCCCCAGCCGAGCCGTGAAAGCTATTTGCACCCTGGGATTTACCCGTGTATGGAGAGTTTTCTTTTTTTTTTTTTTTATTATCCAACGGGAGATCAGTACGAGCCCATCTCCAGTTGGGGAAAAAGAATGTATGCCACCATTGAAATGGAAAAGGAACTAGTTTCCTTTTCAGATGCCGGTGGCCATGGAAAACATGTTCCAAAATGGCTACCATCATCCGAAAAGGGACTTAGTCCCTTATCTATTTCAATGGTGGCGGCGAGGCGGGAGGAGACCGGGGCCCAGAGCGCAAGGTAAGCTGGGGTCAGCGGAAGGGGAATCATGTAATTTGGGGGGTGGGGAGGTAACAGGGATAGGGTCCTTGCTGCCTCCCTACGTTAGAAAAACAAATGAAAAGAAGCGCCACCTGGGGTAGGGCATTGCTCTGGTGGCTGGAACAGTGGGTGGGTATTCTGTATTCTCTCCTGCTGTTCCAGCCACGTGATTGGTTGACTCACCCTCCCCATTGTGTAGGTAAAAAAAAGGGCAGAACGTTCAAAAAACTGTTTTTGACACTTCAACAAGCATTGTATTATTCATATCAATATGGGACACAGCAAATGACTAACCAAATTAATGAGTTGATGCAGTCGGTGCTGAGTCTGTCAAAATGGGCACCATTCATCCTAACAGCAAGAGGTGATAGGCACAGGTGCCTTTGACCACACACTTTTGCTCATGGAGTTTTTAAATGTACAATTCACCAACAGCATTTGTAATTAACTTGGCAAGAGACAATGCCCTAGTCAGTGAACATTCACCTTGGATGACACTGAAAGTTAAAGCTGTGTTTTGTCCGCATACTGGTGTATGTAAATGCTGAAGTCTGAATCTAGATCCCCAGTTGCTTTAAGTACAGATTAAAAATCATGGATGTTGGGTGTGGGGCTTGCCAGGATCGGTGATGGCCCCAGGCTCCTTTCTTCTTCTGTTTCCTTATGCAGGAACAGACGTGCAGCAGTATCGTGGGTCATATTGCAGGTTAGAACAAGTAGAGTACCCTCACTTTACATTCTTTCTATACCTTCTGTCACTGTGCAGTGGTGGAGGTGGCCTGACTTCCCTGACAGTGACAGAGTTGTAACAAGAAAGACACACCATGTTCTGCTGCAGCTTCATATTCAAAAGTCACTGGAGCCTATATAACCTCTGGAGAGTGTAGATGAGGAGTTTCAGCACCTGAGTTTTGTGTATGCACGCATGTGAGTTATGAAGCACAAGCCTAGTGGAGAAGCACCTGAGTTTTAATTAGAGGGGACATGCCCAGGGGGTTACAGGTAAGAGTGCAGAGGTAGCAGAGGGGCTGGTCCGAATCGGAGGAGCATGGGATGGGAGAGTTAAAGAGGGGCAGAATTAGGGTTGAGAGGATCGGTCTGCTAATTCACTCGATCTGGATTTCCAATGTATCTGAATTTCAAGGTGAACTGGTGTTTCTGAGAAAATTATGCATTGGAGAAACAAGCTGTGGCACAGGGAAGCTTTGGGAGATACGAACTTTAGGCGTATTTGGGGGAGGCTAGTTAGTGGCTGTGCATGCCTTTGTCGTAGACAACTATAAGTTGAAACAAGTAAACACGAGAATGTTATAATACAATGTTTTATAAACTGAAGAGAAACGAAATGGCAATATTACTGTATTGTTACAAGAATAGGAGATACAATCACATACTGGCCTAGTTTAGATAGAGGAATCCATCTTGAATATACATGCTTGTTTATAAAATGACTTTACGTTCTGGCATGCAGAAACAAGATGGTTGCTTTTAGCCACCACATAAACATGTGTTTTTGTAACCCTGCTTATGCTGCTCAATTTGCAATCCGGCACAGGCTCCACTACAAAAGGATGCACACAGCTGCAATGATAACATCAGAAAGGGTTTTCGGGAGTATCTGGAGAAACTAGAATTATCGTTTGCCTATAGAGACACGTGTAAATAATTGCAAAACCAAATGTACCTCCTAAATGAAGCCATACAACGTGAAATGGTTTACTGATGTAATAAACTTTAATCTATAAGCAACCATATGAAAACGAAAAATATTGGACTTGTTTCGGGGTGGAGGGGGGGAGATTTATAAAGCAGTCGCTTGTACTACAAGCAACACAGAGAATTCACAGCTATGTCTATTAGACACAAAGGGGCACCATCCAAGAAAGTTGATAACATGACTAGGGCTTCCAATGTGCACATACTTACTCTGCCTGTAACAGGTGAGAAGGGTGGTCCGAGGGAATGGTGCACCGTCCACGAGGCTGAGCTCTGTTTTGAATCAACATCTTCATACGTGACACTTCAGAGAGCCTTCTATCTTTCTTCCTGAGGTTCTGATGTCAAAAATAATTGTCTGAGAGAAGAGAGAAAGCCGATCTCAGTTAATCCAGGGAATACTGGTCAAATCTTAAGAGACCATCTTTAGAAGTAGTACGATCCATGTTTTCCCGGATAAGACCATGGCTACCCAATATATAAGTGACAAGAGTTGCAGGGGTGAAAAAATGACATTGATCTGGTAACCGGCATAATATAGCTTGATCTATCGGTGGAAACCCCATAGGTTTATCCAGTTGGAAGTAGCTCAGTCCTCAATCCGGGGAAGGGGGATGCATAACGAAGATCTTGCAGCTGAAATCCTGAGAGCACGACCCTGCATTTGCAGCAGGGCGTATGAGGCATTGCTTGTTGTGCTGCATTTTCTTTCATTGTCCTTGTGGCATGGATTGGAATGTTTCTCTTTAATGCAATGAGTTTTGTCAAACCTCTGTGTTGACATGTTTTCTGTGAGTTTCTCTGTTCTGCTCCTTTTCTCCTCACCCCACATACTGCAGAATGTTTGCTTTGTGGCATGCTTGTTGAAGTGATTTAATGTGTATTATCTAATTATGTTTTCCATATAGCTAAATGTAAAAAATGGTATGGGGTTTTTCCATGGGTTTCCGCTTTGTTAATTCTTTGTTAATATGCGACATTAATAGAGAGGATGACCTCTGTTTTATAGTCATTATGTACTCAATAATAAAGTTTAGGCGGAAATATTAATACTAAACAAGTATTGTACTGCCTATGCTCATTCACAGTGGTCAAATAGAAAGACTTGTTTCATGATTCACTGTGGTAAATGTTGCAGATAGATTGAGCAAAGCCAAAAAGACAGACAACAATGACCATCACATAATACACCTCTTGAAGGGAGGCAAATGTGTTAAGAGTGAGGTGTAGCCTAGGTTGGATGCGCTAGTCTCCAAATTTCAACAATTGATCATTTGCAGCAGTATTAGCATAGGAGGCACCTCTAATCCTCCAAAATATACAAGAAAACAAAGGTGCATGCTGACAGACGGCACAATGATCTTATAGAGTCATTCTAAACGGAATCTTTTCCAAAATAAGGGTCTCAGTTATGCATTTAATTTTTAATAGTTGGATCTAACACAACTAACATCAGTGCACCATCTTTTAGCATACACCTTTGTTTTCTTGAAGGGAGGCACTCTCTGTACCATGATTGTTTTGGAAACCTGACTTTTAAGTGCTAAGCATCTTCACATTGACAATATTATCATGGAATTCCAAGCATACTGCCTTCGGTGACGCTTCCCCAGAAATGGTAGGGTGGTCAATGCACGACAATTACTCAAAACCTCAACATCCAAATTGGATTTATTCAGCAATCGTGTAATAAAACGCAATTTCATTGGCTTGTAAAAATATCCATTGGAAAGAGATCAAATGAAGACATAGGGTCTTCTAACAACAGACCTTTAAGGACTATTGAAGGGACTAGTCATCTAAAAAAAAATGATTTCGACCTTGCAATCTAAATATTGCATGCTTGCAAGGATATTGATGAAACATGCACCACATATCAATTATACAGTGAATAGCATAGAGGAATGCATATTTGGGGTTGTCTCACAATCGGCACAAATAAAACTGATTTTATCACTTAATACATTTTTCTATCTGTCACATAGATCTTCAAAGGTATCCAATATGTCAACTCGAATAAGTTTAGTGCACTTTTTAACTTACAAACTGGGTTCTAGTTTTATTTTCTACAGAGGCAATAATTTTGAGTCGTACAGGATTTTACAAACTCATTATATTTGAGTATTCTAATCTTGCTAGATTTAAATTTGCAAAAGATACAAAGCCGTTACTAGCAGATGAAACGTTATTTTAAAAACATATTTATACATTTGCTCATTTGATATAGCGTAATGTGGTCATTATCTGCATTTACTTTTTTATGATGGTGCTATATATGCTAGATTTGACATCCTCATGTACCCACCAATTTGGAAAGGTGTTTAGATGTTGGGGGAAGGTAGGGGTGAGGGCTGTTGGTTTTGTTGATGAAATTAAGAAAAGGTATAATCACACAGATCTTTAGAATATGTTACCTAGTCACAGGAGGAGGAAATAGAGGAGAGAGTTTAGGAGGAATTCAGATGGAGATTTAAAATTTATGGGAACATGGGATATGTTAGAAGACGTCATGCTTACTTTCATAGCCTGAAACCGAGTCACTTTAAAGCTTCTAACTAATTGCTATTGAAATATTAAATCACAATAACAGGAATTTGAGTCTGTGTTAACCCTGAGTGTCGACCATATATACATTCAGCAAGGCTTCCTGAATTAACCATTGCATGTTTTTATATTCTATAGAAGAGTTTTAAATATGAAAGTGGGGGGGGGGTTTCCCTTCTTAGTGATTGTGAGAATTTATGCCATCAAAAAGATAGGTTTCACATAACACACCCTTGTTTTGTTCCATATAACAACACTGAAAAATAGTAAATACTGATTGATATTCTCGTTATGGTTGCTTCTAGTGGCTTTATTTCCTTTGCAGTACTTGTTGGCTCTTTTAATAACCGATATCAGCTCACGTCTGATACATTAATACACAATAATGTGGTTTTATTTCATGTTAAAAATTTGTGTAATAATTAATCCCTTATAAGCAAATCATGTTGAACACCTATTGCAAAGCTTCTTCAAGACTTCATTTTATCAACTCTGTATATACAATTGCATGTAACAATTGTACCAAATGGATATATAAACAGAAGAAGGTCTGGGGTGGGGGCAATTTTCATTTCATACATAGATTTAACCACTAATACATTCATAGAGTGCAACAAGAAAACATTGTAAATTGTTTTACAATGTTGCCATGAATCTGCTAACAGTAATCACACGGGGAAAGTAAATTTATGCAATAAAATATTAAATTGTCTAAAAAATACTTACATGGGCAACAAATAAAATAATCTAATTTGGGAAGCAATTACAACATTCCAAAAATGTATTTTTTGATATTCAATTACACAGCATGGTGTATTGCAACACATTATTGGCCCTCGTTACAGTTTCGAGGGTATCCCACTGGTTAATCTGGCAGGATGCCTCCAAAACGTTAATACCATTTCTGCCATTTGGAATGCCAGAATTACCAGCATATTCCAAATGGCAGAAATACTGCTAAATCCCCATTCCACATAGGAATTCATGTAGGGCATTGGCAAATTAATGGTACCAGAATTACCTATGCTGGTAATTCCGGCATGTTTGTGCCAAGGGGGTCAAGATTCATCTCAAACTCTTGGATGGAGGTAAATCAGTGCCACCTCTGACAAACTTGTGTGTTGCCGGTGCAGTAAATGTGTCGGAATTACCAGCTCTTTTACCAGCAATTTTACTGCACCTGCTTAACTGTAATGAGACCCATAGTCTTTCATTTGGCCAGGGCACAATAGTGAAACACATAGAACTGTGTGGTAATGGAATGGATAGTATCTAAACCTCAATAAGGACTCCATTGCCCATGCTTCCCCTTATAACAGCAGGCTCTGTCACTGCCCACTTCACCAAGATTTGAAAGTCTAACTGAACCCATATTCTGCCTCCTTCTCTCTTACTGCTCTCTGTACCAGCATCTTTGTTTGAGATTCATCTTGCTTGAGCTCCTTGTCAAACATTCCTCCACCACCTCCAGATTCTCATTCTTCCTCTTCTACTCCTTATTCTTGGTCCCTGCCTTAGAGGCCACCAGTTACACCATAACATATGTCACTCCCCTATTTCCTCTTTTCTGCTACCTCTTCCGTCCTCCTCCAACATGGCCACCACATGAGCTTGCTCCACTATTGCAGCATCACTTATTCCACAGCCAGGTCCACCACACACTTCTTCCTAACCACCTCTACCCAAAGCCTCCTACATAGCCCAACATATAATACTCTCTAACAGCTGATGAGCATGTCTTATTTTTCTTGGATACATCCAGCACCTACTTTTGCTGTACAGAGATTAGCATCTAATTTGAGTATACAACAACAATGGCTTCCCATATTTGACGGGAATCTTATTTTCCATAGTATTCAATCTGAGAATGGTAAGGTAATCATGCAGAAAGGATTACATGAGTAGTGGATCACCAATGCTGTCTGCAGGCTTTGATTGAAACTTTAATCTCTGTCACTGGTTATGCCCTCATTTAACTGAAGTGCTATACTCACCTAAGATGCAACTTCCTCTGCTCACTGTACTACAATCTTCATCTAAGATGCATCCTGCTAGACCACCCATGACACAAATTACTCTAGACTCTCTCTGATATGCTACCTGTTGTATCATTGTTGTATCATTGAATATGGATCCACCTCTTCCCACCATCCACCTCCTCCAATAGTATAAACAATTAAAAATAGCACTAGTCTATCAATGCGGTAATAGCTTCCTCAAACCCCACCACCACATGATGCTTATCCACAACCACATTGGATGCAGCCTCTAGCACAACCTACAAGTGGCAAACATCTTCAGTAGTACTCCAGAACATTCTTCCTCTATTTTCCTATCTCTAGAACCCACTGTTTATGTGCAGGCAGCAGCACCCTACTTCAATACACCACAACAGCTTTTTTACCTTGGGCTATCCACTTTGGGTCCCCACTAACACATGTTTCCTCAGCAATGTTTTGTTCTTTTTCACTCAAACAGAGGAACTCACAAAGATCTCCCACTTCCAGCTCTATGTCCTGGGGTACGTCATCTTACTCAGGAACATGTCACAATGATTCTGGTAAACTCAACATTGGTTTATTTCGCAATTTTTTTACTGCAGTAGCCTCTTGTGTGACCCACAAATAGCCTCGCTTAACAACAGCAAGTTTAACAAAAGCAAGTGATTCAGTGAAAAGATGGTAGGCTATTTCTGGCCCTTAATCCAAATACCAAATTGCACTGCCATGATTAGTCTTGATGCAGCTTTTCATAGGAGTGCACTTTGATTTCAAGGTGATCTGCCTTATCCAAACGGCTATCTGGAAAATGTAACCATTTTATCTGAGTAAGAAGATAAAGAAATACCACCCTTTCAGACACTTAAGATTCTCTAGCACATAACTAGTGGTCGTCAATGGTTTAAAGAAGAATGAAGTGGGAGGTAGAGTCATGTGTTGTAGCCTCACTCTGGAACTGTCTTCCACACAACATCAGATCAGTGGAGAACAGCCTCCACTTCTGGAAAATAAGGAAGACCTTCCTCTTCTGGAAAGACCTTTGTATGGAACCTCAATCCTCTTGCCTGCCTGGTCTCACCTCACAAAAAATGCTGTGACCCTGTGTAGTATTCACTCAGTGTTGAAACTTCCTTATCAATGGCTATGAGGTTGTTGGACTTTGCCATCTGAAAAAATTATTTCTTTTGCAATTGGATTTTATACTGCCCTTTTTCTTTTTCTGTAACCCTTCTCTGCAACTAACCAATGTGAATGTAATCAAAGCCTGTGAAGATCAGATGAAATACCCCTTTTCTTTGCTTTGGTAGCACTAGCAAACAGCCCTGGCCATAGTTGCCATATTTTAAAAACACAACAAATCAATGAAAGAAGAAAGAAAGAAACAACAAAGTGTCTCATCTTCCATTGTATCTGCATCTCAATGTCACCTCAAATGAGCACATACAATGTATTCCCGTTTGGTGAGATACTGGGCTTGATGTTCCAACGGTAAGTGGTGCCAGAGGCGTTGCTATGGGGGTCTGGTGGGGATATAATCCCGGGTCTTGTCGTTGTAGCCCTGGATAGAAGCTCAGAGGCTACAATCAAAAGGCTAGCTAGCCCCATTTCCCAACAGCCCCGACATTAGTGTTGCCTGAGGTCTTTTCAAGACCTGGCAACACACCAGATTGTGCTTTCAAATCTAGACCCTCTTACAATTTCAAAATATAACACTAAGTATGTAAAGCCTAGGGCATTTCATATCGCAAGCATGTATTTTAATACCTGAGTACAGATGTTTTTCAACCACAAATTAAAAATATAAAATTATGAGATCAGACAACAAGGCATCCCATTCCTTGCTCTTCCAGCAAACCTACTTACGCTCCGTCCACTCTCTGTTTCCCATACCTTTCTCTAACAAGCATATCCTCAATGCTCATTTATGATTACACAATGACCGATGCTGCTCAGAGATCACCATCAACTTGTCAGAGGTACTCATTGACAACTATCATCTAGAGATCAATACATCTTTTGAAGGAGGGCAGTTTTCTTCGGCCCTAAAACAAATCACTATTAACAGTATAAATAAGCAATGAACTCTGTCAGCAGAATTGGCAGAGAACTGATGACCCATCTCCAAAATATAATGTCTTGCGAAGAAATCTGGAAGTTAAACAACTCAATCCATACTTAGAATAAACCTTGTTTGAGTCGAGAGGCTGATGTCCACACTACTAGATAGTAGAGAACACATCTTGTACCACCTGGGCTCATAAAAAAATGAACAGATATTGCTGGATCTCTCACCACCATTGAATACTGTGCAGTGCCACATAATCACCTACTCACCCAGTAAGGTATAGAGATGACTCTCAGTTCGTTTTCAGTTCTGCCATCCACACTTCAGTCCAGATTGAACCCAATTCATTCCATAAAACAATTATTTCATACTGCTCTTGAAATAATCCAGATTGCATGAATTCCAATGTCATGCAAAAAGGCTTTGCATGAAATAAATGTGGTTACTTCATCCAAAACAAGGACTCAAAAAGACGTTCAGCACTCAGAAGATCTACAAAGTACATATTTCTAGAATAAAACTTCAAATTGGGCCTGTCACTCTCCAAACCAGGGACATTTATAATACTATCCACTCTTCCCAAACCGTGTGCATCCAATTCCAAAACGGTTTTCATCTATAATGTAGAACTTACTTAACCTTATATGAGTAAGGTTTCACAGACCATTGAATTCCCAGATGTGCTAACCCTCCCTCTTTAAATGTCTCCCATACTTTAATTCTAAGTGCCTTTTGGATCAAGGTCCATAAGTAGGGTTTTTGAAGATGCCAGTCCTTCAGGACCACCCAATAACTCATGCCCTCCACACATTTTCATGATCTTTGCAAATATCCCCATTCAATCTACTAGCTAATCACGCATACACTCTCTAAGAAGGAATGTTACCAATAGACCTAATACAAGCCATCATTTCCCGTTTAATTTACAGAACTTTGCTAACACCAGAATTGTTATATAAAGAAAGATGTAACTCTAAACATTCAAAACATGGCATTTTCTGAAAAAATACTGATAGGTAAGCAGCTTCTTAAGCACTTTGATCAAAATCCTTCCTTATCATTCAGGTTGCTAATCTGCACAAAGAATGCACCCATTGAGAAAACATAGGGCACATTTCAGCACAACCCACCTCATTACAAAAAGTCAAGTAACATTGAGGTTGCTGGATTTATCAAATGCAGTTATCAATGTAAAACACCCAATCCTGATCAAGACACTCAACACCAGGTTCAATAAATCAGGCATTCCCTGGATTTAATAAACCCCTTCATGTAAATAGATCAAACTTTGTCAATAATTCCCTCTTAAATAGATTCTGGTATGCACATTTCCAGACTGGCTCCCCTCCTATCAATTTTGTTTTAATACCTTATTGGGTGCTGCTAGCTGCCCTATACTTAAGGAGAAACCTACCAACTGAAGGAAATGCAAAAATACTATGGCTAATAACCTTTTAGCCGTATGACGGATCAGCACACAATTTTAGAAACAAAAGTTCAGAGACCCCCATAACTGGACAACTTTGTGCAAATCTATGTCACAGATCAAATGTAATAAAATGCCAAAAAAGGGTGTGTTTTTTTACTTTTCCATCCAATTTCCTATAGGAAAAATGTCCAATGTTTGCTCAACAGCACAGCTCAACGAACTGGATGGATTTATGACAAATAAGAACCAAGTAGGGTACACAACGCTTGAAGTAAATTCTTTGTTGGTTTGGCATAAATCCGTCTGGTAGTTTTTCTTTTATTTGGCATATACCGGTTGTTCTCTTGTACCCAAAAATGTAGTTATATCTCCTATGATGCATTCCTGGTGCCAAGCTATTTCATTTCTGGAAATCCTCCAGTACACGATTGGAGAATCAAGTTCTGGGATTCTTTTTCAAAACTTCCATAAAATGATACAAGGGATGTAAATAGGGCAGTTGTGAGGCCAGCAAAACTGTGGGCAGAGTAAGAAAGGATGATTTGTGAAGGTTGGGTGCTTAGGGATGATGTTGTTTTATTTCTTTTTTTCAAGAGTTCGAGAATCGGCACATACGGCAAAAAAAAGACTGCATTCTTCAAAACTATAATATATTGCGATCAGCAATCACTGTGACTGCAAGTTATGGTAAGAGGAGTGTTTTAACTTAATTTAGGAAGAAATCTATTTTTTAATGTAAAACAAAATCAGGGATGGCTTATTACATTAAATTAAAATGTGTGGGGGGCATTGGGGATGCAATTCATGATTTGTGGTGTAAAATATGTTAGTAATAGCATATAATTGCTTAATTAGTTTAATAAAAAGTTTGCAATGAAACACCAGAGGAAGAGGATGATTGTTTAATATATCCTGTGTTTTGATTGGACAATAATTCCATATGAATTATCAGTGAAGATCTTGATTCACACGTGAGGCCTGGCAGGGAGATATAAACATGATAGTTATTTCCTCTCCTTCATCAGAGTACCTAGTTAGGAATCCTACCTGAACTCCTACATCAATCGTCCTCCTCCCAGTTCTGAATAGTAGTCTTACCTATATATCCCCACACTCCTCTTCCTCATCACAGTCCCCACTAACACTATATCACTCTGCCTCATCACAGTACACCATTAACATCACCTTACTCTTTCTCATCAGTCCCACACTGCTCAGCCTGGGGGCGGTGTTGCTCTGACTTTATCCTCAGCTGATTGTCCTAGGGGATTTCGAACTCTGTGTTAATGAGCCAGCAGACTTGCTTGCTGCAAACATACTGGCCTTAATGTCTGACATACATTTGGAACAGATGGCATCTGCCCCCGCACATTCCCACCACCACACGTTGGACCTTATTTTTTCAGCCGGTGGGAGTATTATTGCTCATTCAGCCCTTCAAGCGGAATGGTCTGACCACTTCCTTGTACTATTTATGATTGCTGTAGCATTTAGTACCCCCAGGTAAAAGCATCTTTGGTGTTGACTTGCTCTACCTCCATCTGTGAAAAGTATGACCAAACTACACGGGATTATGCTGCTGATCCGCTGCTGGCTTTACATTCCTCTTGCGTAGATGCTGCTGATGCTCTGGCACCGTAAAAAAAAAACAGCGCCAAGCCAACCAAGAAATCCGCCACTTGGTTCTCTTTTGAGTTGAGCGAGATGAAACTTCAATGCAGGTAGGCTGAATGTCTTTGGCGCCAGACCTACCTGGAAGAGGATGAAATACATCTTAAAGCAGCCAGGCATAAACATCACATGTGAAGGGCTTATATTTTTCTAATCACATTTCCACTGCAGGGAACTAACTGTTCTAAGGAACTCTTTGCTGTAGTCTGTGAGCTCTGCTCCCCTGCATTTGCTACTTTAACTATACCTACATCGCAGTTTATGTGTGATTCCCTCTCTTTTTTAATAACAAGATTGGCATGATTTGTACTAATATCTTTGCCTTCTCTGCGGCTCCCATGGAACTGGATGTCGCCTACATCCCAGATTTGTCTGGAACAGCGTCCTCTTTCTCTGCTTTTTCCCTTCCACGGAGGATCAGGTCCTTAAGATTATTATGCAAATTAAATCTTCCTCTCCGAGAGACACTGCTCCCTTTAAAATGATGACAAAAAAGTGGTGAGGATCTTGTCCTCATTCTTACTGGGGCAGTGAACACTTCAAGTGTGCTATTGACACTCCCCTATTAAAATAAAACCTTCCTTTGACAGGACTGTGTTGACACATTATCAGCCAATCTCTTTACTGGGCTTTCCCATGAAGGTGTTGGAGGTTGTATTGACGCCCCAGTTTAGGGATTTTCTGGAGCAATCTAATGTCCTAGATGTCTTTCAATCCTGGTTTCGCCCTTTAATGGGTACAGAGTCCGCTCTAATCTTGGTTCTGGATGATTTGTCCATGATTCTTGATCAGGGCAGCATTGGTCTTCTGATCTTGTTGGATCTCGCGGAAGCATTTGACACGATTGCCCATACTATACTGGGCCTTCGCCTTAAAGAGATTGGGATTGGGGGTGCAGCTCTTGATTCGTTTCGCCGATTTTTTAAGGGTAGAGCACACTTTGTTTCCCTTCCCCCTTTTTCGCTGCCCCTACTGATTTGCCATGCATTGATCCACAGGGTTCAGCCATCTCCCCTCTGTTGTTTAACGTCTAAGTGCTTCTATTGGTTAAACTCATTCATGACCATGGCTTTTGACTCTACGCGTATGCTGATGACACAAAGTTGATCCTTCAAGCTGACCGTAACTGTGATTTTGTGTCATCCTGTTTGAAAAGCTGTCTCACTGCCATCAGGAACTCGATGAACACTAACTGGCTCGAATTAATTTCTGACAAGACAGATATCATGAATCTGAGTAAATCCTCTACTGAGCCTTCCCGATGGACTAATGACTTAAAACCCTCAGAGAACTTCTGCCTTGCATCCCTCAGAGTCTGATGTGCCAGGTGGTTGCTGTTAACAAATCTGGCACTCTGGAGTACTGTAATGTGCTGTTCCTGTCTCACACCAAATTTGTGATACAACGTTTACAGTTTCTACAGAACTCTGCGGCTCGCCTGACATCGGGCTTGGCCAAGTTTGCCCATACTTCCCAGGTGTTACGCAAGCTCCATTGGTTCCTCATGGAATCGAGAATTAAGTTTAAATCCATCTGTATTGTGCACAGAGCCTTTTATGGTTTTGGCGCAGTGAATTTGCAGGAGAAATGTGTTAATTATTTTCGTTCTCGCAACCTTCATTCAGCTGATCATCTGCTGTTATGCATTTCGCGTGTGGCTAGGTGCACCATTGGTGGCCTTGCTTTTTCTGTAGCTGTGTCCATCCTTTGGAACTCCCTCGCGCTCTCTTTGAGGGCAACAGCTGACCATCTTTCTTTTAGGAAAAAATTTGCTTACGTTATATGTCTAGCGTGTTGCATTCTCAACACCTCACACATCAGTCCCACGCTGCTACCATGTCAATATTCTTCATCACAGTACCCCCTACCATCAACTCACTCTACATCTTTTCATCCCCCAACTACACCACACCACTTTTCCTGGTCACAGCACCCCATTATAACAACTCCCTTTTCATCATCATGGTCCCCCACTAGGATCATCTCACAATTCCTACTAACAGTTCTCCATTACCACCACCTCTCTGTTCCTCATCACACTCCCCCACTAACACCATTTCACCTTTCCTCATCACATTACCCCACTACCATCAAATCACACTTCCTCATCACAGCCCCCAATTACTGCCAATTGACTATTCCTCTTCACAGTCCCCAACTACCATGATCTCACTATTCCTTCTCACAGTCCCTCACTAACTTCATCTGATTTTGATTAATCACAATCCCTATATGACTACACCTTAATCATCTTCATTACAGCGCCCCACTAACTCCACCTCACACTTCCTCATCACTGTCCCAAACTACAACACATCACTCTTCTTTATCGAAGTCCCCCCTAACTCAATTTCACTCTTCTTTGTCACAGTTCCCCACTAAATCAAACTCAAACCTCTTCCCCACAGTTCTCAGCTGCTCCACCTCATTCTTACTCATCATAGTCCCCCACTAACTCCACCTCAATCTTCTTCATCAAAGTCCCCAGCTACCCCACCTCACACTTCCTCATCATAATCCCCCAGCAACTCTACTTCACTCTTTCTCATCAAAGTCCCACACTAACTTCACCTCACGCTTCTTCGTCACAGTGCCCCACTAACTTCACCCCACTCTTCCTTGCCACAACCCCCAACTAACTCAGCTCACTTCTCCTTACAGTCCGCAGCTACCCTACCTCGCTCTTCCAGTTCCCAGTCACCCACTAACTCCACCTGACTTATCATTACAGTCCCCCACCAACTCCACTTCACTGTTCTTCATTACAGTTTCCCACTAACTCCACCTCACTCTTCCTTGTCACAGTCCCCCACTAACTCAATCTTATTCTTCTTGGTCACAGTCCTCCATTAAGTCCACCTCAATCTACCTCATTGCAGTAGCCCACTACCACTATCTCATCCATCCTCTTCACAGTCCTCCACTAACTCCATCTTACTCTTATTTGCCACAGTCACCCACTAACTCAACCTCACTCTTCTTTGTCATTGCCCCCAACTAGCTGCAGTTCACTATTCCTCATCACAGTTGCCAACTACCTTACCTCACTCTTCTTCTTCACAGGATACCTCTACCACTAACTCACTCTTCCTTTTCACAGTACTCCACTACCAACACTTCCATCTTCATATTTTGCAGCAATCGCAAACGCAGACCTGAAATCTGGAACAGCGAGATCGTTAGATCAAACCCTCCTCCCATACACTCACCTCTCATATCGCCATGCTCACTCTCTACTCTACACCAACACACAATTAGAGTGCAGTTACACCCCTCGATCAATTTCAGTCTAGCTGCTCACATACGAACAAAATTCACAAACACTCTGATAAAACACAGCTATACCCCTCAAAATCGGCATAGCTGCACCCATAAGCGTCCTACACAGGCCTAACGCATCCTGAACCCAGTCCTGGTAACCAGCGACCAGACTGCACACATTCAACTGATCTCAAACCCCACCTCACCGAATGCTAGAATGCAGCAACCATCAGGCAATCGCTCCAGCTGCACACTTAATCGGTGCCGCCAAGCACCCTATGACACCTTACTCTCTTGACTGACTATGGTTCCTGAGGGCGTTAAACCTACCAGCACTTTGAGGTCACACCAATGATACATAGAGCACTATATAAATGCCAAATAACATAAAATAACATGACAGTCCCCCACTTACACCACCTCACTCATATTCATAACAGTCCCCAACTAACTCCACTTTACTCTTCTTCATTACAGTCCCCACTAACTCCACCTTACTCTTCTTCATCACAGTCCTGCACTAACTCCACCACACGCTTCCTTGTCACAGACCCCAATGAACCGCAATCCTTCTTGTGACAGTGCCCCAATAACTCCACCTCACTCTTCTTACTCACAGTTCCCCACTGATTCTACCTCACTCGTACCCATAGCAGTACCCCACTACCACCAGCTCACTTTTCCTCATCACAATTCCCCACTAAATCCATCTCACTCTTCTTCATCAAAGTCTCCTTCTCTCTCCACCTCAATCCTCTTTGTCACAATCCCACTAACACACTTTCGTGTTCACATTGTCTCCCACTACCACAATCTCACACTTTTTGTCACAGCCCGTCACTAACTCTACCTCACTTTTCTTTGTCACTCTGCCCCACTAACTCCACTTCACTCTTCCTCATCACAGTCCCAACTAACTCAACCTCACTCTTGTTCATCACTGTCCCCCACTAACTTCACCTCGCTCTTCCTCATCACAGATCCCAACCATCCCACATCACTCTATGTTATCACATTCACCCAATAACTCCACCTCATTCTTCTTTATTACAGTTCCCCACTAACTCCACCTCACTCTTCTTCGTCACACTCCCAATATTGGATTCACCTCATTCTTCCTTGTCAATGTCCCCGACTATCTCACCTCACTCTTCCTCTCCACAGTACTCCAGCACCACCAACTCATTTTTCCTCATCACAGTACTCCACTACCAACACTTCACTGTTCACCATCACTGTTAGCAACTACCTCTTCTCACGCTTCTTCATGAAAATACCCAACTACCCCACCTCACTCTTACTTGTCACAGTCCCCAACCAACACAACTTCACTGTTCCTCATCATTGTCTCCGACTAACTCCACCTCATTCTTCCTCATTATAACCCCAGACTACCCTTTCTCACTCTTCGAATTCACATTCCCACACTAATGCCACATTAATCTTCTTTGTCCAGTATCCCACGAACTTCACCTAACTATTCTTCATCACAGTCCCCCATTAGCTCAACCTCACTATTCTTCATCACAATCCCCAACCAATGCCACCTCACGTTTCTTCATCAAATTCACCCACTAACTCGACCTCCTCCCTCTTCATCGCAGTCCCCTGATAATGTCACCTCACTCTTTTCCATCATATTCTTCCCTTGCTCCACTTCATTCTTTTCATCACAGTCCTCAGTATCATGACCTCACTCTTCATCATCAAAGCCTCCACTAACTCCACCTCACACTTTTTCCTCCCAGTACGCCACTAACTCCACCTCACTTTTGCTCATAGCAGTACCCCACTACCACCACCTCACTCTTCCTCATCACAGTTGCCCACTAACTCAATCTCACTCTTTTTCATCACAGTCCCCCACTAACTCCACCTCAATCCTCTTTTTCGTAGTCCCTCACTACCACCAACTCACTCTTCCTCATCGCAGTCTTCGACTCCCACAATCTCATATTTCCTCATCACAGTCCATCACTAACTCCACATCAATTATTTTTTGTCACAGTCCCCCAGTAACTCTACCTCACTCTTATTGATAGCAGTACCTCACTACCACTAGCTCAATTTTCCTCATCACAGTTCCCCACTAAATCATCTCACTCTTCTTCATCAAAGTCCCCCACTCTCTCCACCTCAATCCTCTTTGTCACAGTCCCACACTACCACTAAATCACACTTCCAGTTCACAGTCGCCAACTAACACAATCTCACTCTTTTTGTCGCAGCCCCTAACTAACTCCACCTCACTTTTCTTTGTCACAGTGCCCAACTAACTACACTTCACTCTTACTCATCACAGTTCCCAACTATCCCACCTCACTCTTCAATATCAGAGTCCTCCACTAACTCCACCTAACTCTTAAATATCACAGTTCCCCACTAAATGAACCTCACTCTTCTTCATTACAGTCCCACACTAACTCCACCTCATTCTTCTTCATAATAGTCCCCCCTAACACTACTTGACTGTTCTTCATCACAGTTCCCCACTAACTTCACCACAATCCTCTTTGTCACAGTCCCCACTACCACCAACTCACTCTTCATCATCACAGTCTCCAACTACAACAATCTCATACTTCCTCCTCACAGTTCATCATTAACCCCACCTCAATTATTTTTGTCAAAGTCCCCCACCAACTCCACCTCACTATTACTCATAGCAGTACCCCACTACCAACAGCTCACCTTTCCTCATCACAGTTCCCAACTAAATTCATATCACTCTTCTTCATCAAAGTCCCCCACTCTCTCCACCTCAATCCTCTTTGTCACAGTCCCCACTACCACTAACTCACTCTTCCTCATCAAATTCTCCAACTACAACAATCTCATGCTTCCTCCTCACAGTTCATCATTAACTCCACCTCAATTATTTTTGTCAAAGTCCCCCACCAACTCCACCTCACTATTACTCATAGCAGTACCCCACTACCAACAGCTCACCTTTCCTCATCACAGTTCCCCACTAAATTCATATCACTCTTCTTCATCAAAGTCCCCCACTCTCTCCACCTCAATCATCTTTGTCACAGTACAACACTACCACAAACTCACACTTCCGGTTCAAAATCACCGCTAGCACAATCTAACTCTTTTTGTCACAATCCCTTACCAACTCCACTCACTTCTCTTTGTCACAGTGCCCCACTAACTCAACTTCACTCTTCCTCATCACAGTTCTCTTGTCACAGTCCCTTACCAACTCCACTCACTTCTCTTTGTCACAGTGCCCCACTAACTCAACTTCACTCTTCCTCATCACAGTTCTCAACTACCCCGCCTCACTCATCAATATCACAGTCATCCACTAAGTCCACCTCACTCTCCTTTATCACAGTTCCCCACTAAATCAACCTCACTTTTCTTTATTCCAGTCCCCCACTAACTCCACCTCACTCTTCTTCGTCAAAGTCCCCAGCTACACCACCTCATTCTTCTTCATAATAGTCCCCCATCAACACTACTTCACTCTTTCTCATCACAGTCCCCACAACCCAACCTCACTCTTGTTCATCCCCACTATCTTCACCACGCTCTTCCTTGTCACAGATCCCAACTATTCCACCTCACTCTTCCTTACCACCGTCTCCCACTAACTCCACCTCATACTTTTTTATCAACGTTCCTCACTAGCTCCACCTCACTCTTCTTTGTCACACTCCCACATTATATTCACCTCATTCTTCCTTGACAATGTCCCCAAATACCTCACCTCACTCTTCACAGTACTCCATAACCAAATCTCTTTTCCTCATCACAGTACTTCACTACCAACACTTCACTGTTCTTCATCACAGTTCCCAACTACCCCTCCTCACTCTTCTTCATCACAATCCCCAACTACCCCACCTCACTCTTCCTTGTCACAGTCTCCAACTAACACTACTTCACTCTTCCACCTCATTGTCTCCAATTAACTCCACCACACTCTTCTTCGTCACTTCCCTCACTAACTCCACATCACTCTTCCTCATTATAATCCCTGACTACCCTTCCTCACTCTTTCAATTCATAGTCCCCCACTAACTCCAAAACTTCACTACTACCAACTAACGTTTCCTCATCACAGCACTCCACTACCAACACTTCACTGTTCATCATCATAGTTCCCAACTACCCCTCCTCACTCATCTTTGTCACGATACCCAAATACCCCTCATCACTTTTCCTCATCACAATCTCCCACAAACTCCACCTCATTCTTCCTCATTACAGTCCCTGACTACCCCTCCTCACTCTTCGTCATCACAGTCCCGTGCTAATGACACCTCATTCTTCTTCATCACACTCCCCCCTTGCTCCACTTCACTCTTTCTTCATCACAGTCCCCAGTATCTTGACACACTCTTCTTCATCACAGCCTCTACTAACTCCACCTCATATGTCTCCCTCACAGTCCCCCACGAACTTCACCTCACTCTTGCTCATAGCAGTACCCCACTAACTTCAATCTTCTTTGTGACAGCCCCCCGCTACCAAAATCTCACTCTTCCTCAACACCATCTCCGACTACCACAATCTCATACTTCCACATCACAGTCCATCACTAACTCCACCTCAAATGTTTGTTGTTACTTCCCCCACTAACTCCACCTCCCCCACCTTGGCTTTAATGTGTCTCCCTATGTGAGAGAGGGTATTCCCAGACATGGGTCCCTTGCACGCTGCGCCATCAGGAGCCAAGCTGTACCTCACTGAGAAGGCCCAACAAGGCCAAAACATGTCTGGGTTTTCTTGTGTTTTCGTGCAGAGGGGACCTGGCCTGGCAGTTCGGGCAGGGAGGTTCCCATTGGTGGCAGCACCTGGCTGATATGCATATGGCTGGACCCCTTTTGCAATGGTGCAGATCGGCTATTAAACAGTGGTTTTGAAGGTTGCCCAGAGCAATGCCAGTGGTTCAGATCAATTTGAAACCTTCCACCAATCACTGTTTTGGTGTGAGTTTGTCTCCCTATATGAGAGAGGATATGCCCAGACGTGGGTCCCTTGCTCGCTGCGCCATAGGGAAACAAGCTGCACCTCACTGAGGAGGCCCAACAAGGCCGAAACATGTCTGGGGTTGCTTCTATTTCTGTGCAGAGGGGACCTGACCTAGCACTTTGGGCAGGGCTGTTCCCATTGGGGGCAGTACCTGACTGATTTGCGTATGGCTGGACCCCCTCTGCAATGGTGCAAACGGGCTAAAAAAGCTTTTTTGGTTTTAGCTGTCAAGAGGGCACATGTGACCCAAACCCGCTTTGTGCCAATGGAGAGCTGCAGCTGCAAATATGGCTACTAATTCAGCAGGGCCCAAACGTACGCTATGCTTTCGGCAAGCAGTTTAATTAAATCTGATTAGCAGCTTATCCTTTCTGAGATGGATTTTTGTCCATCATTTTATTGGTTTAATAAAAATGAATAAAGCCAGGTCTTCTATCCCCTTGCCATTTGGCAATTCCACAAACGCGGGGTCTACTTAAACTAGCAATTTGTGCAAAATGCATGAGTGTGTGTAGCGAGTGAGGAAGTGTTACCAGCTGTCTAGCATTGCAGACAGCATTTTGGAAAAGAGGAGACTACTTAAACGAGTGTGGTGTGTGAAGCGCACACAAAATGTGTACTGACAAGTGCAGTTGTCTGCAGTTTCCTGTGGTGTAGCAAGGGCTATATGAGGCTTCTGGTTGTCTGTTTTGAACATTGCTTTGGCAATGACCGGTGCTCATATCAGCTAGAAGAAGTTTATATCTGGGTAGTTTTCATGTAATCTTTTCACTCAGCAAAGAGATATTTAGAAGTGCGACTGATGAGATTGTCATCAATTATATCTTCTCTCCACACATCTTGAATATTGTCTTATTGTTATCCTTATAATCTGCCATGGAAGGTTATGACTTGTTGGAAATACAAAACAAAGACCTCCAATGACAAGAGCATCGAGAGGATTTAAATCAGGTTAATTATAATGGCCCTCAAGTATAGGGGACAATGTAGTCCTTGTTACAGAAGAAAGAGGAAACAAATAGTAAATGCACGTTAAAAAAACAACTTACTTTAAAGCCCATAATTTAAAAGACTAAAAGAATGGCGTAGACAGGGGCTTGAAAGTTAATAATGAAAAGCTTTGGGCATGCATGACCTTTCTAAATCACCACAGGTTTGTGTCATCTCCTACAAACCTGGATCTAACTACTGATTCCACTGTAATGATGCACTTGTGTGAGTTCACAAATGGAGGCCCAATTACAGGGATCAGAGACTAGGGGAGAAAATAATTCGGAGACAATAGAGAAAAACAAACTGACCAATACTTAGTTAGAGGTTATGATTAGGTTGATCCCTTGGCAAATTCAGTGATGATGGGAAAGCAAAATATAGATTATTTTTCTGAATGTAACACAACTGTGTCCCAATCCTTAGGATCTATGCATATGGTCTTGCTATCTCTAGTTGCATTGTATAGTGTTTTACTAACAGAGGTAAGGATAAACCCGTGACTAATAGAGAACATAATTACCATTTGTATGGAAAAATATTAAATCCCATGGAAGAGGGGGGATAGCGAAGATGGAATATCCTCTGCAAATAAAAACATGAGATGTAGTGTAAGTATTGTTAATGTCTTGGTTACTGAAACTTAAGAAAATGTGCTCTCTAAAAAAGAGCCAGGTCATACAGGTGTTGCAACTATGGATTGTTTGGGAGAGGTATCCGGTCACCAGGGTTTGGATTTGGAATCTGAGTCAGGCTTCTCTAATGATTTGCAAATGAGAAGGAGAATAGAAACATTACATTTGCAAATGAGAAAGAGAAGAGAAACATTAAAAAAATTAAACATCGAACAAAATCAAATAGAACTGTTAACGTGAACATTTATCAACGCTATGTTATAGTCATTGAATCAGGACATATTTTGTTGGTGGATAACAATTCACATTTTGTTCTAATAAGCTTCTGACTAGGATTTGATGAAACAAACTGAAAAAAAAATATGTACTTTGTTTCAAAGCACATATTTTTGCTTTGGAAGCCAAAACAAGTAAAACTTTAAAAAAAAAGTGAATCTACAATTCATCCAAAGGAAAAGCAGGGGGCAAAGATAACCTCAGGGGGTCAAAAAGTGGAAGTTAACACGCATATATTCATGCTACAAAAATGCAAAACAACATGCATGAAGGAGAATTGAGTTTGACATGTACGGAGGTCCTGATAGAGGTGTTTGAGAAACGTAACAAAAATAAAAAGTCATATTGGATAGTGATAAAACTAAGCTACACAATCAAAAGCAGGATTCAAATCAGGCGGGACATTGGGAATGGTACACCAATTGCCACTGTTTTTCCTGGGAACTGTAGTGATGAGCTGACATGAAATGGATGGGACTGTAGACAGTTTGTGGTGTACGGCAAGTTTTAACATTGGAATATTTGTTGAAGGATACACAGGTGAATTATTTTAAATCTAGACATCTTATTTCAGATTTTTTATGCAATCCCTTCATTAAGGTTGATTACAATGAGAGATTGTGCAAGTACAGTTTAATGATTATCAGGACCTCTAACACGGTTAATTTGCATATACCCTCAATAACTATTATCAATATTCTTTTAGCAGAAAAAAAACTATTTTGTTTTGTGGGTTTTTAGATGTACCCCCACAAAACCTTGTTATCAGTGATTACTGGGCTTCCATCAAATCCAGTAGGTCCATTATTGTTAACGTATTGCTAAAATACAATATCATGTTTATTATGTAGATAGCTATGCTGTCTCTACTAAAAAGGAACGTGATGGATATTTAGGAGGGTTTGTTTTGCAAATGCCATTATCCTTGCCTAAATCTACCCCTGTTGAAGTTATAAGAGTGTAATTGTGGTTAGGGTCATAAGATATTACCCCTATGTTAAGAAAATAAGCATTTTATATATGATATGATAATTTGGCAAGCAGGGGGCAACTGAGTAGTGACTCATTTGAAAACATGTACATGAAAACATCATTTTTATTTAGAGGTATATAAAGTGAAGCGTTTATAAAATAGTAGGACTTTAATTTTGAAATTGTAGATGGCATGGATTATCATTTCTGCAGTTAGAGAAGAAAGTGGGAAGATTTGATTGGGGTGAACATTTTAATTATTTAGTGACATCAAATCTTTGAGACAACATGTCGATTGGTTTCCCAGATAATGTAAAATGCATGAATATTTGTGGAACTTTCTAAGTAGATTTTACATTGATTTATAGTTGCAATTTCATTTTAATATATTATCCATGCATGAAGTAATGGGAAGAATACAGAGTATACCCAGGTCACAGAGAATGTGTCGATTTTGCAAAACTTTAAGTAGAGAAGAAACCCTTAAACATCTTTGTGCTGAATGGGAAGTCTTGGATGGTATTAGGCAATATTATTTTAGACAGTTGGTAAGCGCCTCTTCGTTTTAATATACTGGTGAAATTTGAAAAAAAGGCTTTGAATGGGAAAGAAATGACTCTAATTTTAGCAGTTGTAATATTTTTATGTATACACATAAAGAGATGGAGTGTTAAGTTATTGATTGTAGCATTTTTCTTTTTGTTGTCTTTTGTGGAAGATTTATGAAAAATCATTCTCCAAAATTCATCATCTTCCATTGCCATTGGTCTCTTTTTGTTACAAAGTCTGTACACGGCCCAGAAGTTGGCACATATACAAAGTGCACAGAAATAGATAGAAATGGAGGTGTGGGATGTTTGACATCCCTGTGTGCCGGTGGCACCAGAATCAGCAAAATGCCGCGAAAACCCCATGCATGCCAAAACCTATGAAAATTGTGCTTTGAAACCGGAAACGATGGCTGCCAAATCTATTTTGCCTGTTGTCAGTGGTGGAAGGAAACCACACTTCTGAAACATGTCATTGGGCTGTACAACATGTAAAAATGGAGCACAGATGAAAAGCAGTGCTTGCTGAAAGAAATCCTAAATCTGCTTTTAAATCTTTTCTTGGTTGCTAACAAAATATACAGAATGCTGGTCCCAAACACCCGCAAACATCTAATCTTCTTGTTGGATGTCCCATGCTATGGAATACAAAGAATCATTGTGCATTTGCAATATCCAGGAAAGTTGAATTGGTCAGAAAAACATCCACAGCCAGTTTGCATGCCTGGGAAAGCTGTCAAAATCTGGGCACAGTACCAGCAGCCGCCTGTGACTGTTTCAAAACCTGTTTTAAAACTATAAAAGTTGTACCATTAAGATCTAATGTCTCAAATCTAAGTGAATTGTTATCAAGAGCAAACTAGGTTGTCACTATTTAAACTTCATGGTTTAGAGCCTAGAATCAGTGTTCTAGATGTTTGTTTTAAATTGTAAGTTTACTTTCAACAAAGAAAAATGTAACACATTTACTTTTAATGTACTCCTGATTCAGCCAAAACTACAAAGAAACTTCCCCTACTGGGAAAGACACCTCCCTTCTGCTTCCCACCAAAAGGCCAGGAACTCACATTCAGGTGTTGATTAAGAGGGGAGGGGCACTGGAGCTGCTCTAGGAAGAAACAATGGGCCTTCCTGGGTTGAAAGGATATGCAGATTATAGTGTCAACGTGCTCTCTGCCAGAAGGAAGTAGGCAGAGATTACTGCTGTAGCTGCAAGAGAGCCAAGGAGGCGAGGATAGACAGTTTTGTTGATCCACATTTTAAGAGGAGCCAGAACTCTGTGCTATGTTCTGGGACATAACTGTGGAAATGGTGGTATTATACCAAATGTATTGATGTCAGAAGTATGAAACCTCACACACTTATGCCCCTATGCAATGTGCACATGTGTACCAAGTTTGGACAAAATAGATATTGTATCCCGGAATAAAAAGTGCGAAAATCTGTCAGATCCAGACCCAAGATCCTACAGAGACAGGGTTTGGAAGCGTATTTGCTCCACAAAGTATGGGATATGGATATGCTATTGTTATCAAGTTTGTAAAATTGTAAATATGTATTATATGAAAAGTAGATTTCATGTGCAAAAACAAAGGGGAGGTTTTCCCTGCCTCATAAACCACCTCATCATGATGACACTCTGTTTTCTTCTCCAATCAGGGGAGAGGAAAGACCCTAGCCAATAGAATACCTAGGGGGTGCGCCAGGATAATTCAGCATACTCACCCCTTTATTAAATGTATAAATAGAGACAGCTAAGGGCTCACAAAGACACACTGATCCACCCACCATCCCGATTTCAGCAAAGCACTCTGCAGGAGAACCATCCATACTCTTTGTTCCAGACTCTAAAAACTTTGCAAGCAGAAAGGCTCAGAGCATAGCTGAACCACTTTCAGCTGGGCCTAACTTCCAGAACCCATCGCTCTACTTAAAGGGAAAACCAAAAAGGAGCAGCCAGGCTGTGCTGTAACTGCTTGCCTGCCAAAGAATCATTTTCATAACCAGAAAGGCAGATTAAACCTGGTGCCGTGCTGTGCAGACCAGAGAGCAATTGCAGATCCAGTCCAGTCATGTGTGCAGTGTCCAGAGGGCCTTGCTAATCGCTGATCCATCCAGTCCGGTGTGCCCAGCAGTCTATCCCAGAAAGTATCCCTGACCAGATCCCTGACGGGTCCATTCAAAACATTGGTAGTGAGTATCCATAGTACAGGATTGTCACTAGCCTATGTACTATCTATAGTCATCCATATCTAAATCAAATCTATCTCATATCCAGAACTGTATTGTTAGAAATCCTTTTTGTCTTGCCTGAACTCTCTCTCTTATCCTATAGTCCTTCTGTAATGATATTGTTAAAATCATCTTTGCGCTGATATATTTTATCTGAAGAAAGATCTCACCGGGCAAACACCTCATCGGTGATGTCCTGATCTGGTGCTTGTGCTGTCGTGTAGTTTGTATCTTAATAGTATATTCCTAGTGTAAAGAAACCTTGTTTGTAATTTTAAAAGTGCATCCTTGTTTGACAATTTTGCTTCTATCTGTAAAAAACAACCTCCACGAAAACGCTCATAACTCCTTCATACTTTATGCTAGAAATGGAATTCAAGTGTCTACATGAAGCTGACATCCTAAGCTTTCCAAAGAACCCAAACATGCATCCCAACTCCTTATTTTCTTTCCCCGCACAGAAAAGTTTGCCGAAAATGTTTCTTTTGCCACAGATCTATAACGTGTGAAATAGTTTTACATTGCACCCGACCACAAAATGAAGTTTTCCACTTGATTATCACTCTTAAATCAATTCTGTTTTTCTTTCTGTGTTTGCTGGGGGAAATTGGGATTGATACATTTGTTTAAATTATGTATTCCTGAAACCTGTTCTCTCTCTTCCCACCTCTTTATATTGCATATTGTGGAGTGTGCAGGGGGAAATATTAACCACATTGCCATTTGATTGAACACACGCAAAAGTATTATTTCTATGCTGCATTATTTTTCCCATCATTACTCCTTGTGATTAAAGAAATTGTTTAGTGTAACATCACCCCATTGGTGATTATTGTAGACCCGTTAAAAATAGTGTGATATATATTGTGCATACATAAAATAAATATTTTAACTTTGCAAACCAGCCAGATTCCTGGTTCAGTGTGACCGGGGGGGGGCGGGGTTAAAAGAGAGGGGCGTGATATACGTGGTACATCGTTCAGAAATGAAAGAACTTATAGACACAAATAATTAATTAAGGGTTTCAGCTGTGCATCACACGCTAGGCATTGACTTAGGTGAAGTGCCGGGTTTAAATCACTTACAGAGGAGAGTCACCTGGAACCTGCAGGGTGCCCAAATGGACCTGAGAAGTCACAGGCACCCCCCCTCTCTCCCCCGCAATTGTACATTTGTTCCTGTCTCAAAGCTTACTAGCACAAACAGGAACTCAGGAGCCATGTTCTCAACAATAGTGCTTGTTCACGAGTGCATAAGATTTGTCAGAGCAAAGGGTGCACCTGCTACTCTGACAAATGTGCTGCACCTTTGCTGAGAAAAGGTTTTCGCGATTGTCTTTTCTTTTGTTAATGGGCATCAAATCCCCTTAGACAGGTTCTGCATGGCATGCAAGATAAAGATCAGGGATTTGATAATTCACCCTCCGTACTTCGAAAATGTCAGTTAGTCATAAAGTGCCAGACTGCTTATTATTTCAAAATGTATATGATGTTTCCACTGAGTTGATACTATGGACTACTAAACAAACAGGAAGATGTATGCCTTCACCTGAAATAAAGAATATTCCTTTAAATAAATAACTTAAAGAATGCTTAAAGGAGGATTTCAGTAAGACCTCACATTTCCTATACAATGCAGCTCATCCTTAAAAGAAATCGTAATTGGCCAGATGAAAAGGTGCCCTCCATACAATTCTTGTCAATTGCACTGTGGAGTGTTATTTTATGTTGATTTATACCATGCACTGCTACCACCCAGGGGCAGTCTCCAGGCACTTCTGTGGCTCTGCGAGAGAGAGCAGTGGGGAGGTTACTGAGGATAAGGCTGAAATGATGGTATCGGGTAATATTATCCCCCTATATATGGTCACCATACATATTGTCACCTGGAAAAGATTGTGGCAACATTATATATGGTGACTATATGTATGGGGTCAAGGGGAGAAGTGGTTGCAGGGGAGTCCCATGCATGTACATTATGGAAATGTCCCTCCAAAAAATGGCAATTTTTTGGCGACTTTTTTGCAAGGTGTCATTTTTGCAGGGACCGAGAGGATAGGTTTAGGACCAGGGGGAACTGGCATCTGTGGGTGTTGTTTTCTGTATGGGAGTTTGTGTGGGAGGCCACGAGTGTTGTACCTGTATGGGTAAGATTCTGTGTCTTGGTTATGTGATAGTGTTTTGTGTTGGAGTTAGTGTGTTAAGTGGGGTTGTGGTGGGTTTGGTTGTATGAACTGGTTAGATAGTGTCCATAAGGGATCCAGAGCCATGGTGGCCGTAGCTGTAAGAAAATCTGGAGTTATGGTCTGCAAATTACGTTGTTCAATGGTTTGTGGACTATCTGGAGATGCTGGGTGTGAACATAGCATTGAGTCTAGGGTGTGTTTATGAGTTGTGTGGCTAGCCTAAACTCTATTATGGCAGCAGTTATGTTGATGGAGCAAGAAGGAGAGAATGGGTTAATAAGTCGGTCTGTGTGTTGGAGCCTCTGGCATAGCTCTTTGGTTGCCGCTTGATGACATCTTGCCCGGTTCTTGGTTGTGGTTCTTTCGGCCATCTCGTCTCCACTCTAGTTGCTTGTCTGTGAGAAGTGTAAAGAGGCGGCAGATGCCTCTTTGAACTTCCCTATTTTCACTCTGGAGTTCAAATAGAATAAACACCACCTGCCATTAAGCATGGCTGGCAGCGTTTACAATGGTTTTCTATGGAAACTGCCTGCTTTTTGCTTTTGCCTTCTGCTTTTTTCCGAAAAAAAGCAGTTTCCGTAGGAAATCATGTTTTACGCCAGCATGAAAATCTCCAACTTGCGTGAACATTTTTTTTTTAGAAGGTGGAGGGCAAGCGGGACGTGGAAATGTAACTCCCATTCGACCCTGCCCTCTGTCTTCCAAAAACATGACAATCCCTGTGGCATGAATGGAGGCGTTAAAACAACCGTAACATCATTAAACCTGCCTGTAGCTCCGCCATTTGCGCTACAGGGACCTGAAATATGAGCTCCTAGTCATCTTCAGGGGTAAATATTGTGAGATTGTAGCAACAAGATTGTTCAGATGTACAAATACACTTTTCCAAGCACACAGAAAAGTTAAATTGATGTTTTATTTAGGACCACAGTTATTGCTGGTCAATGCAAATTCCCCATACACTCTCAAAGATAAGTGAATTCTCAGATGTACCGTCAACGCTGTCCTCCAATTACTGAACAATAATACTTTCTCATTTGAAAAGCACATTGAGCCAGTAACATTAATGGAATGTGAATATATTTACATAAAAAAACATAGGGCGTTTTGTATCTCTTATCTAATGGATTTTCATGAGACGCAGGGTCTTGTCATAGGTTTTCTGGAGAGGGAAATGTGGTGGTGAAATGACAGTAATAGTGTTAACCATACTTTACCACCATTTCCCATGCTATCAAATTGCAAGTTAGGATGTAAATCAAAGGAGATAGGTACATCATTGGGCGGGATGTATCACCTCCACACATTGGGCCTCATTACACGGAAGGCGGTGAGCCATGGCGCTATTAGCGCCATGGCTCATGCCGGTAAAATACCGGCACCGCCTTGGCGGAAAGGGGATTTACCGCCCCATTCCAAGGTTGGTGGGGCGGTAAATCCCCCTTCCGCCATTGCCCTTCCCCATTCCCATTTCTGCCCCATAGGGCTCTATGGGAATGGGGAAGGCGCTAATTACGGCACCGCAATTTTGCGGTGCCGTAATTAGCTCCGAGGTCCCTTAGCGGGTTGGTTTTTAACGCCTGCAAAAAGCAGGCGTTAAAGCACCAACCCGCTAAGGGACCTCGTAGTAAGGCGGTAGGGATTTACCGGTACCAGTATTTTACCGGTACCGGTAAATCCCTACCGCCATCCGTGTAATGGGGCCCATTGTCTCCAAAGGAGTTATCTATCCCTGCGGCAATTCCTCCAAAATCCCCATGGAGTTTATTGGACTTTATAGGTGCTTGTTTCGGCTTAGAGGCACCTGTGTGTGCATTTCACACTGCCAGTGTAGTTGTTGATTTTGCTGGAGCAGATTTTGTGGAGAAAGTGTTGTGTCCCTTAAAATGATTCTTGAGAGAGCAGAGTTTCACCTCAAACAGTGAGACTGTGCGAGCAGTTTGTTTTGTTTTGGTCCTTTTGCCCTTTTCACTGTGCTCTTTCATCTACAGCATGGGTTACTGGTTATATTGCTGATTTATCCATGACAGTACGTTTCTGCTTGCATGCCATGTTTGATTTTGCTTTCATCATAACTGCATTAATCATATGATTGGTCATATTGTGTCCATCATATGCTTTGTATTTTATTGTTTTATTGTGTGGTTTTGTAATGGCCTTTTAACAGTCAAATAAAGAAACAGTGATGGAGTCATATGGATTACCGCTGCGATTCTACTACTTGCAATTGAGTTGATTTTGTCTGATTACTAGTGGCGGCAACAATAATCAAGTTTGGCAGTAATTTCTCAGGATTTACCGCCAAACACGTAATGAGGCCCATAAAGCTAAATGGTGCTTTTATAAGAACATCAGGCAAGGTAAGACATTCGAAGATTTAAAGATTAATGTAATAGAGATTGACCTGTTCACCTTAAATTAATGTTTGTAAAATACGGTTGCAAATAGTACTTTCTGAAGCTTTTTACTCCAGCAGTAATGAACAGAAACCGAATGGAAGGTAAAAGAAATAACTTTTGACAGAGTTCAAGGCGTTTTACAAAGACACTGCTTAGTAAATGGTTGTAAAATCATGTAGTTTAGAGCACGTTCCATATGTAAAGTAGATCACAGCATGGTTATATTTAAAATGATTATTATTAAAGTCGGTCATTGCAGATTTTGTACACACCCAGCTTGGACGACTTTTCACAACCACACTTACAGGTATGCACAAATATGAGATCTCGTTAAGTTCAGTAACACTCACGGTCAGTCTCTGATTTCCCAATGACAAGTTTGCCTACCACCATATATCAAGCAATATGTATGACTAGCCTCCACATGCAAACTATCAGTTGATGCTAGTGTTCACATAAATGTTTTTAGAAAGTTCCCACAGTGTTAAAGACAATCTTCACATTCCAATCAATATGCATGCCCAACGACCATATGCCAAGCAACAGGTATGATCAGACTGCACGTCTTGTAACATATTTCTGATGCTTGTTAATCTGCTTAGAATCACATGCTGTGCATATAGTCTGACATCCAGTCGTCATCGCCGAGTATTGTATCTTGTCTTTCGAGAATCGAAAGGGGACATTGACATAGCGGTGCCTGTAACACTATCCCTAACGTGATGTGTAGTGTACCCAAAATCCCTCACACATTGAGGTCCCTCAGATTGTTTTTTTTACACCCATACTGGTCGCCTTATGCGGCGCTCGTCCAGAGAAATTGCTTTTGTTCTCTTCGACCTACCCTACCGTTGCTTCCGTCGACGGCTGTTCCAGTTCCCCGCCGAAGATGGCCCACAGATCTTTGACAGATCTTGGACAGAGCCCGGTCGGTGCTGCCGACCACGTGGCCGGGCCTTCTGGCTGGCCTACACAGTAGGGAGCGTGGGGTCAGGTTGGACATTTCCCTTTCTGAGAATGCCTTTTCCTTTCCTCTCTCATTGTTTCCTGGGTCTATTCGTCACAGTTTATTTCCTCAGCTATGGAGAGGACTCCATTTAGGTTTTGTCCTGTTTGCAGGTCCAAATTCCCTTAGAAAGATACGCACCATAAGTGTAACCGGTGTTTACCCCTCACTCACAATGATTCGGTTAGTGTGGCTTGCAAGCTCCTGTACCCGTAAACCTTGAAGGAGCACCGTGTTAAGCGGTGGGCGACCTACGGAATGTCGCAGGCTGAGTCTAATTCTCCAGCTGTCACAACTGCCAATTGTGACGAGGGGTTGAGTGACGAACTAGCCTCCGATTCGGAGGCGATTGACCTTTCGGAGGAGCACTCTCAGTCTGCGTCATCTGTCCTCTGGCCCTCTAGGCAAGACCTAAGTCCGCCTATGGGGAATGTACGCCTCGGCAACACAGTCGCACATGTTCCCCACACTAAAGACACAACCCCAGGGACGTCTTCGACTAAACAGTTGAAACAGTCCATAGTGCCAACGGGCTCGCTGAAAGCTTCAGCCTTGCCCGCCGACCGTCAGGGTCGGCAGCCCTCCCCGCAACAGCAGACGTGCCTTGTGACTGGGCCTGCTAAATCAAAGGGTGCGGACCCCAATATCCACCATCCCATTGAGACGCATCAGAAGAAAGTATCCACGGCCGAAAAAGGCCCCAGTTCTGCCAAAAGTAGTCACGCAAAAAGAGGCCCGGACTTCCGAACTTCCCGATGAGGAAGTAAATACTGAGAGCATCGCCAGAATCATTTCAGCGGATTCTCACAAACAAAGGTCGAAGGATTTGTCGAAACCCAAGGACAAGCACAAGGATTCATTGAAGGCTGAAAAATTTACCGGAACCTACGGAAAGGCCTACAGACAGAGGAGAAGACACGCATCAACCGCCAGAACATTGAAAATACTTTTCAGAAGCTCCTGAAGGGATTTCTCACTCAGGAGGAGGCTCAAAATGAAGATCCCTTTATTGACTCTCAGGACGTCCATTTAGACCCCACTGAGGGTTGGGGGGGTAGACCCGGACTCCATTGATCCTCGCCCTTGGTCACCTACTCCAGATCTGGAATCTGATGCCTTGTGCCTGGACTCCCCTCCAAACACTCCCCCTAGACAGGCCTCCCCGGTAGACGATTAAATAGCTTTCAATGCCGTATTCAGGAAAGCAGCTGAACACTTCAATATTGCTACTCAAGAAGCTGTTCCAGAGGTCGATTTTGTGGAGGACATTTTGAAAGAAAACCCCCCTGCCAGCCTGGTGATTCCTCTACTAAATTCAATTAAAAAGAGGTTGGCCCATTCTCTTTTAACACCTGCACTTACTAGAGCAGTGAATCTGACGGTGGAGAAGTTTTTTCGACCCTCCCCCTCTCACTCCCTCTACATCAGGGGTCATTGTACTCCAGATTCATTGGTTGTTAGAACTACCAGAAAAAGAGCAGGAGTTCCCTTGTCCATTGAAGAGGCACCCCCCGACAAGGAATGTCTATGCTATGTCTACGGAATGTCTACGCTTTGGGGAAAAGGATCACAGCGGCAGCGGCCTACTCCACTCGCATCGCCAACAACACAAAGTTGTTAGCAAGCTATGCTGATGCGCAATGGGCCAAGCTAGGGGAAGACCTTCAAGAAGTCCCTGGGCCACTGTGAGCCCGTCTTTTCTCAACAGTGACAGAGGGCAGGCAAGTTAACCAAAGTATGCTTAAAAATATTTTGGATGCAGCAGAAACGGCCCAAGGTCTTTTGCTCAAGGTACCCTCCTGAAAAGGCACGCATGGCTAAGAAACTCTGGGTTCAAGCCAGAAACACAAGCTTCACTTATAAATAAACCAGTGGATGATACTAGTTTATTCAGAAAGGCAGTGGATGAAGCCCTCAAAACTGCAAAAAAGGAGCATGACACCCTTAAAACGCTGGATCAAATCACCCAGAAACCTGCACAAAGAAGGGGTAGTGGGAATAGACGTTCCTTTCGTGGGCAATGATTCTCTCAAAATCAGTACAGCTTGGGGAATACCTGGTCCTCTTCCCAAGGAACCAGCAACTACAATACCCCATACCCCACAAGGGGGAAACACAGTGGTAAAGGAAGGCGCCAAAACCCTATCCCTTGAGGCTCCCTGGCAACAGGCCAGAAATGACCCGCAGGTCCAGGCCCCCTCCCATGCATCCCCAATCAGGGGCTGGCTAACATTGTTTCTTCGAGCATGGGAGGGAATAACTACAGACCAGTGGGTGCTGAAGACCGTCGCCCACGGGCATTGTATAGAGTTTTGCCGGACCCCACAGTTTAGACCGCCACAAGCAAGACGCCTGATGCCAGATCATCTGCAAATCCTGCTACAAGATGTCGAAACCCTTCAGGAAAAGGGCGCCATAGAGGTTGGACCTCTTCTACAGGTAAACAAGGGTATTTATTCACTGTACTTCTTTGTACCTAACAAGGATCTCACCATGCACCGTGTATTAGATATGTGCCCAGCGAACACATTTGTAAAGCCCCAAATGTTTTGTATGGTCACTTTGCAAGACGTAATTCCCCTGCCCACACAGGGAGATTACATGGCAACATTGGGCATGAAAGATGCATACTTTCATATTTCAATGTTGCTGGCGCACAGAAAATACCTCAGATTTATGATTCTGGACAAGAACTACCAGTTCAAAGTATTACCCTTCGGCATAGCTTCTTCACCAAGGGTATTTACAAAGGTACTGGCAGTGGCAGCAGCACACCTGCACAGACAATCCGTTCCAGTTTATCCTTACCTAAACAACTGGCTCATAACAGGGGATTCCTACGAAACCTGCCTGTCAAATACCCAAAAGACTATAGATCTTCTATTCAGTCTACGATTCTCTATCAACGAGAAGAAATCCAGCATAGATCCAGGCCAGGTCAAACAGTTCCTAGGGGCTCTAATTCGAACAAAGGACGGCCTCATCTTCCCCTCCAATGAGAGGGTTAAAAAAATGCTGTTTCAAATCCCTCAATATGTAGCCAGTCGAGAGGTGACGGTACGCAAAGCTATGCGGCTGTTGGAAATGATGGCTTCATGCATTTATTTGGTTCCTCAAGTGCGCTTGTGCATACGTCCAATGTAGGAGTGGCTCAACAGCCAACGGTGTCAGGCCAGCGGACAATGGGATGATTTAGTGGTTGTCTCGCCAGCCCTCATTCTCTCGCTACAGTGGTGGCCGAGGGAAAACCCCTTGAAGGGGAAATCCTTCACCACCCCTGCAGTGGAGGCCATGCTAACTACAGACGCATCTCTCACAGGGTGGGGAGCTTGCCTGCTTCAACAGACAGCGCACAGAGTTTGGTCGTCAGACATAGCATCCAACCACATCAACCTGTTGGAACTATTAGCGGTATTCAAAGCACTGAATGCTTTCCAGACTCAAATGGAGGGAAAGACGGTCCTGATCCTCACAGACAGCACCACAGCCATGTACTATCTGAGCAAACAGGGGGGCACTCACTCTCCAGGGCTGTCAAATTGTCCCAGAACATTTGGAAGTGGGCTCTCAAACACAACATGTTCCTGTTGTCACAACATGTTCCAGTGGAACTCCCTCTTCTGGCCGACGTACTCAGCAGAGATTTACCACTACCCATGAAGTACGAATGGCGATTACACGAAAACATTGTCTTCAACGTTTTCGCGAAATGGGGGTTTCAAGGGATCGACTTGTTCGCAACTCTGTGGAATGCTCAATGCCAAGATTACACCTCCAGGTACCCGCAGAACCATTCCAAGGGGAACAGACTCTGGATAACATGGTCAGGGAAATTTGTTTATGCTTTTCCCCCAACTCCCCTACTCAACAAGATAGTGCTCAAGATGCACCAAGAACCAGTCACAATGATATTGGTGGCCCCCATGAGGGCCCGCCAACCCTGCTTCGCTCATCTGATGGAGATGTCCCTATCTCCTCCGATGAAACTACCTTGCCCATACAACATGTTGTCACAAGACAAGGGGGAGACACTTCACCCATGCCTGCAAACATTGAACTAGCGGCCTGGCTCCTGAGGTCATAGAGTTCGGGCACCTACAACTCCTTCAAAGGTGTGTGGACATACTCAGGGAGGCAAGAAAACCTAACACACGATATTGCTATTCCAGCAAGTGGAAACATTTTGTTATCTAATGCAACGCTAAGAGTATCAATCCCATTGACTGCTCTCCCACTCATATCATTTTGTACCTGACTCATTTACTTGACTCAGGCCTAGTCTTTAACTCGCTAAAAGTTCACTTAGCTGCTCATTCAGCCTACACTACATCACAACAAAAGGTGTTGTGGTGGAAGATACCAGTTATTAAGGCTTTTATGGAGGGAGTAAAGAGAATTCACCCTCCCATTTCTAACCCAGCTCCCGGGCGGGACCTAAACGTAGTGTTAACAAGACTTATGGGGTCTCCTTTCGAGCCCATGCATATAGCAAATCTTAAAGATCTCACCTACAAAACTGCCTTTTTAATAGCCATTACTTCCATTAGGAGAGTCAGTGAAATACAAGCGCTCTCAGTCCTAGACCCCTTTGTAACAGTTCACAAAGATAAGGTGGTTCTGCACACTCACCCTAGGTTTGCGCCAAAATTAATTTCGAAGTTCCATGTGAACAAATCCATAGGACTACCAATGTTCTTTCAGAACCGGTCAAACCTGGGAGAAAAAAGCCTGCACACACTGGATGTATGCTGGGCAGTCATGTTTTACATGGAAAGAACTAGACCACTAAGAAAGACAAATCCGTTTTTTGTTTCAGTGGCAGCATGTAGAGAGGGAGACGCTGTTTCCAAATCGACTATCTCTAAATGGATTGTCAAACACATCACACTCTGTTACACTCTTGCTAAGAGAGAACTGCCCTTCAAGATTAGAGCACATTCCACTCGAGGCACTGGGACTTCCATAGCATTCATTGCAAATGTTCCCCTAGAATCCATTTGCAAAGCGGCAACCCGGAGTTCTGTACACACCTTTACAAAACACTATTGCCTAGACACTCATTCTAGATCTGATTCTCAGGTGGGACAAGCAGTACTAAGACAGCTTTTCTCTACTGTTCCTTCTCACATCCCACCTCCAACTCCGGGTACTGCTCGCTAGTCTATGCACTGCATGTGATTCTAAGCAGATTAACAAGAATCAGAAGACATGCATTACTTACCGTAAAAGCATTTCTGATGATTGTATCTGCTTAGATTCAAATGCGCCCACCCTTCTTCCCCGCTCGGATGGAAGGAACATAGACATCTTACTACTTTCTCTCTTTTCTGTACTCAATCACGGTAGTCATAGGCTCTCTCACGACAGAAAAAATACAATTCGAGGGACCTTGGGTACACTACACGTTAGGGATAGTGTTACAGGCATGCCCATGTCGACGTCCCCTTTCGATTCTCGAAAGACAAGATGCAATACTCTGCAGTGACCAATGGGTGTCGGACTATATGCACAGCATGTGAATCTAAGCAAATGCAATCATCAGAAATGCGTTTACGGTAAGTAATGCATGTCATCCAGCCTCCACATGCCCAGTGAACATATTTGGCTTGCCTTCAGATATCAGGCTATAGTTTATATCAGTCTTCACATACTCCCCAACACATATGACAAGCCTCCAAATGACTAACATCTGACATAAGAAGTCTCCACATGCACAGCATCAGGTATGATCAGCCCTAACACTCCATGTCCATGATCATCCTCCAAATACCCTGTAATAGTTAAACCTAGTATAAATGTTCCTAGAAACAAGTCTGACCAGCCTCTACATGACCACACTCCAAAAGCTCATCAACAAATATGATGAGCCTCCACGTGCCTAACAGCAAGTTGGGCCAACTTCCACATATCAAGTGACATGAAAGGCTAGCTTCCACATGCATGTTTTCAGTTGATGCCAGTCTCCACATTTCCAGCAGCAAGTTTGCCCAGCTTCCACCTGACGAGTAACAAACACGACCAACCTCCACACCATACGGACAGTATGACCAGTTTGCACATGCACAACAGGTATGGCCAGCATTCACACTCCATGTGAAGTCTATGGCCAGCCCCCAAATATCTTTTAATAGTTGGTGCCAGTATAAATGTTACTAGAAACAAGCAAGCCAGCCTTCATATGGCCACACTGCAAAAGCTCATTAAACAGTATGATGAGCCTCCAACTGCTTATCAACCTGTTGGGCCGGCCTCCACATATCAAGCGACATGAAAGGCTAGTCTTTACATTCCATCTTCATTTAATCCCAGTCTCAGAATTCACAGTAGCAAGTGTGCCCAGCTTCCACCTGACGAGCAACACGAATGAACATCTTCCACAAACCACGTCCCAACAGCGTGACCAGTCTATGCAAACCCAGCAACACGTATTGATAGCCTTCACATAACCAGACAATGTTAAAGGCAGTAAGCACATTTCAAATAAGATGTATTTACAACACCTACATCCTTAGCCAGAGGTATGATGCAACTTAATATCTCAAGTGACATATATGGCCATCCTCCACATGCTCAGTAATATACATGACCTGCTTCCACAGGTCTGCAGCAGTTAATGTCAGTCTCCATGCTCCCAGCAGCAAGCATGACATCCTCCACATGCCCACAAACAAGTAAGTCCATCCTTCACATGATTAAAAAAAAGGTATGGACACCGTCCAAATCATTTAAAACAGGCATGCCCTGCCTCCACATGCCTGAATCAGGTAGGACCACCCTCTACACTGGCAACATAGTCTACGGCCAACATGCACATACCCACAAAGAGTTACTGCTAATTTCCAGGCAAAAGGCATGACCAGCCTCCATAAGACCTACTGTAGACACGAAAAACCTGCTCATCCACATGCATGTTAAGCTTGCACACGCCAAGAGCAGGTATGGTCAGCATTCACACGTGAAACTACAGTCATGCAAATCCTCATCATACCCTGCTGCTGGCCAGTACCCACATGTGCAGAAAGACCTCCAGAAGCCCACTCTCAAATGTTAAGTCTTCACAAGCCAAAAGACAGGTACAGCTATCACCCACCTGCCCCTCACGAGGTACTATTAGATAACACTTGCCCAGTTACTTTGGCCGTGGCCGTGTACAATATGCAACAAATAGTTAGGAATCAGATTCCCCTCAGTAGCAAAAAAAAAAAAAAAAAAAAACAGATTCCAAACACTATAACCTTTTGGCATGAACAGTTACCAAGGCCATGGGCAGTGTCCACTGTTAATGCTGTAAACATGCAGCTAAAACACGATGGTCCACTGGCCATTGGCCGATAGCCACGAACTGTGGCCCATGCTTGCTCTTTCCCCCTTCCATAATTTCTGAAAATGTCTCCACTGAAAGTTTCCAGTGGAATCTTAACCCAGATCACCATGGCAGCGCCTTGTATTGCCTTCGTGAACCTTCCTGCAGTAAAGGGAAAATGCACCAACATGAAAAAGTCTCCCACATCCCCACTAACACTCTCAATGTGCACCACTCCTCATTCTTAGGTCCTCACACCTCTCCTTAAGTGTATGCATCCCTCGTGTCTCCATCCTAGATATCTCTATCCCTTTCTGCTGCTCTTTCTTATGAAACGCTTGTTTCCCATCCGATTCAAAACTGGCTTAGCAGCCCTCCCCAAAGTGTCCAACTAACCATTTGGTACTTTTTCACCCTCCATATTATCATCACGGGAAACCGGCCTATTCCCTCCCCCAAATATCATTGTGATCACTTTTCACCTCTCAGTGGGATTATCACAGCAATTTCTCACATCGAGAAAAACAATGCAGCTTTTCCTTTCTGAAATTCTTCAGTGCAGCAACACACCATGGGCGATACATAAACATGTTCTAAAACAGGGGGACCACTTTTGCGTGCTCAGTGTAAGTCGCCTTTTCTGTCAGAGAAAACGAAAAGCAGTGGCCAAACACATCTCTTCTTCTTGGCCTAATAACTTGTGTTCGGTTCAACACATTTTCCCCAAAATGTCCATTTTTAAGGGGTCGAAGGTATTCAGGTATCGAACATATTTGTTGCAAGATTTCATCAAAAACTGCCCATCGAGTTGGAAGATTTTATCAAAAACTGCCCATCGAGTCATAGGTTCTCACCAGTACCATTTTAGGAAATGTAATTTTGATCTGAACTTATCATGTAATCTGCAGGCTCGGTTAAGAAATGATTGGTCATCTCCAAAGCAAAGAACCTTTCAGAGTTGCCCAAAGCTGCTTGAATGATGTTGTGCCCAGCACTTTGGCCATCAATTAATTAATTCATTTACTTTCAAAATCCATATGCATGTTGCTCTGAAGTCCTGTGACGTCAACCAGCTACACATTTACTGTGCTGACAGTACATTATTTAATCACAAACCTTAAGAGAACCTTAAAGAAGAATGAAAATAAGTAAAATACATTTCTACCCTAGAAAATGTATTCAGGACAGCGGTGGTTTATGATGCTGTGGTCCAGAGATGGTAAAAATCGAAGGAAGGCTCTTAAATTGCTCGTCTCTGCTTTGTGCACTGATTGATCCTATGCGTGGGCACAGGAGCAATGCCCCCGTTATGCTTGTGCTTGTTAAAAAATGTATATTAAGTAGAAAATACACACATTTTACCTAACACAATAATGCTGCAGCACTTACAGTGTAATGTCATTCAAAGATTAATTTTTATGTGAATGCTTGTGCTGTATGAAATTAAATGAGAGGCCCGCTCCGGGCGCGTCCGTGCTAGGAAAGCTTTCTATTGCTTAGTTGTGGAATCCTTGTAATCAGAGGCATTGCTGGGTGGGGGTGGGGGCTTTTAGTTGTAGCCATGGATACAAGCTCAGGTGCTACAACCAAGAGGCCAGCAAGCCCCGAGTTCCAACAGTCCCGACATTAGCGAAACTCCGGATCTTTTCCAGACCTAGCAACAGCCCTGCTTGTACTCCACGTTGCGTGAAGTTTTTCAATTAGATGCCGGTGGGGCGACAGAGTTCAGGCCCAACGGCCTCTCTTTCAGTGAATCTGCAAATGACAGCTGTCCAGGACTAATAAGGAGATAGTGCATGCTCTCCCTCATGTAGATATTCAATAGCTATTGGCTGTTCTTCTCAGCCAATAGCAATTAAATGTGTGCTGTAGGAGGGTGGTGTTAGTGAGAAGGGCGATTGAGGCCCTGAGCCACTGCTTGACAGCCAGGAAAAGAGGGCAGGTGATAGGGAGAATTCTCAGAAATGTGCTAATTCCCTCTACCTTAGAGCCCCCCCCCAGCAACTTTGCTGGATTTTGAGGACTTGATTTTTGTAACTTGGAGAGAGTGAGACCCTTTTTTCCCACTCTCTCATGTATTTTAATGTGATTTCTAACACTATATTTCTTTTGGTTGTGGAGTCTGACAAACTCCATAGGGATCATCGTATACATTGTGTCACACAACACCTTCAGTACAGTGACACGGGGAAGTCTTTCAGATTTCCCAAAGGTTTAAATACCTTCTCTGGGATAAACTACTGTTTCCCAGAGCAGTAAAGTGAAAATGACTTTACTTACATTTGTAACTTTCTAGACCAAGGACACATTATCTCACAATAGGGTGCTGGAGGGGATACTTAGTATCCCCTTTGTCTAGCTTCTCATGTAACATTTTTATGTTACCCTTTCCTCGACAAATGGCTGGTGGCAGTGGTTTACTTTTTACTACCATTATGGGATTTTAATGCAGGCTGCATTCACAGTCACAGTAAAGCACCCATGTGTGCCATTTTTGTCAAAATGGCCCAGCCTTCTTTCTTCGCCATTTCTTTGTGGAATGGTCCTTCTTGAGATTTACTCTACGCGCCAAACCAGGTTTGGTCCCTTTGTTAATTTTGCCTTTGGTGGGATTCACGAGTGAAACCCGTCTCTGTATCCAGGGTGTCTGGTGGGGGCAGGAATCAAGGGAGGTGCCTGAAACTCCCAATTCTTAGTCTCCTAGTTGACAGGAATGCACTCCTAGGTGATTGACCGACTGGCTGTCTGGCAAGGAGAGCTACCCTGCTGGGTGACTGACAGCTGGGCTGGAATGAATGGGAGCAAGCTGCATAAAAGGTGAGGCTTTTTGGCTTGGAAGGCAGAGTCGACCACTGGACGAAGGAATCCAAAGAAGAACTTGAAGAGGACGCCTGTTGCAACTCCTGGATCATTGGTTTGCCCGTTGAAGCCCTGCTGCTGTGCTGAAACTTCAAATTTGTATCAATGGAGAAGCCCCTGCAAGGATGACTTCTCCCTTTGAGTTGTTGGGACCAATCAACTCCAAAGTAAGCCACCTGGACATCCTCTCAGAGCTGGTTGAATTTCCACTGCAGACGCTGCTGGAACCAACTAGCCAGGAAGCAGAACACCAGTTTGTGTGTGTTGCTTTTAAGCTGACCGAGAGCTCCAGGAAGATCCTCCGGTCTTCCGGGAAGCAGGACCAACTGAGCCTGAGCACCTTCTTCAAAGTGCATGACCCCAGATGCAAGGAATGCCCATCTCGACAGCCGGGAACCAGGGTGGTGCTATTTGTGGTAGATGCAAGGAGCTGAAACACCGAAGTGCCACTTGTTTGAAGATTGCCATTTGTGAGCACTGACCATCCCATTGAAGTGCAGGAGTCTCCGGACATCCTCCCTCTTGTCCCCATGACTGCGGCCCAGGAACAGCAGGGTCTGCAGAGCTGCACAGGAACAGAAGTCATCTGCTACACTTTTTCTTCAACCTAAAGGTACTGTATAGTCTAAGAGAACTTAGCTCTTGTGTAGCCACTTGTCCTTGTTGGGGACTTGCTTGGTTGCATTTGTAGAGCTGCTATCTGCTTTGTTACCTCACAAGCCTAATCAGCTTGTGGCCCTACTTGGATTTCTTCTATTCTACCAAGTCTTTTAAAACATTGTCCACCTTGACTTTTGCAAACTTAAACATTGGCTGGCCTGGCTCCCTGAAGAACTCTTCTCTCCTCTGTTTAATTGTTTTTGCCTTCCTTCAAGGAAAGGTTTAACTGACTTTACATTGGGGGTTACTGAAAGTACTTACATGCTTAAGAATCATTGTGTGAATGCTTGTTCTATTCTGATCCCTCTTTTTTTTGACACTCCTAGAAACAGTTTAAATGCAAGCAGTGATATATTAATGTCTACAGCACCCTAGCAATTGAAGTCACCTCAGGGTGTAGGTAGTGTCTGTGAGCCATCCCAAATGGGTATTTGCTGAATTTGAAACAAACTTAAGAGTGTGTATTATTTTTGAAGTACATTTGTGTGTTGCTTAACATTGCTCCCTTCTGAAGATGGCTTACTATAACTGACTGATAAATGAATAATTACTTAGTCAAGAAACCTTGTGTGTAAGAGTTTATTTGGACACTTGTCACTGTGAATCTCTGTGTAACTCCCCTACAGATCACATTGGCCCCTCTTGAGATAAGCCTGGCTTCTCAACCACACTACCAACCTGTGTACAGACATATAACAAAGGTTGTGTTCCTATTGCCAGGAGATCAGGGTTGTTGTAGTGCATCCAAAGGGTACTGCATACAATCTTGCCTAATGGCAGGTCACTGAACTCATCTTGCCACTGACACGTCCAATGCAATCTGAACCACTCAAGGAGAAGGTTCGAGCCTGGAAGGCTGATATCCCTGTCTGACGAGTCATGTAGGTGTGTTCTATAGTACATTGGGAATGTTATACCAACAGCAAACCTGTAGCCTGTTGCTCTTTTAGCAATATATAGCTAAACCAGAACACTGCTGGTAATTTATTACAGTTCAACTTTCCCACGACCTGGATAGTTTAAATGCTCCACGTTTACGTGCCATTAGTCAGAGGAGACTGTACAAATGAACCAGGCCAATATGAGCAAGACTCAGATTAGGAAGGTTTATAATGCCTGTTTCCCCTCCATTTTAGGGGTTTTTAGCGTAGATCTTGACTCATGGGCATAAGAGAGGAGGGAAAAAGAGCAACCAAAACGTTAGTTTGCTAAACTGAGCAAATTCCTCTATCACAGTGTAATGGGAGAGTTTACAATGTGCATTTCATTTTATCTCCCTGCCAGGTTGTCTGAGGAGCTGCTGCTGCTACAGTCTGTAAAGTAGATATGTTATTGACTGCACATAATGGTGTTTTCTTAATCAACGATCAAAGAATGTTATCCAGCTTGGATTAAAACCTGTGACATGGGTACCGCGGTCACACACCGATCTTGGTAGCAAGCCCTCAATCCATTGCCATTGAGGAATGTTACCTTTAAGCAATCAACGCAACTGAAGAAGGCAGCTAAATACAACAAAAACACATTCCCTCTTCACAGGCACCTCCTCCAGACACATCTAAACACATCATGTTATACAAAATATCACGCTCTGAGCAGCCCTGAACATCTCAAAAAAGGAACACATCTCAGCCGCTAGGGAAGCTGCTAACTGGCTAACCATCAGTGAACGCATTATTTTCAAAACCCTGTCCATTACCCACAAATGCCTCTCCAACAAGCCCCCTCACCTCTCCCAAAGAATTCTCAGAGCCCAGTCATCCAGATTAACCAGTAGCCCTTACCTACACTGCTTCACGCAGCCCAAAGTCAGGAGACTCTATCTTCCCCTACATCGCGGCCAAGGAATGGAATCACCTGCCTCCTAACTTGAGAGCAGAATCATCATACTGGCTTTTGAGGCAATCCCTTAAAACATGTCTGTTTGCATAGCTATGTTTGTCTTCACGGCAGGTCTTGTAACTGACTTACTGCTCATCAACTGTCTATGTGTTTTGCCTTGATTATGTAACTGGTACCTGTAACAGCACCTCAGTGCCCTTGGGTTGTTTGTGCGCTTTATAAATTAAATGAACACATAAAAAAAAATAAACAAGTTTCTTTATACTGTTGTAAATAACCAGTGTCGTTAATAAGACCAAAGGATAGTTTGTTTACCCACCTGAATGATGTACACGTTTGAGTTGCAGTGGAATTGAAGCCTGTGACCTGCAGTGAATTTGCTTACAGATGCATTAACCCAGGAAGCAACATCGCCAGAAACCTGCATGCGCGGGGGCTGCTCCATCCTCTCGCTCCAATTCACTTAGTATATTTGCTCCAAAAACGAGGCATAATGCCTCTGAACCAAGAGACAGACCCTGCTCCTCCACTTTCCTTAGAACTCACCGGAAAATGTATTGTGTTGTGAAGGTGCCACTTGCAATGCAACCCTTATTTTTACAATGTATTTGGGCTGGTGGAGACTTGAGAGATAACATTAATGAGTAAGAACGTTCAACTGCTTGCCCCTTCAAAGAAAAGCCTTTGTTAAGTTGTCACCCTTAGTGGCAGGCTGCACAATCCCTTTACCGGCCTCTCTGCCACTGACACCTTAAGTGGTATGAGAAATATCCACATCTGCCCCTATTCATTCATTTATCAGTTCCATGTCATTTAATCGCGGGATGTTTCGTTCAGGGGCGGGGGGGGGGTGGGGGGATGGGTGTGGGGGGGTTAACGTGAATTTTTTAACGAAAAAACCCTTTTTTTTTACATACTTTTTGGTGAGGTCCCCCCACCAATCCCCCCATTCCGTTTCAGTTTTTATCTATTCTCCAACAGCCACATCCCATATATAACCCCCCAAAATAAGAATAAGATGTTTTATTTTTCGTTAAAAATGCGCGGTAAAAAACCTGCAATAAAACATCCCGCGATGAAAGGACGTTGTACCCATTTATCTTGCTTTGTTTATTTTGCCAGTCAATCGTTTCTTCTTTTGAGGTCATCCTCTTTTTCATTGGCAGCTGTGTTCGGGCACTATTCCCGTCTTCGATTGTGATCCAGAAGCTATGTCTAAAAACATGTTTGGGAATATTAAACCGCCCAAGCCTATTAATGGCAGTTCCTGCAAATTGCACCCTAGTGATAATAACAAGCAGGTCATGTTCCCCCATGCTATGCCCGTCATGGTCATTCATGGGAAATTTTTACACCCCCTCTATTGAAAAAAATCACCAGCTGCCACCGGCTTTATGCTTTTCAGTGCACAACCTAAGTGGGATTATTTTCATGTGTTGAGAACCCCCTCCCACCAGCAAAGGTGTGTGAAAACGCACACTGGTGCTGATAGCTGAATCTAAATTAGAAGTGCTCGGCTCCTCTTTCTGATTTGCTGCTATCCCTTACTTGCCAAATGCATAATAAGGTGAAACGTGATATCTTGTCTGTGCATTGTGAATCCCAGTGCTCCTGTCACAGGGGAAACCAATGGCATTTACACAAATGTTTCGTATGCATGAATACAGAATGCTTACAGAATGAATGTTCCAGCCGGAATTGGAAACGTGCACAATATTTGAAAAATGCGTATCTGAATGGGGCACATTGAGAGCCCATTTTGTGAACGCCTGCAAATGCAACATTGCACATGTTTACCTTTACACGTGTGCAAGTACACCGGTGTATCACAAAACGGGTTTGTGAATCCATTGACGTTTTTTGAAATTGGAAAATGTTCGACTTCAAGTTATACATCTGCTGCAGTGTGACGAGCAGACATGTGGGTGGCTTAAGTGTAGTGAAGCGTAGCCCATGTAAGCACAGAAATGAAAGGAGGGACCCGCAGTCGCGATTTTATAATTAGAACGGGAGTGGAAAAGAGCATACGTTTAGTTCAACCTGTACTGCACAAATGTAATGGCCACTTTGTGAATCCTCACAAGCGTCTTTCTGGAAGATTCCATTGGCGTGCGCACATGGGGACGTGGTCTTTAATTAAAAAAGTGAAACATTAATTCCACGTAATATGGCGAGAAAGTATCGTAGTGGTCATTTTTGATAACTTAATTGGGTAGTAGCTTGACCTATTTTAGTTCATTAATCGGTTGTGCTGTGGTGATTTCTTACTAGTTTTGTTAACAAGTGTGCTCTTTCAAATTGTTAGTAATGCTTTCAGCACGGCATATCTGCGCCTCTCACCCCCTGCTGCTTCCAAACCCCAACCTCGCTGTGATTAGAAGGAATATTGTTTACTGCAGACGTGTTTCTGAACTATGAATACATTACTTCGTTCAACACCTGGGAGAATTCAGGACAATTCAGATGCTATGAAACTGGAAACACTATCCAAGCCTTGGCAATTCTAGTTTAAAGCAAATTGTTGGCTTAAAATGGAATAGATGTGATTTTAAAGGCCAAATGCCAATTCTGCTATTCTGCTGGTTGTGCTAATGAGGGAAAGAATGAGAAAGAAACGAATGCCAGTGCCACCTGCTCCAAGACGCAGAAGGAATACTTAATATGCGCAGTTTCCGTCTTTTGTTGTTTCTGAAACAAACCTTTCTGTATATTTTCATTAGTGTGAAATGTATTCTCCATATTATAAGTTTGGAGATGTAATTCACTAGGACTGTTCGAGCTACAGATCTTTAATATATGCGGGACTATTTTGGGCATGTTCAGATGAGAAGTAGATTGTTTTTAAGTTTGAAATTTGAATCAAATATATCAATGTCTATGGGGGGTCATTCCAAGGTGTGCGGTAAGGGATACCGGGCACCGGTAAGGAGACCGGTGCCGGTAATCCCTTACTGCCCTACTACAAGGTCCCTTAGCGGGTCCCACCAGGAACGGCAGGTTTGACCAGCCGTTCTGGATGGGACCCGTTAAGGGACCAGGGCGCTAATAACGGGCTCGCAAGTCACGAGCCTGTTATTAGCATCCTCCCCATTCCCATTGAGCCCTACGGGGGCTCAAATGGGAATGGGGAATGGCATTTACAATGGGGATTTACCGGTCCCGCAAAGGTCGGACTACACCGGTAAGTCCCCATTAAACTATACCGGTGCCGGACCCGTTATTGGTGGCAGCCATGGCGCAAATAGCGCCATGACTACCACCAACCTCGTAATGAGGGCCAAAGTGTCAGTGTAAAATGAGCATGCATTTTATAAAAATCACAGAAAACATATATTTTCCAGTTGCAAAGCCACAACTTGTATACTCAACTGCCCCTTAACTTAACGGCACGTATGGAGCGCAACGTGCACCCAGAGGCATCTGAGGCACTAATTAGACAGGGCTGTGGCACAAAAGAAGCTCGAAGAGATAGGTCTTCAGGGAATGCCTAAGTGACATATAGTTGTCCACCATCTGAAGAGCACAAAGGATGAAGTTCCACAAGGAAGCAGCAGCAACTGAGCGTCCCTCCATTTTCTTTTTAAACTCTGACTCTTTTCATGCATCCTTTTGGTATGGGCCTAGTGGCGTCATATTGTTAGGGACACATGTACGTCTAAAGGAGTGCAATTGTGCAACAGGTGTATCTGAAAAATGAAACCAGTGTGATTTATGAAAAGATTGGGTAAGCAAGAGAGCAAGATGTCACCCTACTAACATGGCCTCCCTGTCATCCCACACTATCCAATAACATAGAAACAATCAATGCTTGTATCTAGACAGCTAAGCTTCAATGATCACTAATGAAAATAGGACATTGTAGATGCACAATGTGATTCAATAGCACAGAAGAGACGTGTATCCCGTAGCACATATAAAATACCCAAACATTAGACCATGAGTCCCAATGTTATGTCTGCAAATCTGTGAATTTAATCTGATTTTCATGTCACATATATTTGCGGTTATACTCTTCTTAAACAGTCATTGCATTTAGTTGAAAAACTGTGTATTTTAATTTTAAATGCATATTTTAAATGATACTATTTAGCAAAAGTTGGATTTCTTACTTTATGACTGTGAGATGCTGAACTCATGAGTTTAACCCAATTAGAAATATGGCAGGTATAAACCTAGTTATATACAAAACATATTAATTAGGTGAAGTACGGCACCACGGTTATAGAAAATCAAAACAAGATAGTTGTATTGAAATAGATTTATTAGTCGTCAATCTAGAATTCTTAGTTACTGTAACTCAGTCCTTATTGGTGTTTTTGGCCTTATTAGAAACCTATCTTTGTGCCAACATTAACCTAATGGTGGCACGTGCAAATGTTGCTCCCTTTACCGGGCATTAGCTGGGCGTTACAGAGACAAACCAATGTTACCAACAGTAAAGCCTATTGTGTAAGTCACAGTTGATTTGCCATCAATGTATTCTTTATAAACTGTTACTTCACAATATATATAACGGTTGCCACTGGGAGGTCTAATTAATTTCAATTATTGTGTTAGTGCAACTATTTTAAAAAGCATCGTCACTTTACAGTTTCGGCAGTTGTCAAACATACAAGTGCATCTGTAAACATAAGGAAGAAAGTGGGGCAGAAAGAGGAGAACAGAAGGAGGAAAGAGAGAGCCAGGGAGGGTAGTCATTGTTTAAAATAAAGTTCTGTCCATATATCCTAGTAATGCTGGATAGGGTTGATCATGCGGGATCCTGCTAGTATGACCGTATTACGTGATTTGTGTCTGTTTCCATAAGGCTCTCATTCATACATCCCCTGATATGAACATTCATCAGATTGATCTGGTGTTACAGTAGATTGTTATAAAAAGTAATGCATTGTGTTGTCTGTGTAAAGTCCTTCTGTGATGGTCCTTCAATTGCAAATCATCTTGACTTCTTCTTGGTGTAGGATTTTTTCTCGGTCTCCCAGCCTTGCATCTTTTCTGATGTGTTTTATACCGAAGAATTTTACATGTTCCTTCTTTTCTCCAGAGTGTTCTGAATTCCAATGATCCACCAACGCTGTCTTCTTTTCAGGCATGGTTAGGCTATGCAAGTGTTCCCTTATTCTTATTCTTAGTTCCCTTATGGTGCTCCCCACGTACAGTTTGCTACATATACATTCAATGATATGTATCACATATGTCGTTCTACCAATTATGAAGTCATTGATGTCTACAACTTGCCCATATCTGCTAGTATGCGATTGTACATTGTTGAGTGCATGTCTGCAAATGCTACAGCTAGAGCATTCTTAGAATACCTTTATTGGTTTACCATATATGATGTTTCTTTGTCTTCAATATTTATGGTTTGCCATATAACTGGGACTCAATTTCATTCCTATTGTAGGGACCCTAGTATACACAATATTAGGTTTTCATGTAATGTGATCTTTAAGATCTGGGTCCAACACAAGTAAAAGCCAGTTTTTGGAGAACATTCTTCTAATTATGTTGTTGTCATTATAATATTGAAGAATTCATCTAAACATGGATTGTTTGGATTCACTCACTTTATTCCTTGGTGTCAAAAATTCCAATCTGTTCTGTGCTATGATTCCTTCTCTTGCTTTTCTAACACATTTGTTAGAGTAACCTCTGTGCAGGAATCCCTTTTTGATAGTCTCACACTCCTCTTGGAATGCCAGATCATTACTACAATTTCTCCTAGCTTCAGTAAATTCACCCGTAGGTATGCTGTCTATGACATTGAAGAGAGGGTCCCAAGAATGCCCCTCCTCACCCCCAGAAACATAATGGTACGACAGGCCAGGAAAGCTCTCAGTCATTCATCTTATTTGGAACGAAACCCAAGTGCACCGTTTGCTGACACGTACATGGAAAGATATCCTCTCAATGAACCATACCGACCCAATCCAGTGCATGTTCTAACAGGTATAGGGGAGACCACGGAGATCGTGGATGGGAGTACCCTAATTGACAATCTCGATGAAAGCACCAAGAAGCCATGATGCTGGCATCATTAGTGACACCACAACCTAGCAGTGTTAGCCATGAAGCACACTCGCACTCCTGCACCACAGCATACAAACACACATTTGCATACACAAAGAACATGCTTACACAATTCTATAGCTAGAGGACAGATACATATACATACTGTCAAAGGTTTCATTTTTTTTTCTTAATAGCGAAATGCAGTAATGCAGAAACTCAAGGCAGCAAGAGATCCTGAGCAAGCTTGCAGATGCAATTCACTTTATGTAACTACAGGAGTATATATGAAGCATGGTAGGACCAAGTGTGACTAACTTATAGGTTACTTAGTATAATACAAGCTTTTAGACATCATATTATAAGTCTAAGGAAAATTACAGGAGGCCTCAAGCCACAGCACCTGAGATGAGAAGAGCTGATTCAGGCTGCGTGAAGAGCACAGCAGACTCACAGCCAAGGTCGGAGATACACAGTCGCATTGCTGACTTTAGACGACAGGGGACCAGCTGCAGAGAAATTGAATGAATCCTCATAAATGCAAGCTCAAGAGTTCGATGTTGTAGTCTCCAAGCACGTGATACTGCTGAGCCGGACAATCAGCATTCACCCGTGGTGGGAAAGCAGAGCCAATCCCAGCAAATCTAGACAACAAAAGTAACAAGTGTTGTAATGTAGCAACGTACTCTCATAAGAAAAGGTGGTACACTACCAGTTACAATACAGACACATAATCGGTCACATCACTGTGAAGAGGTGCACAGAGAGCTGAAAACCGAATCAAGTCCAATGCCTGGGGAGATCAGCTCTAACCAATTTCAGAATACAAAATCAAGGGTGGATGGCAAGGGGAAAGAACCAATGGTAAAGCCATTACTCTGCAACAATATAACAGATCGTTTCTAAGCCATGAGGCAGGCCAGCTCACCTGACATGTGAGTACCAGTAGAATAACGTCTATAGGGTACGTCCATAGGTATTACCACTCTTGATACCCAATCATGTGTGATGGTAGGTTTTGTCAGGGAAAGGCCCAGGGATGATACAATGTGTTCACAAATATGTAGTGCACACCATGGAATACTGAGAAGTCCTGGAGAATCTTGATTGTCTCATATGATCCCTGTTGGTTTTTGCAATAAACCACAGTTCTTACCTGCCATTGGCTGAGTACTCTGTTTATTCTGGGGAGGGGAGTTGGGCCCTTGAGAGTCAGGCAGACCCCACGACAACCACTGGTGTACCTGGGAAAACTACCCCGACAGTGCATTTTAGGTGTCAGCTATCAATTTGTAGTGTAGCATTGCCTCCTTCTTTGTACGGTACACTTTTGTTTCTTTAGTGCTTGCTTCAATATAGATACATGGTTCCAAATAGTTAATTTTTTCATTACTTTTTTCTAGTGTGAAGCTGAGTCTAAAGTTGTTTCTGTTTACATAGTCACAGTATTCATCAAAGTATATAGCACTTCCTTTCCATGTGTTTAGCACATCTCTGATGTACTGTAACCAATTTACAACAAAACCCTCCCACAAACAAGTTGGCCATAGGTGGTGCATATACCTAGTTATGCATGCTGTTTATGATCCCTGTAATTAACCATTGCACCCCATGGACAACAATAATAAAGATGGAAAAATGTGCACGATATCAATCATCAATACATTAGAGAAAAAATATTCAAAGGCCCACCCCAGAGAGAACACATAAGCAATGACTATGCTGGGAAGAAATAAAGTTATACAAAGGATAATAAGGAATGATTTCCAATACACAACAGTAACAATATTTAATATATGGACACACACAAAAAAGGTCCACTCAAGCTATACACTGAGAATAATAAGAGTATGCCAAAGGACAACAGTGGAACACATTCTGGTCAGCATCATAAGTAGGAATATTGGTGAGTACACTGAGCATGGTTGTGGGGGAATATATGTTGGCTCCCAGGAGAATGCAATCATTCCATTAAGGGATTTGATCACTAACCTACGATTGAAGAAATGTTTCCCTGAACACACTGGCAGCTCAAAACATGTTTTGGCAAGTTGTTGAGCTTACAAATTGAATAATTCTGGACATTTCAGGAGCATTTGATGTGGTGTGACTGAACATTTGGGAAAATGGTTACCACATACATTATGCAACATGTAATACCATTTTCTGTCTAAATAGGCTAAAAAAGAAAGTCTGAAACATGAACACTAAAACAAACCTAGGAACTCGTTATACATGTAATGTATGTATATGCACATGAGATTGGACATACCTAGTAAAAGTATGACTAATAGATCTCATGAAACATATGTCAAAACGGCGTGCAGATTTGTCTACTACAGAATGTATGCATGAGACCACTCCCCCGTTGCTCTTTGTGTCATGACATGAAATTAGTACAGTTCAAGTTCCCTGCAGTCGTCCTAAAGATATGGTGTAGGCTAAGGGAGGTAATTATGTTGATACCTAGAATGATATTACAGAGTAATAGAACAGGTTTCCTTGTTATGAGCACAACTCCCACACATGACACACATAATGCGAAATTGGATTTGTTCCAAAATTGATTTTTATAAAAATAATTTGTGAGATATACTGCTTAGTTACATCAAATTTGCACTGTGTTAGCAGTTAAGTGACATTGTCAACCTGACAATGTTAAGTCTTTTAATTGTCCATTAGATACATGTGGTATATCGAGCGAGAGTGGCAAGTCAGAAGGACGGACAACACAACGGGCAACCGAACCCCCACTATAAGGAACATTGACACCCAAATGGAGCAGAGAACTGCATCGAACTAACAGCTAACACTCAGATGGAGAGAAGATTTGCCTTTTCATTAAGTTAAAAGTACTTGGAATTAAATTGCCAATTGCAAAGTAAAGAACAACGCAAAATATATTCCACGTGTATCTAACGGAACAATTAAAAGACATAGCATTTGTACACCGCCTTGTGAAAGCCCAACGGGTGAAACTTTGCGGCCATAAGTGTTGGCGCTCATCAGACAAATATGTCAGGTTGACAATGTCACTTAACTACTAACACACTGCAAATGTGATGTAACTAAGCAGTTTATCTCACAAATTTCGTTTTACAAAAGGAAGTTTTGGAAGGAATCCGATTTCACATTATGTGCCTCATATTTGGGAGTTGTGCTCATAAAAAGGAAACCTGTTCTATTGCTTTTCAATAAGCACTAGGTTGTAAGTCTTTCCTTCAGGTAAACAGCACTCCGAACACATCAGCACAACTGTGTCAAACAATATAAATCATTGGAAGGCACTGCCAAACACAGCCTAACAACCATTTAGTTACACTAGAATGGATATTAATCGTGGGTGCTTATTTCATTTACAAAAGGAGTGTGCTAAGTTTTACTGCCCATGTATGCCCATGTATGCTCTCCTGACGCTGTGTTTGGACCAGGCATCAAGGCCATGCAGGGCAAAAATTCGAAAGTCCATTTTGTGTAATATACCATTAATACATCCATGAATGTGACGGATGGCGACTTGCCAATTTGAATCCTATGCTTTCCTTTATTTCTGAATGATGGTCCACCATCAGTTTAAGAATCACTTCACAGAGTTCAGGGCAGGTGCTGCCTTGGGCCAGTCATTTAGCGGCGCACAGTTGTTGGAAGTAGCTTTCTGAAGCTCTAGCAAAACAGTGAGAGTGATGGGTAACACCTGTTATGTGTCAAGCGAAATTACAGAAGTGGTATATATATACCAAAGGCTAAATTCAGGGCACTCCCATTACATGCTAAGATCTTCTAATCCTCACTTCTTTTAAGGAACGAACACAATGAATTCAGACAACGCCTCAAGATACTAGACGGGCCAACATCAGGTAGCAAACCACAGCAAGTGTCACCCCCTCAACCCATGAGTTAGCTGCAGATCATCGACACACATGCTGCATTCCTGTAAAACCTGCATGACAAGCTTAATGTTGTACACTGATGACTGATGGACTGACACTACTGGGGTGGGACCATGCACAATGTTCAGTTGCTTTTGGCCCGTCATGTAGTGGCGAGGTGGTCTGAAAAACAATTGTTTACATAGCCGTCCCTTTTGCCTAAGTCTTGCTTATTGGGCCTGGTATAGCCACATATGGGGATCCTGCACTTATAGTGTCTTAAACTACAAATCCGTGATAATGATAAATCCGGGAGAGCCCGGTGAGGCGGCTTCGGCATTGCTGCTCATTTTTGTTCGCTAGTGCCCCGCAGGAAAGGGAATAAAAGGACGTGAGACACAGACATTGGGTGAGCACAACTTTGTTTTAGTGTCACATAACCAAATCTGTAAAACAACAGCCATCCCATAGGTTATGAAAGTTTAACCTATCTGTTGAATGAGGCAATTGTGGGCAGAAGGACGTCACAGGGTTGTTTAGGAATTTCTCGTTCCTCCTGTACAGTAGATTCTATCAGCCATGGCACCCAATCTTCGGGTGTATTTGAAAAGCCACTTTCAGGTTGTACGTTATATTAATTAGAACATCATATTTGGATTTGAATGTATAGAAGGCCTGGGTGTCATTTTGACAAGAAATGACATACACAGGAAAGAGTATAGGAGACAGAGGCAGTCCTTGAACTGAATTTCTTTACAATACATTGAACATATGTGGGGAATTAATATCAGCTGTATAGGAGGAAAGGTACATGGATACAGAAACCTGAGACACAGACAATGTATGAGACATAACCATCAACATTAATACAGGTCTGTGCCACACTATATCCTGGTATTCATATTCACATCTTAACATATTAACATAATAATGCAGTATTATGGCCAAGCTGAACTGGAGTCAGCTGGAGAGGTTGGAATGAACACATTTGCAAGACAGAAGCTAAAGCTTGCACATGGTATTAAAGCATTCAGGATGTGGGACAGACGTGAGAGTTGGGGGAGTGCATTATTTCAGTGGAGTGGGACAACTAAAGAAAAGGCACGGACATGGAAGGGGGCAAATATGGACCAGGGAACAGAAAAGTTAAGAAGTGGGGAATGAACATATGATTCATGAGGGAGAGTACAGAGACATGCAGTCATCAAGGTAGAGGGACATACGTCTGTGAATAGATTTGAAGACAATAAGGAATGTAAAGAAAGTAATGTTAACATTCAGAGCCAGCAGGCAGGGTTGTCGTTTGCACAGTTGGGGGAGGAATGAGGTAGATTGTGGAGGGTGTCAGAATCAAAGTTCAGGACATTGTTAATTGGACAAAAAAGAGTAGGGGGGACCAAGAAGTAAGCTTGAGCAGTAATCAAATTTACTGGATATGAGAGCAGAGTTTAGCATTTTGGCTGAGTGATGTTGGAGATGGTTGTAAGGCTTGGGTGAATGGTTTGGGTGAATGAATGAGGATGTCCGGTGGGAAGAAGATGGGAGATGGCAGATTGTGATTCGAATTTGGGGTGTCGTGAAATAGAATTTATTTCTGTATTGGAAATGTTCATGATCAGGCAGAACAATCCCTCCAGTGACATGCAGTGATTATTTTAGATGACAAAGGTGAAGGATCAGAAGGAGAAGGATATCTGGATGTCACTGGCAATTAAAAATATTAAAAGGAGATGATGAGCTTACCCCAGGAGGCAGTGTCGAACTTAAAAAGGAATGGGCCAAGGACAGGTCCCAGTGGGACACCCACAGGAAGTGGTTGAGTTCCAGGAAATGGAGAATGAGTAATCAGAGAGTTAGGATGCAGCCCACTTCAGTATGGTACCCATAGATCCAAGCGAGAAGAGAGTTTGGAGGAGGGTGGGATGATCCAAAATTTCAAAGGCTGCAGAGATTGAGGAAGATTAGCACATATGAGGGGTAGGAGTGCTGGTCCGTGGTTAGTGTGACAGGGTCAGGGATTTGCCCCAGTCAGGAGGGGACAGGGATCCCTCTCCTCCTTGGATAGGAGGCTTACCAGGGTACTTTCCGGAGCCAGTCCTGCCAAAGAGGAGGGATGCAGTAATTGCTAGGGCCATATCCCTGTTCCTTCTACCTGTGCCTGCTTGTGTTTATCAAGTACTCTTTCTGACTATTCCATGTCTGTTTTGCAAAATGCTGGCCAGTGCTCCACTTTCGGTTCCCATAAGAGAGGAGCTGCCAGGTGGAAACCTGACTCGAGAGCTCACCAGAGATAAAGAGGTAGTGGCAAGCAGAAACACATTTGAGCCCATGCCATTAAAACCGTGCATATAGATACTCAACTCCTTGCACATACAAACTTGGACATTGACTATGATTGTAGCAGGCTACCATTGCTAAATGCTGGTTCACCTGCCTATGAAATGGAGGTGGAGCATAAGGTCCATTTTATCTTTTATAATGCCAGTAACCCAGTTTATGGGGAAACTGAAGGCAGCTCTTGGACCAGTGAATCGTATGACAAGGTGGACCAATCACGGGGGCAAGGAAAGAATAAAAGAGGGCAGAAAGAACATGGCAGTGTGGGTTGGTAGAGTGAGGTCAAGGAAGGAGATGGAAGACCAAGAGAACATGTGGAGGAAGAACGGTGCTGTAGAACACTGAGGAGAATCATAGGAGTGATGCACTTCCTGTGGTGTAGTCAGATCTTTTCCTCATACATTTCACTGTACTTGACCCACAGCTACCTAATACTCTCAGCTCACCTGCTCACTCCTGTCATAATTGAAGACAAGTTAATTTAAACAACACAAACAAACAAACAACACAAACCACTTAGGGCAGAGAATGTATTCCTTATACTCAATATACCGTATCTGGGATGTAGACCTTCCTGTTACATCTAAGTTATAGGCTCACACAACACAGGGACAAGTATATGGTCATTACCTCTCGTATTTGTTTGTCAAAGATTATTATTGTGTTCCCTATATATCACCCTGGCCAGAAGAACACCTTTTCCCTCTGGGTTGTAAGTGACTTCAATCCCGCAATCCAACTAAGTCAATGCCTAGTCTGGGATGCCTGATGGAAGCCCTTATTAATATATTTTATGTCAAATTCTTTGAATCTGGATTGTAAACCCTTATATAACGCCCCTCTCTTTGAATCCCCCTGACCTCACTGAGCCAAGAAGTAAGTTTGTTTTGCAAATTAAAAGATTTATTTGAGGAATAAAACAATATATATATATATATATATATATATATATATATATATATATATATATATATATATATATATATATATATATATATATATCACACTTTTATGAATAAATTAATATTTGATAGCACACTTATGAATATAACAGTGATCAGCAATGGATAATATTACAATAGCACAATTCTTTAATCACTTAGGAGTTGGTATAGAAAGAATAAGGTAGCAAAGAAGGCTTTGTATGGTTTCAAAGAAATGCAAGATGGGAAAGAATGCAACACAGAAGTAAACTTGATATGAATTCAATCAGAAGATAATAGAATCACTTTTTCCCCTGTGACTACTCACTCCCCCCCTATACAATATGGAGAGATGGAAAGGAAGGCACACAGGTTTCCAGAATACAATAAAATGCAGTTCAGTTCCAGTTCCCCCAGCAAGCTTAGAGAAAACCGGTATGATTTTAAACAGGCAAAATACTTTTAAATGTGATTGCAATGAAGTGAAAAATATGCTAAAAATGATTTTAATTCGCTAAAGGAGATTCAGGGTAGGTGATAGTTACTTTAGATTGGTACAGGTCAACACTAGCAATGACTCATGAGTGATTATAAGGTTGAAAACGAATTTCAGCAGTGGAAAGCAAGAAGCAGCTATTTTTAAAAGTGGTGAAATTAAGCTAATATTCAATTTGCTGCACTTTTTCCTCGTCACAGATCTGGTCAGGTTTGGACTGCACTCTCGCCACCGGATGGTCAGGCACTGGTTCTGCTCACAACGTGGCCTCTGGTCTGCTATCGGCACTGCACAGCGGTCTGGTCTGGGTCTGACGGGTTCTGGATACAGCTCTGCTTTCTGGGTCTGGTTCTGGCACAGGGTTCAAGCCAGGCTGTTGAATAGTTTAGTTAGGTTGCTGGGTTCTGAGGCCTGCTGAGAAGAGTTCAGCTTGTGGATTAGGCCTCTGCTTCTCCAAGGTTCTAGAGTTTGGGTTCTAAAGTTTTGTTTCTGGAGTCTGTCTGGAATATGGAGCCTCAGGAGTCTGGAGTTTTTGTCTGGATATGGTCGGGCAGCGTGCTGCGCAGGAACCGATGAGTAGTGGAAAAATGAGTGTGTCTATCTGGGACTCAGTGGTTCTTTTTATGTGTTTCCAAAGGGGGTGTGGAGGCTGGCTTTCTATGCCCAACCCACTAAGGATTTGATAGGTTAAAGGATTTACTGTCCTCTGACTGGAGAAAGGAGTAGTGAGTCAGAATGAGTCATCAGGTATCATCTTTATGGCTGAAAGAAAGAACACTCCCCTTTGGTTTCTCAAGAAATCAATTTTTCATAATCAAACCTGCTTCCCAGATGCACAAGTTGTTGAGAATACATGTACATATCACATATTAATTAAGACAGGTCTCTGTTTAACCCCGCTCTTTCTAAGGGTTCAGAAATGACAACTTATTCGTGATTTTGGTAGGTTTCCCAATATTGGTTTTGCACCAAATCTTACACGGAGGTACACCCCCTCTCTGGGCATATTACAGTAAGTTTTCATTTTTCTAGCATAAACACAGTGTCTACAATATTAATAAATACAGGGCTTGGCCTCAGCACATCCCACGGTGTCCAACTTTGTCTTCAACTGTGAGTGAAGGTGTCATTTTAAGAATCTCAAAATTGTACATTTCTATCAGCTGGTTACAATTAGTTATCAGTATTCTTATAAAACATATATTTGCCTTCACTTCAGTACACCCATTGGTTTGTCCCCGCCCCTAGAAGCTTGGCTTGACTCAGAGGTCACATGTCTTGTTTTTCCTAGAGCAGCGTGGACAGTTACACCTCAAATCAGAATATTCTATTCATCCCAAAGCCCCCATTGTTCCTTCCTCCAGGCTGCAGGGAAAAACTCCTCCCTCGTAATCAACAGGACAATGTGATATCCTGCCTTCTGGTGTGGAGTCCCCAGGTGTGAAGGATTCCCGGGGACAGCAAGCCTTTTGAAGTCTCAGCTAACTCAGGTTACTGTTTAGCTTCTGAAATACAGGTCTCCTGTCAGAATTTAGATCACCAGCGCCGGTCAGTGGCGAGCACCGGTACATCACCTATTTTTGACAACTGTCTTACCAGAAAGCAATCCTCAAAATATACTTTGTTCAAATATAGATACACTTCTGTGGACCTCAGATTCATGTAGATTCTTGCGGGAGAATGATGTTGACCCCCCAACAAGGAGGTGGGACCTTTTTAGTGGTTTTGGTGAGCCATGATTTGAGCAATTTTTGACATCAAATAAAAGGGATTTTGAACAGCTCTATATTCCTTTGCACTGATTTTGCTCTGTGTGCAGCTGAAGGATGGGGTCTGGCAATGGTCTTCTGTATTAACACTGACAGAGGCAAAAGAATATGGCAACCTATCTTTCAGATTTTTACTGCGCATTTTGGGATGATTTCTGGCGAGCAGCATGCTTTCCGGCGGCCATTATGATGTTTCCGCTGCCAGTAATGCACGGTGATGTTACAGGGCTTGGATGCGTGGGTTGAAACATCCCTCAGGGTGTTCTCACCCTTGGTTGTGATGGTGTGCCGCCTATCTAACAGGATAGGAAGAAGGGAGGTTACACTGAGCCGATCACTACAATGAGAAATGTATTCTGAATAAAAGCTCAATCTGGAAACAGCACGAGGTGGTATTGGTGAAGCAGTTTGCGGGGGAATATTCCCAAAAAATTGTGCTTTACCATAAAGTTTATTCACCCTCTGCGAAGTGTGCTTGACCTACCCCTAAAAAAGATTAATTCTTTAAAAAAGAGAGTTAGAACACTCTCTAATCACCAATTGTCTTTCGTATTTTGCTACATTAGGGATCCAATCAAACCTAGAGTCACTATTACAATATGTGGACGTATACCTAAGAGACGATATCCCAAAGATGAAGTCTTTTGTGAAGGATTCAACAGCAATGTTGATTCTTATTGGGTCTTTTGCCTTCCATGCAGACACACAATGGCTAGTCATCATGGATGTGGAGGCTCTGTATACGAGCATTCCGCAACAAGAAACAATCGAGATGGTGCGCAGACACCTGGAGGCAGACGTGAAACTATCAGGAGGACACGCGTCTTTTAACATTGAACTTGTAGTTAAAATATTGTGCCGGTAGCTCTTAAACAGGCACTGGCTACCCCTCTTCTTAAAAAGCCCAATTTGGATCCTACATTGCCTGCACATTTTCAGCCTATCTCACTCCTCATGTTCCTCATGAAAGTGGTTGAGGCTATAGTCACCCCTCAACTTAGGAATTATGTTGAGGATTCCCGTGTTTTTTACCCGTTTCAATCTATCTGGCCCTCGATGGGTACTGAGTCGTACTGGTCTCAGTCATTGATGATCCTACCCTTATTAGAGATCAGGGTGGTAATGGTCTTCTGATACTATTTGATCTATCAGCCGCAATTGATACCATCGACCATTCCATCCTGTGTCAGCGTCTTCAGGAGGTTGGTATCACTGGGACATCACTCCGCTGGTTTTAATGCTTTCTTTCAGATCGAACCCAGTCCCTCACTCTCTTCCCTTTTAGGTCTGTGTCATCACCTCTCACTTGTGGGGTCCCTCAGGGATCTGCAATGTCTCCTTTTCTTTTCAAAATCTACGCCCAGCCCCTTGCTCACCTTATTCATTCTCATGGCTGCCAATTCTATTCATATGCAGATGATACAAAACTAATCCTCACAGTGGATCAGAATTCTAAAGAGTCAGTAGCTTGTTTTATGGCCTTCTTGGCCTCTATATGCAACTGGACAAATACAAATTGGTTCAAGTTAAATGGTGATAAGACTGAGGTTCTGGTTTTTGGCCCCCCAGCTGCACGCTTTCTATGGAATACCGATTTTTGCCCCCCCCCAATTTAGGTACTTTCCCCACTCCGGTGGACTCAGTAAACAATATAGGAGATAAGATTGCTGCCCCTGATCTGCAAGTGAGCAGCTTCTTTAAGAGTTGGTTCGACATTCAAAAGTTAGAGATGTAGCTAAGTGCACTTTTTGTAGACTATTTACTTCTGAATTCAGAATGTAGGGAGTTGCAAAGATAGTTGCTCCTCCAGTAGATGCCAATGCTCAAGGATTTGAGTGGTAGTGAAGAAGAAAAAGATCGAGGAGGTGTTGTTGGGGTCATCAATGGGTTTCTTAAGAATGTAAATGATAGTGGTTGGTTTATCGACAGGTGGAGAAAATGCTAGAAGAGAGGGAGAGATTAAAGAGGAGGCGTGTGAGGAGGTGATTTTCGTGCAAAAGTGTTAACCGGTGCACTTGAAGGAATGGCTAAGTGAATGATTGGTAGGAGTTTAGTGGGAGAAGCTGGGGTCATGAGGTTTAAATGAGATCGGGGATAGAATGTAGAGAGAAGAAGGGATGTTGTGGGACGGATACACGAGTTGTCAAGATATCACCTATTTATGTGTTTTTGGATCAGAAATAGGAGGCAAAGTAATCAGCGGTGAGAGAGGAGGATAGTGACCAGTTTTGTTTAGTGAGAAAGCATGCATAGTCTGGACGATCATGGAGAGCCTGCCAGGGTGGGAATAGAGAGCAGAAATGAGGCTGGTGTAGGATGATTTGGAAGAGTCCAGGGTGATAGTAGGGGCAAGTAAAGTGTCTTTGAAGGCTGCACACTTGGTGGGGGATTGACATGTGTGCCATCAACATAAGCAGATGTTGATGGATGTCCTTAAAAGTGTAATGAATAATTTTGTCAATTGTTGGGGTCAAGGGTAATCGGGAGTAAAGGAGCAGGCATTACAGTGATAGTGAAAGTCAGTGGAAAAAGCATAATTGAACATGGTGAAGACAAGTTCAATGGAGTAGACAAACAGTGTAAAGGGGCATGTGCAGATTATTTTAACTGGAGGAGCCATGGAGTCAAGGTTGAACATTGCTTATAGTGGAGGAAGGGGTAGGTCTCAGTGGGCTGGACACTGAAATGGTGAGGGGAATTACTGCATGATCAGAAGAAGACAGATCAATAGAGAGGGCAAGGAGTGGAGGGTGAGGGAGAGGAAGACAATATCAAGAGGTCTTGTCGGTATCAGTTGGGAGATTATGGAGGATCATAATGGAGTAGATAGAGAGTGAAGTCAAGTTGTAGTTTATGATCCTAACAATGATGGGGAGCTTGCTGATCATGAGACCCACAACACTACCTGTTTATGGAGTGGAGGAGATTGGTAAAAGGTATGTCAGTGTGCAGAGTAGCAATGGTTCCTGTGTCACAGGGGAGATCAGTGTTTCTGTGATTACTGTGGCATATGACCTGGGGAGTTGGAGTTGCAGAGTATTTATTGCATAGGGACTGGGCATTCCAGTTTGATGGGTCGAAATCAGCAGGGTTTAAATGGTTTGGATGTGATGGTGCAAAAAGGCTAAGGCATTACAGAACGGACAGATCAGGGTAGAATGGGTAGTGTGTGGAAGAAATAAGTAGTCATGGTGCTATTTAGGGGAATACTAGTGGATTTGAACAGGGAAAGCTGGGAAATGTGATTGGGGGAGATGGAGGGACAGTGCAAGTGGGTAAGCAGTTACACTAAGCAAGAGTTTTAGAGAAGATAGTGAGGAGAAGAAGAGGGTTAGGTAGGGGTATGGCAAGAATGATAGGTGGGTGTCAAAAATGTGTGATTGTTAGGAATCTTTGACAAATATATCTCCTTCCACGTGAATAGCTGTGATGTGTGTGTGAAAGTAGATGTTTAATGTACATACTATACAGTATATAACTGTGCAGTATATATGTAATGAGTGGCTTACCGTGGTGAAGGGTGCTGCTGTTGCTCTGCGCCATGCTGCATTTTCGTTTTCCCCCTGATCTGTGCTGGGAGCTTGACCTGGCTCCACCTCCCTTGTGTTGTGGCAACAGGGTGCCAAGGAAAATGAGAGGTGAAGAACCCCAGCGGCGTAAGCCTGCCATGGTGAAGGGCACCAGGGTTGCTGGGTGCCATCCTGCGTTATTGTTTCCCAACTGCTCCATCCTGGTAGATTGAACTTGCTAAATCCCCCCCTTGAATCGTGTTTCTGGGGTGCGCCAATGAAAAAGAAAAGGGAAGCATGCTAGCAGCGTAAGCCTGCCACAGTGAAGGGCAATGCTGTTGCTGTGCTGTTGGCGGATCCTGGAAGGTACGGTTCCCTGCTCCCTGCGCACGTGAAATGGAGCGACAAGATTACTTCATCAGAGTATTTAAAGATTCCACAGACATTGTGCTGCCGCTTGGTTGGCCATTGAATAAGGGTCCTGGACTGGTTTACTTTCACCATATACAAACACTCAAATACGGGTGTATCCACAAGCCCAAAACCTTCATTACATGCATCCTATTGACTTCCATGTTGGTGTGCATATCCTGGCTGCATCACTGTGTCATTGGGAGATGGCTGTGGGCTAATGCCTTTGAGTCTCTGTTAGTGTCTGTTAGGCAGACCCCTCAGCACTATGTTTCAAACAAACACTGACTCAAGGTTTCTGAGTAAAAGAATATACATTTATTTACACAACAGTTGTAAAACATCTCACTAAGGTAAAGCAGTTGAAAAATCACACTCTTAATACACCACACCACTCCCAATAGATTCTGGACAAGTTAAGCTCAAAAACGAAGTGTGAGCAAAATGGCACTCCAATAATTTAAAATGGAGAGAAAGACAAAGTTGGACAAAAATTGAGCAGTACCAACAGGTAAGCAGGACAATCTGGAAAGAGGAACTATAGTGATGAAATCAAATCAAAAAGTCTTAGGGCCAAAGTCAATAGGACAAAAGTCCTTTGCTCAAGATCACACAGTTCAGGGTAGTTTGTGGTTAAGTCTTTGCCAAGAGTTCCGGACGAGGTTGGTCAGCAGAAATGTTAGTTTAAAGAGTAGAGAAGGACAAGCCCTTGGATTGGCGAAAGGTTTTGCACACCTTCACCGCGGCTGGACGAAACGAACCACCGGATTCGAACAGTACCTTGAAATGGAGAAGCAGCTGTAGCTGAGGCGTACTTTCCTGGCAGGTCCTGCAGGCTCACGGTTTCTGAAGCGACTGTTGGACTGACACAAAGTAGGGAGACTGGAGGGTCCTGCACTGCCCAGGGAAGGAACCAGCAGTGGAGCAAAGCAACAAAGAAAAAGGTGTGCTCCTTAAAACCCAAGCAGGGTCCGACCTTCCTGGCTATCCGGTTCACTGTAGGTCTGCACAGCAAATTCGACCAGAGGAGGGAGGCCTGGCTTGGAGTTTGGGTGAATTGGTTGGTCCCACCAGCTCAAGGGGAGAAGATTCCTAGAAGATCTTCCCTGTCGTTGGAGTATGAAGATTCGGACCTGCCTCAGGGCTTCACCGGGCAGTTCAGTTGTTGTAGGGGTCCTCTTCTGACAGCTCCTCTTTGGTTCTTTCATTTCAGTGGCGACTCTGCCTTTCCAGCCCCAGAGACCTGCTTTTATACAGTTTTCCCCCATTCACACATCCTGGCTGTCAATCACACAGCAGGGTGGCTGTCCCGCCGGGACAGTCACCACAACCAATCAGATCAGAGTGCGACATTGGTCTCCAAGGAGACCCTGTGCAGGGAGTCCTAAACCCTCCCTCACATCCTGCCCCCCCAGACATACAGGCACCTAAGGAGGGCTTCTGTGTAGAAGCCCACAAAAGGACGGTGAACAAAGGAACCAAACCTGGTTTGGCGCACACAGTAAAACACGAGAAAGACATTTTCAAAAAGAAATGGTGAATAAACCCAGCCGGATCCATATTAAAATGTATATGGTCTAGCGGGTTTAAGTTCGTGGTTACCAAGATAGCCTAAAACAATACCAAGGTTATTTGAGATAACCGCAGTTGGGAAAATAGGGTAGTTACCACTGCCACCAGCCAAGTCTTAATAAAAAGGGAGCAAAACAATGCTCCAATAGAAACAGACAAAAAGGGATGTGTTAACCCTTTCAAGTACTCTATGTAAGACAGTTTGTACTGGGTCTGTGGATTTTTAAAGAGACTAATAAAGTCAATGGCAACTTTACATGTTCTGGGAGACATTAGACAGTCCCAGAAAATGGAGTCTGAGTTGGGAAGTCTAAAAGACAAGCCAGTCTCCCTGCACTAAAGGTGCTGATTAACACATAGTAGAAAGATGATGCCAGTGGAGTAGGTGAGGCGCCACAGTCTATGAACACAAGACAATGTTAGACACACACAGCAAAACACATGTAAGAGTGGGAAAAAAAGGCTCACACTCTTGGCAGGTGAGAAAAATAAATCCTAGAAATCCAGCAAAGCTGCTGAGGGACTCAGTAGGTAAGGGGAATTAGACATTCTGGAGAATTCTCCCTAACAGTCTCCGTTTCATGTAATGGTAAAGAGGAAAGCAACTCAGAGCATTGCTGCGCTCCCATGCAAGAAATTGGCTGGCAAAATTGACAATCAGATTAAAGCTGCAGGACTGGCTTTATCTGCGACAATGAATTTGTAGTATGCTTTCCAACTTGTGGTCTCATGTGTGTGGTTTGATGTCTAAATGCAGTCCATTTGTTGTTGTACATGTGACAGCGCTCTGGGCGTTTGTTCCTTGTACTTTGTGCTTTTGGGTGTACTACATGGACACTGTTGTGTTAAATTGATATGCCTGTGTAGTTCAGTTGTGCACTGCCGTGCAGATTAGGGGCATGAGTCACAGAATGTTTGCATGTGTGATTGCACCATTATTTGGCAGTCTTTTGAATGTGGGCCTTGGGGTGTGTCAGACAATTTTGCTCCATTACAAATTGGCTCTAATTATGTTGTTTTGATATTTTTATTTTTTTATTTTTTATTTGTTTGGCTGAAATTCAACCTTTCAAATATTTGGTACAAAAATAACTCGTAATTTAGAATCAGTATTGTTCATCGATACACAATAAAATGACATTTTTCATGAAAATAAAAACATCATTCTTAGACCTTTTGTACAAACATGTAACTACAGAACAACTGACAGAAATTTGACTAAAGCAATATATATAGACAGACGTTCACTGTTGATTAACAATCCCCAAATTTCATCATCCGAATGATGGCAATAAAGCTGTAATTGTTTTTTGAAGTAAATCTGTCTTAAATGGACCAACGCTGGACAACACACAACTAAATGAGTTAAAGACTCAGTTTGTTTAAGGTTTTTACAGAAGCGACACCAATCATGTTGTTTTAATTTACTATCCCTTCTGGCCATAATGGCATGTGTGGGATAAAGATTTATCATTCTGAGTAATTGCTGTCTCACAAGATGTGATGGACATTTTTGCAGGTATTTTTCCATTGTGCCCATTTTTTTTGAAAGAAAAATAAGAGGGGTGTAATCAACAATTTTTTTGCATAGATCTTGAGTCACAATCCAATCATATTGAAAGAATATTTTTTTGGCTAACTGGATTCAAGATTAACAATTGCAGAGATGTGTCGGCTTCAGTTAGAGCTTTAAGTACACTACTGTACCACAATTTAGGGAATTTATCATTTGATGTTAGTAAGTAATGTGCAATAGTGTTCAGCACATTCTACCAAGCACTTCTTGAAGAAACAGCACATTTTCCAAATTAAATTACAATAAATCAAACAAGTTCCCAGTTCCAGTCCCAGTAAAGCAGTTGGAGCAAAGTTTGGTAGTTTAAGAACATATTTCCAGAATAGACTTTCATACCGATCCAGTACTGTCTCGTTTTTGGAGTTTGGGATTCGGCCCCGTATGACACTACAGGTATAACTTTTTGTTTGTAAAACAACAATATGTGATTGATGATAAACTTTCCATATTTGCTCATTAGAAATGATGCTTGGGAAGCCAGGGTTTGCGCTTTTGCGCTAAGAATGAGAGGATTCTTTTGTTGACTTGGACAACTTGAAAAAAATAAGCCTAGATATTTATAGTTGTCAACCACGTCAAGGTTTTGCTTATCAAGTGTCCATTTACACCGTTTGATGTTTTTCTTGCTTTTGTTCTTCCGACATATGACCACCTGTGTTTTTTTCTGTATTAATTATTAAATTATTTGCTCTATGATAGCTCTCTAAACATTTGAGCAAATGTTGAAGGCCTTTAGGGGTCTGTGATACAATTACAAGATCATCGGCGTAAAGAATCCATTTAATCTTTTGTGTTCCCAATTTTGGTGCATCACATTCTGTGTTATCAAACCCAATTCCCAGATCTAACAGGAAAAGGTTAAAGATTGTTGAGGCTGAAATGCAGCCTTGTTTAACACCTCTTTCTGTGCTAACACTCCTATATAACTGCCCATCTAGTGTAAGTCTAATCTGGACAGTTGTATTAGAGTGAATATCTTCAATTATGCCTTGAAGTGAGTAAGGACAACCATACCTAGTTAGTTTGGCAAAATGCAGATTGCGATCAACGGACTCGAATGCATTGCGAAAATCAACAAAAGCCATATATAAGTTTCGATTTTGATCAGTGTGTTTGGCTTTTATCATATTCAGAACTATCATATTTGGAATGGTACCAAGGCCAGACACAAACCCTGTTTGAAAAGGGTCACGCATATTAGCTGAATTGAGCCATGTATTCAGTTCTTTCAAAACAATCCAGGAGTAGATTTTACCCAGCGCGATAGGCCTGTAGCTCTCTGGTTTCTCTTGATTGCCCTTTTTGTAAAGTGGAACAATGATGGAATGTTTCCATGAACAGGGAATTGTCTGAGAATGATTGATTTGTTGAAAAATAGAGAATAGGATGTTAGACCATAATTCAGGATGTTGTTTTAATATATGGTTCGAAAGCCCATCAGGCCCAGGGGCTCTAGATGCACTAATAGTTTGAATGAAGTACAATATGTCTTTTCTATCAGTGCTAAAAAACGGACAATTTTTGGATTTGATGTGAACAGCACCCTTCTGCGTGGGCGGGCCTAGGATTTTCTGAAAATATTCTACCCATGTAGCTTCTGTTACTTGTTGAAGTTGTTTACAGTGCTGTTGGGTAGAAGTTAGCTCATTTAAGACTTTCCATATGTGTGTTGTGTTCTTGTATTTTATGTAATCAAGCATTTGTTCTCCATCTGCTTGTGACATTTGTTCTTTATAATGTTGAATTCAATTCCTATAGTTAGTTTTTAAAGTCTTTAGTTCTTGATAATGAATGCATAATGGAAGAAGTGCCACCTGCCGCTTAGCCTTCCGAAATAGTGCTTTCCGTTCTTTTATTTTAAGATCAAATACATGGTTTCTGGGCTTTTGTTGATTTACCCTATTCATGGGTTGTCTCATTTTATGTAAAATATCTTGGTACAGAGAACTGGATATTGGGTGCGGTGTAGATCTATTAAATGTTGCTTCAAGCATTTTACCAAATTGTATGATGGAATGTGCGTTCCATCTTAATCTGTTAACGCTATTATTAGCAATAACAGAATGACCCCAATTTGTATTTACAGATGGTAATTGTCATTGTGGAGCAAGCCATTAGAGGCAAAGCAGGTTGTGGTTTTTGTTTCTTCAATTTTAAATTTAAATGAGTACTGAAAAAGCGAGCTACTTACATATACATAATCAATGATTCCACTGGATCCTCTTTGAGACCAAGTATTATGAGGTGGGGAATCCTCGAGGCCTGACCCATTCATCATGATAAAGCCTCTAGATTTGATTAAGTGGTTCCATAGGGTTCTCCTTTTGTGTTCTGTGGTCATTATCTTAGTTAAATAATGGAGGTTTAAATCACCAGCTATGATAGTATGGGCAATTTTGGAAACGGATGTAATATAATCCAACAACGTGGAAACATTGGTAACAAACTCAATTTCATCAGTGTTTGAAGGATTCCAGTAAAGATTAACCAGAGCATAGATGATGGAGTTAACAAAAATAATAGTCAATTGGGAGTAATGATTTGGAGAGTATTTATGGATAATGGTAATATTAGCACTAATTTTCGTGGCGGTGAGAAGGCCACTCATCGGCTGGCCTCTAGGGCCTTTTAAGGCCAGAGTTGCATGTATGTCATGATTATCCCATAAAATTGAGTTAGTAATCCACTTCTCCTGTAACATTACAATATCAAATTCTGATAATCCATTGTGCTTATTGCCAATTAAGTGACTGAAACCACATGTGTTCCAGGAGACAAGGGATATTGCAACTTTGTCATCTCTGTGGTCTAGTTAACTTTTGGTTGCATTACACTGGCATTGGCATTGTTGATTTACATCCATTGCAGATTCTTGGTTACCGTCACTAAGGCACCAGGTAAAAAAAAATGTGTGGCCTTCTTTCATGAGTGAGTTTGACTCAACTTCGTTTTGTGATTCACACATGACAAGAAAACCCATTGAGAATAACACCTCCTTTGCTTGCCAGAAAAGATTCTTGATCACTCTTGACCGGAACCATAGTCTCTCTGTGCTTCGTTGATGCATAGCAATGAATACAACTTGTTCTATGTCTGAGCTAATGATGTCATTCAAAGAGTCAATGTCAGAGAATATTTCCAAAATGCTCTGACGGTTCAAGGTGTATTGCGTATGTGGCTTGGGGCGACAGCTCAAGAGAAATGATCCCAAATTATGATGATTGGGCTTATTTTGTGTTTTCTCTTTGGATACTGAGACATTTTTCTTTAATAGTTTTGAAGATGGTTTACGTGTTTCAGCTACTGGTTTGTTGGAAAACAGAGATTAAAGCATTTGAGCTATTTCAGCCCCGTGATTATCATTTTGAATAGCCAAGTTTGTATGTTTGTTTGTGTTATTAGAAAACGCTTGTTGATGCGTAGAATCGCACCTGTTTACTTCCCCAGCATTATCAAGACACATACACGATGTTGGATGCAGAACGAGCTTGCTAATGTATTCAGGAACCTTGAGGTCTTTCTGAGCTGAACATTGAGTCATATAGGCATCAACTGCTTTTGTAATTTCCTCGCGCCGTAGAGTTAAGTTTTCTTTTTCATTGCGAGATAGATTTGTGTTCAATTCTGAGCTGAGAAATTTGGTAGTTGTTTTGGAAGGTAGTTGTTTATGCGTATTTGCATGAGAATTCACTGCATTTATTAGATCATCCAGAGGTTCATGAGAAGTCACTTTTTTGTTGGAGTGAGAATTAGCATTCACAAGTTGCTTGTGGGCTTGCGCCAGTAATAGGTATTTTTTTGCAACGGCTGAAGATGCTAATTGTGAATTTGAGTTTGGTACTTTGAGTTGTTTTATGAACTGCTTAGAAGCAGCAGACATCGATTGTTTGGTACCTTTGATATTCTTTGTTTTCTTTGCCAAAATATTTGGCAATTTTTTCGAACCTTTTTGCGTTGTTACATGATCTTTTCTCAATAAGATTGTGTAAACCTCATTGTCAGTCGTGTTTACAGGAGTCACTTTTTCCTGTTTTTCCATAGTAGCAGAGTTGGACGGAATGTTGGAAGAGAAGTTAGCAAATTGTCCAACAATGGATTTAGGAAAACATGGGAGCACTGGTGTACATAAATTAGACCCAGAACATAGTTGACCACCCACAGCGTTTCCAGGTGATGTGGCACAATCAACCACCGTTATGAGTTTTGTTTTTTTAGACTGAGAGGTAGTTGCAGTATCATGAGGCAAAGGAGTAGCATTATAATTTGATTGCCATTTTATAACCTAGTTTAGTAAATCGGTTTGCACATTTATTTTATCATTTAGTGTGTCAAATAGTTTGATCAGAGTGTTCATAGTAGTGTGCATGGCTTCGAAGGACATAACTACCACTTTCGACAAGCCATCCTGCGCTAGCTGGGAATGAGATTCTGATTGCCTACATGGTGTTGGATTTAAAAAAGAGGATGATGACACCCCTTGATTCCTGTGTGTAATTTCAGATATGTTGGGTGAGAATGATAATTTCCCTGCCAAAACATGGTTTGAAGTTTCACTCTGAGAGTCAACTAGGTCAATGGTTATTGGAGCAGCATTTTGTGATACAGATGGGGAAGAGGAATAGTTTCCCATCGCAACACTAGTATGTGGCCTGGATTCACCTCGAAGTACTGTACTATCTGATAGTGATATATCACAAGCTGTAATTTCTATTACGTCTTCTGCATCTTGCAGTGGGGTTGAAACTTCTGTGCCTGTTGCATCTGCTGTGCTGTTTTTGACTGGCATGTTGCCCATGGTATCAACGAGAAGTACAAGCAGCTGATTTTCATTGCCAGTAGTGGTAGAAGCTGCAGGAGAGCAAAAGGTGCGAATATCAGTAGCATTAACGGCAGAGTCTTTATTTCTTCCCCGCTTTCGTCGAGCAGGTGTCATTTTATGCGTTGAACATGTTAACACAGCATTTTCATCTGTTATGACACCTGAATTTATTTCAGATTTCTCACTGTCATCTCTCGTACGTGCAGTCCGCCATAGATTTGGGAGCAAAGACATTCCAGTTCTTAAGGTGTATATGTGCTGCATTGTTTATCAGTAAGAGTCAAATACACTAACAAGAGATTTACCACCGTGTAAAAATAAATTTCCTGAACAGATAAGACCCAATTGGAAATTCAGTTATCAGAATGGAAAAGAGACTTACTTTGGAAAAAGAAGAGCCCCTTTTAAATTTAAACACAAATGTTATTAAATACTGCTCGAACGCTGCGCCACGCACCGCAAACAGCAAACAGTACTTTCATGGTACTTCTGTGGTGCGCACGCGAATGCGCAGGACCGGGTCTATTTGTACCGCTCTGCCTCGGAAATGAGGGGCAGGATTTATCAAGCCAAGAGCCTAGAAACAAAGAGAGGACAACAATGAATGGTAAGGATATGACTGCAGAAGTGACTTACAGTCTATAAGAGTCTTTCAGAGTCTTTCAGCCTCTTTATGGGTATGATTGGGCAAACAGTCTTAACTTACTTTTCTTAAAGCTGTGGCTCCAAATCAGTGTCGCAGTGAATACAGTCCTCCCGTGAGCGAAACGACTCCTGCTCAAGCACGGCAGCAGCCAAATCCAACGAAGGTTAATAGAGTCCACGGACGGGAACAAGAACAGCAAATAGTACTTTGTGGTACTTCCGCGGTGCGCGAGTGAATGCGCAGGAGTGGGTCTATTTGTGCCGCTCTGCCTCGGAAATGAGGGGGTGGGATTTACCAAGCCAAGAGCTTTTCTTATAGCTGTAGCTCCAAATCATTGTCGCAGTGAATACAGTCCTCCCGTGAGCGAAACGACGCCTGCTCAAGCACGGCAGCAGCCAAATCCAACAAAGGTTAATGGAGTCCACGGACGGGAACAAGAACAGCAAACAGTACTTTTGTGGTACTTCCCCGGTAGTTTTGATATGGGTTGTAATGTATACCTATTCCCAGTATGTATGTCACATGTTTAATCTTGCACCCCAGCTTTCACACTCACAGCAGCATGGATATGTGTGTGCATGGAGTGCACATGGTCACACAGGTCTTTAATCAGACTTTGGTTTGCTTCAAGGAATTGTTGGAATTGTTGATTTTGGTGTCCATGTATGGCTAAGTACTAAGAGTTCATTGTTGCCTAGTTCATGCATTTTACTGTAGCATCATATTTGTACTTGTTCATGAATTGTTGACATTTGTACAGTTGTTGATCCGTAAGATTGATTTAACTACATACTTCACACAGTGGTAGTTGTATACTGCCACTTACAAGTCTTTTCTAAGGCCTATGTCTGGGTATGTTGTTTTATGTCTAATGGACACACATAATGTTGCACTCCCGGTGGCACAGTATCGTGGTGTTTTTGTGGGCACAGAGGATAGGCCACAATTCATCATTGACTGGCACCTGGGAGGTGGCTTTACTGTGTGTACCCCACATGGAATGATATTTATGTGAAGTATGATTTCACCAGCTGGTTATGTGCAGCCTTTCCATGTGCCCTTTGACCAGCCATGAACATGGGTGGTGCCTATGGGTGCAGGTGGCGTCCCAAATGCATGTCAACTGGTACACCACGCCATGTGGCAACATTAGGCAGGACACATGCAGCCAGAATTATTCTACAGACTACTGTTGGTGCATACAGCAACACCCCATCAGAGGTGTCAAGGGAGCAGCAACATGACTTTAGTCCTCCAAATGTGTGCTCCACTATGGCCCGAGTGGCTACATGTGCAGTATTGTACCTCACCTCAGCTGGTGTTGTTGGGCTCCTGATCGGTGTCATCATGAAGGTAGTCAACGGATGGGCACTGTCCCATGTAAATGTTGACATTGTTGTTATTGTCATTTATTGGCTGGGTATATTGTTTATTCCGTGACGTGCATGCATGAGCATGAGCATTCATACCCACCAATGAGCCATGCATTTCCATGTTTTCCAGATACCAGGGCCCGGTACGGTGGTGACATGCAGAAGATGTAGCTGTCATGCGTGCTGACCAAGAAATTAGCTTAGACTTCCATGATGATTCCCTTCACATCACACACAACTGGAAATGTACCAAAATGTCACCCTAATTTGTGTAGCCCCGCAGTCACTGCGACTTTTGGGGTGCACAAAATACCGACTCCCATCACAGCACCCAAGCAGAGAAGGAGTTGCCCCACTCTCCTTGGGCTCAGTAACAGAAGTAGGGGGCTATGGGGGTGTCCCAGCTTACCATTGTGGTAAGCAGGGGACAAGAAAGTAAAAAAGAAAAATTTAAAAAAGAAAAGCACCCTACCGTGTCAGCTCTAACCCACGTTAGTGGGAGGAACTGACGCTGCTGGGATAGCAGGTTGTAGGCGTCACACACAGAAGTGTGCCTTTGAAAAGGTTGCTGGGGTCGGGCCGTGTGGAGGGGGTCAGGAAGGGGAATGCGGGCCAGGGCATGCAGGCAAAGTGATCTATCTGATCACTGTGCCATGCCATAATTGGCGTTGACATTTTTATCGGTGCAGTTACGGCCAGCGCAGTGATCACATAGATTACACACAACCTCCACATTAATGGAGTGCCAAAATGTTTTGTTTCTAAAGATGTGGTCTGTCAATCGGGGTGGCCGCAGCGCAACATATGTTCAGTCTATGACACCTAGTACAAGGGGGAAGCGTGCCACTGCATAGAAATACTGCATGACTATCTGCCTTTCCCTAGTGTTTGGGGCATATATATGTGCCTGCACACACATTCTCATTATGTTATGCAGAACAGTATCTGGTATATACAGTATGATTGTGTGGCCTGTAATATCCCACCTACTTCTGCTGTGGTCTGCTGGAATGGCCCAGTGGCAGGGAAATGGAGTGCAGTCAGAACTTTTTCTAACGGGTAAGGTCCTGGGAGCAGATGGTGGGTGATGGTAGGCCATCTTCCCACTCCCTGACAAGTCCTAGGATTATATGGGGCGGAGCCTGTACCTGCCATACACCTGATCATCTGGCATCCCAAAAAGAGTAGTGCGTGTTGTGAAGATCCAGGCCCTGAGCATCCTCCTCCTCATGCGGTGTCCATGCACTATAGCTCTGAGTATGGCTGGATTCATTATGGCTGTTGATGTTTATTTGGTGTGTATTACAAGCTTTGTGGGCATTTGTTCCTATGCGCTTTGAAGTTTATGCCTGCTATCATGTGGCCTGGGAGTGCCAGGATTTGCGTGTGCTTTTTTGCTACCCTGCGTTCCGAGTAGGAATCCATGAATACGGGTATATTTGTGCGGCAATAGGCATGCGATTGCTTGTCTGTGTACCATCCCTCAACAAACCCACATTTTCACGTGTTCTTCCTCATTATGCATGTTCAGCCCCCTATTTTGGTCGATGTGTAGGACCAGCCCCCACTGTTTGGAGTCTTGTGCAAGGCGCTCGTCGACTCACAGAGATGTACCAGACCAGCACGAACTCCACGCAAGTCCTGGAAAAGTCTTGCCCATTCGATTCCATGAATCGTCAAACAGGATTTTGCATGCGGTTTGGCATGCAAGTTCCCTATTTACAGCACAAATAATTCCATTAATTGGGCCCTAAATGTACAGAACCACATGTGCCAAACAACAGGCTCAACTTTCCTAGGCTTTTTCTTTCCATTGTGTGCACTTTTTTGGAGAAGTGCTTTTGAATCGAATACATTCGGGGGCATGAAAAAAAAGTAGTTCACTTATTTTATTTTTTTCTTCACATGCAAGGTGTATATTTCCACGAGAATGTGATTTTGTAGAGCCTTGGTGATTGCTCATAAAAACTGCACATGAGGCATGTGTGGGTTATTGAAGGTCATATGACAGAAACAAATACACCAATAGTAAGTTACTTCAATATGATGTATATATGGGATGTATGGATGTTAAACCTAGTTTGGAAGCAATGGAGCACTTGCATAACTGACACCACCCGAGGCTTATGAATAAGGTTATGGGCGCAGCAAAGGAGTGGACAGGGATAAGGGAAGAAGGAGAGCTCTAGAGTGGGAAAATTGAGTTTCAGGGGATAAATTAGAGATCGGTGTTCTCAGATGACTAGCCTATTAACAACCTTCCTAAAGTGTAGGATAGAGGCAACCAGTGTTATTTGCATTGGCAACTTGTTTCAGAGATTGGGTGCATATCATGAAAAGGCTGCTTTCTTGATTGTTTTCTTCTTTTGTTCTCCCTTGTGCAGTTCTTTGTTTCCAGCCTAGTGATATTGTGGCATTTGATGGTGAACTGTCCCCTGAAAATGGTGATGTTTCTCTGGCGGGTAGCATGGTGGTTTGGTTGATACAGCTTTGCAGGTGAGTCAGGTTGTCTTGATCATAATGCATGAGGATGGAGGTGAAATGTTTGAATTTTCCAAGTCCTGTGATGGTGCATTCCTCAGAGGGATGGATGGTTTTCAGACAGACTATGGTGGCATCTGAGACTTCTGAGAGTAGGGTGTTGACACTGTCTGTGTTATAGGTGATCAGTGCTTAGACATCTATTCTGAAACTAGGGCAGGGATGAAAGGTTTAACGTTGCAGAGGAGAGCAAGCTGGTGCTCTGCTGCTTGGGTCTTGTTGGCGATGTGTATTTTCAATAAGCCAATGAGCGTTTATATTCGATAATAAAGCCAACAGATGTTGTACTGGGTGAGCGTTGAGGTATGAATCCATCAACATTCTTGTCTGTCAGCCAAATTTGGACTTTGGAATCTTTTCTGGAGTGTACTGGCAGAATTAATGTAATATTTGTATTATTAAAATTATTATTTTTAAGGTATTTATTGCATGCAGACCTGGCTTCTGCAAGCAACAGAGAACTTTACAATCACAGGGGAAGAGCACAGTGACAGAAGCATAAACACAAGTGAGCGGGGAGATAACAACTGGGGAGTGGAAGGGTTTGTCAATTGGCAGCAAGGGATCTGCAAGCAACTACAATGGGTAGCACATCACGCAATCTTAGGTAGCGCAGGGTGTGGTGGATGTGTGGCCCCAGTTGTTAGGGAGGTGCCAATCCTTAAAGACACAGGTCTTCAGAGCTTTCCTGAACTGTAGAGGTGAGGGAGCAAGTTTGATGTTGATTGGAAGGCGTTTCCAGAGTCTTGGGACATAGGCAGAGAAGACCTCTTTGTCAGGTTGAGGGACAGACAATGCTTGAGTCGACAGACATAACATTATTCTCACCTTCACATGCCTGTATCAGGTGATCATGATAACACGATTTACAATGACACCAGCTCTATATGAAGTCATGTTGGGAGCAGCAGAGAACATGGGGATCATGTGGACATATCAATGTTCTGGGATATATTGGTTGCCAGATTCCTCATGACCATGCATTGAGCATTCTATAATGCCCCATTGATAGAAAGGCTTTGCATAATACAGCAGACTCTAAAACTGCAGGGCAGTCTTATTGAAGGGATTATATAAAGATGTTGGGGAATATATAAAGATGTTGTAGAGGAGACCAATTGGATGTTACACTTTGTTCAGGTCTTGAGCAACTAAAAGGAGCTAAGGACAAAAGGTACCACCATAGACTGGTAAGAGACAATTTAATAAAACAACTGTAATAATCAATTTGAAGTTCGTCTTTCCCAGGGGAACCGTCAACACAAGTCGTCATGAGCAGTCAGGCCATTGGACCAGCTATGATTGTTGCATGATGGCCATGATGTAGGAAATATATTTTGTGGATTTTGTGTTTTGCTATTTTGTTTTGCAAATGTAACATTCCTTGGAGAGCCTTTTTGGCTCACAGAATGAAAGGATATTTAAGGGAAACATACCCATTAATTTCCTGTAATCACTGTTGATTCACTGAATGTATGCGTGCATATAATTTCTTTGATTTACCATTATAGCAAAATGAAAATTGACCAGTTTTCATTAGTCTTCCACACCAGCAATGATTCTCAATTTTGACTTGTGTATCGATCCAATTACTTACACTTTCGTTTGTATTTTTATGTCATGTGAGCTCCTACGTCTTTATCACGCACACGTTACTTTACGATAATGGCACTTCCGTAAGTGCTGTCCGTATCGCTGACATCCATGCCACCAGTTTAATCAACTGCAATTTCCCACCCCACCTCCCTCAGTTACACGATGACAACCCTCTGCATGAGTACACATACATTAATTGGAATTTAGATTTTAGATTCTTCTCACATTAGATGCTGATATTTAATCTGACATTTGCGCCTGTTATTCATTTTGGAATGTAGGCCACCTATGCAACATATTGAACTTGTCTCAAAATGAGTCTGCCTAATAGCCTGCAATCTCCCGAGGTCTGAAATCCTATTAATCAGGGAAGCAAATTAGAATTTTCAAAGGAAATGTACTGTTTTTCGAGCCCCTTTAAATGAACTTTTACTTCATTATTGTTGACAGATGAACGTTCTGCAACGTCGTTCCCATCGAAAATAACTCCCAAACAGCCGTGACAAAATATAATGACTTATGTTTTAAGCGTGTTTTCTTTTTATTAAGTATGCATTCAGGTAAGTGCGGTGGTTTAGTGGTCGTGCGGTTTTCAAAAGAAACACATTAATATAACAATTTTCTTGACCATTACCTGAAATTACATGTACATAATGGCATTACACATTGCGCTGTACACCGATTAATTGCATTTCCTTTCAGTAATGATATAAAACATTTAATAGCTTTTTTCCGGCTTTTGTAAATTTCCATTAAATTATACCTATTTTAATGAATAATAGCTGCGGACCAGCAATCATCTACCATCGCCACGGCATTCATTTATTTATGAAAGACAGAACTGCGGCGACTCGCTAATGTAACCTAATGCTGCTCCTTTTAAGAGGCGCGCTATCAGTGGCCACAGAATTACCCAATGCGATGAATTCTGCAACCAATCTCGTTTATTAGCAACATGTCGTGCATTCTTTATCCGTATCTATTTTTTTAAAGTGACTTCTCGACGTTCATCACTACGCCTTTTCCCTATATTATTGTGGTTTTGTGTTAATGCAAGCAAACATGCCATACAGATTGCGATTGCCTAGCAGAACATTACAATCAAATTTGTTATGCTTGCATAGGTATGGTAAATACATTTCTGCATGTGCATCCCATTAACCCTTCGAATGTGTACAGTCTAGCAGGGACTGCAGTGTGAACCCACACACCCTCACGTGTGCACAGCAAACACAATATGAGGTAGAGACAGGAGGAGGTGTGCAACACGTCTTTATTTCTCAACTCCCAACAGATAAATAACTTGTCCCGCCTCCCGCTTCCCGCTCCACTCCTTCCTGTGGTACCCTGTCCCTCATCACGTGATGTGAGTTTTTGGGAAACTCTGACGCCACCACACCCCCCGATACTAAACACAAATTTCACACTAGTTCATCTCCTCAATTAGGGTCTGGGGTTCCTTCCGTGTTCTCTGAGGACTCGGGGCGGGGGGTGTGCTCCACTGACCTTCTGATGGCATGGACGTGCCTCGTCACTGGAGTCTTCTCCATCTCCTTCATAGGGCGAGTCCCACACAGGATCAGAGACGTCCGGAGCAAGAATCTGGGTTTGGACGATCCCTGGCGTTCGCCGAAAATGAGATGAGTTCCGGGTGACCGTCTTCCTATCACCTTCCGCTGTGATTGGGGACCCTTTTACTTGGACCACCGTCAATGGCTCTTCCCTGAAAGGAGCCATGCTTTTCCAGTTTTGCACTTGTTGGGCGAAGACCATGTCTCCTGGTTCCAGGTCATTGTCCTTGGTCCTCCGCCCTGTGTCTGTCCTTCTCTACATCTCTTCTTTGCTCCTTAAGTCTTGGTCTCACATTTCCCAGTCTCCTCTGTATTTGTCATCACTGCTGATAACGTGAGGTATCCGTGTTCTTATGGTTCTCCCGAACATGACTTCCGAGGGTGTTTTCCCTGTGGTACTGTGGGGAGTGTTCATAACAGTTTCTCCACAGGTTCCCCCGGTGAGCTAAGCTATTTGAATGTTTCTTTTGATGTTGCTCATGAAACGCTCTACTGTGCCGTGGCTTGTGCTACAGCAGTGTTATTCTCCTGTGGTGGAAGCCCATGTACTCAGAAAATGTTCTGAAGTCCTGCCCTGTGAATGGGGGCCCATTGTCTGACTTCAGTACCCGTGGGATACCGTACATCCTGTCGAGAGCCGGAATAGTGTAGCATGCCGATGTAGAGGGCACCAGCTGGATATCAGGGAATCGGGAATATTCATCGACCACTACTAGGATGTTGTCACCCCCATCAAGGGGCACGAAGAATTTCACTGCAATTTAATACCATGCTTCTTCCGGGAGGGCTGTCATGCATATGGGTTCAGTTCTCGTATGCGGGTTGAAGACTGCGCATGTAGGACAATGTTTCAGCAGATCTTCTACCTAAGCACGAAGATATGGAAACCAGAGTTTCTGCCTGAGCATCCTCTTAGTGGATACTATGACTCAGTGTCCCTCGTGGGCAAGCTCTAATACCTTCTGGCGCAGGGTCCTGGGAATCACTAGTTTGGTAACTTCGAGCAATAAACCTTCCTCTGATTTAGCTAGTTCGTCTTTGACTGCCAAGAGACAGTTTATATCTTGTTTTGTTTCCTCGCTTGGGTTGTCGCTCACCTGATGGGCCTGTTTCCAGTGTCCGGTCTCTAGACACCTCAGATTGATTTATAGCCCTTGGTGGTTGTCTGTCTCTTGAGCTATTTGATGAAGGTCAAGACGCTTCGGGGTGTTTCCTTGTTTCACATAGCGAATGCATTGGTCTGCAATTGACGTTGTCGACTGGGACTCCTTGCAGGGGTGCTGTGAGAGAAAATCGTCTGAGTTGTGATCCTTGCCCGGTCTGTAGATGATGTTTAAACTGTAATCCTGCAGTCTTAAAGCCCACCTCACGATGCGCAGTGGCATCTTGGCTTGGAGATTACAAAAGATGAACAGCAGTGCCTGCTGGTCTGTTATGACTGTGAATGGTTTCCTGTACAATAATAGATGAAAGTGCTCAGAGGCCCAAAATACTGCTAATCCTTCCTTTTCAGCCTGTGAGTATGCTTGTTCGTTCTGCATCAAGATTGCGCCTAGGCCGACCAGGATGGCATCCACAATTAATTCTGTTTCCTGTTTTGAGTTGAAGTATGACATATTTTTGGCATCCAATATGTGCTGCTTGATCAGCTGGAATGCCTGTTGGCACCTCTCAGTCCATGTGAACTCAGTGTTCTGCTTTTTAAGTGTAGCGCGTACAATAGCTGGCTAAGCCAAGGAATGATCGTAGGTCTGACGTGGAATTGGGTAACTCAAGGTCTGTGAGTGCGGGAACCATCTCGGGATCAGGGGCCATTCCCTTGTAGGAAAATACGTGACGAAGAAACGGAGTGTGTGTATTCTGAACTCGCACGTGTCCTTGTTCAGGGTGAGCTGGGCTTCTTCGAGAGCCATGCACGCTCTCATGAACGTGCTATAGAGGTCGAACATAAAGATGCAGTCACTATAGTTCAGACAATTGGGTATATGTTCGATAACATTGTGATCTCTGCTTGAAATATTTCTGTCACAGATGAAACCCCGATGCTGAGGCGCTTATATCTATATAGCCCCAGATGTGTGGCGAATGTAGTGATGTAACTCAATGCTTTGTGTAGTTCCAATTGATGATAACCATTGTTGAGGTCCAACTTGGAGAATATTGTTGCTCCATTTAACAGATGTTAATTCAGTGGAAGAGTGTTCCATGGAAATAGTCTATCATATCCTGTTGACATGACAAATTGCTTGAATATTTATGAGTCTCTTTTGCCTCAACACCACCTGCCTGGACTCTTCTGCGTCGCTGGATCGTTTTAGGACAAGTGCTGCTTGTGCATCCACCTTTTGTTTCCGGACCTGCAACTGAAAGTGTGCAGGGTCGCTCGAGCTCCAGCATCCCTGCACCATGTGGGCTGGAAGGAAATCTTTATTTGAAAATGCCACGGCAGCAGCGCACGTGTTTTCCGTGCTGAGACCTGCTGAGAACTGCGGGGAGCCTTCTGCACACTCTGACCCACACATCGTCTCACCATTGGCAGAGGCAAAATAAGCCTGCCCGGATGCCTGCAGACAGAGGGTGCCTTCAACGCGTAGGCAGGTCCTGAGTGACTCAGAGGCTCTGGGCCTCGCATGCGCTGTCACGTCAGCCCTTGCAAATGCCATTGATCTAGTGGCGGTGAACCGATACACACCACGAGCGCTGCGTGCAAAACCTTCTCAAGGTCCGACTAACCTCATCGCCATTGTACAGTCTAGCAGGGACTGCAGCATGAACCCACACAGCATCACTTGTGCGCAGCAAACACAATCAAAGGCGGATACAGGAGGAGGTGTGTAACACGTCTTTATTTCTCAACAGTCAACAGATAACTAACTTGTCCCACCTCCCGCTTCCCGCTTCACCCCTTTGCGTGGTACCATGTCCCTGGTCACGTGATGTGAGTCTTTGGGAAACTCTGATGCCATCACATAATGCATACTATTTGAACTTGCAATACCCTGCTGAGACCAAGCTCCTTTACGTTTGAAATGAGTTTCACTTATAATGGAGCCAAAACAGCTGGCACTTATGAAGAAAACAACTGTGGACCAAATTACAAAAGTACAACAAAACAAATAAGAAAAATAGGCTACAGTGTCTATTAGTGAGCACGATCATACACCCAGTTTCTTTGACAGGTTTTTTTCAAACTCTAAGAGGTGAAACGCATTCCTGCCACCTAAATGATCCTGGATGTCCTCTGTGCAGTAAATAAAGAATCGAGATATTGAGGCTGAGCAAGTTGACTGAGCCTGCCCCCTATTCGGGATACATTACCCCCCCTGACTACATGTCATGTGTGTCTGCAAACACTCATTGTCCAGGATCGGAGCAGCAAGGAGCTGTTAGCTACCACCCAGCCCAGAAGGAATTCAATATGCACAGAGAAACATACTGCCTGCAGAGATGCAAGAGAGCTAGGAACTGAAGGTTTCATCAACAGTCTAAGGGTCCTTCCTTACTTTGTGTGATGGTGTACACTTTGCGCGACACATTGCACAAAGCGCAGGAAAGGCCAGTGCAAAGAAACAAATAGGGGGAACAACATGCATATTCCCAATTACCTGCATGAAATGACGAAGAACGAGGAATAACTGGGGCATGTTGCGGGACGTGCAATGTAAAAAATTAACAGGCCCATCAAGCGCAAAAATAACTCAATTCATGGATTGCCAACTGCAACTTCCCAGAGCAAAGATGCACACTCAAACCTCATGATCTCACTGTCACATGATACACAACGAAATGTACAGAACTCAAAGGAGACATATATAAGCATGCCATGCAAACCATTTTAAAGTTGCTCTCCCAGGATGAATCCAGCTGTAGTGGCAGCAATTCTTCACGTTCATGGAAGAAGGAGGAGGAGGATGGTGAGGGATAGGATTTTCCATCCTCACATAATGCTTTATTAGATGTCAGATGAGGTGAATGTAAGCTAGTGATTCCCTCCCCATGTCATCCTACACCTGGTTATAGAGTGGGAGGAAGATCTTACATCCCCCAGCATCTGTTCTCATGCACTCACACCCACGGAGAAGGTGCTGACAGCTCTACATTTCTTGGCTGCAGGGTCATTTCAGCACATCTCTGCCATTGTTCTAGGCATATCACATGACACGCAATCCTGGTGCCTAAACCAGGTATTGGGCTGCATTACATCACATCTGAATGTGGTAATGAGATGAGAGTTTCACCTGTACTGGCCATGCCCACAATGGGCCCACTCATCCCCAATCCATTTGCTACAAATAATGAACAAATGTACAAATGTACAAGCTTAGAAAGGTCCAGTAAGCCATTAGCAAAACACTAAGGTCCACATAGTTGCCATTAAAAGAAGAGTAGATTGTACAACACAAGTAGGGTACCAGACACGAAGAACACTTACATGCAGACATGAAAAACACTAACATGCAAGGCAAAAGGGAAAACAACATGCTGGAGAATCACTAAGATTACTTGCTTAAAACAAGTTCCCAGGCCTTGCGATGCCCAGACGAGGTCCAGACACCAAGGTCAGAGCACCAAGTGGAGTTATGCTTAGCAAGCTGAAACCACACCAGATAACGTTTCCCAAGGAAAACGACAAACAATAATTGGATTAATAAGTTTCAATGGTAGCAGTAAGAAGTACACATGTTCGTGAATTCCAGGTGCAAGCGGCAACCTTGTCAAACAGCCCTATAACAAATGAAAATCTAGCACCCCAAGTGGCAGCCAAGAGAAAATCCAGACTCATTAGGGCAATAGAATTAAGCTCCAAACAATGGTCCTCTACAACGTAAAGGGGTTCACTTACAGATTATTACATATTTCATATACTATTAGCCAATCATGTATGAGAATAGAAGTTTGATGCGATTATGTTAATGTGACGTCAGTTGTGATGATTTCGTATGATAAAAAGGGGTTGTATTTGCCACCATTTTGAGACTGTCCTTTTGAACTCAATCCCAGTGGCCGGTTGGTTTGTAGCAAAGCTGAGTTTTTTCGTGTCTGTAAAGTTGATACGTTATTGAGTATTTATATCTTATAGTTATCATTGGACCTATCTTAACACCATCCTCTAGGTCCACGTTACCAGGATAATAGCTCCCTTCTACTGGTCATCCTCAATCCGTCTCTATCATGCACACTTCCTCATCCTCTCTAACACCTTCCTGTAGGATATCTGTGACCCGGTCCCGGCCCCTCCATTGCAAGAACACCGCATAACCCTATGGGCGCCGAGCCGCACACCTGCAGCACCAGAGGTATGGCGGGGTACACCTACGTTCCCGGACAGGAGTCCACCCGTGGCAACACCCAAGGCATTTGCATCCGCGAAGGGCAGTCCAGCTGGGGCCCGTCCTGGCAAGATTCCTCAGGAGCGCCAGCCCAGGCAAAGGAATTACGGACATGCTGCTGCGGAATGTTGCGCATCCACGTCTGCTCCCATGACAACGATCCATGCTGCCATCACGTGGCGCACGGACCGTAATCACGTGACCGCAGCAACAGGCATTCAAGCACTGGTTCCTGTACAATCAGTGCTTCTCAGCTGTATTCACGGCGTTTGGCTTGCCACCTCGTTGGACCTTGCTTCTTGTTGCTCTGACCACGGATCTTGTTTATTTGGATTGATTTGCTACTCCATTCTGGTTACCTTACTTTCAGATTGAACTGCTTTCTTCAGGCTTTGATCACGGACTTCCTTCCTGGACTGCCACTGCCTAAACCCTTGTTTGTTTGTTTGAACCCGTTCTTGTTTTTCGACCACAGACTGTTTCACGGATTGCACTTGGATTCCCTTTGGTTTACTGAACTGCTGTTTGAATCCTCAAGCCTCAGTAATCCCGAATTGCGGCAACATCCACTCAGGTGCTGTGGGTGAGCTAACTGGGCTCTTCACAGCCATCTCCCTTTGTTATACCTCCCTCTAGCTCACCCACTCAACAGGAACCGTAGTGGGGACCCCCAGTCCATCACTGTATTTACATCAACACAACATCCATCCTGCGGTAGGTGCTCTGTGGCATTTCAGATTCTGGTAATAGACATATATTTTCCTTGCTTTAACCTGCTCATTTTTACTTTCAGCAGCCATCTGGAGGACCTGGTGTACCTGTTTTCTACACCTGTGGCCCCAATCCTCGAACAGCGAGTATCTTGTATCTCGCTGTTGGTTGCTTAGGGACAGAGGTATTCATATTCCACGCTACACTCAAGTCCTGACAGTCTCTTACAACCAGGGGGAATGGCTGCCTTCCCCCAATGTTCTCTTCAATAGGTTTCACACATATAACATCCAATTCTGGTTTCACGTCTTCTTTGAAATGGCCAACTTGGTTCACTTCCCTGCCAAGTACTGCACAACGAAGATGACTCATATCTCTTTCTGGCTCATTATAAATATGCTTTGGTTCCTCTACCCTTATTTCTCTTGCCTTCTCTTTATGTGCCCTTGGCTGCCTCGCTTGGCAAGTTCTGATACGACAAGGATTCTCCTACTTGTAATATTGGTACAGAGTTTTTGCCTCCTTTACCTTCCAGCACCTACATGTCAATGCACCTCTCCTGTTAACTTGTCTGCTGCTGGAATGGGCAGGCGGTTCTTCCTGGGGTCCTTCTGCTTCACGACATGCTGCGTGGGCTTCTCTGCGTCTCAGTGCCATCACCTTGCGGATCTGCTACCTGGCCCTTGGAGCAGTAGTATAGACACTGCCTCTTACATTTGCATCACCATCTGCCAGTTTTCAGTTACCGTCTGGATGCCCTTGGGTCAAGGAGTCCCGCTGATATCATGATTCCGGGAGCAGACTGCAATCCAAGATGTATCTCTCTGGGGTCTGCCAGGTTACAGTATCACCAAAGAGATAAATAAGCATAAACGCTTCAAGGGCAAGGTAGGGCGCATTTCAAGCCCGACACAGAATCAAATAATCACCTCTGACTAATTTAAGTACTTCCCATAAGCACTGGAAACTGTTCACTCAATCATACACTATTTCGTAGGAGCATAAATCATGTTCCCTTTTCTAATCAGTGTTATGTTTACTTAATTTTATTGTGCGTCTACAAGTGGGCAATATATTACAAACTCCATCCACGACCCTCATTCACTTTGTTTTCTGTTCAAAAATTATTTTTGTGTGCTAAACCGTTCTCTCTTTTTATCCTTTCCCTTGATCTGCTGCCCTGTTGTATTCTCTTGTAAAACTAGGTCTGGATGACCCTGGTGGAAGCACGATGCACCACACTTCTAACAAGCCTGTATAATGTAAGACAACTGTGGCAGTGATTGGTTCATTGTAAAACCCTCTCTGCATAACATATCATATCAGTTGATCAAATAACATAGCAAAAGAGAAATAAATACACAGTGCAAAAGTCAGACATATGTTGTTCATGTTTCACCAAGTCATGAGTTACACAGTGTTGATACAGTATTTAATGTTTTCTCGTAAGCAACGACCAGGTAGCTATAATGGGTTGAGCATCACCTCACCCAGGATTAGGGATATAGCACGACTGGGTCATGTTTGAGTGAGATTGGTTGGCAGGAACCAGACGTTGCATAAAGCTGTGTGGCTTTGATGTTGGTCTCTGCCCACGACACATGTACACTGAGAAGTACTTGGCATGACACACATTTGGGTGAGGTATTCTCATCTGAGAACCAGAACAGAGGTTGCATGGGTGCTGTGATCCCCTGCAGGCCGTGTTTGTGTCACATGACTTTGCTGAACCGAATTGTGCAGCCATAGCCTGGTTTAGTTAGGCCATGCCCTAAAAATGCCAGGATGCTTTGTTAGGAAGCTTGTTAATGTAACCAACTTAATGTATTTTGCTGACTCTGTATGCAACGTATTCTGTAAAACACAATAAAAACCTGAGAAGTCGGTACTTGGGTACTTAATTTTGGGGGCGCTGGTTCGATCGATCTCTCCGTTTCTGTACAGCTATAGAGACATACACATGACTTTGCTGCCGGATTTCTTTTATTTGGTGGTTTTCTAGAATCAAGTACATTATGTTCTATTGAATTATTCGTACTGCTTCAAAGTTGCAGAAACAACTTCTTCATATAAGGGCAAACAAATCATAAGCTTTTAGCAGAAACCAAATATATGAAAAACAAAATAAGTTATAAAAGATTCATCCCTCATACACTATATAGTCAAGAGCAATCTCAAACCAAACCATATTCTTCAAGATCAGTGACTCCCAGGGATCTCTTGAAATATACATTTCTCTGAGTAACAAACTACTGCTTTGACATCACAATGACAAAATATTGATTGGTCTATGTATAGCACTTACACTATAGGTTAAAATGAACAATGCATTATGAAATGTCCATATAATACCAATGGTGCCTTAAATACGTGACCATTCTGTCACTTAACACTAGGGAGCTCCTATTCGAGTCTCCCATAATTTGGTGGCGGGGATCTGTTAGGTTTTCACTTTTTCACTTCAGCGTAGATAGGTCCCTGCTGCCAATTGTTCCTTGTTTGCATGGCAGAGTGAAACATCTGAGTGTAAAAACGCTACATATATGCTTGTACAAAGAGAGTAAACGCTGCCTGTCATGTTCGTATGGCAGGCAGCGTTGACACTACTTGACGGACAGTGTTTACAATGAATTCCTATGGAGTCTGTATCCCCAGCATTGCATGTTGGTGCAAAAGCTGGAGTACTTGTATGGGGGAGATGAAGGGTGTGGCTGAATCATATGTTATGACTCCACCATACAAATGAAGAATATGAGCAAGGATTGTACGCATTGTATTTCTGTTATAGCTCAACCACAATGAGCTCCCAGGGGTTTCAATGTTATCTGTTACAATCAGCCAAACAATTGGGTGCCCTGTCATTGAGAAATGTATCAGCTGGATTGCCATACCACAGAGATGATGGCTTAGGAGTCTCCTCTCCATCACATGATTCTTACAGGCAGTCTAAGATTTCCTTGAGCAATCATACCAGCAGGGGTTGCCTGGGGTTGAAGAGAGAGATCATACTGGGTGCATTGTAAAGACTCATGCGACACATGAAAGGTCATTACTCAGATAAAGCAGGTGTTTTTCTTTTTTCTTTTTTTATAGCAGCACCCATCCTTGCACCAGAAAACTGATGTCAAAAGATGATTACTGACTGGTATGAGATTGGCCTCCTATCTGATGATGAATTGGAATATCTCAAGCCCAAACATCCGGTACTTGCCACAATTTATTTTCTACCAAAAATACACAAAAAATAACCAAAAATACCGCCAAGCAGACCAATCATCAATGGAATAGGTGCACTAACAGAACCTATCTCGGCATAAATCGATCGGTTTCTTCAACCACTGGCAGCCAACCTAGCATCATTTATACAGGACACAAAACACATCATACAACAACTAGAACATATTGAATGGGAAGCCAACTATAGGCTAGTAACGTTTGATGTTACATCATTATATACAAGTATACCAAATCTTAAAGGAATGGAAACTACAGAATACTTTCTGAAGGCAAGATCAATATCCTATTTAGATCAGAACAACATGATCTTGGAAATGCTCAATTTTGTTCTACAAAACAATCTATTCCTCTTCAACAATATGATCTATCTACAATGCCAGGGCACAGCCATGGGCGCAAATTTGCACCTCCATATGCCAACCTGTATATGGGCAGCTTTGAACTCAAACATGCATGGTCAGATAAAGCATTTACAGAAAACAATCGGATCATCTTTTGGGGCAGGTATATTGACGATATCCTAGTGATATGGAATGGTAACCAAAAATCTTTACAAGACTATCAAAAATATCTCAACAACAACAATTATAATCTAAAACTTACTATGGAAGAAAGTCCAGACCAGATTCATTTTCTAGACTTAGAACTGTATATAGAAGATAACAAAATCCAAACTACTCTCTATACAAAACACACTTCTGGCAACAGCATCCTACATGCCGACAGTAATCATCCACCACATACAATAAAAAATATACCCTATGGAGAATTTACAAGAATCAAACGGAACTGTACCAAAGAGAGTGAAATGCACAAACATTTGGAAACAGCAACGGCCAAATTTCGAAAAAGAGGCTATCATGACAAACTTCTAAGGGAGTCACTAATAAAAGTTCAACAACGGAATCGCCAAGATCTTTTACAAAAAACAACACAACAAAAACAATCAGACAAAAAAGCCAATAAAATAAGATTTGTCACCACCTTCAGTTCAAACAACAAAAATCTAAAGAAAATCTTAAATAAACACTGGAACATGCTCACATTGGATGATGAGTTGAAGGGCTATATTGATAACCACCCTCTGATCTCATATCGCAAAGCGAGAAATCTCAAACAAACTTTATGCCCATCGCACTTTGTACAAGACTCACCAAAACAAGGACAAACACAACTATGGTCAACAGAGAAATGATTAGGATTTTACAAGTGTGGACAATGTAACTATTGCAAGTTTGCAGAAAACGGCAAAAAATCTATAACCTTACCTAATGGAAAAACGCACAATCTAATGGACTTCATGAACTGCAACACGAGCAACATAGTATATACCATCACCTGTATATGCAATAAACAATATATAGGCAGCACAACAAGACCTCTTAAAATAAGGATTGCAGAACATCTACGTACAATCAGGAACAAAGACAGTAGATACCCACTGGGAAAACACTTCACAATGGAACATTCTGAAGAGAGTATGGATGAGATAAGATACTTTGGTATTGAACAAATTAAGATGGGACAGAGAGGTGGCAACAAGGAAAAGAAACTTCGGCAACATGAAGCAAAATGGATCTGTACAATGGACTGCTGCAACAAAGGTCTAAACACTGATACGGAAATGGAACACTTTTTGTAAATAATGTTAAAACAAATTGCAAAAAATGTAGAAAATGCAAAACATCTTGTTACTTCATAATCTATAGAGAGCACACATATCTGTGTTAACACTTACCAGAATATATGTAAAATAACATATAATATTTCTTAAAGAATTTCTAGACACACAATAATATGTATGGAACAGACATGCTCCGAAATTATAGAACTAACAACTTATTTCTCCATAAGATATAGATAGATCCCTATGCTCGATTCACAATACAAACCGGCAGAGACAACGTTTTCTCTTCCGGCATCAATATAACGTTTGTCCCGACCCAAAATGGCGGTCGGAACAACTACGAGACACACGTTGCACAGCGACACCAGTTTGCGTCCACGGCGTGGTGACATGATCATGTCACGACGCCGTGGACCCACCATAAAAGCGGCCGCTCTCGAGGGATGCAGTGGACAATCGTATCCGATGCACACCCTCGAAAGCGACCGCGAAGATGATCCAAGACTGAACAACACTTCCAGGTAAGCCCAACATTAGGAATCTTATATATTCTAAATGGCAGAACTTATTTTTGTAAAGAAGAGAATAATTCCCATTTGAAATAGGCAACTATCCACGCTAATATCAATCACACATTTGAATTCTTTTGTAGACTGTTCTGAAAACTTCGGACACAGACAACGATATTGTCTTAATAAATGAGACGATCAAGGAAATTGATTTATTATCAGAAGATAGCATTAACAAGGAAACTTCAAGATATGTAAGTTGGTCCCCAAAAAAACAAAAAAAAACATTAATAGGGTGAACCTGATGACGATCAGCTTCACAAAGCATTGATTTGCTGCTTTTTTTCTTTCTGTTCCCTTTTCTCTTTAGCTCTAACTAGCATAACTATATGTTATAAATCCCTCCTGAAGATCCCTGCCAACACAAGCAAGGTGAAACACGTGTAGAGGGTGATCTTTACCGAGAAGGTAGAGGGTGAACTTTTCCAAGAAGGCAGAGGGTGAACCTTATAACCCTCACAACTTAGAATGAACCTTACCGAGAAGGTAGAGGGTGAACTCCACAACCCTCACAATCATTTAGAAGATAAATAAAAGTTTGTATGAGGAGTCATTCAAAATTGACAAGCAAAGAGGAACTCACAAATACAAACAAATGCTCCTCTCAACACAAGTGGAAATTATGATTTATAATCTCTTTATTCTTCATTTTTGACATGTATGGATACAAAATTCACATGAAACAAAGTATTGAACAAACTGTGCAACCAATAAAATAAAATTCATATTTGGAGCACAAAAGTGGAAGTCTGGTATTTTTCAGGGAATCTATTCATGACATTGGACAGTCGCAATGTCCCAAGCTCCACATGCAGCAAACAAATAGCACAATATCAGTGCAGTAACCTCCCATAAAACAGCACCAAGGTAGCTCGTAACAGCTGGTCAGGCTGAACGCACTCTCAACAATTTATGATGTCAATATATCAAACGGCTATTCAGTAATGTCTGTGGTTAGTACCTTTATAGCTTTTTACCTGTGCTATGGAGATGTGTTTGGATTATGGAAGGTTTTGAGTATCTATCAACGCAGGCAGCATGGTCTGTCACTGCAAGTGAAGCAGGAATTGTCAATGAGATGTCCCTATCGGAATTGCACACAGAAGCAGTGGGCCATTGTATATTGCATGCCGTCTTTTTACCCTTTGTTTTCTATAGCTATTGGAACAGTATTATGTTGTTAGGGAATACCCTGTTCAAGTAGAAAGGCACGTAGAAAGGCAAATCCTTGCTCTTTGGGCTCATGCATTTTGGAATGTCGTATGGTTGGGCCCTAGCATTCAGCTGTAGATTGATTATAGCATGTCTACTGACCGGGGTTGCGGGGTTGGGGGGTGGCATTTGTGGAATCTGTCAGTCCTACATCGCAGAAGCTGTCTGGTGGTGTTCCGGCTGGCACCCCTACAGCTCAAGAAGGGTGGTAGATTGCCAAACCCTCGCACACGTCTCTGATGCCAAAGGGATTCCATCCATTCTGCCGTGCATGCGCAGCCGAATGCAGCAAATCTGTTGGCATCACTCATGGAGAGTGCAATTCCACTTGCTCGAAATTAGCAAAGCCATTGCAACGCAGCAGATCCCCTGCTGCTCACTAACTTGAGTAAGATTTACCATTGCTCAGTTTAGTGCAGGTAGACTATTGGCACGGGGAGACCAGGGCTGAAGTAAGTTGCTGCCAGCAAAAAGGATGGTAGCCCTACCTCCAAATCTGAAGTTATGCTTGCAGAGTTGTTTTCAGAGGCAGGGGAAAGCCTCTTTCCAGTATGCCCGAAAAAAACGTGCCGTGGCCACGTCGGTACTAAACAAGACCTCTCACAAAAAGACCTCCCGCATACATCGTGAGGATGATCTTGTCAAACCTGCTTTGAGTTCTTGGGTGAGGATATGTCTTGACCCTTCGTGGTCTCCACGGTTAAGGAGAGCCAAGGTTAAATGGCCTTGCAGTACCAAAACTGTTTACATTTGAACTATTAGTAAACCTGGGAAAATAAGTGCATTACTAGATAGCATTATTCTGAGTAACATTACCCAGAGGACGACATGGGTCCACTGATGTAAACCCCCGTTGGGAGATCTACCTGCATTTTACATGGGTCATAGAAAGTACCTAGTAAACTGCAGCAGACCTTCCAAAGAAACCCCAGATCATACTAGTTTAACGGTCTGAATTGACTTCAGGCAACTCACAAAACAGAACATTGCATTTCCGTGTTACGTGTAATGAATTTAAAACAAGGACGTTTTGTGCATGAATTGTTGCAGATCTGATGTTTGCTGGGTCTTTGGATCGTTCTCGTGCGAATTTGTGTCATACAGAAATGTTTTAATAATTGTGAGCATCTCGCTTGGTCTTGATTCCACACCATGCTATAATTTTTATCTTGAATATATCTATGAAATTCATAGGGGCTGGAACGCGCCTCCACTGCCATAATGTAGGTTTTGAACTTTTTTATTTCAAGATAAAATGTCTTTTGATGTTTAACTTGAAAGGGGAATGCCAGATCAATGCATGGGCCTCAATGACACGAGACGTTATGAGAACGAGGACGTCCCAATACACTTATTTTACAGAAATCAATTTGCTGTAACCTGATAAGAACAGATCTATTGTTTGAAAGTTGTTTCTGTACAATAATCAAAACAGTAAATCGTCCTTAAACGGTATCTTCGCATTGGATGGGTTCACGTGTAGGACTGGACGTGTGGCTTACATTTAAAGGAAGCAGACCCTCTGAACGGATAGTAATATCATGGAGCAGGGAACACAACTGTAATCAGTATTGGCTGGATGTTTGAGTGTGAAATATGTTTTCTTCATGTCTAGTAATGGAGATTTTTCCACAGCCCTCTCTCAGAAAAGGGATGTGAATAGTTCTTTCTTAAGCAGGAAAACAGGGAGCATACTGAGTTCGGCCATCCACAGCTGGTAGCCTAGCAAAGCATTCATGCTTCACATGTAGGAGCGGATCGTCTGGTACCAATACACAACGAATCCTAAAGGCATATTTAATAAAGTACACAGCACATTGGGCCTAATTTAGCAAAAAAAGCACTAAGTCCACGCAAAGTAGTTAGCGCGAGCAAGACCTTTGCACAGGGCAAATGTACAGTGCTGATAGCTGATTCATGGAATAAAATGTTAACAGAAACATGCAGCACAATGAAAAACGAGTAGCGCCCGGAACGCCAACAGCATGTCCCCATGCAAACAGAACATAGCGCTGTCGAACAACCTTTGTGCCGGACACATGGAAAAAAAGTAATCAAGGATTATTTTACCAGCAATCATAATTACTTCCACTCCTCTCCTGAGACTGACAAGAACAAATCCCAGTATCTCTACTATTCTGCGTCCTGTCATGTACATTACGGCAGCACCCACAAGTCTGCCCTCATCCCAGTACCCCCACTAACCTGCGCACCAACCGCCTATATTAAGGCAGCACCCACAAGTCCGCCCTTGTCCCAGAACCACCACTAATCTATACCCCAGCCAACTACATTAAGGCAGCAGAGTGCGCAGGAGTGTTGATTGTGTTGGGGGGACTGCCTTTCATGGTCACGGAGCTGCTCCTTTTCTTTCCTTGCCTGCGGATTGTGCTGCTATTGACATTGTTATACAGAGGTGGAGCTAAAGCCTGCTCAAAACCCCTGCCTCCGTCATGGAGCGACGCGGAGTGTGCAGGAGTGTTGATTGGGGTGCGCGGGCTGCACGGTTGCGGCAACTCAATCAATGGCGGGCTGAGCTTCCGTAAAGCGAAGCAGCTTTAATTATAAAGCAATTTCTAAGAGCTCCCCCAATGATGGTATTCGAGGTGTTTCCAACTCCAACTCCTACTTAGATGAAACATCTGAACCACATCACCTCACGAAGCTTCAGCGCTGGTTTTTATCAACACGACTGAGCGGATTACTCAGAACGTCTGGAGGTGGAGCCGGATTGTCATGCCTGGTAAACCCTGCAACAGCTATTGTTCCCGCTAGCGTGACATGCGGCAATTACATTGTTTCAACGTCTGGCATGTCCAGAGCGTCCGATACATTTGTAGACTGTTTCTCTACCAGCCCAGTGTTTGCCAATAACAATGCGAACCTTAAGACGCATGGTAATCTGAATGAGTTACATGATGAATTACAAACATCACAAACATATTTTAGATGTATTTACAAAACTCACAGAACCTATTTTAGGGAAACAAAGTTAAAATGCTGAAACTTTTGACATTGCGCCCCAATTGGACATAAATTGTCGAATAGTGCCGCTTGTAATAGTATTTAGCGCGATGGTCAGCAATGCTATTACACAAACCTTCAACTATAAATGAAAGTGAGAAAAGAAAAAGTGCCATATGAATACAACTGTGAAAGCACCAATGGAGATGGAATTAATCATTTACAAACGATTGAAGACTCTGTGCTTAACACTCAGCAAGGTTAGAGAGTTGTCGGCTTTACACCAGCACATGAACCGTCAAATAGCAGTGGATTGTCAGCTAACACATTTGCATAAACGTGTATAAGCTCACAGAGCTGCCCTAGCGAACCTTTAAGGCACAATTCCATTGCAGTAGCAGACAAAGTTCTGTGTGATCTAGCCATGCTAAATTTCAAATTTGGAAAACAATACATTGAGTCTGGTGATGAAAATGACAAAATCAACAACCCAAAGGAATTTTCTAAATATGTATTTCCATTGACAACGAAACAGACGCCCAATCCCAAAAAAGAAACTCCCTGCTTAACAAAAACTACTTATATGACCCCATCAAAATGAAAAAGAATTGAATCTAGTAGCGAACATTATGTAACCTTTTCACAAAAAAGGCAGTCAGTAAAATCTTCTCTAAAGTTGCAATGCAATGACATATTGAGTGGCAATTACTCCTTGTCTTCATCCGATAGTTCAACTACGGATTTTTCAGATATGTCATACAAAATTAACAAAACAAAGAGAAGCGCAGCCCAACATAGTGCAAAGCAGATTCAGAGCAGAGGATATAATGATAATCTAGGCATAATCCTAGCAGAGAAGATGATTCAAGACTTAAATCCATCAATAATATCTGCCTTATCAATCTCAATGACACCTTTCACAAAACTCTACGAGCAACTAAATGAAAATCTGAAAGAGCAGAACACACTGATTGCTCTTCTAAATACAAAGATCTTGACAGTGGAACAGGAAATAGCCATAACCAAGCAGGTGCTATAAATTTAAAGCACCAAAACAGAAGCAAGCTCGAGAGGTATGATGGAGCTAATTAAAAGCAGCGCCACTGACAAGCGCTTGCTAGCTGAAGTAGCACGGGAAGCCCTAGTACTTTTGAAAGCAGAAAAAATGTATGTCACCCCATCTAAGAGAAATGAAGCTGGTAAAACTGATGGAAAGGATGCTGGGGCTCAGTCAGATCATGTTGGCAGTAAGAAAAATCATGAACAAGGTCCATTGGTTGCATCTGAATATGTGACTATTGACCTCAGAAAGGATTTATACCGAAGTAGAGACATCCCTGACCTTGCCAAATTGCCAACCAAACAACAGATCAAAGCAAACAAGAAAACTAAGAATATCCAACATGAAATAGCCACAAAGACTAGACAGAAAGACCAATCTCAAGATGGTGAAAGCTCTACATGCTTAATGTCTGCCAATAGAGATGCGTCGTTGGGTGAGTCTGATGGGCTGCAGTCTAAGACTTCTTCAAATGCTCTATCACAAAACGGACAAAAAAATTCACAAGATCCGAACAACCAAACTGAAAGTGTACCTTCAACCTCGGCAAATGCAGAGGGTGTTGTGGGGAATCCTGATCTAGTGAAGAATTGACCAAATACTATCTTGAAAAGCGCACAACAAAATGAAAAATGAAGTGCCACAAAAGCAATTGCTCCAATTGAAATTGCTTTTTATTCGATCTTCAAGCCTAGACTTCAAGGAACAAATAAAAAGACAGTGGCTAAACCCCTAATGGAAAAAAAACAATCAGCCAAGCAGAAACAAATCCCAAAGACACAATTCACAATCCTTTTTGAGGTACATCAAAGCCTTTGATTCTGCAACTCCACTGGATAACTCTCAAAATAAAAAAAGATACCAAGATGGTTACTTACATAACCAGTGGAAACAAATTGTGTGAGAGTGATAACTCTTTGGGCCTCATTACAACCTTGGTGCTAAGTGCGCCAACTTTACCACCATGGTGTAAACTCCGTTTACACCATGGTGGATGGCGGATTTACCGCCCCATTCCAAGGTGAGTGGGGCAGTAAATCCCCATTCCCATTTTTGCCCCATAGGGCATAATGGGAGTGGGGAAGGCGCTAATTACGCCGCCGTAAATTACGGCGGCGTAATTAGCACCATGGCAGGTTAGCGCCATGGATTTTAACGCCTGCTAAAAGCAGGCGTTAAAATCAGAATCAGGCGTTAAGGGTTAACGGTGGCGTTAACCCTTAATGCCTGAGTTGTAATGAGGCCCTTTATCTATTGGAGATTCCTCTATTGAAATACTAACCCTCTCATCTTACCAGTTAAGTGAGGCTGAAGATTGTGAGGAAATAGAGAGGATGGCCCATACTAAGGAACACAAAAATGAGCTGCCCAACATTAACATAGATAGTTCTGTGGCACCTGTGTGTGAAAAACAACTAGAAAAAAGCAATAGAAGATGTGTCCTTATGGACGCTCAAGATATTGGTACTAAAATAACAAATGTCAAATCAACACAATATATAAACAAAGATAGCTATGCGACAGCCATATGCAAATCCATCTAGAAAAAAGTGATAGAAGATGTATTCTCGCAGAAGCTATAGACCCTGGTACTAACACAACACATGTTAAACCAACAGAGAAAGAAACCTCAAGACAGTTCCTCACATTGGATGCAAGAAGATCTCAAATTGAAGCCTCTAAAGCCATCGACTCAAAATTACTCACTCGAGAATGGCAAACAATTGAGAAAAGTTCCCCTCGAGCTAGTAAGATGACGTTCGATCTAATTCAATATAGCCGTGGGGAGAACAATATCACTCCAAAAATTGTACCATCTGTTAACCCACGAGAAGCTTGACTTAAAGAAAGCGGGAAAATGCCAGCTACCTACTTGCTACGGTTAGAACGACTGGTGAAAGAGAAAGACGACCTGATTTTAAATCAGAAATATGTTCTGAGACTCTTTCATCATATTCCCTGTTTAAGAAGTGTAACCTCTTATTACATTCAAACAGTTGAATTTGAGTATGGAACTATCTATTATTGTGTAGTCCTACACAATGTTTCCAATATTACACGAGAGATGATATTGAACACTACTTTTGCTATCAATTCCTTGGGATTTGATATAACAGATATAACTGAAAGAACGATGAACAGACCACTCACAGGCCGAGATGTGGCCAGTCTCGACATAATACCTGAAAACTGCTCTATGCCGAGTAGAAAAATGGATGACACTTCTCAAACTAAGATAACAAATATAAGTGTTGGAGAGGAATGCCGAAATAGACCCAGTGACCAGGAGAAGATCAGAATAACCGTGACCCAAAAGAACAATTTGACATAACGAAGTATCGTTGATGACACGGATCAGCAAGAATGGAACTGGGTCGTCAGAACTCTAAATGGAGTCAGTACGAGCAAATGCCAATCTGATCAACAGGTTGGAAAATTCCAAATAGGTTCTTGGAATACAAGAGGACACAACCATCTTTTTGAGGATGCTCCAATGAATTAAGAGATCTCGATGTAATTTGCCTACAGGAAACTTGGCTCACGAAAAAACCCTGTTCCAGCCGGATACTAGGCTGCCTTTAATCCCGGTATAAAGGGATTGAAAGGCCGACCTACGTCTGGCCTTTTCACATTAGTGAAAACAGAGACTAGCTCTCGAATATTGCATGATGAGAACATCTCCCCATATCTTCAAGTAGTTACGATTCAACTACCACCTCAACTCAAAAAAATATGGAAAACTCTTGCTGTGATTAATATATATTAGCAACATGATGCAATAGGCTTGGAACAGTTTATTAAACAAATCTCCAGAGTGCTTACAGATATCCATGATAAATCTAATAACACAAACATATTAATCTGCAGAGATCTTAATATTGATTGTCGATGTCAAAAAAGAACTTCTGAGTGAACCTGCGAGCGAGTCCTGGAATCTCTTCTGTTTTACACTGTTTATGGTGATGGTTAGGCTTTACTACCGTCTGGATACAGTGACCTGCGACATCCGTGTATTTGCTACATGACCTTATAGACATGGCATTCTATTAGGAATACAATACCGACTCTTTACTCCAGGGATTATAAGGCGTCGCCCCCCAGAGCAACGTATACCAAAGCCCTTTTTTCCAGTTGCGTTATTCAAGTTGCCATTGGGGCTGACCCGCTACCTTAATTCACTAATAAATCTTCCACAAATGGCAGCCTTTTTGAAAAACCGAGAGGAAGAAACAAAGAACTTGTTCACTCCCCGAGGAGATTTGACACATGCTTTTTCGAACCTCGGCAATAAACGAGAAGATTTACAATACATATTCATTAAACTAGAAAGAATATCCAAGAAAGAACTAGATAAGTATTGGGAGAAAGTTTTGCTTGAAAACTATGTTGCGGATGACAGAGTACCAAGAGGTCTGGGGATCCTCATTTTTCCAAATTTCAACAATGACCTGGATAAAGATTTAGCTGAAGGCTGGGAAGCAAATTTAAGCAACAGCTCAATGAAAATGATGGATCTACTGATAGAGCATGCGACTAGAGAACATCAAAGAGCAGTAGATGGAATAGAAATCATTAAAAAAGAAATTGCAGACATGAAGTCTAATGAAGTCACCAAAACCAAAAATGATGATAAAATGTATGAAATCTTACAAATCTAATAAGATGAAGTTAAAATTAGGAAACTTAGAGTGATTCCAACGATGTATTTTCTGCCCAAAATCCATAAACATTATGATAACATACCAGAGGGCTGCCCAATCATGAGTGGGATTGGTTGGGCCACTGAGAATATATTGGAATACCTTGACTCCATTCTGAAACCAAGGCCCAGCCTTTTGTTTTCATATTTACAGGACTCTACTAGTCTCATACAGAAATTACAGAATTTTACTTGGCACAAGACTTTCCTGTTAGCTACTCTCGATGTGAAGGCACTATATACTTCCATTCAGCACAAATGAGCTATGTTAGCGATTGACTATACTTTCAGAAATTAATCAGCTTCCTATTACAATCATATTCAGATGATCAAAGAAATGCTGCAGCTCACTTTGGATCTCAATGTGTTCACTTTTGACAACAACCAAATATACCAACAAGCTAAGGGGGTGGAGATGGGCACTAAGTATGCTCCAGCCCTAGCTAATCTGTTCAGGGGTATGCTAGAGGATAAAGCAGTTTACCCGGAACCGTTCTACAGGACAAAAATCAAGATGTGGACACAGTACATAGATAATATTTCCTGTATCATTGATGGAAGCACAGATGACTTTCAGAATTTTGTGACAGCCTTAAATTTGAACTGCTTCAATATACAATTCACAGAGGTTTGTGATAAACACAAAATTAACTTCCTAGATCTGACAATACATTCAGATGGCGATAAGCTACAGACATGGACATTTAGGAAACCAACAGAAGTGAACTCGACGCTGCATGCGAGCAGCTGTCATTTTAATTCAACCATATTCAATATACCATCAGGTGAATACATTAGAGCGAGTCGAAAATGTCAACATGAAGAAATATTTGAAGAGGAGTGTACCCTATTACAACAACGCTTTAGGAACAGGGGTTACTCGAACAAATCTGTAAAAAAGGGCATACAAGAAAACAAAACCTATGAAGCAACAAGATACCTTGGGATATGGACCCAAGAGGAACTCAGATTCGAACATGGCAATCAGTTTCATTACCCAATATTGTTCTGATCACCAGAGAATACAGAAAATACTGAAGAAACATTGGTACCTACTCAAATTGGATGATCACATTTGCAATTTTGTGGGTGAGTATACACGCATAACTTATAAAAGAGCGAGCACACTCAAGTCCATCCTTAGTCCATCCCTGCTGCCGGACATTACAAAGGACAATCAAGGCACATGGCTACATAGAAAAGACCTGGGTTTCAGAAAATGTGGCACATGCCCGCCTTGTAAATATGCGCATGACCAAACTACAGAGTTTGAAGATATCAATGGTAAACAATGGACCATCAAACAGGGAATTAATTGTAAAACAAAATTTGTTCTCTACTGTATCATTTGCGTATGTAAGAGAATATATATTGGTAGTACCAAGAGAGCTTTGAGAACCCGGATACGTGAGCACCTGGCAAAGATTGGCAGCCAGGATCCATCGATCCCACTAGCAGAACATTTGCAGAAGGTACATCAACTGCACAACAAATCTGAGATCAGATTTATTGGTCTACAGCAAGTGACTTTGAATAAAAGGGGCGGTGACAGGTTGAAAGCATTAAGAAAAGCTGAAGCGCGAGCAATATGTTATTTTAATTCTACAGCCACTGGCCTTAACAGTGACAATGAAATGGTTTCATTTTTGTAGTGTTAGCCCATTGTAACATAGCTCCTCATTACTCTTAGATCTGTAGTATTGTACACTTTATGGAATGTAAACATTTTTGCCTGGAGTTTTACATCATAGGTGCAAAGTCAGTACTTCCACTGTTATGAATGTTTGTTAAAATGTTGCGTACTTAACTCTTTTTCTTGCATTGCATATAGTACTCTTTCAAATTATCACGTTTGACAGAGTCAGCATGAGGTAGGTAATTTACATAATGTTAGCTGGTAAGACAGTCATTAGTGGGCTCAGGGACCGCCCTGGCAATGGCGACCACCACCTCCAAGATGGTGAGAAGTCAGTGACACGTGAGGTCAAGGCGGACGTTTCCCAAGCGTTCCGTCAGATGCAGATTCCCTTGGCAACGTTACACGCATTGCCATGGACACCGTACACAACAGAGATAACAAGATGGCGCCGCGGTCGGCATTCTGCTTTTGCCGACGCGTCTGACTGTCTGTTCATCGAGTGAAGGTAAGCCGGAGAGAGTTCTGGTCTCTGAATGCTCGTTTCTCCAACGGGTCATGTTAAACGTAGACTCTTGAATGCGGATACCTAGCTAGGAAACCACAAGCCACAGTGGTGGATTTTCTGATGTGTGATAAGACATTTTGCGATTTGGTCGTATTTAATTTTGAACAAAACGCGTTTCATGAGGGACGCATCTTCCAGTACACAGAACTTTTGTTGTTTATGTACTCCCACTACACCCTAGCCCACGGATATTTTCACACATATTGTGATTAACACTAAGAAGAGACATCGCAATACGTTACTTGCACTTAGTGTAGGGAATTTTGGCATGAACATTATCTTTAAGAAGGAGAACCTAAATGACATTTTTATTATACCAATACCTGATATCACACTTACTTGATTACAGATTCTGTTTTGGGGATCTTACCCCGTTACTACTACAGTGACAATAGCCCTTTGGATTGGTCTCATACTACTACGGGTAAGCATAACTATTTCGTATAGTTTTGGGCAATACGCTGGCTGTTCGCCTATATTGGCTTAATTACTACCAACCTTAATAATCACTAACGTTCCGTTTTCTCTCTTTTGTGTTGTCTCTCTACTGTTCTGTTTCGTTGGTTGATTTTTGAAATAATGTACATATTTGATGTGTTTTTCTATACCCTTGTATCCTCCCTTTAAACAACCCTTGTTTTTCTGCCTTTTTATTAATACTCTGATGTGATAATCCGTATCGTGGCATGATGGAAAAATGCCCTTGTAATAATCCGTTCAACCTTACCACAGCATTTATGCTGATATTACGTCTTTCTGTAAATTTGATTTAATTATGGTAAACACTATTACAAACATATGGTGATCTGCTGTGCAATATTATGTAGCTCAGATTTGAAAAAGGCTTAGCATAGCAGAAACATGTTATCAGTTATGGGCTTTTTCATTTTTGAATGTGTGACAATGCAACACAATTAAACAAACATATATTTTGATGGCGCTGAGTCCTGGAATCTCTTCTGTTTTGCACTAAAAAATATGACCAGCTGTCTATACTTCCCGGATGAAATCGTCTGCATTTGGATGGCCCAAACATCGACTTGTTAACAAAACTCTAAAGAGAAAATGCAATCGAACGGATAGAATACATCACGTTACTGGAATTATACAGAGAGATTTACACATCAAAGAATAATCCAGATTTCAGAAAGTTGCATGCGTGTGATAGTGAAATAACTAAAAAGAAAAAAGAGCTCAATAAAGTGATTAGAAAATGCAAAAATATGGAGCAGAGTGATCGTCAACGAGAGATAAAAAAAGCAAAACAGCACTATAAAAACTAGTTAATAAGCCACAAATCAATAATGTTACAACGCGACGCCGAACTCATGATGGAATCACTTGCAAACAAAAACACAAGCGCCTTCTGGAGATACCTCAATGACACAACAGCATCGCAAAGTGCCTTAATGAGTAATATGGTCTCTGAAAGAACATGGGTTGATCATTATACCAAAACATTCATAACTTCCAAACCTAACAGCACTGACCAATTCTCCCCTGATGACGAATGGTCCATCAAGATCGACAAAGAGGATATCCTTAGTAACATCATGAGACTTAGTTCATTCAGAGCTCCAGGTCCTGATGGTTTGACCAACTTTCACTTGAAACAACACCCAGATTTCTCGACTGAATTTTGTAGTGTCCTTTTTGATTCTATTTTCCGGAAGGATAACATTCCAAGTTTGTGGAAGAGCGCAATTGTTGTACCTATATACAAAAAAGGCCTATGTACTGATCCAACACACTATCACCCAATTGCTCTCCTCGACGTTGTGGGCAAAGTATTTGCCACTCAATTGCATAACCAGCTACACAAGTGGCTTCAAGAAGCCCGAAGATTTGACCCACGTCAAACAGGATTCGTTAGAGGAGTCGGCTGTAGCCTAAATCTCATAATTTTACATTTTTTGAAGATGGAGGCTATACGGTAAAAAAAAAAATCTATAATGCCTTTGTCGATCTATCAAAGGCTTTTGATACCGTCAATCAAGAATTGTTATGGTTGAAGCTGAAGAAATGGAAGTGTCGGATAAGCTCTTAGGACCCATTAAGGCACTACATTCAGAGACAGAAATAAAAATCTGACTGGACAACGTTGGATCTCTAAGTGCACCAATCATGACTAATCTTGGCATTAAGCAGGGATGTCCCCTAGCCGCCATTCTGTATTGTTTATTTCTATCCGATATTGGTGAAACCTTGGGGCTTGTCAATTCATTGCCCCCAAAAATCAAAAATTCAATGAAACAAAGATACACTGGTTACTTTATGCTGATGACATTGCTTTGCTAGATTTAATCCCCATTGTATTAAAACACAAATTGACAGCGCTAGAAAAATATGTTAATGAAAACAACTTAAAAATAAATCCGGCCAAGTCTGAAGTAATGATATTACAAGACCTTATAAAAGCCACAAGATCAAATAACACCACCAATCCATTATGGCAGCTGAACAATGAACCATTGAATTGTGTAAAACCAGTAAAGTTTCTCGTCATGTGGTTAAATAGCAGTGTAAATGATCAGCAATGGGTTAATAATGCAAAATAAAAGTGTAAACAATTGGCACGTCAAGGCACAATCATAAATAAAAAAACATGGGACATTTTCCCTGAAACCGATGATTGCACACTATAACCAGAAAACAGTGCCCACATTAATATACGGAGCGGAATGTGCACTTAGATCCCCTGCAACGTTGTGGCCACAACTTGAAAATCTTTATTGGAAGCGTGTCTTGAACCTGCGCAAAGGCTTACCAACAACGTGCCTGCGATATGAGCTTGGCTTGGTATCGATCAACGCAAGAGTTCTTTGGAATATGTTGTCTATATACAGAAAGACCATTTCAGACAAACGCACTCCCCAGTTTGACATTCTAGCGGATCTAAAAAATGGGTGCTCTACTTCAATTCCCGCCAAATGGGCTCTTACGTGTGAAAACTATTTAAAACAATTGCGCACTGATTACAATACCTTGAAAAATAATCCGAATGAGGTAAAAAAGAAATTATGGGAGCTAGACTGGTGCACGACGGTAGATGTAAGAAACCATTACAAATTGATGGGAGATGTGGCCAAGGAGGGAAAAGATCACAAAAACCTACCAAGCTATATGGAGAAATGTCCAAACATGAACTGTGAAAGAACCTTTATGAAGTTCCGCTTGAACCTAGTTGACACTAAACTAAGCCTGAATCTTAGATTTAGGAATAAGGATGGTAAACAGACATGTTGATACTGCAAAACAGATCCAGAGACTCTTACGCATCTAACCTTATATTGTCCAGGTCTGAGAACGTTGAGAACCATATACTTAGGGCAGTTGATCACGCAAAACCCCTCTCTTAGCGGAGAAGACTGGTGGGTTATGTTTGCCAATGCTGAAAACAAAGTATTAAATGCTTTAACTCATTTCCTGAGTAAAATAGACTCACTGTTAACCAACTGAAATGAGGAGAAGAAGGTCTCTTAACTGAGTATGGTCTAATTACATAAACTGATAAAGTCTTTGATGAAAGCCACCAAAGCACCAACTGTTCAGTGAAATATAACATAACCAAAAAGTAGGAGCAATTTTATGAGGAAATTAAATGTAAAGTGGAATGATATTTCTATTTTTAAAAAGTTTGTAATAAACTAAATGAAATAAAAAACATAAAAAAATAAGGCAGCACCCTCAAGCCCACCCTAGTCCTTGTACCCCCCACTAACCTGTGCTTCAGCTCCCTACATTTAAGCAGCACCATAAAGACAACCTTAATCCCAGTTTCCCCACTAATCTGCACCTCAAAATCTACATCACTCTACGCCCACTCCTCTCCCACACAGTACTTGCCACAACAAGGAGCCACATCACAACAATGCCCTCCAATCACACATCACCCCAATGCCCACTCTTACTCTAACAGTGCACAGTACAGACACCAGGAGTTGGATGAAATGTGAAATGTCTGGCTGTATATCCAATGAACCATCTTGCTTCCAGAACTCCTTGATGAATACCCAGTCCACCAAAGTAGATCACTTACATTCCCACTTTATTTGACTACAACACTTGCTTGACAACAGCTCGGTTTGTCTACCTTCTGTCCTCCCTTCCTTGTCTTGTCACGCCTAGAAACACTTGTGTACAGTTATGTTATAAATGATTTATCTCATATCATATCATATCATATCATATCATATCATATCATTAGATGTCCCCCCATAACCTTTGCACATAGGGACACAACATTAAGAATCCCACAGATGTACTAATCCATTTGACTCCTGAACAGACAAAATAGTATGCTGGCACACACTCAACATCTGTTGTGAAAAGGGTACTGTCACATAGCCAAAGGTAATAGATACCCACACCCATACACTGTCCCGAAAAGATGACAAACAGGCCTGCAGACCTTGTTCTGTATGATTGTGGTGTTAGCCGTGCAATTGTTGTAACTGCAACAACACTTGCCAGCTGTGCATCCTGAACAACCATTGTCCAGTTGACTGTGAGGCACTAACCTACATCAACTCCTCTGTCTTGTGTCTCCCATGAAGTACAACTGGCAGACATCCTCCGCCAACATGATCACTGGGAAGCAGTGCTGGCAAATCCAATACAGTCACCTCTGCCATGACTTCCCCTTGGAGCACACAGCTACACAACTACAGCCAACCATATGGTCACTGCAGCTACACTTGATGTTCAGGTAACATTGTCTACATGCGAGGTGTGTAGCCAAGTGAATCAACATGAGAACTCATCACTTCTCCTCATCCCCAATGTCAATAAGATAATCCTGTTGTAGAAGTGTGAACACATCTACATAGACAAGCAAGTGCTGAATGGATATCTGAACAACTGTGGTAACATGAAGGAAAATGAAATCTTGAGAAGTGAATGGGCAGAGGTGAATGATCTGCCATCAGATAGCCCAAAGTCCCTGCTCTGTGAACATCTGGGTACACACCTACACCTACACAAATGAGTACCCATCCTCAATAAGGGACACATAACAGCATCATGAAATATACCTCACATCTCAAAATGTCTCCCTGCATCGCCACCATAATACACACAATCCAAACGTACTCAACAAACACTGATACACCAACAGCAAGCATGGAAGGCCTGTACACAAGGAATGGCATTAGGCAACTATCCCTTGTTATCCAAACCTTTGTTACTTGTGAAACACATGTACACATGGGCAAGTCAAATAAATGAATGCCACCATGGAAGCCTCAAACAACCACCATCATGACTCTACACCCATGAACACATGTACATAGGAAGTGCCATGTCAACCACACCACACATGGTTGACACACCCATGCACACCATGTCCATCAATGAACAACATGCCTGATTTGCAAAGCATGGAAGTAGCCAAACAAAAGATGTGCATGACAAAGACATCAAACACGTGCTGCTCCATACATGTAATCTCCCCACATCTAACATTGTTCAGATATGTGCATTGTCCATGTAGGCAACACAATAAACAACACTCACATGAAGCATGCAGATATGTCCACTAGCAAATAGGCCAGTACCAATATGACCCACAGAGCGCGGCCGAACACACATGACAGCCATAGATTATACTTAGTTGGAGATCATGTTCCAACAAAAGTAGTACATGGGACAGAAGTACAAAAACATGCATGCACCAGCAAGCCCAGACATGCTACACATGGCACAAAGAGACGGCAAACGGTGCTGTTGAACATAAAATGCAAATGTATTATCGCAAAACTATGTACAATGATGGTAATAGAAAAGCTGTACTTGAATAAATAAATAAACCAAAAGGAAGCCTACAACTAGTGAACTATATACATGAGTCAGCGGGCTAGTCCATGCCTATCTCAGACAATGCCTCAGCCAAGGCGATTCATGATCCACATCTACCTCTTGGAGGCAGACCTCATTCTTTCCCAGAGGGATTGTAGGGCCTCCCTCATCTGAGACTAAATCTCCTCTGCTACCTGCAAGAATCCTCCAGGATGGCAGCCCTCCTGCTCCAATCTCTCCTCAACCTCGTCCCTAGCAATTGCCTCATCATGTCCCTGCTGCCTCTTGTGATCCTGCTGCCTCAAAAAATGCCAACTGTGATGGAACCAGTGTCTGTACGTGCTATTATGTCTCCTGCCTCACTTGTCTCCACCTACTGGCAATGCCCTCCAGGATTCGCCTTCTCACTGTCAACATCGGCAATGTCTATGTGGAGCAGGCAGTCCCTCCAACTGGATGACAGTCTGCGTTGGGAGAGTACTCCACCTGCACTGCCATCAAGTGCCTGCTGTTCCTCCACAATGTGTTGCCATGTATGTTCATGGGCAGGCCCGGTGACCACTTCATCTGCCATGATATGGACTTCCACCTCCACCAGGTACACAGGCACATTCAGACTCGCCAATGGTGGGACAGGGACACAGAAGGTCATTGTGGCTGGCATAGAGGCCTCAATTGAGGTGGAATGGGGCACAGATGAGGAGGAGGAGGGGTGGGCCATTGCAGTGACCTGTCCGAAGTGGCCGCTGAAAAGCAGTGCTGTTGGCAATTGGGACAAGAGGTGGCACATCTGCTCACAATGCTCCAAAATCAGATCATGAGTTACTTTCACATCATCATGCATAGATGCCTGCCGCCTCAAGGTGCACATCGGCAGATGCAGCATTGCATTCGGATAGACACTTTGGCCAAAACTGATGGCTGTTTCTGAGTGGAGGGATCAGTGAAGGTGGGCAGTACTGCAGCAGTTGGCCCTGGGACAGGAGGTTGTGCTGACCCCTCCATGGTGGACTGCACATCCTCATGTCTTAGGGCCAGGTATGCAGCCTGCACACCCCCTCCATAGCCCCACATGACACTGTGGGCAGGCCTGTAATGGCCTCCTCCTCCATCAAACCAGACACCTCCAATGATGTCTACATGCCTTGTGACCCCTGTTTGGTAACACAACCACCAGAACCCTGTCCCTCTGCTGCTGAGCTGCCCACCATGATGTTGGAATCCTGAGCCTCCTTCTCATCAGAATTGCCATCGGAATGGGATGCTCCCCCAGCTATCTCGTCCTCAGAGGAGGTGGATACAACTCGGTGTTCTTGAGGTCTGCACTTGCATCTGGAGGTTTTGCCACTGGGATGCAGCTCCACATTACAGCTCATACCCTCTTCTCCAGGTGCTGCAACTGTGGAAAAGGGAACAAAGAACATAGGGATCAATCATAACTGCCAATGCATCTGTACACTCCCCAATTGCATCAGTAGCATGCTGTCAGCAGTAGTCATCAAGCAACAGCCTCACACACATAGGTGCATGTGGAGACATCTGACAAACTACAGTTTCACAACTGAAAGCAAAAGGACAAATCAGAATGATGAGACATGTGCATGTGTACATAGCACATTGTTGTCTGGGCACATACACATGACAACAACTTATTTTACACAATAATTACAATGAAGCAGTGACCCAAGTGTGTCTTGCAGACATGGCCATGGAAAGGATACCTGGCCACATATGACCCCTGACAGTCCAACATGAAAGCAAGCAAAACGTATATGCCCCTTTGCTCAGAATCAAGCAGCAAAGCTCTTGCTCCCAACACAAACACATGTAATGCTGACATACCATGCATGCCCCCTCTTCAGTGGCTTGACAGGTCCCAGTGTAGATATTTAAATGCAAGAAATGTTCATGACCACACATCCATACACATGTTTCAGTCTCATTTGCTGAGTGGAGTTGATGCAATAATTAAACACAATTGAACAACCCATAGAGAAGCTTGCATGAATGCACCTCACATGCCCCCAAAATCTCAGTCTGGCAACTGTTCCTGTCTGAGGCCTTGCTGGCAGCATCTCACATTGTATGCACAATGAGAATACTTTATCACTAGAGGCTGACTGATCTCATACCTACGCCTGTCCATATTATATACTATCAGCATTGGCATGAGGGTACATGTCGTTTAAAGATTGTGCAACACACATGCCTTGGAAATCACTAACTTGATCAAGCCATGCATACCCATGCAGGACATACCAAATCTGTGGAAATGTGCACGCTGTGTGTGCGCACCAGAAACCTGGATATGTGCCTGCAGGTGAAGGACCTGGACATGGACTGCTTGGTTGATCCTTTTCAGGATGCAGAGGTGAAGTGGCATCCGATTGTGGCGTGCATAGTGCACCTCATGGAGGCATGTGCCTCAAGGGCCACCTTCGCCTTCACCTGTCTCCAGATCCTAAGGTCAACCCAGTGTTTCTTAGCATGGTCCACTGAATGAAATGTCACCCCCTTTGAGTTGATGGCAGCCATGATGTCCACCCCAATTTGTTGATGGCCACATGTTTCAAGATGCTTTTGTGGCATGCACAGGGCATCATAATTACCCAGGACCTGATCATCCAGAATTCCAACTTCTCCAAATGAGAAGTTTACACCCCTCAGCCTTGCCTTGGGGGTGCTGGTCGATGTTGCCGACATAGTGCACCTGAAGCTGGTCTGGTGAATCTGGGGCTAAATAGCTGGCACTCCAAGGCAGTCGTTGTGGTCAGCATGCAGTGACACACTACCAGGCAGCAAGGCATGTTTAGGTATAGAGGTAAAAAGAATGGAGCAGGAAAGATATGGCACCTTGTATTAGCTACAGCAAGGCACAGGTGTCTATACTTCATGCACGTGCAGCAGTGACAGAATCATCAGAGGAAGGACCCCCTGCATGTAAATTACCTGATGCATGCAGTGCACATACATGCATGACTGCACATAACATGCTCACGAGTGCCTATAACCTGCATGTGGCATACCTTTTGTGTGCAGATGTGGTGAGAGTTAGGGTGCAGCTCATGGATTTTGAGGTGGCTAGAGGTATGGTGTAGCTCATGGATTTGGAGGTGACGGGAGTGATGTGAGTTTTACAGTAATGCATCCATGGTCACTTCCATTACATATTGTGCATCCTAGAGGGTGGATGCTTGAAGTCTGTCTGTGGTTGACATTGATTTTACAGCACACATTAATGTATAGAGAAATCTTTAGCAATGCCAATACACCCATATGTGTTAATGGATTGCAAGGCACATGCCATTGGACACACTGATATTGTCATGTGTGTGGATAGTGCATTGGGAACACACATTTCGACTGCCATAGAACAACACCAAGCAGTGGATGGTGTCAGAGTTATCCATTCACTGGCACGTGCGGCCGGTGGACATGGATAAGCAACAATGTCAATGAGAAGTTGCATGAGGGTGCGTTCCAGACAGAAGTGGCAATGGTTGTGCAAAAGATGTTTGTGTGTTTTTCATTCCACGTTTGGCGTGTCAATTATTCGATCATGCAAGTGCACACTGGTCATACCCATGCATGCAGGGTTGGTCAACAGGAGAAAACGTAATACTTACTTATTTTGCAATTAGTCTTCATTGAAATAGAGAAGGAGGGGGAGTGGAGTGTGGTAGATTGTGCAGTCATGCTGAGGCTGCCAGAGACACTGTTTTTTTACTGCAGTGCCATGCTGAGATATTAGCCCTTTAACACAAGGCAACCTACTTAACGAACTCGTGGCGCGAAGCGCCAACGCGAGTGGAGTGTGGGAGAGTTTGCAGCCTGGCTCTGGTAAGGAGCGAGGAGTGAGAGATGGATCCAGGGCAACTCCCAAGAACACGGGGGATGCTGCACCTGCTTGGGGGAAGTGTGCAGACCAGGAAGCCCCACCTCAATAGCTCTAATAGCAGCAGGTGCACGGAGTATCGTGGGCTCAACGATAGATCTCCGGATTGTGCAGTAGACGAGAGAGGTGTTGGTAAGCAAGTTGAAATGCACACCATCACAGACACTATCAACACACATAATATTGTTGGGTGCACTCCCATTTTAAACCCGTTAGACTCAGGCCCAGTGATCACCTCTTTGGGGAAGTTCGAACCCAGTACCTTGCGGGTGGAGATAACGGACAGTGTGAGAAAAGTGCTGCCTTGATTAGCCACACAAATATCATCACAGGCTGCAACTGCCCATGACATTACGGAAGTGACAAGTCCTCATGTAATTGAAACTGATTCAATGAAAACACCAAATGACAATAGTACAAATACTGCAACCAAATCAATGTGCTCGAGCAATCTGAAAAAAATGATTTAAAGACGAAAAAGTGTTGTGGGCATTCAAAATCCGAAAGTGGCCTTTCTGAAACAGATCTGAAAGTGACCTTTCTGAAAAATATTTTTTTTTTAAGGAGGTCCATATACAAAAGATGCTAATCCGCCCCTACGGAAAAATAATGGGGGCGAAAATGGGCACAGATATATTAGAGAGTATGGGTACGATCAACACACCCAGACAAATCCGAACCTTTGTCGCTGTCATTACTCACATTACGTCCATCTGCCTCGACAACTCCCACAAAGCCTCTAACAATGACACTAACTATGAATGGTGTAACCAGGAAAGAAGGGCAAAGGGGGAGCATGTCCTTGAATCATTCCAGAGCGATAATTGTGCCTTAGCAGAATGACTAAAAGAAGATATCGCTTGGATTGCCAAACCATGGTCAAAGAATTAAGAGCCTGTCACAACTTAATGAACGCTTGTCAGATCCAAAGGCTAAAGCCACCCAAAAGGCCAGGAATCACAACATGTAAAAAGGGATGAATCAGAGGCCTACTGCAACTGGATTGGTCTACACCCTTGAATGATGAGGCAATATACTTGAGGGTTCTCATATACAATGAGCCTTCTAACACTATGCAAATTAAACAATACTGACCTTCAGGCAAGTATTACCTCTCACCAAACATACTGCAGAGACAAAAGAAGTAGAGCCTCAGACAGTTCAATGAGTTCAGTGTCATCCAAGTGCTTTACCACAGCGTTTACAAAAAAGAAGCCATGAATAACGCCATGTTAGAGCCCCGGAATACTCTGTGAATGCTTTGGCAAGTGAGGGGATCAACGCTAGCACCATGGCATCTCTTACTATTACATTGGCTGTTTCCTGAAATTATATGAATCACTAGATGGCAACCTGAAAGGTCACTCTACGCCATTGGCCAGGCAACATTCCAAACTGATCTTTTTTGAAGGGAACAAACCTTGCAGATGTTTCAGTGATTACTCAAACCGATAATTAATGAACGCAACCAAAGCAAAGAATATAGATTGCGTTCTGAGGCTAAACAAGTAGTGATATATTATCAAAAACTATGATGGGAAGAAAAATTGCGGTAGGAGAAATGTTATTAGTAACCCGGCGAGAGACAATCTGAATGCAACAAGCATTCTGATTGGTTCTCGCCAGGTCCCTACCCGGCCGGGAATCCCTCCATCGGGATTCTGTGGCCTTTGTCCCCGGCAGGGGGCGTGGCAAACCCTCAGCCAATGAGGAGGCTCGAAGCGGGACCATACCCGCTCCGAGCCTCCCCGTGGCTGAGAGGCTGCCTTCGCCCCCCGCCGGGTACTCGGGTAAGTCTTTTTTAAAAAAAAATTCCCTTCCCTCCCTCCCACCCACCCCCCCAACTTACATTGTTGGTCCTGCGTCCACGGTGGGGGACAAGGGAAGCCTCCAGCCGTGTGGAAACTCGGAGCGGGGCCATCACCGCTCTGTGTCTCCACACGGCTGGGGGCTTCCCTCGTTCGCCGCCAGGGGCGCAGGTATGTTTTTTTTTTTCCTCTTCCCCCGTCACACTCCTGCCCTCCCAACCCCGCTTACCTTCATTTTGATCCTTTTTCGGGAGCGGACACGCTGGGAACACTTGTGTTCCCAGCGCGTCTGCTCCCGATGGCCGCCATAGAAAGGGAAAACGGACTCCATTTTCCCTTTCCATGGCGCCAGCCATTTTCTTTTTTTTTCTCCCAAAAAGCTGCAGCGCCCGAAACACTGCAGCGTTTCGGGACAAAAAAAAAAGCTTTTAGTGCCCCGGTCATGCAATTTTTGCGGGCCGGGTTACTAATAGCAATAGAACCCTCACGTTGGGGGCATTACCGACTCTGGTAATGCCCCGGGGCCTTCGGTAATGCCCCCTACGCTCGGGTTCTATTGCTTAATTAGTCACAGATGTTCAAGTTCAACAAGCTAAATTAAATAGTGAGAGGAAACCCAGGTGGAACGAGTAGAGTTAACAGAGGAATTGCTTGACCTGAAAACACACATGCTTCTGGAACTACCATTTTGTGGTTAATCTCTATCTGAAATCAAACAAGAAGACTCGATTTGCCAGATTAAATATAATTAGAGATGATTCTATATTCACACCAAAACAAAAAGGAAAAAAGGAGCGAAGCAAACACAAAAGCAAAATAAAAAAATATTTGCTTATGTAAAATACCCAAATCACTGAACTCAATGACTTTTTTAGGAACCTGGCTACCCCGTGAAGCCCCAGAAAAGCTCTGAAGAGAAAAGAAAAACATGCAAGAAAGTCTAAGTGAGACAAGCCTGTGGGCATGGTGACTGAGGTGGGGTAGGAATGACTAACTTTTGCCATGATGATATGTCAATCTGGAAAAATGAATACCCTTCATTTGAATGAGAGACGTAACTTGATGGCCTTAGGCCAACCGTCTTATGCACCGAATTATAGAAATATAAACTGCTATGCTTGACCAACAAGCGGCCATTTTAAACGTAGCAAGAATTGCCATTTTGCTTGTTAACCACTGCTCATTGCTTTCTGTCTAAAACTGCTTTGCAGCTTGCGAATTCTGCTTAATCTGCTCAAACTGTTAACATTGTTGTCTGAATATGAAAGGACAAGGTCGCGGGACTGAAGAGTTTCTTGAAACTCCTCATGAGTAGCCCAGAGAGGAATGCCCACACTCCCTCTCTGTAGCCTTGGGAGAGAGCTGCAGGGCATTTAATCACTTCACAGCTGCCAGCCAGTCTCGTACGATGGTAGAATATGTTAGAATAAAACAGCTAAAGGCTTGAATTATGCTCTTCCTATGGCCCCCCTTCACAAAACCCTTTAGAACGTGTCAGCTCCCAGGACACGAATAGTACCTCATAGAGAGCAAAGCTTGGAATGTGGCTCTTCCCCCGTGTGCAGCTTGCTTCCAAGAACAGGACCATCGTGTTCTGTTCAACAACTAAAAGATGCCTCCGCACTTTCTAATTGCACATTGTTACTAGAATAGACATTGAAAGTGTCATAATCGTCATACTCGTCAGATATGTCCATCGTCATCCCGAGTTCAGAGGAACTTAATAAAGAGGGGTGTTAAACATGACATTGCTGATTGTATGATATGCATTTTGTATATATGTAACTGATGTACGTAATTCGCTCTCTTGCGTCCCTCGAGATCTAGGAAACCCACGTCGCGGGGCGTGAGATCAGAATTGGGCAATTGATACTATTTCTGTTTGCAATAAACCCTAGCATTGGGAATTTGAACCTCATGTCTGGTGCATCTTTTTGTGTATGGTTATTGCCTTGTTTCCATAGCATGAGGGACCCCTAATGGCCCCTTTCAAGATGGCGCCCGAATAGGGACCCTTCCCCACTTGCCCCATTGTATACGTTGTAACGGAGTAAAGGCGGAAGAACGGCACGGACGGGACGGTCGAGCCGGGATCAAGAAGTGTACGGGGCGCCCTGTAGAAGTGAGGAGAGATTCCTTCCGCAGATCTGCACACATATGATCCCCGATCGACGTACCGGGCCAGAGGGCAAAGGAGGCGAGGGTCCCAAGACAAGGTAGAAGCCAGAGAAGCGCAGACACGACATTGGGAGAGGTTGCGTTAGGACAGGCGACTTGTTTTATCAGGTGAGTCATTCCCCGATTCAATTAAAAACCTGACTTTTGGTAGAGTGTTGATTTTGCAAATTCAAACGTCCAGGTAAAAGTTAGCTAACCAAAGGGGAAGGTTAAAGAAACATGCCTGGAGTACTGTCCACTTTAGCTGGGTTTTTCAGCTGTCAGACTTTTCAGACAGTCCTTGGAATATGGCCAAAGTGCACCGCCTGGGGGAACGCCGGCTTATGATATGCATGCAAAATATGGTGTGGGTGCGATAATATTTTGTGAAATTTGGCATAGACAAACTAGAAAGCAACCTGACCATCAGTGGCCGATTAATGGTAGTTTTGAGATTGGGAGGATAGACAACCTAGAAAGGGTGCTAATTAGAAAGAAAGCGCGACCTGCAGCTTTTGAGACTGTCAAAGATTGGAGGAGGGAAGCAATGCTCCGACTTAGGAGTAGAGAGAAGCATGCGTGTAGGCACAAAACGAAGCTTGAGGTAGCAGAAGAAAAGGAAGAGGAGGAGTGGACGGCAAGTCTAAGACGGGAAGGGAGACGTGACCAAATGAACATAGAAAGAATATACCCGCAGCGGGAACTACACATAGCAGACCAATTAATGGAACATTTGTTAACTAACACGGGTCGAGGCCCAAAACCAGAATCAAAACCAAACACGCCAGCAGTGACTGCACAGGCCCAACCAGTAGCTCTCATACCGCCTCCTGTAGCCTAAGCACTTCCCCTCACGCAAGCATTAACCCAAGCCCCACCCACAGCGCGAGCCCTCCCACAAGTGCAGACCGCGGACACACAATTTCCCAGCATCCAGGAAGGCCCTTCACAGATGCCACCTGTGTCACTTGTCCCATCTGCAGCTCCCGCTCCAGAGACAGATTCAGCACCATCAGCCCCTCCCGAAGTCGAAATTGAGACCTGGGAGGCGAGAGGCAGGGCTGAAGGAACAGGATTTGGACGGGTAACTCGAAGCGCGATCAGAAAAGAAAGACAGATTGAATTACAGCAAGAGACAGAAATGTACATAGAAGGAAACTATGGGACGGCAGCATTGTCCTCATTGTATGGGTGCCGAAGAAGCGACGAGAGACAGGTAGTGTTGGAATGCATGGGGGAAATTTTGGTGGGAGAATGGAAAAAGATACTCGGGAATTTACCACCATAGTGATTGTTAGATTTGAATAAGTTAGCACGCAGTGACCAAAGAGATGAGGATGTAAGAAAACATGTGCACAAACTCACTGAAGTAAAAAATGAAATGGAAGACAGATATGCTGAGATATTTGCTACACCTGAATATAGTAGTGAGTATATTAAGAAAGGTAAGAAGGAGGCGTCAAGGTTGTATATGCAAAAATCATGGCCGAGAGTTTTTCCAGGTGGTACAAAGCATTTGCCGATACCGGGACAAATAGGTGATAAATAAAGATTGCAGGTATGGGTAGGGGAAACAATGCGATGGATATCGAACAAAAGAACGTCAGTAAAGGAAGTGAAATATGTAATGGGAGATGAGAAAAGAAGCGATGCGAACAATAGTAGGGGTGTTACTGCAGCAGGTCATTGGATACAATAGAGGTAGAGGAAATGCACAAGGCAGAGGACATTTGAATAATATGCATGGGGTTTTATTGGGATTAAATCAATGTGCATACTGTAAGGAGGAAGGACACTGGCGAGCGCAATGCCCGCACCTACAGAATAGAGGTGGGTTTGGTCGGAGAAGGCCTTTTAGAGGACGTCAGGGGTCAAATGGCCCAAGCAGAAATAGCATGCAGCAGCAGCAGAGATATACCAATGGAGGTACCCAAACCCAATCCTATGGTCAAAACCAAGCGCAACAGAACCAGGCATTGAACCAAAGTGTTTCGAACCAAAATCAGGGCGGGCAGGGCCAACAGAAAAATGATCAGAGTGGAGGACATCGAGGGGGAAATGGGAATATTTTTGATACACAGCCAAACACGTATTATAGCAGTAGCGGTGACTACACATCGGACGATGTGTTATTTTCGCGATAGGACAGCCCACGGCAGGGGTCGGAACCAGTGTCTATTCCCGTGAATCAGAGAGGACCCTACGTAGAAATGAGAGTCGGGAATAAGGAGCACCGTTTCCTTGTACACACAGGGGCACAGAAGTGCTTGATAGACCACCACTTGGTTCCGGAGATACCACTGTCGGGGCAGAAGAATGTTTCTGTAGGGTTCGCAGGTACACCAGTAATTAACCACATGTCCGAAGCTGTCCCAATTACAATAGGACCATTTACGGAACAGTGTCCATTTCTTTTGACAGAAAATTGTGGAGAGAACTTGCTACGCTTAAATTTGTTGAGAAAATTGGGGGCAGTCATACATTGTAAGGCAGACGGGGTGTTCATCACGATGTGGCCTCACGATGCACCGGTGACGGAATTTATGTCAAAAGAGTTGCCAGAAGAGCTAAGCAGAGTACCAGCCTGTCTGTGGGCAATGCATTATAATGATGTAGGATGCTTGAAAATAGAGTCAGCAAAAATAACTTTGAAGGAAGGTGTCACACTACCACAAATTACTGTTGAAGGTGAGAAGGGATTACAAAGCATTGTTACTGACCTGGTGAGATTGGGAGTGGTTGAGGAAATTGCAGGTAGCACGTGCAACAGCCCGATTCTTCCAGTTTACAAGAAAGGAGGCAATGAGGTACCCTATTGTTTCATAATTGATCTGCGCGCATTAAACAAAGTGGTAGACCCACAATTCCCTTTGGTCCCAGATGTCGCAACAATACTGACAATGATACCGGCCACTGCAGAATGCTTTAGTGTAGTTGATTTGAAGAACGCGTTCTTTAGCATTCCAGTGGATAAAAGCAGTAGATATCTGTTCACGTTCACTCTAGGAGGTCGATCATTCACATTCACAGGCATTCCAGAAGGATATACAGAAAGCCCGAGCATTTACAGCAGAGCGCTAAAAGAGCAGCTAGACGTGCTAGAATTACCCAAAGGTTGCGTACTCTTGCAGTACATAGATGACTTGTTATTAGCTGCTGACACGAAAGAGATCTGTAAAGAAAGTACTATATTACTATTGACACGCTTAGCGACCCATGTTCATAAGGCAAGTTTGAAGAAATTCCAGTATAATCAGAAGGAGGTGTCTTATTTGGGTTACCTACTTTCGAAAGAAGGGAGAAGATTAACACCAGAACGCATAGAAAGTATTTCTAGTATGCCTATTTCAAAAACTCAAAAAGGAGTGAGAGCTGTAATAGGCATGGCCTCTTATTGTCGGCAGTCGATCAGTAATTTTGCGTTGATTGTGAAGCCGATGATAAAGTTGACTAAAAAGGATGCAGAGATGCCTTTACAATGGGATGAGGAATGTCAGAAAGCGTTTGAACAATTGAAAGCTGCATTGTGTGCTGCGCCAGTTTTAGGCACTCGTAACTATAAAAAGATCTTTAGACTATTTGTGAGTGAGAGTGAAGGATGTGCATTGGCGGTTTTGACACAGGAACAAGGTGGAAGAAATAGGCCGTGCGGCTATTTTTCTTGCGCGTTGGACCCTGTAGCGCGCGCTCTACCACAATGTTTGCGATCTGTCGCAGCGGCTGCTGCGTCAGTGAAACAAACGGAAGGAATGGTATTGGGGCACACTTTAATTCTGATGGTGCCACATGCTATAGACATTCTATTAAATAGGACACAGACGCAACACCTCACCTCAGCTAGACTGACAAGATATGAGCTCATCTTGTTTGCACCCAACATCCAAATTATGAGTTGAAGCGCATTGAATCCTGCAGAATTAATGTCACTGCCCATAGCAGAAGTTGGTGACAACGAATCACCACCCCATGATTGTTTAATGGTCACTGAAGAAGAAACAAAGGGAAGAATTGACTTGAGCGATATCCCACAGAAAGAGCCAGATGGGGAGTTATTTTGTGATGGCTCTTGTTTTAAATTACCTGATAACACATCAACGGCCACATATGCAATTACTACCCTAGAGAGTGTTGTAGAAAGCAGAAGAATCCCCTACAATTCAGCGCAAGCCGCAGAAATAATAGCACTGACCCGAGCCTGTGAACTCTCTGAGAATTTTAATGTGAATATTTATACTGACAGCCAGTACGCCTTTGTCATGGTTCATAACTTTGGGCCGACTTTGGGCTGAGAGGGGTTTCTTGACATCACATGGGGCCAGGATTCAGCATGGCCCTTTGATTGTGCGATTGTTGTCTGCACTCACGTTTCCAAAGCGCGTAGCTATAGTAAAGTGCGAGGCGCATAAGAAAGTAACATGTAAAGTGGGAGAGGGAAACGCATTTGCAGACAGGATTGAGAAGCAGACAGCCACAGATTTGGGAAATAAATTGATGACAGTACAGACTGAGGAAGTACCTTGTATGATAGAGAATGGAGTTGCCACAGTCAAAGTAATGCAGGCTGAGGCCACGACCAAAGAGATTGAGGGGTGGGCTGAGGGCTCTGCTGAGTTAGATTTGGAAGGATGTTGGGTGGACAAGGAAACAAAGAACTGGATGTTGCCAAATTGTTACGTGACTGAAATGGTTATAATTGCGCATAGCCCTACCCACATTTGCGCGAAGAAGATGGTACAGCATTTATCCACAGTATGGAAAAATGAGCAGATAAAAAAGAATGCAGAAAGAGTAGTGCAGAATTGTATTACCTGCCTGCAACACAATGTAGGGAAGGGAACCGTGAGTCCAGCAGGTAGTTTCGGCCCGCCCTCTATGCCATTTGAGGTGGTCCATTTTGATTTCATAGAAATGGAAAGGTGCCAGAACTACAAATATGTGTTAGTGGTGATTTGTGCATTCAGCAAGTGGGTGGAGGCATATCCTTTAAAAAACTGTACTGCCATGTCAACGGCAAAAGTAATGTTAAAGGAGTATTTCTCCCGGTTTGGGTTGCCCTGTGTCCTGTGGTCAGACAACGGCCCCCACTTTGTGGGTGCAGTAGTGCTACAGATCTGTGCAGGTCTGCAGATAGAGAAGAGATTCCACAGTTCCAGGCATCCGAGTTCTACCGGGCTTGTGGAGAGACATAACGGAATCTTGAAGTCAAAGATAGCAAAAATCTGTGCTGGGAGCAAGTTGTGTTGGGTGGATGCATTACCCCTAGCGCTGTTGTGCATGCACACGTCTGTGCAGGCTAAGACTGGGCTCTCCCCCTATGAAATTATAATGGGGAGACCGGCAAATGTGTGGTACGCACCGCAGCCCAAAACATTACGTGAGGTCGAGCATCCTATGTTAAGCACGTACTCTGGCCTTTTAATGCAGAAGTTGCGTTTGATTCATCAGCAGGTGCAGGAGGCGTTACCAGTGCGATATACCAGACCGGGGCACTCGCTGGAGCCTGGAAGTTGGGTCTTAATAAAGAACTTTGAGCGGAAGACAGCATTAGCACCCAGGTGGCGCGGCCCCTACCAAGTACTTTTGGCGACGCAAACGGCCATCGGAGTAGACGGACGGAAGGCATGGATCCATGCAACACATGCAAAAAGATTCCCAGGACTGCTGACAACTTCCGACGACCAGAGAAAGGAAAGGGTCTCGGAAACGAAAGAAACTGTTGCCAGTCCATTGCCACAGCATCAGCCTGAGCGAGAAGTGAACGTTGAAACAAAGCGCAAGCGAGAAGTGAAACTCGAAACAAAGCCTGAGGAGGCTGCCAGTAAGGGGAGAGGGCAAAAAGTGCCCCAACGTTGCTCAGCAGAAACAACATCACTGCCGAGCGACCGAAACCCTGCATTGCAAACACGAGCAGAAACAAAGCATGTACCCCTTTGGCGCCCACCAGATTCTGCAAATACACCAAAGCCAAAGAAAGAAACTACATCATTGCCACGGCGCTCATCGCTACCCATCATTGTGCCACAGGCTGACACTGAGCCTGATACTGGAAATACAACGGCACTATTCACGGATCATACAATACCAGGAGTGAATCGGTATAATTTGCGGCCTCGACAGGCAAAGTGATCCACAGATCTTTGGTGCTTTTCTTTTGCCTTTGGTTCCACTCACGGACGGAGTAGGAGCCAGGGGCGTAGAGGAGAGAAGTGTGAGAATTGTGCAAGTCGGCCAATTCAAGACTCACGGCTCCTCGGTGCACTTATAAAAGTACATGTGTCAGGAGCCAGAGCAGGACAAGCTGGACGCACATAAGTACTGAGGCTGATGGAGTACATGTGTCCTAAGCCAGAGCGGGACAAGCTGGATGCACATAGTACTCTATCAATAAAGAACTGTTCAGAAATCGTCTGAGCAGTGGGAGAAAGAACAACTAATCTTGCTCAGAGTGGATAAGTGATCTAGGCTGTGAAAAGGCTAGCAGAATTGAACTGTGACATTTTTCGTTGACCTTTTCTGGCATCAGGAACGAGAGACATTTGCGACAAACTTTGCCGGCAAGAAGAAGGACGATGAAGAATAAGTCAAGACCGGTATCAGCCTCCTCATGCACCCCTGCTGAAAAGATGATAGATTTAGAGACTGTAAATTTAGGGAAAAAGCATGGTAAAAGGAATAAGGTCCTGCTTTGGACATTGGTCCTGTGTTTCTTAAGTATGGTAGTGCCAACAAGAACAGCTATTACACTATGGTTCCTGGAGTACGTGCACCCATTAGAAACACTTTTGCCAAAAGCAGCTACTGAAAGCCCGGTTCATGTAATCACTGGTACTTTGCCCCCAATGGAAGAGAGACATAGAGAAGCATATGGCAACAATACATTGTTGCTCATCATGAACATGACCCATGCGGTTTTAAAGAAAAAAGATTGCTGGGTTTGCACCCATTTACCACAGCACGGTGGGAAAGGGATAGTCTGGTATGTACAACCGTTGCCATTGATTTATTCATGTGAAGTAACATTAAGTGCAATGTTCTTTGGGAAATGGAACAAGAGTAATACGGGTCAGCTAGATGAGACCAATATGAATGAATTTGAGGAAGTGATCATGAGACCTGTGGGTTGTTCCATATTCCAAAAAGCTTGCGTGTTTTCACTAGAACCCATGAGGAAGAATACACGAAAGATAACAAGACTAGATAGATTACATAGGCAAAATAGACCAACCCCGCCAGCAGAAAAAACATCAGTAATGACATTTCGAATGAGGGATGAATGGAATAAAGATGTTGTGCCCCCGGCCTATACAGTGGATCAAAGCCCCAAAAGCGGCTCCCCTATGTCTACAGAAAAAGGGTTCCTATAAAGTAGGAACGTTTAGCAACTGCCTGAACACAGTGGTTTTAAAACACGAAATAGAACCCGTGTACGTAGGGGACCCTGTTTACTTCATATGTGGAGAAAAAGCATATCCATGGTTACCTAGGAACTGGGGAGGTACATGGTACCTAGGTCTACTGTTTCCAGGAGTGTTCCTCTTGGAAACAGCAGGAGTAGCCAGACGAACAAAAGGTAGAACTCAAAGGAGTAGCGAGGATGGAATGATACTCAAAGGAGTAGCGAGGATGGAATGATAGCAATGGATATAGCCAAATCATTTATACCATTCTTGTCCCAAATAGAAAATTCTTTCAATATAAGAAACTGTCTGCAATATTAAAAAAAACAATAGATTCAACAACGGATATTTTATTGAATATGGCGTTAGAAGAAAAAGGAATAAGACCAATGGCACTTGAAAACAGGATGGCTCTCGATATAGTATTAGTTGATCGTGGTGGAGTTTGCAAACTCGTAAAAACTGCATGCTGTGTGTATATAGATGATTACTCCCCTACGATATTTAAAGCGATCCGGAAATTACATGTCATAAATTCCACACTCTCTACTGAAGAAGGTGGTTGGGGGATAGGATCCTGGTTTTGGGGATTATTGCGGTCTTGGGGATGGAAGTTAATTTCGATACTAATGATGGTACTTGGGATATTCATAACATGCTGCTGTTGCATACAATGCTTACCAATAGTTTGCACTGAAATAACTGATGGATGTACTAAGGGATGTATGCACATGGTGTCGAGAGGAAAGCAAACGCATGGCCGAAATAACAGAGACACTGAGGAAACAAAAACAGTAAAATAATTCATGGCTATGGACCTTAATGATGAAGATGGTTCAGACATAGATACCCTAGACTTATCCTCATCGGAGGAGGATTCAATGAATGAATAAGATGTTTGGCATACGGCCAAAAGGAGTGTTTGTCAATCTGGAAAAATGAATACCCTTCATTTGAATGACAGACGTAACTTGATGGCCGTAGGCCAACCGTTTTATGCACCGAATCATAGAAATATAAACAGCTATGCTTGACCAACAAGCGGCCATTTTAAACGTAGCAAGAATCGCATTTTGCTTGTTAACCACTGCTCATTGCTTTCTGTCTAAAACTGCTTTGCAGCTTGCAAATTCTGCTTACTCTGCTCAAACTGTTAACATTGTTGTCTGAATATGAAAGGACAAGGTCGCGGGACTGAAGAGTTTCTTGAAACTCCTCATGAGTAGCCCAGAGAGGAATGCCCACGCTCCCTCTCTGTAGCCTTGGAAGAGAGCTGGAGGGCATTTAATCACTTCACAGCTGCCAGCCAGTCTCGGATGATGTTAGAATATGTTAGAATAAAACAGCTAGAGGTTTGAATTATGCTCTTCCTACAGCCCCCCATCCCAAAACCCTTTAGAACGTGTCAGCTCCCAGGACACGAATAGTACCTCATAGATAGCAAAGCTTGGAATGTGGCTCTTCCCCCGTGTGCAGCTTGCTTACAAGAACAGAACCACTGTGTTCTGTTCAACAACTAAAAGATGCCTCTGCACTTTCTAATTGCACATTGTTACTATAATAGACATCGAAAGTGTCATAATCGTCATACTCGTCGGATATGTCCATCGTCATCCCGAGTTCAAAGGAACTTAATAAAGAGCGGTGTTAAACATGACATTGCTGATTGTATGATATGCATTTTGTATATATGTAACTGATGTACGTAATTCTCTCTCTTGCGTCCCTCGAGGTCTAGGAAACTCACGTCGCGGCCGTGAGATCAGAATTGGCCAATTGATACTATTTTTGTTTGCAATAAACCCTAGCATTGGGAATTTGAACCTCATGTCTGGCGCATCTTTTCGTGTATGGTTATTGCCTTGTTTCCATAGCACGAGGGACCCGTAGGGGCCCCTTTCAGATAGGCAGAATGAGCCTCAGATTGATACCATGGTTGATCTAATCAACATGTCAGCATACTCAGGGGGAGATGGCACTGATACCAATCAAAAAGTGGCTGAATTACAAGAGAATATTGTGGAAGCTCAATGGCAAACAGATGAGGTCTATAAAGATGACGACTGGATGGGGGGGAGGTGGTAGTAGCTGCGACTCCTAGCAACACTCTGATGTTCCAGACATAAGAACAAAAGCGACTAGCTCTGAACAAGAGGTCAGGTTGGGAAAATGGGGCCAAGAAGGAAACAAAGTCACTTGAGGAACCACTAAGTGATCTACAGGAGCCATCCCTCAATAGGAACACATCCCAAAGCATATGTATGCGGATGGAAAGACTTTTGAATATGGATGATGCAATGGTAAAGAATCAAGGGAACGTATTGAGACTTTTACATCACATACCAAAATTAAGATCTATATGTTTGAACGACATTGAATCCGTGGAATTCCTAAATGACACCCACTTAGATAGGGTATTGATACACCTGTCCTCAACCCTGGTCAAGAATATCATCCTAGAGGAGGCACCCAGAATTTTGACGCTATGGTTTGAAGTAATAGATACGTCATCTGAAGTGACTCTGTTTCTGAGTCGAGTTTACTAAAAAAGAGAAAACAACTATCATGTGACTATATCAGCGAAAACTATTAGCAGTGCAGAAAAGAGATCCCAATAAAAGTGGGCAGGGAGAAAAAGAGTATAAAGTTGGACCTCACCTCCCACCCAAGAACACCCTTCACAATAACATTTGGAGGGAAAGGATGTACAACACGGTTCGAAATAAGAGATACATCACCCAAAATTACTCTGTTTCTGAGTTGAGTTTACCACTTAAGAGAAACCAACTATCATGTGATTATGTCATCGAAAACTAGTACCAGAGAGTGCAGAAAAGAGGTCCCAATGAAAGTGGGCCGGGAGAACAACTATATAAAGATGTACCTCACCTACATCCCAAGAACGCCCTTCACAATAACATTTGGAGGGAAATAATGTACAACACGGTAGGTGGTAAGAAAGGGAGGACAAAGAAGAGACCTGGACTAAGAACAAGGATGGTCATGGTTGTCAGATGCTCTGGTTTTGAATAAAATAAAAGATTAACCCAAGGCCCCCTTATAACCAGCTGAATTGCTGCTGGGATCATGGAACACTAGAGGGTTTAGACACCTTCCTGCCAGAGGAGAACTCTGTTTTGAGAATTACAAGAAATTATGCCTCCAGAAAACATGGCTACGGGAGTCCCCAGCTCTTGACGGCTACAGAATCTACATAAACCCACTGACTAAGGTCCAGAAGGGAAGGCCCAGTTCTGGACTACTGATAGCCCTGAGGAGTGGTTTGGAAACAGAAGTGGTGGCAACTCATTTTCCCTACTCGTATATTCAGGTGTTAGTGGCTTAGTGGGAAAACAATGGATCCTGGGATTGTGAATGGTTCATCATTTGTAATTTATATTGGAATCCAGAAGGTTTTAAAGACCAAGATTTTCCAGACTCGACTATGGACATATTTCACAAATGTTGTGGAACTTTGCCTGACCCAAAAAATTCTAGTATGTGGTGATTTAAGCATAGCGTGTTTGTATGATATAAACAGATACAAAACGAGAATTATAGTATATCTAGTCTAGCTGAAAATAGAGGGGCCTTATGGTTAAGGGAAACCAGTTGTAGGAAACTCTATCTGGTAAATGGGCAATATAGATGGGCTATACCGAGGCGTCTGACCTAGAAGAGAGGAGAGCAGACGGGCACCATTGATTACTTCTTTGTGTCTGGTAAGAGAGTTTGTTGAGTGCGAGGGTTAGATTAGTTCTTGGTGTGACTATGTGTAATGGGGCTAGCTGCTAGTCGTCTATTGTGGCATTGGTTATGTTGCAGGAGCAGTAACGGGATATCGGTTAGTACATCGGTTTGTTTGACAGTGCCTCTGAAGTGTGTCTTTGGCTGTCGCTCAGTGGTACTTATCCCCTTTATTGGTTGCAGTCTTTCGGCCTGCCCCACCACATATCCAGGCATGGAGGTTGCCTTTCCCTTTGAGTTTGAGGGGGGTGATTGGTTGTACCTGTTGTGTTCCTAGTTCCTAGGCAGGGATTAGTCAGGCAGATGTATTTGAACTGCTGTGTGGTTGGCTGCTAAAGTGATGCATGGCTAGAATTTACAATAACTTGAGGGAGTGGTGATCTAACGGGTGACCCTAGTTATGAAGGTGAACAATTGTCAGGGTGATGCTTCAATTTGATGCAGTACCTGTCTGGGCTTTCCTGAGGCCATCAGTTTTGCATGGGCTGACTTTCCCAGGGTCTGTCTGTCTTGGTCGGGCTACCCTTTGTGGTTCACTCTAGTTGTGGACATGACTGGGGGCATTGAGGAGGCAGGTGGGCATTCTGGTCCTCCTTGGTTTTGCTGCTGTTATCTGTGTCTGCGTCCATTGTTGTGTCTTTGTCCTTTAGTGCTTGTCATTGTCTGCTGAATAACCAGGCTTTTAGTTGTTCCCTGCTGCTGATGTAGCCTTCTGTGGTTCTGATTTCTTTGAGTATGATGTTCCATAGGTTAACAATTAGATTTGAGACGTATGTTCCTCCAACTGTCCTCCTTTTGTATTGTTTTGTCTCTATTTGTAGGTTGTCGCTTGATCGTATGTCCCTTCTTGGCTGGTAGCAGAAGATTGACTTCGAGGAATTTGGCTCCTTTTATGTGTAGGGTTTTATGGGCAATGCAGAGGGCTTTGAATTTGTTGCATTTTTTCATGTAGCCAATGGAGGCTTCTCAAAGCTGGAGTGATGTAGTCTCTTCTGTTCAATCATAGGAGAATCCTGGCTGCATTGTTTTGGACCCATTGGAGTTTCTTGTAAGTCTTTCCGGCATTCCTAGATACAATCTGTTTGCATAGTCAATCATTGTTAGTCCCAGGGATATGATTGTGATGGTTCTGTGTGGGAAAGAGATGTATGGGAGCAGCCCCCTGAGTACTATTAGGAGATAGAAGCACTTTTTGCGATTGAGTTGACTTGTGGTTCCATGAATAGTCAGTAGTCAGTGAGCATTCCTAGGTTATTTACCATGTTTGAAGTATCTGGTTATGCTCCTAAGGCAGTCAGACAGTACAGTTATCTGTTGGTTGTGTCACCTCTGTGGATGAGATCATTACTTCCATTTTGGTTGGGTTTAGTTTGAGGTTGTTCGTTGTCATCCAGTTGTAGATGTCTGTGAGACACGTGTTGAGGCTGTTGTTTGGTTCCTGGGTCATGATAATCTTCACTATCAGTTGTGTGCCATCTGCCTAGTTGTAGGTGGATAGTCTGTGGGTTCAAATGATTTTCATCAGGGGGGGACATTAGATGTTGAAAATCAGGGGGGATAGTCTGGATCCCTGTGGAACGCCACAGGAGATGTTTTTTGTGTTTGAGGTGAAAGATGATAAGGAGGTTCTTTCGGTTCAGTTTGTGAGGAATGAGCTAAGCCACTTTAGTGAGGATTTCTGTATGCCACATTCCAACAGTCTACTTTTTATAGAGTTGCATGGGTAATCATGTCAAATGCCGCAGATATGTCCAATAGTATGATGGCAGATAGGGTGCCAATGTCTGCACTGATTTTCAAGTCGTCCCATATTGATAAGAGTGCAGATTCTGTTCCTCTCATTGGTCCAAAGCCAATTTACTAGTGATTGAGTATTCCGTTTGTTTCAACATATGTGGACCTTTCATTCAACATTGATGTGTATATTTGCATTCTGTTAGACAGACTCCTTTAGCTGGTCCAAACAAATGTCCAATATGCAGGTATCTTGCCTCATCCAGTGCCCACACAATTTAAGAGGACCCCCAGCACCCTATTCACACCCAAGTCCCCATTCCCCCTGTCTGCAGGACAAAGACCCTTCTAGCAGGCCCAGTGTTAGGTGGAGGTGGTTTGAGATTCACAGCCCAACACCTGTTCCACCAGGTTAGGCTATGTACTGTCATACATTTTCATGACTGGTGACATATACATCCCAGTAGTGGGTTTGCATGAATAATGTGATATGGTGATGAGTGGGTGATTGTTGCATTCACTGAAGCTGTGAATTGTCCTACATAATTGTGTGTGTGTGCATAACTCCTTGATCATCTATGCATGTGCTTTGTGTTACTGGTTATACCTTCACGGCTTGCTGCTTGGTGTCAGTCTACTCTGGATGTTCCTGTGTGCATGTGCATGGTGAGGGCTGTTGCAGTCACTTCTTTTTTGTGTGGCATTTCATTTGCACTGCTGTCATGTCAGCCTTGCATGCAGTCTCCTGACATGTATCATGACAAGTAGCCACTGCATGATCAGGGGTGACTGGGCTATAGAGAAATCTGGTCATTTACCACTAGTTCTCTTTTGTGTGGTGTTTCCAGATTTTCTCATGGGAAAAGGAATGGGCTTGTTGTAAAAGTATGATATGGAGCCAATTTGAGAATTCTTTCCAGGACTTCTTCTGGTTCCCGGTCCATCCCTGTTCATGATACATGGGCATGAAAAACACCTGACTCTCACAACCCACATAGGTGGATGATCCAGTATTCATGTGGATGATTTTTGAAGTATGCAGTGCACTGCTGGTGAGGTGTGGGTGTCGGATGCCTAAATATCTTTCTCATGTGTCATGTGTTATGTTGCTGCTGTGTTCCTTTTATTAGAATCAGGGACAGTTGATAGTGGCTACATTGTTTTCTGGGAGATTTGGTGTGCATCTTTATAATGGGTCAAGGGACATGTTGAGGGTATCAGAGACATGCTTGGGGAGGGAGCGGGTGGGCAGCTGTTGATTTTCCCCATTGCAGGAACACTTACATGGCAAGTGGTGAGTGGTGGTAAGCAGTGCCAGCTGCAATGCTGCAGAAGGACCGAGATTCAAGATTGCAGTCAGGTGAGACCTTTTTTCTTTTACTTAATGCATGGGACCCAGGAGAACACATGTGATGGAATCATCATGCAAGGGGCTGGCTTTGTAGTTTGAGGTATTTTGGGTGTGTGACATGGACACTTTTCTTCCAATGTGACATAAGTGTGGACGTAGTTTGTGCACTTTATGTCAAGGATATCAGAGGCTGCGGTGCTCTTTTACTGTTATGGGGCACACAAAGTTTGGCAATACAAGAGGTGCATAATTCTCAGGGTGTAGTTATGGGCAAGCTGGATTAGCCCAATTGCATACTTGAAGACCTTCAGGAATGTGGCTTTACTGTGTGTGTTCCAGAGGAGTTTTATTCAAGTGAAGTAGGTTTGTACTACCTGGTGGCATCTGTCTTGTCCCTGTGCCCTTTGGCCTACTAAGGGAATAGGTGGTGCCTGTGGATGAAGGCAGAAGCCCTCCTGCACCTCTCCTGCTATGCCACGATGTGTGGCAATATTATGCAGAACACAAGATTCCACAATGCCTTTGCATTCTATTGGGATGCATATAGCAATGCACCACCTGAGTGGTTAAGGGAGTGGAAGCATGGCTTAGCACTTCAATGTGCACTCCACTATGTCCCTATTGGCTTTGTGTGCTGTGTTGCAGTGCGCCTCACCTGTGGTGGCTGGATTCCTGATGGGTATCAACAGGAATGGAGACAGTGGGTACAAACTGTCCCCTGCAAAGGAGTACATGGTTATTGATTGCATGTATTGTCATTTCTTGTGTTTCTGTGTGTCATGTGACTGCTTATGTCTGCATGATAGTTGATATTCACCTACTAGTCAGGTATATCCAAAGGTTCCCATTTCCAGTGCCTTGTATATGGGGGAATGGTGGAAGATGTAGCTATCATGTCTGCTCCCTGGGTATTAGGCTCTGACATGCATGATGTGTTGCTTGGCCTCACAGAGCACCTGCACATTGATGGAATGCCAATGTTTCCTGTTGCAATAAATGTTCCCTGTGTCTTGGGGCGATCGCAGTGCTACAGGAATGCAGTCCATGGCTCCCAGTACTCGGTGAATGTGTGCAAATGCATACAATACCTGCCAGACTGACTGATATGCTTGCAGTGTGCATGGCATGTCAATATGCAATGTGCATATGCACACATGCTAGGATGCAACACAATACCTGGTGGAGGCACCTTGATTGTGTGGGCTGTGATATACCGCCCACAATGGCTGTTGTATGCTGGAATGTTCCTGTGACCAGGAGGTGTACGGCTGATGGCATTTTTACCAGAGGTGTCATAACCTGTGAGCACATGGTGGGTGATACCAGGTCATGCTCCCACACCCTGACCAGGTTTAGGATGACATTGGGAGTTAAGTGGCATCTTTCATGCACCTCCTCATCTGGCATCCCAAATAATGTTCTTCATGGATGGAATAATCTGGCCCTCCTCCAACTCCTGGTTCCATGTAGTAATATCAGTGCTAGCAATGCAGGATCCAGTAATGGGGAAATTGTATTTTCATGGTAGTTGCATTGTGCTTTTATGCGTGAGCATTCATTGTGATTTGTGCTTTCTGATGGGTACCTGTAGCGCTAAGATCGCAGGATTATCGTTCTCATTTGGAGTCAGAATGATTGGCCGATTACTTATGTGAGTCGGTTTTACATAGCACTTGATGGGGCGTGTTTGTTGTTTGCACAGTGCCTCCCTCCCCACATCCATGTTCTTTTGCATGTGTTTCCCCCTTTCTGTTCTTTGTGCTGGCCAATCCTGTGCCTCCCGCACAAAGTGCTCACGCAGAGCACTAAGTGGGAAAGGCGAGCGCAAAGTCTGATCTGTGAATTGGAAATTGTTTTTTAGCGTGGCGCAAAGTGTACTTTTACTACACAAAGTCACTTTGCGCCACTCTAAGCACTTTGTAAATGAGACCCATAATATTTACTGTCAAATTGTATACATATTCAAAAAGTATTGCATTACAAAAACAAACACTGCCATATAAGTACTTAAGAACATACACCACAATACATTAGTATATACAAAGGCAACAATACACGGATAGAGAATGATTCTATTATTATTATTATTTTGGATTTGTAAAGCGCACTGCAGCCCACGGGCATAGAGGCTCTATCAAGGATACTTAAGAAGGCTTGCTTGAGGGTTAAAATAAGCGGCCCAAGTATATAACGTTTGCTTAGGTTGGTACAGTTACAGAACAGTATTATACAATGTAAGGTGTGAAACATTCAGTCAGGGATCATACATGGGTAAGCCCTCTAGACAAAAAGCCTAGTTTTTAATGCCTTGCGGAAGGCAGCATGGGATTCGATTGATCTGATCTCGTTTGGGAGGTTGTTCCAGAGAGAGGCTGCCATTGATGGGAAGCTCGAGCCCCCAGCACACACTCTACGCGTGTGAGGAGTCAGGATGCGGTTGGCATAAGCGGCCCTGGAGGGTTGGGTCGCTGTGTGTTTGTAGATCCTTTGTTCAAGACATTCTAATTCACTCCAGGACATAAAACATAATTGGTGCATAGTAGGGCTATGTAATCCCTCAAAAGGCTGTTCAACCAATAATGGGCACCTCTTGCTCACTGCATAGCTGCTCTCTGCTCCAACTTTCAGTGCTTTGCAGCTGAAACTCAGCTCTCTTTCAGACTCCCCTCAGCTCCCCTCAGCCCTCTCATCCCACATTGCCTGTCTGCTATCTAGGAGTGGTGTGCCACCAATGATCTCTGCCTTAATGCCAGTAAGACGGAGATCCTCCTCATTGGATCAACAGCACCCTCCTTTCCTCTCACTCTCTGGCCACCCACCCTGGGCCCTCTTCTTGCTCCTAGCTGTGATGCTAAGAACCTCTGGGTCATCTTTGACTCCACACTCTCCTTCTCAGCTCACATCTCTGACGTCTCTAAGAAGTAAAACTACCAGCTGCACCTCCTCAGAGGTATTCTTCCTTTCCTCACTTTCCCCCAGAAGCTCACTGTCTCCAGAGCTCTGGTTCTCTCTAAGCGGGACTTCTGCAACAGCCTCTTTTTAAATCTACCTGCCTCTACTCTCCGTCCTCTACAGCTCCTCCTGAACAGGACTGCAAGACTTGTCCTTGGCCTCAACAGTGCACTGAAATCTCTTCATTGGCCCCCAGTGGCAGCAATAACCAAGTTTAAGACCCTCTGCATCGTCCACATGGCTTTCTGGGGCTGGGACCACAATACCTCCAACTCTCTCTACCAAAATATCTTCCTACTCAAGCTCTCTGCTCCTCCACCTCCAGCTCCTTTAGGGTCAGTTGCTTCTCCAAGCAACGGGGCAGATCTCTTACTTCGGCTGGTGCCTCCCTCTGGAACAGCCTCCCTGCCTCTCTGAAACTTGAGTTGAACCATCTCTGGTTCAGGAAGCACCTCAATACCTTTTCTCTTTGCTTCTGCCTTCTCACTTCCGCTGCCATGCTGATCTCCTGTCTGATCCATGCACTAGTAACTGGGCCACCCTCTGAATTTGGTCCAGGTCCCTACCTGTCCAGCTGCATACCTGCACTGCCCCTTGGCAGCCCCTGCATTTGTGGTCTGTATCTGTAACCCTTCAGTCCCCTCTCCTGTACTTATTAGACACTTGTCTGCACTTCTTAGCACCCACACTTGCCATCCATTGGCTGTACTACTGGTGTTTCCTGTTGATTCCTTTGTCCTGCACATGTCCACCCTCCCACCACCCCAGCACTTCTCTCCTCCACGTTCCCCTGCACTTACGTGATCTGAATGTCACTAGGTCTAATAAGATTGATGTTTTATTTGTCTTCCCTCTGTTCCTCCCTTGCCTTGTTGCACCTTGAAACACTTGTGTATAGGCGTGTTATGAATTCCATATCATATGATATTATATCATATGGCCATATGGGGAGCTAGAGCTTAAAATATCTCATCTCAGGTAAAGACCTTCGTAAGTCACTTTGATGTGTATTAACTGCTACAATGAGGCAGTAATTCCATACCCGAGAGGGTAATTTGATGATCAGATTAGCCTTTCATAAGGGCCATGCCAAAAGCATAGTGTGCATCTGCATCCTGCTGCATCAGTAACCTAATATGCAGCGCCTGCTGTATCCAGCTGCATCAGTAACCTAATTTGCAGTGACAGCTCTATCAGAGGCTTTAGAGCAGGTTCATAGGCCACAGATAGATGCCCATGTGACAGCTGCAGCGAAAGTCAAGTCTCTGCAGCACAGGGACTGCATTTAAGATATGCACCCCTGTACCAAAACTATGATGATCACAAATAGCCCAAGCTGGTGGCAGGGTAAACTCTAAATATAAGATATGCCTGAGTTAAGGCATGGTGCATGAGACTACTTATGATCATTACAGCCACATCCAATCTGATATCACACATGTGTCAGCTCCTGTGAGCGAGATCAGTTGTGTAGTGTAATGTGTACTCTGGCCAGACAGCCCAAGCATGCCAAATGACAGGACAGCAACCTGGATGGCCATGTCTCTTCTTAGATCTCTTTGGGAGGGTAGGTAACACCCTCTGCCAGAGACAGCCGTAAAACAGGCAGCTGTCCTTGGCCAAGAGGATATAACCCCACATTCTTCAAAAGAAAGTCTATGCTGTAGCATCTATGCTGTAGCATCTCGTACTGATAAATGTACAGTGAATACAAAAGGTAATATAGTATCATTGGAATTGAAGGAGTGGCATGAAATATGTGTGCATATATTGTGTTATATTTCAACAAACTGTTTTGTTTTGTCAATGAATAAAGGAATCTTTAAGTGACCACAGGTTAATGTGCTCTTCTTTGGGAAGTATTTCGCTTGGGCACCTTAAGCATGCCCAGCAAAATGGACTGTTTTGAAACAAGACAAGGGCACATGAATACAAAATGTTTAAATAGAAAAAGGACACCTGCCTAAAATCGTTCCTTTCCAGGAGGATAAGAGTTACTGTGGATTTATACATTAACCAAAAAGGCACAAACAATACATTTACCAATCTCAGCAAAACAAATATATGTCCATTTGATAGGCCCTAAAGAAACAAATCTGCATCTTTTACAAGGTTCATAAACCTGATACATTTTATGGTTACTCAATGGTTTCAGGGTGATGCAAAAAAAGACATGGTCACACCTTTCAATATAATACCACAATCGAATTGAAATGTGAAGTAATATAAATAGGTTATATGTGAGAAAATTGTTAAGGTTAATAGACTGCACCATTGAAATTCAATTGAGTGGGCAGGGAACCTGCATGCAATAGAATTAACCCATAACAAAGTACATTGGGCCTCATTACGAATCAGGCGTTAAGGGGTTAACGGTGCCGTAAACGGCGCCGACCCTTAACGCCTGATTACAGGGTCCCTTAGCGCCATGGTGATATTAACGCCTGCTTTTTGCAGGCGTTAAAATCCATGGCGCTAAGGGACCATGGTGCTAATTACGCCACCGTAATTTACGGTGGCGTAATTAGCGCCTTCCCCACCCCCATTATGCCCTATGGGGCAAAAATGGGAATGGGGAAGGGTAAAATGGGAAATGGGGATTTACCGCCCCACTCACCTTGGAATGGGGCGGTAAATCCACCAGCCACCATGGTGTAAACATAGTTTACACCATGGTGGTAAGGGTACGACCCAGGCGGTAATTTACCGCCTGGGTCGTAACGGGGCCCATTGTGGTAATATGAATTGTAGTTCAAAGATGCAAATGCGGCCATAATTTCAGAAGTAGAGGAATAGTAAATTCTGTCCAAAGATATTTATTACATTAAGAGAGAGTCACAAAGAAATCCCAGCATTGACCACTAAAAGGGCTCATAAGGAGAGTGCCAAACAATTCAAACACACCTGCATACCATGATAGATCATAATGAACAGACAAATTATCTGAAGAAACTGTGTGGGAATATTGACAAGTCATCCTTGCTGACCCAGTAGCTCTATGGGAGATGGTGTGCTTAATAAAGCCAATTCACCTTTCAGATGTTGTTGTTTCTTTGGATTGTGCAAAGGAGATGTTTTTTTGTATTCTCTACATGGATGAAAGGGACTTTATGTGCGTGCAGTCATAGGTCATCTAAGGAAGAATAAAAGAGAAATGAAGATTACCTAAATGTACAGTGAGAGGAACTAGAATAACGCCTTGCTTTATTCACATGCTTTGTTTTGTTTCTATTATCACAAAAAGGAAGCACCTTTCGGATGCATGTAGTTAGTTACCTGCTTACCTGGGGGATAGCACCCAACATATGCTGAGGATTTAGCCAAACGAAAGGGACATTCCTTTGAAATGTTTTGCAAAAATGTATTAAACACCAGAAGACTGGGTTTTTAATCAACTTTAAACTCAATGCAAGAATTGCTAAAAACATGTTTAGGTAAAACATTTGTCTGTCATTTGAAATGGTGCTTCTGTGCACTGGAAAAATGTACTGAAAGCCAAATGACTGGCCACATGTATATGTTATTTTGAAAAGAGAGACCAGTAATATAATTAATTTTCCAGCTTGAACCCCATACCATAATTTGTATTCATTTGCAATATTATGGATACAATGTTACTTTTTCTTTCAAAATCAGGTGGACTCTCCTTTGAATAATATATGCCAGAAAGAATAAACGTAATGCCTTTATAAATGCCCGTTTAAGTTGTTTCTGATTACATTGGGTGTAATGTAAATGAGGAGACTTTAAAATAAGGAATGCAATACTTTTTAAATCCGCATGGCAGATATGATTTTCTGATATAGCTCTGGCAAAACTGGTTTTGTTCAGCTCTGCAGACAATATGGGATAAGCTCATTTGTTTTCAGCCCTGTCTGTAATTAATGAGACTAGGGTTTAAATTCCAGGGAGTAGCTTGGCCATCATGAGAATGCAGACTTATATAATTAAAGTTGTCAAAGAAGTCCATTACAACTCGCTAAGAGAAAATTCATATGTATTAGGCCTCAGTTAATGAGATGCCCTCACCCACAGTGGTGCAATTCAAGAGAAGATATGCTTAAAAACACATCGTCATATTCCAGGTAGGCTTCAGCCATGGTCCTTTCCAGACAAATGAATCTGGACTAAGCACATGACATGGGGTTTTGCTTTTTAATTTCTTTAATTAAAAAGGATGTGATGCATTTAAGGTCCAACCTTTTGACATCAGTCAAGTAATAAAGACCAGATGCACCGTAATGGGAGCTCAGGGAAAGAGGCCTTTCAGAACTTTTTACATGTCTCATGATGCTAGCACAAGGATTTCAAAGTTCAGAGAAGTTGAATTTGACCATCAAACCAAACCAGACAACCTAGAATTACAAAGAAAGGTGTGTTAAAGCCACAAGATTATCATCTACAAAAGGAGTTGATCAAAATATTTCTAGGATTAATACAAATGTATATAATTATGAATATTAATAACTGTTGCGCATGTCAATGCACATGCTCATGTGCATTATCCCTGAAATCATGTCACCCAATGGAATGCAGAAATCCATAATTCATCTATATGTCATCTTGCCCTGAAGACATATGGATACCATATGATTTTGAATTCAAAAGTGTCCACAGCATACAGTCACTCCCTGTGACATGTTAATAAATATGAGCAAGGAGTGCATTCTTTGGGAGTGTCTGCCTATTGAGCAAGCCAAAGGGAGGATTTGACAGTTAAAAAGTGTGAGGTTTCATTGACATAGTGTTGGAACAATTTCATTTATGAAATTAGAAACACACATGAACAGGAAGGGCTAGGATTTTAAAAGTAGCCGAGAATGGGAATCCCTGTTCTAAATGGACGAATGCTGATCTTGGATAATATCTGGTGATGAAAGGGTCTTGTCCATGAGGGAGCCTTTAGCAGATTTAACTGAAGGAGACCTGTTTTCCTAGAAAAGAGAAAGAGATCATATGGGACCAGCTAACTGGGAACTCCCTGGCAATACATGCAGGCCTTGCTGAGTCAAAAGTGAGTATGAAATTCCCAATGTAATTATACATAGACAATTTAGAAGCTTTTTGCTACTAAGTCCCAGAAATGTGTGGACTGGGGTGTAACTTCCACTGGGGGGAACTCATTTGAAATAGAATGGGCTAGAAATTGCTTTTAATGAAACTCACCACAGCTTGCATTCAACTTCAATTCATATGCTAGAAACTCACAGCACCAAACCTACATTTAAATGTGTTGTACATTCTCTGATACCTAAACTTGCTATTGATACTGGAAGGAACAACATGTTTTAATTTTCCGTGTGCACTATTTGAATAGCATGGCTGATAAGCAGCAATGTTGTCATAGAATTAAGTGTGCTGTTTAGAGACACATTGTATTACTTAGGATTATACATATTTAGAAATGTAATCATTTACATACGAGTAACCACATGTGTGCTCTTTTTTATGAAGAATTAAACAGGCTAGCCAATTCTTGTTTCTCCAAACCAATTACAAATGTATCAATATTTTGTTGTGGTGACATTGCCACCCTAAAGCTAGGGGACTGCCATTCTAATGATCCTAATTGGATTAAACAAAACTGTGATTATGAATAAAGCCAGTACATCAGTGAGCAATACAAATAGGACATGCACCTTATCGAATACACACATGATCTGAACGTCAGTTCAGGTGTCATCACTAACACCAGCTTTTAGCTATAGCATATTTAGGAACTGTTTCTGATTAGTACACCACACTTTCCTACACGGGAACGACGTTCACTTTGTGTCTTAGAAGAAAACATCCTCACAGTTGTCATTCTTTCAAAGTGTTTTTTTCAGGTAAAGAATATGACAGACAAATCAATTGTGATCATTAACATGTGATACATTGCTTGGAATCGGGCATTGCATGGTATTGAATTGTACATTTCTATGTATACTACAAGTAGTAGTTACACAACTTTCAAAGAATACATTCCTGTGTTTCATCAGCTCACCCTAGTTCAGGCTTAGCTGCAGGATTTTCAATATTCCACCTGGCTCCAAACATGGTAAAATGAATCCTTTCTGTTTTATTAGCTTTCAAACTAAATAGGCATGCCACCCAAAAGAAGGCTGTTTAGTAACAGGCATTTCAATATGTATTCAGCAACTCATGTGATTTGTGATGTTGCCTAGTCAGAATAATTAGAGCACTGAGAAGTGTTGATATTGTTTCAATAAATGTGATGCAACCTGCTGAGAGGTATTGCTATGCACCTTTCACATTTATTTCAGCCCTGTTAGGATATGGCAGTAGTGCCCCATCAACCATAACTAAAGAAAACACACCCTCTAATATTAAACATTTGCCATTTCTTCTAAAATGTGAAGTTCTGTCTCTTTAAAATTGCACATTCTGTTATTGTGAGAAATGCAGCAGCTCTGCTGAGAAATGTAAGCACCACCCCATTGAATCAAACATTATTCGCCAAGATGAGAAATCACGCAAAAATATGGAAAGTAATGCAACATTGCTTCTGAGAAGTAGCATTAGCATCCAGCAAAAAAAGGGAGAGCCAGCCATGTGATGTCATCAGTGATGTCATCAATGACATTTGTGATGTCATCTTAGATGTCCTGGGTGTTAGTGTTAGCAGTGCACGGTGGCGCGAGTTATGGTTGCTTATCTTAAAATAACTGCTGAATTTCAGGGGTTTTTTGGTTTTACTTTGAACCATAAAGTCCCTTTAGCAAAATTTTTTTACTGAATTTGATAGGTTTTTAGTAGTGCAACTTAACCATAACGTCCCTTTTAACAAAGTTTTTTCACTGAATTTCATAGGTTTTTAGTAGCTCAACTTAACCATAACGCCCCTTATTACAACGTTTTTTAACTGAATTTCATAGGTTTTTAGTAGCGCAACTTAACCACAACGTCCCTTTAACAAAGTTTTTTTACTGAATTTCATATGTTTTTAGTAGCACAACTTAACCATAATATCCCTGACTTTATATACATGTAACATAGAACATACTGAACCCATTTCCGCGGACATATTGAAAATCTGAGCGTGGTGAATGTAAATTTAAATAGTGTGCCCCATTTCCCCTTTGAGGTTGGCTCTGAAAAGAGCCATTTTTTGTTTTTTTTGCAGATGCTTGACAGACACCTGTTATTTAGTATTTGTTTTTTATTTTTCTTACTTTACTCCTAAAATCTTCACAAAACCTTCTCCAAAGCAACCCTTACATTCCAAAACAGAATGGCATTTCCCATAAAAGATAAGGAAATGCCATCTTCTTTAAAATAAGCAGCATTACTGGAATCAATATTCTCATTATTACAAAAGAACATACCAGCTCTAAGCACAAAGGCACACATGCCTCGGTTGATTACACACCCAGCATTGTTTTGCTGAGGACAAAAAACTGAAATATTGTCCCATTTTGCCCTAGGTTCTAATCCAGAAAAAATTACTTTGGCATTTGGAAGGATGTTCATTACTGCTTGAACCAAGTGTTCCAAATCTGCCAACAAAGTAGGGGCACTGACATATCCCAAATGGAAAGCACCATAGTGCAAAACTACCACATGGGGACTGTTGATCCTGCCCATATCTTCACAAACTTGTACAATTCCCTGTACATTGCAATCAGGCACAGTGCTCCACACTACCTCCACTCCTTTAACATCAAAATTATTTGCAACATGCCTGCATTGAGCATACTGTTGTAAACCATGTACAAACATATCTCCGAGCACCAACACCCTGACTTTCTCCACTTCTGCCATCTTCACTACACACAGTCTCTTTGAACACAAATCCACAACCTCAACATCTGATTGGCTGATCCCTACAGTCTTCTTTCCATGCTGGATTTGCTGGAAAACCCCGGATGTAGCACGCCATGTCTGCAGACCGCATAACTCTTAGACAGCCCTTCTACAATTTCCACTTAATTCTCTGTGCCATTCCCTCTTTGGATACAGCTAAGCAGGCACACAATATGGAGAACGTCCTCAGAATACCCCCATTTTGTTTATTTTCGAACATTTCAGGACACCGCGAGTGTTCTTAGAACACTTTCAACTTGCCAGAGAACAATACGGACAACGTCCTCAGAACACCCCCATTTTCTTTTTGTACGAACATTTCTGGACACCGCAAGTGTTCTTAGAACACTTTCAGCTTGACAACGAACAATACAGACAACGTCTTCAGGACACCCCCTCCGAACATTCCAGTACCCCACAAGTCTTCTTAGAACACTTCCAACTTGACACCGAATCCATTCTGTTTATTTACGAACATTTCAGAACAGTCGTGTTGTCCGCAGAAAAATCTAACACAAAAAAAGTATCTAGCACATAAAAAAACATACTCCCCCACCCTCCCCAAACACTCTTACACACCAACACACTCCACTAAATACAATTTTTAATCCAAGTTTCACTGCGCTGTCCGGGGTCGTCCGCAAATGCAAGATGGCGGGCGCCACAGAAAATCTGACGCACTTCACGCACCACGCTGTCCAATCAGCGAACACGTTGCATGTCCGCGGACATCACGCAAGGTGCTTGGCCAATCAGGGCACTGTCCGCGGAGCAAACTAGGAAGTCCGTCCACGGAGCGAACGGAGATATCACTAATTTTTTTGCCTTATATTTTGGTCATTTTAAAAAAAACTACTGGACGGATTTACACCAAATTTGCAAAAGCACGCTTTCGGGACTAAGCCCCCGCTCCTGCTACAAATTTGGTGTAAATCCGTCCAGCGGTTTGAGCTGTAGGCGTGCGCAAATTTTTTTCCCATTATGTCTATGGGAAAAAACAAAAGGTTTGGGACCCCCCTATAACTTTGCCCCCCCTGGACCAAACCTCTCCAAACTTTGCAAAAACGTTTCGTAGTGGGCCATATACTTTCTTTGCAAAGTTTGGTGAGAATTCGTCCAGAGGGAGCGAAGTTATAAGCCACCCAAAAAAATGCTCTTCCTATGGAAACACCAACTTAACCATAACTACATGGATGCTACCACGACCATGTTAGTTATATATATATATATATATATATATATATATATATATATATATATATATATATATATATATATATATATATATATATATAATATATATATATATATATATATATATATATATTCAGTTAAAAACCTTTGTTAAAGGGACGTTATGGTTAAGTTGCACTACTAAAAACCTATGAAATTCAGTGAAAAAAACTTTGTTAAAGGGACGTTATGGTTAAGTTGCGCTAATAAAAACCTTTGAAATTCAGTGAAAAAACTTTGTTAAAGGGATGTTATGGTTCCAAGTAAAACCGAAAAACCCTTGAAAATCGCCAGTTATGGTAAGCTAAGCAACCATAACTCGCGCCACCACCGTGCACGGCTAAGACTAACACCCAGGACATCAAAGATGACATCACAAATGTCATTGATGACATCACTGATGACATCACATGTCTGGCTCACTATTTTTTCTTTTGCTGACATATCTAGGCCACATGGTTTTCTTCAGTAACAGTCAGAAACTAAGAATTTTATTTTATTTGTAGACATATCCTTCTAGTAGGTTCTTACAATAATTCCCTTAGAGTACAGTCACATCATATGAAACATATACACATGGGAAAACACAAGCTAGAAAGACAGCAATCCTTTTTTTGCATAAAGATAATCACTAGACTTATGAGCACTTTCTGATAGTTCTGTTGTTTTTTTTATGGCTGTACTTTCCCTGTATATGGTCATATTTGTATACATTGTACTCACACTACTTTCCTTAGGGTCCAATCACATCAAGTGATACATATACATAGGGTAAATAGCTGCTTTGAAACAGAGCAATCATTTATTTGCATGAATCTAATCAGTTAAATTATGAATTGTTTCTGCTACTACTTGTGCTTTTTTGCTAACTTCACTTTCCCTGTATATACCCATATTGGTATGTGTTCTTGTGTCTTTGTGTTTTGTCTATAGTAATGCAATTATGTAATACATGGGTTTTATTAGCTACTTATTACATATTTCACAGTACACAAAAATCTATTAAGAAAACAATTATCATTTCATTATTCAACATGTTAACATTATGAATATCATACCTTCATCTTGTACGCTGCACACAATGTTATGTTTCTGTATGAGTAGCTTAGTATACTAAATAGAACCCCATAATAGGATGCTCTTTATATCAATGCATCGTTCAATGCACTTATTAGGGTATATTTCTTGCAATGATTCTTGACACTTTTTTCGCAACATAATAAGAATCCCTTCTACACATATTTCATGAGAAGTACATACACATGTGATGTCATCAGTGATGTCATCAATGATATTTGTGATGTCATCTTTGATGTCCTGGGTGTTAGTCTTAGCAGTGCACGGTGGTGGCGCGAGTTATGGTTGCTTAGCTTACCATAACTGGAAAATTTCAAGGGTTTTTCGGTTTTACTTGGAACCATAACGTCCCTTTAACAAAGTTTTTTTCACTGAATTTCATAGGTTTTTAGTAGCGCAACTTAACCATAACGTCCCTTTAACAAAGTTTTTTCACTGAATTTCATAGTTTTTTAGTAGCACAAATTAACAATAATGACTTTGACTTTATATACATGTCATATGGAACTGACTAGATCTCTTCTTATGAACGTGATGTCCGCAAACTTATTTAATGTTCGTGGACATGTTCGGAGAACAGTACCACTACCTAAAAACTGTGGGGGGGTGGTGGGGTATGTTTGATTGTTACATCATAATATAGGAACATTTAAAAAATTCAAAAAGCAGCACACAAACACATTATATATAGTAATACATACGAAATGTAACCCATATATGTAACACACTAAGCATTCATTTAAATACAATATGTTCTGAAATGGAATATACCACAAGAAGATAAATTGGCTTCCAACATAATTACCTCACAGACACAACAGAACTGAGAACAAGACCAGACCCACTGAATACATAGGATTTATCTTACCAGAAATAGTAAGTGTACTTCATTTTACTCATATATTTATAAACTTTCTGTATTAGATTAAAAAATATATTATCTTTTTTTTTTCCTCACAGAAATGTCTAGTACTCTGGAATGGCTAGAGGACAATTTCCCACATGAAGAAATGTCACAAGATAGTGAAACTAATGGTAAACACTTTATAATATAAACCATTTATTTATTATTTTCTTTATATACATTTAACATATATATATTTTTTTTGTACAGAGCATACCAAAATAGAAAAAACTTCAGAAAACCCTGTTATGGATAACAGTCTTCACAATATAGAAGAAAAAATGGATGTATTGTTGGCTAATTTTAATAATTTAAAAACTTTTGTAGAAAATCATTTCAAACCAAAAACCTCGTACCTTCGCCCCACCTGTACTTGTCCCTCCTCACCATATCCCAGTCAATTATCCCCAAACCCTCTCCATAATCCAAAACGTTTTGATGAGACTTCCATCCCTTCTTCACCTAATACCAATCATGTTGAAACCCCAAATTCTCCTGTGTTTGTTTCTGTTTCTGCCTCACCTTCTCTGTCATAAATTATTAATATTTGTTAAATAAAGTTTAATTTTTATATTGTATTGTGAATAGTTTCCGTTTCTTTTTTTAAAAACAATAAAAGTGTCCGCGGACAGTGCGAGTGTTCTGAAATGTTCATACATAAACGAAAATGGAGGTGTCCTGAAGAACACCACACCTGTTCGTACTGTTCGCTAGCAAGTTGAAGCTGTTCTAAGAACACACGTGGTGTCCTGAAATGTTCGTAAAGAAACAAAAATTAAAGTGTTCTAAAGAAGACTATATCTGTCCGTAATGTTCGCTATCAACTTAAAACTGTCCTAAGAACACAATTGGTGTCCTGAAATGTTTGTAAATAAACGAAAATGATGTGTCCTGAACAACAGTACAACTGTTCGTAGTGTTCGCTAGCAAAATGAAACTGTACTAAGAACACACGCGGTGTCCTGAATTGTTCGTAAACAAACAAAAATTAAAGTGTCCTAAAGAACACTATACCTGTCCGGTACTGTTCGCTAGCAAGTTCAAACTGTTCTAAGAATGCTATTGGTGTCCTGAAATGTTCGTACGTAAACGAAAATGGAGGTGTCCTGAAGAACACTATACCTGTTCGTAGTGTTCGCTACCCGATTGAAACTGTTCTAAGAACACAATTGGTGTCCTGAAATGTTCGTACATAAACGAAATTACACGTGTCCTGAAGAACACTATATCTTTCCTTACTGTTCGCTACCAATTTTAAACTGTTCTAAGAACACACGTGGTGTCCTGAAATGTTCGTTTTACGTGTGACGCACTTTTAATTACTTCAGAACCCGAACAGTGTCCGTAGGACATCAATGCGCATGCGCTAACCAATCTCCGTGCACTTGGTGTCCTGCGGACAGGCGCTTCCTTCACGGACTAGTTCGCAAACGGATCATATGACCGCGCCCACGCTTCTCGTGTGTCCTGAAATGCGGACACTGTTCGTGTCCCCAAACAATTTAAAAGTACATTTTCAGTTAATCCATAATATTTTTCAATAAAATCTCACCATGGCACAAGCCCCACATAGCAATCTTGAGTTTCTATATACCTTTTGAAACTTTCCGATCCTTTTTTGTGTTCGATCTGTCCGCGGACAGTGCGCATGTCCGCGGACCGCGCACAAGCACCCCTATAAAAGACCACACCCAAGAGCTTATTCCCATTGTGTTTCTGGCTATTCTTCAGAACACAGTGATTTTTGCTGCCACCTGCAGACTACACCATCATCGAGGTGGCATCTTTGGCTGCTGAACTGCCACTTGGTGCTGCAACTGCTTCAGCACCACCCCCACCCCCTCCACCACCACCACCTCCCCAAGGGCCTGAAGAGGGGAACAGGAGTGAGGATGCGGAGGAGGAAGAAGAGGATGATGAGAATGAGGTAGAGGAAAACCCTACTACCCGCACTAGGCGTTAGTCTTGGGTGTGGCGGTTATTTACCATTCATGGTAATGTTCCTAAGGCTCGTGCGAACCGTGTTACCTGCAATGAGTGCAAAATGATACTCAGTCGCGGGAAGCACAGTAAGTACAGCTTTGGGACCACTACTATGAAGCGACACCTGAGGTCATTTCACTCTGGGGCTATTCGCAGGGTTGTACCTTGCAAAGAACGTAGCAGGTTGATTTCCTCTACTTCATCCTCTGTTTCTGATTCTGTCACCACAAGGACCACCTCTGTGAGACAGCGTCTTCCTCAAGCTGCCTCACAGGCCATACAGAATGCTGATGACCCTTACCTTTCGAGGGTCACAGTTGTATGTATGTACTGCAGGGGGGAGCGACTTCGGAGTGCTTTTGAGACTATCGTCTCAGAGCATGAGAAGACCTGCTCACTACCCAAATAGAACCCACTCTACATCTTCCTCTCTCAGCTCGCCCTTTCTTATCCCTCGGGTTGGTGTCCCCCCTTTACCCTCCTTTACCCTCCTCTCCTAGTGTGTCATGTCTGAAAAACCAAAAAAAATACAAAATTACAAAAATCAAAAAAAAAATAAGGCTCTTTTCAGAGCCGCCTTTCCCAGTTAAAAAATAGAAGTGAAAATAAATGAAGCAGGGCTCTTTGTATTTTTTAGAAGTCAGCGGACAGTTCGCGAACATTAAACAAATTGGGTTGCTACTCCATCACAAACATTGTAATTTTCTCTGGAAAGAAGTGGTGGCTCTGAAAAGAGCCTTTGGGTGGTGTTAGTAAGTAAGTCAAAAATTGTAAATGCTTAACATCTACTACAAAATCGTTGTTGTAATTCCAAAAAAGGTCGCATGCATTTTGTACATTTCTCAGAAAATCTGATTGCCAGCATAAGTAAGATGGACTCCATCTCTGCGAAAAATGTATGTACTACAAAACATAATATTTTCATTGTGAAAAGACATGCCAAAATCTCTTAGAAAGGCACAAACAGCCTTATTAACATTGCGCCTTACTTTTTCCGTTTGTGGACCAAATGAAGAAGAACGAAGCCACATTTGCGCAATCTGTGAAAATATCACTTGAGAATTAGGAAACATGTCCATAACCTTTCTAAGTCCTTCTTTCATAGCAAATTGCAAAAAAATTCCAGTCACATGTCCTAAACTGTTCCCTCCACAATGAATTACAATTATGTCTGGATGTTGCTCTGTCTCCAAAGTAGCACAGAGAGGTAGCAAGTCCAACCACTTCATTCCACGTACTCCATGCCAGTGTACTTCTACATGTGGGAATCCAAGATCTACAGCTACTCCACAGCTTTCTGCATGCACCTTCAACCAATGTATCCACGAATCTCCTAAAATCCAAACAATCTGTTTTCTGAAACACACAGCCATAGCTATCTTTTGTTCTCTCAGCAAAAAGAGTATCTGAGAAAATCTCTCCTGGCACAACACACCCACCAAACTTTCCTGACCAATCCCTTTCAGTGCTTATTCTCATTTGCATGACTTCTGAACCCAAAAATCCCCGGATGTAACTCCCGATGTCCGCGAACTACCGCCATGTCCGCGGACATATCGTAACATGAACAGCCCTTCTACCATTTCCACTACACTCTCTCTGCCATTCCCTCATTGGATGTACCTCAAAAATCACATGACCATTTACCAATCACATTCAAGACCTCTACATCTAACTGCATCATCATAGATCACCACTGCAAATGTACTCTGAATCTCTCTGAGTACAAGTGTCATATCATTGGCAAGCAGCATCTACCAGAAATACTGTACAACTCTTTAAGATTTCTACTTGCAGCTCCATGCATATCCATATGCATGAACACAAACTTCAGGTATGCATATTTTCTGTATAGTAGATGAACACATTTTCAAACAGACTTTTACCTTGTAAAATCTGTAAAATTAATTTACTGTACTTTTTTCAATTTCCTGAAATCAACTATCACTTATAAACCTTTATACATTTTACTTTCTTTATACACACACACTCAAATCATGTTAAACTAACATTTTTTAAATGAAATATATAGACTACATATATTCAAACAAAATTGCATGCAAACACAATCTATGTTGAAACCTTTATAAAAATACTTATACAATTTCATATTTTTTGTTTTTATTTATTTATTTATTTACTTAATTACTTTAAATTAGACATGACATTGAGGCACTATTACCTAGAACAGTTTACTTACAGAAATAGTGGTATTCACTAATATATTATAAATTTCACAAGACATAGTAAAGATATTTTTTTTTTTGCTTTCAGTTAGTCATTCAATACAATTTGTTCATTAAGAACATATCATATGTACTGAACTGATGCAATGTATCTTATGTAAATAAAATAGTTTAATGGTTTTACAGAAGGCACTGAGTATTTCAATTAAAAAAATCAATATCTAAATTAAAAACAGTGCTATATACAAACAAAGTTACTAATTTGAAGCTTTTACAATTGCAGTGAAGACCAGTCTCCTGAAAAGAAGCAGCCGAACTCGAAGAAGAAAGAAAAACTAAGAAGTTACGTGTTAATTTTTAAAAAAAGTAAGTAAAATATAACCATAATATTTGTATTATTAATCCAATATAGTATAACATTAATACTAGCTATTTCGGTTTCTAAAAATAGAGATTGTGTACCATTTTGTCCAAAAATGTCCATGTCTTAAACAGCGATTTACAGCCAGAATGGCCCACAAATTTCTATTTTTGGACACACAAATTACCCAACTGAACCTCTACAATTTTCATATTATAGAACAAACAACTGTTTTAATTGTATACATTAGATTTACTATTTGTACTTTTCCACACCACTAGCTTACTTTTTTTTGTCATCTGAACCCCAGTTTAGTAACACATAAATTCAAGTACCTATCCCTACTAGTTTTAGTTCCCAATGCACAATCACACACCATTACATACATCTTTATCATCTTACTCAAACACTCATGCACACAGCACACATACATTCCAGAACACCCCAACCCATATCTTCTTTCTTTTTTTCAACAGACCCTAAAGAATGCCTACCAAAAGTCAAGTCCGTAGAAAGCAACGCAAAAGTAGAGCGAATGAAAATAAAGGTGTCCAACATAAGCATCCATCTCTAGCAGTATTTGTAAAAAAAGTTGAAACAAAACAGCTAATACAATCATTTAGTGAAACACAAGAAGTTTCAAGTACAACAACTTCGCTTCCTCTATCAAAATATAAAACAAACCAAAAAACAATTAACAGAAAATCAGCTATCAGTACAGATAAAAATACTTCTTCAAATTTTAATATAGTGCAAAGTAAGCATACCAAGAAAAGTATTTTAGCCAAAATATACCGTCACAAAGTCCTTTAAAATCTTATAAAAACAGGAGAGAAATCAAGTTGAAAGCTTAAAACCTATTGTAGGAAATTAATCTTAGAAGCATTGATGGACAGTGCAATTCTTCTCAAAAGAAATGTATTTATTTTACTGTTAAACAAAATGAAACCACTAACAAAACTAATAACTAAATTACAAAAAAGACTTCTCAATAAGCGAAATATCAACAGAAAGAACTTCTTAAGTATCAGTGGAGGTGAACGGAATCACACTACAAGCACAGAACCATATTTTAATGAAGAAGCGTACAAACAAAAGCAAACGAATACAATTGCCATACATAGCAGTGGTCGAGGTTATGAAAAAGTGAATAATACCATAATGGAACAAGAAGTACTTCTTACAAAAATATGCCCTGAAAACTTAGAATTACCCCTCCATTCAACTGAATCAGAACGTCTAGTGTACAAATGGCCATGCACGCCAATGTGTAACATTCCCAAACAATGTTTCAAATCTTTACGCCAATTCCTCAATAAATATGTAAAAAGCAAAGACAAAATCAAAATTAAATTACTGCAAAAAATAGATACCTGTCCAGTGCGCAAGTACACAGGACTACAAGGACATTCATTGGCCTGCATTACAGGACCTACTAGTAAAACCACTTTCCATGATATCAAAAGGATATCAACAAATCATTCAACGATGAAAAATCTAGTCTATAATCTGTACTATGCTAAAAGACCTGCTTTAGCACTAGCAATGTTAAATAACATCCTTCTACATGGTACAGCAAAAGACCTACTTGAAGAAATTCACTATATCCAGAAAAAATATTTTGGAGGTGAAAGCCATTTACAGAATGAAATAGCTTTAAACCAATTAAGCAACAATTCTACACATGGCAACCTTTTGCTAAACAACATACAAACAAGAAATACTAAAATTTTAAAGTACATCAGTTGAAGTACCAAACCATGTATGTGTATGTTGCCGTAGAATTTTTTATAAAAGTAACACAAAAACTGTGGACCTATCATACAAAAAAGAAGACAATGAATATTCTAAATGGTTTGAATTAGCTCTCTACCTTGCAGCAGAAAACAAATATGAAATAACTGAGCCCTTAATACTTTGCAGTTATTGCACTACAAAACTTGACAACAACCAAACTCCTTCACGTTCTATCACAAAAAATTTGGAATTATACCCAGTACCAAAACCTCTACAACAACGTAATTTATATGAGAGCATCATAATTCAAACAGTACACCCATTTCAAGCAATAATACGCCTTCAACCAAAAACAGCAAAATGACCTCCCTCTGAATTGGTAAAAGGCATTCATGGAAAAGTAGTTTATTTACCATTAAATCTAAAAGAAAATGTGCATACTCTAGGAGTGCAACGTCCAATGCAGCAATCTTTAATTATATTAGTAAATGGAGTACCTACAAAAGACAAAAAAAATGGCAACAGCTGGTAAATTTATATAAAGTTAGACAAGCCTTCCAATATCTTAAAGAGAATAATGAATATTACAAAGAAATTAATATTGAAGAAAACTTGAAAGATACAACTGAAATAATTCAAGAAACACAAGAAGCTGGTCAATTTGAGCTACTAGATCCTGCTACAATATCAAATACTTTAGACCATTATACAATTCATCCTTTGCACTGTAATGACACCGTACAAGATGTACTGGAAACTTACCAAATGCCTCAAACAAAAGGATCGCCAATCAGTATATGGGAAAAAGTATAGAAGCACGTGCTTTTCCTCTACTCTTTCCTACTGGCAAAGGAGGAAGGTATGAAGATAGACCTATTCAAATATCAGCTTCAGAATACCGCTCATTACGGATGTATTCTGAAGATCCCAGATTTAGACAAAATGTGAAATACATATTCCACCTACTCTTTGAAAGTGAACTAGCAACTTTATGTTACGGAGTTGCACACATATTAAAATCAGGATCACACTTTCAGAATATGACAGCGACACAATTATTAGAGAAAGTGCAACAAAAGGATGAGGTTTTACAATCAAATATTACAAATCTATTAGCAAATATGCGTGGTACTAAAGAGTACTGGTTTCGACGTCATGGAGATGTACGTTGTATGATCAGAAACCTTATCCCACCCACTTGGTTTGTTACATTAAGTTGTGCAGAATATGCATGGGAAGATTTACATGATTTCCTACGCATATCAAATAAAAACAAAACAAACATAGATATTCTAACACCTGGAGAACTTTGTTCTTTGGATCCTGTTAATGTTTCAAGATATTTTCACCATCGCTTCATTGCTATGCTACATTTTATTTGTAATAAAACTGTTCCTCCCCTTGGAGAAGTGCAACACTTCTTTTGGAGAAAAGAATACCAAGCCAGAGGAGCACCACATATCCACATGCTTTTATGGATTAAAGTTGCTCCTAAATTTGGTCAAGACAGTGATGCCACTGTTTTAGTTTATTGAAAAATATGTAACTTGTGAAATTCCATCAGAAGCCACAAATAGTGATCTTCGTGCACAAATTTTACAATTGCAAAGACACAAATGTGGAAAATATTGTTGTTGCAAATACAAAAACAAAGGCAAATACTACACCAAATGCCGATTTGGTTACCCTAGACCAGTTACAAATACAGGTCAAGTAAACAACCTCATGTCTTCAGTTAGACATAGTGTTAAAGCTAAGTCACCTAAAAATACATATTACATAAAAAGAAAAGAAGAAGAAAAATATATCAATGATTATAATGCAATCATTGACCACTTATGGAATGCAAACATAGATGTGCAGTACATTGCAGACAATTCTACTGCAGTTGCACGATATGTCACAGCATACTTAACTAAAGCAGAAAAGACAGAGCTCCAAGACCTCTGGAATGACCTGTCATCAGATAAAACAGTATTTCAGAAATTATACAGCTTGGGCATAAAAATGCTCACCCATAGAGAATGTGGATCTTATGAAGTAGCTGATCGTTTAACTGGTACTTCATTGTATGGTAAATCTGAAAATATAGTATGGCTAAGTCTTGGTCCAGCTAAATTTAGAAAATAGAGTTCTAAAATCATATGAAGATATAGAAACAATAGCCAAACATGATCCCAACTGCCAAGACATTTTAAAAAACTATTTATTGGACACATACTACCCAAACAGAAGTAATAAATTGGAAAACATGTGTCTATATCAAATAGCCCAAAACTACACATACAAAAATAATATGAAACCTGATGAAAAAAAAGGTAAATATAGAGTGACAGACTGTGAAGGCAGCTTAGTTAAACTCACTAAACCAAATTTAATTAATCATATCAAATTGTCATTGAAGACTCCTCAACATAAAGAAGTATATTACATGTCCCTGCTACAACTTTTCAAACCATGGAGAAAAGAAGAACAATTACTAGATAACTATGACTCATATGAGGATGCTTTCAAAGCAAATGAAAGCACTATAACTGATGTAAACTTTACACAGTACAAAACAATGTTGCACAATGAACAGCAACATGAAGAAGAACTCCAAGCCCAACTAGATAAGGATTCTCCTGACAGTAGTCAACCTTCTGTAACAGGAAGCCAAGAACCACTGGGAGAACCACTAATAACAAATGAGGCAGAATTAGCTATGATAGAAGTAGAAAACACCATGTGTCAGTATGAAGATAAGGAAGACTTAACTATACTACAATCAAAACTAAACAATGAGCAAAGTAGCATTTTTCAAGAAGTAACAAAACAAATTGCACATGGTGTAAAACATGAAAATAAAGAATGTTCCTGCCATAATTATAAACCTATACTACTGTACGTCAGTGGTGAAGCTGGTTCTGGCAAAACATTCCTAATAACAATCATTAGTAAGTTCCTTCAACAATTGACAAACAACAAACTGTCAGCTGTTGTCACTGCCCCCACAGGTTTAGCTGCCTACAACATAGGTGGTGTTACATTACACAGATTACTACTATTACCAGTAGAACACCAGAACAAATTAGACTATTACAAACTTTCTGCAGAAGCTGCAATGGAAGTACGCAGAGTATTCAAACAAATGAAAATGCTACTAATAGATGAAGTGAGCATGGTCTCCAACCTGATGTTAGCTTTGATTCACCTCAGATTACAAGAAGTACTCAAAACAGACTATGAAGAGCTCTTTGCAGGAAAACACATTATTGTTTATGGAGATCTGCTTCAATTTACACCAGTAAAAGGTGAACCTATTTTTAAAACATTAGGGCACAAACTCTGCCGTAAAACTGTTGGCAGCATTGGAAATGTCAACCTTCGGCAACATTTCTAATACAGAGAATTAACAGAAATCATGCGCCAATCTGCAGATCTAACTTATGCCAACATTTTAAAAAGTTTGAGAGTTGGTATACTTTCTAAGGAAGCAGAAGCAACATTGAAAACCCGGCACATTAATGCACTTTATTGAGATAATGCATGTGCTACAGATGTTATGGAACTATTAGCCCACAAAAATGTCAATTGTATGGCCTTAATGCCAACTCTTGCAAGCTGTCTCAAATTCAATGAAATAATGTTAAGTAAAGAAATACAATCAATAATGGAAATTAGCGCCACAGACAAACTAGATGTACATGGTATGACACTACCCATGTGTGACCAAGCCACAACAAGACTAAATAATTTAGAAAAATCAATCTCAAACACAGCAGGCTTAGAAAAGATGTTAAAATTATCCTTAAATTGCAGAGTAATGCTTAAACGTAACCTTGACGTGGACCAAGGACTAGTTAATGGAGCACTGGGTACAGTTGTTGGCTTTCAAACATACCCACGTGACAACAAAATTCAGTTTGTCAATATACTCTTTGACAAACTTTCAGAAGTGAAACGGATAGGACGCTCTTCTCTTCAAAGATATGTATGTACGCAGAGAACAATTTTCTCTAACATTTGCATACACAGTCACGATTCATAAATCACAAGGTCTTACCCTAGACAAAACAATGATAGATATTGGTAACACAGTCTTTAAAGAAGGCATGAGCTACTTAGCACTATCACGCTTACGTACACTTGACGGTCTATTTCTAATCAACTTTGATGCAAGTAAAGTAAACGCTGATATTCCTTGCATTTTAGAATATAATAGACTTCGCTCACTATACACTCCCCATCTAAACACATATTCTGTTCCACAGAAACTAAAACGTTGTAAAAGAAAACTAAATCAAACAGAAATGGAACAGGACGTCACTGCAAATCCTCCAAAGAGAGTAAAAGAAACTAATACTTCATCAAGTACCACAAACAAAAAAGAATCAATTAGAGAAAGTAAACCAGGTACTTCTTTAAAGAAGGAAGACAAACTCCAAAAAAAGCAGTTAGATGCAGAACTACGTGGACCATTTAAATTCTCAAATATAGTTGGTGTAAATTGCTATGCAAATGTAGCAATGAATATTCTATTTCAATTACCACCAATTGTTGACAACATTTACTTACACAGTACAGACCCTTTGTGTTTGCAAATGTTAGTACTTCACAGAAATGCAGCAAACAATCCTGACAACACATATAGTGTTTTTGGAATAAGACGACAATTGGACTACTGTGCTGGAATGGTGAAATTCACTATAAACTCATAGGAAGATCCACAAGAATTTCTAATGTACTTACTATTAGTAGTGGAAAACAAAAACATACCTATAAATGAAATCTTCCAGATTTCATACATGTGGAAACATACATGCACTCTGTGCAACAATGTGACATAAGAAGAAATTCCCAATGAACGCTTCATATATATATCAATACCAAATTGTGAATCCATTCCATTTCAGCAACTTGTACAAAATGCAAACCATGGTAGATTATGCTCTACCTGCAATTCAGATAATCGCTCCACGTTAGTAATGCAAACACATAGTAAATACGTAATACTAATGCTTCTACGTTACAATGCAGATGGTACCAAAAATAACTGCAAGCTGACTGCATTCACACATAGTCAAATATCACTTGGTAAGAAAACCTTCACAACAATAGGTATAATCTACCACGCAGGAGCCACAACCAATTCAGGGCACTACATGGCATATATAAAAAAGAAATGTGGATGGTTTGAATGTAATGATAGTACCATTACTCTAAAGTAGAGATTACCAGCAAATCTTACAAACGCTTATTTGATGTTCTTAAAACCAAAATTTGATAAATACACTGTATTTAAACCTTTAAGTAAATGTGTGTTAAAAAAATATAAACTGTTAGAATACTCCAAAAGCTATCTAACTGCTCAAAGATTCTACAACAACTAATCAGATAAATGAATACCACTAAATTAGACCAAAAAATACACAGTTAGAATACGCCAATTGGTATTTAACTGTCCCTACATTATAAATTTGTGTTAAAATAATATAACTGTTAGAATACTCCAAAAGCTATCTAACAGCTCAAAGATTCTACAACAACTAATCAGATAAATGAATACCACTAAATTAGGCCAAAAAATACACCGTTAGAATACGCCAATTGGTATCTAACTGTCCCAAAATTTAACAATATCCAAATAGACAAATCAAAACCACTAAAATATATTAAAAAAATAGACAGTTAGAATACGTCAATTGGTATCTAACTGCTCCAAAATGTTATAATATCAAAACAAATGAAGAATCTGTTACTGCTCCAAAAAAAATACAACAAAGCAAAGTATAAAGCATTAGCCAGAAACAACAAGTGAACACTGAAAACAAACAAACGAATAAACTGTAGTATAACAGAAAAAGTTTTTTTTTTTTAATCCAACATGGATTTTTTTTTCTCCCACAGACCCAATGATTTTAGCAACAAATACAGAAACTGAGCAAATTGCACAGTACTCTGATTTGTACTCTACTAAATATGAGGGTCGAAAAAAAATAAAAGTATATTGCTTATACAATGTAATAAGTCATTACAAAATACTAATACGAACATGCTATTTTCTTTTATCACAGAAATGAAGAAGAAAAACATGGACTCCCATTACTAGACCAAACAGTAAGTATACAATAATAAGGACAACCATAGCAGCATATCACATCCATAGTATCTAATACCTTTGTTCCTTATACATTTGTTTTTCACCCAAAGTTATAAGCAAATATGAATGTGATATGATGCAGTGGTTGTTGCCAGGGCATAGAGTCTTGGGTGCATGGCCAAATGGCCATGCACCCAAGACTCTATGCCCTGGCAACAACCACCGCAGCATATCACATCCATAGAGTCAAACATTTCAACTATGATCTATGGGAAACTTTTAATGTCTGCAAACAATGTGAGTGTTCTTAGAACACTTTGAACTTGCCAGCGAACAATATGGACACCGTTTTCAGGACACCCCCTACGAACATTTCAGAACAACGCGATAGTTCTTAGAACACTTTCAACTTAACAACGAACAATACGGACAGCGTCCTAAGGACACCCCCTACGAACATTCCAGGACATCGGGAGTGTTCTCAAAAACGTCTTCAGAACACCCCCATTTTGTTTATTTGCGAACATTTCAGGACACCGCGGGTGTTCTTAGAACACATTCAACTTGACAGAGAACAATACGGACAGCGTCCTCAGGACACCCCCTACGAACACTCCCCGGACACCGCAAGTGTTCTTAGAAGCGTCTTCAGAACACCACCATCTTGTTTATTTGCGAACATTTCAGGACACCGCGAGTGTTCTTAGGACACCTTCAACTTGACATAGAACAATACGGACAGCGTCCTCAGGACACCCCCTACGAACATTCCAGGACACCGGGAGTGTTCTTAGAAGCTTCTTCAGAACACCACCATCTTGTTTATTTGCAAACATTTCAGGACACCGCGAGTGTTCTTAGGACACATTCAACTTGACAGAGAACAATACGGACAGCGTCCTCAGGACACCCCCTACAAACACTCCCCGGACACCACGAGTGTTCTTAGAAGCGTCTTCAGAACACCCCCATTTTGTTTATTTGCGAACATTTCAGGACACAGCGGGTGTTCTTAGAAAACATTCAACTTGACAGAGAACAATACGGACAGCGTCCTCAGAACAACCCCTACGAACACTCCCCGGACACCGCAAGTGTTCTTAGAAGCGTCTTCAGAACACCCCCATTTTGTTTATTTGCGAACATTTCAGGACACCGCGAGTGTTCTTAGGACACATTCAACTTGACAGAGAACAATACGGACAGCGTCCTCAGGACACCCCCTATGAACACTCCCCGGACACCGCGAGTGTTCTTAGAAGCGTCTTCAGAACACCCCCATTTTGTTTATTTGCGAACATTTCAGGACATCGCGGGTGTTCTTAGAACACATTCAACTTGACAGAGAACAATACGAACAGCGTCCTCAGGAGACCCCCTACGAACATTTCAGGACACCGGGAGTGTTCTCAAAAACGTCTTCAGAACACCCCCATTTTGTTTATTTGCAAACATTTCAGGACACCGCGGGTGTTCTTAGAACACATTGAACTTGACAGAGAACAATACGGACAGCGTCCTCAGGATACCCCCTACGAACACTCCCCGGACACTGCGAGTGTTCTTAGAACAGTTTCACTTTGCTTGCGAACAAAACAGACACATATTGAGTCCTTAGAACACCCCCAGTCAGTTTATTTAGAACATTTCAGAACACCCGTGATGTCCCCAAACAAATTGAACACAAAAAGAACATCTAACACATAAAAAACACAACTTTCATCCTATCTCATACACTCCCACCCTCCCCAAACACTCCTACACACCAACACACTCTACAAAATACACATTTTGAACAAAGTTTCACCGCGCTGTCCGCGGATGTCCGCGAATCCAAGATGGCGGGCGCTACCGAAAAATCTGACGCGCTTCACGCTCCACGCGTCCAATCAGCGAACACGTTGCATGGCCGCGAACATCACGCAAGACGATTGGCCAATCAGGACACTCTCCGCGGAGTGAACAGGGAAGTGTGTCCGCGAACCGAACACAGATATCACTAATTTTTTTTTACCTACTTTTTGGTCATTTTAAAAAAAAACTACTGGACGGATTTTCACCAAATTTGCAAAAATTACTCTTTCGGAACCAAGCCGTTGCTCCTGGTCCAAATTTGGTGGAAATCCGTCCAGCGGTTTGGGCTGCAGGCGCGAGCAACATTTTTTTCCCATTCAGACTATGGGAAAAAAAAAGTTTTGGGACCCCTCCTATAACTTTGCCCCCCCTGGACGAATCCTCACCAAACTTTGCAAAAGAATTCAGAGTGACCCAAATACTTTTTTTTTGCAAAGTTTGGTGAGGATCCGTCCAGGGAGAGCGAAGTTATAAGCCACCCAAAAAGTGCTCTTCCTATGGAAACAGCAACTTAACCATAACTACATGGCCACTAACGTGGCCATGTAATATATATATATATCAAGTTAGTGAACAAAAGTACAAATAGACACATAAGAGAAAGCAGTGTGAGGCCGTTATAGGAAAAAATACCATGTGATATTAGTGTGATTGCTTTATGAGGTTTCATTAGTCATTCGGAAAATGTCTTGGCTACAAGGCATGTTATTTCTATAATTTGCATTTGTGTGCATATCTAAATTTGGTATCAGATGCTCCAGTGAGAAATAAAAGTAAAACGTTTGATGAGTTTGATACTTAAGTTGTCTTTTCTAATAACTGTTTCCCCGTCAGCGCTGGATCCATGGGGCATCGGATATCTGGTGGATACCACTGGATTGGAGTACCCTGGAAAGCCCATGGGACTGAAGAAGGGGATGAAGAGGATGATTCCAAAAGATGTGGAGATGATGACCCCGAAAGAGTTCCATGAAGAACGGTTTCCTGTGTGAATTATTTTTATCACAGACTATTTTTATCACAAACTATTTTATTACAGTTGTTATTCACAAAGACTATTTATCACAGACTATGTTTATCACAAATTGTTTATCACAAACCGATTTTTTTTTTACTGGTTTTTGCATTTGACTGAAGCCAATGACACAGTTTTTGTAGGATGTACTTTTTTTCTGAAAATGATAATGCTTTCCTTTTATAAAAAAAGAAGATAAAAACATGTTTCACCCAAAAAAAGATCAAAGATAAATGTGGGGAAGAGATAATAAGTAAGAAAAAAATGAAAACAAATAAAAAAAGATTAAAAAAGAGATAAAAAGAAAGAACAGATCTCCATTTTTGTTTTTTTAATGATTTTTGTATTTTTTTTAAAGATTTTATTTTTTTCTTTTGTTCAAGATTCATAATTTGTTTGCTCAAGAGTAGAAATGTATTCGTTTTTCATGTATGAATTTTGCTATTTGAGTGTTATTTATTTTCAAATAGTAAGAATATCCAATTGGGAAAAGCACATGTGTCTTAGAACTTCTGTGTTTGTTTTTCCTGCAGTGATTTCGGGTTGTATCCAGCAGTAAAAACAGAAGGGAGTGTAGGAGTAGGGGCTCTGAATTTTAACAGTTAGACTAAGCATGGTAGCATGCATATGTTACTGAGGGTTTGGACTGCAATAGGGGCCCAGATTGAAAGTCATTTCTGGACTCAAGAGTGTGAGTCTCAGGCAGAATTAATTAGATGCCAGTGCACAGAGCACATGATTGAAATTGCACTTTGCTTCAGGATAATATTTCAATGAACTGAGCTGCACTGAATATAATACTATATAATATAACATACTATTTTAACACTAATTTAACCCAACCCCAATTAACATGGAACTGAATCCCTTAATAACATTTAGTGCAAAATAATCCATGATCAAATAAGCTGAATGCAGATTGAGAAAATGCATGATGCTCTGGAAATGGGAAATTAAACATGCATGCTGAATCTGTGAAGGGTGATAAAAAAAAACAAAACAAAAAAAGATAATTTCTACTGAAAAAAGGCCATTGTATTAGAGCAGGAAGCTCAAGTAGAGATGTATCTTTTGTGCTCCAACAATGAAATCACGTGCCATTTCAGCGTAATGATATGCTCAAGGGGAGGTGTTTTCCTTGAGTGACAAGGGGATTTAATCAAAAGAGGTTTGTGAGGGAGTAGCAGGGCATTCCTCTTCCAGTGCTGTGAGATGAACGATTAAAAGGCTGGCTAGAGATGGAATTCAGTGCTGGAAATCTGTCTGATGCTGAAACAGTACATATCTGGGTTGACCCTGGGAGAAGCAAGCGGAATGATTGGGGAAGATCTCCATGCCAAACTGAATCAGAAATACCACAAACATATCTTGGTAAATAATAAGATAAGTGAGGGGCTGCTGTTGTGAATGAGATTAGGTAGTCGAGATTAAGTAGGTCACTTCATTTTAGGTGCTGTCTATTTTTAACGTGCATGTAATTCTGCATTTATGTTTTGCAAATTCTCACTGTGTATTTCTCTTGACAAGTTCCACGAGGCCAATGACAGTTGGAAAGACTTGGCACAGATAAAGCACTGAAAGCTATCATAATAAGAAATGTATTTGCACTGTGAAATACAATGTGGGCATAACTGTTATTCTGTGTAACTTGCATATTTGTATTTTACGATATATAAAAAAAATCCAAAGTAATTTTTAGTTCCATTACATTTATTCTACATTAAGTCCCTTACATTTGACATGCATAAAGAGACAGAAGTTTGGTAAGAGATAGCCCAAAAGAAAGTAGCTGTTGTGTGCTGTTTATTTAGAGAGATTGAATGACTGTGCAGTATTTCAATTGCATGCTTTACAATTGTTGAAACTCAGCCAAAGCGAGTAGTGTGGTATTGTACATAAGGTACCACACTGGGGCCTGAGCCAACCATCCAGGGTGTATTAAGTCCAATATTCCGTTTGTTGTTAGTGACACTGGTAAAAACAATCAATAGGCATTATTCTCACCACTATACAAATACCCCGATTTACCACAGTATAGTACCATGGATTATAAAATAGCACCAAATACCTCCATGATAAAAAAACCACAAAGTAATAGATATAACCCCAAAATGTATCCAACATATATGGGACATTGGCCATTGGGAAACTTTAAAACAGTTACTGGATGTGGTCTTGCAGGCTAAAGCATAACCGTATTTTGAACTCTTTAACTGAATTAGTGCTGTGAGGTAGTGCAGTACTGTGTGCTCATTTGACTCACACAATAGTGTCACCATGTGTCAAATCCAGGCTGAGTTTTCTGAATTGGCAAACTATCTTGAGGCAAAGCTTTATGCCCATGCAGTTTGGTCTTCAGAAAATGCGACAATATGGAAAGACATAATTACCACTGAGGTAGAACGGGAGGCATTCGAAAATATTTTTGATGAAGGAAGCATTGTGCAGGTGTGCCTCTTTAGGCTATTCAAAGCACCAGTACCCAAGGCGGAGAACAACTGCATCATCAGATAATGCGCACAATTGTGGTTCCTGCCACACAGGTCTATAAAGATGAAGAGATGCAAGGGAATGACAGTCTCACCACTATAAAAAATACCCCAACGAGTTACCACAATATATTACCAAGGATTATAATATACCACCAATACCACAATAATAATAACATACCAAGAAGTAATCGATATAACCCCAAAATATATCTGACAATTACCATTTCATTTATTACTGCGCTCACCTGTGTGCTGCTTTGTCGACTGGCCTTCCTGGAGAATTACCTTGAAAAGCTCCATACTGATGCCTTTTTGGTGATAAACCCGAGGATCAAATACTCTAGTGTGGAGGCTCGCCTCACGTGGTTTGAAAGCTTGTTTTTGCTTTCACTTTGCGTCATCAGCACTCTCTGCAGGATTTTCATTTGACGTACAGCGGAACTGGGAGCAAGTCTCACACGGATTACCCCACCCCTGGACTTTGCTTCGCTCAGCTGTTGATTTTAATTTTGTGATTAAGCGAATAGCTGCAACAAGTACACATTTTATGTAATACATCATGAGATGGCATTGATTGAAATTATCAGCCACATGACTTTACTGCTTGCTTTGTAGAGAGCAAAGTGCTACAATCTGTATTGCTGTTGTGGTGTGATTGGATCCTGCCTCCCCAATAAAGTTAGATTTTGAGGACCTTTTGGCTTTGGCAACACTTGACATATCACTCTTTTCACCTGCTGGATGAGGTAGCACAGTATTACTGAATATTTGTTGATCTGTCTGAATCAGAGACTCTGAGTGCCCAATGCACAAGAGAATTATTGGTAGTTGGAGTAGAGAACTGAGTGCCGAGCTACTGAATAATGACACCTAAATTTTAATATGCCAGCAACTCAGAAAATGTATCAATTAAGAAGCATAACCAGTAAGAAACGCGTTACAGAAACAAGTAGATTCTTTAAAAACATGTTAAAAGTAAGCTGCACGCTAATCAGTCTGCTGAAGGAACAGTGAATGTGGTTGAGGATAAACATGAACAGAACACCTTGGGAAAGGATCAGAGCAAAATAACTGCATTTCTCAAACCTACTGTTTTATCAACCCCAACAATCCCGGCAAGTGGGATTCAGTAATGGTGCAAGTGGAAGAGGAATTTGTCCCTATAACTGAGGATGTATCAATGCTGGCACAAGTGGATAACAATTCTCTGTTCAATTTGTTCCTAAACTTGCAGCGCAATTTACTGGGTGAATTTGTTCAGATTACAAATCCCAGAAACATTAATGACGAACATGTCTTTGGAAACATAATTGGTATAGCAGGAATGAGCAGCATGAACTTATCGAAGTACCCGGATCTTGTATGAATATTGGAGAGCGTATATATGCCTCCTCGCTGACTTTTGAAGATTCCTTTAGTTCATCTGCACCTTCTGAGGCAAATGATCAATCTGATTCAGAAGTGATAGCTATATAGAACACGTTATTTCCTTTGTGTAATGATTCATACAAAGATACACAGGTTCTAAAAATGGGCGTTATTAGGTTGGTAGATGTTTTTCTGTGCACGCATACTGATGATCAAGGCTTCCCAACAATCAGCAGTCTATAGTGGTAGAGGTTTTTGGAGTAGAATCAGGTCAGTCCATTGACATGATGAACACTCCCCCATTGATTGTTGATACCGATAATCTGGGGGACGGTGAAAGTAATTGTGCTCATGAGGTCGATAATGGGGAATGTTCTGTTATCACGCAAACCTTCTATAGCCCATAGATTATCCAAGGTAACTGGTTTAAATCATGGGCAATAAAAAAAAAGTGGTATAAATTGCGCAGAGCACTAATTAGGAAAGGAAAAGCATGTGCTTCTGCGGCTAAACTCAATGGTGCCTGGATGAACACAAAATTGCATTAATCAGCTGCAAATGGTATGGCAAAACCTGTTTAGGTCAATCCTGATACACCCAATCGACCAGTCTCATCAATATCTAAAATAATGAGCAATGCCCCATTAAAAGTGAATCAATTGAGAACATTTGACCACTGGGTTAAGCTCACACATGTGGAAGTTCCATCATCAGACAATCCTGCCTTGGCAAAGCCAGCTGACAGAGAGCAGAATGGTATTGAAATGGCTTCCCACATTTTAATAAGCTTATTATGTGAAACTAAAAACAAATGGTCCAAAAGCTTAACACAAAAGCCTAAAAATGTCCAGATTAACAAAATAGCAGCTGTTGATAAGATTATATTCAGTGAATTGTATCCTACCGACACTAGCCCATTTATTAATCATACACAAGTATTACACATGCAGAATTGTATACCTCGCCTGAGCCTTATTGTATGAAAGAATTTGGAACTGGTTGACATTCCGCAGGGCTTAATTGAGGAAAACTGGTTGACTGTTCAGTTTGCTTCACCGATAGTGCTATAACTTGTGATAACTAACAGTGAAGAATTCCTGAGTCAGGGGTATGATTTTAAGTCTGTACTGAGTAATGAAGAACGTATAGCTCTCATGTCAATAAATCTTCCGAAGGAGCTCAGGACAATCACACTCTACAAGAATTAAAAACTATTATTGGTAGCCTGGACACAGCATTTGGAGAAACTATTGATTCCCGCTGTAAAACAATGATCCAGCAGGAGGGCAAAGTGAATTGCATGGCTTGACCAATAAATGCCGATTTTGCAGGGTTAGCTATTGTCATGTGGAACTCAAGGGAAATTAAATATTTTATTCAGAACCCTAAAGGTCGTAAAATACTAACACAGGCTGAAGTCTTTGAAATGTAAGAAACCTGTCTTACCAGTAATTAGTACCCGGCACACGTGGCGCAATGGGAATACAGCGTGGTGATTGGCTCATTTGCGAGCCATACCATATGGTATTCCCTTTTACGTTGTGCGTGCCGACTACTCTGTTCCCGGCGAGTGGTGTGGCAGCCCCTCAGCCAATGAGGAGGCTCCAAACGGGGCAATCCCCGCTCCGAGCTTCCCCATGGCTGGAGACTTCCCTCGCCTGGGGACTCAGGTAATACATTTTTTTCCCTTTCCTCCTCCCTCCTCCCACCCCACCCCACTTACCTTCTATCTCGCAGTCTCCGGCGGGGGACGATGGAAACCTCCAGCCGTGTGGAGACTCGGAGTGGGCCATCCCCGCTCCAAGCCTCCACACGGCTGGATGCTTCCATCGTCCCCCGGTGGAGACGCGGTACGTTTTTTAACTTTTTTATTCTTCCCCACCCCACTTACCTTCTTTTTTCTTCTTTTCTGAGGAGCGGACGCACTGGGAACAGAGTGTTCCCAACACGCCCGCTCCCGAATGCCGCCATGGAAAGCGAAAACGGACTATGTTTTCCCTTTCCCGGTGGCCATTTGTTTGCGTTTTTTTTTCTTTTTCCAAACGTGTTTCGGAACAGAAAAAAAAGCAATTAATACCCCGGTCTAACGGGACGGGGTACTAATGGCAATAAGCCCCTCGACTGCGGGCCAATACCACCCAGGTAATGCCCCTGGGGCTTCGTTAAGGCGCTTGATATGCTCGGACCTGTAACTACAGCCCCCCGGGGCATTACCTGGGGCGGTATTTGCCCACAGTCTCGTGGCTTATTGCCACAATATAATCTTGATGATTATCATATTGTTCAGAGACTGGTGATACGCAAAGTGGCTGGTAGAACTTTGGAGGCTTATTTATTGGGGCTAGAAACTCAGTTGGCTTGCTTCAATACATGCCAAGTCCCACTATTCATAATGGGTTGGCCGAAATATCTATAATGACTGAATTATGCGGCTGGCAGCGAGAACTGCCCATAATTAATAACTACAAACCCCTGGTGGTCTGGAAACAGGCATTGCTGTTGAATACGTGGAATTCTTGATTAATGAATGGCTATTGTTTAATCCCGTAGGGCTATATATTGTCACGGGGGATTTTAACTTTCAGAGATATCCTTGCAGAACTGTCAATATGGGTAGGAATGGCTGGATTAAAATTAGGAAAACTAGTTATGTTAATGCATTGGAACTTGAAGTAGATGATAACACAGGAAATGTGAAGCTCAATTATTGGGAGGCCATTATATCTACCTGGATCTCCTACAATTATATCCTGAAGTTGAGATTGGTCACCTTTTACCTGGTCCTTTTACCTGGTCAAATGGTACCTTTGAATCCTGGATTGATTATGTATTAATCCAGAGAGACCTAGTCATAAAATTAAATCTTGAACACAGCACACCTACTGATCTTGCCACAATTAAATTTACGATTCAATCCAACAGTAAAAGAATGTTGGGCTATTTTGTAGGGAATTACACTATGTATTGAGTAGCTAACAGGCTAATCTGGACAGAAATAAATCTTGTTAAGATAAATGTTATGAACAAAGTTGTAGATGTTGAAACTGATGATGATTTTAGCCTTAGAGCATATTATGAACAGATGGATATTAAACTTGAAGGTATGAGTCAGATAAAGAAAATAAATTGCTTTGGCACTCCTAGTACTGGAAGAATCTATGGTGTAGTCATAGCTCATATGAAGACACTATTTAGAACTAATGTACCTAAAGTCAAAACAATTAGCTTGACAAATGATGGAATACATGTAGCAATTGTTAAATTAAGAATGACCTATAGAAATAAATGTAGGCAACTTAAAAATTCAAAGGCTAATGCCCAAATAATATTTAATACAAGGTGCTGCTCTGATTCACTGACATTTTGGACCATTATAAAATGTATACTTCTGAGCTAGCAGACAAAAAAGAAATAAATCCCATATTGGCGGATTGCTGGTTGAAATATGTAAAAAACATCCATACAATAGATTGCTTAAACAAAGAAATACATTTGAAAGCGGTACCTGATTATAATGGGGAGGGATTTCAAATTTCCAATGAAGATCTTGTGCAATTTATCTTAAAATTAAGATATTCCAGAGCTCCTGGACCGGATCAAATTCCTAATATATTATTCAAAAGAAAACGTTTAGCATGTGCTGTCATTATCAAAAATATAATTTAAGCAGATAATTGAAACAGGTAAAATTCCATATAGTTGGAGGCAATCTATTCTGGTCCCAGTTCACAAAAAAAGGCCTGCGTGAACATCCTAATCATTACAGGTTACCCGCCATGATAGTCTCCTTGGCTAAAATATTATGCCATTTTATATTGAATAGAATGAATCAATGGTTGAAAAGAAACAACATCTTGAAAAAACAACAAACCAGATTTAGGAAAGGTGTCAACAGACTGGAGTTATGGTATTTGAGCTATTTAATATGCTACACCTTTAACCACAAGAAGGTAGCCTTATATATTTGTTATGCGGTTTATTCCAAGGCTTTCGACATCAAGAAAAGGCAAGGGTTGCGGAATAAGTTAAATTGTTGGCAGTTAGATCCAGTCATTTTGCACTTTATTAAGGCGTTATATTCATATACATATTCTCAAGACAGAATTATTATGGAAGCCAGTTGAGGGAACCAATTTCTACTAACTATGGCTTAAAACAGGGTTGCTGCCTGGCCCCAGCATTGTTTAATATATACATATAGCAGACTTGGAATGTGCACTGAATAATTGTAAAACACTATCCTCCTAAGATAGGGTGACACACTATTGGGTGGTTATCCTATGCAGAAGATACAGTCATTTTGACCATACATCGATTGGTTTAAAACACAGCATGACCGCACTACATGAGTACGTCAGAAGAAATGACCTCTATCCGAATTTGGAAAAAAACAAGATTATTGTCATCAACGGCAAAAATAATAAATACAACAATTATACATGGAAACTGGAAGACAATATTATTGAAGTAGTTAAGAATTACATGTATTTGGGAATCCCAATGTATGACTCCTTTGATAGGAAACCTTTAGCTAATGATGTTGAAATCAAGGTAAAGCAAAAGTGTAATGCCATTTGAGCATTGATGACACATAGTGGTGGGTACTCAATGGAAGGGTTGATTAAAATGTATAATGCTATCATAATTTTGAGTACCCTTTATGGACTGGATATGTTCACATATAGGGAAAAGAACTGGCTGAACATGTTTGAGGGTAAACTATGGTGTGGCGTATTGGGGTCATTACCATCTAACCCATTTGAAGCTATATGTCTTGAGTTGGGTTTTACTGCTCTGCTGACCCAATCAAATAAACCAGCTGTAGTCTCTATTATTTCCAGATGATGGAATAAAGTAGATGTCAAGAATCAATTTATTTTGAATCAGACCTAATCCACTCCTCAGAAAATACTAAAATGGTAATGACTTGTTGGATACAAGATATTAGGAAGTATCACACTGATGTTAGATGTGTTGCTCAGTCTCTGCTAAATTTAGGATTGAATGCTAATGAGGTCAAGAAGCAATATGAAATATGGGATTGCATTAAAAATATTGAACATCTAAGCAGTATGTTTTCTTTTAATATTTATGTAAAACAAGGTTTTACCACCATAGTATTGTTTAAATATTTTTTATCAAATTCAGAATTCTAAAGTGAGACAATTTCTAATGAGATTGAGTTCTGGCCAGCTTCCAAGTTATCAAGTTATGAACACAGTGGTGCATGGACTAATGTCCCTTACGAGGACAGATTATGCTGTCATATGAATATTGAGACTGACAGACACCTGATTACTTGTTGCACTAGATAAAACAAGATATATGTTAGGGGTTATTCCAGCATTGTTACCAATATTATGAATACACAAAATTGTCATTTTTGGTCGCAAATATTCTTAGAAGACAACTTAAAATTGAACTGGGCAATCTTGTATGTATGGCAAATGATTGTTAAGCTTTATCCCATAATATAAGATACATAATTGAAGGAACATTTTATACATTTAAGATATTAACACATGAACAATTTTTATATATTGTAATGTTGGTATTTGAACTAAGCTCTTTTAGTGTAGTATTGTAATTTATATTTTGTGAAGTGGATAATTGTTTTATTTTAAGATAATTCAATGAACTTATTTTCTTTTCTTCTGATGTTTCAATGTAACATAATTCAATGATCTTATTTTTCTTTTGTCGTTTCAATGTATGCTATATGTATGATTTGGGTAAATATTTTATTAACCAAACACCTAATAAACATTTTCTTTAAAAAAAAAATCTTCTGACATTCCTTATGCCATTGTTCCCACATCCTAAAACAATACCACTTCACAAGGATGGTTCCTTTGGGATTGTATTGGGCATCCATCATTGTGAGGCATACTTCACATTCTCTCAAACCCAGTAAACTCTTCAACACACAGTGACTTTGGAATACTATGCAATGATGTGGTAGTGCTTTATTCTGGTGTACATTTAAATGTGCCTATCACAAGACCAGATCTATATATAACAATCATTCTTGTCATGCTCTGCATTTAATGGTGGGTTATTCTAGAAGACTAAAAAGCAGAGCAAGGTATGTTCCTCATATTACTTCACAATAAATTATTCTTCTCTATACAACAGAGGTCATCCAGTAGACCAACTGAAATATGATATTCTTATATCTGAACAATAACCAAGAACACTCCTTGTAAATTTGATTTGTTGACCTATTATGTAGGCATAAGCCATGCACAATCATTGTATAGAACATTACATCGCCAAAATGTCAGGTGATTTGACCAAGTTGAACTTTGGATAAATGTTTATAATTTGACCAAAGATCATCATCATGGCCTAAAGGCCAACATGCGATTGAAGTTAATTTTTACACTCAGGCAGCTTTCAGAAAGTCAGGAGGTATTTGATGGAAACATGCTTTGGACATTTAGGGACGGGGAATATATTTGAGTAGAGTACAAGAAGTTGAGTAGGAAGAAGAGTGTGGTGAGATAATTAATTATTATGTTATGTTATGTTATATTATGTTACTTTCAATTTATATAGCGCCTTATGTACCACTGGTATGATCTCAAGGCGCTGGTAGGTTGAACGCCCTCTGGAACCGAAGTTCAAGTCAGTAGAGAGAGGAGAGAGAGTCATAAGGTGCGTGTGAGCACCGGATATGTGTGCAGCAGGTGTGGCATTCATGTGATAGCTGCTTCTTAGCAGTAGGTGTGGTGGTTGGGAGATTAAGAGTATGTGTTCATTCTACAAGGTTGTTATCCAAACCGATTATGGCTGTGTTACGCCTGAGGAGAATGCCTAGGTTGGAGGGTGTGTAACCAGCTGTGTTTAGTTAGGATGAATGGGAGTATGAGGAAAGTGACCAGTGTGAGAACAGCTATACCGAATGGTGTCATAGTATCGCTGTGTTCTAGTTGAGTGGTTGTGTAAAGAAGAGAGTAAGCGTGGAGATGTGATATGGTGGACAACCTTAGGTGCATGGGATCGAACACACTCCAATAGGGTGCATTCCATGCATTCCAGCCGTTACATGTATTCTGACTGTTCCATGCATTCCAACCATTCCATGCATTCCAAACCGTTCCATGCACTCCAAACTGGTCCGTGCATCCAAACCATTCCATGCACTCCAAACCGTTCCACGCACTCCAAACCGTTCCATGCACTCAAAACCATTGTATGCACTCCAACCCGTTTCATGCGCTCCAAACCATTCTATGCACTCCAAACCGTTCTATGCACTCCAAACATTTCTATGCACTCCAAACAGTTCTATTCACTCTGTTTTAAGCACTCCAACCATTTTCTGCGCTCCATCCATTTTATGCACTCAATCATTCTATGCACCTTCACACGTTCCACCTACTTCACCTGTTCCAACCACATCACCCTTTCCATCCACATACTTCATCTGTTCATCCACCTACTTCATCCGTTCTACCCACTTCACCTGTCCACACTTCACTTCATCCACATATTTCACACGTCCTTCTACATACTTCACCCATTCCATTCATCCACTTCACCCATTCCATCCACCCACATCACCCGTTCCATCCACATACTTGACCCGTTCCATCCATAAACTTGAACCCGTTCCATCCACATACTTGACCCGTTCCATCCACATACTTGACCCATTCCATCCACATACTTGACCCGGTACATCCATATATTTGACCCGTTCCATCCACATGCTTAACCTGTTCCATTCACCCACTTCCCTGGGTTCGATCGATCCATTTCGCCCGATCCATCCACATGCTTCATCCTTTCCTTCCACATACTTCATCCGTTCCACTCACTTCACCCATTCAACCACTTCATCCATTCAGCCACTTCACCCATTCAGCCACTTCACCCGTTCCACCCAGTTCATCAGTTCCACCCAGTTCATCCGTTCCACCCAGTTCATCTGTTCCACGCAGTTCATCCGTTCCCACCCAGTTCATCTGTTCCCACCCAGTTCATTGGTTTCACCCAGTTCATCCTTTCCACTCACATACTGTCCCCGTTCCAACCCCATACTTCGTCCGTTCTAATCGCATACTTCACTTGATCCATCGACTTCACCCGTTCCGTCCACGTACTTCACCTGTTCCTTCTACCCACTTCACCCATTCCTTCTATCCACTTCACCTGTTCCTTCCACCCACTTCACCCGTTCCATCAACATACATCACCTGTTCGCGCCACATTCTACATCCATTCCGTCCACACTCTACATCTGTTCCTTCCACATACTTGACCCGTTCCTTCCACATACTTCACCCATTGCATCCACATACTTCACCTGTTCCTTCCAGATACATCATCTGTTCCTTCCCACCCACTTCAGCCATTCTTCTATCCACTTCACCTGTTCCTTGCACCTACTTCACCCGGTCCTTCTATCCACTTCCCCTGTTCCTTCCACCCACTTCACCCGTTCCATCCACATACATCACCCGTTCGCTCCACACTCTACACCCGGTCCACACTCTCCATCCGTCGTCCACATATTTTACCCGTTCCTTCCACATACGTCACCCATTCCATCCACATACATCACCCGTTTGCTCCACACTCTACACCTGGTCCACACTCTACATCCGTTCTGTCCACATACTTGACACGTTCCGTCCACATACTTCACCGTTCCTTCCACCCACTTTACCCGTTCCTTCCACCCACTTCGCCCATTTGTTCCACTGACTTCACCCGTTCCTTCCACCCTCTTCACTCGTTCCTTCCACCCCCTTCACCCGTTCGGTCCATATACATCACTCATTTGCTCTACACCCGCTCCACACTCTACACCCGCTCCACACTCTACAGCCGCACCACACTCTACACCCGCTCCACACTCTACACCCGCTCCACACTCTAAACCTGCTCTACACCCCCACACACCTACGTCCGCTCAACACCCTATATCTGCTCAAACACCCAACATCCACTCCATGGTATTATCCACTACACACCCTACATACGCATCACACCCTAGATCTGCTCCATGCTCTCATCTGCTCCATGATCTCATTCATTCTGCGTTTTCATCCGCTCTATGCTCTCATCCGCTCTACGCTCTAATCTGCTCTATGCTCTCATCTGCTCAACGCACTTCATCTTCTCCATCAACTGTCATCCACTCACTGACTTCATCCGCTCCACCAACTTCATTTGCTCCATTCACTTCATCCATTCATCCTAGATTTTCGGTTCAACCTACGTCACTTGTCGTACGCACTCGATCCGTTCCATGTTCTCCCTCTGTCCCATGCACTACACCCGTCTTGTGCACTCAAATCGTCTATTCTGTTTGTTTCATTTATACCATACACTCTTACAATCATGCCATATATCTGTTTCATGCACTCTACCTGATCCGTCCCTGTGCATTCATCCGTATCCTGTATTCATCTTTTCCATCCTTTCACTTTATTCCTCCCGTCCATTACATATATTTCATCCAATTCATTAATTTCAATGCCTTTACTGCTTTCATTTTGTTCCTCTTGTCCATTACATTCATTTCATCCATTTCATTATTTTCAACGTCTTTACTGCTTTCATACAATTTATCCTTTTTATTTACTTCACTGCTTTGATCCACCTTACTGATTCTATTCTGATTTTCTTTTTTAGTTTACATTAGAGGTTATTAGTTTTCGATTTCTTGCTTGGATCTAGATGTTGGATTGTTATTTATGTTATGGTTATTTATTGTCTAGTGGTTTGGGCAAGTTGAATTTCTGTTATCTACTCTATTCTTCTCGTCCACTTTGATCCTCTTGTCCATTACATTTATTTCATCCATTTCATTAATTTCAACCTCATTACTACTCTCAACTTATTCTTTTTATATACTTCACTGATTTGATCCTTTTTACACATTCTATTTTGTTTGTCCTTTTTAGTTTACCTTAGAGGTTATTAGTTTTGATTTTCGCTCAGAGCATGATGCTGGATTACTATTTATGATTTAGCATTTAGGGCTGATGTCATTGAGTTGCTGTTATCCAGTTTGAGTTAGTTCGAGTTAGGGGTCGGTTTTATGGGAAGAGCCATGTTTTCAGTAATTTGCGGAAAGACATGAGGTCCTCGGTGAGTCGGATGTGGGGTAAGAGTGCGTTCCACAGCGTGGGGGCCAAGGCTGAGAATGATGATCCACCTAGCCTGACTGAGTTTGTTTTTGGTATGACTAGGAGGCCAGCTGAGCTTGATCTTAGAGTATGTGCAGGGTGATAGGGTTTTAGCTTGTCTTGAAGATAATGAGGTCCGGTTTTATGCAGTTCTCGGCGAGAAATGCATAAGGTTTTGAAGCTCACCCTTCGGGCAACTGGAAGCCAGTGCAGAGTTTTGTGGGCTGGGGAGATGTTGTCTCTTGGGCCAAGCGCTAGTAGCAGTTTGGCTGCAGCGTTTTGTGTTCTTTGTAGTTTAGTCAGTTGGTAAGAGTGGACTCTGTGGTAGAGTGGGTTAGCATAGTCCAGTCTTGATATAACAATTGATTGGACTGCGGAGAGTCTTTTGGGAAAGGAGAGGTATGGAAAAATGTGCCTAAGAGTTTTAAGGTGGTAGTGGCAGGACTTTGAGACGTTGTTGACTTGGCGCAAGAGGGTTAGGTCTGAGTCTGGGGTACATCCAAGGTTTTTTACTGAATTAGAACGTGTCAGTGAGTTGCCCATGGCAGACAGCCAGGGTAGTGGGTGTGGAAGAGGTTCGGTGTTGCCACATACCATGATTTCGGTTTTGGAGGGGTTTAGCAAGAGGTGGTGTGTGGTCATCCAGAGATCTATGTCGAGGAGGCAGGAAGCGAGGTCAGGTCGGCTGTTGGGTTTCGAGTTCAGGAGTCTTAAAATGAGTTGAGTGTCATCGGCTAGTTGTAGCAGGGTTGCCATGTAGAGGTTAAACAGGAGGGCTGATAGGCATGCTCTTTGAGGAACTCCATTGTCAACTGGCTGGGCTTGGGAGGAATAGGTGGAGGTTATTTGGTTCCTATTATTGATGAAGGATGCTATCCATTTGAGAGCGGTTTCACGAATTCCTGGGGAGTGGAGGCAGTCAAGGAGGATTGAGTGGTTGATTGTGTCGAAGGCTGCGGATAGGCAAAGAAGGATTAATGCGGCGCATCCCGCAGAATCTGCCGTGTTTTTAAGGTCATCCCAGATTGAAGTTAGGGTGGTTCTGGTTCCGTGTCGGGCTCTGAAACTGATTGAGCGGGGTCTAAGAGATTGTTAGCTTCGACAAAAGCATTTAGTAGGGAGTAGGTGGTTCGGTCAATGAGTTTGGCAAGGAACCTGGTGTTTGAGATGGGGCGGTAATTTTTGGGCTCGAGAGGGTCGAGGGAAGTTTTTTTTATAAGAGGTTTGACATGAACCATTTTTAATGCGTTGCGAACAATTCCTGAGGAAAGGGAGTTATTTATGATGCTTCTTGCGTGTTCTCCTGCGCAGGTAGATACAAAAATGTCTTTGAGTGTTGTTGCTGGGCAAGGGTCAGCAGAGAGCTGGATGGTTTGCGGGCAGAGAGAAGTTTGAGAAATTGGTCGATTGATATTGGACTGAAGGAGTCAAACGTGGGTTGGATGGTGGTTGCAGGTGGTGGGTTGACCAGTATGGAGGGAGGATTGTCTGGTGGGTGTAAGAGAGCTAGTTTTTTGGTTAGAGCGTTTGTTCTTTCGAGAGCTGTCATGTAGAAGTGGAGAGAGAGTGAGTCGCACAGTGATTGTGAGGGGGTCGGGTGGGTGGTGGTGCATGAAGGGTTGGTGAATTTGTTGATGATTTTGTGGAGTTCTTTGCCAGGGTTATGACAGTTTAGGATTCAGGAGTTGCAATGGGCTTTTTTTGCTTTCTGGATTTCTGCCTTGTACTGACGAAGGTGCCGGGCCAAGGTGGATCTGCTCATGGGTGTTTTGTCTTTCCGCCATTTGTGTTCTAGGGATTTATATAGTTTTTTAGTGGTCTTCAGTTCAGGTATGAACCATCTAGGGAAAAGGCCAACGAGGGCAGATGGTTTGCAAGAGGGTGTGAGCCGCGTTAGTGAGGTGTTGAGCCATGAGTCAAAGGCGCCGGGGGTTAGTTGTTCATTGAGTAGGCAGTAGAGGTTCCGGTAAGGGGAGCGGGTTGGGTGGTCGAATGGCGAAAGAAACAATGAAGTGATCGGACCAGATGATAGGGTTGGGGGGGTTAGATGAATCAGGTTGTGGCAGCTGAAGATGGCATCAAGTGTGTGTCCTTTATAGTGAGTCAGGCCATTTATGTGGGGTTGGAGGTTAATCGCGTCTAGGCCATCAACCAGAGAGTGTGTCATAGGGTTGGTGGGAATGTCAAGCCATATGTTGAAATCTCCTAGAAGGGTGAGGTTGGGATGGTTTAGCTGGAGGGTGGCAATAGAGTTGCAGAGGTTGTTTGAGAATTGTCTATCGTAGCCAGGGGGTCTGTAGATTATTAGTAAGCTGTGGGAGAACGAAGGGGGGAGGGATAGTTTAACGAGGAGTTATTCGCAGGAAGGAATGGATGGTTGGTTGTTGATGATTGAGGCGCGGAAGTGAGACTTGAAGGCGATTTCTATTCCTCCTCCTGTGGAGGGATGGTTCAGTGGGATGAGGGAGTAGTCAGGGGGGAAGGCTTCATTGGCGATAGGGGCAAAGTCGTCAGAGAACCAGGTTTCGGTGATGAAGACCAGGTCTGGTTTGTCAGAGGCGAGGAGGTCAAAGATGCTGTGTCTGTTTTTTGCTACAGATCGGGCATTAAAAAGGATGCAAGTCGCTTCTGTAGAGGAGGATGATGTCAGAATGGCTGAGATGGGGGTGGGAGAGGGGAGGGTGGAAACTGGAGGGCGAGAGGGGTGGGGTGGTTGGTGGTCGATGGGAAGAGTGGGCGAGCAGAAGAGTTGGTGGGTTTCGGGTGGGAGTGGATGGGAGCATGTTTTGGGATGATTGGGTTTGGCACAGGGAATTTGAAGGTGGGTTCTGGGGTGTTAGGCATTTCAGTTGTGGTCAGTGAGAAATCAAGGGAGAGGGGTTTCAGGCAGGGTGTGGCATGGGGGGAGGGTGGTGATTGGGGGGATGCGGTGGTGGGACGAGACAGGAGAGGCGATGAGTACTGAGAGATTGAGGGGGACCAGGTATGTTTCCTCTTCAGTGTTTTTCTTGCGATTGGTGTGTGGGAGAGGGTAGGGTTTCAGAGGGGGAAAGGGATGAGGCGTCTGTTCTTGCTAGGGTGAGGCATGCAGTTTGTAGGGAGGGGTAGGAGTGTGGAAGGGGGGAGGGTGGTGGGAGTTGATGAGGGCTGTGGGGAGTGAAAGGATGTTGGGTCGGGTGTGCCTGGGAGGGTAGTGAGGGGAGCGGGTATGATCATTGCGGGCAGCTGGGCGCAGGGGATGGGAGAAGAGATGGTTTTAGGGTGGTTGGCTCGCCATCATGCCCCTCTGGTTTGGTGTTTGGAAAGGGGAAGGGTAGGGGATGGTGTGCTAATTTGTGGAAGGAGGGACGGTTGCAGGGCTGGTGGGAGGAGGGAGGGGGCACACGGGATTCATTTTCAGCAGGCCTTGGTTGCTTGGGTGCACTCATGGTTCGAACTGTAATATGTATGGGGTTAGATGACTACGTTCACACCATCCCACTTTGGCTAAAACACTTGATGTTAATTGTTGATACTTTTATGATTAACAGTACTACAGCTGTATCTCACGTTTATTTGTACTTTCTAAGTTCAGCTAATTCACCGGGTGAGGTTATTCACAGTTTCTAGGTTCAACTAAAGATGTTGCTATTATTCATGTATTCTAAGTATTATTGTTCTAAGTGTAAATTAGGCCGTCAAATGTTTTTAGGAAGATTTTCAAATGTAGCTAGACCACATAATATTCTATTGGGCTGACCTTCAAGTAGTAAATAGCCAGAGATAAGCTGTTAGGCACACTTTCAAAGGATTTATTAGGCAGATGTGTTGTTAGGTGGGTTTATAAATTCGAGCTGGACTACCAATATGCTATTGGGCACACTTTTCAGTGGAGCTACACCGCAGGCATTCGGTGGCCTTTCTAAGTGAAACTAGACCACAACTACAACTTACCGATTCAACCTAAAAGAAATGCGCTCTACCCATAGCTACAGAGGAAAACACATTTAAAATGTGATTTTTGTAAAATGTTGCATGCCACTACAAACCCACTTTATGTTTGGGACACTGCTGCCACCCAGAGGCGCCATGCACAGTGAACCATTTCACATTTTATTTCACATTTACTGCAAACAAAGTCAATGTTAAATAAACGTTTCTCTTGCTACTTGCCCTTCATAAAATCTACTTGACTATGCAAGTGGGCGAAAAGACTTTGCGATCCTTAAATGAGTGTCTGTAAAATGTAGACGGTTAGCTGCATGAATGGACATCAGATAAAAAGGCTCCGAAAACAGTTTGGCCAGCTGTCTCCTGAAAGTTGCAAGAAATAATAGAATCATAATCATAAAGCAAAGCGAGCTCTAGAGTCCAAATACAGTGTTTGGTATTGCAGTAGATCTTTAGGTGTATAGACTGGTGTATAGACTCATGGGAGCACCCATTGCAAGATGTATGCAACCTTCAATTTACAGAACTAGGTTTGTCATCAAAAGCATGTGATCATGTACATTTTCAAAAGTGTTCACTTGTCAATATGATGCATCTTCCACTACAAAATACATTATAGTTGACACTATGAAATTTAGAACACTAACCTAAACTTTACTGGAGATGATGCAGTGTTTTACAGTATCAATACTGTATTTATGCATTATGTAACAACTTACATTTTAGGAATGGATTTGCATGACTGTCATTTAAACAAATATAAAGTTGACACATGGTGGTTTTTGCCAGACAGGATATTGAAAGCTTAACAAAAGAATCATCCTGATTACTTCTGGTTTGCAATTATTTGAAAAATAAAGAAATGCTTGCCTAGCACTCCGACACATGCCTTTGCCACTTAAAAGTGGAAGATATGATTACTGCTGGACTTTCTCTCCATTAGCACTTGTGAACAGAGAAAAGAGAGTACCAACGACAAGAGTGGAATGCAGGGCGAGCTGTGATTTAATAGAAGAGGGCAACTTAAATAGCTAAGTTTGCTACACTAGTGCTCATTTGATTAGCAAACCGAATTGTATAGCAAATTGCTTTGCAACACTGCTTATTTTATGCCTTGCAATTAAGCAACAGATATGCTATTGGGAGATTATCTAAATGCAACTTTCTAAATACAATTATGCCACAGATAAGCTATTGGGAGACGTTCTAAATACAATTATGTCACAGACAAGCTATTGGGAGACTTCCTAAATGCGATTAAGTCACATATAAACTATTGGGAGACTTTCAAATGCAATTAGGTCACAGATAAGCTATTGGGAGACTTTCTAAATGCAATTTTGCCTCAGATAAGCTATTGGGAGACTTTCTAAATGCAATTAAGCAACAGATATGCTATTGGGAGATTATCTGAATGCAGCTTTCTAAATACAATTATGCCACAGATAAGCTATTGGGAGACTTTCAAATACAATGATGCCAGAGATAAGCTTTTGGGAGACTTTCAAATGCAGTTATGCCACAGATAAGCTATTGGGAGACTTTCACATGCAGTTATGCCACAGATAAGCTATTTGGAGACTTTCAAATGCAAAAATAATCTACATTTAAACTACACTGCAGATATGCTGTTAGGAGGAATTTCTAAATGATTGCTACTACGCAGAATGACGGGTTTGCAACAGATTAGCTTACTGGGTTGTGTGGTAGGGCAGTATGGTGTGAAGTAATTGCTTCTGTCCCCACCCTTGCCACACTTACTTATTGTTGGCTTCTTGCTTCTCCTGCGGATACCTGCAGATACGACCTGGATCCGTCTCTGTAGGAGACGTCCTTTGCCTCAGGGTCCTTAGCTGAAGGGGGCTGCTGGGCAGAGGGCTGCCCTTGGAGGGTCAGTTATGACTGGATAAGAGGGCCAATCAGAGGCAGTGGGTGGGCACAGGGGAGTGCTGAAAGGGGGAAACCAGGAAGCAGGCAAAATGGTGAGGGAAGCGGGCTACAGGGATGCTGTTTACAAATGTAGGGGCAATTTACCAATTAAATGGGGCTCGGATGCACTCACCTGCACTAGCAGTCACAGATGGAAAAGAGGGGGCAGGGGCTGCCTACGGCTTGCTAGATTCAGGGGCTAACGCGCAGAGGGCCAATCAGGGACAGTGGGCGGGCTGAAAAGGGGGAGACCAGGAGGCAGGCTACAGGGACGCTGTTTACAAATTTAGGGGCAATTTACCAATTAAACGGGGCTCGGATGCACTCACCTGCACCAGCAGTCACATATGGAAAAGAGAGTCTCAGAGAGTTAGAGTAAGGGTAGGTTTTGATTACTTACAATGTGTGATGCAATCAGTGTTTTGAAGTGGGCGAATTTCACAAATGCCTTCTGGCGTGAGCTTAGGCAGAGGGAGTCTGTGCAAATTTTGGTAACTTCAAGAGGCTCACATACATATCTCTTGATTGCTTGTGATAACTGTAGAGGTCAGAAGAAAACAGCAATAATTGTTGGTGGAAGGAGGAGAAACCAGGCCTGTTTCTGGGACTGCAAGTGATGTATATACCTTAAAAATCCTTTAAAAACCTTTGTCCAGCTTACACTTTCACACTCAAGAGGAGTAGGAAAAGACTAAATGAGAGCACCTTGTGTGCAGCTCACACTTGGTTGATTTTCTGGGAGGAAGTAGCACAGATTCATAGAGGAAGCCAGTGGATTTCTCCAGAAGTGAGTGGATTAGACAAGTGCCATCAGGCTACACCTGAGAGGAAGAGCTGTGGAGCAGGGACATCCTGAGCATAGTTTGTGCAAGAGTCAAGCTTGTGTGATTTGTGCTGGAGTTAGAGAAGATATTTGGAAGGCATGACTGACGTATCAGTCAGTGTCTGTCACCTGGAATGAGTGAGCAAGACATGTTCCATCCTTGTGTACCCCTGGGAGGAAGAGGAGGCACAGGAGGAACAGAGAATGCCTTGAGTAACAGTTATACTTATGTGATTTTGGTGATAGGGAGCATCATCGATTTAAAGGGACATGGAATGTATCTGTCTGTGTTTTTCTGTTCAAGTCAGTGAGCAGGAAGAGCTAGGAGCCCTGAAAGAAAACATGTGGGAGAGGCATGCCTAGATTTGGTGGAAGGAAGTGGCTGAGTTTCAGTGAAGTAGGTGGTACACCTGTCAGTGGCTGCCTCTTGAAGTGAGTGACCGTAAGAAGAGACATTGGGTGACACCTGGTAGTGGAGGCAGGATGAACAGAATATTCCCAAAGGATAACTTGCAAGATAGTCATAGTCAAATAGTCAAATAATGTTGGTCACTGGAAATAGCAGATGTTTAGCAAAGTGGGTGATAAACCTTGGAACAGGGGTGGCAGGAGCAGGGAATCCATGAGGGCTCCTTGAGGAAGAGTCATTATTGCGTAGTTTTGTGGTTTGTGTGAGGAAGCAGAGATTTAGAAAGTTGAGACAAATAGGGAAAACATTTCACCACAACCAAAACGTGCCACAGGCAGTGGCAGACATTTTCTCCTGATATTTTCACACCTAAAATAGCTCTTTCTATGGTCATTGCTGATCACAGAATGTCACGTTATAAAACATTCTGATCCAGTTCACATTGTGCACTCCCATCACATGTCACATTAGAGTACATGCATCAGTACGGGTAAATGCATGGGAGCTGCACAACCGATTTCAACATCTGCCAAGATATGCACAGGAGGCTGCACTTTCAGTTCTTTCTGGAATCTCTAGTATAGAAGAGGGAGGGCTACTGGTCTTATCTATTGAATATCATTGAAGAAAAACCAAATGTGCTTGCAACAGAAGATGGATGGTGAAAAAACCTGGTCACTATGGCCGACTACTAATAAGTCTGGCATTAATTATGATGATGATTAGGACATTGACATGAATGATGATCAAGACCAAGATTATTATTCATCCGATTTCATATGGCAATATGTGCTGCTGCTAGGAAATAGGGATTCTGAGTAGAATTAGGAGAATGATACTACAGACACAAAGGTTGTACCATTAAGAGAAGCAAAGCCCCGCCTGAGTACAGATATTGCTCAAATAAATGCCATCCTCTCCCAGATTGAAAAGCACATCACATCCTTATGTGGCATCCTGAAAACCATAATAACTAGCAACACCATTCCCAGGGGAACTCAGCTTGTATGGTGTGAAATCAAAATAAAAACAAAAATGTGACAGTACATCACAAAGAATACACAGCAACCAAGCCTGGCCTCTCAATTACTTTTTCAGAAAACTATGTGCCAAGGAAAGATAGGGACCAACTTGGGTATCCAAATCTATTCAGTTCCATATGTTTAGGCATCACGCTCAGACATGGCAAGAAGTCAAATGATCTGAAGTGCATACCTCCACCAGTAAAATCAACTACCAACTACCAACACCAGTACTATCAATTACCACCAGGCGGCACTGAAGCACGGAAGCCTGATCCGGCGTCTCCCCCATTCAGGTCGACTCAAACCGACTGAATCCAGTATTTATTACAATTTTCTGAAACCCCACCGTCCAATCTTGCTTGGTGTCACCCTAGGAACCTCCTGTCCAAATTTCCTCAACAACTGCTATCTGGTCCTGCCAGAATCAAGCCTGAGGTTCTTTGCCGCATTCCCACCATTACAGCCTCCCACCTACACTAGCTCTATCGCGGTGAGCATACCAGCGTTCCATCGCTCCTGCGGTTACGCTCCAAGCAAGCTGAATATCTACGAACTGGCAAGGGCTGCTGTACACTCTGCTCCTGTCAACCACCGCAGTGAGTGTTTGCATCCGGCTTCTCATAGGGTTTGCATCAGGTCCTCGCCCGATTGCCTGCGTGGCATCTACTGGTATTCTGTAGTTTCTGGCCCCCAGCTGCCCCCATCTCCCTGGGCCATCTCTGCTTCATGTCTTCTTTCAGCTGCTCTCCGGACCCAGCACAGGGTCCTTACAGGACTATCCTCACAGCATCCACCCGATTACTGTAGCCTGGTCCCCTGCAGGCCTCCGCCTCCCTGGGCCTGCTTTGCCCTCTGGCTCCATCGACAGATCTCCGGGCTTAACACCAGGCCCACACAGGACAATTTCCAGTTGCTCGCTTGTCCACGGCATCCAACTGAGCGCTGCCGTGCCTGGCACCCCACTGGCCCCAGTCTCCCAGTACCTTACTGGACTATCCACACGGTATCCTTACTGGACATGGACCTGGACTGGACCTCCCAGTGCCTTACTGGACTATCTTCACTGCATCCGCCTGATTACTGCAGCGCTTGGTCCCCAGCAGGCCTCCGCCTCCCTGGGCCTGGTCCGCCCTCCGGCTCCATCAACAGATCACCATGCTCGACACCAGGCCCGCTCAAGTTCACTTGCACAGCGCCTGTCTGTGTCCTCAGCATTCAGCCCCAGCAGACCCTCACCTCCCTGAGCCGGCCCCGTTCTCTGACTCTTTCAACAGCTCTCCAGACTCATTCCAGGTCATCTCAGGACCAATTAGACGGCATCTGCCTGAGTGCTGCAGCGCTTGGTTCTTAGCTGACCCCCACCTCCCCGTACCTGCCCTCCTCTTCTGTCTCCTTCAGCAGGTCTCCTCAGTGGACTGTTCTGGACCCTCGCCCCGACTGCTCCCTTCCTTCGTTACAAAACGGAGTACGCTCCTCCTCACCAGTGATCTCACCATCTGCTCACACCGGCTCTGTCATAGTTAGACTCAACTTCACTCATGTGCCTGCACTACGCCCTAATTTCTGAAAGAGATCTCCATCCACATCTCTACTTGACTCTACATCTGGACGCCATCCGCATGCACTTGTACAGAGAACGTTTCGCTACCACGTCCTAAACAACTGGTCTCTCTTATTCACTGGTCTGGACTGACGGGCCCCTACGGCCCCTGACCACCTTTGTTCTGCATTTCTTCTATACCCCTACTTCCAGGGATTAACCTGCTACCTGCACTGATCCCTGAATCGCGGCTACTAGGGACCGAGGCGGTTGTGGTGCCTGAAGTTCACATAGGAGGCCCCACTCCCCGATTACTCACCTTGCAGCCCGCTCTGATCCCCTGGCCCACCAGCCCCTGCGGTCTGCACACTCAAGCCTTCCCCCTTACTCAGTCCATATAGCCCTCTACCCTTATCTGTGTTCCCCCCTGCTTCTTAGAGCGCACTGTTAGGCGTCCCCTAGATTGACTGAAGCCTAAGGCGCGCCCATTTTGCTCTTCTCTGAAACCCCTCCCTCCCTTGGCTCCTCAGCCTGTACTCTGCAACCGTGGTCCATCAGTGTTAAGTGCACTGTTCCTCTCCACAAGCTCCCTGCCCTCTCCCCCTCCCTCAATGTGTTCTCTCTCTGGCTCTTCCAGAGGTCACTGAACCATTACTACACCATCTCTACACTCTGTTCCCACCTACTGCACTTAGCCACCACCAACTGTGGCTTCACTGTACCCTTTGATCCCTTCTACTCCTTAACTTCCATCTTGAAGTACCTGCCCACTTTCCACACCCTTCCACACACCCTGATCTCAACCACACTCCAATCCCCTCCTCACATATGCCTTCCATCCACTTCATTGCTCCCTCAGATATGCAAGTTCCCTCCAGCCACTCCCCTCTAACTTCTTACCCTACCCTCTCCCACCCCTTCCCCCACTTTTCCTCCCCCCTCTCACTTTCTTCTGCCTCATCATGTTGACCTTCACCTCACTCAAACTTACCCCCCTCTCAACTCCTCTTACCTCATCTCCCATCCACCTTATCTCACCGCCCCAACCTCATCTACCCCCCCCATTGTCGAACCCTCCAGCATCATCAGTATTGCCCTTTGGAATACAAGATCTCTTTGTAACAAAACTGCTGATGTATTTGACATGTTCCTATGGTTAAATCTTCAATTTGTATGTATCACCGAAACCTGGATCCCCCCTTCAACTCCACTGTACCCACTTTTCTCACTTCCTCCCCCTCCTCCTTTACTCATGGCTCCTGCCCCACAGACTGCGGCGGTGGCATTGGTCTTCTCTTTGAACCTAAATGTCTGTCAACCCTCTGTCCTTCCTCCCTCCCTCTTTTCCCCTTGTTCGAATACCTGTACAAATCCTTCATCTTACCCCACCCCATATGCTTTCTAATCAATTACCACCCACCTGGCACCCTCACCTCCTTCTTCGATGACCTTGACCACCTCTTCTCCATTATCTCTCCCACTCCCTCACCCCTAACTGTTCTTGGTGATTTTAACCTCCACTTCTCCTCCTCCCACCATTCCTCCCCCCTTTTTTCTATCCTTGACTCCTATCTTCACACCTCCCCTACCCACCTCTCCCACACACTCCTCTGGCTCCACTCTTGATCTTATCTTTGTCTCTTCCTTCTCCCCCTCCCCTGTCTCCACCCTCCCCAACTATCTCTCTGACCACTCCTTACTCACTTTCTCTCTCACTCCCCCTGCCTCTCCTCCCCCGCCTCCCTCTTTCTCCATTTCTTTCTCTCGGCGGGACCTCCACAACTTTGACCCCTCTCACTTCTACAATACCTGTGTCTCTTTCCTCCCTCCTCTCCCCCAAATGTTTTCCCTCTCTGCTAACGAAGCCTCATCCACTCTTTCCTCCTCCCTCTCTTCTAGTCTAGACCAGCTCCACCCTCTCTCCCCCTTTCGCCCCTCCCGCAAACCTGCCCAGCCCTGGCTCTCCCCTCACCTTTTCTCAATGCGCCGCCTTCTCCAGTGCCTTGAAAAACGTTGGTTTAACCTCCGCACACCAGCTAACCGAGCCTCCTACTTCTTTTACCACTCCCTCTTTGACTCTTGCCTCAACTCAGCCAAACGATCTTACTTCTCTAACCTTCTCCACTCTCAATCCTCTCAACCTCAACAAATCTTCCAAACCCTGACTCGTCTTCTCTCCCTCCCAATCCTGACCACTCCATTACCTCTCCTCTTTCTTTCTCTGACTTTGTTCACTTCTTCTCCTCTAAGATATTCTCCTTACGACAAAACATTCTTCACTCCCCATCTTACTCCCCTCAACCCCCTTCTCTCCCCAAACCATCCTCCTGCATATCTTGGTTCTCTCCTGTCACTCATTCTGACATTTCTCTCCTCATTTCTCTTACCACCGCTACCTTCCCAACAGCCTTCAAACACACCTCTATTATTCCCATCCTGAGAAAACCCTCTGCTAACCTCCTTCTGGCCTCCAACTTTCACGCCATCTCTTTTACCTTTCCTCTCTAAGCTCCTTGAACGTCTTGTATATTCCCAACTCTCTACATTTGTCTCCAACCTCTCTCTCCTTCCCCCTACCCAATCTGGATTTCGCCCTAAACATTCCACTGACACTGCTCTTATCTCTATCTCTGTCCTCAACTCCCTCCTCACTGCTCACTACTCCAAACACTCTTCCATTCTCATTCTCCTTGACCTCTCTGCTGCCTTTGACACCGTAGGCCACCCCTTACTCCTCAACACTCTCTCTTCCTTTGGTCTCAAAGGCTCTGTCCTAAACTGGTTCTCCTCCTACCTTTCCAACTGCTCCTTTGCTGTCTCTTGGGGTGGCCGTTCCTCCTCACCCACTCCCTTGACTTTGGTGTTTCCCAAGTCTCTGTACTTGGCCCCTTCCTTTTCTCACTCTATACCTATTTTCTATCTCCTATCATCTCCTCGTTCGGAATCTCTTACCATTTCTACGCTGACGACACCCAGCTTTTCCTCTCCTTCTCTTCTTTCACTCCTGACATCCACGCCAAACTCTCTTCCTGTCTCACCGCTATCAAAAACTGGATGCCCTCCCACTTTCTCACCCTCAATACAGACAAAAAAGAGGTTTTATTTCTTCCCGCCAACACCCTTCCTCCCCCTTCTCCTCCCACCTCCATCCTCTTTCCCCCTTCTTATTTCCCCTTCTCTGGCTCTGCACGCAATTTAGGCCTCCACTGTGATTCTAACCTCTCCTTTACTCACCACATCTCTCTAACCTCCCATGCTTGTGGTTTCCCTCTCTACAATGTTTGTACAATTCACTCCTCCCTCACCTTCAATGCCACCAAACTTCTAATTTCCTCCATCTTTTCTCATCTATTCTACTCCTCAGCTCTCCTCTTTGGTCTCCCTGCCTCCCACCTGGCACCCCTCAAATCCATCTTCCACTCTGCAATCCGTACTCTTTGCTCCCTCTCACCTCATTTTTTCATCTCGGCTTCACTTTCCTCTCTTGGTTGGCTCTCCTTTCACTCCCAACTTAAATTCAACTTCCTCTGTCTTGTCTTTAAATCTCTTCACAATCTTGCCCCTCCCAACCTTTCCTCCCTCCTTTCCTTCTACTCTCCCTTTCACCCCTCCAATCAGCTGACCACTTCCTACTCCATGTTCCTCCTCCTCCTTGCGCCCCTTGCCGATTCCATTCTTTTCAGCTCCTCGTCCCCCTCCATTGGAACTCTCTACCTCTACCTCTCCGCTCCATCTCCTCTTACTCTTCCTTCCGCTCTTCCTTAAAATCCCACCTACTTCACCCTCCCTCCTGACTGCACTTACTGCTTCCTCCCTGCTCCCCGAACCCAGATTCTTAATCTAATGTACTCAGCAAATTGTTCTACATATTGTTCTCGTTATTTTGACTCGTGACTTGTACATATTGCTTCTATTGTGTTTTTGTTGTTCTTATGTGAAGCACTTTGGATTAAAGTGCTATATAACATTTTATAAAATACAAATACAAAAACTGCCTATCTAAATATCTCAGATATGTAACTGCGTGGGAGTGAGATGTGGAGATCTACAACCCATACCGCAGAGATGCATAGCAGTGGTCTCACATTGCTCCAATCCAATCTTGTGGAGGTGTTTAATCTTGGATACATGTTTCACATGTCCCATGACTGACAGCACCTGCTTAATTCTAACTTGGCTACAACAGTGGCATATATTGGACTCTGGCAACATGAGAACACATTTTGCAGTGGTGATACTAATATGCTGAGTTCTGACTGGCATCATGACAAATTGTCTTACAGCTTCAGGGCTGGAATATATTTTTCACTGGCAGCCTGAAGGATAGGGCAGTGTTGGTATACTGTGTTTTCAGGCTTCATGATCTGATATTGGATCTAGGAAACATGAGCATGTGTTTTACTATTTGATATACAAGGGCTACATACATGTGATTTGATTAAGAAGGCACTTCTAGGGTTTGTCTAAGTCTATAAAGTAGTGGAATCTTTTGGTAAGGGTCTCAACTTGTCCCACGTCAGGCCACAAATACTCAAGAAGTCTTAATTTAAGACTCATGTCATATACTAACAGTTCTGAACTATAAACGGTAGAGGAATACAAAATGGCATGTGCTAAAGATTCCTTGACTTAAGGAGCATGGTTTGGGAGTTCTGTTTCAGTATATGTGTATGAGCTTAAATGTCGGGGAGAATATATTCAATCAATAACAGGGAGATATTCAGCAAGGGAGTCCAATTAAGTGGGTGCATATCAGGGGGTCGAGTTCCCATGTAAGTCGATCCCCAGAGATATTTGGGAATCCTTCATGCATAAGATCACATTTTGGTAGTGTCTTATCTGGCTTTCATCCTTACACTATCAATCAAATGTGTACCACTTTGTTGGGTAGAATCTATTATTTGAAATGCAATGAAGAAAGTTCATGAAGGCTTAAGATCAACCTTCAGCTTGGTCATGGGAGCACACACAAGTAAACAATTCAATTAAATAGATTCAACCCTTTTTAGTTTTACAGTGGCCCCTGGCAGAGGCTCTCTTGAATGCTGTGCAGGCCCAGCCTGTAGGTAAATCCTGGCTACACCATGGTTGTGCAAGCCATTTCGGGCACAGCATTGTATGCCCCTCCATTTTAAGAATTGTCTAGCTGCCACTGATAATCGTCAAACATATGCAAATGCTGATGAGATCTAAAAGTAATGCACAACTTCAAATGATAATACCATAAATCATGTAAATCATGCATAGTATATTTAGAGTTTATCAGTTTTGAAAACACATCAACTGTCATTATGGGCACTTCATAAATTCTGTTTTAATAGTTTGTGCTTTGTTCGCTTATAGCATTGACTTAAAAGACAATATATTATTTTCAAACAAATGTTCCCCTAAATACGTGTTCGGTAAGTCTAAACGTGTTTTTTGTTGTTTTCTTTTATTTGTTTCTGAATGTCGGTTGTCATAGTTCGTAGTACTAGCAACACTGCACAGCTTTGGAATGTCAGGGTATAATGGTGTTGGTTTTGATAGATGAAAAGCTAATTTATTAATAGGATATTACTGACAGATCTGTGAAAATAAAGCTATGCGTGCCATCTTGTGTTGATCCTTTCAAAAAAGAATGTAAGCAAGTTAAAGAAAGATGAAAATCTGGAAACAAATCGGATTGAACGTACAGGGGAGATGAAAGCACTGGGAGACATGGCTTACCAAGGTAAATCTCCAATATGCCATATGTTCATTTCAATATAATCACAAATGTAGTATGTAAGCTCACCACGGAGTTTAATCCTATTACTTTGCTTTGCTGAGAGATAATTAACCACTGTTCTACATGTCACTGTTATCAGGGCTGGTTCCAAATCACAGCGGGAAGGCATTGATTTTGGATCACTTCCTCTCTATTGATCTTTGCCACAGAATTTACAAGATAGGCATTTCTCGAAAATGTCAATCGTCAAGGAAACAATGGGGGGACTACATAAATCAGGCTTTTGACATGAACACTGAGTACGATGCGGCTTGTAAGATATGTGATTTCGGTTAGAGCCAAAAAGTAATCTTTAATGCAATGAGACTTATACAACAAAAGGCTAACAGAAATTGTGTTATGTATCGTTCAGCACTTTGCTTTAATGATTTCTGTTGACTACAAACAACACAGAGCTCGTTGTCTCTGCCACCCGACCCTAAATAAAGGTGGTTGAAGGTTTTACAGATGTTTGTGTCATGTCTGCTCAGTTGCATTTTTTCATGGATTTTGAAAGTGGGGGAAGGGTTGACACTCAACAGTTATGTTCCCACCTCTCTTTTCTCCTCCACTTCCAAAAAACACTTGGTATCCATTTTAAATGCTATGCATAGATTGCTGGTGGTGTTTACCCAATGTGCACTACACAGTGCAAAAGGGAGGTGTGAGCTCCAAGGAAGGCGTAGACCTCAAGAATTCTGGGGATGGTGCAATGGTGCAATGAAACACACAGAGAACACTCAAATAAATAAAACTAAACAGTGTGCATAAACAATGCACTATTGCTGGGCCTGAATACACTCTACCTCATGAAAATAACAGTTACACATTACTGCTAAACTACAACTATACACATATATAGATTTACAATGAGTGTTCCCGCTAGAGGTCACACCAACAAGTCATTTTGTGGACAGTTAGCAATGAATCAATTGGGATACATTGGAAAACTGAGTACATTAAAGCAAATACACTGTTATGTAATTCAGATACAGGTGGGCCCCAGGGTGGATGCTTGGTCAGAAATTCACCCATCACAACGAGACAAGGGAAAGGATGGGTCAGGACTTTGCAGCTTTACAATCCGGTGAAGGGTGTGTGTTGGGGTGAAAACAGCTATGCAGACTTGTCCCTATTATGCCACTATGACTGGCAATCACCTGTATTGTTCCAATATGTACTGGGCCCACTTACCTCTATCATTGGTCCTGTTGCAGGTGGTCCAGCGGTTGCGGGTGCATTGCTCATTTTTGGCATTGGGATTAGTTCCGTCTGAGTGGCAGTCCGTGCTTTGATAATACTGTTCATAAAGCTGTGCCCCTGGACAGCTCAGGCACCCCAAAATGCAGACCACCATAAATTCCACAATGACAGTAAACCTCTAGGGCAGAATGGAAGCAGGCAGCAGTGGAACAAAATACTTTTCCTGAAGGCCAGTCTTCGAGGTGGAGACCAGCAGCTGCAGGAGGATTGTTCTCCGTCCACAAGCCCGAGGGCTGCCGAGTTCCAATATGAAGCTCAGGACAGTTACCGATGCAAAGCCCAGAGGATGATTCTGGTATACTTCCGAATGCTGTAGGGGGTCTTGAGGTGTAGGGATCTGGACCTGTTGGCCCCACTAGCCCAAAGGTAGAAGTGTCAGTCATTATCTTAAGGAGATCAGCCCAGAAATGCAAGTCTTCACCGGAACTTTGCTAAAGGCAATGCTGGAAGTCTTCAATGGGTGTCCACCGGTTTTCATCAGGCTGCAGCTCTTCATATTAGTCTTGGCTCCAACAACAATGTGAAAATTGGCTCCAGGAGTATTCCACTTATCCCACGTTCATTCCAGGCTTGGCCTCAGCTCTCAAATGTAAAGGAGCTGCACCATGAAAAGTGACACAGGCTGTCCGATCCAGGACGTCCCCCTGCCCCACATCTGCCCAGCAACAGACATACACCTGGCCAGATTGTGGATAGGTGCCATACAGCCAAAGCCTCTACATCCAACCAGATGCTCACATTGCTGCTTTGCATGGGAAAGTTGGGGCTTTGCACGGCAAAGGACTTTCCTCATGTGGCATTTGCAGACCTAAAATGACCGGATGAAGGCCGAAGGACCGGATGCCTGAAGGTTGTGGTACAACATGTGTAGCATGTCCATTTTGGGTACGACATACTATAAAAACCATTATGTGGTCAAATACAAACATGCCCTGCAAGAAAAACAGAAAACACAGTACAAAGAAATCTGCTGTCACCTGCCCATCTTGGAAAACAACATGGAACCTCTCAAAGGGAGATAGAGTCCCCAAGCACTGAAAGCCTAAGAGACTGACCAGTACCCACAAAATAGATAAGATACGCAAGGGAAGTAAGGCAGACTGGCTTTAATTACCTTTAAACATCAGGGCAGGAATTCAACAATACCAAAACAGTGAGTGGTTCCTTTTATATTGATGGAGGGAGAGCTACAAAAAGACAATGGGGGTCATTCTGAGTTTGGAGGCAGCCATGGTGCTATTAGCACCATGGCTGCCTCCAAACACGTTTCCGGGTAGACGGAATGGCGACTTACTGGGACATTCCGACCTATGCAGACCCGGTATGTCCCCATTCCAAAAACCATTCCCCATTCCCATTTGAGCCCCCATAGGGCTCAATGGGAATGGACAAGGAGCAAATAACGGGACCGCAAATAGTGGGCCTGTTATTTGCTCCATGGTCCCTTAACGAGGCTCGCTAAGGGCGGCTGGTCAGACCAGCCATTCCTGGTGGGACCCGCTAAGGGACCTAGTAGTAGGGCGGTAGGTGGTTAACGGCACCGGCATCCATACCGGTGCTGTTAACCCCCTACCACCAGGGTCGTAATGACCCCCAATATTTCTTAACACACCCTGTGTGAAGTTTAGGCCGTAGAGAAAAATTCTTGTGTGAGTATTATATTTGCAATGTTTGTGTTCTTCACATTTTCAATCATATTTATGACAGCAAGGGTGGCAATAACAGAATTTCCGTTTCTTCCAACCCCATCCTCTCTACGCCATACAAATGCATGTGGAAAAGCAAATTCTGCGCGAAAGCAGGAGGATTCCATAGGAATCCATTGTAGATGCTGATTGCCATGTGCAGAGGTCGGGCACCTCATTTTCAAAAAGAAGGCGTAAAGGGAATTTCACCTGCTTTTTAAACGTATTTGTTATACTTCATAGAGCAATATACTAACATTGCACTAGAGGACCTGTTTGCACTTAAGTGGAAAGTAGTTGTAGTTGGAGGAATAAATCATGAGATGGTGGGAGAGAGACACCAGGAGTTGGTAGAAGGAAGACATCAAGAGCTAGAAAGTGAAAGACATCTGCAGATGTTAGGAGGAAGACATCAAGCGTTGGCAGAAGGACGTTTTCAAATGGTGGTTAGAGGAAGACATCAGGATGTGGTAGGCTGTTGATATCAAGAGGAGGTTTGGAACCATAAAGAGCTGCTAAACTAGAGGAAGGAGTGAGAGGGTACACTTAGACCAAATTAAGCGTGGGGATGAGGTCCTGATCATAAGGGATACAAATCCAAGTGGGAAGTGTAATGTGCACGTAATATGGCATTGAGAAGGGACGGACCAGAGAAGGTGTAGAGAGGTTTTGCAGAGCGAATATTTCAGGGCCTTAGGAAAGGAATGTGATACGGTGTTCTTAAATTGCTCTGTGGAAACTGGGGCTGACAACCCCAGCTGACTCTATCTACAAGTTGATAAAGCAACTCCAGCTGCATATATGACTGTGTCAGAGACACAGGGGTGGCTGCAGGATTAGAAGAAAGGATCAGAAGAGGTTTTATTTCGCCATCAACAGGATGCACATCTGGGGACATGCTGATAAAGAACTATAGAGATTGTGAGTGATAGTTAGATACTACTAAATTGTGTGAATTTTAAAAGTAGATTATTGAAAAGAGACGGTCTTGTCTCTATATATTATAATCTAACCCTGATGTAGAATGTATTTCTGTTCCATAAAACTTGTTTTTACCTAAGGTCTTGTTTAATACTATGTAGGGACCCCATTTGGCTATATTGCAAGGCCAAAACAAACCAAACCCCAAACAGACTGTAGAAATTATATAAAGGCTCCCACCCGCACTTGTCCATACCTTGCTCTCTACCCCACTCCCTTCCCTATCTCCAGCACTTGCAAGTCCAAATGTCACAAGGCCTAGTAGGACCACAATTGTATATATACTGTTTATGTCACTGTCATTTACTCCCCTGTTGCCTCCCCACTTGCCTTGTGGTGCCTGGAAACACCATTTGGTTGTATAGGCGCCTAACAAATGCTCAATAAATAAATAAAATAAAGTCAGTACGACAAATAAAGGGAGTCTAGTAAAGTATGTGAAAAAAGTGAAATGTGTTGTATGATTGATTTGATTTTGTTTGAACAGAGTATTTGTAGTAGCTGTAGTGTTGGCATTCTTGACATATGAAGTTCCTTTGGAGCACCTAGGAATTCAAAGTGGACTACTTTCTAATTTTCATAGTTAGGGGAAAATGATATTTGGCAGAGAATGTTAGGACAGTTTTTCTGAAGTCCAACTAAGGGCTTAGTAAAACCATTGAACTGAGGCAGTACAAGACTCCACGCTTAGTATAAAGCTTTACCACCTGAGTATATGGTAGCGTAGACAGAGCAGCCAGGCTTACCTTAGGAGGGAGAGAGGGCAGTAGAATCAGTACAAATGAAATTGTCATAGAAATGATCCAAAGAAACAATGTAACACTTTGTATTGGAAACATAAAGGATTTATTTAAATACAGGTAGGCCCAGATAAATCTAGGGGTAAGTAAGTACTAACACATTATATGAAATCACAATAGAAAAACACAACACTATACTTGCAAGTACACAGGCCCAAGTATAGACCTTATTTGAAGTACCTAACAGTAGTTCTAGGGGAGTCAAAACCTTTTCATACACATTTAGTATAGGTAAAGCCTATTCTTGGGGAGTAAAAAACAATAGTTACTTTTTACAATTACATTCAGTAATGCAAAGGCAGTAGACCCTTCCAGTTGTATAATGACTCTTAGCACAAATCATGTAATCAATCAACTGGACAATATACTTTTGGTGAATAGTGAAACCCTTATTCTAGGTGCAGTAAACACCTATAACTACTTTTGTCATAATACACAGTTATACTAAGTGAGTAAAACCTAAGGATCTAATATACAATTACAGGTGCTTTTGAAATCAGGGAACCCCAGATTGAGGTAAACAGTAACACTTTTAACTTATTTGGAATGGCACACAGCTACCACAAGGTAAGTAAAACCCACATACTTTGTTTAACCTCACAATGGAGGAGGGAAAGTAAAACCCGATGTTACACTTTACTGAATAGTTATTCTAGGGAGGCAACAACCTAATGCCGACTTATTAAGGACAGGCTAGCAGCAAGTCAGGGGAAGCAAGATCCAGTTATCCTCAAGGGACTGATCTGGTGATACCAACACTTTTCTTTTGGGAAGAGGCACAACCTAATCACAGGAGAGTAAAATACCTTCACATCTCTTTCTATTAGGCTGGCAAAACAGTGGCTAAGGAAGAAAAAATGTTAACCATACTTTTAAGAATAGTGCATCACACATTCAAGATCAGTAAGAACTTTTATAACTGTTCACAGTTACCAACAAACTCTTTACAAGTAAGTAACTTTGAAACACCTATTTTCTTTTCTAGGCAGAAGTTCCAATCACCTGACAGTGTTTCCCTTATTCTTGGGGCATGAGTGTTCTCAGTGGCAGAAGGGGGTTCACTAGGACTAGTGACCAACAGGCAGTGCCAGAATAGGCGCTTTAGTAGCAAAAGTCAGAGTTCCTTAGGAAAATTGGGCAAACAGGTATGTACTTCACTTTAGAGTTAGAAAAGGGTCCAGGGGCTTCGCAGAAGACACCCCAGCAGGATTCTAGCAGTGGGACTGGGTGTACTGGACAGAGGACCTCCCAATCACAGACAACACCACATAGCTACACAGACGTCCTAACAGGCTTAAGGTAAGTACATACCCAAGCCAACACAGTACCTCAGCATTGAAGAAGAGTTTGCAGCAGGAGAACTTCAGGGTCTGCAGCCAAATACCAGGTCAGTGGATTCCTTGTCGTGGAGACTGAAAACAAGAACTCAGAAGGACTTTGCAGCAGGGATCGATGAAGAGGGCTCGAGGCAAGGTTTCCCTTGTGCCTGAATGTGGTTTTGTGGATTTGGCACCTTTTCAAGGAGCACAGAAGAAGACAGAAATCACGGTCGAATTCTCATCATTCTAAAGGTCCAGCACTCTGGTGAGGGGACTTTTCAGACTCAATTCTTGTTTCTCGAGATCCTCCAGGAATCCCATGAAGTTTCAGCAAGATTCGGAATTCAAAAGACTGTGCACCACATGATGGCTTGAGGTCCCAGAGTATTGGGGTATCGCAACAACACAAGGTTGCAGCAATGCGTGGGATGGCTAAAAATGCAGATCCTCTTGAGTCTAGTGGGTCTCACTATGCTGTGGGTGTGGGTCAGGGTTGTTGTTTTCGGAGGCCCCAGGTTGATTGGAAGGAAGGACTACAGCAGGCTCCAGTTAAACAGCAGGCTCTCCGGTCGCTGGAAATCATTTCCACCGCTTTTCCTTCATCATCCTCTTCGGTTTAAGTTCCAGTGGTCGAAATATCTTCAGCTTCCAGGTTTGCAGTATTTATCGGGAATTACAGCACAACCTCTGCATTCTCTCCAACAGCCAGCATCCCACTGGGATTTTTCCCCATTCACGCAAGGCGTAAAACAAAGGGCTGGGGAGTTTTGGACTCCCCACTCACTTCCTGCTCTCACAGACAGAATGGAGCCTGGGCGGGGAGTCCAGGGGACTCCAGCCGAAGACAAAAATCACACAAAGGAATTTCCTGCCCTGGATGTCAGGGGAAGGAACAAGAAACGAGAAGAAACACTAAAATGGCAAAATAAGAAGACAGGAGCCAGTTTGCTAAACATGGACACCCTTAGATCCCTTTACTGCAGCTGTGAACACAGCCCGTGGTATAGGTGCACCAAATGAATACAAGGTATCACTGCCACCAGCCAATAAAGGTAAGCTTGTCACTGTAACAGAACTGTTACAATTTTAGTGTGAAAGGGGATACATTATATCTCCCCAGCACTCCACATAAGGTGGGGTGTGCTGGTTTCACTAAATAAAATGTAAAAGGGATCCAAAGATCCTTTCTACCCTTGGGAACTGTAGTTAACTCAAGGTTAGCCAGAGAAAGTTAAAAGGGGAGCCCTTAGCGCAACCCAGCAACAACAGGCACTTATTACCAATAAGTTGTTAAAGATGATAACTGTAAAACGACACTATGGAGAGTCTTAAAAATGAGACCCATAAAAAGAGTAAAAGGTGATGTGAGTGTGGAAAAAGGTTTCCACTCACTGAGGTATTAATGAAAAATGTCCCACTAATAAAGCAAAAAAAGTTCTGGGGTTGAACCAGGAAAGGAAGATTTACCAGTTCTGTGCACATCTTAACTAACAGAGAACACATATAATTCCCATTTGAATGGTGGTATTGTCAGTGATTAATACACATCAAAAGATTCATTTTTACCTCTAAATTCCTCTTCAGCGCAGGCAATAATTTAAGTGGTAAACCTTCCTGTAGCATTGATCTGCTGCCAGCCCTTATCTGAGCGTATCAGCAGATGGTTGAGGGGAGAAGCACGGGATCAGGATCCTCCTGGCAGTTCATTTCTATTTCTTTTTTGGACATGTTTTGCTACCTGTTCATTTTTTTTTTTTGTTGAGTATTTGCCTTTTTGTAGAGAGTAATTGTGGGCTGCCTGCAGTACCTTATGCATTATAATTACAGTTCATAACAGAGCATATCCAAGTGTAAAGCTAATATACACTTTATCAGAGGCTTTTGGCACAGTGGCTTAAAAGTAGTACACAATGATGCCCTTTAACATACATATAAATGTCATCAGTAACCTGTTTATGGCGCTGCTTTGCTCATTCTCTACAAATCAAGTGTTCTTTTTGGAAAGGCACTGCATACAGTATGGTGGTTCACGAAATAGGGCCTGTTGAGGATTCACAACATTCAGTGGGACTATTCTTGTCTACTTGATGCAAAAGCCAAGAAGCAGTGATAATTAAATCATCAGGCTTGATTGCTGTGCATGGTACCTAATGAACTACTTGATCGCCAGATGACAGTGTCATGCACTCCCCATCCCAGTGCACCTGTGCCATGAGGTCTTTTTAGGGACTAGTTTGCTGCTTTGGTGTTGTATTATGTCATATTTTGAACAAAGAGTATATATAATTATATATTTGGATATTTTGAACGCACATATTTCTAATGTGGATCCGGGATCAAACCTGTGTTGCTCTGCAAAGTATTGCTTCCAAGGAGAGCGTGTTGCCCCTGAGCTATCCTACCACGTAGAATGATCTACCTGATCGATCACCATCCTGAAGGAGATTGACCTGTGTATTCTCTATTAATTGTAGAGCAGAAAGTATTGCAAAAGAGCAATCTGTCTTTTCAGTCCGGCAGTGAATATTCCCGATAACATCTATTTGGACACTACTCTTTGAACATGTTCTCCACATGATCTGATGCAGAGGTTTTTTCACATGCTCTTGGTTTCACGCTCAAAAGTGGTCCTGCGCTGCTGGTAACCATAGTCCAGTGTATGTTGTAGTTTGGATTGCAATTGTGTACACTTCTTCAAGCACTGTACTGTTAATTTCTGAGGCAACATTGTTTTATTTTAAGGGAATCCCTTAACAGTCTGGATACTCACTTGCTCACTTCCCTGTGCTGGTCTTGAAAATGAAGGTGGCACTCCTTTTACTATTATAAGGCTTTTTCGGGTAATATTGGTGGCACTCGAGAGATTTGTGATCAGGATCATTGTGGAATTTTTGAGTTTACAGATTTTTATTTTATTTAGTGCCAGAATACACAATTATAGTCTGAGTCTATGTGAGCTATCAATTATATACCATAGCTTTAGGCTCAAAAAATACATTTTGTAGTATAATAGTTAGGAACAAGTACAGCATGAGATTGGTTAACTTTGAAGATATCATGTAATGCAGTTCCTAGTATATAAACAGTATGAGATTCGTTCTCAAATGAGCGAGTTACTCAGACTGAGTAATAGAGAGAAAGGGGATAAAAGGGAGGGAAAAAAATAAATCATATGTTTTCACAACAATCAGATGAGTAACAGGATAAAGGGAAATAACAATACAGTAGTAAACAGGACTAAACATCTATAAGTCATGCAGGTTAAACATTTGTATTATTTAAGTAATCAACAAAAATATGCCATCTTTTATCATGTTTGAGAGAAAGTGAGGTTGAATTGGCAATGAATTTTTCCATTCTATGAACCTGGCATATATTCTTCTACCAACCTTTTATAGAGATTTTGGTGAAATCTTTCCAATGTGATGTAGTTAAGCTTATTACTAGAAGTATAATCAAGTCAAATATAACAAAAGATTACCTAATCTTGCTGTCATTCAAGGCCAGACTTCCAAGTAGGATGTTGTTCTAATTCAAGGGAATAGAGATCTAAAGATGTGTTGAAGGGAAGCCCAAACATGGTTCCAAAACGTATTTACCAAGGGGCAGTCATTAAACATATGACTAAAAGACCCAGGAGTGAGATGACATGACCAGCATAGATCATTATCTGCCAATTTAGATAGGAAAAACTTCCTAGGGGTAATAAATGTTATGTGCGTAAAAAAAGTAAAAAGGTTGGGTTACATTTGCCAATGAAGATAACATTTTGGGTAAACAAGTTGGGGATACCAGGTATGTGGGCGCTGTGTCTTATAAGTCAAGGGTGTGTGAGGAATATGTTGAAATTAATCAGCTGCAGACTGTTTACGACTAGGCTAACCTCTGCCTAGGGTGTTAAAGGTAACACCAAAGTGCCAAGTTCAATGCACTGATACAGACAAAGTTAACTTGATACAAATACTTGAAGAGTATAGAATAACAATGTTGTGTTAGAAAAAGTGGTTGTTTATGTTGTAGTCTTCTGATTTCTTTGATGTGCCAACATGTATGATTGTATTACGCTAGTTCAACGGGAACATATCACGCTTGCATCTGAATCAAAAGAACAGGCAACGCATATACAGATACTCTAAAGGGACACAGTCCAACTGTGGATTTTGTTGAATTGCCTTGAAAAAACCATCAAGGTCGAAACACGTGTTAGCACAGCAAACAAATCAGAAGGCTACAACATAAATGACCGCTTTTTCTAACACAACATTGCTATTTTATATGCTTTAATTATTTGTATCAAGGTGACTTTGTCAGTATCAGCGCATTGAACTTGGCACTTTCTTGTTACCAAGATATAATTTTGGTCTTGGACTAAATCTTTGACCACAATTGATCACCAAAGTGTATTCCACAGTCTTCCTCCCATTGTAGTTCAGATGACCATAAGTTATTAGGAGTTCTTTTAGAACTTATGACTCTATAGATATTGGATGCTTTGATTTCCTCTGGGGATTCAATGATACGCATTCTCGGAGCATCAACAAGTAATTGTTAGGGTCATTCCTACTGCTGGCATCCAGGCATGCACGCATTAAATTAAGGTATTGACTAAGAGGGAGTGCTGGCAATGAGAATTTATTTTCAAATTCTTCTGCAGAAAGGATATTGCCATCCACAATTATTTGATCAATGTATTTAATTCCTTTGTTAATCCATACTTTGCAGAAAATAGGACTCTCATTTATGGTTATATGCTTATCATACCAGATTATTATACCAGCTGGTTTCTTAATCTGACGAAATAGAAAATACTTCAAAAAGGAACTAGTAAGACATATCATTTTGGAACCATTGAAAAGATATATTAACAACAATTGTATTTGGTTGTAGACATGATTATCATACAGAGAAAAGTTGTCCAATAAGAAAACATTTCAGGCAGAAATTCAGACATGTTAACCCCCCTTGATCCACTGCTGTGCCATGACATTCAGAGGCTCTGTAGGTACAGTTTTGCCATTTTAGGTTAAAATGTTAGGGACGGGGAGTCCTGGTCATACTGCAAAAGGGGGGCCCAAATGTTCATGAATCAGTAAAATAGCCCTTCCTTTGCTGCAGTTATCATCTCCGCAACCAGATTGTCCCAAATCTTGATATACCAAAGAGGTAAAATCAGACCATCTGGGGACATCCACTGTGAGCTATCGTGATTCGCACTGCCAGCTAAAGTTGCGTTATCAGTTTAGCCGAATTCCTGGACTTAGGATAGACTTCTGGGGTTGGGGCCCCCAAGAAAAGAGCTTCAGGGCACAACAGGAGTGCCATCCGTCTGATAGCCTTTACCAATGTAATGATCTCTTTCCAGAAGGAGTGAATGAGTGGGCAATCCCACCACATATGAAAGTACGTCCCCTGTGCCCCACAGTTTCGCCAGCATTTGGGTGCCAAGATGCCTGAAAATGGTGTCATAATACTGGGGAGTAGTGCTAGTGGAACAATAGTTTTAGGGCACATTCATTATTTGTCAGGAGGAGTGATTCCTAGCCCAAACGTCCAACCAGAATTGGTCCTGCAGAGGTTTACCCAGGTCCCCTTCCCAGTGAACCATATAAGATGGGCGGGCAGTCAACATAGCCTTCCTTAACAATTTGGAGACGCTTCTAGGTTGTGCTCACTCTTGGATAGTAAACTCTATAGGGCTCGAGCTACGTGTAGCATTTTGTCTGATAAGGTGGTGCGAGATCCAATGAAGTAGTTGTGTATAGCAGAATCTGTCAGATTCCAACAATCGGAAAGTCGCTTTACAGTTTTGGAACATATGTGGAAGTCCCCTTAAAACAGCCGAGACAGCCTGAGCAAGCCGCCCCATTTCAACTTCCAAAAAGTCCCAGAATGCATGCCATGGGAAAAGTCTGGTTTATTGAAGACAGGGAAGTATGGGGCTATACCTCTAGGGTAATTCTAAGTCACAGTGCCCAGTCCCAGGACCCCAGGGTTGTCCTTGACAAGATGAGCAAGGTTTGCCAGTGTTTCTGTGCTGAGTGAGGAACAAATTGCAACAAGCTAAGGGTGAGTGGGCGTCTAGACTGCTAATTTTCAACCCATTTGGGCGGGGGCAAAGAAGCTGCCACGACATCAGGTGTGAGATTTGTGCCGCTGCGTAACATCCGCACAGATCAGGAACTCCAAGCCCCCCCAGCTGGCTTCCCCCAGCATCACTCCCCTGGGTCACTTTTGCGGGATTGCTTCTGAGAGGGATGAACAGAAGTACACGAAATGAGGGAGCAGGTTCAACTTAATGGCAGTTATCCGGCTCATCAAAGAAATCTCTTCAGTTGCCCATCTATCTAAGTTGGCCTCTAATTCTCTAACGAGTGAAGGGAAATTGGTTGGCCTTATTACCTTTGGCGTAGTACCCCTATTACTGAAAGAGAATGCACAGTTTCTTCAGGGTAAAGGGCCTCCAATTTAATTCAGGCAATTTGTATGGATTTATGGAGTTTGAGAGACCAACATTTTTTATATTTCCATTCAATTTCAGAAATGTCTTTTTCCAATTGGGTATGGATTGTTTTTTTTCTGCTTCTAATAGACCGAAGTGTGAGCTATCAAGACTCCCGTAATCACTGCCTTAATCACGTCCCAAGTGATACATGTTGAGATAAGATTGAGTGTGGTTTCCCGTAAGGCTGTAGCCACTGTGTCCCTGAGGTCAATGTCATTTAAAATTGGGTCATACAACCGTCATTGTGGCCTGGGGGTCGGGTCACAAAACCTAACCCTTAACTGAACTGGGACATAGTAAGACAGCAATTTGGGGCCCATACATACCTTTTCAATGTATGACATTAGATGAGGAGATGCCAGGAATAGGTATATGCAAGAAGAAGAGCGGTGAAAATGAGAGAAGATAGAGTAATCATGTTCCCCGGGTGCAATACCCTCCACAAGACTACCACCCCCAAGGATCTGAAAAAAATGCAGAAGTATTAATGCGATCTTAAAGTCTCTCGAAGTGGGGTTGTGCGTTTTATCCATCATGGGGTTGGGAACCTCATTCAAGTCCCCCCCAATGAGATCCTGACCCTCCAAAAAGGGGAGGGCAGCAGCCTCCAAGTCTCTGAAAAATCGTTCCTTTCCCTCGTTGGGTGCATAGATCGAAAGTAAGGAGTACAATTGCCCAAACACCATACCTTTCACCATAATATATCGCCTTCCAGGGTCTCATATCACGTTCAATTCCTCAAACGAAGTTCCTTTCGCTAACAGGATGGCCATCTCCCCAGTTTTAGACCCGCAAGAGGCCAGAAATTGTTTGGGGAAGTCTTTGTTTCATATGCGGGCCAAATCTGAGGGGAGAAGATGTGTTTCTTGTAAAATAATAACTGTGCCATCCAAGTCTTTCAGGCATGGCAAAACCGACTTGCGTTTTACTGGAGAGTTTAACCCAAATGGTGAAACAAATTCCAAATTTCGCTCGGCCAAGGCGGGTTCCTTGGAGACAGCGTCTTCTGTAGAGTGGGTAGGGGGCAGAAGAGTGTCTTCCCCTATTAAAGATTAGCGTTTGCCATGTGTTCAACTGAACTAACAGAGACAAAAACTAAACGAGAACAGAGAACTGCAGGGCTTCCTGCCTCTTCAGCCTCCAGGTGAGTTTCCACTCAGGGCCAACAGTTCAAAACCTAACTGAAGAATACACGGCATATCACCCCTTCGGCCTCCAAGTGAAACCTCACTCATGGCCGGGAATAGAATGCATGAAGTTCATGCTGTCAACGACATCTTGTAACACTTCCATTCAGTGTTTCTTTAACTTTCCCCCTTCAATTAAGGGATATGGCAATGTTGCCATCTCCGATCGATCAAGGGAATTTCACCAATCTGCCGCCTTTGGTTCCCTTGGAGACCCTGGACCACATGTTATTTCTTAATTTGGAGGCCCCAATGCTGCCAGAGTTGTGGGTGTCTTGTGTACCACTTTCGTCGCCTTTTTCCTGTGGGGGGGGGTCCTAATAATTTCTCCAGCTTCCTCCAGTATGCTGATAGTGCCTACAGTTCCTTTGAATGTGAATTGGATGGAAGCAGGGAAGAGCCAATGGTACGTGATTTTTTGTTTGGGGGGAAAAGCAATCTCCGTTTCTGGATTGCGATGGTTGCCAGATCCTGGAAAATTTGGAGTGCCATGCCCTGAAAGGTTATCTCGCCTTGTATGCACCCTGCCACCATTTTCTCCTGTTTAGTGATGAAACTATTGAATTGTGTGATCACATCAGGTGGAGCAATTGATGATTGGTCCCATCAAGCGAGCAGCCTGTGTGTCCAGTCCAGAAATACATGTCCATCTCTGGCAGAAGAGCTTGGAAAAAACTTCCTACGCATTCATGCATGTCTTGGTCTGGGATTGTGGAGGTAACCGCCCTGATTCGCAGATTGTTCCTGCAGGCCCTGTTTTTCATGACCTCCTGTTTGGCTTCCAGGGCTTCGCTTTTATCTTCCAAAGATTGAATCCTGACTTGTAGATTGGCCATGGTGGAGGAGTGATCCAGCACCTGATCCTCTGTTTCTCCGAGTCTTGGTTCCACCTCTGACACCCTCTGGTCCACTCGGTCCATTTTAGTTGAGAGTTGCGTCATACAGTTTCAGAACACGGTCTTGATATCGAGGGAAAAGACCTGGATGTCCTCCTTGGTAGCTAACTGGCCCATAGGGCGATCTGGGGATTGAGTGAGCGATTTTGTTTTGCTGTTTCTACTTTCTTCCCCTTGTCTGATGCCAACAGCATCATGGAAATGTTTATATTCTTGGGGGTTTTTGGTTGCCTTGCCATGGTAGCTAGTTGGATGGGTTTCCTTATGGCTCAGAGGTGTTCTCACTCAAAGACTGTATTGAGTTAATGCCAGTCACATGCAGGCCACCAGTGAGAAGGCCTGGGAGAGTCCAATGGTGTGGACCTCTTGCTCTGTGTTATCCAACTAGGATCTGCGGTATTGCTGTTGTCTGCCCTGCCCCCTGGAGGTCTGGCATGCCATTTGTTTATGTTTCTGCCACTGCTCCTCCCCTGCAGGCATGGGCCTGGAGGGTGCACATCTACAGAGGGATCCTATATCTCGTGGCGCGGCACTGTCCCTCACTGCTGTCCCTCATATGCGTGATGGATTATGTGATGAGCCGGCACTTACTGTTCACTCTCCCGACATAGCCTCCATTTTGGCTTCAGGGTCCCACTTTCAGATCTCAAGGAGGCAGAGGGGCAGACATTCCCTTGGGCCACAGTTATTTCCTCATAGCGAGCGGAGAGTGTTCCAACTGGGCGGGTGGGGGTCTGGCTGGAAGCCTCTTGCAGCTATATACGCCACCAACTTGGGATCACTCCATAGCTTCTGCATTGCAGGCGTCCTGCTGCTGCATGATTTCCCGTCTGAGTTGAGCATCGCCGGGGCAGCCACAGCTTCCTTGTCACTTGTCAGCCACTATTCTTTATTTATAGGCTGTACAAGGGGGCTTAGAAGTGTTAGTTTATGCTTTGCTTCTGGGCTCCATGCAGAGGCTCTCAGCAATGCATCCGCAGAGCTGACATTGCTAGCCACACCCCCATATTGCATCTTTAATATCAAATGGTGAAACAAGAAATCTTTCAATAGTTAACCAAGTGGGTGGGGTAATGTTGTGATTAATGGAGAACCAGTTTCTGTCTTGTTCAAGAACAAAGGCTATATGGTAATTTTGAAAATTAGGGAAATTAACACCATCATTTACATATGGGTGTCTCAATTTGCTAGCCGCAATTATTTTCTTTTTCTTAGAACGCTCTAGGAAATGTATAGGTATCTTGTCGATAGACTTAAAAGAGGATGGCAATGGAAAGTGAAGCATTTGTAAATAATACAGAATCACAGGTGTAAATATCATTTTGATGGCTTCTAATCTTCCTTTCTAGGAGAGGTATAAAGGAGACCATGTAGTTACAAATCCAGTTACTTTTGATTGTAATTTGTGTAGGTTAATTTTAATCATTTGAGGCAGAAAGGAGGCAATTGAGATGCCCAGGTCAATAGAAACATGATTCCAACTTAGACCAAATGGGGTGAGATCATCTTTAATGCAATAGGCGTTTCTGATTTTTCCTTGTTCAACCTATACCCTGAAAACTGAACAAAAACATCAATAGTTTCTAGTAAGTGTGGAAGTGTTGTGGTTGGATTGTCAAGGAAGATCAATATCTCATCTGCACAAGCGCCTAGTTTAAATGCAGATGCCCCACATCTAATCCCCAAAGAATATCTCTATTTGCATGTATCAATTCCAAGTGGTTCAAAGGCAAGTACAAATAAAATAGGTGATGGGGGCACCCTTGTTTGGTACCCCTATGGATGGGGAATCTGGGATACAATTGATGGTTAATAAAAATGTATGTTTTTGTCTCTGAGTATAACAGCTTAACTAATTTAATATAGCCATGTTCAATGCCATGCCATTTAAGGGCTTGCAATAAATATGGCATTCGATGCAGTCAAAGCTTTTTCTGCATCTAGTGCAATTGCAACACAAGGTTTTTTGGGTTGATTTTTCTTATGTATATAATGTAAGAGGTTCATGAAAAGTCTGGAGTTTGCTGATATGATTCTGCCTTTGACAAATGCTACTTGATCTGGATTAATTAATTTATACACAAATGATTCTATTTTATTGGTTAAAATCTTTGCAAAGATCATACAATCTGAATTAATTAATGAGATTGGCCTATAATTCTTGGGTAGTTCATTATCATTATTTTGTTTGGGAAATAGGATCAACAGAACCTCTGCAAAGGAACCCAGTGATATATCCACGATAGAGAAGAAGTTGTAGAGTGATTCAAGCTTATGAGAAAGGTTACAGGAAAAATGTGCAAATACATCCATTGAAAACCCATCTGGTCATAGGGTTTACCTTTTTTAAGATGTTTAAACGTCCTGTTGATTTAATTTATATGAATAGGGCCATCAAGGCTGCTTAAATCAATATTAATAGGATGGTTGTGCTTCAAGCGATCAAAAAATGCATTGAAGTTAAGATTAGTGTCAGTATGATCGGAAGAGTATAGATTTTCATATAATTTTGTACAAAAACCTAGGATATCTGCATCCATCCGAGGTTACTGTTTTGCATGAATTATTTTTGATGGCAGAAACTCTGGATCTTTCCTTTTAAATTTTGAGATACGAGGCCATGGCCATATCTGCTTTATTGGAGACTGACATATTCTGGATTTAAATTTCAAAAGCAAACCACACACCTGTTCCATGTATTTTTTGGTAATAGAGAAACAGAGAGTTATACTTTGTTTAAGCAAGGCATCATTTGCACTAGCAGTATAACCTCCCTCCAGAGCCTGTAATTTGCTATATAAAATATCTAAGTCTGTCCTGGCCTCTTTCTTTATTTTGGCTATGTATTAAATGATATGTCCCCTTAGGGCTGCTTTACAGACATACCAATTGTTGGCAGTAGAGGTGTATTCATCTTTTGATTTGAATCTATTGATATGAGCAAGTACCCTTTGCCTCTTGAATGGGCTATGAAGACTTTTAACATTCCGGGGGTAATTCATAGAATTTAGCGCACAAGTGGCGCACGTGGCTGGCGCACAGTGTGCGCATGCGAATCCCTGCGCCAGCCGCGTGCGCTAAAATACATTTCCGCGCACAGCGTATTCATGGATTCCAGCCACCAAAACCAGTCGTGGCGCACAGTGGCGCAGTGACCCTGCAGCAGCGCCAGTTACGCCCCCAAGAACGCCCCTTGCGCAGGGAAAAGCCATCAAAATCCCCAATCCAGCGCAAAGGGCTGCGCTAACCCTGTACCAGCACGGCAAGCGGGGAACGCGTATCACTGGGGATCGCAGGAAGTTTCACACGCGATTGGCCCTGTGCGAGTGGGGTACGTGTATTACTGGGGTGCGTGTGAAGTTTCACATGCGATTTCAGCAGGGTACGTGTATTACTGGGGTGCGCGGGAAGTACCACACGCAATTTCAGCAGGGTACGTGTATTACTGGGGTGCGCGGGAAGTTTCACATGCGATTTCAGCTGGGTGAGTGTATTACTGGGGTGCGTGGGAAGTTCCACACGGGATTTCATCGGGGTACGTGTATTACTGGGGTACGCGGGAAGTTTCACACACGATTTCACAGGGTACGTGTATTACTGGGGTGCGCGGGAAGATTCACACGCAATTTCAGCAGGGTATGTGTATTACTGGGTTGCGCGGGAAGTTTCACACGCGATTGGCCCTGTGCAAGCGGGGTACGTGTATTACTGGGGTGCGCGGGAAGTTCCACACGCGATTTCAGCAAGGTACGTGTATTACTGGGGTGCGCGGGAAGTTTCACACGCGATTTCAGCTGGGTACGTGTATTACTGGGGTGCGCGGGAAGTACCACACATGATTTCAGCAGGGTACGTGTATTACTGGGGTACGCGGGAAGTTTCACACACAATTTCAGCAGGGTACGTGTATTACCGGGGTGCGCGGGAAGATTCACACGCAATTTCAGCAGGGTATGTGTATTGCTGGGTTGCGCGGGAAGTTTCACACGCGATTGGCCCTGTGCAAGCGGGGTACGTGTATTACTGGGGTGTGCGGGAAGTTTCACATGCGATTGGCCCTGTGCAAGCGGGGTACGTGTATTACTGGGGTGCGCGGGAAGTTTCACATGCGATTTCAGCTGGGTACATGTATTACTGGGGTGCGCGGGAAGATTCACACGCAATTTCAGCAGGGTATGTGTATTACTGGGTTGCGCGGGAAGTTTCACACCCGATTGGCCCTGTGCAAGCGGGGTACGTGTATTACTGGGGTGCGTGGGAAGTTTCACACGCGATTTCAGGGGATTACGTGTATTACAGGGGTGCGCGGGAAGTTTCACATGCGATTTCAGCTGGGTACGTGTATTACTGGGGTGCGCAGGAAGTTCCACACGCAATTTCAGCAGGGTACGTGTATTACTGGGGTGCGCAGGAAGTTTCACACGCAATTTCAGGAGGGTACGTGTATTACTGGGGTGCGCGGGAAGTTTCACACGCGATTTCAGCAGGGTACGTGTATTACTGGGGTGTGTGGGAAGTTCCACACAGGATTTCATCAGGGTATGTGTATTAGTGGGGTATGCGGGAAGTTTCACACGCGATTTCACAGGGTACGTGTATTACTGGGGTGCGCGGGAAGATTCACACGCAATTTCAGCAGGGTATGTGTATTAATGGGTTGCGCAGGAAGTTTCACACGCGATTGGCCCTGTGCAAGCGGAGTACGTGTATTACTGGGGTGCGCGGGAAGTTCCACACGCGATTTCAGCAAGGTACGTGTATTACTGGGGTGCGCGGGAAGTTTCACACGCGATTTCAGCAGGGTACGTGTATTACTGGGGTGCGCGGGAAGTACCACACGTGATTTCAGCAGGGTACGTGTATTACTAGGGTACGCGGGAAGTTTCACACGCAATTTCAGCAGGGTACGTGTATTACTGGGGTGCGCAGGAAGATTCACACGCAATTTCAGCAGGGTATGTGTATTACTGGGTTGCGCGGGAAGTTTCACACGCGATTGGCCCTGTGCAAGCGGGGTACATGTATTACTGGGGTGCGCGGGAAGTTTCACACGCGATTGGCCCTGTGCGAGCGGGGTATGTGTATTACTGGGGTGCGCGGGAAGTTTCACATGCGATTTCAGCTGGGTACATGTATTACTGGGGTGCGCGAGAAGATTCACACGCAATTTCAGCAGGGTATGTGTATTACTGGGTTGCGCGGGAAGTTTCACACGCGATTGGCCCTGTGCAAGCAGGGTACGTGTATTACTGGGGTGCGTGGGAAGTTTCACACGCGATTACAGCTGGGTACGTGTATTACTGGGGTGCGCGGGAAGTTCCACACGCGATTTCAGCAGGGTACGTGTATTACTGGGGTGCGCGGGAAGTTTCACACGTGATTTCAGCAGGGTACGTGTATTACTGGGGTGCGCGGGAAGTTTCACACGCAATTTCAGCAGGGTACGTGTATTACTGGGGTGCGCGGGAAGTTTCACACGCGATTGGCCCTGTGCGAGCGGTGTACGTGTATTACTGGGGTGCGCGGGAAGTTTCACACGCGATTTCAGCTGGGTACGTGTATTACTGGGGTGCGCAGGAAGTTTCACACGCGATTTCAGCTGGGTATGTGTATTACTGGGGTGCACGGGAAGTTTCACACGTGATTTCAGCTGGGTACGTGTATTCCTGGGGTGCGCGGGAAGTTTCACACGCAATTTCAGCAGGGTACGTGTATTACTGGGGTGCGCGGGAAGTTTCACACGCGAGTTCAGCAGGGTACGTGTATTACTGGGGTGCGCGGGAAGTTTCACACGTGATTTCAGCAGGGTACGTGTATTACTGGGGTGCGCGGGAAGTTTCACACGTGATTTCAGCAGGGTACGTGTATTACTGGGGTGCGCGGGAAGTTTCACACGCGATTTCAGCAGGGTACATGTATTACTGGGGTGCGCGGGAAGTTTCACACGCGATTTCAGCAGGGTACGTGTATTACTGGGGTGCGCGGGAAGTTTCACACGCAATTTCAGCAGGGTACGTGTATTACTGGGGTGCGCGGGAAGTTTCACACGCGATTGGCCCTGTGCGAGCGGGGTACGTGTATTATTGGGGTGCGGGGGTAGTTTCACACACAATTTCAGCTGGGTACGTGTATTACTGGGGTGCGCGGGAAGTTCCACACGCGATTTCAGCAGGGTACGTGTATTACTGGGGTGCGCCGGAAGTTTCACACACGATTTCAGCAGGGTACGTGTATTACTGGAGTGCGCGGGAAGTTTCACATGCGATTTCAGCAGGGTACGTGTATTAGTGGGGTGCACAGGAAATTTCACACGCGATTGGCCCTGTGCAAGTGGGGTACGTGGGAAGTTTCACACGCAATTTCAGCATGGTACGTGTATTACTGGGGTGCGCGGGAAGTTTCACACGCGATTTCAGCAGGGTACGTGTATTTCGGGGGTGCCGGGGAGTCCCACACGTGATGTGGCAGTGTGGGTCCTCCCAGGTGTTCCCTGTACACCCTCTACAGCCCCTGCAGGCAGCCCACACCACAGGGGACTATCCTGCATCCCTGGTCATGTCCCGCAGGCACCCCACCCAACATGGCCATGCCCCCCAGCAAAGGCACATGTCTCCTTGCACTACTGATCACCAACTCATGTCCCCTTGCACCCCCACCCCCCAGCATTGCGAGGCACCTGCCAGCAGGCCCCCACTCATGTCCCACTCATGTCCCCCTGCACCCCCACCCCCAGCATTGCGAGGCACCTGCCAGCAGGCCCCCACTCATGTCCCACTTATGTCCCCCTGCACCCCCACCCCCTAGAATTGCGGGGCACCTGCCAGCAGGCCCCCATTCATGTCCCACTCATGTCCCCCTGCACCCCCACCCCCCAGCATTGTAGGGCACCTACCAGCAGGCCCTGACACATGTCCCCCAGCCAACACGTCATCACAATCTAGATCCCTGGCCCTTATGGGGAGCCTCCACATGCCAAACACCCACCCAAGTATTGCATCCACCCACTCAGAAATGCTAATTACATGATACAACCCCAATGCAAGTATGTAAATGAACAGATGTTCCTCACATACACACAATGGGTGTAAGTGAATGTCAAACCCCATATCATGATATGCATGAAACCAATGAGATGATACTACACATTGAAGTTTGATGAAAAAAATTTATTAAAAGCAACATAAATGGGATTAGAAATAAGCAAACAACAATGGGAATTAAAAACAAAAAGCAGCATGTCCGTAAAATAATGAAAAACCACAAATCATAATCCAAAGGAAAGGTGTTCAAAGTCACAGTTCAAAAAAGTACATCCAAGGGAAAAACAAAACCGAAAACCATTGCTCCATGGGTAAATCCCCAAAAAAAACATAATCCAACAGTCAACTAGATACAGATAAACAATACAGGTTCCATGATCCCAACTGAAGAAATGAAACCTATCTAAAAAGACTACCTAATAAAAAAACTATATACAAAAATGTGGTCCATTGTCCAAAAGGTCCAAAATCAATAAAAAAGCAAAGGAAACCTAACACTAACTACATAACTATTTACAAGGGCAGCAGGCTAGTCCAACGGCTCACTGGATGTTGTCATGGGCCAGGGCATCATCGAACTCCTGTTCAATAGCTTGGAGGCTTGCATGTTCCCTGGCCCCGAGGTCTCGCAGGGATAATGCAGTGTCCAGCTCCAACTCCCTGCGAATACCCTCGAGGCACTCAGCCCGCCTCAGCGCCCTCCTCCGCCCTGACCATTGTGAGTCATTCCTCCTCTGGCCGCTGCCGCTCTGCACCTATCTGCTGGCCCAACCCCTCCCACACGGAAGCCACTCCCATTCCAGGGTTCTCCTGCCCTCCGGCCGATGCCTGCACCCCTGATGTTGAAGGCCCCGAGCCATGATGCCTCCCACGTCGAGCCTGCCGCTCCTTCCGACGCAACTGCCTGTGCCAGCACAACGGCATCCAGGCTGATGGAATCCACCGACGCCGTCATGTACGTGCCCTGTCTGATGATGCTGTCACATCCTCCATCTGCTGGGGTCAGTTGCTGTTGTGTCCACCCCTGCTGGACCTCCGACTCCCGACTGTGGCAGGGATGGGATCCCCACCGAGTTGGCTGCATTGGTCGGGGCCGGTCCACAGGGGGCCCTGGTGGCATCTGGGCTAGAAGACGGCATGGAGAACGACTGACGCATAGCCTCCACAGAGGAGGAGAGGGTCGCCAGAGTGCCCGACACATGTACGAAACCTCCGACCACGACCGCTCCCACCTGGGCCACGTTGGCACGGTGCTCTTTGTGATGACGTGCGTGCTCCCCCCGGGAAGCACGCACCTCATCACGAATGACACCCGTGCGCAATGCGACACCAATCAGGACCTTCTCCATATGGCCAGGGGTCCCCTCGTCCGCAGGTGGAGGGGAGTCAGATGACATAGACATCTCCCCTACTTGCAGACGGGCCTGGGATGGGGCATCCCTGCTGGTGCATGGTGGTGCAGTCACAGTGTCAGGGACAGTGACATGCACAGGCACCTCTACGGCGACCTCTGCTGCCTCCTGCCCCTGGACTGCACCACTTGCACCAGCAGGGATGCCTCCACCAGGCCCCATGTGCGGCTCAGTAGTGTCCTCCTCCTCCTCTGTGGAAACCACCAACCTGGATGGCGCCACCCCATCTTCCGCCATTGCAAGCCCCTGTGGGGGCTCACCCACCCCTTCCACTGCAGCCGTGGGGGAATCCCTGCCGCTTTGCTCCACAGCGCCGTCTCCGCCCTCTTCTTCACTTTGCGCTGTGTAGAGGGAGACATAGAACACAAGCATCAGGGTACTGTACAATGGTCCCCTAGACAGGAAGCAATAGCAGATGAGTGGCACTGTCAAAGATCACTTCCATCATGTCCCTCCACCACACATGGGTCAGTGCAGGCAAAACACATGCAGTAACAGGCATGGCACATGCTATGGACATAAGAAACATACAATGTTGTTTTTAAACTCACATGCATCATGGGTCATGCCTATCACATTCACACACTTCATCGTACTTTCATTCATCTGGACTCGTACACCCCAGACACAGTGTATGCAAGGATAGCTAGGCTGCATCAGTGAATCTGAACATTGACACAGACATGTGTCATGCATCCATGGCATTCACAAGTCACAGACACGCATGTCAGACACACAGACATGGACACCATACATGTACATGGCATCATCACCCATCCCTCACCCCCACCCATGTCCAGGAACAGAGACTGGCATGCTCTCATGTGTCCATTCCGCATAGGGCTCCCCATGTAGCATTTAAACACATACACCAACCGTGTGCTTCACACATTGCTGGTCTCACATGCATGACCATGATGTCCCTGCACACACACACGTGTACATGGCCTATGTCACACATACAGGCAAGTATCAGACAACCAGCACACTGCAACATGTCTCACACAGCAATGCTTGGCCACTTATCGCTCGACTCCAGACGGGTCTGCCTCTCAAGGACCTGGACGTGGAGCGCTGGGGATATGCGTTCCAGGACCCTGTTCTGATCTTCCGACAAGTGGCCCCGGCGCCCCTTAGCATCTGCTGCCTTCAAGAGGCGCCGGGTCTTGTTGAGGGTCCTGGACCTGAAGTCCTCCCAATAGTCGGACTGCCACCCCCTCCGCGTTGATGGAAGTCACGATGTCCGTCCAGATCCTGTCCCGTCCTTCCTTGTCGGCGCGTGATGATCCGAAGAGGGCATCATAATGCCCCAGGACATGCTCCACCAGGACACCAACTTCCTTCTGACTGAATCTGGTGGCCCTTTGCCCCTCTGGCTGGGGGTCGCCAGTGGTCTCGGATGGTGTTTGCCCCGACATGGCGACCCCCGAGGCAGGCGTGGGTGGGAAACTAGGTCCTGGGGCTGGGCTGTGGAGTGATAGTATCCCAGTCGGGAGTCTTCTGTTCCAGCAGGGGTGGACACAGCAACTGGACCCCTGCAGATGGCTGATGTGCAGGCACCAAATGGCAGGGCACGGTGGCAGCAGGCAGGCAGGCAGACAGGCAGGCAGGCAGGCAGGCAGGCAGGCAGCAGCAGATGGCTCGTGGGAGGCTCCTCGGGGCTCTGGGGGGCAGTAATTCGGCCTTTTGGGCAGGAGCGTGGTCTTCCGTGTGCTTACGCATGGCCAGCTTGATACAGAGTGATTTGGCACGTGAAAATTCTCCACGTCAGCGTGTAATTCAAGGAAACGCCCTTAGCGCGTAAGCGCGTCTGCACGCAAACGCGATTTCATTGGACTGAAGGCCCTTCAAGTGCAAGCGCCTCTGTGACGTGACGGGTGCAGGCGTGAACGGGCGTTTCAGCACGTGTGAAAAACTGCAGATCCGCGTGGGAATGCGTGTAATCCGAGGAAAGGGCCCATGCGCGTAAGTGACGTGATGCGCGCGGCCGTTTCCCTCAGCACGGGTTAAAGGTGAGTGGGGGCAGCAGTTCGCTGTACGTCCCTTTGGTGGAGACCGACGTGTGTTGATGCTTCCTGTTGTTTCGCGCGCCATCGCAACTTCACAGCTATCAAGGACGTATCTCTTCTTTTGGCGGGGGTATTGGCTATGCGTGTTTTTCTGCATTGCGCTAGTCAGACAGTGAGTCGCACACGCTATTTTTCCCACTGCGGGTGCCCGTGTGTATCGCACTCATTTTCAAGGTCATAGTAGCCTGCGTGTCCCATGCGTACGCATTATTCGTGTTACTGGGTGCCACCGCATACTGCGGGAGGTTGATTCCACGCACGTAGGCAGCAGGGTTGCGTGCACGGTTTTACTGCAGTTTTGGGGTGCCTGAGCGTTGCGTGACCCGTCACTACATCACCGGGGTCACATACATACATACAGCCTTGCAAATTCCAAATTTCGCTCGGCCAAGGCGGGTTCCTTGGAGACAGCGTCTTCTGTAGAGTGGGTAGGGGGCAGAAGAGTGTCTTCCCCTATTAAAGATTAGCGTTTGCCATGTGTTCAACTGAACTAACAGAGACAAAAACTAAACGAGAACAGAGAACTGCAGGGCTTCCTGCCTCTTCAGCCTCCAGGTGAGTTTCCACTCAGGGCCAACAGTTCAAAACCTAACTTAAGAATACACGGCATATCACCCCTTCGGCCTCCAAGTGAAACCTCACTCATGGCCGGGAATAGAATGCATGAAGTTCATGCTGTCAACGACATCTTGTAACACTTCCATTCAGTGTTTCTTTAACTTTCCCCCTTCAATTAAGGGATATGGCAATGTTGCCATCTCCGATCGATCAAGGGAATTTCACCAATCTGCCGCCTTTGGTTCCCTTGGAGACCCTGGACCACATGTTATTTCTTAATTTGGAGGCCCCAATGCTGCCAGAGTTGTGGGTGTCTTGTGTACCACTTTCGTCGCCTTTTTCCTGTGGGGGGGGGTCCTAATAATTTCTCCAGCTTCCTCCAGTATGCTGATAGTGCCTACAGTTCCTTTGAATGTGAATTGGATGGAAGCAGGGAAGAGCCAATGGTACGTGATTTTTTGTTTGGGGGGAAAAGCAATCTCCGTTTCTGGATTGCGATGGTTGCCAGATCCTGGAAAATTTGGAGTGCCATGCCCTGAAAGGTTATCTCGCCTTGTATGCACCCTGCCACCATTTTCTCCTGTTTAGTGATGAAACTATTGAATTGTGTGATCACATCAGGTGGAGCAATTGATGATTGGTCCCATCAAGCGAGCAGCCTGTGTGTCCAGTCCAGAAATACATGTCCATCTCTGGCAGAAGAGCTTGGAAAAAACTTCCTACGCATTCATGCATGTCTTGGTCTGGGATTGTGGAGGTAACCGCCCTGATTCGCAGATTGTTCCTGCAGGCCCTGTTTTTCATGACCTCCTGTTTGGCTTCCAGGGCTTCGCTTTTATCTTCCAAAGATTGAATCCTGACTTGTAGATTGGCCATGGTGGAGGAGTGATCCAGCACCTGATCCTCTGTTTCTCCGAGTCTTGGTTCCACCTCTGACACCCTCTGGTCCACTCGGTCCATTTTAGTTGAGAGTTGCGTCATACAGTTTCAGAACACGGTCTTGATATCGAGGGAAAAGACCTGGATGTCCTCCTTGGTAGCTAACTGGCCCATAGGGCGATCTGGGGATTGAGTGAGCGATTTTGTTTTGCTGTTTCTACTTTCTTCCCCTTGTCTGATGCCAACAGCATCATGGAAATGTTTATATTCTTGGGGGTTTTTGGTTGCCTTGCCATGGTAGCTAGTTGGATGGGTTTCCTTATGGCTCAGAGGTGTTCTCACTCAAAGACTGTATTGAGTTAATGCCAGTCACATGCAGGCCACCAGTGAGAAGGCCTGGGAGAGTCCAATGGTGTGGACCTCTTGCTCTGTGTTATCCAACTAGGATCTGCGGTATTGCTGTTGTCTGCCCTGCCCCCTGGAGGTCTGGCATGCCATTTGTTTATGTTTCTGCCACTGCTCCTCCCCTGCAGGCATGGGCCTGGAGGGTGCACATCTACAGAGGGATCCTATATCTCGTGGCGCGGCACTGTCCCTCACTGCTGTCCCTCATATGCGTGATGGATTATGTGATGAGCCGGCACTTACTGTTCACTCTCCCGACATAGCCTCCATTTTGGCTTCAGGGTCCCACTTTCAGATCTCAAGGAGGCAGAGGGGCAGACATTCCCTTGGGCCACAGTTATTTCCTCATAGCGAGCGGAGAGTGTTCCAACTGGGCGGGTGGGGGTCTGGCTGGAAGCCTCTTGCAGCTATATACGCCACCAACTTGGGATCACTCCATAGCTTCTGCATTGCAGGCGTCCTGCTGCTGCATGATTTCCCGTCTGAGTTGAGCATCGCCGGGGCAGCCACAGCTTCCTTGTCACTTGTCAGCCACTATTCTTTATTTATAGGCTGTACAAGGGGGCTTAGAAGTGTTAGTTTATGCTTTGCTTCTGGGCTCCATGCAGAGGCTCTCAGCAATGCATCCGCAGAGCTGACATTGCTAGCCACACCCCCATATTGCATCTTTAATATCAAATGGTGAAACAAGAAATCTTTCAATAGTTAACCAAGTGGGTGGGGTAATGTTGTGATTAATGGAGAACCAGTTTCTGTCTTGTTCAAGAACAAAGGCTATATGGTAATTTTGAAAATTAGGGAAATTAACACCATCATTTACATATGGGTGTCTCAATTTGCTAGCCGCAATTATTTTCTTTTTCTTAGAACGCTCTAGGAAATGTATAGGTATCTTGTCGATAGACTTAAAAGAGGATGGCAATGGAAAGTGAAGCATTTGTAAATAATACAGAATCACAGGTGTAAATATCATTTTGATGGCTTCTAATCTTCCTTTCTAGGAGAGGTATAAAGGAGACCATGTAGTTACAAATCCAGTTACTTTTGATTGTAATTTGTGTAGGTTAATTTTAATCATTTGAGGCAGAAAGGAGGCAATTGAGATGCCCAGGTCAATAGAAACATGATTCCAACTTAGACCAAATGGGGTGAGATCATCTTTAATGCAATAGGGGTTTCTGATTTTTCCTTGTTCAACCTATACCCTGAAAACTGAACAAAAACATCAATAGTTTCTAGTAAGTGTGGAAGTGTTGTGGTTGGATTGTCAAGGAAGATCAATATCTCATCTGCACAAGCGCCTAGTTTAAATGCAGATGCCCCACATCTAATCCCCAAAGAATATCTCTATTTGCATGTATCAATTCCAAGTGGTTCAAAGGCAAGTACAAATAAAATAGGTGATGGGGGCACCCTTGTTTGGTACCCCTATGGATGGGGAATCTGGGATACAATTGATGGTTAATAAAAATGTATGTTTTTGTCTCTGAGTATAACAGCTTAACTAATTTAATATAGCCATGTTCAATGCCATGCCATTTAAGGGCTTGCAATAAATATGGCATTCGATGCAGTCAAAGCTTTTTCTGCATCTAGTGCAATTGCAACACAAGGTTTTTTGGGTTGATTTTTCTTATGTATATAATGTAAGAGGTTCATGAAAAGTCTGGAGTTTGCTGATATGATTCTGCCTTTGACAAATGCTACTTGATCTGGATTAATTAATTTATACACAAATGATTCTATTTTATTGGTTAAAATCTTTGCAAAGATCATACAATCTGAATTAATTAATGAGATTGGCCTATAATTCTTGGGTAGTTCATTATCATTATTTTGTTTGGGAAATAGGATCAACAGAACCTCTGCAAAGGAACCCAGTGATATATCCACGATAGAGAAGAAGTTGTAGAGTGATTCAAGCTTATGAGAAAGGTTACAGGAAAAATGTGCAAATACATCCATTGAAAACCCATCTGGTCATAGGGTTTACCTTTTTTAAGATGTTTAAACGTCCTGTTGATTTAATTTATATGAATAGGGCCATCAAGGCTGCTTAAATCAATATTAATAGGATGGTTGTGCTTCAAGCGATCAAAAAATGCATTGAAGTTAAGATTAGTGTCAGTATGATCGGAAGAGTATAGATTTTCATATAATTTTGTACAAAAACCTAGGATATCTGCATCCATCCGAGGTTACTGTTTTGCATGAATTATTTTTGATGGCAGAAACTCTGGATCTTTCCTTTTAAATTTTGAGATACGAGGCCATGGCCATATCTGCTTTATTGGAGACTGACATATTCTGGATTTAAATTTCAAAAGCAAACCACACACCTGTTCCATGTATTTTTTGGTAATAGAGAAACAGAGAGTTATACTTTGTTTAAGCAAGGCATCATTTGCACTAGCAGTATAACCTCCCTCCAGAGCCTGTAATTTGCTATATAAAATATCTAAGTCTGTCCTGGCCTCTTTCTTTATTTTGGCTATGTATTAAATGATATGTCCCCTTAGGGCTGCTTTACAGACATACCAATTGTTGGCAGTAGAGGTGTATTCATCTTTTGATTTGAATCTATTGATATGAGCAAGTACCCTTTGCCTCTTGAATGGGCTATGAAGACTTTTAACATTCCGGGGGTAATTCATAGAATTTAGCGCACAAGTGGCGCACGTGGCTGGCGCACAGTGTGCGCATGCGAATCCCTGCGCCAGCCGCGTGCGCTAAAATACATTTCCGCGCACAGCGTATTCATGGATTCCAGCCACCAAAACCAGTCGTGGCGCACAGTGGCGCAGTGACCCTGCAGCAGCGCCAGTTACGCCCCCAAGAACGCCCCTTGCGCAGGGAAAAGCCATCAAAATCCCCAATCCAGCGCAAAGGGCTGCGCTAACCCTGTACCAGCACGGCAAGCGGGGAACGCGTATCACTGGGGATCGCAGGAAGTTTCACACGCGATTGGCCCTGTGCGAGTGGGGTACGTGTATTACTGGGGTGCGTGTGAAGTTTCACATGCGATTTCAGCAGGGTACGTGTATTACTGGGGTGCGCGGGAAGTACCACACGCAATTTCAGCAGGGTACGTGTATTACTGGGGTGCGCGGGAAGTTTCACATGCGATTTCAGCTGGGTGAGTGTATTACTGGGGTGCGTGGGAAGTTCCACACGGGATTTCATCGGGGTACGTGTATTACTGGGGTACGCGGGAAGTTTCACACGCGATTTCACAGGGTACGTGTATTACTGGGGTGCGCGGGAAGATTCACACGCAATTTCAGCAGGGTATGTGTATTACTGGGTTGCGCGGGAAGTTTCACACGCGATTGGCCCTGTGCAAGCGGGGTACGTGTATTACTGGGGTGCGCGGGAAGTTCCACACGCGATTTCAGCAAGGTACGTGTATTACTGGGGTGCGCGGGAAGTTTCACACGCGATTTCAGCTGGGTACGTGTATTACTGGGGTGCGCGGGAAGTACCACACATGATTTCAGCAGGGTACGTGTATTACTGGGGTACGCGGGAAGTTTCACACACAATTTCAGCAGGGTACGTGTATTACCGGGGTGCGCGGGAAGATTCACACGCAATTTCAGCAGGGTATGTGTATTGCTGGGTTGCGCGGGAAGTTTCACACGCGATTGGCCCTGTGCAAGCGGGGTACGTGTATTACTGGGGTGTGCGGGAAGTTTCACATGCGATTGGCCCTGTGCAAGCGGGGTACGTGTATTACTGGGGTGCGCGGGAAGTTTCACATGCGATTTCAGCTGGGTACATGTATTACTGGGGTGCGCGGGAAGATTCACACGCAATTTCAGCAGGGTATGTGTATTACTGGGTTGCGCGGGAAGTTTCACACCCGATTGGCCCTGTGCAAGCGGGGTACGTGTATTACTGGGGTGCGTGGGAAGTTTCACACGCGATTTCAGGGGATTACGTGTATTACAGGGGTGCGCGGGAAGTTTCACATGCGATTTCAGCTGGGTGCGTGTATTACTGGGGTGCGCAGGAAGTTCCACACGCAATTTCAGCAGGGTACGTGTATTACTGGGGTGCGCAGGAAGTTTCACACGCAATTTCAGGAGGGTACGTGTATTACTGGGGTGCGCGGGAAGTTTCACACGCGATTTCAGCAGGGTACGTGTATTACTGGGGTGTGTGGGAAGTTCCACACAGGATTTCATCAGGGTATGTGTATTAGTGGGGTATGCGGGAAGTTTCACACGCGATTTCACAGGGTACGTGTATTACTGGGGTGCGCGGGAAGATTCACACGCAATTTCAGCAGGGTATGTGTATTAATGGGTTGCGCAGGAAGTTTCACACGCGATTGGCCCTGTGCAAGCGGAGTACGTGTATTACTGGGGTGCGCGGGAAGTTCCACACGCGATTTCAGCAAGGTACGTGTATTACTGGGGTGCGCGGGAAGTTTCACACGCGATTTCAGCAGGGTACGTGTATTACTGGGGTGCGCGGGAAGTACCACACGTGATTTCAGCAGGGTACGTGTATTACTAGGGTACGCGGGAAGTTTCACACGCAATTTCAGCAGGGTACGTGTATTACTGGGGTGCGCAGGAAGATTCACACGCAATTTCAGCAGGGTATGTGTATTACTGGGTTGCGCGGGAAGTTTCACACGCGATTGGCCCTGTGCAAGCGGGGTACATGTATTACTGGGGTGCGCGGGAAGTTTCACACGCGATTGGCCCTGTGCGAGCGGGGTATGTGTATTACTGGGGTGCGCGGGAAGTTTCACATGCGATTTCAGCTGGGTACATGTATTACTGGGGTGCGCGAGAAGATTCACACGCAATTTCAGCAGGGTATGTGTATTACTGGGTTGCGCGGGAAGTTTCACACGCGATTGGCCCTGTGCAAGCAGGGTACGTGTATTACTGGGGTGCGTGGGAAGTTTCACACGCGATTACAGCTGGGTACGTGTATTACTGGGGTGCGCGGGAAGTTCCACACGCGATTTCAGCAGGGTACGTGTATTACTGGGGTGCGCGGGAAGTTTCACACGTGATTTCAGCAGGGTACGTGTATTACTGGGGTGCGCGGGAAGTTTCACACGCAATTTCAGCAGGGTACGTGTATTACTGGGGTGCGCGGGAAGTTTCACACGCGATTGGCCCTGTGCGAGCGGTGTACGTGTATTACTGGGGTGCGCGGGAAGTTTCACACGCGATTTCAGCTGGGTACGTGTATTACTGGGGTGCGCAGGAAGTTTCACACGCGATTTCAGCTGGGTATGTGTATTACTGGGGTGCACGGGAAGTTTCACACGTGATTTCAGCTGGGTACGTGTATTCCTGGGGTGCGCGGGAAGTTTCACACGCAATTTCAGCAGGGTACGTGTATTACTGGGGTGCGCGGGAAGTTTCACACGCGATTTCAGCAGGGTACGTGTATTACTGGGGTGCGCGGGAAGTTTCACACGTGATTTCAGCAGGGTACGTGTATTACTGGGGTGCGCGGGAAGTTTCACACGTGATTTCAGCAGGGTACGTGTATTACTGGGGTGCGCGGGAAGTTTCACACGCGATTTCAGCAGGGTACATGTATTACTGGGGTGCGCGGGAAGTTTCACACGCGATTTCAGCAGGGTACGTGTATTACTGGGGTGCGCGGGAAGTTTCACACGCAATTTCAGCAGGGTACGTGTATTACTGGGGTGCGCGGGAAGTTTCACACGCGATTGGCCCTGTGCGAGCGGGGTACGTGTATTATTGGGGTGCGGGGGTAGTTTCACACACAATTTCAGCTGGGTACGTGTATTACTGGGGTGCGCGGGAAGTTCCACACGCGATTTCAGCAGGGTACGTGTATTACTGGGGTGCGCCGGAAGTTTCACACACGATTTCAGCAGGGTACGTGTATTACTGGAGTGCGCGGGAAGTTTCACATGCGATTTCAGCAGGGTACGTGTATTAGTGGGGTGCACAGGAAATTTCACACGCGATTGGCCCTGTGCAAGTGGGGTACGTGGGAAGTTTCACACGCAATTTCAGCATGGTACGTGTATTACTGGGGTGCGCGGGAAGTTTCACACGCGATTTCAGCAGGGTACGTGTATTTCGGGGGTGCCGGGGAGTCCCACACGTGATGTGGCAGTGTGGGTCCTCCCAGGTGTTCCCTGTACACCCTCTACAGCCCCTGCAGGCAGCCCACACCACAGGGGACTATCCTGCATCCCTGGTCATGTCCCGCAGGCACCCCACCCAACATGGCCATGCCCCCCAGCAAAGGCACATGTCTCCTTGCACTACTGATCACCAACTCATGTCCCCTTGCACCCCCACCCCCCAGCATTGCGAGGCACCTGCCAGCAGGCCCCCACTCATGTCCCACTCATGTCCCCCTGCACCCCCACCCCCAGCATTGCGAGGCACCTGCCAGCAGGCCCCCACTCATGTCCCACTTATGTCCCCCTGCACCCCCACCCCCTAGAATTGCGGGGCACCTGCCAGCAGGCCCCCATTCATGTCCCACTCATGTCCCCCTGCACCCCCACCCCCCAGCATTGTAGGGCACCTACCAGCAGGCCCTGACACATGTCCCCCAGCCAACACGTCATCACAATCTAGATCCCTGGCCCTTATGGGGAGCCTCCACATGCCAAACACCCACCCAAGTATTGCATCCACCCACTCAGAAATGCTAATTACATGATACAACCCCAATGCAAGTATGTAAATGAACAGATGTTCCTCACATACACACAATGGGTGTAAGTGAATGTCAAACCCCATATCATGATATGCATGAAACCAATGAGATGATACTACACATTGAAGTTTGATGAAAAAAATGTATTAAAAGCAACATAAATGGGATTAGAAATAAACAAACAACAATGGGAATTAAAAACAAAAAGCAGCATGTCCGTAAAATAATGAAAAACCACAAATCATAATCCAAAGGAAAGGTGTTCAAAGTCACAGTTCAAAAAAGTACATCCAAGGGAAAAACAAAACCGAAAACCATTGCTCCATGGGTAAATCCCCAAAAAAAACATAATCCAACAGTCAACTAGATACAGATAAACAATACAGGTTCCATGATCCCAACTGAAGAAATGAAACCTATCTAAAAAGACTACCTAATAAAAAAACTATATACAAAAATGTGGTCCATTGTCCAAAAGGTCCAAAATCAATAAAAAAGCAAAGGAAACCTAACACTAACTACATAACTATTTACAAGGGCAGCAGGCTAGTCCAACGGCTCACTGGATGTTGTCATGGGCCAGGGCATCATCGAACTCCTGTTCAATAGCTTGGAGGCTTGCATGTTCCCTGGCCCCGAGGTCTCGCAGGGATAATGCAGTGTCCAGCTCCAACTCCCTGCGAATACCCTCGAGGCACTCAGCCCGCCTCAGCGCCCTCCTCCGCCCTGACCATTGTGAGTCATTCCTCCTCTGGCCGCTGCCGCTCTGCACCTATCTGCTGGCCCAACCCCTCCCACACGGAAGCCACTCCCATTCCAGGGTTCTCCTGCCCTCCGGCCGATGCCTGCACCCCTGATGTTGAAGGCCCCGAGCCATGATGCCTCCCACGTCGAGCCTGCCGCTCCTTCCGACGCAACTGCCTGTGCCAGCACAACGGCATCCAGGCTGATGGAATCCACCGACGCCGTCATGTACGTGCCCTGTCTGATGATGCTGTCACATCCTCCATCTGCTGGGGTCAGTTGCTGTTGTGTCCACCCCTGCTGGACCTCCGACTCCCGACTGTGGCAGGGATGGGATCCCCACCGAGTTGGCTGCATTGGTCGGGGCCGGTCCACAGGGGGCCCTGGTGGCATCTGGGCTAGAAGACGGCATGGAGAACGACTGACGCATAGCCTCCACAGAGGAGGAGAGGGTCGCCAGAGTGCCCGACACATGTACGAAACCTCCGACCACGACCGCTCCCACCTGGGCCACGTTGGCACGGTGCTCTTTGTGATGACGTGCGTGCTCCCCCCGGGAAGCACGCACCTCATCACGAATGACACCCGTGCGCAATGCGACACCAATCAGGACCTTCTCCATATGGCCAGGGGTCCCCTCGTCCGCAGGTGGAGGGGAGTCAGATGACATAGACATCTCCCCTACTTGCAGACGGGCCTGGGATGGGGCATCCCTGCTGGTGCATGGTGGTGCAGTCACAGTGTCAGGGACAGTGACATGCACAGGCACCTCTACGGCGACCTCTGCTGCCTCCTGCCCCTGGACTGCACCACTTGCACCAGCAGGGATGCCTCCATTAGGCCCCATGTGCGGCTCAGTAGTGTCCTCCTCCTCCTCTGTGGAAACCACCAACCTGGATGGCGCCACCCCATCTTCCGCCATTGCAAGCCCCTGTGGGGGCTCACCCACCCCTTCCACTGCAGCCGTGGGGGAATCCCTGCCGCTTTGCTCCACAGCGCCGTCTCCGCCCTCTTCTTCACTTTGCGCTGTGTAGAGGGAGACATAGAACACAAGCATCAGGGTACTGTACAATGGTCCCCTAGACAGGAAGCAATAGCAGATGAGTGGCACTGTCAAAGATCACTTCCATCATGTCCCTCCACCACACATGGGTCAGTGCAGGCAAAACACATGCAGTAACAGGCATGGCACATGCTATGGACATAAGAAACATACAATGTTGTTTTTAAACTCACATGCATCATGGGTCATGCCTATCACATTCACACACTTCATCGTACTTTCATTCATCTGGACTCGTACACCCCAGACACAGTGTATGCAAGGATAGCTAGGCTGCATCAGTGAATCTGAACATTGACACAGACATGTGTCATGCATCCATGGCATTCACAAGTCACAGACACGCATGTCAGACACACAGACATGGACACCATACATGTACATGGCATCATCACCCATCCCTCACCCCCACCCATGTCCAGGAACAGAGACTGGCATGCTCTCATGTGTCCATTCCGCATAGGGCTCCCCATGTAGCATTTAAACACATACACCAACCGTGTGCTTCACACATTGCTGGTCTCACATGCATGACCATGATGTCCCTGCACACACACACGTGTACATGGCCTATGTCACACATACAGGCAAGTATCAGACAACCAGCACACTGCAACATGTCTCACACAGCAATGCTTGGCCACTTATCGCTCGACTCCAGACGGGTCTGCCTCTCAAGGACCTGGACGTGGAGCGCTGGGGATATGCGTTCCAGGACCCTGTTCTGATCTTCCGACAAGTGGCCCCTGCGCCCCTTAGCATCTGCTGCCTTCAAGAGGCGCCGGGTCTTGTTGAGGGTCCTGGACCTGAAGTCCTCCCAATAGTCGGACTGCCACCCCCTCCGCGTTGATGGAAGTCACGATGTCCGTCCAGATCCTGTCCCGTCCTTCCTTGTCGGCGCGTGATGATCCGAAGAGGGCATCATAATGCCCCAGGACATGCTCCACCAGGACACCAACTTCCTTCTGACTGAATCTGGTGGCCCTTTGCCCCTCTGGCTGGGGGTCGCCAGTGGTCTCGGATGGTGTTTGCCCCGACATGGCGACCCCCGAGGCAGGCGTGGGTGGGAAACTAGGTCCTGGGGCTGGGCTGTGGAGTGATAGTATCCCAGTCGGGAGTCTTCTGTTCCAGCAGGGGTGGACACAGCAACTGGACCCCTGCAGATGGCTGATGTGCAGGCACCAAATGGCAGGGCACGGTGGCAGCAGGCAGGCAGGCAGACAGGCAGGCAGGCAGGCAGGCAGGCAGGCAGCAGCAGATGGCTCGTGGGAGGCTCCTCGGGGCTCTGGGGGGCAGTAATTCGGCCTTTTGGGCAGGAGCGTGGTCTTCCGTGTGCTTACGCATGGCCAGCTTGATACAGAGTGATTTGGCACGTGAAAATTCTCCACGTCAGCGTGTAATTCAAGGAAACGCCCTTAGCGCGTAAGCGCGTCTGCACGCAAACGCGATTTCATTGGACTGAAGGCCCTTCAAGTGCAAGCGCCTCTGTGACGTGACGGGTGCAGGCGTGAACGGGCGTTTCAGCACGTGTGAAAAACTGCAGATCCGCGTGGGAATGCGTGTAATCCGAGGAAAGGGCCCATGCGCGTAAGTGACGTGATGCGCGCGGCCGTTTCCCTCAGCACGGGTTAAAGGTGAGTGGGGGCAGCAGTTCGCTGTACGTCCCTTTGGTGGAGACCGACGTGTGTTGATGCTTCCTGTTGTTTCGCGCGCCATCGCAACTTCACAGCTATCAAGGACGTATCTCTTCTTTTGGCGGGGGTATTGGCTATGCGTGTTTTTCTGCATTGCGCTAGTCAGACAGTGAGTCGCACACGCTATTTTTCCCACTGCGGGTGCCCGTGTGTATCGCACTCATTTTCAAGGTCATAGTAGCCTGCGTGTCCCATGCGTACGCATTATTCGTGTTACTGGGTGCCACCGCATACTGCGGGAGGTTGATTCCACGCACGTAGGCAGCAGGGTTGCGTGCACGGTTTTACTGCAGTTTTGGGGTGCCTGAGCGTTGCGTGACCCGTCACTACATCACCGGGGTCACATACAGCCTTGCAGGTGCCGGGGGGCTGTTAACATCTTGCTTCCCACTCCCTTCACCCCAATTGCCCAGGTCAATTGTGGTGTACACCTCCCATTGGCACTACTCCATCTGTGCCGGCACTACTACATCTGTGCCATGGTTGGGAGGACACCAAAGGTGAGGGGCGCCTCAGCTGGGTGTACTCCTCGTGGCGGCCATGGTCGGGGATGTGGCCATGGTGACCAGGGAGTAGGGGGACTCCAGGGTGTCCGGGGCGGCCACAGAGGGGGAAGAGGCAGGGGTGCGCCACTTGAGCACAATGTTGTGCCATGTGTCAGTGCAGTCATGCCACCACCCCCTGTGGTTCCGGGGGATGCAGCTTCTGCATCTGGCACTGGCACCCGTGTGACCCAGCAGTCCGTTCCATCGACTGCCACGGGCCCAAGGGTAGTGGTAGCTGCAGGTGGAGCTGTGGACACCACCACCCAGGCTCAGGGTCTGCCAGCGCAGGCTGCGTTGGCACTTGAGGAGCCCTTGGTAGATTTCCAACAGGCCAGAGGGAAACCATAGGGGCACACAGGGCTGCTCTGACCAAGACACGTGTCCCTGGGGCAGTTATGTCATCTGCTGCCCCGAACAGCCGGGTGTTGGCAAGTGCAGGGGCAGATGCTCCCAACAACACCCCGGTTGTGAGTCTGCCAACCAGGACCGTTGCGGTCAACGACCCTGCCACAGCGGATGTTGCTGCGCAGGGTGCATTAGAGGGCACCCAGATACCACTGACATAAGTCAGGCCTTTGGTCGTCCCTCCACCTGCCACTCCCTTGGCTCAATCCACCAAACCCACTGGCCATACTGGTCAGGGCGGCATTAGCCAGCCAGGGTCTGCGCCACAGTCCAAGAGGAGGAAGGTTGCACCTGCAGCACAGGCTGGGACCCCACACACAGCCACAACCTCCTGCACGTCGAGGAAGAAGCCTTTCTGCAAGCAGGAACTGGACTTCCTCGTGGACTATGTGCGGGGCCACAGCCGTGACATGGTAGTGGGTGCCAATAGTCAGACTATGGCTGCCCACCGTGACACCCACTGGAAGCATGTTACGGAACATGTCAGTTCATTCGGCCATGAGGTGCACACGGCGCAAGAGTGCAAAAAGCGTTGGAATGACCTCAAACGCAGCGCCAAGGCTAAGCGTGCTTCTAATTACAACTTGACTCTGGTGACTGACGGTGGGCCTGCACCAGAGGTGGAAGAGCTCACTCCGCATGAGGCACTCGTTGCGGAGTTCATACCACATGAATTGGTCGAAGGAGTGGGAGAGATGCTGGACTTTGATGCCCAGTCCAGTGAGTGTTGATGCGTGTTTGTTGAGGACGTGTGTGTTTCACTTGTGTGATGTGTTGTGCATGATTGCCACCACATGTGACGTGTACATGGTTCTGATGTGTAAGTAATGCAATGCTTCCGTGATGCATGTCTGCTCTGCTGGATGGTGGACATGTGGAGCAGACGGGGACTGTCTGCATCACCACTATTGCACCCTACTGACATGCTGGTTAAAAGTATGCCCCTCCGATCCTTGTTCCAGCTCACTGGCCCTTCTGCATGTGGTGTGGGGTGACCTTCCTCTCAGCCCAGGCACAATGTCATTGCATGACTGACGTGCATGTCTCCTCTGCCTGCATGCGGGGACTCCATGTAGGCATGCTCCCTTGCCCCTCCTCCGCCACTCTGCACCGCAGTTCCACCTTTGCACTGGTCTGCTTCAATCTTGCCAATGTGTACTTTCCTGTTCATGCGTCCTGTGTAGATGCTAACTTCCAGCGTACAATCTGCCAGACATATGCCGTGTGTTACAGCCTTAGTACTTTATGCAGGGTATCTCACTTGTACTGTGCATAGGTCAGATGTCCCGCAGGGACATGAGTGCCCATTCATGCTCCATGTGCATTGCACGCATGCCTCTATGTGTCCTTGACTGGATGATCACTGTAATACAAGCCCTGGGTGACATACATTGCATGGCATCTCTTCTGCCTTCCCATGTCAACTGTGGCTCAGTACTGCGTTGCACACATGTTTAGAGTCTGACAATCTGTGTGGCTCACAGGCCTCAGCCTGTTTAATGGCCAATGACTCTGTCCGACTGTTGTAGTGTCTTCTTCACACGTGGGCGGCCTCCGGAGTTTTCATTATGTGTCCTGCTTACTGTCCCATCATCATTTTCAGTGTTGTCACTTAAATCACATTAAGCTGTTGATGCCAGTCAACACTGCCTGTCAATACACAGGTGTATGGTCAGCCTTTTGATACCATGGTAGGCATCCCTGCTTTTGTACTTGGGTGGAGGGGTGCTTGGCTTGTAGATATGCTACACATTGAATGCACAGTGCACGTGATGCCTGAATTTGACCTTGCACTGCCTTCACATTTCCTGACACAGCACGTGATGCCTGAATTTGACCTTGCACTGCCTTCACATTTCCTGACACACACCATGGAGTCCTTGTACATGTAGGTAGTGAGTGGCGTACACATTTTCTGTGCTGCATAGATCCACTTCCATGGAAACTGCCACCTTTCAACAGATCGGATCACAGAAGCAATTCAAAGTTGACCCAGCATGCATGCCAGGTTATATGTTGTGTGTCACATGTCTGCCTGATGTGTTTGTTGTCAGTGTGTGTGCGTGTTGTGTGCTTCTGACATGTGTAGTGACCTTTTTTCTCTCTATTTTTCAGGTGATGACGCAATGGAGGCGGAGGATGGTGTTGTCATGCCAGACACAGGGTTGTTACCACTACATCAACCCGGCACAAGTGGGGGTCGTGGGGTGGTAGGCCACAAAAACCCCCAAGTGCAACAGTCCATCTTGTCTCTGGCTGCCTATGAGTCCAGCCTTGATGATGACTCTGACGTCCATGTCGAGTTGGATGAGCATCAAGTCCATGTGTCAGGGGTGAGTGATTCTGATGTGGACACTCCTCTGTCCGCGACACCTGCACTGAGGGATCAGACAGTCTTGGTTCCTCCACCCCTGGTGGATCAGGACGCAGAGTCACCCTCGACACCAGTCACTGATGTGCCTGGGACATCACGTTGACGGGGGCATGTAGTCGTGCAGCCGCGTGCGGTGCCAACACAGCGAGGACACCTGGTCCTTGGGTCCCGCAGGGGTCAAGCCCAGCAACGCGGTCACCGCGCGCAACCGCAGTATACTGAGTGGGAGCAAGACATGACAGGGGGCAGCAATGGAGAACATCGCTGAGAGCATGGAGCATGTGGCCTGATCTGTGATCCCCCCTGCTAGGCAGGTGCTTCTCCAGCAGCAGGCGGCACAGTCCACGGACCACTCGCTCAGGCTGGGCATGGCGGCCTCAGACAGGGCACGCCAGGCTGAAATGTCATCTCTGCGTAAAGCAATTGCTGCTCACGCAGAGGCGCACATGGATGCCCTGAGGGAGGAGTATGCTTCCCTCAAATCCACTCTGGGTGTCCTTATGATGTCCCAGAGGCAGCAGGCAGAGGAGAGGTTTGCACAGCTTGATCGTACCATCTCGGCTGAGCTACAGGCTTGCCGGGAGGTGCAGCGTTTGTCCAGCCAGGCCTTGCAGGAGGAACTCCGTGTTACACGTACTACCTTGCAAGAGGAAGCACATGTATCACATGAGGTTCTGCATGCAGACTTACATCACATCGCCACACAGAACCAGGCTCACCCGTCCTGCAGACTTGCTGCTGACGAGGGGCAAGCTGCGGCTAGGCGTGGTCAGGCTACTGTGCCACGTCTCCTTTCCAGGATGAGCCAGACTCGGACGACCATCTATCTCCCACGTAGGTCGGGCTGTGCAGGCGTTGAGCCCATGGAGGTTTTTTTTTGGCTCAGCATCATCACATGTGGGTGTTGAGCAGCACCCTGTACCTCCCACCTCCTGGGTGAAACCCCTCCTCCCCGGGTCGTATGTGGCCATTTTTTATTTTTATTTTAGTTTAGTTAGTTAAGTTTCTGTTTGATAGTTAGTTTAATTAGGTAATGTAGGTTTTTCATAGTTAGTGTAATTAGTTAATATAGTTTAAAAATGCTTGTCTATTGTGCTTTCATGTGATGGTGCGCTGCTTTGTGGCTTTTGAAGGCATCCACTGTCTGTTCCAGCTGGGCCCTTCAGGCTTGTCTTGTGTATGTGTTTGCTGCTTGGGGTCCTTGACTCACATATGCCACTCCTGCCTCCCTTATCCATGGGCACGCAAGGATGGTTCAGTGTGACAGCCTATTACACAAGGGCTTTGGACTGTCATATCTGTGGCATGTCTGGTGCTGTGTACTTGTGTTGACACCCCTAGTGGGGATGATTGCAGTGTTATTGACCACTGTTCAGCTTTTACTAGATGGGGTGTTTCATAATGAATGTGTACATTCATTGCTATGCATTGTGTAGTATGTTTCTTATCTTTACTGTACACATGCTTGTTGCAATTCATGCCGTAGATAGTGTGTTCCACACTTTGGATGTGAAAGACGGACTGATGGTGTGATTTCTGATGTAAGTCTCTGACATGGTCCAGTAATGAGATGCCTGAAGAGACACACACAGATGACTTTAAAGCATTAATCATGTGTTTCATGCCCTTTCTGCAGGGGGATGAGCCTCCAGACCACCTTTGCCAGCAGACATGGCCCATTGGACGTCTGAATTCTGGACACGTTTGTTGGTGCCCACATGCACATATGTGCACAAGCAGAGGCACAGGGATTGCAGACCTACATCCTAGAACTGCTGACGTGTTCCAAGGAACTCCAGGCAAGGTGAGCAGCACAGGGGGGCCACAACACAGCAAAGCTTCCACCAGGCCAGTTGCACATGCAGTCTTAGTAACAGCACTGAGGGTGAGCTTGGACGAATATTGGTGTTGAAGCACACAATACAGCTCAGATGTGTTGGTGGACTGATGGCTGTTGATTGTAAGGTTGTCTGGGGCACCTGCAGGGGCAGTGGCACATACCCTCCGGTACACCAAGGTCCATTGAGGCACTTGTATCAACCATGTAGCCTTCCGAGACATGGAAAGGAGCAGCTCACAGGGACCGACAGCAAGGGACATACTCGGTGCAGTGCATTTCATTTCCATGTACATTTTGAAACATGCACTGCCTACTTTGTTTTGGTCATGGTGGAACACGACTTGTTCTGTAGTCATGCCTTGCTATATGGTCTGTTTGCTTACCCAGGGAACATTGCATGTTGTGTGAATTGTGACACATTGGTGTTCCATTTGCCAAGCACCCACCGGTGCTGACTTACTGCATTGACTGTGTATGACCCATCACAGGGGTAATGTTACATATGGGTACAAAGCATCTACACCAGATTGTCTGTTTTTAGAGTAGTTTGTTGCTATGGGGCATATTTGGTGGTGTATTTTTGTGTTATGGGCACGCACAGATTATTAACTGTGGCTCTCTTTGCAGCATTGAAGTGCTCCTGTAACCGGACCTGAGAGTGTGCAGGCAGGAGGCCAGCACTCAAAACCAGAGCTAAGTGTCTTGTTGTTTTTCTTTCAAACTGCTCTGCATAGGCTTGCTGGGGGGTGCACTAATGCATGGATGAATGTGTAATTCAATTTGGTATGTTTTTTTTCCCCTAATCACCCGGAGTCCTATCCAATTCCAAACCCTGTACCCTCTACCCGGTGTTCCTGCTTCCCGTACCTATCCAACCAACGTTCCCTAACCCTCTTTCCCCGCTGGGGTTGCGGATGCCTGTGTAAGCCCCAAGCTTTCAGGCGCCGAAACCCTAGAGGGGGAGGTGGTTCGTGCCACTCCCAAACCTGGACTCTGGAAGGCCCTGACAATGATATACAAGTTTGTTAGGATTGTGTATGTGTTCATGCAGGTAGTACATTTTTGTGCATTCCCTACTTTCACGTGTCATTCCTCCTCCCCTCTCCTACCACTCATTCCAGTTATCCAGTGTGCCAACGCCTGTCCCGACTGCATATCCCTGACCCTCCTTCCCCACCAGGGTCTCAGAGGCCTGTGTGAGTTTGACCTTGCAGGCACCCGGGCCACGGTGGGGGTGGTTGGTTCGTGCCACTCCTGCGCCTGTACACGGGACCTGTGACAGTACACATCCATGCGTGGTGCATCATTCTATGTTATGTACCACACATGGTTCAGATCCTGTTGTGACATTGTTTTACTGTGCTACCTTGGTTGTTGCATCATTGTGGTAGTACTTGGCCTTTGTGAGGTACTGCTACGTCAAGTCATCTACTGGAGGGTGTTCTGGTTCGTTTTTCTGCCTTGGATTTTGTGATTTTGCAAATGAAGGTGGACTCTGAGGGTGCAGGCACCTTTTTACACACAAGGTGGGAGATGGTGACGAAGGGGAAGGGTGATCCTGTGGCCAGGTGAAATTGAGGGTTGAAGGCTCCATGACCCAGGTGCAGTTGTTCAGTGGGTCATGGTCATTTGTGAGGGAGGGGGGGTGTTTTGTTGTTGATAGTTGCCTTGCCCTGCAGTGTGATGGGAACCCTGACATTGTAATTGTGGTATCCTATGTACATGTTGTGTTCTGCTGATCAATGCCTGTTCATATGTTGTGTTTACCTTTCAGGTGTGAGGGGATAGTTGTGGTTTGACATGCTGGTGTGTACACATGGTGAATGTTCACATGTGATGTGTAGAGGACACTGATGGTCACTTGATTGCAAATGCATATGTTCAGTGCATGTCCTTACTGACCCACACACTTGCACTATGATGAACTACATGTACAACGACCCTTGGATATCCACGTGTACACTCTGTTTGCCTTCTGGTGCCCACTGTGTCCCTGCAGCACATGTTCTGTGACCAATTATGGATCCTGTACATGCCTAATTTGTTTTTTGATGTGGTTTGTCGCTTAGATGTGATGCTCAGGGTGTGCATCACACACAATAGCTGTTCACTGTGCTGTGCGCTGAGCAGTGTGTTGCAGGAGTTGGACACAGCATACAGAAGCTGCAGTGTTGATTTTGCAATGCACAATGTGCATGTAGACAGGCATTCATTGTTATGTTACGTCTACAACTTTTGTAATGCATTTGGGAATGACTTATTTTGGGTGGGAGGTTGTTGTTCAGTCATTTCATCTGATTCCATGTCAGGCATCATTGTCTAATGCCACTGTACATTTTTGACATGGCAATGTGTACCTTATTGGTACTGTGTAGGTGGATGGCTATTGCTTGCCATGTCATGTTGTGGTTTGGGAGGGTTTGAGTGATATAACAGTGATGGTCATGGCCTGTTTTGCAGGTGTGTGTGATTCACACCTTGCATGTCAGGGTCAGCCACTTCTCGAAGCAACGAGCTGGGGGTAGATCTCTCTCCGCGGCAGGGGCCTCCCTCTGGAACAGCCTTCCTGCCTCCCTAGAACTTGAGGAGAACCATCTCTGGTTCTGGAAGCACCTCAAGACCTTCCTCTTTGCTTCTGCTTTCTCTCTCCCGCTCCCTTGCTAAATTCTTCACTGAAACTGCAATGGATCTGCAACTGGGCCACTCTCACTGACCTCGGTCCCTGGCCCAGCCACTCTCCACTTGCAGTGCCTCCCTGGCAACCCCTGCACTGCGGGACTGTCTCTCTATCCCTACAGCCCCCCCTTCCCAGCACTTGTCTGCACTTACCTTTGCAGTTGCCACCAGCTGGCCTATTTATTTGTTTTGTATTCTACTTACCCTGTACTGCACTGCCCCCTCCCCTTCCCCTTGCACTTTTCCCTTCCCCCTACCCCTGCACTTGCGCAATCTAAATGACACCTGGCCTAGTAGTATCGTTGTCTGTCTTCCCTTGTTCCCTCCTCCCTGCTTCGTCGCACCTTGAAACACTTGTGTAAAGGCACGTTACAAATGCCATATCATCTCATGTCATATGTCATATGTGTGCCTTTTGGTCACACCGGATAGCTTGTGTTTAAGTAGCTAGGGATGCAGACAATGTGGCACTTCCTTGGCAACTATCTCAGGGTGGTAAGGATGTGACAGTTGACTGTCTCTTTGTCATCATCGATTGTCACCTGGTATGTGCCAGGCCTGTGTGCACTCCGCAGGGGTGGGAGTTTAGGTGAAACATGTGGCCACAAGCTGGGTCCGGGCTTCCTCGCCACGTGCCCTGTCCCCTCCCATGGGCAGCGCCTGTGCCTGTGGTTGGGGATGTGGGGGCACCACCATGTCCACCGGTACGCCCTGCCGTGTTGCAACATTGTGCAGGACACATGCTGCCACAATGATCCTGCACACTACTGTGGGTGCATAGAGTAGCTGCCCGCCAGAGCGGTCAAGGAAGCGGAAACGTGACTTCAGCATTCCGAATGTGCGGTCCACTATGGCCCTGGTTGCAATATGGGTGGCGTTGTATCTTACCTGGGGTGGTGTGGTGGGGTTCCGGATTGGCGTCATCATGTGGTTGCTCAGAGGGTAGGCACTGTCCCCTGGGGAGGTGTAAATGGTTGTGATTATTGGGGTTTGTGTATTTGTGTGTGTGTTTGTGACATGCATGCATGTGCAAGGGCATTTGTACTCACCTAGGAGCCGGGTGTCGCCATGCTGCCCAGCTTCCAGGGCCCGGCTCAGGGCGGACATTCTGTATATGAAACTGTCATGGGTGGAGCCAGGGTAGTTTGCATAGACAGAGGTGATGATTCTCTTTGCATCGCATACCACCTGTACATTGATGGAATGCCAGTGCTTGCGGTTTCGGTAGATGTGCTCAGTGGCCCTAGGTGGACGTAGGGCCACATGGGTGCAATCTATGGCACCGAGCACTTTGGGGAAGTGTGCCACCCTGTAAAAATCCAGGACAACGGCCTGCCTTTCTGCGGGGGTTCTGGGCATGTATATGTGCCTGCGGACTAAGGGGTGCTCTGTCATGATTGCCAGTACCTGGTGTAGACAGCGTGACTGCGTGGCCTGTGAGACCCCCCCACTATGGCAGTAGTCCGCTGAAATGACCCAGTGGCCAAGAAATGCAGGACATTGAGCACCTTCTCCAAGGGGCTCAATGCTTGGAGCAAAGGGTGGGGGATGTAAGGTCATCTTCCCACTCCCTGACCAGGTCTAGGATGATATGGGGTGGAAACCTATACCTGCCGTAGACCTGGTCGTCAGGCATTCAAAAAAAGGCTTGTCCGTGGTGCGAAAATGCATGCCCTGGCTATTCTCCTCCTCCTGCGGTGTCCCACGATCAGTGCTGCGACAAATGGGGCATTCATCGTAGCTGTATATACGTGTTTGTTGTTTGCACGCACTTTTATACTGTGCGCGGGGACGCTTCCGCCTGCCTTCCTCTGGTGGACGCGTTGACGCCTGTGTGCGTCTTTTGTCATGCGCGGGTTTCCCGTATTTAAATCCATGAATACGGGTTGTTCGCGTGTGTGTGGGCGTTCTGTGTAGTTCCCTGCAGTACTTCCCCAGTTACGCCTTCTTTTTCACGCGTTATTCCCCATTCCGCGTGTTCCGCCCACTGTTCCGCCCACTTTGGTTGTGTGCGCCGCGCTATGTGCGCTTCTGCTGTGCGCGTAGCGCACGCTGTATGTGCCCATGTGCGCCATGGCAGGATTTGGCGCACGGACAGCGGGAAACACGCGCAGCGTCTTCCTTGAATCGCACGCATGCGCGTGCGCTGGGTTTCTCACGCTTGCGCCACCTTGCGCCTGCTTGCGCTGGGATTTTCGGTGCACGTTTGCTCCATGAATCGACCCCTCCATGTCATGCATCTCAAGGACATAATCTAGGAAAGAGTAATAACAGTAATATTAATAAAAGAAAAACATTTAAAACCTGTCCATAGTCAAAGTGTGTTCCGCTTATCCAGAGACTTACAAATTCCAGAGCAAAGAGAGGGGTCCAAGTGTTTTTTTTATAAAATGACATAAATTGGTATAAAAAACAAAAAGAAAATAAAAAAATAAAAAAAACAACATTGCGACATCTGTCAATAAGGTGTAATCAGGTTGCAACTTGCACCTTGATGGTATTCGAGATATTCCCACCCAATAAAATAAAAGGCTCAAAGATCAGAGTTGCAATGCCAAGTGTCATAAGGGGGTGTAAGAGCATCCCATATTGGGTAAAACAGCGAGCAAAAACCAGAGAAAAAGGTCTGCTCCAAAAGACCTTAGGTTGACAGTTCCAGAGTTATGGCTATTCCAAGGAAGTTCCTTTTGAACTGAAACAAGAGGCAGAAGTCTGTGAGGAAGTAAGTAAAATCAAGTGTGACTGGCATTGCCTGTATACATCGCTTACATCTTTTGCATTCTTATGTAGTTCTTTAAATCAGCTGGGTCCTCGAATGAAGATGTCTTACCATTAATGGTGACCTTGAAAGTGCAAGGGTGGGTAAGACTGCATCTAGCATTTAATTGCTTGAGCACAGTATGGTATGAGAGTAGGTCTTTTCTACGTTGAGCTGTAATTCTGGACACATCTTGTGAGATAAATATCCTGTGGCCATTCCATATTAGATGCTCCATCCATTTAGCTTTCTGCAGACTCAATTGGAGTTAAGTGTATTCGAGGAGCAAGACAATTATCGTTCTTGGTGAAGTTTTCTTATATGACTCTGTCCTTGTATGTCCAATTCTATATGTCCTTTGAATATTAAGGACAATGGGCGGCTTTATATTTAAAATGTTTGGAAGTGTTTTCTTAATGAAAAGAGCCACTTCATCCCCTTCCACTTCTTCTGGAAAGCCAAAGATGCGCAGATTATTTCTGCGATTTCTATTTTCCAAGTCTTCATTTTGTTTCTGAAGGGTAAGTATGGATTGTTCCATGTGAGAAATTCTTGTGTTAACATCTTCAGCCACACTAACCCTTCTCTCAACCTCTCTGATTTTGTTCTCAAAGTTTATCTGTCTTTCATCTAATTGTTGGAGCTTTGTGTTAGTGGTCTTCATAAAGGGCTTGAGTGCTCTTATTTCCATTAAAATATTCTCCATGTTTGATTCCAAAATTGATTGATTAGGAGGAGGGGAATCACGTTTTGGCCTTTTTAAGGTGGCCTCTGATGTTTCCTTACTAGCAGGACCCTTTGTTTGACTTTTTCGTAAGGCCATCTTGGAAGGTTGATTAGAGCCCTACAAGAATTTAATAGTGCACCAAAAACCTTTCATCAAGTTGTACCTTTGTATTAAACGTACCTCTTATACTTCATAAGGCTCATTAAGATATGAGTTATTTGTAGGAGACAGCCATTAGTACAGCTTTTATGAGGAGTCAAAAAATGATACAAAGAGTCGCAATATGTGCAGTTCGCCCAAAGAGCTAGATTGACCCCTATTTTATATGAACTCACTGGAAGAGGTCTCATAAATTATTCATCTGTTCAAGTAACTATTGTGAGAAAATGAAATATATAATTGACGGCAGCCTTATAACATAAGTTTAAAGTTGCTTCATTAATGGTACTTCACTTAATGCCAGTTTCTAGGATTTTCTTTCTTTAAGTAAAGCACAATAGGTTTACAGTACCTTAATTGCCGAGTTTATAGCAAAGAAGCAGTCTTACAAATGACATTCTTCAAGAGAAACCTCTAATTTGGTAGCATTCTGTAGAAATGCATACTTTGTATGCAGCTGTCTGTGTTGTGATTAAACGCTGTATCTCGACAGAAATTCAGGCGGCGTCAAACTTTCAACATGATCCGACGTGGCTGACAGGAAACGTAGCATTCCTCCAACTTGACGCTGCTGCGTCGGGCTCCTGTCAGTTCGGGTAGAGTATCAGGCTGGAACGCAGAAGAAACTCACAGCATTTACCCGAAACAAAGGTACTAGGCTGAGCGAGGTTGATTTGTAGTAAAAAACTGTGATTCAGTGCCCCTTTGGTAATAAAAATTATAGTAGAGCAGGAGCGCCAGATTAAGCTGACATCCCGCAGCACACGTCGCCATGCTCCCCATTAATGACATTTTTAAAGTTAGTGTTTTTGGTGACATCACTTTAGCACTCTATAGTATGCATGTGGCCCCTAATAAATCTTTAAAGCAGTCATACACATATTAGTCATCTTCGGTGACATGCTTGACTTTGTTTAGATCTGATGGCCTATCTATTGACAGCAGGTCAAATTAAGTCACATCGCATGTCATCTAGTAGGGGATCTGACAACAACTGGTGACATCCAATAGCATCCAGTGACATCAGGCGACATCTCTTGACAATTTCAGCGACTGTGTCTGACTAAGTTAGCATTGTTTTCATTCTGGAAATGTAAAAGAATAGCACATGTTGGACTTTGTAATGTTACTGCCCCAGGTGCTTGCACCGATGGTGATGTGATGTGGCTGCATACTAGCTGTTGGATTACCTGTTCTACACTGAACCCTCTACTTTCTAATGTTGCTTCTTTATTGTGGAATATTGCTACTTTCTGCCCTTTTCTATGCTGTGTTTGTGCAGATGGGCTGGCTTAAAATGGACCTTCTTATGAAATGGGGCATTTTTTTGTCTTTGATTGCACTTCTGTGATTGTAGACTGTGACAATGTCCAGTGCACATGCACAGTATGCGACCCCAAAGAAACAAGGTAATGTCAGTGCAATAATGCCTTGACATGTTCCCCTATCATGTCACTGTACTGATCCATGGTGTTGTTTGAGCTACATGTTACAGGATTCGATGTTGAATTGTTTCCATTGCTTGCTGCAGGTTATTGAAGGAGAAATATCTCGCTCTCAGGTGGTAGTTTAAATCTGCTAACTTGGATTCCCGACTGCAAAGGAACTCGTGAAGGAATAAACCAAGGATGTACATACATTCTGTCTCTGTGATTGTTCTGATGATAAACCATCTGTGAAATTCTGGCCAGTGTGAAAATGTACTGGAGGTGGTGAGAATTGTGCGTCATCATATTACACAACCTTTGGAGGTCCTGCTTTTTTTCAACTGCCTTGTATCAAGGAAATTTGCATTTGCAAACATTATTTCACAACCACCTGTCTGTAGAATTCTGGCTGCTTTTATTAACATTTTTCTATGTTACTTTAGACAGCATGTTTGTTTTCCGAAAACTGCGCCTGAACTGAACAACACAAAGGGGGGCTTCTATAGAATCATTTAATTTCCAAATGCTGTTGGAGCAATTGATTTCATGTGCATTGTTTCCCCAAAGTTCTGGGAGCAGATATTCAACAACAGGAAGCTGCACCAATCTTAAGTGTGCAGTTGCCATGTTCTGTGGTACTAGTATTTAATCACTGTAATGCCATCTTCCCGGGAAAACACCTGATTCCTTCATATTATGAAGCAGCACTATCCCAAATACATTGGCTACTCTCCTGCATTGGACAACAGAATATGGAATTATGGAACACAGTCTATAAGCCGAAGTAGCAGCATGACAGCTTCACTGTGTGCTCTGCCTAATCCAACTGCCCCATGAGGACTTCTCTACTCCCGCACCTTGCACCACTTCTCTGCTCTCATGACAACTCATGCCCACACTTTAAGGATGTTGTGCACCACTTGTTAGCCCATCTGTGAAACTGTTTTGCACTGGAAAAGGTTTCAATGTCATGATGTGCCTTAGGAGTTTGGGTAATCACATTGCAATCTGAGGGCTGGACACCATAACCTGTTCCAGCAATTACCCAGGTCACTCCCAACGTGTAGATTATTTACATGTACATTGATTTGTTACCGAAGGCAAACTTGTGCTTGCCTTACAATACACTTTGTGCTGTCCTGAAGTAGGTAAACTTGCATTTTTAAACAGTAACATCATGCTGCCATTTAATCTCTGGTTTTAGACTGCAGTTCTGTACCTATATAAACAACACAAATAAAGTTTTTGCTATGCACACAGAAGAACAAGAAACACAATCCAAGAGCCACGTAAAAAAATGCCAACATGTGACACAGGGCCTTTTATTGTATGCCCCCAACAATGTCTGTAAAATTGTAGCTGTATGCTGCATTCTACCTCATCTCGCCATTATGCTCCACATGCCTGTTCCAGATAATGCAAACCTGCTATCAATGATGAAACAGGGACTGAGGATTATGTAACAAACAGTATGGTAGAGTACAATGGCCACAAACCACATTCTGGGCTGACTGCCATATTTTTTTAACGGTTTCATATGTCTGAAAGGGACTATTGATTCTGCAACTGTAAGGCATGCTTGTATTTCCATTTGTGTGGTAATATTGGTAGGTGGCACACTATTTAATTTAGTGACGTGAGAAATAATTTGATCGTCATAATTGTGATAACGGGGGCTTTTTGTTTCTGAGTTGCATACATTTCAATAAGTTTTCCACCAAGTAAAAAGTGAACTGAAACAAAGTTTCACAAGTGTTTTTTGATCAAGTACATGGAGCCCAGTAATGCCACTAGGACATGGACAACTGTAGATGCGAGAGCACATAACATGAGTAGAATAGTCCTATTACACGCATTACAACAATATGCAATCTTCATATTCAACTTCGGTAGAATGCAAAACAGTATTTGCACTGCAACACAAAGTGACACACTCATCAGAAATGTGATAAGATTAAATCTAATTGACCTTTGATTCAATTCTGAATTCCTCGCAGAAACTATTGCGTGATGTGAATGGCCCTGACCCAGGTATTACAATTGAGCATTGCTTCATTTTTCTAAGTAACTCAACATAATTCAAATGCTCATTCCAAGGCACATACAAAGGAAGGACTGTAACAATAATGCCAATTCAACTATACTCATGCATAGGCTTTCCCAGCTTCTCAGACACATAACATAATTTTCAATCACACCCTCAAGATACAAAAATAGTCGGAGACACATAGGAACCCCTCATAATTCTATTGGTAATAACTTTTGATTCGAGTAACGGATTTGGCTGAAAAGTGATAAAAATTCTGCGGGTAGTAAAATCTATTTGCGGGTATAAAAATACAAATGGTGTCAGGGTAGAGGTGGGGGAATGGCAGAGGGCACTAGGTGAAATTTGGGAGTTGTAGGATGTACAGGGACGGAGTTTGCAACACAAACCTTTCCGTAGTCTCGGCTATAGTCGCAAATAGCCGACATCTCATTGCAAACTTCGCCATAGAAGCAGTGTGTGTTGTGGGGGGTTGGGAGAGGCAAGGGGGGGTGAAGAGGCCATCTGGGAGTAGCAGGAGCTTGCACAGGTGAGGTACGGGGGGCAGGAGAATATTTTCTTTTCCAGCCGTTTTGCTGATATTGGTGGCTACATCCGAGGTTACGCTACAAAAGACGACAAATAGCCAAGGTTATATACGATAATCGTGCCTATATAGTTTGGGGTGTCAGTGTTTTATAAAATTCATTGTAGTCTAGTTTTAGATGTGCCATACAATATATTTTAGGTTGTGTATTCTCACTTATTACTATGTTGTGTGGGTGTGCAGTGTTTGGCTAGTTTACTGTATTTTATTCATGATTCTTATTTTTCAGTTACTTTACATAGGTACGCGAGTAGTGTTGTTCTGTATTCATCATTTAAGTTGGATTATAGAAGAAAACTTGAAGTCTTTCCCCCTTTTTGTAGCCGCAGTTATGGTAAAAGTCAATGAACTGTAGCCGCTGGTATAATAAAAAAAAATGTTTTTTTTATTATTTATTGCATTTTGTATTTATGTGTTGAGTAGTCCTAAAAATGACTGTTTTGGGGTACACTGAGTGTAGAACTTCAGCACATCTGGAGTACTGGTTTGACGTTATGAAGGAACACTGCATTTCCTTCATCGGTTAGATGTACTCTGTCATGGCTATAGAAAATGGCCATGTAGAACCGCATGTTGTTGTTCACAATCCATAGTTGGTTGTGGTCTGTCATGAATGCTAAAACTGCTTTGTTAACATTTCTCCAGGATTTCTCAATTATGCCATTAAATCTGGTGGTCCATCTCCATATTTGCCTCTGAGTGAGAATGGAAAGGATAAAGATGGTGTGAGGAAATAGTTCCATTTGTTTTCCAATGTCATGTTTCATCATTAAAATAAGGGTTACCCCTCATACATTTCCCAAATGATTGTCTCCACAAAGATTTAGTATGACGTTTGGGCGCCCTGTACTTCTCAGACTTAACAATTCTGGAAAAACCTGGAACCAAAGCATTAGCTGCAATCCAAACCATTTATTTGTAACATTTCTCAAACTTAGATCCATGTTAATATTTATTTTCTCACAAAAAGTCAGCAACCAAAACAGCCAACAAGCTCCAATCAGCCACACAGTTTTCAAACCAGCCATAATATCTTAAGTATTTATCTATTTCCAGGAAAATGATTCCTAGGTTGAATTTCGAGTAGTTTACATGAGCAGGTGCTGTATGAAGTTTGTCTATTTTACGTTCAAATTGGTTGATGGTGCTGTTGTTAGTATTCTCAGCTATCCAACAGCTGTCTAGCGTGCGGCGGTGATAATCGCAGGAACATCCTCACACACACCCCCCTTGCAGCTGCGGCTATATTTGAGCAAGTGACATGTCGTGTGTTTGTGGACGTTTGGTAGCCGCGGCTATCTGAAAATGTTGGTGCTCTGGCATCTTATATGCATTGAGTGTTTTGGGGGATTATAAGAGAATAAGGGAGTGGAGGAGGACTATGAGGTGTGAAGGGGGGCTGGTAGGCATGTTGGGAACAGTTTTTGGAGCTTGTGGAGTGGAAATGCAATTTTAAATTCATAGATTTTCTGAAGAGCCGCGGGTATCAGCAAACACCTAGGAGGGGCTCTTGTATAGCTGCATCTATAAAAAGCATTTGCATAGGCATGTCAATACTATTCTGCATTTCATTTGATGCGGCTAGAGCCACAGGTATCTTTAAAGTTGCATCTATAAATATGACATTTCAATGCAATAATCAAATGTTCATGTGGATGATACAGTTCATAATTTTATTTGTGTGTGTTATTTTATATACTTAATTGTTCACTTTTTTGATTTGAAGGTTCGAAGGCCAATTTAGTTTGATTTGGTGTTTGCAGGAAAATGTGTGTGTAGCCGCAGGTAAAAATCAAGATCTGTAGCCGTGTCTGTGTCAGTTTCATTGATTGTTATTGGTTGTTACTTTTGCATTTGTGTAGGGCTTAGTGATAGGTTGTGCTGAAAATTTGTCAGCCATCTCAGTAGTTGCATTGATGCATAGTCCTCTTTTTTTGGTGTTTGTTTTGGAAAGTATAAAAGCAACAATGTTCTGCAGTTGTGTCCTTTTGATTCCTGAACTCTGACTGTGTACATGGCAAGCGTTTGGTTGATGTCAATGTAAGTGTTAGTCTTTATTTAAACATTTGAAAGTTTGTTTGCAGTCTTATGCGTGTTAATTCTAGTGACCATTGCTATCAGATTGTGTTCATTATTATTTTCTTCATTCGCTGTTCTTGTACTTTTAATGTATTTTGAGGTATGCAGTACTTGCAGGTGTTTGGAGTGTTCTTTGAGGTAGGTCAACTGCTGGTGTTGTGCAAGTTAATTCTTGTAATGTGCTTATTTTTGTATTTTCATGTAGCTGATTTTTTGTCATCATCCCAGTGGATTTGCCCTAGGTCAACCTATATTCAAAAGTTAGTGGTACTGCTGCAGAAGGAAGCAGATATGTATGGGCATCTTTCTTAGTGACCTTTGCATTATGTATCACAATATTTTCACATGGAGTGAAATCTCTCCCATTCCTAACCTGTGCCATCTCCCTTGGGTACCCATTTGAAGCATCTTCCACACAAGAAAACAAAAATAAATAACTACCCAGTCGCAGCATGGTGTACACATGACATTAATCATGGTTAGATTGGGTGTCGGTAAGAGCAGAGTCTGTGTACTGGATACCACTGCTGATATAGAGGCTTCATTTGCAGTTGGGGTTGCTGATGCACTGGTGGATGGAGGTTATGTAGGTGGTGCTGATTGCCTTCTATGCAAGGAATGGGCCCCATGTTTTTTTCTTTTGTGATGTTCATATACTTTACGATAGTCATCATCAACCTCATTCCAATGGATTCACACTAGATTGTTAATCATAATAGATGTTTCCAGGGATTGAGATGGAACAACTTAAGGCTCACGGCATAGTGTTCTATTGCAGAAGGTGCACAGTACCTACTGTGGCTCTTTTCTGGAGCAGTGTTCTTTCACTTTGAAGAAGCACCACTGCCAGCTGTTTTTTTTTCTTCTTCATTTTTTATACATCTTCCTTGGTGGTGAAGGATTGTCGACCCAAATGATGATGATGTCACTACTCAAGCTCTCATGTCCAGACATGATGGAATGTCTTAGTGGGAAGGAACATGTAAACTTTCAAAAAGACAAGTGAAAATAGACAATGCTGCAAAAAATGAAAAATGAAAAAAAAAGGAAAAGTAGTTTGATAAACTTGATCTGTTTGGTGACTTGTTCTCCAAGTTTACTTATCCTATCCTATTTTCTCGTGTTCTCCAAGTACTTATTCAAACTTATTTTCTCTTGTTCTCCAAGTTTACTTGACCTTCCCATCTTTAGTCCTGCATGCAACTAGTATAATGTTCTTTGTTTATTTTCACCCAGTTTATATATCCCTGTTTTTCCTTTGTAATGGTATTTTAAATAGTCATTTATATTGTTGTATACTTTTTTTTTAATCCGGGTTGTTTTTTTTCCCAATGACCCAATAATTAGTATGTGCAAAGAGAACAGCAGTGTACTATGGAGTAGTTTTCCTTTTTCATTGATTGCATGTCTTTTTGAATATTCATTAATAATTCTTTTAATTCGGTCATGGAATCCATAGATCTGTGGGCCCTTTTTGTGGTACTTCGTTTTTGAATGTTCTAGAGACTTGAATCACTTCTTCATCTGTTTGAAAATATATGAAATATTTTTAAATATAATACAGTGGGCCTCATTATAGGTTTGTCAGTAAGTACCTCAGATGACGTTGAATTGTATAGAGCCTTTGAGATAATCTATTTTTTTGTGTTAGTGTTGTTTATATATGCCAATAAAATTGTAAAAGATATTGTATTATTATATTAGGAATTTTTGTACATAGTACATTTTTTATTGTTTGAGGGAGAGTTGTACCCTTAGGAAATTGTGCTGTTGTTGGGGTATATTTATTGTTTCATTTGATATTTGAAACGTGGAGCCAGTTTCAGAAGGAAAGGAATATCCTTGTTCAGAAGATTGTGGAAAATGTTTTGAGGTTAGTGTTAAATGATGAGTTATCAAAGCATTTGCTTACAAGTTTTTTTTGGTTTTATAATATTATTTTAGATGAGTGTTTGAAATGAGGTATATGCTGCAATTGTGAGGTAATATTTTTGACAGGGAGCACAGGTTATTTTCTCTTTGGGAAAAGAAAATTCATTAATCATCTAAAGAAAGAGCACAGACATGTTTTTCAAATTGTTTTCAGTCTTCATAGAGGTGAATAGTATTTCTCTGATTGAAAATATATGTTTTGGTGATATGTTGGTAAAAGAACCCAAAGGGTCTTTTAAGAGTCACCCAGAGAACTTTTTTAAGTATAATAGAAAAGGAAAATGCCTTTAATATGCCTTTTTAAAAAATAAATAGCCACGGTTACAGTAGTAGCCAATGAAACTTTGTGTCCTGTCAGGTGTGTTATAGCCATGGATACCAACTACAGAATAGGTCATAGCCACAGGTATGAGTAAGCAAATGATAGGTTGTGAATTTTTGGTGGTGTAGTCATGGTTATTACTATTGCGTCTTAGCCGGAGGTATAACCATTCGAATTGCGATGCATTGATCATGTAGCTCCATGGATTTTACACCACAGAATTTCACATGTGTTTTTGATTCCATGCCCTCATGTGTACCTTTATGTTGTTTGAATTGTTACAGCTTGTCAATATGTTTTTTTTAATCTGTAAAATGGTACAGCTAGCAGCGACTACTGGTGGTTGACGCGATTTGCAGGTATGAACGGGCCAATCGCACATTGTGCTTTTTGGTCTTCTTTGATAGCCGCAGGTACCTATCACATGACTTGTCATAGCTCTGGAAATGGGAAGGCAAATTGCACATTGTGTATTTTTGGTGGGTGCAGCAGTGGCTATAACTATTGCGCTTTAGCCGTGGGTATAACCATTCCAATTTCTATGCATGGATCATGTTGTTCCATTGATTTTACACCACACAATTTCATATGTGTTTCTGATTCCATGCACTCTTGTGTACCTTTATGTTGTTTGAATTGTTACAGATTGTCAATATGTCTTTCTGAATCTGTAAAAATGGTATGGGTAGCCGAGACTATTGGCGGTTGACTCAATCCGCGGGTATGAATGCTCCAAGTGCACGTCATATTTTTTGGCAGTCCTTTTGGCAGTCCTTGATAGCGGCTATGAATCCATTACTCTAACCCCAGCTATAGCTGGTTGTATATTGGTGCAGTGATCATAGTATATTATGTATGTTTAGCTCAGATTTGTAAATGTGTTTCTGTTTGGATGATCTCACCTGAAGTCTAATGTGAATTGATTGTGAAATCTTTGTTTTTGAGAGCATTATAACATTATTTGTGTAACTACGTCTATAGGTGGGTTTTCATCGTGTAACCGGGGTTATAGCCAGCCAGTTCTGTTTTAAATGTAATGTGTAAGTATTGTATAAAGTATTATTTGAAGGATTGTGTTGGAGTTTATTTATTGATATAGCTTGTAATAGAAAAGTGTTTGTCATTTTTACTTGTTTGCTTTCTACAGCACACTTTTTGTGCTATTGAAGTGTGAAAGCTATGAAAGTGACGTGTGTGAACTTTTGACAGTATGATTCGAGAACTCAGAAGGTGCACGTGTTCTGTGTTTGGCTATGTTGAAGTTATATTCTTTATTCGGAGCCGCTCAAGGTGAGTGATAGTGTGTTTTTAAATATTTTATTTTATTGAATTATTGTATTTGTAAGATAACTGAAGTATGTTTAGGTGTCTCATTTGTTCAAGTATTGTTTGCAAAGTAGGGTTTCCTATATTTTACTTCAGTGTTTTAGGAGAGTGATGAAGCAGTATGACATGTGATGATATGCTTATGTTTGCCAGAATCTAAACTTGCAAAGGTTCAAAGGTTGTTCTCAGTGACATTGGAAGATTTGATATGAATGAGGGTGCATAAGAAACCCTAATGTGAACCAAGCAGTATAACTCTACCCTTGACAACTATTTTGGCTGTGTGTGTGCTTTGTAGTTGGATATTAAGCGGTTTTTTTGTGACCCTATATTGGTGATTTTCCATTGTGTCAAAATTGTGGATGTGTGAAATTACAAAGTGAAGAAGGTAAAGTTATAGTGGCTAAGTGGGTAGGGTTTCATAGCATATGCAAACATTTTTCCCTGTCAGGTTGGTAGTAATTTTGAAATAATAACGAACACTCATATTTGGCCTTTTTCCAATGTGCTTGCAAATGGTGTGCTTTAGAAGTACAGGCATCTATTTGGGTTCCATGCTATATAATGAAATATCTTGTTATGTAATGCACTGACATACAGAGATACACAATGAACGGGGGTGCTGAGTGGATTGGGGGACACAGTACTATGGATGATGTTTGCTAACATGGTTTTCTGGGTCTGCTTAGTTCACATTGCCTTTGCAACTTTAGTGGAGTGGGGATGGGCAGTGGAGGGAGAACATACATGTTGAAATGATTTTTTTATTATTGTTAGTAGTGATTAGTTTGTAGGTGATCTGTAGGATAGTGGGTCTGGCTGTTGGCCCAATGACAGGTGAATAGATAGAAACAGGTGAGGCATTTGACTTTAGATGGTATTGTATGAGGATGACTAAGAATGACTGATTAAATAATATGATATGATATGATATGGCATTTATAATGTGCTTTTAAGGCGCGACGAGGCAAGGGAGGAGGAACAGAGGGAAGACAGACAACGATCTTACTAGGCCAGGTGTCATTCGGATCGCGCAAGTGCATGGGAAGGGGGAAAGGGAAAAAGTGCGAGGGTGAAGGGAGAGGGGAAAAAGTGCAGTGCATGGGATAGTAGAATAAATAGGATAAAAGAAAGGCCAGATGGTGGCAAGTGCAGGTAGGAGAATACATAAGTGCTGGTAGGGGGACTGTAGGGATGCAGAACAACAGTCCCCAGATGCGGGGGTTGCCAGGGAGGCAGTGCAGGTGTGCAAATTGCGGGGCCTGGGCCCGAGATCAGAAAGAAGGCCATGTAACTGGTGCAATTTATACCAGGAATTTAGCAGGGGAGAGGGGGAGAGAAGCCAGAAGCAAAGAATAAGGTTTTGAGGTGCTTCCGGAACCGGAGATGGTTCTCCTCAAGTTTCAGGGAGGCAGGTAGGCTGTTCCAGAGGGAGGCCCCTGCCGATGAGAGAGATCTACCACCAACTTGTTGCTTGAAGGAGCGACTGACCTGAGGGAGCTGGAGGCGGATGAGAGAAGAGCTCGAGCAGGAAGATATTTGGGAAGAGAGAGTTGAAGGTATTGAGGCCCCAGGCCCCAGAATACCTTGTGGACAATGCAGAGGGTTTTGAACTTAATCCTCACAGCCAATGGGAACCAGTGCAGTGATTTCAGTCCTGGAGAGATATGATCCCTGGGCTTGAGGCCAAGGACTAGTCTTGCAGTCCTGTTCTGGATAAGTTGCAGAGGGCGGAGAGTATAGGCAGGCAGATTTAGATAGAGGCTGTTACAATAGTCCAGTCTTGAGAGAACCAGGGCTCTGGAGACGGTGAGCTTCTGGGGGAAGGAGAGGAAAGGGAGAATTCCTCTGAGGAGGTGTAGCTGGTAGTGTGACTTCTTAGAGATGTCAGAGATTTGAGGAGAGAAGGAGAGTGTGGAGTCGAAGATGACCCAAAGGTTTTTTGCCTTGCAGGTGGGAACAGGAAGAAGGCCAAGAGAGGCCGGCCAGAGAGCTGCCGGGAAGGAAGGAGTGGGTGTGCCCATGAGAACAATCTCAGTTTTACTGGCATTAAGGCAGAGGTAATTGGTGGCACACCACTCCTGGATAGCCGACAGACAGTCAGAGATGAGGGCGAGAAGGAGGCCGAGGGTAGCGTGAAAAGGAGCTGGGTATCATCCGCTTGGCACTGAAAATTGAGGCAGAGAGCGGCGATGCGGTGGGCTAGGAGTGCCAGGTACTGGTTGAACAACCAGGGAGAGAGGTTATATCCCTGGGGGACACCAAAGGAGGAGAAAAAGTAATCAGAGAGGAAGGACCCAAGTTGGACCTGGGAGGGTCGGTCGGAGAAGAAAGAGGTCAGCCACGCCAGAGCCTGAACAGTGATACTCAGGTTATCATGGAGACGGTTGAGCACTATGGCATGGTTGACAGTATCGAAGGCAGAAGAGAGATCAAGCAAGATGAGTAAGACAAATACAAGAGGTGTGGGTGGGCACTGCTGGTTAATTCAGGTTAGACATGAAGTTAAGTTGTCCTTAGGAAGTTAATGGCGAGACCCAACACAACCAGTGTACACTTACACTGGAGAAAACTGAAAGCAAAAAATAATGTCCAATGAACAATCATCCATACGACCTTGGGTCACCAATGATGTAGTAAAGACTACTGTAGAATTAAATCAAATTAATATACTGTTGAAAAAATAGTCCATAGATTGCCATTCAACTGGCTAAATAAATAGACTTGCCAATGCTGCAATTAATGTATTTTAATGTTAGAGGTTCATCTTAAAATGAGGAGGCAGGATTCATGCTAATTGCCAATGCTTTTCGGACCCAACCTTTGGTCCTTCTTCAGGGCGAATTCTATTTAACAAAAAGCAAACAAAAAGTACCTATTTTAGTTGATGGGGTGTATCCAATAACAATATTACATACATTGTGCTTTGGTATCTGAGTCACATACATCTTAAGTTGTTAAACATGTTAATTCACATATATTGAATCTTAGTGCATGCCTCTTGGCTCAACCAAACCCTTACGTTCAGTTTTGCAATCTATATGATTAATTGTACCACCAGTACTTGCATATAGATGAACTTAGGCCGTGTTTCTTGATGCAGCCACTTAAGATAATTTTGTCCTGCTTAAGGGAGTCCAAGGTGCGATCCCATTCATCAAATCCAGTCTACATGTGACTATCCTTACAGTTGCGAATTCTGCAGGAGTAATTAGAAAACAATTCCTTTCTAATATCCCAATACATACGGTGTATCATTAAACTATAAACAGATTAGATGATTCAAACATATGCATACTAATAATGTATCCTCATACCTTGTCATGAAGGTAGTTAAACTTATACCATAGGTTCATCTACCGCAGTGATAACCGTGGTGAATTTGAAGGGCAGAGTGTATGTCTGGCGCGTCTGCTCTTATGTACATGGGACCTGAGTTGTACAAGAGTATAAGTTAGTGCTTGGATCGATCAATATTTGAGGGGGACCAGATAAAAGTTAGCTCCGCTGTGATCGCTCACCTGTATCTTGCTGCTGCAATGCGTAGCGCGTCTCAATGCGTTCTGTTGCCGAGATGTCGGCAGTTCCAAAAACTACGTGTTACCAAGGTAACGCAGATATAAGCAACGTAGCGCACGTGTGCGTCGTGACGCGGCTTGGTCAACGCTGCTAGTTGCCAAGTCAACTGGGTGCTGTTGTTATCTGTTGTTAGCGCTAGTATAGGTCGTCCGGAAATTCCAACAACACTGCAGCAACGCGCTGTGAAAAAGCATTTAAACGATCGTGAATGGGTGGTAAAGAATATTATTTGCTGTGATAAGCAAATGAATGGGCTAGGTTGAGCTTAGAGTTCATGATCATGCGCGTCAAGCAATACTGATTAATGTGTGACTACAGGTCCATACCAATTCTTTAGAAGCACAAATATAAAAACTTTTGAATGTTTATGATTACCTTTAAAAAACACAGCTCTCCTCAATACATTGGGGGTCATTCCGAGTTAGGAGGTAAGGGGAAAACGATGCCAGAAAAGGATTACCGTCATTGTTTCCCGTTACGGACTATTCTGCCCTATTCTGCCCTACCAGACCGTTATTTACGGCACCGTAAAGTACGAGGTCGTAAATAGCAGTCTAGTGGCGCGCGCCCGACACTCCATGCCAAAATTAGCGGCATGGCGAAAACCGGAGCCATGTAATGAGGACATGCAAAAAACGGCCTCCACAAGGCCGCAAAGTACCTTACCGGCATGGAGTAAATAACGACATCGCCGAGAAGGTGTTAAGAACCACGAGCAGTGTTTCCAAGAGGCACAGGTGCACTGAATCAGCACAGGTGGTGGCAATGGAGTCTGGCACAGCACAAAAAGAGCACACCCACACACCACACCCCCTCCCACACCAAGATGATACCAATTGTAGCAGCATTCCTGGAGCTGGAGGCCCTGCTTGCAAGGCAGCAACTACAACAACAGCAACAACAACAACCACAGCCCCCACCACAGAGGATACACAGGAGGAGAAGGAGGGTGAGACAGGCCCAGCATGCCCTACCGGTGCAGCCACCATTACCACGCCACCAGCCCCCAATCCCCCGCATCAGAGCCACCCCCTTCAACCTCACACCAGAGCAGATCCACACCCTGTACCGGCTTGACTAGGACACCATTACCACCATAGTGGACCGGATACATGACAATATAGTGAGCCTCATAGAAATCAGCACTGCCATCCCCCCTCTACTGAAGGTAGTGTCTGTGTTCCACTTCCTTGCCACAGGCACCTACCAGCATACAGTCGGACACATGCATGGCATTTCACAGCCCATATTTTCCCGGATACTCAACCAAGTGCTGGATGCCCTCCTCAACCACACAAGGGACTGCATATCCCTCCCCAGGAGATATATGATCCAAAAGTTGCCTTCCATGCACTGGCAGGCATGGCAAATTGCATAGGTGCCCTCGACTGCACCCATGTTGAATTGGTGGTCCCGCATGCCATGGAGGTTCCGTATCGCAACCGCAAGCAATACCATCCACCAACGTCCAGATGGTGTGTAATGCCAGTAAAGCCATCACACATTGCAATGCCCGATACCCCGGATCAACTCATGACTCCTTGTTCCTGCGGAACTCCACACTACCACGTACATGGAGCGACATGCCGGACAAGGTGCCTGGCTGCTTGGTGAGTAACCTGAATGGGCCATGGCAGTGCATTGGGGCTGTGAGTATGTTGGCTGCCTACTTCACCTGGGTGGGAAAGGGGGGGGGAGACGCCTACTTCACCTGGGTGGGAAAGGGGGGGAGATGCCTACTTCACCTGGGTGGGAAAGGGGGGGGATGCCTACTTCACCTGGGTGGGAATGGGGGGGATGCCTACTTCACCTGTGTGGGAATGTTCACGCCAGTGCACGATGTGCACCTCACAGAACACTGTGCCCCAAGGCAAGTGACACGGCACATGGCTACCTAACCACACAGTGATGATTTAGAGCCGACACCTAACACAACATGACTAACAGGAAACCTGCCCAAATACCAAAACACATGCACCACTCATCGGCGGCCCTTACACACCGTAAGGGCATCCTGAACCATGCAGTGCAATAGCACCATGTCGCAGACTCCTGCATCTCACCACACAGGACAGTCATCCCTGGGAGTGCATAGAAGTGAGTCTGACAGGGATCCCACAGCGTGTGACTGGTCCTGCACACCCATAGGATTGCTGCAAGTCACCATGGCACAGATCAGTGCAGAATGATGAGTATGCTACTAACTACAGCCAACCCCCCCGTCACCAAAACTCGCACAACACATCAATGAATGCAGTCCAACACTGCTGCATGCATATACGATGCACATGCAACAAGACGTGAGTGCACACCATAACCCATCATGAAGAAGCTACCCCCTCCATCATTCCATTGCACAGGACACATAGCCGGGCCAGTAATGGGGTGAATGCATCTTGGGACATGTGTGTATGGCCAGTAATCACTTGCTGCCATGTAAGACTAGTACAGTTCTCCACCATGAATTTACAAACACTTACCTTCATTCCACTCTTATGCAGGTGATGCTAGCTGCCCTTTGAAGCTGTGGCTCGTGACCCCAGTCCGCAACCCACAGAACAGGCATGAGGAGGACTACAATAGATCCCATACCCGTACAGGGGTGGTGATAGAGCAGACCTTCGGCCTGTTGAAGGCACGATTTTGTTGCCTCAGCCGGTCGGGTAGGTCACTCATCTACAGCCACAAGAAGGTGTCCAAGATCACCATGTCATGTGTAATGCTGCACAACATGTGCATCCGTCGGAACGTGCCACTGCCCCCTGACATGGAACTGCTACCACCAGATGATGATGAGGGGGTGGAGGAAGGAATGGTAGGACAGCATCACGGTGCCGATGCACAGGAGGGACGTGCCGTGCGGAAATCATTGATCGGACAATATTTCTGACTCACTAGTCAGCTGAGGGTGTGAGGATGACAGGACATCAGGCACTGGGTGTGGGGATACATGTACACCATGCACTGTGGAACATTAAAAGACACATGCACAATGATCAATGTCCACTCTGTTTTTTTTGGATGGTCAACTGGTGTATTGAATGATAAAGTTCTAACGTGTACAACAAAACCTCCACCAGCACCCCCCTCCTCCTCCCCCCCAACTCCCACACACAACCTCACCCCCTCACCCTCCCCCCCAACTCCCACACACACCCTCACCCCCTCCCCCTTCCCCCAACTCCCACACACACCCTCACCCCACTCCCTCTCCCTGACAACTCCCCCACACACCCTCCCCCCCCTCCAACTCCCCCCACAACAACCCCACAATAGTTTAATTAGGGCAATATAGGCCACATGTGTGTGCCGGCATGGTCATTGTGCACTCCCAGAGCCAGGGGAATCCATGTCGTGGTGGCACAATGTACGCAGTGAGCGACGGACCGGGCTGGTCTGGGTGGAGGAGCTTTGTAAAGGTGGCTCCTCCTACTGGGGCTGTGGTGTGGGGTGTGCTGCTTCCAGGGCATCTGCGATCCGGCCAACGACGTCACAAAGCCGGTTTGTGTTTGCTGTGATCACCTCGCCCAGAGTCTGAAGGTCATTGCGCCACTCCACCCTTGATTCGCGATTGTCCCTGATGAACTACTCAATGAGGCCTGTGAGATGCTGGGAGTGCACTACATCCATGGTCGATGTGGCCGATGTGCTTTGCAGGCTTGGTATTGGGCCTGCAGGCCTTCCCGGAGATTCTGCAGGGGAAGTGTATACAGGACAGGCAGGTTGTACTCCTGTCATGATCTCTGCTTCCAAAAGGTCAGGGTTTTCCCAACTCCCTTGGAAGCAGATCCATAACCCAGGTTCCGAGTGCCAACCAGTCCCAATTGGGACCTTTTGGACCCAGTCCTGGCGCCAGTGGCACCAGGCTCATAAATATGCCCAGTCCCAGTGCTGGAAGCGCCGGGCTCATAATGCTTGGGTGGATTTACCTGCAGCAGACCATGCTGCTTACTTGCCTGCCAGTTGAGCCTCTGATCCTCTTCTGTTTGGAACTACTTTTCCTGTTGGGTGGGGCAGGAGCCACTCCCTAGGTTCAGAACACTGGAACTCTTCTGGAAAGCAGGAACTCTTTTCTTACCTAGGCGTGGCTGTGGAAGGAGACACCTAAGCACTACAGGAGGCTATTTAAACCACACCCGATGGATGAATCTTGCTTTGCGTTATTCTGCATCCTCTGCAGCAGAACGCTCATCGTGTCTTCTGCATCTGATCCAGGGCCTAAGGAAAAAGGCTTACCATCCTGAATCCAGTCTTCAGCAACACCTATAAAGACAAGAAAGAACAGGTTAGCATTACGGTCTTCAGTGACAGCGCTTCACTTACCTGGTCCATCGGCTGTCACCAACGCCTCGCGCTGCATTCCGGCATCTGAAAGACAAAGGCTTACCTACTCTTTGTGCGCTCCGGAGGTCTTCGCACTGCATTCCGGCATCTGAAAGACAAAAGCTTACCAACTCTTTGCACGCTCCGGAGGCCTTCGGCGCTGCATCCCGCATCTGAAAGACAAAACAAGGTGCGTTTAAAGACATTGGGGAACTTTAATACTCACGTGCCATTACTCCTTTCCACATCTAACCCAGTGGGTATTCCGGCACCCTGCAGCCGCTCCGAACTTGTACCTGCAAAATAAAAAGACAGTTAGAGCGCATCGTGAAGCAGGCAACAAGCGCTTACTTACGTGCTTCCAGGCGCTTCTATTCATCACACGGGCTCCATCTTCAACTCACTTCAGCCCGTCATCCGCCATCGCCGGAACCCTGCAAAACAAGAGACATCATTACTAAAGACTTTTAAAGACATTAGAATTACTCGAAACTTACCGTTCGTGCAGTAAACGACGGACAGCAGTCCTCTGAAGTCAAGAGGCCTGCTCCCCTTATCCAGTGAAGAAACTGGTTACAGCACCCTGCCCCGAGGCAGATGGAGAGCACGGCGTTCACTTACCTAAGGTGAGAGCGTTAACCTTTGGGGTTCTACAGGAGAAGAGAAAGGGAAGAAGAGAGAGACATTCAATAACCCAGTTCATTAATCCCATATTTTCTATCTGCAGACATCTTACCCTTCGAGTCAGACATACAGTGCACAGAGGTCCAGCCCAAAGAGCCAGCCGTGTGTTACACATCACCTTTGAAGATACGGTATACGCCCAGTCAAGACCGGCGCCTCTACGGGAATCAGGTGAGCGTTACAGAACGCAAAGCCTACCGCAAAACTCCCGTCCAGGCGCTATGGAAACCTCGGATACCGACCAGCTAGCACAGTTACTTGGGGAACTAAGGGCAGAAGTGCATGCAGCCCGTCAGGAAACGAACGCTCTAAGAAGGGAACTGATTATTTCCAAGGAGCGAACAGATGATCTCGCTAGACAATTGCTACAGTCACAAGCCGGACAGACCCCGTTACCCGCATCTGGGGGAAATCTTCCTTCTACATCCTCTATGAATCCAGTGCAGATCAACCTACCTGGGAATGTACCTCTGGCTCCGCCCAAACCATTTTCTGGTGACCCAAAGAGGTTTGCAGTATTTATCAATCAGTGCCGGTTGCATTTCTTATGCCGGCCAGCAGCCTTTCCAACTGATCAAGCTAAAGTAGCTTTCGTGCTTTCGTACCTTAGTGGCAATGCTAAGTGGCAGACTGGTCGATCCCTCTAGTAAATCAAGATGATCCGCTCCTCCATGATTTTCAAGCTTTTCAGCTCAGTATGGAAAAACTGTTCGCAAGACATTCACAGGGGCAGGCCTTGGACAATGAGCTTCTTTCGTTGCGACAAGGTAATCAAGACCTTTTGGTTTATATTGCGTCTTTCAACAGACTGATAGTGGAAACTCAATGGCCTGAGGACAAAAGGATTACGCTGTTTTATAGAGGTCTACGTGGAGAGCTCAAAGATGTGTTAGCCCAAGTAGTGAATCGCCCACAAGATTGTTCGGACTATATAGACTTAGTCGTTCAAATAGATCACAGACTGCAGAACAGGAAGGCCGATCGTTCCAAGTTTGATGCTCGAGTATTTTCCAAACCGCCAACTCCTTCCAAAGGAGTAGACTCCGGGGAACCCATGCAAATAGGGGGCCTGAAAGGTCCTCTAACACAAAAGGAGCGGGAAAGGAGAAAACAGTTGCAATTATGCCTCTATTGCGGAAACTCAGGGCACTTTCTTCGAGACTGTCCGGTGAAACCTGCCAAGAAGGCAGTAGGAGCTGCAGTTACCAAAGTTACAAACTCTGAGCAGGGAAACGACCTCGCCCGACAAGAATAGAGGTCCTCTTGCCGAGCGTGAAAACCAGTTCCGTGACCTCGCATTTCGTGATACCTATGGTCCTCATTAGCCCTGATAATCCGGATCGATTACATGCAATTGAAGCTTACGTCGACAGCGGTGCCATCGGCAATTATGTGGATCATGAAATGGTTTTGAGGATGAATCTAACTCTTTGTCCAAGGCTGTAAAGGACGTCATTACTACGGTGGATGGAACGGAGATAGCCTCCGGACCAGTAACGCATACCACTCAAGAAGTGACGCTAGTAAGTCAAGATGGACACCATGAGAAGATCGTGTTCGATGTGATCAAGGCTCCTCAGTTTCAGATTATTCTAGGAATACCTTGGTTAGAGAAACACAATCCTCTGATCGATTGGCGAGCAAGAACGGTCCAGTTTCCAGAATGTGTCTCTACTTGTCACCCTCCACCTGGTGTTGCACTGGCAGCAATTTCTTCAGAGACTCCCCAGTTACCTCCCGAATACCTAGTATACCAAGATGTTTTCCGGAAGGATCAGGCTAACTCTCTACCTCCTCATAGGTCTTATGACTGCCAGATAGACCTGATACCTGGATCTACTCCTCCTTGTAGTAGAATTTATGCCCTCACCGAGCCTGAGAACCTTCACCTTCGACAATACCTGGATCAATACCTGGCAAATGGGTTTATTCGTCCTTCCAAGTCCCCTGCTTCTTCCAAACTTCAGCTTTGTTCTTCGTTCCAAAAAAGGAATGAGACCTTAGAACTTGTATAGATTATCGCTCCCTGAACCAGATCACCGTCAAGAATAGATATCCGTTACCTTTGATCCCTGAACTCCTGGACCAAGTCAGAAAAGCATGCATATATACAAAGCTGGATCTTAGAGGAGCCTACCACTTGGTACGAGTAAAAGAGGGCGATGAATGGAAGACGGCCTTCCGCACCAAATATGGGCTATTTGAATATCAGGTCATGCCCTTCGGACTTTGCAATGCCCCGGCCGCCTTTCAATATTTTATGAACGATGTCCTCAGAGAGCTCATAGATGTGTGTGTTGTTGTTTACATTGACGACATCCTCGTTTATTCTTCATCGGAATCTGAACATCGGAAACACGTGAAAATGGTCCTCGAAAGATTGCGTCAACACAAACTTTTCGCTAAGTTGGAAAAATGTGTTTTCAACGTGACTGAAGTTGAATTCTTGGGATTCATATTATCACCTAGCGGAGTGCGTATGGATTCAAAGAAGGTCGATGCAGTTCTCAAATGGCCATCACCATCTTCCGTAAGAGGTGTGCAAAGCATGTTAGGCTTCGCTAACTTTTACCGCAGGTTTATCCCCGAATTTTCTCGAATAGTCCAGCCCATCACTGCCTTGTTAAAGAAAAACAAACGTTTTGAATGGTCTACCGAGGCGGAACAAGCTTTCCAGGATTTGAAGACTAAATTTATCTCTGCACCAATCTTAAAACACCCTCGCCCCGAACTCCCCTACATCGTGGAAACTGATGCTTCAAGCCTTGCCATGGGGGCAGTTCTATCACAAAAGGACCCGGTAACCAGTCAGTTGCATCCCGTGGCATTTTGGTCCCGCAAATTCTTGCCTCCTGAAATCAATTACACGATTACTGACAAGGAACTTCTGGCTATCAAGTCTGCCTTTAAGGCTTGGCGGCATTATCTGCTGGGGGCCCGACACACCGTTACTGTGATTACGGATCACCGAAACCTGCAATATTTGAAAACCACAAAAGCCCAATCCTCTAGACAACTCCGTTGGGCATTATTCTTTGCCGAGTTTGACTTCATAATTACCTATCGACCTGGTACAAAAAACGGTAAAGCTGATGCCCTTTCTCGGATGGGAGTGGAAGAACACTTGATCAACCCTAAACCTGTACCAATCATTCCCGAACAAAGAATTCTGGGTGTAATCGCCACACAATCCATAGAGGAAGTTAAGGATAAAGCCAGGCAACTTGTAACTCCAGCAGACATACAGAATTGGCATCTGCAGGGAAAGGACTTTGCAGTAAAGGACAACTTATTGTATTTCCAAGAACGATTATACCTGCCCAGCACAGATTTACAGAAAAAAGTAATCTCTTGTTATCACGATTCTTTAATGGAAGGACATCCCGGTATGGCCAAGACCTCAGAAAAGATCAAGCGCTACTTCTGGTGGCCGTCTTGGAAAAAAGATATCAGAGATTTTATAATGTCCTGTGGAGTATGCGCCCAAAACAAGAGTCAAAAGGAAAGACCAGCAGGCCTCTTACGCCCTATTGACATCCCACCTCGCCCTTGGCATACGCTTTCTATGGACTTCATCACCGATCTACCTCCATGCTCCGGATACAATACGATTCTAGTAATCGTGGACTTATTCTCCAAGATGGCGCATTTCATTCCGCTCAAAGGCTTGCCAACAGCAGCAACTCTGGCCCGAGAATTTCTCGAAAACATCGTCCGACTGCACGGTTTTCCTTCGGTTCTAATTTCGGATCGAGGTAGTCAATTTATTTCTCATTTTTGGCGAAGTTGCTGTCGGTCGGCTCAAATTGATGTGAGACTATCGACCAGTCACCACCCTCAGACCGACGGACAAACCGAGAGGACCAATCAAACTCTGGAACAGTATTTACGCTGCATGCTGCAACAAACTGAAAAAACTTGGAAAGACATCCTTTGGATAGCCGAATATGCCTACAATAACTCTGTCCATTCGGGAACTGGGAAAACCCCGTTTTTTCTTTTATACGGCAGTCACCCTCGAACCTCGGAGTTGGATCCCCTCCAAGATCTTGAAACACCAGCAGTAGACTACCTGCATTCTACAATCACCCAAGCCTTTAAGGAAGCTCTTTCTCACCTTCAAAGGGCTAAAGAACAATACAAGAAAGGAGCAGATCAACATCGGAAGGAAGCCCCTCAATATCAAGTAGGGGATCAAGTCTGGTTATCCACCAAATATCTACCTCTAAAAGGGCCACGCACATTCAACCCAAGATACCTTGGTCCCTATTCCATCACTACCATAGTAAACCCAGTAGCGGTCAAGTTGGACTTGCCCCCGCACATGAAGATACATCCCGTCTTCCACGTCTCTCTATTAAAACCGGTGCAACCTCAAACCCGACTAACTAAATCTCCAAAACCCATCCTAGTTGATGGAGAACTCGAGTTTGAAGTCAAAAGCATTCTGGACTCCAAGATCTCCAAATCTAAACTATTTTACCAAATTGACTGGAAAGGCTACGGCCCCCAAGAGAGATCCTGGGAACCTGCTGAATATGTCCACGCTCCTCGCCTAATCAAAAGATTTCACCGAACATTTCCTGACAAGCCAAAACCCCCGGAGAAGCCCGGTTTGGGAGGGGCCTTGAGGGGGGGTACTGTCATGATCTCTGCTTCCAAAAGGTCAGGGTTTTCCCAACTCCCTTGGAAGCAGATCCATAACCCAGGTTCCGAGTGCCAACCAGTCCCAATTGGGACCTTTTGGACCCAGTCCTGGCGCCAGTGGCACCAGGCTCATAAATGTGCCCAGTCCCAGCGCTGGAAGCGCCGGGCTCATAATGCTTGGGTGGACTTACCTGCAGCAGACCATGCTGCTTACTTGCCTGCCAGTTGAGCCTCTGATCCTCTTCTGTTTGGAACTACTTTTCCTGTTGGGTGGGGCAGGAGCCACTCCCTAGGTTCAGAACACTGGAACTCTTCTGGAAAGCAGGAACTCTTTTCTTACCTAGGCGTGGCTGTGGAAGGAGACACCTAAGCACTACAGGAGGCTATTTAAACCACACCCGATGGATGAATCTTGCTTTGCGTTATTCTGCATCCTCTGCAGCAGAACGCTCATCGTGTCTTCTGCATCTGATCCAGGGCCTAAAGAAAAAGGCTTACCATCCTGAATCCAGTCTTCAGCAACACCTATAAAGACAAGAAAGAACAGGTTAGCATTACGGTCTTCAGTGACAGCGCTTCACTTACCTGGTCCATCGGCTGTCACCAACGCCTCGCGCTGCATTCCGGCATCTGAAAGACAAAGGCTTACCTACTCTTCGTGCGCTCCGGAGGTCTTCACACTGCATTCCGGCATCTGAAAGACAAAAGCTTACCAACTCTTCGCACGCTCCGGAGGCCTTCGGCGCTGCATCCCGCATCTGAAAGACAAAACAAGGTGCGTTTAAAGACATTGGGGAACTTTAATACTCACGTGCCATTACTCCTTTCCACATCTAACCCAGTGGGTATTCCGGCACCCTGCAGCCGCTCCGAACTTGTACCTGCAAAATAAAAAGACAGTTAGAGCGCATCGTGAAGCAGGCAACAAGCGCTTACTTACGTGCTTCCAGGCGCTTCTATTCATCACACGGGCTCCATCTTCAACTCACTTCAGCCCGTCATCCGCCATCGCCGGAACCCTGCAAAACAAGAGACATCATTACTAAAGACTTTTAAAGACATTAGAATTACTCGAAACTTACCGTTCGTGCAGTAAACGACGGACAGCAGTCCTCTGAAGTCAAGAGGCCTGCTCCCCTTATCCAGTGAAGAAACTGGTTACAGCACCCTGCCCCGAGGCAGATGGAGAGCACGGCGTTCACTTACCTAAGGTGAGAGCGTTAACCTTTGGGGTTCTACAGGAGAAGAGAAAGGGAAGAAGAGAGAGACATTCAATAACCCAGTTCATTAATCCCATATTTTCTATCTGCAGACATCTTACCCTTCGAGTCAGACATACAGTGCACAGAGGTCCAGCCCAAAGAGCCAGCCGTGTGTTACACATCACCTTTGAAGATACGGTATACGCCCAGTCAAGACCGGCGCCTCTACGGGAATCAGGTGAGCGTTACAACTCCCTGCCCTGTGAACCCTGGGGTATCACTCTCCCCGGAGTCACTGGGTGCCACCTGGCTGTATGATGGTGTGTCAGGGGTATGGCCAATGTCAATGGTGTCCTCCACGTTGGCTCCCTGATATTGATGGGGGGCTGTCTGGCACATCGAGGAGGCACATGGCTGCATTCTCACCAGCCACACTGGACTCCTCAGAGTGCAGTGTGGAACATGTGTCCGGCGGCACTGCGGGCATGGGTAGGGGTGCGGGTGGGGGTTGTGCACCCTCCATGGGGGTTGCTGGACCAGGTGGTGTTGCCTGTGTTGTCTTCCTGCTTGCAGGTATGCGGCGGCCCCTGACTCTGCCCCTGGAGGTACTGGCCCGGGTGCTTTCCTGGTCCTCGCTGTCATGCTTGCTGCCTGTGGGGGGGGGAAGAGAGAGACGGCATGAGCAATGATTTGGGGGTCAGCATTTCTACATGCCTATGGTATCACAATGGGATTGCAGCGGTTTGTTGACATTAGGTGGTGAGTGGGACAGTGATCTGGGCTTGGATGGTCAATGCATGCAGATGTCTGGGTCACTCATGTTGGCGGAGTACTGTGATGACTCACATTCACAATGTGTACAATCACTGCCCCTTGTGCCTCACAGATTCGGCCTCTTTGTGTGATATGGGCCATATGGCTTACAGCCTTGCACCTGACATCAGCCTGGGTCCCACTTGCTACAGCATGATTTCATTGGGGTGGGGGGGTTGCCCAACCATGACGTGACACCTTGCCCAGCCCTTGGCAGTGACTTACGTTAGGAATGCATCTTCTGTCTTGACTCATGACACTCACCTCCATCAGCGGATGACGCTGCACCGCACTCCATTTCTCCAATACCTTCTATGGCTTCTGTGCCCATCATGGCCGCACACATTTCCTCCCACGGCATCATTTTGATGGGGGAACCTGGCCCTCCTCCTGTCTCCAGGGCCTGACTTCGGTTTGCCGAGAGGATGGCCCGCACCCTGAGACGGAGGTCATCCCGACGTTTCCTGCAGTCCTTGGTGGTGCGGGGGGTGTTTCCCACGGCACTCACCCTCTGTGCCACCAAGGCCCAGATCTCTTTCTTCCTGACGATGGTGGGCCTCCGCATATCACTGCTGAATACAGTGTCTGCATGTTCGTGCAGAGTGTCGACCAGTACCTGGAGCTCATCCTGGGTAAAGCGCTCCTTTCTTATGCATGCAGCACCCTTTTTTAATGCTTTGGGCATGATGCTGATCTCCAATGCCTATTTCTCTGATCACTGTATAGCTCCGGGTCCTGTATGGAGAGGATGGCAATGGATTGTGATTTTAAAGATGGCCGCCGTGCTCCTTCCCGTTCCTGTGCGATGACGTTTTTTCCGGTTCCGTTTTTTAACAGTGACCGTAAATAGCGGGGACCGCTTTTTACGGTTACCGCTAATTTCTCCATGTCGGTAGTGCTATGTACGGTGCGCTTGTTGCCAGTAAGGGCTTTTGGGGCCCTTTTACGGCATGGCGCTGAGGTGCATTACCGGCATGGCGCAAAGCGCGTGCACGCAGAGTTGGAATAGGCCGATTTTTACGGTCTTGTGCCAGCACGGAAACGCTCTTTACGCCATGCCGGTAATCGCCTATACTTACTGCCCTACTCGGAATGAGGGCCATTATGTCTACTCATGCTTACCTAAAGTGTGTGAAATTAATTGTGTGCATTCACTTGCTGCTGTTTATTTCACACAGCTACAAAATTGCCTAACGACTACAACCCTACATTGCTCAAGAAAACAAGAGAAATGAGTTATGTTAGCATGTATCAAAACATGGCTGTACCTAATTCATGAAAACAACAATAAGTATCAAAAATACAAATACGTATACTGCAGTGTTATTCTAATCAGTGCTGCTAAAGTCCACTCTCAGGCGTGTTGCACTTTGCCTGTTTCTTTTGACCATATAGCATACAAGTCCTATTACACCAGGTGAATTAAATAAAGCAATGCAGATCCAGTTCTTCGTTCATCCCCGAGGGGAGACCGTGTCTAGTCTCTCTATCCAATATGCTTCACGTTGTTGTAGTTTCTTGGTTATGCTTATCCCACTGTTTGAAACATCGATAGCTTCCAAAATTTGAAAACGCATTTGTGAAACTTGGTGGTTTGCTTGCTTGAAATGTCTAGCAACTGGAGAGTGCTGATTTTTGGTTCTTATGTTTGATTTATGCTTGTTCCATCTAACTTGCGCTTTTCTGCTTGTTCGACCAATGTACAACAAGCCACAGGGGCATGTAATGCAATATATAACTTTTTCTGTCATGCACGTTGAATAGCTTTTGATGCTGATCTTTTGTCCCGTTCTGGGATGTGTCACAGTGTTGCCTTTAATGATATTATTACAGTTGCTGCATGACATACAGGGAAAAGTTCCTTGCTTCTTTGAAATGTAGCTGGTATTTTTCTTTGGTTTGGTTTTGACCAGCAAATCTCTCAAATTGCTACTTCTTTGGTTGACAAAAAACGGTCTTTCTTCAAATAGATTTTGGAGCTTGTTGTCACAAGTCAATATGGGCCAATGTTTGAGTATGACTCTCTTGATTTTAGGAGACTGGACGCTATATCTACTTACATATACAAGTGGATTTTCTGTGGTGGTTTTAGTTTTAGTAGCCAGCAGAGTAGATCTGTTTTGCGCCCTTACTTTGTCTAATGCAGCTGTTAGTTTGTCCTCTTTGTATCCACGTTGTTTGAATTTGTTCAGCATTGTCTCTTTCTCTTGTTCATATTGACCATCTGTGTTGATGATTCTCTTTATCCGAAGTAATTGGCTATATGGTAAACTTTTTATTGTGGCCGGAGGATGAAAACTCACATACATACAAGAGAAGTGCGTATTACAGCAACCTGTGGAGAGGCCACCTAAGTTTGAGAGTCCTGCAATGGGAGAAAAGGCCTAGGTTTCAAAGCGCAACAATATTTTACATACAAAAGAAGTGCGTAATACAGCGAGACGCGGAACAGCACAGCAGTGTTTGAGAGTCAGTGGGGGGTAGGCAGGGAGCCTAGTGGGACTGATCAGGGAGACTGGCTGGTGACTGGCGTCCCCTGCGGACACCTGCAGACACAACAGGAGCCGCCCTTTGCCTAATGGGCCATTAGCTGTGGGGCTGCTGGGCAGGAGGCTGACCAGGAGGGTCAGTAAAGACCAGATGGGAACCAATGGGGGAAGGGAAAAGGGGAGTGGGGGTGACCGGGCAGGGAGGCGGAAGGATGTATGGACCAGGAAGTGGCTGCAGGGGGAGGGTGAAAAACAACGCGCTCAAGGCGCAAACTATAATCAAACAAAAAACAACTCACTGGAGGCCCAAGGACCAGCTGGGATCTCACCAGCACAACGAGGCTGCCGGCGAGCTGCTAACACCCGCTTCACTGGAGCAAGGAACTGAGTGGGAGAGCAGCCGCACGGGTAATCCAGGGAGGACTTGCAGGAGCACCAATCACGGGGGGCAGGCAGGGAGGCGGGAGGGAGTGTGGACCAGGAAGTGGCTGCAGGGGGAGGGTGAAAAACAACGCGCTTAAGGCTCAAACTATAATCAAACAATTAACAATTCACTGGAGGCCCAAGGAGCAGCTGGGATTTCACCAGCACGACGAGGCTGTCGGCGAGCTGCTCACCCCCGCTTCACTGGAACAAAGAAGCGAGCGGGAGAGCACCCGCACGGGTAGTCCAGGAAGGACTTGCAGGAGCACCAATCACAGGGGGCGCAGGCAGGGAGGCGGGAGGGAGTGTGGACCAGGAAGTGGCTGCCGTGGGAGGGGGGAGGGTGAAAAACAACACGCTCGAGGCACAAACTATAATCAAACAAAAAACAACTCACTGCAGGCCCAAGGACCAGCTGGAAACTCACCAGCAGGACAAGGCTGCCGGCAAGCTGCTCACCCCGCTTCACTGGAACAAGGAGATGATATGGGTGACAGGAGGATGAAGGTTGTGACAGAGCACAGTTATGTGAGTAGCAGTAGACTGAATTTTGTCTATATGGAATTGACCTACAGTCCTTAAGCAGAGGGTTGTGAGGTGTGAAAACTGAAGCTGGGTGGAGTAACTCAGTGCCAGTGCATTATTTTGCAGCGTTTTGTCTCTCTTGATACCTTTGACATGAATGCTTAATACATATTATTTGTATTAATTGCTTAATTTGTAAAAAAATAAGTGCCAGTGCCCAAATAATCTTGGCCCCCTAATGCCGGCCTTGTTGCCGGTGGGCACCGCCCGCAGTGCGGGTGGCACAGGCCAGACGAGTGCTAGATCAGCCCACTACCAGCCTATCACACTGCTGCTAACCTTCCAATTATTGCTCAGGTTATTTCAGGAAGTAAAAGCTTTTTACTCTGTTTTTCCTGCAACTCGCAAAATGGCATTCTGGACCTTTCTAGGCACCCAACTCAACCATGGAAATGGTGGTTAAGGCAGGGTAGAGGAAGGTAGCCTTTAGGATTAGACATGGGCACTGGAGGGGGTGGCTGCAGTTAACCCAGTCGTATCTGCGCTGACCCGCCAGATGTTCCACTGTCTAGACCAGCAGTCGGAGCACTGCATGCTGCCAATGGCATGGAATGCATTGGCTGCAAGCTTTCCTGGGTGGGTAATAGGTGCGTGCAAGATAAAAGGGGAGAGAGAAACATAAAACAACAAAAGGGGAAAGAAAGGAACTAGAGAGTGCTGAAAGACTAGGAAACGGATGAAAGAAGGGCAAGATGAGAGGAAACTGAATGAACAACACATAATGATAAAAACTGAAGGGGGTCGAAATTAGAAAGGATGAAATAAAAGAATAGAAGAGGGAAGGAAGTAGAAAATATGGCATAACTTTTATATGAAAGGTGAAGCATGGGGAGTAGGCAAAAGTAAAAGGTATGCACCTGGCAGAAGGGAATCGGGGATAAGATAATGGTAGCAATGGTAGGGCAGAAAATGAAGAACCCGATATTAAACAGACATGAGGACGAGACATGAAAAAGAAACAGGGAGTGCCAAGTAACTGCCACAACCACCCACCTGGTGTTGGACTGTAGAATGCGGTCTCTTTCTTGTGCAGTGTATGCTTCCCACCCACCCCCATCTCCTGGTAACAGGCTGAATCCAGTACGATGTTACAGTGGGATATGCATGCTTGTTTCATGCTTCGGAGGTAGCTGCAGTCAGCTGCTCTCATCAAGATTACTAAAATTGGAGTTGTCTGTGCATGCTCATATCCACATACGTGCTCTATACATTCTGGTAATTAATACGTAATACGTTTTGCTTTTCTCATTCCCTGATACTAGAATCCACCCAAAAAAAAAGAGTTTGGCGAGGTCCCATGCTTGATACTCAAATGTTTGCTATTCAGAACGAGACCTTGTTTACTAGCCCTGAATCTGGGTAGGAGGGTGTTGAGGGAGACAGCAAGGTCTGCTTGAAAACCTAAACATCCTATATGCAAATTGTCAAGGGGAAGGAAAATTCTGTTCTAAACGGTTCCTCTATATTCCAAGCAGAGAAAATGAACAGCAATGAACGTTCCACTTACCGCAGCCTGTTCCAGCCACAGGCATAGGTTTGTCGATGGAAGCGCTGCGAACCAGGCCCCATGGGGGTCCCCCAGCTGCACTCTGTTTCCGTGGCCATTTCTGTGTGCCTGTGCCTGTAAATCGTTCCCTTGCAGCACTGGGCAAACAGGGCAGCAGGTATTGGGGTGTGGCTGGCTCGGGGGAGGCTGTCGGTCCAGTCTTCGTTCGTAGTCAGCCTCCTGTGAGTCATGGAGTCCACCCACACACAGATCTTTTTTTTGGTGCCCGTGGCCCACCCAAACTTGCACACTGTGCGCTGCAGCGATGCCCATGCGCACCGATCAGCACCAGAGTGTGGCACGCATGGGCGACATACGGTCTCACACATCCAAAAAATAGGAGGGGTGACCTGGCCGTGACCTGTTACCTGACCTGCAGGCTGCATGCAGCATGTCAGCAGTCTGCAGGCCAGGCAACACAATAAAAAGAATAAGCTTCTGTCTGCACTGCCCTAAGTAGGCAGGCTGGAGTTTTGAACTGTGCCAGTGCCCAAACAATGCCCAAAAAAAGAGTGCCGCTGTTGCCCACCGGCAAACACCGGCACAAATTAAGCACTTATATATGCTTTATCAAGAAGTGTTATGTTATGTAAGAAATGGGAAGTATAGTGTATATGATTAGTTCACTTTTCATTTAAGTTCATCATTGAAAAATGTATGGTCACAGGCACAGACATATTAGAAGTTGCAAAGTTAATGGTCAGTTAATGAAATTTTACTTTTTGTAAGTTATGTATGGTATATGTGCTGCCCAGTTGTATTCCACATTTGTTAAGCAGGTAAATGTAAGGTGTAGATAGGACATTTCTTTGTACTGCAGGATTGTTAATAGGAGTGATGGCTGATGACTTTTTAAAGGTGTGTGGCATAAATGAGGGTTCTCTGAGTGTATGAGCATGTATATCCTCCACAATGGGGTTGGAAGGTGCTCCCCAGGAGAACAGTGATGGAAAATGGGGTACAATGTGTGCAATTTTCAGCATCGTTTCACAAAAGCATTACCCTAAGAGAATTTGGTTTTTGATGCAATAGAGTATTTTAAAGCCAACTGTACTGCATAAAGCTTTTACTAAGATTTTGTACAAACAAAAATGTATTTGTCAATGTGGAACATGGTTGCGTATGATGGGCATAGAGGCTTTAACCATACATTCCATCCTAAAGAGTTCTTGTTTAATGTACACTTGGTGATCACAGGCATCTAAGCAGACCCTCCTGAAAAATGTATGCCTTTTCCAGGCTGTTATTATTGATGGATTGAACTCCTATGCTGGCTGCCCACTGAGGTGTCTACTTGAGCATATGTGGTGTTTCTGCTTCTGGTACAAGCATTACTGGAAGCACGTATACATTACTGGTTTTCTCAAATGCAATTTTGTTGTGTTTTTACATCCAGTAATTACTGTTACTGCATGTGTGGCAGCAAAGTTCTAATCATCCAATACAACTCTCTTTAGCATATATGGTATCATTATTTACTGTGTTGATTTTCTGCAGACATTTTATCACCATCATCTATGAATAAAGCACTGAGTACATTATTTTCACCTCTCTTCATGAACAGGTGACAACATTGCAGAGAATAATATCAGCGTAGTTGAAAGAGATGAGCAGTCAGTAGTCTCCTTGCACTACCCAGAGCCATGCAGGCCTGGCTGCACTTACTCAGAAGGAGGAGTGATTAAATGGATGCTAGGAGAAGCAAGGGTGTGTTAAGGCCTGGTTATGTGAACACTGATATACTTAATGCTGTGTACTTGGAGTTGTCATTTATCTGTTAGGTAGAGATTTGTGAGGTGTTATGTGGCGCTTGCGAGGGGACATAGCGATTCAAACTGTAGTGATAGTGGGGATGGTTAGTGGAGGGAGGCTGGACATGCTGATATGTTTTGTTGAGTATTAGTACTCATTTTATTTTAAAGGTTCTTTTATTAATTATGGTGGGCAATTTGGAACAGTTTTTTATGTTCATTGTCATCTGAAAAGGAAACAAGTGTCTTTTTGACTTAAATCATAGTGGTATATTTTCTTTCTGGTGGGCGGTGTATTCACTTTGGTATATATCTTGAAAGGAAAAAAGAAACAGAAAATGATCTGCACTCAGGACAATTGCCAGGGTGCGAAAAAATATTACACTTGGGCTGATGGGCTGGACCATGTTTTTCTGTTCTGCAGCTTTGAGTGAGTGTCTTGTTTCACTTGACCATATCCATCCTTTACTTTACTTTATTACATTTGTATAGCACTGACCCTGAGGCTTAAATGAGCTAATGGTCAAACAGTACAAACACATAAGCAGAGAGGACAACCAGCTGGAAGAGATAACATCACAGTTTAAGAAAACCATGACTTGAACAGAGCAACTAATTAAAAGGAAGGTCTTAAGTCACTTCCTGAACAAGGTGATTGAGGATTCCTCCCTCAGCGTCAGCGGCAGACTATTCCAAGCCACCGCTGCTGCTGCATCCTGTGTTTGTGGGCATTTAAAGTCCATCTCCACCAGTTGGCCTGGGCTTGAAAGTTATATTTTATATTGAAAATATAAAGATACACAAAGCATGAACTTAATAATTTCAATGTTCTTTTTAATACAGCTTTTTTTTGTTAGATGCCATCAAGAAAACAACAACAACGAGCTATAAGAAAGGGTTGTCTGCAGGTAAGGAGACTTAAACAGTATCATTTTTTTAAAGTACTGTTTTTAAATCTGTAGATACAAATCCTGTAAATAATGAAATAATTCCTAAGGTGAGGATAGCTTTAAAAATATTGCAGTTGAAATAAGAGATATGCCAAAACAATATTTTGTTGGAACTGATAATGTGTTTATTGAAAGAAAAAAAAAAGAAACAAATCAAACATGTTACTAGCTAGTAAAAAAAGAAAGATTTTTTGGTAAAAAAGGTAGCAAATGTGATATACATTTTTAACACAGGATTAATGATATATATAGGAAAATGTATCCCTCCTGAGTTTTTACCAATCTTTGGAGACGTGTGAAACCAAAATCAAGATATGTGGTAACAAGTGTTTTGCAAAAGAAAAAAGTGAAGTAATCATTAAGAAAGGTTTTGATATGAAAAGATAATTGTTCATTATCGTATTCAATAAACCTCAGAAATTGCTTAAGGTGACTACACCATTCTATAAAAATATACAAACAGTTCATGTGCTTACACATGGCAACATTTGTGACCTCTTTGGTGGAGAGAGGAAACACATTTCTCATTCTGAAAGATTTTTTTTAAGTAGGATAGTTACATTCACAGAAAGAATGTTCCACTAGCTATTGATGAGAGTGGATGTAGCTATGAAGTCTAAAATGGTGTGATTTCTAAAAAACAGAAGAAATCATACAGTGTAATAATATGGAAATAGAAAATGTCGGTCAGTCAGAAATGAAATGAAAGATGGATTGTGAGGTATGGACTTGCAAATATTGCCCAAAAATGATAATGGTCAAAGACTGATCAAGATGCTACGAAGAATAGATGACTGTGAAGTTTGTGAAAAAACCGGACTTTTGGGTCACTCTAGCTGGTCTTGAAAAAAGTATATGTAAGAGTCAGTTTCATAATATATGGATGCTGGCTGCACATCATACTAAAATGAGATACCATCTAGTTAAACTGTATGACTGCAAAACACCAAGTATGTCTCTTCCAGTTTTAAATCAACTACTTTTGATTGGAAATGTAGAAAGTTTAGTTTCTACAATGCAAATGTTAAATATGATGCATTTAAAAGAGTATGCGTATGTAGATGAAACATTACAGGAAGTGGACATGACAATCCTATGCTTTCAAAGGATCAAATTTGTCAATGTTATAAAAAAAGTATTGCAATGTTTGAGTTTTCTTCTACTAAAAGACCTGACATTGTTTGTGTAACTTGTTGACACACTTGTTTAAGTCTCAAGTGCAACTAGTGTATGTTGGGAACAAAATTAAATACACTGTGGAAGATGTTTGGAAAGAACGTTTTCTGTATTTGTAGAAGAACGATTTGACACAAGTGTGGCACTTTATGTTTGTAGACACTGTGTTGAATTTTATAATCAAACACGTATTCCGCCAAGAAGTGTCTTAAACAATATGGTAGTGCCTGATATCCCTCTTATGCTTCAAAAATTGAACATGTTTGATGTGATTGCATTGCAAACTGTTCATCCTTTTCAAGTTATTGTTAGACTGCAAACAAAGATGTCAAATCTGCTTAAGAGGTAATTAGTGCAAGGTGTGTGAGGCAAAGTTGTGTATTTACCCCTGAATTTGGAAGAAAATGTGAATACTTTAGGAATTGAGCATGACATTGCAGATTCTTTGTTTGTTTTAGTAAATGTTGTTTCCACTAAAGATAAGACATTTGGCAACAGCTTATAGATATTGGAAAAGTAAAACATGCATTGGCATTTCTTTTGGAGCACACTGATTTATGAAAAGGCTGTCTGATTGTACCAGACTTGTCTGTGCTTGATGTTGTCAACAAACACAAGCAGTGAAGGTCAGTTTCATCGTCTATCATTTGCAGAAGGGAATAGTTTGTATGAACATTACACTATTCATCCTCTACACTCACGTGAAGTCATGGACAACAGTTTAGAATTGTTTCAAATGAAAGCAATGAAAAGTGCACAAATTAGTATCAGGAAAAAGACATTAGAAACACATTGTTTTCCTCTGCTTTTTCCAACTGATATATGGAGGGAGATGGGATGATCGTAAGGTGCAAATCTCTGCTTCAGAATATCATTGTACAAAAATGTATACATAGGATTCACGATTCAGCACCAATGTTGAATATATTTTTCACTTATTGTATGAAAGTGCATTTTCAACTTTATGTGATGCAGTTGCTCATACACTTCAGACCGGAACTTGACTTCAAAATCTTTCTGCATGTGAGATGCTGCAACAGGTAAAAGAAAAAAAATGATGTTTTATAGGGCAAATTTACATATATTCTTGTTACAATGAGAGGAACTATGGAATATTGGTATATGAGACACTCTGAGGTTATATGCATGATCAGAAACTTGGGATCTCCAACCTGATTTGTGACTTTAAGTTGCTCTGAGTATGGTTGGGATGATCTTGCAGAGTGATTTCAGGAAACTAATGCAGAGAAAGACACCATAGAACACATGACATCAGGAGAATTGTGTTCTATGGACCCTGTAAGTGTATTGCATGTTTTTCATCACAGATTTTTAGCCATGTAACACCTTATATGTCCACCAGGCCCTGTAGAACATTTCTTTTGGAGGAAAGAGTACCAGGCACGTGGGACTCCACATGTACATATACTGTTGTGGATTAAAGATGCTTCTCAGTTCGGTAAGAGAAGTGATGGCTGTGTAATGGAGTTCATTGAAAAAGATGTTACTTGTTCTATTCCAGCTAAGTATGTGAATGCTGACCTATGCGTGTCCTCTAAAGCCATCATTAATGTCTATGCTAACGGGACCGTCTTGGTCCAAGGCCCTCAGGCCAACCTTCACCTCTTTGATAGACGCTTCCTATGCCTCATCAACTTCCTCTCCGCTCCCGCTGTCCCCCCTCCTCTGTCCTCGGCTACCTTGCCTCTCCCCTCCCTCCCTCCCCCCTCTCTTGCTCCCTCTTCAACTCCTTCTTTAACACCTCCGCAGGGCGTACCTCTGATCTGTACCCCTCCCCGGAAGTTTTTCAAGGGTGGCAACCTTCTCCACATTGCCACTCTAAATTCTCGCTCTGCCATCAAGCACTCCTCTGATATCTGTCGCCTTCTTGAGGAACTGGACCTCGACGTCCTCGGTCTCACTGAGACTTGGTTCACTGCCAGCTCTGCCACCAGCTTCGACACACTCCTACCTGACGGCTACAAGATCCTCTCCGTGCCCCGGCCCAACCGTTCAGGGGGTGATGTTGCCCTTATCTTCCCTGAGTGGATTCCTGCCACTGTCACTCCTACGCAGACCTACTCCTCTTTTGAATGTCTTGTCTGCCGACTCTCTCTCTCTCCTAGCCATTCCCTTACCGTGGCTACTATCTATCGGCCACCTGGTCAAATTTCCTCCTTCCTCTCTGAGTGGGCTGACCTCTCCTCCTCACTCCTGTCCTCAACTACCCAACTCCTCTTTCTCGGTGACTTCAACATCCACCTCGATGCCTCCTGTCCCCCCACTGGTCTCTTTCGCGAACTCTGTAACTCTCTCTCACTCTCTATTCTCCCGTCTGGGCCTACTCACTCTGCAGGGCACACTCTTGATGCTCTGATCTCTTCTGACCTTCCCCTCTCCCTCCCTCTCTCCACTCCTCTCTCCTGGAGCGATCACTTTCTCCTATCCTCCCACCTCTCCCTCCCTACCCCACAGGCAAAGCCACCCTCTTCACTGCCACCCACCTTCTCGGTCATCCGGCCCATGAAGCGCGTGTCAGCTGAGGCTTTCGCTGCTACCTTCTCGCCCCCTCCTCCCCCCCCGGCTGACTCCCACCCTGACACAGCCCTCTCCATGCTCTATTCCTCTATATCTGATACTCTCGATATCCTTGCCCCCGTCATGAGAATCCGCCTGAAGCCCAAAGCCAAATGTAACTCTTGGTATGACTCGGATCTCGTCACCCTAAAACGCAAGTGCAGGGTGGCAGAGAGGAAATGGCGTGCTTCATGTTCATCCTCTCACAAACTGGCCTGCCGCCTGCTCCAAAGGCAATACCGGCTCTCCGTTCTCACCAAGAAGAGAGCCCTTATCCAAGCCCGCATCTCTGAGGCATCTAACAACTCGGCCGAACTCTTTAAAATCTGCAAGGAGCTGGCCAACCCTGCTGCAGTCTCTACCTCTCCTGTCCCCTCCCAGGCCCTCTGCACTGCACTGGCCTCGCACTTCATCTCAAAAACTCAGGACATCCTGTCCTCGCTCTCCTCCGCTCTCCTCCCTCCCTCTCTTCCCGGCTCTTCCTCTTGCTCTCTTGCAGCCGCCCCTCCGCCCTCCTTCTCTGCTTTTCCACCTTTTTCTGCTGATGAGGTTTCCAGACAAGTCCGATCTATGAAAGCCTCGTCTAAACAGGTTCACCCCTGTTCTTCCAAAACCATCAAGGACCACATCGACTCCCTGGCTCCTGCCCTGGCTGACTTTTGCAACCACTCATTCGCCTCTGGAGTCTTCCCATCCCCCCTCAAGCACTCCCTTGTGCACCCCCTCCTCAAGAAACCCTCTTCCGACCCCTCCTGCCCGGCCAACTATCGCCCAATCTCCATTACTCCCTTCCTGGGCAAACTCCTGGAGAAACTGGCCATCTCCCAGCTTAACCTCCATGCTGAATCTGTTGGTAATCTTCATGACCTTCAATCCGGCTTCAGAGCGGCCAGAAGCACGGAAACTGCTCTCCTGAACATCCGTGAGGACCTGCTCCTGAACCTGGATTCCAACACTCCCTGTGTTCTCATTCTGCTCGATCTCTCCTCTGCCTTTGACACTGTCAACCATGCCATCCTGCTCAACCGTCTCCGTGATAACCTGGGTATCACTGGTCAGGCTCTGTCATGGCTGACCTCTTTCCTTTCCGGTCGACCCTCCCAGGTCCAAATGGGCTCCTTCCTCTCTGACATCTTTTTCTCCACCTGTGGTGTCCCCCAGGGATCCAACCTCTCTCCCTGGCTTTTCAACCAGTATCTGGCACTCCTCGCCCACCGCATCGCCACTCTCTGCCCTCACTTCCAGTGCTATGCGGACGATACCCAGCTCATTTTCAGGCTACCCTCGGCCTCCTCCTCTCCTTCCCTCATCTCCGACTGTCTGTCTGCTATCCAGGAATGGTGTGCCGCCAATGACCTCTGCCTTAACGCCAGTAAGACTGAGATTCTACTCATCGGCACACCCACTCCCTCCTTCCCTGCAGCTCTCTGGCCGGCCTCCCTTGGCCCCCTTCCCGCCCCTACCTGCAAGGCTAAAAACCTCGGGGTCATCTTCGACTCCACACTCTCCTTCTCTCCTCATATATCTGACGTCTCTAAGAAGTCACACTACCAGCTGCACCTCCTCAGAGGTATTCTTCCCTTCCTCTCCTTCCCCCAGAAGCTCACTGTCTCCCGAGCCCTGGTTCTCTCAAGGCTGGACTACTGTAACAGCCTCTATCTTAATCTGCCGGCCTCCACTCTCCGCCCTCTGCAACTTATCCAGAACAGAACTGCGAGACTTGTCCTTGGCCTCAAGCCCAGGGACCGTATCTCTCCAGGACTGAAATCTCTTCACTGGCTCCCAGTGGCTGCGAGGATTAAGTTCAAAACCCTCTGCATTGTCCACAAGGCCTTCTGGGGCCTGGGGCCTAAATACCTTCAACTCTCTCTTCCTAAATATCTTCCTTCACGAGCCCTTCGCTCATCCGTCTCCAACTCCCTCATGGTCAGCCGCTTCTCGAAGCAACGAGCTGGGGGTAGATCTCTCTCCGCAGCAGGGGCCTCCCTCTGGAACAGCCTTCCTGCCTCCCTGAAACTTGAGGAGAACCATCTCCGGTTCCGGAAGTACCTCAAAACCTTCCTCTTCGCTTCTGCCTTCTCTCTCCCTCTCCCATGCTAAACCTGCTTAACTCCCCACTGAATTCTGCACTAAACCTGCATCTGGGCCACTCTCAGCGACCTCGGTCCAGGGCCCAGCCACTCTCCTCTTGCACTGCCTCCCTGGCTCCCCCTGCACTGTGGGACTGTCACTGTATCCCTACAGCCCCCCTTCCCAGCACTTGCTCTGCACTTACCTCGCACTTGCCACCAGCTGGCCCTTTTTATTTATTATTTATTATTTTATTTTATTTATTACGCTACTTACCTTGTATTGCACTTCCCCCCCACCTCCTCCCCCTGCACTTTCTCCTTTTCCCCTTACCACTGCACTTGCGCGATCTGAATGACACCTGGCCTAGTAGGATCGTTTGTCTGTCTTCCCCTTGTTTCCCTCCCTCCCTGCCTCGTCGCCCCTTGAAACACTTGTGTATAGGCGCGTTACAAATACCATATCATATCATATCATATCATATGCAAAATAGTGGAGAGGTTTCAAAAGCATTCATGTGGAAAGTACTGTCAAAGAAAATACAAACATAAAGACAATTACTACACTCAGTGCAGATTTGGCTTTCCAAGGCTTGTGACACCAGTTGCTCGAGTGAATAGTGTAATGTAATCTGTTCAACACCAGGTTACATGAAGCCAATGAGAAATACCTAGCATTTAAAAAGAAATAAGGAATAAGAATGTATTAATGATTACAATCCTGCCAATGCTCAGCTAAGGAATGCAATTACTGATGTACAGTGTATTGCTGATAATTCAACAGCTGTTGCTCGTTATGCTACAGCATACATGACAAAACCAGAAAAGAGCATTGCAGCTGAAGCACGGACAGATTTATCATCAGATAAAAGTCCCAGTCAGAAACTTGTAAGCTTTGGTTTGAAGATGCTTTCACATAGAGAGTGTGGTAGCTATAAAGCTGCAGATTGGCTTACTAGTTTGCCTCTATAAGGACGTAGCGTTAATAGTTTGGTTAAGTCTTGGACCAGCTAGTACAAGAAAGAGGGTATTGACGCCTTTCACTTAAATTGAGCAGTTAGCTGAAGCAACACTGACAGTACAGATATTTTGAAAACCAACTTGATTGATACATATTATCCAAATTGATCTGCATTGTTGGACAATCTTTGTTTCTATGAAGTAGCACAACACTACTCATATTGAAATATTGAAGCAAACAGTGACAGAGGATGTTTAAAGTACATGGATGTTGTGGTTGTCTAGTGAGACATGAAAAAGCAAGTCTCATTAACCACATAAAACTGTCTTGCCAAAGTGCAGAGAAAAATGATTTCGTTTAAAATTATTTTGCAGTTTTTCTTCCCATGGCATGCAGAGTGTTTACTTTGAACTTTTGAAACTTTGAAAAATATTTTTTTTGCTAAAAAATGCTTAATTACATCTCCAAAATGTGAGCATTATTCAGAGTTATTAGAGAAAGTACTATGTCAAGAAGAACTCTTGGCAGCTGAATTGGCAAAAGAGACTAAGGGCAGTCAAGATTCTGCAGCAGGAAGTCAAAATGTTCTTGGTGAGCCAATTATTCAAACTCATGCTGAGCTTGCTATGGTGAAAGTAGAAATAGCAAGGCAACAAAGTAAAGTTGCAGATGTGAATTGTGATGAAATGTGTATGTAAACGTAATATAGAACAAAAAAAGTTAGGTTCTTACATGGTTAACTGCATGCCAAGTGTGAATGCTTTTGTGTGCAATACAAACCTGTATTGTTGTATGTTAATGTACATGCTCAAACATGTACATCTTTTCAATTAAAGGAATAAGAGTTATGATCCAAAATGTTACAGATTCCTCTTTGTCATGTATTGTAACTGCTCCAACAGGTTTCACAACACTGAATGTAGGAGGGGTTATTTTACATCACCTGTTAACAGTGGAGCATGACAAGTTGGAAAATTTCTTTACAAAATTAAATTCCTTGATTCTAGATGGAGTGAGTGTGGCGTCTAACTTCATGCTAGCTTTCATTCACTTGTGAATGCAAGAGGTTTTGAAGACAGACTTCAACATTTTGTTTGGAGGTAAACACGTACTTGTTTTTTGGAGACTTGTTACAATTAACTCCTGTGAAAGGTCAACCAGTTTTTAGAATGCTGCTATGCAAGGATGCTCCAAAAGTATATGAAGTATTGGTCATTTTAACCTCTGGAATTGTTTTGAATTCCAGGAAATTACCATTAATATGAGGCAATATGGAGACATAGGGCCTCATTACACGGATGGCGGTGAACCATGGAGCTATTAGCGCCATGGTTCATGCTGGTAAAATACCGGCACCGCCTTGGTGGAAAGGGGAATTCCCGCCCTATTCCAAGGTTGGTGGTGCGGTAATTCCCCCTTTCACCATTGCCCTTCCCCATTCCCATTTTTGCCCCATAGGGCTCTATGGGAATGGGGAAGGCGCTAATTACGGTACCGCAAATTGCGGTACCGTAATTAGCTCCCTGGTCCCTTTGCGGGTTGGTTTTTAACGCCTGCAAAAAGCAAGTACCGGTAAACCCTTACCGCCATCCGTGTAACGAGGCCCATAGGGACTGATTCATGGAATTTGTGCGTCGAAAAACTGGGATTTGTGTGCCATTCTGCCCGCAAATCCCCATTTGTTAAACAGAGATTTGCGGGCAGAATGGCACGGAAATCCTCGTTTTCCAGCGCACAAATTCCATGAATCAGCCCCTTAGAGTATGCAGAAATGCTTAATAAGATTTTTATATTCATGAGGAAAATGCGAAAGCAGTCTTTAATGGAAGACTGATTTCAAACATGTCTCATGTAGATTGCAGTCTGTCTGATGTTATGTTGACTCTTAAGGAAAGAAACATTCTTTGTGTTGCTCGATGTGCACACTTGCAGAGTGTAACACGTTTAACTCTACAATGCTATTGTTAGAGAAGCAAAATATTGTAGAGATAAAATCATGTGATGTTTTATATGGTCATGTTATGCCTTTAGAGTTGGATAAGAGAGCAAAAGCTTAATTTGGTCAACTCGAGAATTCAATTTCTAAAGCAGTAGGTCTAGAAGGAGTTTTAAAACTCGGCATAAATGCATGAATAATGCTGAAGTGGAACTTGAATGTAGAAATTGGTCTAGTCAATGGAGCGATGGGAAGAGTTATATTATTTCACACTTTTCCTCACAGTACAAGTAGTGAACATGTTGAAGTTAAGATTGATCGTGTAGAAGGAATTCACTTGATTTCTTGGAGCTCTGCACGTTTCATGCTTTCTAAGGATACCTCTGTGAACAGAGCACGGTTTCCATTATGCTCTGCTTATGCAATAATATTCATAAATCACAAGGGTTGACTTTGAAAGAAGCACTTATTGACATTGGTCATACAGGGGGTCATTACGAGTTTGGAGGCAGCCATGGCGCTATTAGCGCCTTGGCTGCCTCCAAACCCGGGTCCGGTTCCGGTGTCTCTGAATGGGGACTTACCGGGTCATTCCAACCTTGGAGGACCCGGTAAGTCCCCATTCAGAAAACCATTCCCCATTCCCATTTGAGCCCCCAGAGGGCTCAATGGGAATGGGTAAGGATCAAATAATGGTCCCTTAATGGGCTTTGTCACAAGTGAAAAATACAGTTTTTTAAATAAACTTTGATGAAAGGAAAGTGACAGCTGACATTTCTTGCATTGAAGAATATAATAGGTTGTGTGTACTGTTTGCTCCTCACCTGAACTTTATGCCTGTACCTGTGAAGCACTCATCCAGGAAATATAAGGAGTCACTGAAAGCACATTCAAATGAAATCAGTCCTAATAAGACTGAAAAACATCGGAATGTAACAGAGTTTGAGCGTCGTTCAACTATAACATACTCTCATTGCAGCTTTAGTAATGAAACAGGAGTTGAATGTTATTGTAATGCAGCTTTGTGTATGTTGTTTCAAATGAATCCATTGATGCAATAAATACCGTCTACAGCAGAGAAGCAGCTATTTGTTGAACTTAAATTTCTTAAAATATCTGTCGATGTAAATCCACACAGTTTACATTCAGCAATGTCAATCCGAAAGGTAGTAGCTGTTGCAAGTGGAAATCAACAAGATAGTCAAGAATTTTTAATGAAAGAAACTGTTAATGTAAATAAGTATGTAGGAATTAGTTACAAGTGGAATCATATGTGTCCAAAATGTAAGAAAGGTTATTCTACTCTAGATCTTTATGAAAGATGTGTGTATCTGAATGTGCCTGATCAGAAAAATTTAACATTTTCTGATCTTGTAACTAAAGCATTCCAAGACATGCAAGGCAGTGACGGTGGTTGTAATTTACAATCAAAACTACAAAATCTAGTTTTTAATAAGTATGTATTGAGTATGTTTCAAAGATACAATGGTATGAAAATTAACACACCAATAATGCATTTTGTAAATAGTTAGGTTTCTATTAGTAAGAAAACTTTTTAAAGGTGTGCAATTATTTGTCATGAGTTGGCATCCATTGAATCTGGACATTTCACAACATGGGTGAGTACAGAAGTAGATTGGCTTGTTTGTAATGACACTATAGCCACACATCAAGTTAGAATGCCAAAGATTTTAAAGAATGCTTACTGAATGTTGCTAGAAGCAACATTTTTAAATATATGTGTACTATTCTTTGTGAATATAAACATGCAAAATTAAAATTTGAAATAGAAAAATAGGCTAATAAGTGTTTTATGTAAAGTAGGACTTGTTTTGTTACTAGGATGTTTTTTTAAAAAACATTACTAAATAAATGTAGAGGTAGTATTGTGAAGATTATACCATTTGGAAGAGAAAATAGCATTCTGCAATCATCTACTTCGGTTTTATTGTGTAAAACACTGTATATTTTATTATGTAAAAGTGTTCCCTATAAGTGTGAGGTTACATAAATGGTTCCACATACATTATTTTGAATGTGAGGGAGTGTAGAATCTGGTAACTGTTTACATATGAAATAAGTAAACAAAAGGTTGTAGATACAAAAAAAATATAGTGCAATTAAAATTCAAAATCAAAATAACTGATGAAAATGTTTACTTTGTTAAATGTATAAAAATGCTTTATGTTCATTGTGGAATTTTTAGAAAAGTCAGACAATCTAATCAGTCATTAAACTGTCCATATTCGTTAGTTATTTATGGTAGGTTTAAGATTGGTGTGATTAACTTCTAAGGTGTGCAGGTGGACAAAAAAGGACTCACACCAAATTATGAAAGAAGATATGAAATGGCATTGTAGATGTATTTTTTATAATTTAGAATACATTTGATATGTGTAGCAGTATCAGTGCCAATATGAGTTTAGATAATCATTTGTAGTTTTACGTTTTTTAAAAAATATGATGTGTTCAGTTTAAAAATGACACAGTGTTTGATGGTTTATTAATTTGCTAAATGATTTTTCAGTAACTTGGATTTGTAAAACAATACAGGGGCCTTTCTCTGTTTTTGTTTTTTAACAGACAACATTTCTTCAAAAGCAATACACTGTGAGTATTAATCTTTAGGAACACTGGAATATCATTTAAGAAACAGGGACGACTGTAAGTAGCTAAGCTTCTTGTCTTTGCTAACTACTTCCTGGTACATTGATATTGGCGTGGCATACTGGGAGTTTAAAGGTTAGGCGTGTCCATGTGATCCTCTTCTGATTGTTAATCGCCACTGATGTCCATTTCAACAAATGCAGTGCTCACCTGTAGGGGCCTTCAGGAGTATATCTTGTCGCTGGCTTAAGTGAACATGCAACACTGTCTTCTGAAGTATTCAGCAGTGCTTGGCAGAGATTATGCAACGTCTTCAACCGGTTTCCCTTGGCCTGCAGATGAGGGGCAAACCGACTATTATTATCAGACATACCTTCTCTTAAAGCTCCAACGACCCTGTCCTGGCTCCTGTTAGCCCCCTAAAGGAATCTAAAACATTTTAAAGCATATGTGTGACAATGACACACACTCTAAAGTTGCCACTACTTAGAATGTTTGTTGAGGACCAGAAATGTTGTCACCTGTTTATGTGAGCCTTTCACCAGTGACATCTGGTTATATTGACACTCTATGGATGGTTGTGCCATTTCTACTGCCACATTGGCCATACTGACCATCTCATCCAAAATTATCATATTATCATTTTGTGATTATCTGACACTACCATATGTATTTCCATATACAATGGAACAGAAACATTTTAGTTTTTGAATATAACATTAAACTGTACTTTTTCATTCGGCAACACTGGCATTAAAGATGCAACAACACAACCAACCTCCTATGGCAGGGTATTGTTGGATAATAAATTGTTTCAGAGGGCTGGGCACTAGTGAATGTCATACATGTTACAGTGGAAGTTGATGTACCCTCTACTGAGTTTTCAAAAGTTATCTTGCATTTACGCAGGTCTACCTGAACAGCTCCATGTTGTCCACCCGCTTCTGTATTGGAAACATTCCCTCCATCTGTATGAGGGGTCACAGTGAAAGCCAGTTAAATGGGAGACAGGAAAGGGAGCATCATCACATCAATTAGAAGTCATTCCAATTCTCTCTTTTGAAATCTGTCAATCTACAAATATGCTACAAATTCAGATAATAGGGCACACCTGTCTGTTGGTCACCATAGGCACAGATATGCAGCTGGCCCTTCAACTGCTGCACTCTTGCTCACAGACCTCTCTGGAGCTCAGTTCAAGCCCATGTATCTTTAAAATTGCCACCCACTTCCCAATAACCAGGGGTACCTCATCTTGTCATACAAATATTTAGGGCAGAATTTGAACTTCATCCAAATGAGGTTCTCTGTGTGGCAACGTAGCAGCTCTGCCCATTTCCACTGTACAGCCATTCACATATGATGACGAGCTGCATAAAAAGAAGTAGGGTGTCTATGGCAGCCAGTGAGCAGAACATGTATTACCTCAGTGTTGGGCTGCAGTGAAATAAAAGAGCAAAATCTAAATTAAATTTGGAATGGTACAGATGTCCTCTGCCATGAGTGTGAAGGGTGGGGGATGTAGAATACATGACATGATGTCAATCCTATAATGAAAACAAAGTGAAATATTGGCATCCTCTGATCAGTGTCATGATGTGTTTGGAAGATGGGTTTAACACAGAGGGCTCTGAACTTTGCATCCATCCATCAGTCATGCAGCACACCAATGGCAGAACCTACAAACCTGGCTGCCAAGGCCTGAGATAAACAAATAACATATCACCAGGCACAACACGCCAAAAGGCAACCTAACATTTCACACTTAATGGCCAATTTTGTCTCATATATAATTTTGTATCTAAGCTTCCAGCAGTTTTTAAGCATTGACAAGTCCACTCCATTCTACCACAGTCTATAGTGACAATGATGCATAGCAGAAGACTAGTGAAGATTCTCTCCAATGGAAGATCACCACATGTACATTTGCATGTGCTTTGTGCTCCAGATATTTTCCCCTCACACGACTCCTGAGATCAATCCGCCTAACTTCATTTTGTTAAGATCTCACATGATGTGGTATTTATTTAATCTAAAATGGCACCCCAGGTGGTATTCCTTTGCAGACATTGTTGGGACTGATTCCAACACATGGTCCTTATAGCAGCAATGGAGGAGAAGACATCCAAACAGAGTCTTTACCCCCTAGAGATGGCCCTCCATTCATTATATCATCAGATCTTCTAACAGTGTTCTAGCCTTCAATCAAGATGGCTGCCGCCATCTATCGATATTGCGACAGAACACTGTGCAACAGCTTACATAGGAGACACGGACGGTGAACTTGTTGAATCATTTGGCCCTTCCTGCCATTGATGCGTGTTCACATTTCTCCAAGCAATCTCTGCTCTGCAGCTTACGTCTCGGTGGGTTACTGGCTCCTCCACTACCCTTCCCTTTCAAATTCCTCAACGTGTGTCTGGCTCCGCTGGATCGGGCTCCTCCCTTCTCGCAGCAAATGTCATGTACCTTCTCTCCCCGCTCTGGTTCCAGGGGCTGGGGATTTCATTCTCTCTGCTCGCTATTAGATTCTCCTGTTCTTTGGCTTCTCAGGGCTGGGCTCCTCCCTACTTGCAGTTGCTGACTCGCTCCTCTATTCTCTGCTTGGTCTCCCGGGCTGGGCTTTCTCCCTGCTCATTTATCAGATTACCTTGCTTGCCTCTCTTTCACCTTTCTTCACTTTTCTTTCTCCTGATTTCCTTTTTTCCCGATCCTTGAATGGACTTACAAATACCTGCCATTCTCAGTCCACTATTCCCTACACTAAGCAAAGCCATTCTACACTGATGGACTTCAAAGCAACACCGAAGGACCAGACTACTCTACAGGTCCTTCAGGGTTTTTTTCCATGTGAGTTTTCCCCCAATTACTGGGCTTGGCCCAGTTAGTACTCTAATCTTAGTATACAATACTGGAGGTGAGTGTTTACCAAGGCTTTGTCCGATTTCATCAATCCAGAGAGCCTACGACTCAACGCATCAGACCAGGTCAGTCAGCGTTTACTTACAGTCATTACAGACATAGATACATGTTGTAACTTAACACCAAAATGTTCCTAATAGTGCAATATGATATCATCCACCAGAATTTCAAATTCTGGGAAAGCACACTTTATTTTTCTCTTCTAACCATTCACATTTCCCAAAAAGTGCTTTGGATGAAAATGTGGTAGCATATAACTCTTGTAAATGTAAACAGATGATTTCTCCTCACAGGTCAATTAATAAGTATTGATTTTTAGGAAAAACCCTAAAGCCAATGTGAAAAGGTTTTTACCTTTTTCCTGGATGTACCTCTCCCCACAAATGTGTGAAAGCACAGCTGTACTGTGGTAAGTACATTAATGCAGGGCCACAGACACATCATAAAAGCACAACAATCCAATTCAGGCACTGCTGACACTAATTACACAACGTTAAGGAAAGGGAACATGTGCATTCCACAGCCTTGTTTGCAACTTACAGTGCCAGCACGTTCAGGAACTACTCGCCTTTTGCTAAATTCATGGCTATTTTTCTCTGTGCGACGTGGACATCTGAGGCAGACAGAGACTCACTGTGTTGCACAAACTGTAGCTTTATTTCAATAACAGAAGGTTCAAGGTGTGGGTTAAACACCTAAAATGTAGTAGTAAAAACTCTACAAGTAAATAAGGATTTCTAAATAAGACTGTATTGGAGTGAATTAAACAAAATTGCTATCTCTTAGTGCTCCCAATTGATATTGATATTGATATTGTATTTGTATTTGGATTGCGCTCATACACAAGTGTTTCAGAGCGTGACGAGGCAAGGGAGGGGATCATGGGAGAACAAACAACAATCTTACTAGGCCCAGTGACATTGAGAATGTGCAAGTGCATGGGAGAGGGAAAAAGGGGAAAGTGCATGGGAGGGGGGAGAGGTTTAAGGCAACAAACTGAGTGTCTGATAAGTGCAGAAAAAAGGGGGGTGCTGTAGGGTTACAAGTACAGACCCCAGTGCAAGGGATAGCAAGGAGGCAGTGCGGGAGGGTGGCAGGGTGAGGAGGTACCTGGGTCCGAAAGTCAGAGGGTGACCAGGTGCACAATGCCGAGACAGAACAGATCAGCAGGGAAGAGGAGGAGAGAAGGCAGAAGCAAGGAGGAAGGTCTTGCGGGGTTTCACAAACCGGAGATGGCTCTCCTCAAGTTTCAGAGTGGCAGGGAGGCTGTTCCAGGGGGAGTACCCAGCCAAAGACAGAGATCTAACCCCAGCTCGTTTCTTTGAAAAATGATTGACCTTGAGGGACGTAGAGGTGAAGGAGCGAAGAGCTCAAGAGGGAAGGTATTTACGGAGTGAGAGTTGAAGGTATTTTGGGCCCAGGCCCCAGAAAGCCTTGTGGACAATGCAAATGGTCTTGGATTTTATCCTTGCAGCCTATGGGAGCCAATGGAGAGATTCCAGGACTGGAGAGATACAATCCCAGGGGTTGAGATCAAGAACAAGTCTTGCAGTCTTGCTCTGGATAAGTTGCAAAGGGCAGAGAGTAGAAGCAGGTAGATTTATAAAGAGGCTGTTGTAATAATCCAACCTAGAGAAAACCAGGGCTCGAGAGACAGTGAGCTTCAGGGGGAAGGAGAGGAAAGCAGAATACCTCTGAGGATGCTCCCACCTGGATAAGTCATCAAAGTTTATACCTTATTCTAATAAGTCATAACCTTTTCATGGATGCCCTAGAATACAAGCAAAATGTCCAAACAATATGACCTACAGGAAAATCTCAATCATAGCATAAATGAGTCTCTAGCCTCAAGTCTACCGGAGTCTAATAAAATAAATGTTCCAAGTATTTAGCCAAAGCAAAAGTTCATAAACCTATTCCAAAGAGTCAATCTGCTTTCTATAGAACAAATCAAAGACTTGTTCATTAGCTCTCACTGGATTTACATCTGGTCCCTCCTGAACCTTGGGTCATTTCAATTTCCCAACTGGTTTATCTTCTGGACTTTGTACCAGTGTTGGACACCGACCAGGTCTTTCGCTCTTAGGCTTTTAGTTTCAAAATTCACAAAGGGTCTCTTTCCTAGGCCTTGAGTTTCAGGGTTCCCAACAAGTCTCTTTCAAGATTGGGCACCTCCAGGTACAAGTATGGGCCCTCTAGTATCTTTCCCCAGGGTTTGCTGGTGGAAGGCTGCAGCATGTGTTTTCCCAGTTCCTGTGAAAGCCTGGTGAGAGGCTGCAGTGCCCTTCTTATAACCTTTCTCCTCTAGGGCTTCCAGGCATAGCATGTCTCAGTCTCTCTGTCTAAGCTTGTACTGCCTCCCTCCTGGCAGTAGTCCTTCCAGCCTTCTTCTAATCAGCAGATGCACCTTCTAGCAAGGGAACATCAGAGGGTAAGCCTTCCTATCCCGGTTTCAATAATGGAATGAACTTCTCCCTGTCTCTTTTATCTGCATGAGGCTGTGGGGTATTTTCTAAGACTAACTTGGTTGGTTGTTCTCCCTTGGCACTTGTATTCCCACCAGGGATGAGCTATTCCTGTCAGGAGTCTTAATTTTCCTCAGGAAATTAATTGAGTATACTCTCCCTGAGGCGAGGACCTGGTATTATTGCCATTACAAAAATGACAACTAAATAAAATAGATAATACTCATCAACCATAAAATAACATGGAGGCATTTCCCACTATACAAAATGGTAAACAATAGAGACATTGCTGACTACCTGCCAAAATACAAACAACTCCGCTAATAACATTTGTCTTACAGTAACATGCTGGTGTGCTAAGAACACGTAGGGCCTCATTAAGAGTTTAGAGGCAGCCATGCCGTTTTTAGCGGCATGGCTACCCCCAAACCGGGTACCGGGTCCGGGTCCTGCAAAAGGGGACTTACCAGGCCATTCCAACCTTAGAGGGCCCGGTAATTCCCTTTCGCAGGACCCAGACCCGGTACATCCCCATTCCCATTTGAGCCCCATAAGGCTCAATGGGAATGGGCAGGATGCTAGCAACAGGCCTGTTAATGACAGGCCTGTTGTTAGCATCCTGGTCTGCTAGTGGGTCCTGCTCTGCACGTCTGGTCTGGCCAGGCATCCAGAGCGGGACCAGCTGCAGACCTCGTAATGAGGCGACCTGGAATGACCGGTTCCGGTCCCTTACCGGCACCGTTCATTCAGTGGCGGCACTCGTAATGAGGCCCATTGTATTGGTTTTTAACACCTTGAACTTTGGAAACATAGAATTTGATTGACTTAACACTGGATGCACATACCTATGGTTGTGCAATGAGATGGATCTCCAAAATATGGACAAACAAATATCTTAACAGGTACAAGCAACAGCCTTGCAAATGCGGTCATGGATGTTCTTCGCATATATATAGACATCCTCATAATGCAACTTCATACTGTACTTGTGAGCGATATTTGAACATATTACAGTTTATCACCTGGAATGGCTCTTTCAACAACAAATCTAGCATCTATTTTGGCCACACAATGTCTCAGATATAGGGCATATGATATGATATTATATGGCATTTATAAAGTGCCTATACACAAGTGTTTCAAGGTGCGACGAGGCAAGGGAGGGGAACAGTGGGAAGACAGACAGCGATCCCTCTAGGCCAGGTGTCATTCAGATCATGCAAGTGCAAGGAAAGGGGGAAAAGGAAAGTGTGGGGGGAAGGGGAGGGGAAAGTGCAGTACATGGGATAATAAAATAACAAGATAAATAATAGAATGGCCAGCTGGTGGCAAGTGCATGGTGAGTGCAGACATAAGTGCTGGTGGGGGGACTGTAGGGATACAGAAAACAGTCCCCAGGTGGAGGGGTTGCCAGGGAGACAGTGCAGGCATGGACTGACAGGGCTTGGGCCTGAGATCAGATGGGTGGCCAGGTAACCAGTGCAGTCTCAGTATCAGCCAGGATTTCAGCAGGGGAGAGGGGTAGAGAAAGCAGAAGCAAAGAGGAAGATTTTAACGTGCTTGCGGAACCGAAGATGGTTCTCCTCAAGTTTCTGGGAGGCAGGGTGGCTGTTCCAGAGGGAGGCCCCAGCCGAAGAGAGAGATCCACCACCAACTCGTTGCTTGGAGAAGAGACTGACCCTGAGGGAGTTGGAGGCGGATGAGCGAAGAGCTCGAGAGGGAAGATATTTAGGAAGAGAGAGCTGAAGGTATTGAGGCCCCAGGCACCAGAAGGCCTTGTGGATATGCAAACATGCGTGATGTTGACTATCATTTTGTAGCATAAAAAGATTTTTGGCCCTTTTTACAGCTATGCACTGCTATTATGTATGCTTTGGCATTACCATACCTTGCATTGGCATCTACTACTCAATGATACTTGTACCATGTAAGAGGATTCAATTCAACACTACAGCTAAGTCAATGCCTAGTCTGGGATACTGAATGGAAACCCTTATTGATATATCTTTATGTCCAGTTCATGCGTTCTGGATGACTACCCCTATATAACACCCCTCTCTTTGAATAACCCTGACCCCACTGAGCCAAGAAGTAGTTCTGTTTTGCAAGTTAAAAGGTTTATTTGATAATTTAAACAATAGATATATACATCACACTTTATAATAATTTAATAATTGAATATCACACTGAATCTGAGCAGTAATCAATAATGGATAGTCTGGCACTAGCACACTTCTTTATAATCAATGATGAGTGGTTATAGGATGGATAAGATAGCAAAAATACTTTATGGTTTCAAATGGATGCAAGGTGGAATGAAAATGCAGTACAGAAAATACTCAATATGCATTCAACAAAACAATGTAATCACTTTTCTCTGGCAATCCCCTCCCCCCTTTTATGCAATGCAAGGAAATGGAAGGAAAGCACAAGTTCTCAGAAATGCAATCAAATGTAATTCAGTTCACCCCAGCAAGCTTAGATTACAGATCGGAGTTTTAAACACAGGCCCAAAATGCTTTTATTTGTGCTGGCAATGAAGTGAAAAATATACTAAAATGCTTTTAATTCCCTCTAGGAGGTTCAGGGTGAGTGAAATATACTTGGGATGAGTTCAGGCTCACTTTAGCAAGGATCTAGGAGTAACTAGCAGGTTAAACGAATTTTTGGCAAATGAAAGCAAGAAAACTGCTGTTTTCACACGTTGAGAAATTTGCAAATCGCGGCAAAATTCGCGAGTGCGTTTTTCGCGATTACAGAGGAACTACAAGGAATAGCACTATCGTTTTGGGGTCCTAGGACAGCCTAGGATCTCAGCTTCCAGATGAAAGTTACTGCAAGTCTCTAGGACAAACGGTCACGGAGATATGAGCGATATAATAAAGGTCGTTTTTCAGATTTGAAATTTTAAAGTTCAAAAAGACAAGTGACAACTAGCAACTAGAAAATGACAGGTGACAGTTAGGAGGCAGTTCTACTTAGATTAAAATAGCTTGGATTATATTATTTTAACTAAGAGATTGGTTCTACACAGTTCTGCTATGTACTCACAATATATTTAGAAATAGAATGGGCCTCGCCACGGATCTGGTCAGGTTTTAGACTGGACTCTGGTCTGGTCTCGGCACTTCACAGTGATCTGGGTCAGCTCTCTCTCTGGATTCTGGAGATTGATGGATTTAAAGTCTGGATCTTTCTGCACAGCTTTCTCTAGAGATTGATGGAGGTAAAGTATGGATTTTCCCGGCAGAGCGTCCCGCAGCAAATGGATTTGAAGGTCCCTATCTGTCCTGACTGTCTGCTTTTATGTGTTTTGAAAGTGGGTGTGTGTGCAGCATCACTAGCCAGCCCCTCTCTCAACTGCCCATTGGCCCAATTCTCCCCTCTCCCATGATTGGGGAAGGAACTGTGAGTCAGAGTGATGCTGTAGGTTTTATGGGTCAGAGGATCCTCCCCTGGTCAGTTTGCCCACAAAATCTATATTTGATCAAAATGCACACTTCATAGATACACAGTGGTTTGAAATTACATGCATCCATCATGCATTTACTGATGGTAGCCCCTGTTCAAACTCTGCTCTTCCTGGGAGCTTGCATTCAGAAATGGCGACATTTGCACTTTTTAACTGGTTTCGCAATATCGGACATTACCCCAAATTTACACACATGTGCGCAAGGAGTATGGACATTAATTGATGAAGTGTCAGATTTTTAACATGCATACATTTTGAGTAATATCCTCTTTTCTGCTAAAACCCCCCTGAACATACCACCGGGTCCTAACACGTCTTCAAATGTGCACCGAAAAATCACAAGAATTATGGCATCATTTAAATAATTATGACACGTCCGTACTATGAGTTATTCATCTTTTTCTAAAACCATATTCTGGCTACAGGGGTGTGTCTTTTCAGGTCACATGGTACAGAAACCAGTCTTTCCAGTTTCTGCCAAGCTCAGAGACCCTGCCCCTCCCAGCTTCTGCCAAGAGGAAGCTGTTTTACAACATCTGCAATAAACCATCTGCCTGGGTGAAGGGGGTTGCATTGTTCAGAGCTCCTGTATTCTGTGGGGGCTCCCCTTAATTCAATTATCAGATAGATGGCATATCCTTAGTGTGACCAGCAGGAAACAGCCAGGCCTGGGATGTTACTTGTGAATCAAGTTTCACTCCTGATGGGGGTAGTTGCCAGGCAAAATTGGAATCTCTTTAAGCCAGTTTTTAGCCACATGTCATTTCTGTTCCCCAGTTTTCTGCATTCAAATAACTAACAATTTTTTACATATGCAGCTAGAATGCTGATTCTAAGTTCAAAGCTATGACATTTCAACAGTGACAAACTATGTGACACTCAAAAGTAGGTCACTCATTTCTTTTAAACATTTTCGATTTTTGGTAGTTTTAAATCCAGTTTCAGTTAGGCTGCTGCAGACCTGCAGAGCTCAGCCAGTCTTGTTATGAATATTCAAGTCACTTCAGAATATAACTTTACATTGGATCCACCTCTCAGTAAGTCTTTCTTTGGCATGGTTTGGGTTCATTTATTCAGTTTTAAACAAAACAAAAAAAAATCTGGTGGTTTTAAAACGCCGGCTTTCTGATAGTGGTGAGTACTGGTACTGCACCCATTTTTGGGATTTAAGAAATGAATTCCCCACAATTCTAGGTTGCTTTTGGCAATCAGCATTGCCATTCCCAATGGTTTCAGACTACTGTGTGGGTAGTCCAATGGTGGTTTTAGGCAGTGCCCTTCTGTGCCCATAACATCGGCAAAAATGAGTGGCAGCCTATTCTTCATGCACTTCCCTGGGCATTTTCTGGGAAGCTCTGGCCATCATGATGTTTTCCATGTCAGTACTGTACAGTTTTTGAGGTAGGGCTCGGATGCATGGGTAAAAACATCCCACAATCCCCCCTCTTGTGATGGCCATTCTTTTTCACTGATGGGACTCGCAAGACCTGGGATGTTTCCTCATCTTCTTCCAATAGATGGCACAGTTCAGCATCTTTTCCTCCATCCGGTCCTGATCGATCGGTTCTCCTCGTCGGTCCTGATGGGAATATTGGGCGGTACACGGGGCCCCTTGCGTCTCTGCTCCCGGTCTCCGGATCGTCCTCCTTGGCCCGTCTCCCGGTTTTCTTTCTCCTAGAACGACAAAGGAAGAGCGGCAATACCTATTCGTAGACATTTTTCCCCCACCATTGATATAGTGGGGTGGCATATGAATTTTAGAACTCAACAGATATGAACATGCACATTTTTTTAAATTAAGAGACAGGAACACATAAACTTGAGAAACACAGAATTTGATAGGCGATATGTAGGATATTTTAAGTTAGAACTGAATTAATCTGAGACAGTACCCTCTAGGATTCCAGAGGATTCCTCCAGTTGTTGCAGAGTGTGCCTGGGATGGCAACAATTCAACTGGTTAATGTGCACCCACTTGTCTTCCCCCTCTGCCGAACCGCCTTTGGGGATGCGGATCTTATAGGCCACAGGGGATATTTTGTCTATAATCTCAAAGGGTCCCTTCCATGTAGGCAAACATTTTCGCTGTTTGGCCTGGTTCCTTTGGAAATTGTATAGATAGACCCGGTCCCCCACCTGATATTCCTTCCTGGAAGTTTTCAGGTCATAGTGGGTCTTCATGCTATCAGCTGATCTTTCTAGATTCCGCTGAGCATAAGCAAAAGCATGTTGAAGGTGTTTCCTTAAATTCTCCACATACTCGTGAGTTGTGGAGGCATTTATTAGGGTCTGCTCTTGGTTCCTGTAGAGCAAATGCTGAGGAAGCACCATCTTGCGCCCAGTCATCAACTCAAATGGTGACATTTTGGTTGCAGATGAAGGGGTAGATCTGATGGCCATTAGGACCAGAGGTAATCGGATATCCCAACTTGGCCCAGAATCTGCCACAAACTTCTTTAATATGCTCACAATGGTTCGGTTATATCTCTCTACTGCCCCAGAAGAAGCTGGCCTGTAAGCAATATGCAACTTCCTTTTGACCCCCAGTATCTCCCACATCTTTGTCATTACTTCACTGGTGAAGTGGCTACCCCTGTCTGACTCAATCCTTTGAGGTAGACCAAAACGGGAAAAGATGTGGTTAATCATCAAGGCAGCCGCAGTTTCTGCCTTGCAATTTGGGGCTGGGAGACATTCCACCCACTTGGTAAACAAGCATGTCACAGTCAACATGTACTTATTCCCCCTAGCAGAGCGAATCACGGGGCCTACAAAGTCGATTTGTAAATCTGACCATGGCAGTGTCATCCCCCTCTTTTGGAGAGGCGCACGGTGCGTGAGGGATGATGGCTGAAATTGTGCACACACAAGACACCCCTTCAAGTATTGGTCGAGGTCCTGCCCCATGTGTGGCCAGAATGCAACCTCTCTTAAGATTTCCAATGTTGTGTGAAACCCCCTATGACCGGCGGTGGCCGCATCATGGGCGTGACTTAACATCAGGCTTCGGAATGAGGTAGGAACCACCCACTGATCGTGGCCCGCTTTGGATTTCCTTACCAGCAAACCGTCTGGATTCAGAACATTTTTGGACATTTCATCAACACTCTTAGGTCCTCTTTCCCAATGTAATCGGTATCCGTCAGGGGAAAGTTCTAAGGGTCCTCAATGTGCTGGTAAAATTTACCAATTATTGGATCCCCCTTCTGAGCGGTAATCAAATCAGCATCAGGGGTCTCCTTGCTCCATTGTGCAATTGAAAGGTCGTTGTGAGCATTTGTCTGGGACCTAGTGATAGCAGTGACCTGGATTTCCCCCAACAGGGACTCAATCTCAATTAGATCCCCTTGGATGGCCCCGGTTTTGGCCAGCTGATCAGCTAAGTCATTTCCAGTTTTGTCTGGTCCCTCTACTTTGGAATGACCCTTGATCTTTTTCCAATAGATGGTCATCTCATTCGAGGTGACCAGATCATCAATGTTTTGGATCAACTTCCCATGTTTCAAGGGTTTGTTGTTAGCACATAACATGCCTCTGGTTTTCCAATTAACCAGGAGTTGATGCTGGACAGCAGTGAGGATGGCCTGATGCACAGCCATCAATTCTGCCACCTGACTACTTCGGGGACCAATTTTGTATCCAGCGGAGGGTTCTGGGGACTCATTCACCCATACATTCCCTACGCCGGCCACCAGTTCTTTTTCCCCGTCATTGTCAACATGGTAAGAGCATCCATCCACATAGACAGTGAGCATTCCCTCACACTTGTCCTCTTCAAAGACTTTGTGTGGGGAATTAAGGTATGCCTCCATGTTGTCCTTGATTTTTAGACTTTCGTCCTCGAGACAGTTTTCTCTGGCACAATCATGCAAGTCAGCCAGACCTTGCGCGAGGGGACTCTTCTTGTTTTGGCCATATCTGACCTCCACAGGAAAGCCTTGCATTGACAGAATCCAGGAAGTAATTCGGGAATTACTCACATTTCCGGCCCGGATTCTGTCACTTTGGAGATATTGCAGAGGCTGGTGTGGAGTCTCCACTATGATGTGTTCCCCCTGGATAAACGGGTGGTAATTCTTCAATGCCCACACCATTGCCAGGAGTGCCTTCTCACAATCGTTGAATTTTTCCTCCACAGAGGATAAAGTTTTGCTCGCATAGGAGATTACTTTATTGACCTTGTCATGCTTTTGGTATAATACTGCCGTCAAGCACGTATTAGAGAACCCCGTCTCCAGGAAGAACTCCTTGTTTCTGACAGGGTAAGCTAGGCAAGGCGCTTGTGAGAGGCTTCTCTTGAGTTGTTTTACCGCCTCGGCTTGTTCTGGACCCCATTCCCACTTGACCCCCCCCTTCAGGAGATGAATCATGGGTCTGGTGATCTCTGCGTAGCCCTCAATGAACTTTCTGCTGTAATTAGTCAGTCCAAGGAGACTCCTTAGTTCCCGCAGAGTTGTGGGGTCTTTCAATTTTTGGAGGGCTTCCACTTTCTTTTCCTGGGGACAGAGACCCTGAGGAGTAATCTCATGCCCCAAGAAATTAACACGGGTTCGACACCACTGAAAGGAAAGTTTTGCTCCGGCGGTCCTCAACTGCGTCAGAACATAACGGATCTCCACTATGTGTTCCTCCACAGATGAACTTTTGATGAGGACATCATCTACATAAGCCAGGTTACCCCTCGCACCCAGGTCGGGCATGGCCTTATGTAGGAAAATGTTGAATTCATTGCCGGAGTTAAGGTATCCGAAGGGAGTCCGGGTCCATGTGTACTGCTGGCCCCCAAAGGTAAAAGCCAGCTTGTATTGTTCCTCCCTACTGACTGGCACGGTCCAGTATCCATTGGTCAGGTCTATTGCAGTGAATACCTGTGACCCCTGAATCTGGGCCAGCCCTTGGTCAATGTAGGGAAGAGGCCATCGGGAAGTATGGACCCGTTTGTTGAGCTCCCTGAGGTCGGCGCAGAGTCTCCACTGGCCGTTTGGTTTCAATATTCCCAGCACCGGATTATTGAAGGTGCTGTGGACTGGACAGATTATTCCCCGGGACTCAAGGTTCTTAATTATTTCAGTAAGGGACTCCATTGATGCGAGAGGCAAGCGATATTGCTTCACAAACACAGGAGTCATGCCAGGGTCTGTGGGGATTGTTGTTGTGTGGATGTCAGTGCGACCACAGTCATATGAGTCTACCGCAAAGAGATCTTGGAAATCCAAGAAAACTTGTTTCAACTTTTGCTTTTGTTCCAGAGTCACACAGGCATCAGCTAGGTTGACTCTCTCTTCCACAATCTGCCTGAAGCCTGGAAAGACTTCTGGTTTGGCTATTTCAGCGGCCTCCTCCAGCTGGGTGGAGAAGTCCCTGGTCAGAGTGCTGATTTGGACTGGAGGCTTCAGGTGGGAAAGGCAGCCCTCATGGACCTGGAAAATCACCTCATCCCTCCTGAGGTCACAAGTCACATCTTCCTTACCATAAGGGCAAGAAGTGTACACCAGGAAGTTCCCCCCATGCCGGGTAAAAATCCTGTCTGGTGTTGTATTTTCATCACTGTCACTGTCAAAGCAGTCCTTGGGGATTGGCCCTAACAGTTCATTACCTAAATCTATGGAAAAATGTCGATCATCAACCGCCATTCCAATAATGGTGCCTGCGGCTAGAGTAATACTCTTTAAGTCGCTGTTATCCACCTCTATTGGAATGGTGTCATGTTCTATGTTGACTAATGGAGTTGGGTTTACCCCCAACCCTTGCTGTTGGAGAGAAGCGTTTAGATGTATGTAAGCATCAGGGTTTTTCAAATGTTGTCCTCTTTTGACTTTCACTTCCAGGGAGAATTGTCGGGTCCTTTCTGGGATGGTGACTTCCTCTTTGATCTGAATTTCAACTGCATAAGGTAGCAATTGAGCTGACCTAAATGCTTTTTCTGGATCATCAAAGCCCATGGGATTATCCGCTAATCGGGACCAAGCTTTGAAGTTTATTAGGTCCAAACTAATGGCAAAGCGATTGAGAATGTCACTGCCTAAGTAAAAGGCGGCAGTGACGTCTCGCACGACCCAACAATTATGGACTATGCTCTTGTTGCCAATGGAGATTTTGAGCATACACCTGCTTGGCAGGAGATGTTTGGAATTAGGTGCTTCCAGGTCCATTTCCCATTTGTCTATCAGTTTGAATGTGGGAATGGCTGGATCTTTTGGGAGTTGGCGGAACATGGCTTCGCTGATGAAGCTCTTACCGTTGTTCACACACACTCGAGCGAGAACAGAGTCCTTCCCATCATTTAACTGAACAGGGATGAACAACTGCTCTCCAATTTGCTGAATATCAGCTAGGCTCTGATCTGATTTCACATCTTTCTGGACTATAGGAGTGGGAGTTTCTGATTGTGGATTAGTATAGAATCTCAGAGTGTTTCCTTCCAGCGTGGAGTACCACTTTAGACTGGAAGGAAGGTTGATTTTCAGAAATAGAGAGGACCCTCCATCCCCAGTCTGTTGTCCTACTGCTATTACTGTCACGTCTGGAATTTGGCTATTCTGGAAGTGAAATTCTACTTGGTCAGATTTTTGTTCAACCATGTGGCAGGTGCCGTTTAAACTAACATGGTTGACACTCTGTTTTAATTTTATTGGTCGGCTAGTCTGGGTCCAGAGGACCTTGTTTACGCAATCTATTAAGGGTGACAACCTCCTCAGGAGGTCATTCCCTAGTAAACAAGGGGTGCCCTCTGGGGTCACAACTATGACCGGGTGTTTCAACTTATGTCGCCCAATTTTTATGTCCAAATCTGCCGTCCCCTCAACGGGAATTTCCTTCCCGTCGAAGTTCTGGAGTTGTCCAGGAAGAGAGGTGAGAGGAATACGATAATTCTCCCCCCTTCCTGCATTCAGTTCATCAAAGGCCCTTCTGGACAGAAGGGTAGCTTGAGATCCAGTGTCCACCAGCGCTGAGATTGTACCCTGCCCCTGTACTTGTACCGGGGCATAATATCTTCCCTCCTTCTCCTCAAGGGGGCACAGATAATGTACATTTTTGGACAACTGGTGGGCTAATTTTCTGGTTTTGGACATTGCAAGAGAAGAAATTTGGGCAGAATTCTGTGGAGAGCCTTGGGAATCTGAAAGAAAAATTTGGCAACTGGAGATCAGAGCCATTGTGGGTTCCCCTGGCTCCGGTTCTGGGCCGCCCCCCCCCCTTTTTGGAGGCAGTCACCAGGATGGGTTTGAACCAGGGGATTTTCTTGCTGTTGGTTCTGGGATGAGATGGTGGGCGGCGGTAGCTCAGTCTCCCCATCTCCCCAGTCTGGATTTGCATCCCTAGGGACCCATTTTTCTTTGGGAGGAGTTGCCCCATCTCTGAAGGAGAAGATCCTTTTCCCAGGATCCTCTGAGGATCCCTCTCCCTCAAATTGGAAGATCTGTACCTCCTCCTCAAACTGAGTCTGTTTGGGTCTTTTGCTTCTCCTACCACCCCTCTGCTCCTTAGGAGGCAGTCTTTCAGGGGCAGGAGATTTTGTTTCCGGTTCCTGGGTTTCCAGGGGCTGTTTACAAGTGAGGAAGGAAGCTTCCTCCAAGGCTTTACACCCCCCTTCCCCTTGTGCCTCCTCCCTGGGAACCGGTGAGTTATCGGGGTGCTGCCCCCGTCATTGTTCTGGGGCACCAGGTCCAGAGTTGGGTGCGTTCTGCGCCGGCATGCCGATCTGAGGGTTCTGCTGAGCCCTCAGTATGTGACCCAGATCCCGCGCCATGTTTTGAACCTGGTGCTCTAACTGGGAAACCCGCTCAGGCTGATACGGGGCCCTGTTTTCTCCCCTGGGCTGATCCCGGGAAGGGTAGCTATCCCTTCTTTGGTAGTACCCCTGGTTGGGAAGATTTGGATACCCCTCCACCCTTGGCCTCCCCTCTCCCGGATTAGGTTGTCTGGTCTCAGGGAATTGGGGAAAGAAGGATGGATGATTTTGGGGTTGGAAATTGGGTGGATACCTGGGGAAAAAGTTCTGCCCAGGATTTGGAGAATTTCTGCCCTCCTGTGGGAAGTTGGGAGGGAAGTTCCCTGGGTTAGGTGCTTGGCTGGATCCCCCCCCTTGGGCTGGAGGAGTCCACACATAACCCAGGATGGGTCTGTTTCCCTTGTAACGGGGGCTTACATAATCAGGAGAGCGAGGGACCCCATTTGTGGGGCTGCCTCCCTGGCTCCCTGTCTGTGACTGGCCCGAGGACCTTCTGGGCCTAGCATTATTAGGTGCAGGTAGGTTTTTAGGCCCCCCCATCTCCAACTCTAAAACGGGGGTGACCTTTACCTCTGCCACCTTGGCAGCAGCAGGGGTGTTGTTGGCTTTGGTTTTTTTTTGCGCATTATTTTTATTTTCTATTGGCTTCTGCACCTCATAGATCCGGGTCGCCTGTTCAATGACCCAGTCTAAAGATCTTTTCTCGTGAAAATCCCTCACGAGCTGGGTCATTATGTATTTGGGCAAGGCATGGAAAAACGTATTAATAAATTCTCTGCTGTCTGTGCGCACCCTTCTGGTGGTCTGCGCAAAGGCACGTTTCAGTTCTTGCACAAACTCTTGTGGGGCCTGATCCTCCCCACACTGCAAATTGTAGGCTGCCTTGCGAGCCTCTTGGGGGTTTCTGTGAACAGAAAAATGTTTTAATATGGCCGCCCTATAGGTGGACCACCTGGAAAGATTTTGTTCCTCCAGCCCTGCAAAGAAACTGGAGTACTCTGGGGAGAATGTCCACTTTACATATTGGATACAGCTTTGGCTGTCCTTCAAATGAAAAGTCTCCATCATTTGCTCATAGAGCTCCAAGTGTTCCCAAACAGAGTACTTGGCGTTCTTATGATAAGGCGTGATGACACTCCTGATTGCCTTAATCTGTTTCAAGGGGTCCTTAATCAAGGCCCTTTTTGCCTTATTGGCCTTTTTGGTTCGGGTAACCCTTGTCCATTCGTCCTCTGACTCAGAGGCACTGCTCCCAGAGGTTCCCGTCTGTTCTTCCAGGTTTTCCCGGATTCTGCGAGCCTGGGAATGGATGGCAGAATGTGGGGACCTGGTTTCCTGTGTCCTGTACCGCTCAGAGGAGTCTTCAGATCCCTCCTTGCTGCCAGGATTTGATGGGTACCCCCCCCACTGACCTAACTGGGCAGAGGTTTTCAGGATGCCCTTAATGGGCCTACTCTCCTGGGGTTCCCCATCAAATTGCACTGTGCTTGGGTGCCCATACCCGGATGCCCGCCCATCCATTCCTGGGTGGTACTGGCCTATGAGCCCCATGCTTCTGGCTGGATAGTAATCTGCCATCCCTGTGGCCCGGTGCTCATGTGCGCCAGGGGACATGGGGGTGGCAGAGTCCAGGGACTGAGAGATATAAAGGCCTCTGGTACTAGGGCTCCTGAGGTTATGCTCATGAGTCTCCATCTCCCAGCGAACCTGGTCTCTATCCGCCCCTGCTCCCTGTTGCAATGCAAGAGCCTGCGCTTTCAGTTCCTCAGTTAAGGCCTTACTCGACTCTATCAGTCTCTCCTGCATCGCTACCTGTTGCTGGAGCCTATAATTGTGCTGGCAGAGGGCCTCATTCTCTCTCTGTGTTTCCTGATTGGTCCTGGAGCACTGGGCCAGTCTTTGCTGCAGGAGGGTTACCTCCTGAGCTGTGTCCCTATTGCCTGCTCCTTTCTTGCCAGAGCATCATCCACCTTCCTGGTGTGCTCTAACAAGTTATGGTGTTCTTTTTGGAGGTCACCCAGTCCCTGGAGGGCCAGGTGATTTTCTTCCATTTTCCTTTTTAAGTGGCAGACTTCCTTGCCTAAGGTATCCCTTTCCTGACTAAGAGCCTGCATCTGTGCCGCCAGGTCGTCCCTTTGCCTTTGGAAGGCACCAGCTTTCTGGCGCTCCTGGTCAAATTCTGCCTGGGTATCCAGGTCTTTCAAAATCAGTTTATTGCTCTCTGTCTTCTCCCTATCTAGGTGGCTTTGCAGGGTGACTACCTGCTCAGCACATGCCCTATTGAAGTCTAAATGTTGCTCCAGCTTTTTCTGGCTCTGCAGTAGGGAGTCCAAACCTTCTTGGTACTCCTTCTGCAAGGCCAGAAATCTGGTATCCTGGTCAGCCTTTTCCTGTTGCAGGATGTCCATATCCCTCTTTATTTTAATGATGTGCTGTCTACTCTCATTTTCTGACTCCTGGCTCCCCTGCAGCCTCTGCTCAGAAGAGACCAGGTCAGATTGGACCTTCTCTAACGCCATCTGTCGCTTATTCGCCAGATCTTGGCTTTCAGTACATTTATCCTGCATGTCTCCCATATATAGGTACAGGTATGCCGCTATCCTAACCATCTTGTCTTGTTCATCCTTAGCTTTAGGAGCCATGTATAGTTCACTCAGGGCCACATGTAAGGGACCCTGATCTCTCCATATATCTGACCCTGTTTCCGTGACCTGTTGCGTGATGGCCTGCAACCAGACCATGCGGTCCTGGTGAGTCCACTCACCTCTCACAAATAACTTATGTAAGAAGTGCTCTCTGGCTATTTTCATGTCTACTAAGGTCGTCATTCTAGAGATTGGTCTCTGTCCTGACTTACAGAAATTAGTATTTTATTTTTGCAAAACAGACCTTTTTCTTAGAGCGTTCCTTTGAGGAGTGCTTTACAGCGTAACACAGCGTGTGCTCCGACCGGATATGTGTATCTGGTCAGCTGGCACGCTGTATTAATCTGCACAAGTGATAGATCTAATCCAAACGTCCGGCACGAGCCCCAATTTGTAAGAGGATTCAATTCAACACTACAGCTAAGTCAATACCTAGTCTGGGATACTGAATGGAAACCCTTATTGATATATCTTTATGTCCAGTTCATGCGTTCTGGATGACTACCCCTATATAACACCCCTCTCTTTGAATAACCCTGACCCCACTGAGCCAAGAAGTAGTTCTGTTTTGCAAGTTAAAAGGTTTATTTGATAATTTAAACAATAGATATATACATCACACTTTATAATAATTTAATAATTGAATATCACACTGAATCTGAGCAGTAATCAATAATGGATAGTCTGGCACTAGCACACTTCTTTATAATCAATGATGAGTGGTTATAGGATGGATAAGATAGCAAAAATACTTTATGGTTTCAAATGGATGCAAGGTGGAATGAAAATGCAGTACAGAAAATACTCAATATGCATTCAACAAAACAATGTAATCACTTTTCTCTGGCAATCCCCTCCCCCCTTTTATGCAATGCAAGGAAATGGAAGGAAAGCACACAGTTCTCAGAAATGCAATCAAATGTAATTCAGTTCACCCCAGCAAGCTTAGATTACAGATCGGAGTTTTAAACACAGGCCCAAAATGCTTTTATATGTGCTGGCAATGAAGTGAAAAATATACTAAAATGCTTTTAATTCCCTCTAGGAGGTTCAGGGTGAGTGAAATATACTTGGGATGAGTTCAGGCTCACTTTAGCAAGGATCTAGGAGTAACTAGCAGGTTAAACGAATTTTTGGCAAATGAAAGCAAGAAAACTGCTGTTTTCACACGTTGAGAAATTTGCAAATCGCGGCAAAATTCGCGAGTGCGTTTTTCGCGATTACAGAGGAACTACAAGGAATAGCACTATCGTTTTGGGGTCCTAGGACAGCCTAGGATCTCAGCTTCCAGATTAAAGTTACTGCAAGTCTCTAGGACAAACGGTCACGGAGATATGAGCGATATAATAAAGGTCGTTTTTCAGATTTGAAATTTTAAAGTTCAAAAAGACAAGTGACAACTAGCAACTAGAAAATGACAGGTGACAGTTAGGAGGCAGTTCTACTTAGATTAAAATAGCTTGGATTATATTATTTTAACTAAGAGATTGGTTCTACACAGTTCTGCTATGTACTCACAATATATTTAGAAATAGAATGAGCCTCGCCACGGATCTGGTCAGGTTTTAGACTGGACTCTGGTCTGGTCTCGGCACTTCACAGTGATCTGGGTCAGCTCTCTCTCTGGATTCTGGAGATTGATGGATTTAAAGTCTGGATCTTTCTGCACAGCTTTCTCTAGAGATTGATGGAGGTAAAGTATGGATTTTCCCGGCAGAGCGTCCCGCAGCAAATGGATTTGAAGGTCCCTATCTGTCCTGACTGTCTGCTTTTATGTGTTTTGAAAGTGGGTGTGTGTGCAGCATCACTAGCCAGCCCCTCTCTCCACTGCCCATTGGCCCAATTCTCCCCTCTCCCATGATTGGGGAAGGAACTGTGAGTCAGAGTGATGCTGTAGGTTTTATGGGTCAGAGGATCCTCCCCTGGTCAGTTTGCCCACAAAATCTATATTTGATCAAAATGCACACTTCATAGATACACAGTGGTTTGAAATTACATGCATCCATCATGCATTTACTGATGGTAGCCCCTGTTCAAACTCTGCTCTTCCTGGGAGCTTGCATTCAGAAATTGCGACATTTGCACTTTTTAACTGGTTTCGCAATATCGGACATTACCCCAAATTTACACACATGTGCGCAAGGAGTATGGACATTAATTGATGAAGTGTCAGATTTTTAACATGCATACATTTTGAGTAATATCCTCTTTTCTGCTAAAACCCCCCTGAACATACCACCGGGTCCTAACACGTCTTCAAATGTGCACCGAAAAATCACAAGAATTATGGCATCATTTAAATAATTATGACAAGTCCGTACTATGAGTTATTCATCTTTTTCTAAAACCATATTCTGGCTACAGGGGTGTGTCTTTTCAGGTCACATGGTACAGAAACCAGTCTTTCCAGTTTCTGCCAAGCTCAGAGACCCTGCCCCTCCCAGCTTCTGCCAAGAGGAAGCTGTTTTACGACATCTGCAATAAACCATCTGCCTGGGTGAAGGGGGTTGCATTGTTCAGAGCTCCTGTATTCTGTGGGGGCTCCCCTTAATTCAATTATCAGAGAGATGGCATATCCTTAGTGTGACCAGCAGGAAACAGCCAGGCCTGGGATGTTACTTGTGAATCAAGTTTCACTCCTGATGGGGGTAGTTGCCAGGCAAAATTGGAATCTCTTTAAGCCAGTTTTTAGCCACATGTCATTTCTGTTCCCCAGTTTTCTGCATTCAAATAACTAACCATTTTTTACATATGCAGCTAGAATCCTGATTCTAAGTTCAAAACTATGACATTTCAACAGTGACAAACTATGTGACACTCAAAAGTAGGTCACTCATTTCTTTTAAACATTTTCGATTTTTGGTAGTTTTAAATCCAGTTTCAGTTAGGCTGCTGCAGACCTGCAGAGCTCAGCCAGTCTTGTTATGAACATTCAAGTCACTTCAGAATATAACTTTACATTGGATCCACCTCTCAGTAAGTCTTTCTTTGGCATGGTTTGGGTTCATTTATTCAGTTTTAAACAAAACAAAAAAAATCTGGTGGTTTTAAAACGCCGGCTTTCTGATAGTGGTGAGTACTGGTACTGCACCCATTTTTGGGATTTAAGAAATGAATTCCCCACAATTCTAGGTTGCTTTTGGCAATCAGCATTGCCATTCCCAATGGTTTCAGACTACTGTGTGGGTAGTCCAATGGTGGTTTTAGGCAGTGCCCTTCTGTGCCCATAACATCGGCAAAAATGAGTGGCAGCCTATTCTTCATGCACTTCCCTGGGCATTTTCTGGGAAGCTCTGGCCATCATGATGTTTTCCATGTCAGTACTGTACAGTTTTTGAGGTAGGGCTCGGATGCATGGGTAAAAACATCCCACAACCAATGTTGACAGGACACGCTTAAGTCCTCTTCAGCAAATCCTAACATGTCTATGAGCAGTTCTTATTTTGCTAAGACACGACCTGGAGCTTTGATTGTGACTGGTGAATGCTTACACTACATGTGTAGTAGTCCGTCTGTTTCCCTTCTGAAATTGCTGTGAGGTCTTATTCGATTTCATTACTAATGCCCCAATAGTATGGCAAATATGGTTGGGGCAGATCAAGAGAGAGGGTTAATAATATGGAGGGCAAGGTACTAGTGTCAATGACTTCTTAACTCCTGCACAGTGTGTGTATTAGGAAGAGGACCTCTAAATCATGTTGTTGATCCATTCACATTTTTACAGGTCTGGTCCCTCAGCCCTCATGTACAACAATCGCTTCTTTTCCAGACAAATTTGATGAAAACGAATCAGCAATCTATTACAGTTTACCAATTAATAAAACAATATACATTACATCCACCCACTTTACAATTATGTCATGCGGTTCGGTATCTGTCAGAGGGGATGCTTTCTGAAGCAGGACAATGGTGAGGTATGTAGAGTGGGTGAAAATGTGAAGGTGTGCTTTTTGGACTGTGGCTGCTGCAGGCATGTGTTTGGTAAAGTGGGCATAGGTAGGCAAAGAAAATCGCCAGAATAAGCAGGCTTGGGGTAGGGTGTGCTGGGCCGTGATGTGGTAGTGTGGGGGAAAGTATGCATAGGGTAGGGTCCGGTAGGATCAGGGTTAGGCAGGAGTGGTTTGAATGAGTAAGGTTGGCATAGTAAGATGTATTTAGCAGGTGTATGTATGAAGTGGTTGTAGGCAGACATGGGGTAGGCCAGTGTGGGGCGCAGCTTTGAGCGTTGGTTGGTTCAGTGCCCAGGTAGTGAGGGTGTTTTAGGCGAGCATAGGGTAGACTGTGTCAGGGTGGGGACAGGCTGGCATGGTGTAAAGGTGCGGTCCACAGCTAAATTAGCCCTTTCGAAATTCTCCTGTAATGGCAATATTGTGCACTTTTATTTACATAATGTGACAATCACGCTTGATGAGGGGGCAATGCAGCCGAGGGATAGGTGTGTAAGATTGTACCAGGTACCAAGATCATGACTGCCACATTTTATTTAAATGTACTTCAAACTTGCACCAACCACATTACAATCTAACTTGACACTGTGTACCTGTACTTATACACATTCAAACGGAGCTTATGAAGCACTGTGCATGGCAGCTGCTTTCAACCAATGCACGGCAGCTGCAAGACAGATCTACCCTCAAAGACTATCCCCTTCTAGCAGGGAAGAACTCTGCCATGAAAAAAGAGGGGAGACACGCTTTGCAACCTGATACGAGGCAGCCCCCTAGCTCCCACACACTGTCAAATTCCTCTCTCTAAGTGCTGCATTAATGTTCGCACTACCTTCGAGCTGGGGGTTATTTGGGCTCCTGCTTGCAGCCTAGAGGAGCCTGGCTAGCTTTACATCAACAGCTACTAGAAGTTATGTATGACTTCCCTGGTCAACGAATATCATTAACACATGCCCACGTGGCGTTAACTGTTTGGGAACGTGTACAAAAGAGCATTAAGACACATCTAGAAGACATATCAGACATGATGGCCGATAGCGAATGGACAGAAAGATGTAGTGTGCATAGTATGTGGCATTTAGATTTGTACTGGGTGTTTCCCGATGGCCATGAGTTACTTTCAATTATTTAGTTTGATTCGTGATTGATAACATTTAATAATAACCTGTTTGATAGAGCTCCGTTGAACTACTTTGTAATAATGTAAACTGAAACCAGCAGTATAATACCCCAGGCTATTCTCCAAGCATTAACATCCAACATTTGAATTGCTGACTAAACCATTTTCTATGATAAGTAAGTTCCGCCCACTGCCACCTGCCCATTATGTGCGAACGTGTCATTTTCAATGTATGGGCAATTCACAGTCTCTCTTCATGTCAAACCATACTGTTAAATAAATGCAAAAGCACCCCTGTGGAGCTGCCATATTGCAGCTTACTTTGTCTTTCGATTAGTAGTGATGTCGAACTTGCTTTTCCATTTGTACACAGATAAAATATTACATTTGCCAATCCTGCTCTTTAAAAGTTATCTTAGCCTGCCCAGTCATAACTTAGCATATTATTAAGTGCTATATTCTCATTTATATACTGTAGTTCCAAATAGTGATGCTGTTCAGCTGTTGCACCAATTTGTACACAAAGGCTATACATTCAGTCAGTGTGTACATATTGTACACCATACCGCATGGCCCAAAACAGGCACCCTTTTCAACCTATGCAAATAATGCTAAGCTCACTTCCAAGGTGAGCATAAATATAGGATGTGCAAGCCTTGATGTGCTCTTCTTGAATGCAGGTTAGAACCTTTGAAAAAAAGGTTTGAATCCGTTTGATCCATTTGAGCCTCCATAGAGATGGCTTGCGAGGTGAAAAAAGCTTAGTCGGTAAATGCCCATTTTTTTCTGAAATCAATTTAAGCCAATTCTAGCAATAGGTCACTATGGCTCAAATTGTTTTTTTTAAAAATATTCATTTCTATGTAAATTTTAAGAAAGGATGGGGCAGCTTCTCGAAACACTTTTTTGGCACTTGTTCATCTCATCACTTGCGCAAGAAAAAAACTGTGCCCTAGTCTTAAAGGGCATCTTTAATGCGCTCATTCAGACACCGTGTTTTCCACCTTTGAACATTTACACCAAAATGGGACTATTTCTGTGTATGTCAAAGCACATAAAAAATTCACAAACCTTGCTTGAAATAGCCAGAACATAGTTAGGTTAGATGAGATGTGCTTGAATTTAAACTGCCCACATTTGTTTTAATGCATTTTGTAATCAATTTGTTTTCTGCCATAAAGGGGGTGACCCCCCCACTCACCTCAACCCACCTCTCCCCCTCCGTTTTAATTGTCTAACCCCAACCCACCATCAACCTATTTGTGTTAAAAAAGAAAATACTGATACAAACAAATGTAATCAGTTTACAATCATCCAGAACACTGGAATCCGATAGTCACATTGCCCTATTCATAGATGGGTTAGGCACAAGGGAATGTGCAATGCATAACAGGGCCATTGATTTGATGCTGTCCCACATGAATTTCTATCCCTCAAACAGGGGTAGACATGTTTTTATTTTCTTTTAACGTTTCACAATGACTGGCCTATCACTGTGAAATGCTCTCCCGGCACCTATTTGGGTTCTGGGAGCATTTGATACATTGATGTGGGCTGGATGTTCCCATCACTTAATGTATGATTGTGTTCTGACCAACACATAATTTGCACTGCTGGAGGGACAGCACCCCCACCCCAGCCCGGAAATGCTCACGTCTCATGCTCTGGATGCATTGGTCTGAGTGATAAGATGCCCTAGAGATGTTAAAGGAAAGAAACTTGGCACACATAGATGGGAAGGGACTGAGTGCTGACAAAGGAGGATTACTGTGTGTTCCCAGTTTTTAAAGTGCCATAGTGCTTGTGATATGGAGAATTATATTTAAACAATCCATTATTGTAACATGTGGTGTGCAATGTGACAAGAAATAGCATTTAGTAGTTTGGACAAATCATGACACAGGGTTGTCAGTTGCCATCGCAACCAGCTACTTGGCTGTCTAACAGGCCTTCCCTCGTTCTCTTCCTTTTGTCAATGGTTTTAGCAATATTTTACTGTTTGCACCACAGACATGGCCAAAACCAAAACAGGAAAAGAAAGCAGATGACACAACTCACAGAATTTTTGTTTGTTTGAGCCTTGGACATACATGAGCCATGAACAGAGCAAAGTCTCAACCATGTTATGAGATTACATGGGAGGCAGCAGCCATGTTTAGGGTGGTGGTACGATGAAGAATTTAATTCCTTGACATGTATGCAGGAGCTTATAAGGGTGTGTATATATTATGTGAGCCTCTGTCCTGGTTACAGGTACAAGTGTATTCTGTCTCAGTGCCATCATTGAAGGGGGGTTTAAACTGTCTGCAAATTTGGACAACAGTGATAGGTGCTGAATCAGTTCTTATTAATGGAATGATCTGCTGGAGGCAGTGATCTGTATCTCGTGGGTAGGCCAAAAGGAATTGCACTCATTTTAAATATGGCCTCATTACAAGTTTGGAGGTATCTCGGTGGTAAATCTGTCAAGATACCACCAAACAGAATTACCGTTACCACCACTTGGTCCAGTGAATTACTGTACAGAAGGGGAGGATGAGTCAAGGTTACCTCGGCTTTCAAGCGCTAGGCGGATGTCAACATTAGATTATACTGGTAGAACTCTGTGTTGAAAAACATAACAATTTTATTGTGATAGAAATACTGCCTAAAATCAAAACAGACATATGACAAATTGACACAGTCTAGGGTTGTACATAAATGCATGACAGGAATACAATAAATGATATTTGTATGTGAACATGAAACCAATTCGGAGTAATTCACAACACAGAATGAATATTTAACATGTTTTTGAGTCACAGCTAAGTGCATGACTCGTAGTGAGACTTGTCGACACTGTATTTAGGTGCTTCAAGTTCAGAACAGTTAATTTGTCGAAAGCAGTTATTTGATAACACAGTTCACAAGAAAGATGTCCGAACTGTCATTAGGACTGGTCGTGTTCTTGGAGGCACGAAGGTAAATAATGTTTCAGAGTGTCATCTGAAAATAATAGACATGATGAAAGTGAGGAGACGTGTTGCCAAAAAGAATAATTAATTGGCTGAGCTCTAGAAGAAATTGTGCTGCCATACCGTTTACTTAATGTAATTTTGCACTGTCGGGTTTTGGGTGGAGGCCATTATGGTGAACGATAGATGATCACACATGATACATCAAAGACCTGCAATAATTAGGTCGAGATGTTGCTAGAATTACAATCATTGCTAATAAGTGGCATATCAAAGAATTTCAAATGCTAACACTAAGCAAAGTACCTGGTTTTCAAGTTGAATGAGAACACTCAGGAGAATCCGCGGGATGGTATGATAGCGGTGAAGTGTTGAACCTGTTAGTGTGAGGGTGGGGAGGAGCTGGAATAGAAAAGGCTCAGTGAACCTGCAAAGTCAGGGCATACTGTAAGGGTGCTGATTGCAGGTTAGCAGTAACACAGAGCACAATTTTGCAAGAAAAAGTGCCGTTAGTCATTCGCTTCTGGATGATGTTCATTAAAAACCCACGGAGGCAAGGGGAACAAAAGGAGCTGTGTTGTTTAACTGGTGTAAGCCGCCGGGTGCATGGAGCAGTGTCTCGTTCTGGCGAATGCAGAGTAGTGGTCTGGATTGTGTGTATTTATCGTGTCGCCAGGGAGATGGTCGTGTCAGAAGGGGGCGTAGTATAGTTACTATGCCGAACCTCTCAAAAGATTTGTGACGTGTTGCAGTGGGCAGGAGCCAAGGAATTTAATTAGTTCAATACATGGCTGTGTTTAGTCAGATTAAAAGTGTTTGAAATAAAAATACTTCATGATGTGGCAGATGAAGCTGTGCAAGTATTCACGTTAAGGCTTGACAAAGAATGAAAAGGGGTACCGCTCGAAGTCGGTGCATGATGGAAACAGTGTAAGTTCAATCAAAGATGATTATCTTACTGCATATTTGGACAGAGGTGCCTAGGTACAGGATTATAAAGGCTCACGTCAGACTCAGAGAATGATGGAATAATACCGCTTGGGGCAGATATAAGATGGGCACAGTGTGTACATTCAATCAAAGTGCTAATACACTTTACTGTACAAATACATAGATGCAGGATTGTATCGTGAACACATTGCTATGACAGTGTGTCGAGAAACACTTTTTTAAGGAACAGAATAAATGATTACCATACATAAATGCATTATAGTGTTCAGCCATCAGATGATGGGAACAATGTATGAGTTCAATCCAAGGTGCTTATTTTACTTAAACAAAAGATGTCTAGATGCAGAATTAGGGCTCATCTCGATACTCAGAATGATGAAATGATGCGCTTTAGGCAAATGTAAGGTGGACACAGTGTGTGAGTTCAATCGAAATGCTGATACACATTACTGTACAATTGAGGATGCATCAATGCAGGATTGTATCCTGATCACATTGCTGTGACAGTGTGTCAAGAAGCACCTTTTTTAGAAAACAGAATAATTGGTTACCATGCATAAATTCATTATAGTATTCAGACACCATTAATTGGTACCCAGGATTCTAATAGATATATGAATAGAGAGACTAGATGTTGTAGCCACGAGTGGCATCAGTTGGAGAGCAAAACATTTATGTGTTAGTATGTTATAGTTAGTGAAAAAATAAGTTCCACTCTATTGCTACGTTAATACCATTTTTGACTGAGTCCAAATAGTATATCCATTTTTGTTCTAGTTTCTTGAGGAGTAAATCATGGTCGCCGCCCAGAAAGGGGTTAGGTACTGTTTGTATCACAAACCATGTCATTTCCGTGTATTTATGTCGCAGTGCTTTGAAGTGTGCTACCATTGGCTTCTCTTCGACTGAGCTTTTCAAGCAGGAGCAGTGTTCGCTGATGCACTGTTGAATTTCCTGTTTGCACTTGCCCACTTATATTAGTCCACAGGGGCATTTAATAACACTGACCATATAGTTTTTTCAGTTTGAGAATTGATGGTATTGCCAATTGATTCCATATAGATCAATGTTTTTTAGATCTTTAGTGAGGGAGCACACTGAGAAGGAGCTGCATCAAAAATGGCCGATTATGGGAGGTAACTGCCAGAGAGTGATCTGAGAAGATGGTGGGGTTTTTGGTTCTTCGTAGGTGTGCACAAGTCGGTCTTTTAAGTTTTTGGCTCTTTTAAAATCAAAACATGGTTTCTCAGGTTTAAAGCAGTCCGTGTGAAGAATTTTCCAGTGTTTTAGCAGTCTTTTTGACTTGGTTGCTGATTGGTGTAGAAGTGGTGACGCATGTCATTTTTTCTGTTTTTTCTTCTCTGGGTCTTGTAGTGAGACAGTCATCTCGGTTGGTGTGTCTAGCTCTTTTTCAAACCCTGCATATAATGTGGCTGGATAACCACGATCTTTCATGCGTATAGTAAGAGCTTTACTTTTAGCTTCAAAATCCGAGGTGGTGGAGCAGTTGCGTCTTAAATGCAGAAACTACCCAAAAGGCAGATTTTCTTTCAGACTATCTGTGCTTGAAGTCTTTGTTTGGGTCTCTGCTGGCATGGCGGCTTCTTTACACTGAGCATCAGGCAACTTTCCAAAAATAGATTGTCTCTTGGTTGGCATGATAATATGACTACAGGTTTATGGTCACTGGATGTGTGTACTTTTTTGTGTCAATAAAACTAAGTTCCTGGATTTCTTTTAATTAATTTTCCTGGATTACTTACATTATTATTTTTAGCTTTTATTATGGTTGTTTGTTAAGCAAAATTGCTATAGTTGTTCCTTAAGCAGAATAAGCATCAGTTCAAATTTCATCCACCACGGGGGGCCACTTCAGCAACTTTAAATTCAGCAAGATAAGCACTAGTTTTGATTTTAACGACTATGGGTGCCACTTAAGCAATAAGCCCCGAGCAACAAGTACCTTAACGCAGGACCCGGGACATTACCTGAAGCAGCAATGCCCCCCTGTGAAGGGCTTATTGCTAATAGTACCCCAGCCTGTAAAACCGGGGGAGTAAAAGCTTTTTTTCAATTACGAAATTATCCCGTTTTTTCCAACTGGCTTCCAAGGAAGTGAAAGCGAAGTCTGTTCTCTCTTTCCATGACTGCCATTGAAAATAGTAAAAAAAAAATAAACAGACAAAATGGCTACCACAGAACGGGAGAAGGGACTACATGTAGTCCCTTCTCCCTTTCCATGGTGCCCATTAAAAAAATATGAAACAAGTCAACAAAAGATGTCCGCCACTTGTAGTCCCTTCTTATTTTCCATGGTAGCGGTGTCACAAATCGGCATGGATGTGCTGGGGACAGAAGTGTTCCCAGCGTGTCTGCTCCCGAAAAGGACTGAAAAGAAGATAAGTGGGGGTGGGGAGAGAGAGGGAAATCTGTTGATGGGGGATGGGGAGGGGGGAGGAGAACACTTACCTTGTTCCACGGCGTGGAAGATGGCAGCCTCCAACCCTGAGGAGGTTCAGGGCAGTGGGATTACCACCTGGTAATCCCCCTGTTCTGAGCTTTCTTATTGGCTGGGAGGCTGCCAAACCCCACTAGGTACTAATGTAGCAACTTTACACAACATCATTTGTTTCCTCATGAAAGGTGTGCTTTGTTAGTAATCTTTTGAGCCCTCTGATAGTTCTCACCCTTTATTTCTGTAGCGGATAAACAGACAGACACACTTTAAAAAATATATATAAAATAAAATCATAGCACAAATGCAAGTAGTGTTGCTTGGTGTGCAGCTCTGTTACATGCAGTAAACCTTTCTGCCTGACTATAGGCTTATTCCTATTATCGTGACATTGGGAGTTTAATTTTCAGGCCAATGGGGGAATGTTTGCCGCTATGGAAAATAGTGCTTTCATTATGACATGGCTGATAGAAGTATTGGGATGGAATCTCCATCTCATAACTATAAATACCAACTGGCAATAGGGATTCTGCTGCTATCCACAAATCACCTGCAGTGAAAATAACTGTAATTCAAACTTTGTGAACAGTATAAAACATAGAGGTGGGCATCACAATTAAATGATGCAAGTCTATCAGCATGACACAGAGACTGAAAAGACCACTGAAAGATTGGTGATCAATTGTTCCAACAACTAACCCAAAAGGTCTCCCGTTTGATGAGAATACATTTGTATTTTGGTGAACCCAAAATTGCTGAAACCTTGTAACAGAAGAGAGCCAGAGAGAGGGAATGGGGGATAGGATCTGAGATTATCTGGTTGGCATAGCAATGGGCAATGCCAAGGCATGAACCTGCCAAATCACTATCTTTTTTCAAAACTCTTGCATCGTACTACCCAATGAGAAATTCTCTAACAATATCTGCTCCAATCAGCAGCTTTGGAAGAAGCAAGCCAGGTGCCGGGCTGTCCATTTACCAGCTGCACAGTGATTTCATATTGGGCTATTGTGGGCTATTTATTGTGGACACCTCAGGCATTTTTGGGCTATTTTGGACAGCAAATCAGTTTTTTGTTGTCCGGAGGCTGCCTTGTAACATAAAAAACACACACACTCTACCTTCCAACCCCACTCTCTCTACCCCAACCACCTCACTCTCACACTCTCCTATTTTGGGCTACTTTTGACAAGTCCTCCTGAGGCTGCTTTGTTCTTGATGTTTTTTATGCCCAACCAACTAGAATCACCACCATCCCGACCACAACTCTCTCTAACCACATCGACTCACCCACATATACCCACCCTACCCCCACCATCTCACCCTAACCACTTCATCTCTACCCTCATCCACCAAGTCCCCACTCCCATGACCACCACCTACCCACCATACTCCCACTCTCTCTACCCACATCCACCAACCTGCCCCCACTCTCTCTATCCCACCCACCACCCATCCTATCCTGAATTCTCTACCACAACCCACCCATTCTACCCCACTCTCTCTACCCCCACCCACCTACCCTACCCCTGCTCTCTGTACCCCAACCCTCCAACCCTACCTCCATCCGCTCGAGCCCCCACCACTGATCCTACCCCAACTCTAGGTGCTCCTGTCCACCCATCCTACCCCTACTTGCTGTACCCCCACCAACTCCCTACATCCACATTCTCTGTCCCCAGCTAACATACCCGCATTCAGTCTACATACACTCACCCAACCAATTCCAACCCTCTATATCCTCACCCAACCAATCCCCAATCTCTCTACCAGCACCAACCTACCCTGTCTACCACCACCCACCCACCCACCTTCTCTACCCTGGGGCACCCTACCCCTACTCACTCTACCCCAACCCACTTACCGTACCCCCACTCTCTCTGCCCCACCCACCTTTCGTCCACTCCATTTACCCCACCCACCCACTGTAACCCAACTTGCTCTAAACACCCCACTCTCTCTACCTCTCCCTACCCCACTCATCCTACCCCCACTCTCAGTACCCCCACCCACCCATCATACATCCACTTTCTCTCCCCCACCCACCCTACCTTCCCTCTCTCTACCCCACCCACACAACCCCACTCTCTCTACCCACACCCCAACCATACCCACATTGTCTCTACCCCCTGTACTACACCCCGGCTCTTAACCCTTACCCACCCAATCTACCCCACCCTCTCTACTACACCTACACTACCCCCACTATCTCTACCGACACATACCCACCCTTACCCCTGCATCTCACCCTCCCTACTCCAATCGTCCCCACCCTATCCCCCACTTCCTCTCCCCTGAACACCCACCCTACCCCCACTCACTTTAACCCCACCCGCTCCCAGCCCCCACTCTGTCCCCTCCAAACTTATTCCAACACTCTCTCCCACAACCCACCCAACCCTCAAACTCTCTTACACAACTGGCCCACCCTAGCTCCACTCTCTCTACTCCACCAACCCTCCCTAACCCTGCTCTCTTTACCCCACCCAGCCTACCCTCCTCTCCCTATTCCACCCACCCTACTCTTGATTGTTCTACTCCCACTGACGCACCCAACCCCACTCTCTCTACCCCACAAACCCCCTACCCACTCTCTCTGTCCCCATCAACCCTATGCCCATTCACACTACCCCCACCCACCCACCCAATCCCCACCCACTCTATCCTCATCCACCCAATCGCCACTCTCGCTACTGCATCCACCCACCCGACCCCCCACCCTGCTGACTTCCACCCACCCTCTCTACCCACACCCACCCTACCCCAATCTCACTGCTCCCACCCACTCATCTTACCTCTACTCTATTTTCCCTATCCACCCACCCTAACCCAACTCTCTCTACCCCCACCCACCCACCCTACCGCCATTCTTTCTACCCCTACTCACCCTAGCTCTGCTCTCTATAGCAAAACCCACCCACCCTACCTCAATTATCTCTAAAATTCAGCCACCCACCCTACCTTCACTCTCTATATCCTCACCCACCCACCCAAACTCTGCTAACTCTACTCCCACCCATCCAACCCCCACTCGCTCTACCCACACTCTCTCTACCCCCACCCACACTACCCCCACTCTATAAACCCTTTCCCACCCACTCTGCCACCACTTGCTCTACCCCACCCACTGTACCACCACTCTCTCTACCCCAACCAACCCACCCTACTGCTACTATCTCTAACCCCACCCATCCAACCTACACCCCTCTATCTACCCCCACCTACCAATACTACCCCCATTCTCTCTACCCCCACCAAACCAACCAACACTCTTGGTACCCCGACCCTACCCCACTCTCTCTACCCCAACCTACACTTCCCGCACTCTTTCTACCCCATCCACACCCTGTTTAGGATGTTGCTTAGTTTTATGCAAGTTCCCCAGCATAGATCCTTGTTTGAGGTATTTGAAATGGGTTGAATTGACAATGTCTTGAAGGTTAGACATCACAAATTCAGGTGGGAAAGAGAATTAGGCAAAAGGATTTTTTTACAAATGAGTCTGTGTTCATAATTGTGCTATAACAAAATCTGACTAGGTCTGAGAACTCGCTAACCTTCAAGACATTGGAAATTCAACCCATTTGAAATACCTCAAACAAGGACGTATGCTGGGGAACTTGCAATAAAAACTAAGCAACACCCTCAACAGGGTAAGTCTGTCAACATTGGCAGATCTTCACCTTTAAAAATTAATATATAATTTCACAGACTGTTTTCCATACATTTTATTTTATTTCAATTTTAAGACAATCAGCAAGCATATAACCGCTATTCACCTCCTGAGGATCCACATATAGTGGTGAAACAGGTGTAGAGGTTTTTTCCTTAATTTTGATCAATCTACAGAACTTTCTGTTGAGCAATGTACAATAAAAAGGAACTTTTTTTGATGAACACAATGTGTTGATTATCTCAAAATACAGCAGAAAATGCAAAAATAAACAAAAAAAATTGAAAATGTAATATTTCGTCTATCCTTAACGCATGAAATCTAAAGATCTACCTCCAAGCTATACTATAACTGTTGGGCGAACAGAGTGTATCTCTAGTCAAGCAACAAGGAAACCAAAAATGTATCATCGGAAAACTCATCAAGAAACATATTCATCTCTATCTACTAGCCCCCAGCATGGTTTAACATGTATATTAATGGTGGTTAAAATACAACCGATGTAGAAGATCAGATACCTGAGTGACATATTCACATTGTGCAGGGGAACCACTTATGAGACTCCAAATGGAGCCAGAGATTGTGCAGACTCCAAAATATATGCAGCACTTAGTATCTAATACAGATCACACATTACAAAATAGGGAGCAGCAACACCTCCGTGTTGTGGGGAACTGTAGAAATTAAAAACTAGTTTAGAGTCCAACATCGACCAATGATTTTCCCTAATCAATAAATAATCACTTAGAAATGGCTTCGAAAATCATATGACATAACGCACAGTAAGATTAAATAATGGCCACAATAGTATTTTACATTCATCGGAGAGGACTCAAGTTCTTAAGATGGGTGAAATGAGAAATCTATGTTGAGAAATGTGGTTTGTGGAGACATGAGCAATATAGCAGTGGGTAATATATGTGTATATTAAATACTGTCTTTTTAGTGTTAAAGGTTACAATTAACCAATGTGACACGTTAATAAATTTTTTTTAAAAAATCGGGTAGTTAGGGATCAAGACAAGAAATAAAAATCAATTCATGAAGATAAGAATAATGATCAATTGACTTCTCATGTGGGTTAACTGCCATCCATTCAGGAAAGGCATCTTTTACAGCAGTACTATATTAATGTACTGATTAAGAGTACTGAATAATGTTCCGTGACTATAGCCTTTAATAAAAAAGGAGACATCAGGAGATTCTCTTCATGCATAATGGATACATTTTAAAGGTATTCCTATTTGTTTAGTTTCAAATGTGTTACATGATGTTGTACGAAACAATTGGCTACTAATGAGAGGCAAAGGTACAGACACTGGCTGTCTGGACATTATGTTTAAGACAGTGATGGCCACATCCAGAATACTCTTTATGGTCAGATGGCTAAAAATACAAGCGGATAACATTGGTGTACTTCCATTGGATTACTTTTGGCCATGGCGATGGTTAGCAGGGGAATAGCTCAATTTGCAGAGTAGGAAAATAAAAGGCTGGACATAAGGCTGGAGTTGTTTTCATTCCTTACATTCCACAGAGCTGTGAGTAATGATACCTTGTTGAGTCCCAAAAACTGCATTTGATTTTTGAGAGGAAAAAGAGGAACAGCAATAGGTAAACATCTCACTTTAATCTCTGTTTACATTGGCCCTCATTACAACCTTGGCGGACGACCATGGTGCTATTAGCACCATGGTCCATGCCGCTAAGGTTGCAATTCCGCCATGGTGGATGGCGGAATTACCGCCCCTTTCCAAGGTAAGTGGGGCGGTAATTCCCCATTCACCAATGGCCCCTTCCCCATTCCCATTTTTGCCCCATAGGGCATAATGGGAATGGGGAAAGGCGATAATTACGGCACCGTAAATTACGGTGCCGTAATTATCGCCAAGGTCCCTTTGCGGCATGGCTTTTAACGGCTGCAAAAAGCAGCCGTTAAACAGCCATCCCGCAAAGGGAACCTTGTAATCAGGCGTTAAGGGTCGGTGCCGTTTACGGATTAACCAATGTCTCACTTGTGCTGGCCGTCAGAGACACATTTAAAGATTTAATGATTAAATATGGAAACTACCAGTGTATTCTTGTGCCAGTGTATTAGTGTATAGCCACCAGCCCATCAACAGGGCCACCAGCGGTCTGCCTAACCTTCCTGCTGCACCACCAAATTGCGCTGCAGATGGAGCCTCCAGCTGGTTGCATATTAGTACAGCCGGTAATAGCCTACCTTCTCATCCTACTCCCACATTGCCATGTGCACTGAAAGACTCTGCTGGCCTCCTGCCCACTAGCATGACCAACATCACCCTTCCCAATTAACCTGCCCCAACCCTGAACTTCGCTCTAGTCAATGCCAGATTATCCAAGCCCACCCCATAGACACACATGACCTTATCACTTCTAACAATCTGGATCTCTTATCCATCTCAGAAATGTGGCTACACACCGCGTCAAGCTTAGCCATGTCCATTGCTATCCCACTGGGATTCACTATCCTCCGTAGAGATAGTCTCAACTCCAGATGCGGGGGTAGGGGGTTGCACTTATTGTGAGAGACACCCTCCCTGTCAGACAGTTGAGCACTACCCAGATACCCAAATGTGACATGCTCTCTATCAAACTGCCCCTCTCCCACACCTCCACTATCACCATGCATGTCATTTATCACACCCCAGGTCCACTTCTATCCTTTGAATAGGACCTCCAACTTATTCTGTACACCAATATCAATCCCATCTCGAAATGTATCCTCCTGGGTGACCTTATTCTAGGTCTCAACAAAATAGAAGACACTATTGCTGCCTCTGTAGCAAACTTCCTCAATACCCTAGGAGTTATACAATGTAGAATGAGGTAGACCCGCACCAAAGGTCATATATTAAACTGGCTAGTACACTTCAACTGTCAGGCCTCTCTCCTCTCCAACCGTCCCTGCTCCTGGACTGACCAGCATGTCATATCTTTCATAGCCTCTCCTAGCAGCCTGCTCAATGCATCACCCCACTCATCCTACCCCTATTGCCCGCAGCTCATAAAACCTTACGAATGTCCAGACTCTTCCATGCTTAGTAAACTACAATCTATCGCATCTACCTCACACCAACACTGACACTCTAGCCGATCTATGCTTTAAAAAATCTCTCAAACAGTTTACACTTCTGCCCTCCTTTCACCATGCAAAGCCAAACCCACCACTCACTTAAACTCCTCGTTCACACCAGACCTCCAAGCTCTCTGTTGAAACAAATGTGATGTCGAGGGAAATTTGAAATGAACACCATCTGACGCAGTCAAATAACTTTTCGCTACTTCTGTCAAAGAGTACAAACAAGCTATCCTACATGCGAAAACCACCACTTACATTACTAGAATCGCCAATGGCAAGTCCAACACACAAGAGATCTTAACCATCCCCAGGGAACTGGAATCCCCCTCCTCCCTCCCACTCAACCTCAGCCTAGTGCACCAATATCCAAAATGCCCTCCCAGAAAAAATCAAAATAAAGCAAGTCTCCATCAGCACAATAGACAAGTTTCCCTCAACAACCTGCTGCCTACCACCTTGTGAGAACTACCACCATTTCACTTTAACCCTGTCTCTAAAGCCAATGTCACCACCATCCTGAAAGGCCTGAAACCGTCTTGGTGCAAAGTAGACCCCTCCCTTGCCGCAATCATCAAGGACTGCTCAAACACTGTGACTCTGTTCATCACAACATTCATCAACTCCTCCTTCTCCACATGCCTGGTCCCCACCAGCCTCAAGGAAGCATGGGTACTTCCGCTGCTCAGAAAAACTTCCCTGACCCTACTACCCCTACCAACTACTGTCCTATCAACACAGTCCACTTCCCCCTAAAGATTATGGATCGAGCAGATAACCTCAAAATCCAGAAACACCTAGAGTCTAACTGCATCCTCGGAATCTGCCAATCAGGCATCCTCCTTGGTCATTGCACGGAATCGGCCTTGCTTGACCTAAAGAACCAACTCGACAAGGTCAAAGATACAGGAAAGTCGGCACTCCTATTACTCCTAGACCTCTCAGCAACTTTTTATCTATTAGAGTACAAGATCCTCTGCCAGCAGCTCGCCTCTGCAGCTAACATCTATCCTGAAGCAATGAGCTGGAGCATGTGCTTCCTAGCTGACAGAACCATAAGTGTCTTGGCAGAAAATCTGAGTTCCTCCCAGCACCGATTTCCTGCAGCATACCGCAAGGATCCTGTATCTCCCCAACTCTCTACAACATGTTCACTAAACCACTTTTCAACCTCCTAGATACATTCGGTATCTCCTATTCCAACTGCGCTGATGACACCCAAATCGTCCTTCCCCTCTCAGGCGACTACTCAGATGACTCATCTACATTATACGCTGTTTACCAGACCATCCAGGCCTGGATGGCCACTCACCTACTTTGCCTTAATGATGAAAAAACTGGAATCTTTCTTGTGGGATATTCAGCTATGCTAAAAAACCTCAACCAATTATACATCACCATTGATGGCATCTCAAATTTCGTTTCCCCGACAGTGAAGAAACTGGGATTTCACCTTGATGCCTCCCTTTCCCTTAGTCTTCCAGTCAATGATATTGCTTCCCCCATTGCGCACAAGACCAAACTTATGAACGCCTGCAGACCATTCCTATCCACAGACATCTGCCTCATCATTGGCTCCAGACTAGATTATTGCAATTCACTATTTGCAGGCACATCAACTTGCGATATCCATAGACTACAAGTCATCCAGAAAAATGCCTTCTGAGCTGCCCTCAATGTTCCCAAGCAATAACCCAGCTCTGTCGTAAGAAGAAACGTTCATTTGCTCCCAATACAAGAATGTATCACATTTAAAACGCTGTTGATCAGACACAGGTGGCTCTTAAACTCAGCACCCCCTTAGCTCTCACATAAATTCATTAATGCCCAGTCAATGAGACCAACCAGATCTGCATACACACACTGTATCATCACACCGAGATTCAGACAGTCCAGAGCCGGTGGTTCTAGTTTCCCAGTCATTGCAGCAAAAATTTGGAACACACTATCAACTGCCCTGAGATCACTTTTTCTGGCCATTCCACAAACATTTGAAAACCTGGCTCATCAACTAGGATACCAACCGATCGCTCCTCACCCTAACACTTTCTTACTATGTGAATATAATAATGACTGCATTGTAATCTGTACTCCAACCAGCGCCTTGATGCACACGGGTTTAGAGCGCTTTACAAATGTAAACATGAATAAATAAATAAATAATATACATGATTGGGAACAAAAGCAGAGAACAGAATGCTTCTCTATATTTTATAATTTTTCATAGACCTAGTATAGGTAGCAATATTAGAATAAACTTAAGAATACTAACCAGGGACAAATAGAGGTTAGATAAGGGAGCGACCAGACAAAGCCCATACCGTTACTGAGGGATGACTCAAATGCTAAAAAAAAGTGACATTTATTTTAAAAGAAAATAGGGCTTAGGCATCCCAGGTTCTAACATTCTCAATATTCTAGAGCATTATATGAACATGAGGATTAAATCAATGGTTGACTTAATGTTCACTTTCGATTTAGACTCCCTGTTTACCAGGTTCTCTGTGGGTAGCCAGACAACTAAAATGTTCCAAAGGGCACTGATAATATTATACATTGATTGTATATTTATAACCCTTGAATATTGAGCAACAGTTTTGCATTTGCATTTTGTTTTAATTGAGTATAGCGTGACCTTTCTAAAAGAAATTAAGAGGAAACAGTCCAGGAGGCAGAGGCAGTTGTTCGACAAGGCAGCCTTTACAATGTTATTGCAATATCTGGGTTCGGAAAACAGGTAGGGGACAGAGTTGTCGAACTTAGAAAAGTATACAGTCAAACAGACATAAAAATAGCATGCACATTAGATCAATAGACCTTAAAGTTATTAGTAACATAATAAACACGAATGCATTGGATTGTGTTCTAGAGAGGAAGAATGTTAGGGGACAGTTAGATGCAGAAGAGGGAGAGACCACTTCACTGAAGGAAGAGGAGATTAAATCTTATTTTAAACTGTTCATTAGATGTGATGGGTTTGATGTCGTATGGGAGGGCATTGCAGTCAGTGGAGCCAGATAGGGTGGAAGTAGGCGCACAATCAGAAGGGGCCCATGGTTGGTGTACAATAGAGTGGTGGAATTGTTAAGGAGTGGGGGAGAACATAGAGCATGAGAGTGATATTAAAGGTTGATGTAGTTCCAGGTGACGAGAGGGTGTAAGGGCAAGAAGTCCATGAGTGGCTTTGTACATGAGAAGTATACATGTTACAAGAGAGTGATTTTTCACATAGAGCCACCATACTGGTACAGAAGTGGGAGAGGAAAGATGTAATTTGTAGAGAGTGCATGTAGTTTAGAACTTTATTTATGAGAGCAAAATAATGAAAGGGGAGCAAAAGGAATACACTTGAGGATTCAAGTTTGCTCAGCATAATTGAGGTGATAAACATTTTGGCCAAGTTGTGGTTGAAGGAGGGACATATTTTCTTTCTATTGAGAAGGTTGATGCTAGAAGTCATGACAGTAGCTGTTATAAACTGTTGGATATTGAGGTTGCTATCAAAAATAGTAATTGTTTCTAAGAGTATTTGCAGTCAACAATTATGATGGTTGCTACCCGACTTTTAGAAGTGGAAGATGCACTTGTGGATATCAAGAACGTACTTTCCATGGAGACTGTTAAATCCAAGGACCAGTCTACCTTTGAAGTATGTCTGGGGGCCATTGATAAACTGGCTTCACATTTGTTATTTACACATGACTGCCTGCAGCACCCAAAAGGATCAAAGTTAGTAGCAACCTTGGAATCTAGGGTATTTTCAGAGAATTTTATGGACCAGGATATATGTAATAAGCATTCACTTGACACATAGGATGATGTAGCTGCTCGCCATGAGGAAGATCCCAACAAGAGTAAGCATGGTATAAACAAAAAACATATTAAGGAATCATCTGAAGCTGAAAAGGTCCATCTGATGGAAGTCTCAACTAAGAAAGCAGACACCCGCCTGAGCATGATGTCTCAAGATGGGGGTAATGTACATGATACACGATTAGAGAAGGAGCGCTGTCCAAGCTTGTTGTGGAACCCTGAAACAGCACATAAGGGCTATGCCCCCCATTCACAGGGCTTTAAAAGCATGTCCACCAATGCAGTCGTAACAGTGAATAACTCAGCAGATTCCACATAACAGGATCCTAATGTGGTACATCAGGTTGTTGCTGGTCATGAGCCTCATACGTCCTCTCAGATTTACAGCAAGGGCTATATAAAGGACCCATTGGAAGGGGGAAGACAATTAAACCTGATCAAAGGCATGATGGCCAAGATGGGCCAAGAGATCTTCCTGGACACCAAGGCCAAGATTTGCTGCTGCCATGATTCTTGGCATGACCCGCTATTGATTGGTGAAGGCCACATCTTTTACATGGAAAAAGAGCCTGGAGCCACCGGCATGGTGATGAGTTTCATAATCCACCATTATGTGACAGGGCACCCAAAGAGCTATAGAATTAATTTTAAATATTCTCTAGACATTTCCAAGGGGGCCTGACCATTTACCCCAGGACGTCTCGAGTTGAGGCGATAAGAAGAAGGTCAATTGCACTCTTGAAATGTTGCAGGTCTTAAAGATATAGCAATTGATGCAGAGCCAATTCTATCACTGGCTACAATATTGTATATATGCAAGAGACCTGGGCGGGGAAGGCATCTTCTATGAAAGATTTTGTACGTTATGCTATAAATGCAAACAGAATGGAGACGGTGTATTTGAGTGGCAGTATCATAAACTCGGTGAGGAATTCTCACCCATTTGTGATTGAAAGAGTCGAGGGCAGAATGCAGCATGTAGTTGCAGTGGTCGTAAAAACAGTTGTTAATGACAGCAGCCTGTTAGTGGTGAATGATTACGTGCCCCCAAAAAGGGCATTACAGGCTGTGAATTCTAAGAAGGGATTAGAAGAGCTCTTGGAGCAACTTTCATATACCAATATTATAATAATTGGGAGGCTATTGTTTGAGGAACAGTGCAGAATACCAATGAGGAATCATTTAAATAATAAGTATGACATGCAAGGTAAGGCATTGGGCCACCTGATGAATGAGCTTGCCCTGCTGGAATTCAACGGCAGATGTGCAGGTGACGGCCCGCTAAGAAGTACATTCCAATGTGGCATGAGCACTTCAATAATTCACTGTTGCTTGATGGAATCCTATATGTGTTCAACGCACTGACAGTGATCATGTTCCACTTATATTGGAGATCAAGTACCCTATACAGTATTTAGAGCCGGACACAGATTTACAAACTGTTTCTTACATAACACCACAAGGGTTGGGTCAGGAACAATTGGGCAATATTATATCATTAGAAAATATTGGTGGTATTGTTGATAATTTGACATCTACTAAAAAAGACAGCATCAATGATATAGATTGTTATGAAATGCTAGCTATAGTAATCCGCAAGGAATGTATGAATGTGTTGAATGGTTACCCTAAGTTACCTATAAGAATGGTTAAGAGTGTACTATGGTATGATCCGGAGTGTGGACAAATGAAAGAGGATATAAATAAAGCAGCCAAGTACGGTGGACTGAACTCAGTTTAGCTACATGCACTACTTAAATTAGACTATAAAAAATGCTGCAGCTGAAACAGGGAGTGTCTGTTAAGCAGCAATGGGAGCAGATGCAAGGAGATGTGTTATTAAAAGACTGAAAGCTGCTTTGGAGGTTGATAGCAAGGGGATTTGAACTGCCTAATGAACAAAATAAGGGTGTAATTTCCCCAGACAGATGGGTAAACAATTTCCCAAAAATCTTTTACGACCCTGACAAGGTAGAACAGGCTACAGAGGTACATTGTAGAATTGGTGACAATGTATTCTCTAAGGAAGAAATACTATCCTGCATCAAGGCTCTCCATAACAGGAAAGCTACTGGCCCGGATGGTTTGAAGCCAGGTTATTTTAAATGGTTCCCGGAATGGTGGGCATCCATTTTGGAAAAACTTTTTAATGCTATAAATTGGTCTGGAGTAAACCCTAAGTTCCTGTAAAAGTGCCATAATAGTCCCAATTTTTAAAAAGGGCTGTTTAAATTATTGCATTGCTACCATCCTATCTCTCGTATAGACATTACAAGTTCAATTTTTAAAAAGTGACTGAAAATTAGTCTGGAGGGGTGCGTGTGCTCAAATAATATTTTGCAAGCCTCACAGGCATTGTTCAGGAAGGGGTTTTCGATCATTAATCATAGTTGTTTTTAAAAAAAAAAAATACTCTAATGAAAGATACTGCTCTTTCAGAGGAGGTACGTTGTATGTAGCCTTCCTGGACCGAGAGATAGTGTTTCATTATGTCGATAGGGTGGACGTGTGACAGAAGATGAAGGCCTCGAAGGTCCCTTCAGGAATACTACAACTAATAATAAGATGTTACAATTATAAACATTAAAAAAAACTATAATAAGATGTTACATGAACACTCATGCACTAGTTAGCTTTTCCAAAGAAGGGAGTTTCTCAGCTGCTTTTATTACAAACAGAGGAGTTAAGCAAGGATGCTATTTAGCCCCTTTTTTATTTATATTATTTTTAGCAGATTTGAACCCAATAACTAGTGGGTTGAAAATGCCCACCGCAGTATTGGTAAAGGGTCTGCAGGATCCTTATGGTATGCCCATGACAGAGCCTTACTTGATTTAACCCCCTTGGACTGCAGCACAGTCTTAATTATGCAGATCATTATTTCTAAAGTCATAATCTAACACTGAATATGAATAAAACAAAAATCATGCTTTTTGGGAGAGATAAATACGATCATTCATGTTTTTAAATGGTGTGAAAATCGAGGCTGTGGATACTTTCTGATATGTAGGTTTATTGTTTGCAAAAAATGGGAAATGGCAAAATACTTAGGGTGTCATTACAGTGCTCCTGACTCAGTAAACATGCTGGTAAAAGTGCCGGTAAATCCATGACCAGCACTTTTACCACACCAGGAAAACACAAGTTTGCTGGTTGGGGTCACTCTTTTACCTCCAGCCAATAGCTGGAGGTGTAACAGGCCGCCGCCAGCAAACAAATGCAGGAATTACCTGCACCGGTAATATCGTTACTTCTAATTCCTGCAATCCCCTCCATCAAGTCTCATGTGACTCCATGGAAAGGGGAATGACATCCTTTCCCTCTGCCTGTAATATCACAGTAATGAACTCCTTAGATATGGTAGCTGGGAAAGCCCAGAGAAGGATTGGTGGGCCTATTAAGATTCTCCTTTTTTATGTATAATTCCTTTATTTTACGAATGCAACGTTACATCGTGTGCATGTGTTTTGCAACATTTCAGTATTGCAAACTTGCTTCTACTATTCTTTTCCCGATCAACTTTGAAACACCCATTACCCACCCACCATCACACAACTTTCTCCTCCCCCCTCCCTTTCCCTTGCTCGGTAGTGGGTAATACGGCTTTCACGTTTAGAAATAAAGTGGACAATTGTGTTCATCACTTGGTGGATTGCAGAGGTTTACGATGGTATCTACAACACGGATCAGTTCTCTGAGGGGAGATGGTCCTCATGAGGCTTCTGTTGTCTCTAGTGTATTGCCTCTGCTGTTTCACCATACCAGAGTCCTTGCTGAGTTATGAGCCATATTTTCCAAGAAAGGTCACCCATTCCATCTCTCTAGATGGCTGCAAGTCCAAGTCATATAGGTCTCTGGCTATGTTTTCCATTTCATAATTGTCTCTAGCTTTCAGAGCCCACTGCAGTTCATTTGGTAGCATGGGCCGTTTCCATCCTATCACAATAAATACTGTGCTGCCAGAAGCAGAAAGTGTACCATATGTAGCAGGCGTCTCCACTCTCCCTCTAACACTGCCACCTGATATAACATTATCAGTGGCTCTAGTCCTCTCTCTATCCCCTCTAACTCTTTGTTCCAGCCCAGGACCTCTTTCTATAAGACTTGTACATTTTGGCAAACCACTACATGTGCCAGTAGTATGCTCTTTGACCACACCCCCACCAGCATTTGGGGGTCTACCACAAGGAACATTCTTGAGAGGTGGACTTGGTTGTATTGCCATCTGCATAAGAGCTTCATGGCATGTCGTTTGTATTGACAAAAAAGGGACGTTTTGTGTGCATTTGTACATAGGGTCCTCTACTGGTGTTCCTCTAACTCGATGGCAAGATTATTTTTCCAATTTTTCTTTTGCGCCTCTAGCCTGTGATTAATATATTCCTGAAATCAGGCCTTTTGTAGATGTCACTGTACTCAATATGGTTTTTGCACTCGTAAGATGTCTGTGCAACTCCCCTTTCCATTTATCTGGCATCAAGACCGCTTTGAGTTGCAAGTATTTGATGGTTGATATTCTCCCTATAAGCAGGCTTTCTTTCAGTACCTCTGGTTTACACACATTCACTCGCTTTAACCACCTGCCCAAACATTTGCAGCCCTGCTTCAAACCATGATTACAAGTGCAATGGGTCCTGGATCTCATCTCATAAAAGGGGTCCCATATGTGACTCAAAGGTGAAGGCCACTTTGCCCTCCATAGATTCCACAGCGGGCCAAGTATCCTATGATGGCACACTTTAAGAGGTACCTCTTTCACTGGGGCCCACAACCAACCTCTTACTGTTACTGGGCGTAGCAAATGATTTTCTATCACTACCCACTGTTTGTCCCTGTCTATTCCTAGATGCAGGACTATAGCTCTAAACAGTTAAACCCAAGAGTAAATATAAATTTCCGGTAGCCCCACACCTCCTTTCTCTTTTGGCTGTATCAGGGTAGTGTAAGCCACTCTTTGCTTTTGCCCCAGCCAAATAAACCCTATGATTTCGGGTTTCAACTCCCGGAAGTGTTCTTCTGGCAACTCAAGGGACAGGGGGGCATTTGATAAAGGTACAAAATCCTGGGGTGTAGCATTATTTTTACAGCTTTCAGCCTTCCCAACCAGGACAGTGTTAGCCGAGTCCATATCTCCATGTCTGCAAAAATGTTATGCCCCAGTGGGGGGGTGGCTCACCTTGTATAGGTTGTCTAAGTCTCCAGTGATTTTCACTCCTAAGTATCTAATTGCCTGTCTATCTATGGGGATCCCAAACTCTTTCAGGTCATCCACCGATTTATCCTTGTCTCGGCAGTAGGGAAATCTGATTGATTTATTAGTCTTAACTTTTAATCCTGATGTACATCCATACCCCTCCAGGATCTAGAGAGCATGTCGGACAGCACTAATCGGGTAACCTATTTGAAGGAGGATGTCATCCGCATATAGCCCTAGTTTATATTTTGCATCCCCAACTTAATTCCCTCCACTGCTGTGTCCTGTCGAAACCTAATCCCAAAATGACTCGATGGATAGAGCGAACAGGGGGGACCAGCTCTGCCTGGTCCCCCTTTGTAGATGAAATTCCTGAGATATTTTACCATTGACTACCACCCATGCAGTTGGATCTGCGTATATCGCTCATATTCCTCTTAAGGCTTTTTCCTTGCTTTCGAAGGACTGAAAAAAAGAATCTCCACTCAACGCTGTTAAATGCTTTCTGAGCATCGAGACTAAACAGGGTGTAGTCACCACCATCATCAACTGCATGTGCCATTATATTTAAGGTCTTGTGCATTGTGTCTGCTCCCTGTCTGCCCATTATGAAGCCTACCTGATTGAGGTGCACAAGGTGGGGCATCATCCACTCTAGCTGTCTGTCCAGCGTCCTCATATATATTTGCTCATCTACATTCAGCAGGGATGTCAGGCGGTATGATTGACAGTGCCCCACGTCCCTCCCCTTCTTGGATACAGCTGAAATAAGTGCTTTAGTGATCAACGGAGGGGCTGTTCCAGTTTGAGGATGCTGTTGAAAAGCCTGACCTAATAAGGCAGCAGGACCACAGCAAACCTTTTAAAGAAGCCTATCATCTATATGTCCTCCACCAGAGCTTTCCCGTTTGGCAGCCTATTTATTGCATCCGGTATTTCTTTGATTGTGATTGGCTATCAGGGAAGGCAATTTCCTCACTTGTAAGTTTCATCATCTCTATATCTGCAATATACCCTTCCAGTTCCATTTCCTCTATGTGTTCTTCACTTGTGTATAAGGCTTCATAGTACTGTGCAAAGTATTCAACCACTTCCCTGGGTATGGCCCTCAACTGTCCTCCTGCATCATGCAACTCCACTACCCATCTTTCAACCCTCTGTGCACTCAACCTTTCCACCAGGAGTGCATCCGCCTTGTCCCCTTTTTCATAGTATTTACACTTGAGAAACTTGAACTTCTTCACTGTGTCTCCCATCCCCACTGATTTTAGTTCTAACAATTTCTGCTGCAGTCTCATTAGATCCTCTTTCCTGTAGTCATCTGCTATATGTATCCTTTCCTCTTGCTCTATAATGTCTTTGTGGAGAGCCTTGCACGGATGGGGCTTTAATCACCTTAACCCAAACTGGCTCACCACTGATGGTGTTGTATGACCATATTAACCCAAGCCTCAACAAACCACATCTTTTATACAGTTTTGCAACAATTAAAACACTCCTAAATACTTTATTGCAATCCACCCCAAAAACATTATTGGACAAAATCCTATTCAAAGAAATCCCATTTTTTTCCAATCCCTATGTTTTCATTATCCAGTTTTATCTTAATAGTCAGCTTCAGATCATATTCATAATACACCTCTTCTTAGGATTGACCCGTAGTAGGTCATGACGTCAGCACATGGATAAACATTGGTATTCAAACATAATTCATTTAGCAATAACTGGCCTAAGCCATTTAAACCTAACTTTTGATTTGCACATAGCCTGCATGAATATGTCCCGCGATATGAAGAAGGCTGGGTGAATGATTTCTCTTTAAGTTAGTGATGCTATCTCATTCCCCAGGTCACTGTTCCATTGAAACTTTCCAATCTCCAAAACTCCCTCTTCAATGCACAATTGAAACTCCTGAATAGCATTAGGCACTGGCTTAACCTGCATTTTACTACTGACCAAAATAAATAACAAAACATCTTTCGTCATGCTCTCAGGCATCAGGAGATTACATTTACTTTCTTACGATACATATCAGACCATAAAAACCCATGGCTATTTTCTACAGCTGTACCGAACGCAAAGTTTGAAAGTTACTGATCACCTGCCCTCTGCTTTCTGAAAACCTGTCAAAGATATATTAAAAGTCAAAGTGCATTTTTCAAAAAGGGTCCCATCTACTGTGGTTTGGATTCATTTGTGAGATTCATTTTTCTGTGTCTCTTTATTGTGGGTACCTTTGGAGGTTGCTTCTCTGGAGAAGGTCCACTGAGTTTCATAAATTTACAACCACCATTTCCCATCTTTCTCCATGGAAGGTCAGATGGGGGCACGTGTGTGTCTTCTACCTTTATTGGTGTGGTACTTTGCACCATCAGTGTCCCAGAGTCACATGCTAAGTGGTGCAGCACCAGTTCTGCTTCCCCCGCCAAAGTTATGATATACTCCTGCGGCACTACCTCTAACAATAGCCAAATGAATAGCCCCATCTGTACCTGATCCCTTGTTCCATCAGCCACTGTATGAGGGGATGACAATCTCTTCTTTTTGATAGCATTAGACATGAAAAATCCTGGAAGTTCTTTATCCTCGAGCCACCAAACTCCAGGTCCTGTAATTGTTTGGCCTTCGCTAACACCTCCATTGTGTCCTAATATTAGAGGAATTTCATTATGTTCGATCATGGGTCATTTTCATAGGCTTTGACTCCTCTATATGCCCTTTCCAATCTTAATTTCTTTCCTCATTCTGATTTAAACAGGAGGTCGACGATGGCTTGGACTTTGTGTCTCGCCATCTCTTTCCTTCATGCCAATGAACCGGATATTATTTCACCACTCATGGTTCTCCAGGTCATCAAACTTCAGGGTCACCTCTTCCTCCTGTAGCTCAAGATCTGTCATTCAGGTAACCAAGCGCATGTCCACCAAGTCCACATTTAGCTGGTTTCTCTCAAGGCCTTCTATTTTCCTTTCAAGCATTTTCGCTTTGCCCCATAGGTCTGTTAGAATGATGATTTGATGTCATTTCAGAATGTCTTAATTTCAACCAGAATCCCCCCTATGTCCTCTTTGAAGGCAAAGTTTGCCATGGTGAACTCAATAGGCACCATTGCCATCTTGTCCGCCACCACCTCCCTTCTGTTCTTTTGCAATTTTGCAAGCACAACCATTACCAATTGCACGCTACACCTTCAAGGAGGCCACACACGTTTGTCAGTTATTTCCAGAATCTATTACTCTCCTGGGGTGGCGCTGATTCCTGTTGCCCCTCTGGGTTGCTTGACTTTTTCAGGTCTCTGCCAATTGCCTTACAGCATCAGGCTATACATATGGTGTTGCCTAGGTCTCACTTGTCATATGGGCCTTCAAGTGATCACAAAGAGTACTTGAGTGCCCTCCCAGGCCACCCTCGGCCTGTTTTAACACCTCAAAGTAGTTACACAATGTATGCTTCCAGCATGTTCTGCCTTCTTCTGGCTTCTTCCCTTACCAAGCGCCACAACAGTTCGTGTGCTGTTTTTCCTGTTGGTGGATTCTGCTTCACCCCGCCACACATCGTATTCCACCTACCAAGCCACTCCTCCCCTCAGTGCTGTCTGTTGCCTCTACTTCCATATCTTTTCTCCCGGATGTGCTCTAGGGCCAGCCGCCCCAGCGGATCACTCCTCAGTCTGCTCTCTGGTGTATTTTTCTGGGTGTGGGGAGTGCTGGGCCAACCGCCTGTTCTGTCCAATGGGTTGGGTTCGGGTAGGCCACGTCACTCTTCCACACTCAATGGTCTTCACACAGACACCCTCACAAATTCTGTCACCAGCTGGGCCTCTCTTGGTGTCTGTCACACCTCATGGGAACTGCGCTGACTGCCATGGGTGGTTTTGAAAGCACTGTGTCATCAGTGCCCCAGGTCTCACTACCTTACTTGTCCTCCTCACTACATGGGCCTCTTAGAATGGCTTTGCCTGCTCTTTTACTGAAACCCCCGGTCCGCATAACTGCTCTTATTTCTTTTCTGCCGACTGCACTGACCCTACGCCACACTGCGTCCCTCTTCCTAGGCTCGGTCTCTCCTCACCAGGAGCCTGGCTCTTTCTAAGTCACTACGCTTCAGACCTTCTTCACAGTGACTGGATGCCGCTCAGTGCCTTTGCACACCCGTCGCACACCTGTCTTGCTGTTCCCTATCGGTTCCCCCACTGGTACCAATTAAATTTTTGGCTGAACAGTACGTAGGTTAGGGCAGTTTCTTCAAATTAACTCAGTAGACACTGGAGCTGACGATCATGTGGCCATATTCATGTGTGCCCCCTGGTGGTCTCCCGTATTTAGTTTGTATTATATGTTTGCTGGTCATATTTTAAATAATTGTTTACATGTTTACAAAATGGAGGAGGTGACTGCACTGTTACACTGGAGCGAGATTTGGGGTACTCAAAATACTCAAATATTGCTGTTATACAGAATAGAATCTTACAAAGGTTAACAGGACTCCTTCTGAGCACTGCGAACAGCGCTCTGTGCCTAGAATAGGGGGTGCAAAAATGTAAAACACAGGCAAGTATCAGATTTCTGTCATTGTTTATGAAGACTCAAATGCAAGAGATTTACAACCCAAATATTTATAATGCATTATTGGAATTTGTGAATTCTCCCGCACGCATTTGTTACACTCGGTATTCGGAGGGCTGTAATTAATTCAAGGAGTGGGGATTTGCAGAAGTCCTAATATTGAAGCAAATTATTGCACACACCTTAAATCTGTTTTAAAACAAAGTGCTCTATGCGTTGATCAAGAGGAAGATAGGAGAATAGTATGCAGCCTGGGATCACTGAGGCTGTATGCTGCTCTTACGGTGGAATCAGTGACAGGAGGTGAAGTGTGTAACATTATGTCCCCGGACTGTCGAAAAATAGTTTTGATGACCCGCTTACATGTGCTCCCCTTAAACGCTCATATTAAATGGGGCAGGGAAGAAACCACTAATGCCTGCTTCTGTGACATGGCAACCAGAGAGGAACGAGGCCCTTTTCTATTGAATTTTAACTGTTTTCAGGACTTGCATACGAAATTGTTAAAGCCGCACTGCGGGGAGGCAATGCAGTGTATTAAGAACTGCAATAATGCAGATTCTATTTATAACCTTTCTGCATATGTTAGGTCTGCATTAATTTTTCGATTAAGAGAAGTGAAATGTTAGTTTTTGCCATGCTTTTATGTAGATTTTTATATATTTACCTATGAAAGGTTCGGATAAGTGTCAAAATATTGTTGGGTGGTATTTGGAACAGTTGTTGTATCTTTTTTTAATGTGTGTTTTATTGATAATGGTGTTATCAAATATACTTGACTTGACATAGACCAAGTATAGTAGGCAATATGTGGATCATGTAAGAAATACTAACAAGGGACCAAGTGAGAATAGGTAAAGAAGAGTCCAGAAGTAGCCCATACTGTTACTCAGGTGTGACTCAAATGCCCAAAAGAGCAAAGGTTTATTGAATATATTATGGTTGGGGCTTAGCAGGCTACTTAACATTCTAACAGCAATGAAGAGCAAAGGAAACAGTACAGGAGGCACACGAAGTTGCTTGGTAGGTTGCCTTTACAATTTGATTGCAATATCTGAGTTTTGATAACCAGTAGCGGGCAGGATTATGGGACTTAGAAAAGCATAAAGGCAAGCAGACATACAAATAGCATACACATTTTACGCACTTGTATGACATTACATGGATGGCAATGTATCACTCTAAGATCCACTCAGAAGGTGAGTTTGCATCTATTTATCAATATGGTTGTATATTTGTTTATTGAACTTATATCGTATGTGAGACTAAGCACCTCTCTTTGCACATGGATTGAATATAGGGGACAGACAAGGTTCTTTGTGTGGCTAACCCATTTTTTCCCTCAGCCCCCAAATCTTTAGAACTTAGCTGAAGACACTGCCTCACCTCCACACACCTCTGCACTCACATATAACACACACACACACTAGTGCACAACACCTCTACCATAAGTATGAAGCTATCTTTCATGACAAAAAATTTAAACTGTAGCTGCTCACATCGTTTTCTCTCCAGTTAAACACAAACCCCCGGCTTATTTCATAGTATACCTCCTTTCCGCTCATTCACATGCCATTCAGACATTGGTGACTAGCAGGGTCTGGGACATTATTTCATAACTCTAATGGCCGAAAGGCACACACGCATATAAGCACCTCCCAATTTTCCCATATCTGGTCCCTCTGAGGGTGTTCAACCAACAGAGTGGTGGGACCATAGTTATGGGAAAAGGTGCTTTACAAACAACAAAACTAATGAATACATGAATGAAGGAATGAATGCATGAATGAATAGACCTGTATTACTAACATGTTTACAACTGATGCATAAGATTTTTATCTAGAGCAGAAGGATGGTAGAGGCCAGATAAATGCAGAAGAGGGAGAGACCACTTCACTGAAGGATGAGGTGATTGAATCTGATTTTAAACTGTTCATAAAAAAAGGGTGGCTTTGATGTCCAACGGGACGGCATTGCAGGCAGGGTGGCAGGTTGATGTGCCCAGGGTTGGGTTAGGATAGAGTGGTGGATTTGTTAAGGAAAGGGGAAGAAGATAGAACATGGGAGGAGAGTAAAGGATAATGTAAATCCAGGTGGAGAGAGGGTGTTGGGACATGAAGGCTGTGAGTGATTTTATACATGAGAAGTAAACAGGTAACAAAAGAGTGATTTTCATTAAGAGTCACCAGCCTGGTGGGGGTGTGTAGAGGAGGGAGAGGATAGATGTAATGTGTAGAGAGTTTTGGACTTTACTTATGGGAGTGAAAGAATGGAAGGGCAGCCAAAGGAATAAGCTTGTGATGTAAAGTTTTTTTCAGCAAAGGCGAGGGACATGTTTTCTTTCTATTGAGATGGTTGGCACTGGAAGTCATTGCAGTAGCTCTGATAAACTGTTGGAGATCGGGGTTGCTATCAAAAATCAAACCCAAGTTGCAAACCTTTGGTATAAGAGAGAAGATATCCTGGGGGAAGCATAAAGGTAGAGTGGGATTAGAATAAGAGAAAGGCACAGATAACATTCATATTTTGGAAGGGTTTAGCATCTGGCAGCATAGCTCCACTGGATAGCAGTAAGCAAGAAGTGATTCATTAGGAGTTGTTAGGAGAGAAAGGAGAATTAGATCTGGTTAACAGCCCAGATGCAAGGCCTGATGGATATTGCCTGTTGTGAATATCTCTCAGAGCCCTTTGTTTCAAGCTATAGGAAGCAGCTGTGTCAAGATCCTACATCCAAGGGCCTTGAGCATGTATTAAATTCTGTAATGTATCCGTTAACACCCAATCGGATGCTCTTGATTGAGGTAAATAGTAAACAATTTCAGAAATCCAGACTAACAGATGAATTGAAGTTGGTCCATTTGTCTTACCTGGAATGGGCAGAAATTTATATAGTGCATGGCGGTCACCAACCTTACTTGAAAATGCTCACTAACCCTCAAATTAAACACCTCTTTGCCCTTTCAAAGATTGGTGCTTTACTATTTTAAAACAATGGTAACAAAAGGAACAGAGCACCAAAGGCCAAATGTGGGGCAGATGATGAACATTTGTACCATTTTCTCCTCATCTGCTCAGCCTATGAACCCTTGAGGTCAAGATTTATCACACCCCTAGTTAGGAATGAAGGTCTTATGGCCAACTAGAATGCAGTACTTCCATATCGCTGGGGGATTTTGACATGACTACCAAAAAATCGACTTCTGGGTTCATATATCATCATTTAAACAGAGGTCCAGCAAGAATGTGAGTAGATGAATTAGAATCAATATCGATACAACAGGGGCTGTGAGCGACAAAGATTATCGTGTATTGCACTCTATCACTTCAATCTATCTCCAGAGGTCATACCCTTCTATTTAGTTTGTTTTTAAGAATCATTGTTATAGGTCAATGGGTCTAAAACATACTACTGATACTTTATACATTTTGTGAATTTACTAAGTAGTTTTTGTTTTTTTTTGTATTTCAATTTATGCATTCGGTATCATTGATACATTATTGTATTGTGTATTCTATCAGAAGGACGAAAGTCCTACCCAGCCAAAAGTTTAATAAACTCACTCGCTCATTCAGGGTGACATCAGTAAATAGATGATAGTGAAAGAAAATATCAGTTTCCCAGGGAGCACATGTACATTTTAATGAAAGTGAATGCAGGGTACTTTCTTGGGGCACACCCACAGGCTGGTGTGTAGGGGAAGAGATGTTAAAGTACCTTGAGAGGAAAAAAGAATGTTCAGAACGTTAAGAAGCCAACTAGCTGATTTTGGTATCCTTGAAGCCAACGCAAGAGAGTGTTTGGAGGAGGGAGGTTAGAACATTTTAGGAATTGATGAATGCAGTTTTAGGGATCTGTTTGCTCTGAATACTTGATTTGCAGATTGCTACATAATGAGTGATCCTTTAGGTAGATGAAACTCAAGAAATTTGGGTGGTGAGGGAGGTGGGTATGTGAAGGAGGTTATGAAAGGTCTTCTGAATAATGTGGCTGTTTTATTCCAGGCAGGGAAGATTCATATGGAGACAGAGTTTGCAGGAGATGACTGATCAGATGTCTTTAATATTTTAAGGGGTCAATAGTACCACATATGTGTTTGCTGAGCTCAGGGGAGGTAGGAGATTGGTTAGAAAGCAGGAATTTGGATAGGTAGGGGATTGTGAGTGTGATAGGAGTTGGAGTGAAAAATGGAAGGAGGGGGTAGCCAGCTCCATAGATGGAGATGCATGGATGTTTTAAGTTGTTTGGTGGCTTGAATGATAACTGTGTTGTTCAACTCTGTAGCTGCTAGTTTGATTGAGTGGTGTACATGAAAAGGAGGCATTTAATGTCAGCCCATGGCTATCTGCTTCAATTTGCTCTTTGTGATAGTTGGGGGTGGTTGTGGTTGAGGAGTCATTAGAGGTGAGTGTGATATAGAGGGCAGAATAGCTGAGGGTGTAGAAAAGGAATTTGACTATTATGGGAATAATGTTATGTAGGGTTATAAGTGAGTGACCAGAGAGTGTAGTGTCAAGTTTTTAGTGGTGAATCTTTGCAATGGAGGGGAGGTTAAGGACTCCATTCAGGACCTGGTAGACAACTAGTTGGACAGATTCAATTGGGTCCTGTAGGAGATTTTGTCATAGTGGGGTAAATTTGGGATTTGGCAGTATTTTCTTACTGTAAACATATTGGAGGCAATTTGGTGGTAAACTAGTCTTACATTTAGAGTGGGTTTGGTATCACTTTATTTTAGTGACCATATCTTGTTAGCTTGCATTGGCGGTAATATTAGTGGTATCTTACTTTGTGATATTTTCAGAATTATCTTATCCCTGTGTTATAGTGGTGAGCATGTTTTTTTTATTATACCATAACCCCATCATAAAACAAACTTTAACTTTCTATTTGATTGCCTTCTAGACACCTGTAGAGAGCCCCAGACACTTCAGAGAACCCAATGAGTTTATTCATAGCACCACCTATTGTTTATGGCTGGTATTGCTATCTTATGTACATCCAGTAATCTATGTGCTGGATTAGGCACCCCTTTCCATCACCATGCAAGGAAGGAATCACTCATTACATTGCACAAAACCTCCTAACTTGTAGATGTCTATTACTGACTTTCTCTTGTTTGCTATTTGAGCTACAGTGATAAATTGGTAAATACACTACTGCACTGGTATAAACATCACTTTTGCGCCTCATATATAAATAATTCACAGATGCATGAATGACACCAAAATCTCAGTTTTTTTTTTATCTGCACTTTGTGTTACAATACAGTTACCAACCACAGAATCTTACCATATGATATTTGTAGCATCACCTGCAAGATATAAGAGAACAAAACAGAAACAAGCAGGTATTTTGCAAACATGAATTTATGTTCTTATACTTTGAATATAGAAAGAGAAAAATAAACATACAATGATTTCTAACTTCTCTGCACTGCCAATGGATTCTAGCAACACTCGCGCATCATTCTCTTTTTTTCCCCTAACGTGGCACTAATATCTTACCAAGGCCAGTTATCTAGATCCCTGCACGACCTCGCTGTCTTCTGCAGTCCCAGTCTCAGCAGCAAAACTTCTCCGTACATGCGTGGGGAGCGCCAACTGATTAGATTCAAAGTCAGTGCTCGACCCTAAGTGATAGCACCGTCTGTCTCTTGAACCCAGCACAAACTGCCAACTCCCTCTTTTTTCTTCATTAGCAAAGCTCTCATTCAGCACTCTTTTTGACGTGGCTTGTCTGCCTACAATCCCTACCAATCAGGGTAAAAAGAGGGTGCTCTGCGCCAGCCACGTTTAAAGAAAAAAGAAGACTTCATGTCCAGAGTAACTGTTTCATTTTGCTTCCTGCATCTTACATATGTTCTGTTCTCCACAAGCTGAAGAAAATGCTAGTGTGCATTTCCTCATTGAAAAATGAATTTTAAACAGTGCACTCAAAACATGGACTGTACCTCATTGTTCATAGAAGACTGCATTGTAATGTTAGAGAAGTTGAAATCAGTACTTTAGTTAGGTTAGTAATGTTAATCAGTTATGTATTCTAATGTAGTCTTCACACATGAACCATCCAATATAAATTGTGCACCTCATTATTTTAACCTGGCAGGACACTAAGTTTTTTTATTTCTTTTTAAGTGTGCTCTGAATGCCTGCAGTTTCAAACTGGGCCTGGCTGTGTTTCTCTAATGTATATTGTATGCTAGCAAAACTATGCTGGAAAAATGCTATATATTATATGCTGGTAAAAGTCCCATACATGTCCTTACAGTCCTACTCATGGAAGAAGAGGATAGGGATGGTAGGTGGGTGATAAATGAACAGGAACACGGTGTTGGACTGGCATATGATTAAAGGAAATGGTGGAAATGTCAGATGGGGGAAGTGTGAAAGATGACATGTTGTTGCTTCACATAAGGCCACCACTGACACCTCTTTTTGAAAGTCAAGGCTAGAGACAAAAGATGTAAAAATCAAAATGGAATGCAGCAAGAGGTGTCAAGTGGAGAAATCCAAATATGAGTGATGGCCACCGCAGCGAGATTGCGCTGGTGGGTGTGGAAGTGGTTGTTGATGAAAGATAAATTGAGCATTTCAGACAGCCAGACTTAGGACTCTAGGGGGCAGAGGTGGTCAGGAGAGTGGTTGAGAAATGGTGCACCCAATAAAATGGGTTTGGTGAATAGTGTGTGGGAGACATATGTGGTAATGGTGTACTTTAGCAACAGAGTAGAAAGCGCTAGGGACTGAGGACACTTTTACTGGAGGAACAGAGTATAGGGCATGTGGAGACTCTGAGTGAGAGGTAGAGAGAGCAAAGTAAGGAGGAGAAGAAGTATGGTGAAGAGGGAAACATTGGTGTAATTGGAGGGAGAACACCATGATTGAGTGATGGAACCCTTGGTAATGTGGTAAAGGGCCAGAAACACAGGGAGTTAAGTTTCAAGTTCAGTAGACTGGTAAAGACCAGAGGATAGGCAGTAGGATGTTTTGGGGTTGAGTGCAGCATGCAGATACAATACTATCTGAGTGTGCAGGGCAATGTTTGACCAAAATGCAGCTAAATTACAATCAAAGTGCACAGGGCTATACACAACCAACATTTTCTTGCAATACAATTAAAGTACACATGGCCATTAGTGACTGAAGTGCAGTTAAAATAAAATGAGGTTGTGCAGGGCTGTAACAGACCAAATGCAGTCACAAAACATTCAGGGTAGGAAGGGAGGACATGGGTAACAATAATACAATTAAAATACCATTTGAATGTGCATGGTCACAGGAAACCAACATTCACTCACAGTTAAATCATGATGTGAAGGGTCGTAGGTTGTTGAAAAGTGGTAGAAGATTCACTATGCTGTAGGCGAATTTCACGGATAAATACCTATACAGACATACATAGCAGGGTTACGCATCAGAGAATTAGTGATTGTCTGGAAGAAGATCAAATAATGTCACCTTTCCCAAATTGATTCCTGAGAAAAAAATGATGGCTGACCAATGTCTCTTGCTTTACCTAATACTGCCCAAGCAAACGAACATCACAAATTGTTCCCACATATGTTACTTACATGGATCAGAAAGTCACTATCAATTCTATATATTGCCTCAGATAGTGAACTATTTATGATAAACTAGGCATCCGCGGGGGCTTACAACAATGGATTATGGCCCCATACCAAGAAAATATGCCAGTGTTTAGTATTGTCAAAGGGAACATCTCAATACAATTTAACACTGAACATGTTGTGCACCAAAAATGCATGCTGACTACATTACTTTCTATCTATCTATATATTTGTTTATTTATGTATGCATTTGTAAAGCACTCAAAACCTGCAGGCATCCAGGTGCTGGTTAGAGAAGGGGTGGGCGGATGAGGACGGCGGGGAGGGTAAAGATGGGTGAGGAAGAGCAAGATACATAGGGTACTGGAATGGTTTTAGTTGAGCAGTCTAGTTTTTAGTTGTTTCCGTAAGGTCCAGTATGATGTTTCGGCCCACAGGTGTGGTGGCAAGGCGTTCCAGAGACAGGCTACAATGGTAGGGAAGCTAGATCCTCCAGCTTTTGTGCTCATAAATTGTGGGTTGGTCGGAAAGTGGCTGTAGATTGTTCTGTAAGGTCTGGATGATGTGTGTTTAGTAAATCTCTGTGAGAGGTAGGGTGGGACAGAGTAGGAGAGGCAGCAGCTTCTTGATAGAGAAAATTTTGAAATTCATTTGCACTTTCACAGGTCGCCAGTGGGCAGCTTCACTGCAATCTACATTTCTGGGAGTGTTTGAAATGCACAGGAGGTGGACACTGGTTTACCTAGGATGGAAGATTTCAGAATTTCGATCCTTCTATATGAGGATAATTTTGTTATATTTATAAAAACATCCATAGTGCTAGAATCACTTGTAACAACTTTTCATTTCCCTGGTCATTCCCATGCACTCACTATACATCAGGACAAATGCAAGATGATAATGGTGTGAGGTAAGAGGGGAGACATAATTAATCCCTCTGTAACTAGAGGCCAACTTGGTATGGTAAAAACCTTTGATTACCTTGTGATGACGTTTACCCAATCCATAGGCTGGACAAACTGCATTCAAATAACCAATATACCAAAGGAGTAATCTATTGATTCTCCGTCTACATTAAATGCCTGCATGGATTCTGCTCTTTTAGTGCACTTAACAGATGTATAGCATAAGATGCAGATACGCACTGTGGGGAACATTGTTTGTGTTTTAAAATCCCTGTACCATAGAAAGTAATGCCATGAAACTGGCTTCATGGAGATTCGTAATCAAGCCTAGCAGAAATTATACATTGCAAACTCAAAATATATTTTTGAAGAATACCATTATGGAAAGTTTTCTAAAATAGTGAGGTAGTCGTTTTAGCCCAGAACCACTCCAGGTGAAAATAGATTTACCTCTTAAAATAATAGAAAGTAGCAATCACAAAAAAAAGTTTGATTGATAATGTAAAGAAGACATTTGCAAAAAACGATGTAGTGGCATTGGTAGAGAATACAGCACATATACTCAAAGGTGAAATTAGAGTCCGGAAAGGAAAAATTAATGGAACATGTGTCAATATAGCAATTTGTCTGCAACAAAGATTAAATAAATACATTGAAGTATGTAAAGAAAATGCTTCCAGGTATTAAGTGGAAATGATCTGAACATCATCACTAAGGGGAAAGGTAGAGTAATAATTGCCAATGAACACTCTAGATTTCCTCCTTTTGACAAGCAAATGGGGACATAGTATAGGTGGAACCTCTCTCATGTTGTCACAGCGATTCAATATCTGTGGAGAGAAATTAGCATTTCCTTTGTGTACCTGGCACAAGCAGAGCAGAGAATTTTTATTTTTTATTTTTTTATTATACATTTTGGTTAAACTAAATGACCTTAACACAAGATAAATAAAACACACTTACAACATTACATAGACCATAATAAGATCACAATTCCATTCTACTCATTACATCATAACACTTCAAACAAAAATTTCAGGCAGACACAGAAAGTATAGCCCATCATGTGACTAGTTTTATGGGGATCCCAGTCCATTCTCATCATGTAAGTGTGTGCGAGTGAGGGGTCGTTTGGGACCCCCGCCATACATTCAATACAGCTTGGAACATGAGCTCTTCCAATGATGGGGGACGCCTCCATCGCCCTTATGTTAATATCAGCCTTATGCTGGCATTGGCGTAGATGGGGCCGTTGCGCGGGACATGTGGCATCCATTTTGTGCACCCTCGCTCCATCTTTTTAACTAGGCCTCACTGCGATAATACGAAAAGGATTCTCTCCCCTTAGCAGCGCCGCGCACACCGCGCACAGGGCCCCCACCCTTTCTCACTGTCTCTGAATGTTTTGCAGCTCCAGTCTCACACTTAAGCTGGAGGCAATTGCAACAAAAACAAATGTAACATCTCGCTCGCCGTGTGTGAACTGGCACGAGCCAGGTCGTGTAGCTCATCCATCTGCACAAACCTACCCATGCCCCCTCACCCTCGCTGTTGGAAAATTACTGCCAGTGTAACCATGTGTCCCTGCAAGGTATTCTCTTGATGTACCAGATATGTGACCCTGCCATGAAGCCCACCCAAGCATGCCCTTAGCTAAAATCAGACCTCTGTCACAGTATATTGCCTCCTGCAACTAACAAACGTCAACTTCCCCCCCAGCCTCTTTGATAAGTCCAGACCCACCCGCAATCAATGCTATCATACTCGTCAAGACCCTTAACCTGGTACCCCATATAAGTCCCAATAAATAATGGTGTGATTACACAAATACAATTTATAGGTTTATGATGATCTGCTCAAAGGAGTTGTAAAGACCATTATTTTGTGCATGTTTCACTGTAGTGTATTATGTCAGCTTAGTTAGCGGCCACCCTGCCTCACAGCAACCTGACCCTCAGTGACGCTAGGACACAGACAGATGTACCTCATGACGCTCGCCCTCCCGCCAACCCAGCAGCCAACCACAGAGCAGCAGCACCTATATGCGCCTATACAACACAAGCTTGTGTCCAACCACGATGAACTCTGTAACATTCATGCATGACATCACTTATGACGCTTTCTGCCCTTATAATCAATTGTAAGTGTATTATTTGCCAGGGCGCTCTCGGGCAGCAGAGTTCTCTGGATGCCCATTCTTTATAAAGACTAACTCACGCAACCTGTTCTCTTAGTCTCATTCCCCGTTGGGGTGTGTCTACTTATTTGTATTGCACGTGTTGAAACGGGGATGAGCCTATACATTTGGTGACCCCCCACAACGTGATTTGGGACTGGTGCCCCGGGGCCCTGTGCCATGCGGCTAGATCCGAGATGCCCCCCTGCAAAACCATCGCCTCTGCGGTCGACCAGCCCGTGCGCACAACGCAAGGGTCCAAGGGTTCCTGGTTTCTGATTACCCAACTAAAAACTGCTCGCCGAGGCGGGCCACTGCTTGGTTGGGGTTCGGGCAAGATTTTGGATAGGCCGTGAATGGTGGCTCTCGAACCACCTGACTGAACACGTGAGTACCAGTTGCGAAAGTTTCAGAGGGAGAAAAAAAGAGGGGTGGGGAGAAGGGGAACAGATAATGGAGTGGGCAAGATAAAAGTTAAGGCAAAATCAGGGTCTGTGTGAATGTTACTGAGGCTTTATCTTACCTATCCTTTATATGGCCATTTGGTTTTTGTGAAGAAAAGAGAGGTAAAGTGGTACAAGGGATCCAAGCCCAAAGGGGGTAGAAGGCAGCACCGCGTAGCATTGTCTCGCCCAGTGCAGGTAAATGAGTGAAGACAAAGAGAAAATAGTAGGACTCTCATATAGTTAGTAGGCTCAGAGTAGTAATTTAAAATATTCTTTTTCCGTGTGAGCAGAACTCTTGGTGAGGTAGATTGAAGGGGGACTAGAGGTGGGGAGTGCATGAGAAAGCAAGGTTGAGGGGTATAAAGTGAAAAAATTAAGAAGCAAAGCAAAGCCAAGGTAGTCCATGTTATATGTTTATGTGTTTTATGTTAATGTACAACAGTTTTACATGTTGTTCCGTCAAGTAAGTGCCTATGTGTTTGTGAATCGAAAAGAATTAAGGTTGGCCAGGAAATAATTGGTAATGAAATGTGTGAGTAATATGATAAACATGTTGAATAGTGGCAAATAATGAATACTTTTTGAAACACTTTATGGTTCCAGCAAGGTGGTGTAAGTAAAAAGGTTGTTGAAATATTGTTGACGCCAATGGTTAAACAAGGTTGAATAAGAAGTGTTACAAAATAGAGATTGTTGGCTGATTGATTGTGTATTTATCCCCAGAAAGTGAAGTGACCAAAAATAAGAGTACAAATACGTTATCATGGGAGGGGCAACACCATTAGCACACATTTATAAGCATCTCCCTTTGAACAGTGAGAAAATACAAAAGTATCATGATCAATGGGTGGTAGAAATGAAAGGAGACAGCGTAACACCTATATGGCCGGAGGGAGGGTCCTTTGACAAGAGAGTATTGATCTAGTATCCACACACTTACCCGCAAAATATAGGGGAAAGCAAATGCAGAACAGATGAGAAGTGCTAGATTTGTGGTGCATGTTAGAAAAAGTAGCACCTACTGGTGAGGTAAGTAAGGATGCAATAGATGAGAAAGAGAAGGTGCCGGAGGGAGAAGATGGGGCTAAAGGGGGAGAATGCACGACAACCACAACAGAGAATGACCCCACCAAGAAATACCCGTTGATGGCAAGGGCTGCAGTGGGTTACAGTGAGCCCCTATATGTACCAACATGCACCACACCAACTACCCTGGCAATGGTGTCTGCCACTGCACCACCCCCGTATGAAGGAGGAGGGTTGTATGGCCCAACCAGTGCCCCACCAGTGAATTTGGTGCAGTTAACAGGTGATTTAGACAGATAGCTTGCGTATGCACAACTGGAGATAACGCGGTCAGATGTTGCCAGGGGGAGGGGAAGTACCACCCTTAACGTTGGGTAACCTCACACCTCTGCCAAGTGGGGCAGGGGGATCCACACCATCCCCGCCACCACCGTCAGCGTCAACACCAAAAGGGCAAGAACAAGAGTGGCAATCAGGTGAATTTTGTTCCATTTAAATGGCAAACACATGAAACTAATATGGCCAGCAACACCGGATAACAAGAGAGGGGACACCCAAGAAGGAGGGGAACAAGAGGATGAAGTAGAGGAAGTATGGAGTGTTTAGATGAGTATGAAGAGGGAGTGGCAGCAACGGGATCTCCATTGCCTATCCCATTCAACAAAGAGGATGAAGAAAGATGGCAGGGGAGGTTAAGACAAAGAGTAGAAAATATGCTGGTAAGTAAAACAAGGAAGGGAACGGTACGTAAGAAAGGGGGAAAAACAAAGCTGCAAATGCCCCTAATACACAACGGAGCAGGGAGGCCCCACTACATACCATGGGCACAGATTGATAAGAATAACTTGTTGAAACTTCTCCCTCCACTTTCAGGTGGGGCGGGGAATTGGATACATGCCTTCAAAAAGAACACAGCGGGAGTACCATTGGCCATAGGGGATGTGAAAAGTTTGCTGTTGTCCGCTGTTGGTGATCAAGCAGACGCAGTGTGGGTGAAGGCGGGGTTCCCATGGGTGACAATGAGCTGTGACTGCCATGACGGATAGCCATTTAACAACGTTAGAGTACAAGTATGGGATGCGTTGTGAAGAACGTTTCCAGATATTCCAGATTTACACCTAGTGTTGCAGTGCACTATGGGAGAGGAGGAGGAGACTATGCAATTCATCCTCCGGGTGCAAGACCTGTGGAGAAGTGAAACGGGTACAGTGTGGGATCAATCTACTGCCTTGTTCTACTTTATAATCAAAAAATGGCTTCCAAAGGAGGTACAGAAGGCCTTGAATAAAATAGCTGGGATAGAAGCCAAGGGTTGGCCCGAGATTCGGAGCATAATTGTGCACCATTGTAGGAGGATCAAAGAAAGAGAAAAAGATATAGAACAGAGAAGGTTGGCAGACGAGGCAAAGCTAGTACAAAATAAATTAGTGAAGGTCGCAGCGCTGAATGCAGCAACATCAACTGACAGGATGAAGGAGAAGAGGGAGGGGGAAACGCACCAGCCAGAATGGCCGCAACATGGCCTGCAAGTGGACAGGAGCAGTGGGATGAAGAGGAATAGTACGGAGGGCCGTAATGGCAAGGGAGGCCAGCAAGAGGATGAGGTGGGTACAGTGGACCAAGAAGGGGATTTAGTGTAATGGGAAATAGAGGATTTGGAGGACCTGGGATGAGGGGAGGACCACAAGGATTGTGTTGGAATTGTGGGAGGTGGGGGCATTATTCTAGGGAATGTAGAATGCGAACCATGGGTTATTACCAAGGACAGCCCCCTATGGGAAATGAGCAACATTATGGCCACCCACACCCAGGAAGTCCCTATGGAATGCCTATGGGAGGGGGTGGACAGAACGATCAATATTATAATGAGCCCCAAATGCAACAGAAGCAGCAACACCAGCAACAACCACAGCAGAGGGGTATGCAACAGCAACAGCAAATGTCAAGATTAAATACTGTAGGAAATGAGAACAATAACATTTTTGCAACATCCTCTAATGGCGCACCTGCACCTTTTCGCTGTGCAGTGGTGGTGGGAGATAGCTTTTCTCAGTTCCAGGAACAGAGACATATGCCGATTAGGACAGCCCACAGAAAGCACTTGCGTGTCTAGTCCTATCAAATACCCTACATGCAGAAGAGGAACCACTAGTGGGAGCAGAGATAGGCAACAAACAGTTCAAGTTTATGGTAGACCCGGGAGCAGAAAAATCATGCCTCATGGAAGGCCGGTTCCCGCTCTCGGGAAGAAATTTGGAAATGCAAGGGTTTTCTGTGGCTATTTTAAAAGACCACGAAGACACGCAAATAAATTTGCTGGGAAGAGACCTTTTGAGCAAATTAAACATGACAATCACCTTCACTGAACGGGGGATAGTTTGTTCCACCCCAGGAGTGTGCCCTGTATGGGTGATGCTGATGATCAGCACAATGACAAACGAAGTTGCGGTAAGAGGGGTGCCCATTCACATGGATATGTTCATTTATGGTATCAAGGTGTTAGCATGAGTGGTGCCAGAAATAACGAGAAAAGAGTGGAAGGTACCCTCAGATTTTGTCTTCCACCCGATTATGAATATAGACACTCTGCCAGGATCGATTTTGTCTATTGACCTAGAAGGGGTACAGGTCTCGAGCAAATGTATTGCAGTGATAGGACTGGACACACATGGGTGCGAGTGGAGAACAGTATTGTGCATAGACCCAAATATAATGCTGCGCAATTTAACCAATGAAGAGTTGTTTACTGACAATGAGAGTGACAGGGAAATGATAATGGAGCTAAGCATACCTTGTGATATCATGATCCAGCATAGGGAAATACACAATCCTCTTATGGCTAGTGTTAACGTGCCACCCACCATATTTGAGAATGACATGGAGAAGGTGTTGCCAGAAATATGAACTAAAGGCCCTCATGATGTAGGGCTATTACACAAAGTTATACCAATCAAAATAAAATTAAAACCAGGAGCCATATTGCCCAGAGTAAAACAGTACCAACTTTCCACGGAGGCAGAGGAAGGAATACAAGAAACAATAAACGCCCTGTTACAACAAGGGATAATAGTGCCATCTAATTCGCCATGCAATGCAGTGATTTTTCCAATTAAAAAAGCAAAGGGCTTGGAGGATGATCCAGGACTTACGCCCACTTAATGACATCATCCAGAAAGAATTCCCATTAGTTCCTAATCCAGCATCAATATTGTGTAGCAAACCTAAAGATGCCACATGTTTCACCATAGTAGATCTGAAAAATGCCTTCTTCTCAATTCCAATTGACCTAAGCTCCCAGTACTTCACAGCATTTATGCTAGGGTCGAGCAGATATGAACATTGCAGATTAGCACAGAGATATTGTGAAAGCCCCAGCATTTTCAACAGGATTTTGCATGAAGATCTCGGAAGATCTCGGAAACATTGATGTAGAAAGCATGATAATACAATAGGTAGACGATTTACTTGTCTGCAGCAGGAGCGAAGAACAGTGCAGGGCCGATTCAATAACATTGTTGAATTTGTTAGCAACAAAAGGGTACAAGGTAGACAAAGGCAAACTGCAAAATTGCCTGGCTGAGGTGCTCTTCCTACGCAACTGATTTCAAAAGATGGCAAGAGGATATTGCCCGACAGGGCGGCCGCCATATGTCATTTGATAATACCAAAAACAGCAAAAGATATGCAAATGTTTCTCGGCATCTGTAATTACAGCCGCACATGGATACTTGATTAAGCGGCATACACACGCCTACTGCTACAAGCACTGAAAGAAGCACAAAAGAATAATGTCCCAATAAAATGGACAAATGAGATGATGACACAGTATTTCAAATTCCAAGACCTCATTGCACATGCACCAGTTCTCGCATACCCAGATTATGACAGGGAATTCTACTTGTTTTTACACTGCAATGGTACTCTAATGACTGCATTGCTGACACAGAAAACATTGCTAGGTCACAAGCCATTGGCCTATTACAGCGGAACATTGGACTCACTGATGCAAGGGCACTTTGCATGCAAACAAGCTCTCGCTGCAGCGGCCTTCGCAATCGAGAAAAGTGCCACCATCGTGATGGGATGCTCAGTGACCCTATACACAGAGCACTCACTCTTTGCTATCCTAGAGAGATCAAAATCAACATTAACGACACAAAGGGCGACAGCCTATGAAATAATAATGTCCAGTCCAAATGTCCATGTGGTTGGGTGTAAAACAGTAAACCCAGCCACATTCATTACTGAACCATGCACTGTAGGAGACATGGAGGAACACGATTGTGCTGCATATGAGGGGAAAGAGGATGATATTCCCAAAGCGAGTGAAACTGCACTACAGGAAGGAGAGATATACTTCATAGATGGATCTGCATCAATAGATAGTGAAATAGGAGAAAAACACGTGGGAGTGGCGGTTGTAAGAATGGAAGAAGAGGGATATGAGATCATTGTACAAAAGTGTCTCCCTTCTCATTACTACGCACAAGCAGCAGAATTGACTGCACTAATTGAGGCGTTGCGCACTGCTAAAGGATGTGCAGTAACGATATATTCAGATTTGGCATACGCCACAACAACAGTACACTCAGGGTTGTCACGATGGCGGAGGAGAGGGTTCCGGAGGGCAGATGGGTCGCCAGTACAACATGCTGCATTACTAAATTAACTAATCAATGCATTAGCAGAACCATCAGTAGTAGTAGTGGTGAAATGCCAAGCCCATACCAACAACACAGACGCATTCTCATTAGGAAACACGGCAGCAGATGCAGCAGCGAAGGACGCATCGTATTTCAATGTCCCACCAGCAATTGAATGTATTATCAAAGTGCCAAGTACAGATGCATTAGAAGAGGGTTACAATCATACACCAATATCCCAAATAATAGAGCTTCAAAGGCATGCACCAGTAGAAGAGCAAGAACTATGGGCCAAGAGAGGGTGCAAGGATTCATCAACAGATTTAATATGGAGACAGGAATTAACAGGGAAGGTGGTAATGCCAGTGGAGTTGCTGGAAATAGCGTTCCAACAGCTACACTTTCCGACGCATGTAACTAAGCATCATATAGCAGCAGACATACAAGAACATTGGTTCATTCCAAACCTACAGGAACCTTTGTCAAAATTTACTATAGAGTGTACCACCTGCCAAACATACAGTTCAGGGATGACATTGAGGACATTGCGAGGGACACTACTGCATCATGTGGGCCCGTTCAGAGAGCACCATATTGACTACGCGGATATGGGAGAAAGATGTAATGGAGCAAGATACCTAATTGTGATAGTATGCCCCTTTTCAAGGTGGGTAGAAGCTGGACCATGCCCCCACCCAGATGCAAAATGTGCCGCCAAGTTCTTGGTGCGGGAAGTGTTCTCAGATGGGGCATATGTGATGATGTAATAAGATCAGATAATGGCACACACTTTGTAAATGACCTCTTCAAGGAAGTAACGTCATTACTAGGGGTCAAGCACAAACTGTGTTTGATTTATCACCCAATGGTTAACGGAATTGGTAGAAAAAATCAACGGCCTGCTCAAAAGTAAGTTATCAAAGTTGTGTAACACGCTCAAAAAGAATTGGGTGTATTGCTTGCCCCTAGCACTGTTTCAAATCAGAAAACAGCCAAGTAAAGACCACCATTTGAGCCAGCATGAAATAGTAACGGGCAGGCGCATTCATATGCCACTCTCCAAAGTAGAAACGCTTCAGATGCGCACAGAGCTGCCACAGTGAGGAGAAGAATTCAAGGAATACCTCACCCAGTTAACACACGCAGTACATAGCATATCGCAACAAGTTGCACCACCCTTTATAGAAAATACTGTGACTGACACTGCAACGCCAGCCCAAGACAGTCCAAAGGACCAGTTAATGCCAGGAGAAAATGTATATGTATGACGTTTTGTCCGGAGGTTGAACTCTCCAAGATTTCATGGTCAGTATGAAGTTATTTACTGCACACCTACCGCTGTAAAGGTTAAGAGATTGAAATATTGGGTGCATCTGTCAGATGTGAGAAGAGCACATAATAGTGCAATCCCTCAATGCGAGCAAACTAACAGCAATGAAGTTGCTACTGGGTAGGAGAAGAATTCAAGGAATACCTCACCCAGTTAACACACGCAGTACATAGCATATTGCAACAAGTTGCACCACCCTTTATAGAAAATACTGTGACTGACACTGCAACGCCAGCCCAAGACAGTCCAAAGGACCAGTTAATGCGAGGAGAAAATGTATATGTATGACGTTTTGTCCGGAGGTGGAACTCTCCAAGATTTCATGGCCCGTATGAAGTTATTTACTGCACACCTACCGCTGTAAAGGTTAAGAGATTGAAATATTGGGTGCATCTGTCAGATGTGAGAAGAGCACATAATAGTGCAATCCCTCAATGCGAGGAAACTAACAGCAATGAAGTTGCTAGTGGGTAGGAGATGAACTATGAAAAAGCTCAAAATAACGAAAAGGAAGAATTGAAAAGCATTAAGTAAGAAATCTGTAGGTCTCTCTCTCTCTTTCTCTCTCTCTCTCTTTTCTCTTTACCAATTTCATGAAATGACAATTAACAGCATGTATACAGAAAAAATGCTCATTATTCAAAGAAATTGATGTTACTTACAAACAAATATAATAGTACTTGAATGCATGAGAAATATAGAAAAATAGCATTAAGGTGTGCACACCATAGAAAGTATTATTGAGCATCAAGTAGATATTAATGATAAAACGACAAACGTAATGAAATGAATAATGAAATGTATGCCTGTCACTTAACAATTTAATATCGCCCCTCCAGGTAACATAATGACCGAAAGGAATGCACTCACAGACATACGGCACAATTTTAGTTAGTGATAGGGTAGTTAACAGAGCTAATAAATACTATAATTTAGAGTGTGGCATGAAATATTCTGCAATATTGTGTTCGGTTATGCTATTTTTCATGGCATGGTACTGTACTGTGTTTTTCATTGTGGAAGACATAAAAAATGGGGGAGCGGGGCAAAACTAATACAAGAAGGATCAATACTCAAATGGGCAGGTGTGAAAACAATGTGGAAACATAATTATTATTCTGTTAATACAAACCTCACTATGTTGTACATTAATCGCCCAGGAACAGCCCCCCTCCTTCCTCTTACTGCTATAAGCCCGAGTAATGAAAATTAAACCAACCACTATGATGGTGATTACTTTTGGGAGAACGAATCTAACCTGATAAATATTGATGTACGGACAACCACAGAACCTGCCTCGCAAGGAACTATAATGCACTTTTATGTTGCTGCTACCCCAGAGGCCCCAGAACTACAGGTTGGGTACACTGTGAATGAACTCAATGACACAGCATGGGGAAGTGTTTTTCCCATAAATTATCGCAAAGTAAAAATGATGAATAACCAGAAAGGGAGGAGGAGCAGACCGAAAAGGAGTGCCACAGCAAAACAAGCCACGAACGAGAGCTGCTATGTCTGCTCTCTCATAACGCATGCATCAGGCACACCCAAAATACTTGTACCACAAGAAGTACCCTTGGCAGACGCCCAATGTTTCATTCATCTCATATTATGTAGAATTCGGAGCACCTTCCAGGCACACATAGTTACACACAGTTACAATATAACTGCTGCAGAATGAGAAAACATGCACAAGCAGGCGCCAAGGAGTAATCTGCGCTTGCTTGTTAAAGAACCATTAAGATTCACAGAAAACAAGTGGCATGATGAAACAATTGAATGCAAAGCTGAAGCACTTAGGGGACTAACTGAAGAAAAATGTCAATGGATCAAAGAAACATGTGCTCCTGTCTGGTCCCAGCACATTGCAAAACTCACCTGGGTTACTGCTTTAGAAAAACCTATCAAAACCCATAAAAAGAAATATCACATGCGCTTTGTCTTCACGGAGAAGGGAAGGCACAAATGGGTGCCAACAAACAATGCAACAAAAATATCATTATTCCAGATATGTCATGACCACTGCTTCCAAAGAGTCAGGACCTACCCAACATCCTTGGAAGCAGGCTCATAACATATACTATCGGCACCAGCAAGTCCCAATAGAGACCTTTTGGACCTTGTCCTGGCACCGGTGGTGCCAGGCTCATAGCATGGACCCGTCCCGGCACAGGAAGCGCCAGGCTCATAACAAGTGTGAAAGCGCTTGGGTGGACCTGCCTGCAGCAGACCATGCTGCTTACTTACCAGCAAGATGATGTTTCACTCTCTTCTGGCAGGGACTACTTTTCCTTCTGGGTGGGGCAGGCACCACTCCCTGGATCATTGATGCTGGACCCCTTCTGGAAGCAGGAACTCTTTTGCCTGGGCGAGGCTGTGGAAGAAGACACCTAAGCACTCCTATGGACTATTTAAACCACACCCGATTGTTGCAAGGTGCTTCGCGTTATTCTGCATCTGCAGCAGGACGCTCACTGTGTCAGCTCCAGCGAATCTTCAGTTCCGGATCCTGTGAATACGAAAATTACCTGCTGGGAACCAATCCTCAGTCTTCAGCAGCTCCTACAAAACAAAAGGCACAGGTTAGGCAAAGGCAAAGTTAGCGGTTCAACTTACCCGATCCATCGGCAGCATTCAAGGCGTTTTTTCTGCATATCTCGTCCGGCATCGGGCCTGCAAAGACAAAGAACATTGGTTAGTAACGCTTAGTTACAAAACTGCTTACCTGTGTTACGCTCGCTCCAACTCTGCTCGCGCTGCATTCCGGCACCTGTAAAGACAAAAGAGACATTAAGGTGCATTCTACAGCCCTAGAGCAACCTTTCTACTTACGTGCCTTCGTATGCACCAACTTCTTGTTACGCTCTCTGCCACGAACCTGGGGGGAGCATCTTCTTTGGCACCGACAGCATCTGAAAGGGAAAAGACATAGACATTAAGGAGATAAGACATTTGAAGAGAGCAATCTAAAGGGAACTTTAATACTTACAAGTCACGCTCGTACAGCACACGGCGGCATCGCTCTCAACTTACCCTCTGCAATTAAGAGGCTGAACTCATATCCAGTGAAGTAACTGGACCCAGCGCCCCTGCATGAGACGCAGGATGGAGAGCCCAGCATTCACCTATTTAAGGTGAGCACAACAATCGACCGAGTACCACGGGGAGAGAGGGAGAGAGGGGCTTGGAACTTCTCCCAATCTTCCAGCCACTAATACCTTGATTTTCCACTTGCAGACACCTCACCCTTCAGGTCAAACTTTCGGTGAGAAAGGGGCCAAATCTGGGAGCCAAACGAATCCTACGCCTGACATTGAAGACGGTTTCACCGCCCAGTCAAGACCCGCGCCTCCGAGGGAACCAGGTGAGCGTTACAAGATATGAAAAAAGGTACAACTGCGTTAATGGACATGTATTGGATCTGTGGCAAACAAGCCCACCTGCATCTACTGGCATCATGGAGAGGTACATGCGCTCTGGCCACCCTGCATTCAGCTCTGATGGTAATCCCAGAAAGCCATATCCAAGGAGGAGAAGGTTCGGCTGGCATATTGGCAGCAGGGCAATCGGCTGGCACATTGGCAGCGCCCCAAGTAAAAATAAAAGAACCTCCTTCATACAATCTGTTGTCAGAAGTGACCTAAAGGACAGACTCTCCCGCAAAAAGCGGTCTTAAAACTACTTTTCCAACGAATCATCCGCTCTCCTCGCTGAGATCCCAACAAAGTACAAACTTTTCAATTCTGCAGAGACATTCTTTGCTTCCCTCTTAACGCCAGAACTCCAGGCGCAAACAAATGCCAAATGGATACAGATCATCCGCTGTGAGCTGATTCAACTGGCAACGACACTGAAGAGGGATTCAATGTGATCAAGGTGGAACTACGCGCCTTGCGTCTAATGACAATGCAGAACCGGTACATCCTAGACCTTCTCACAGCGATGGACGGCGGTGTTTGCCAAAAAATCGGGACCGCATGCTGTACATTTGTACCCTCTGAAGATGCAGATCATGGGACCCTCTCCCATGTGATCTCAGCAGTACACAGTCTGGGGGAGAGTATGTCGAAAGAAGGAGGAATAGGTTTGACAATATGTTCAACTGGATGCCGTCCTGGTTTAACACTGTAATGAAAGGTTTTGTTCCTGTCATCGTTTTTATTTTACTATTTTTTATGTGTGCCAACTAGGTATCCAATGCTGTGCAAAATCTATGCCTAACTCAACAATGATGATGGTAACAATGGGCCGACAGACAACGGTGGCTACTATGATAGATGCACAAATGCACACTGGAGAACCTAACCCACCAAAGTATTGCATGACAGCTTTATATTAACAGAATGGGGACAGGGTAGATGATCTATATCACAGCACCATAAAAGAACCAAGGGAGCTGCAATGGTACAGGGAGGTGTGGGGGGACCTGGATGGAGATAGAGAAATATATATGACATGCACCCCAGATGAATATGCAAGAAAAGGCCATAGTTTAAGAAGTGTGTGCAGGGCGTGGATGCCAATAAAAGGAACACCTGCTTGGGATGAAGCGGTTGTGGAAGCAGAGTATTATCGAAATGAGACTAAGAATAATAAGTAGTTTGTTACTTTAGATGTAACGAAAGGGGGGAATGTGCGGGGTCGTTTGGGCCCCACACCATACGTACAGTACAGCTTGGGCCATGTGCTGTTCCAAGGTTGGGGGACACCTCTATCACCCTTATGTTAATATCAGCCGTATGCCGGCATGGCGTAGATGGAGCTGTTGCGCGGAACACGTGGCATCCATTTTGTGCACCCTCGACTCCATATTTTTAACTAGGCCTCACTGCAATAATACGAAAAGGCTTCTCTCCCATTAGCAGCGCCGCGCACACCGCGCACAGGGCCCCCTACCTTTCTCTCTGTGTCTGAAAGTTTTGCAGCTCCATTCTCGTGCTCGAGCTTGAGGCAATTGCAACAAAACCAAATGTAACATTTTGCTCTTCCACTGAGATCATTGTCCCGTGTGTGAACCGGCCTGAGCCAGGCCTTGTAGCTCATCCATCTCCTCAAACCTGGCCGTGCCCCCTCACCCTCGCTGTTGAAAAATTACTGCCAGTGTAACCCTGATGTACCACATATGTGATCCTGCCACGAAGCCCACCCCAGCATTCCCTTAGCTAAAATCAGACCTCTGTCACAGTATATTGCCTCCTGCAACTAACAAACGTCAACTCCCCCCCCAGCCTGTATGATAAGCCCAGACTCACCCGCAATCTATTTTATCATCATGGTCAAGACCCTTAACCTGGTACCCCATGTAAGTCCCAATAAATAATGGTGTGATTACACGAATACAATTCATAGGTTTATGATGATCTGCTCAAAGGAGTTGTAATGGCTATTACTTAGTGCATGTTTCACTGTAGTGTATTATGTCAGCTTAGTTAGCGGCCACCCTGCTCAGAGCAACCTAACCCTCACCCCCGATTGGACACAGACAGATGGACCTCATGACGCTCGTCCTCCTGCCAACCCAGCAGCCAACCACAGAGGAGCAGCACCTATATGCACCTATACAACACGAGCTTGTGTCCAACCACGATGAACTCTGTAACATTCATGCATGACATTACTTATGACGCTTTCTGCCCTTATAATCAATGTTAAGTGTATTGTTTGCCAGAGCACTCTCGGGCAGCAGAGGTCTCTGGATGCCAATTCTTTATAAAGACTAACTCAGGCAACCTGTTCTCTTAGTCTCATTCCCCGTTGGGGTGTGTCTATTTATTTGTATTGCACATGCTAAAACAGGGATGGGCTTTTACACAACACCAACCAAGCTCTTTACAGCTTCTTTCCAAACATAATAGCTGCCCCTGAGATCACAAGGAAGTTTACCCTGTATAATGAGCACCAGAATTGGTCACCTTGGATGTTATCATGATTGGAGACAAAACCTAGATATGCCCTACAATATGTATGGTCAAAAGTGGTACATTGCGTCAATATATGGAGGCTATATTCAATGTGCTTACCACAGAGCCGACACAGCCCGTTTTCAAGAACCACTCCAGACCAAATCCCAATATACTAGTAAGTTGGTAAAATATTTAAACGTAAGTATAAAACAAATTATCTCATGTTTTTGGAGCAATGTTGGGTTATATGAGTGCAAGGGCTATCGATTTTAAAGGCCTGTTGTGCAGAGATTTATTTCTTAAATCAATTCTGAAACAGAGCAGATTGTGCACATGTAGAGGTGCCAACCATTTTTTGTCCTGAACAATATTTGGGACAATCCATATTAACCATATGATGAAGAACACAGGAGTGAATAAGGAGAGGGAACCTTGGGCAAGTGTTGAGACAACTTGGAGCTCCCTCAGTGAGTTTAGATAGCCTAGTCATAGGCAACACATTACGACTAGTCAACCAAGGTATACTTGTTGGATGTGGACAATTGTATGGTGCATACCTTTTTGACTGATAGGGGCTTGAATAACTTACTGAGAATTGCGTTGATCCATAATCTGCCCACTGAGCTAACAGACATCCCATTAACAGACATTTCATTTTCATTCCAGCTAAAGAGAAATTTATCTTTCTGCCAGAGCTCTTGAAAATACATGTTAGTGTAGAGGAGGAGCCAAATACCCGTACCAGAAGTTCTATCCCCATGTTGCCTATATGTTGGGAACCAGAAATTGTGACATGTGCAGTACCAGTGAGGATGCCTGTACCGCAAAGTATTCTTGAGACAAGGTATCCATTGAGAAAACCGTACATGCATTCACAAAGAAATAATGGCCTTCTGGACAGAGTACCAGAAGAAGTATGAAAATGAATGAGAAAAAGGACTGATGACTGTTAGGGAGAATTCTCACAAATGTGCTATTTTTTTTTTTTTTTATTAAAATGCATTTGGTTTACATCTTAAACCTTACATTTATCATTCGCATTCAATTTACATTGTTCTCCTTATTAAAACGGCAACATCGTTGACTTTTATTATTCTTCATTACTGCTACTGTTTCCAACGTAATAGTTTCCCAGAAGTGAACTATGGTTACAACCATCTTTCTTTTATTTCCCATCAGGATTTGTCTCCATCTTTCTTCTTTTTCCATTTCTACTGTGGCAATAAAATATTTGGCGCTGTAGAGTAGTATTTTTTTATTTAGTGCCTCGCATTCCATAATCACATGATAGAGAGTTTCTGATTTTCCTATTGTTTGACAGAATCTGCAGTCGCTATTTGCACTTTTATTTTGGCTCCATTTCCCCAGGACTTCTCTTGTTGGTAGTAGGGTTAGTCTGAATCTTAAGAACATGTCTCTGATTCTTCGATCTGGGTATAGTTTTAGGTAGTATGGAAGTTGGTTGAGTGATCTTGCCTCTCCCTCACATTTCAGAGTCATTTTATATTGGTCTTTCTGCTCTTGTGTCTCGATCCAATCAGTTCGACTCAGCTTCTTTTTTGCGATTTGAGGCATTTTCGTCAACGTCTCCAGTGTAATTCCTTTTTTGTTACATATACTCATAGACGCTTCTTTCCATTTGTTTAATGTAGCATCATTAACGTGTTCTTGTGAAGTTCCTAGTATTTCTAATGCCGGTATCTTTTCTTCGCTGTTCATTTTCCTGAATAGATCTAGTATTTTCCATTCTATTATTGATTCTTGTGATTGGAGGCCCAGTTCATAGCGGATACCTGTCATTGGCATGTTCTGGGGTAGGCTTTGTACTTTCCGCCTATAAATCGCCTCCAGTTTCATCCATATTGTTCTGTCATGGTTCATCATAGTTTCAGCACCGTACGCAAGGATCGCTGTCACCTTTTGTCTTGTAAAATGTTACAACTGGTATGAGAGAAAATTTCCCGAATTTCTTATGTATTGACAGTCCTTGTCTGGCAAGCATTCTGGTTTTAGCCTTTAACTGTTCTACCCATGGTGCTTCTGTCAGCGATTGATTGATCCATATCCCTAGATATTTATAGGTTTTGACCTGGATCAATTTTTCTTCCTGAAGGTAATAATTGAAGGCTTTATTCCATTTTTATTTCTTCTTTGTCAGATACATAATTCTTGTTTTCTTGATGTTTATTATGAGTTCATTTTTTTCCATGTATTCATGAGTTTTGTTGAGGGCTTTTTGTAATCCGCACAGAGTTTTTGCTAATAGAATTATATCATCTGCATAGATTAAACAAGGGACTGCAGTCACATTTAATTTTGGCGGATTAATGCTTGATGTACTTATGGCCTCTTCAAAATCCGACGTAAAAAGACTGAACAGTGCAGCCGCTAGCAGACACCCTTGCTTTAGGCCGTGCCAGGTGCTGATTTGTTTTGTTATTATTCCATCCAATGTCATTCTCACTTGTATTTTTGTGTTAGTATACAAGAGTTTGATTGGTTCTAGGATGTCGCTAGGGCATCTCCATTGTTCAAGTTTGTTCCAAAGCAAGTCTCTATTGATTTTATCATAGGCTACGCTCAGGTCGACATACGCTACTATTGTATTCGTTTTTGTTCTTTCAGCTTCCTGTTTCATCATGTTTAAAATCATCACATTTATATTTGTACCGAGATTTCGCACAAATCCTGTTTGTTGCACTGCTTGATGGTTTGTTTGCTTAGCCCAAATGTTTAATCTTGTCAGTATGAGGTTGGCAAAAAAATGTCCTAACGGATCCAGGAGCGCCAACGGTCGATAGTTCTTTGGCTCTTTGGATGATCCTTGTTTGTATATTGGGATTAGTGTTGCCATTTTCCAGGATTCAGGAACATTTTTCGTACGGTTAATCAGATCTATAATTTTACCACAGAATTGTGCCCAAACTTCAGGGTTTTGTTTTAATGTGGCATTTGACAAGCCGTCCGGGCCCGGGGCCCTTGATGTGTTTAATTTTTTTATTCTGTTGGTAATTTCACCAATATCGTATCTTATGTTCCATGACTTTTGCGTGTGTTGCTGGCTTTTATTCATTACTGTTGTTCTTTCTTCGTAGAGTGCTGTGAAGTACTCTACCCACGCTGCTTCTGGGACATCCACTATCATTGCCTCCTCTGAGTTTTTATTTGATTTCAAGAGTTCCCATAGACGTCTGGTGTTACAATTTTTCAGGGAAAGCCATCATAGATTCAGCGTTTCCTTGCTCTTGCATCATTTTAGCATTTTTATGCCAGTTTTTGAATTTTTGTTTTGCTTGGCCAATTATTCTTTTTTTGGTTTGTGGAGATTCCTTTTGTGCTTTTTTAATGATCGTTTTTTTTTTCCTTTTTCTTTTCAGCGATAGCTTTGTTATAAATATATTTTCGTTCTGGCTTTGCTTGATTATTTAATCTCTGCTTCATTTGGAATTGGTTAGTTAACCACCCATAATTAATTTTATTGGAATCTTCTTTCTTTGAATTCATTAATGTTTCTGTGATTTCATTTAGTCTGTTATGCAGAATTCTCAAACGGTTCATTCTATTTGATAGCGTCAGATTGGGTAGGTTTATTTTGAGTCGTTCTCCTTTGTTCATTTCCCATGAACGCTTTAGTATGTAGTGGTCACTATGTTCACTAAATAGATTTTTGGCTTCGATTTTAGTTTGAGTAATTCCCTTACTAGTATAAATATAATCGAAAATTGATTTGGTTTTCCCTCGTGACCATGTTGGTATCGGTTTTGTTGCTACATTAAGAGCATCCCATCTTTCAAAGTTTCTATTGCGTGTCTCTGTTATCCATCTTCGTGCTCTATGTTCCAGCAGTTGGTCTTCTATTGGTTCTCCTTTATCGTCAAATAGATGCAAGTTGAAATCGCCACATATTATGAATTCGACATCTTGATGCTCATGTGCGATGTTATCTATCTTAGTAAAGATAGTATCTATTACCGTTTCTTCTGGCACTTTCTTTGGATTCCAATATACATTGGTGATGTTTAAGGGATGGTTCCTTGTAGTCTCATTATTACTCTGAGGTTGTGTTATCGCTTGCATTTTAATTAGGGTGTTTTGCGCCCAATTTCCTATATTCTGATATTCAATAATTTCTGTTGCCAGGTCTTGACTGATTATGGTAATAAGTCCTGCCGATGGTCTGCCTCCATTGTTGTTAATTGCAGGGTTCATGTGTATGAGAAATCCTTTGCATACTGCGGGAGCTGTTAGCCATGTCTCCTGTAAGCATATCACCTCTACTGCGTTCAACTCAGGTCGTTCCATTTGGAAAAGATGCGAGTGTCCCCTAGTATTCCATGAGCATATTGTTACTGTTTGTTTGTTGTTTCCTGTTCGTTGTTATTGCCTCGGTTTTTTTGTTTCCTCGTATCTACTCTTTTCCCTACTCATTTCCCACCAGAAGGGTGATTTTTCAAAATTCCATCTGTTAGGTGTTTTGTCGTTGTATTGTCTTGGATTCATTCTATTTCTCTCATCCTTGTGCAATCTTTCTTCCTCTTTTTCATTCCATCCTTTGTTTTCATTGTATGGAATGCTTACAGTGCTGCTGATGTCAGAGTATGTTCTATTACTCTCTTGCTGAGTCATGATGGATATTTCTTTCGTCTCATTGTCTAATTTGTCATCATTTGACACTCTGAATCCTCTGGATTCAAGTTCTTCGGCACATAATGCTATTAAAATCTGCAATTCCCTTGAGCAATAATATATCCAGATTTTATCCAATCTTTGTTCATCTCTAAACTCAATTAATTTCAGATCTTTTGATTTTAACATTTTCAATTTTGGAATTGCCTTAAAGAGGCGTAATAGATTGGTTCTATTCATCACAGTGTTGGCCTCTTTTTCTGATCTTCCTTCCAGCTTTAGTCTGATTACACTTTCTTTGTAGTAAGGGTCTACAAATTGTGGTTGTTCTAGCTGTGGTCTTTCTTCGTTCCTGACTTGTTTCTTTCTTCGGTCAGATCGTTCATAACTGTATATGTTTGTTACTTCAGGCTGTTGTCCCTGTTCTGATCTCTCTAGTCTTGTCATGTTCAGGGTGCTATTTACTGAATACAGATCTCTGTCTGAAATTTCTTCACAGGATAGCTCAATTGATACATATGATCCTGTGATGGTTTCCTCATAACAGTCAATTACAATCATAGATGCGGGATTTGGTTGTGGTTCATGTTGTTCGTTTCCAATTTTGTCTTCGTTTTGAATGTTCTCTGATTCATGTATTGAATATGTGGAAAGGTTCAACAGGGATTCAATGTTTCCTTCTTCACTTGTTAAAACACTAACGGACTGGGTGTTATCGCCCACTCTTATTATTTCTTGGGTTTGGGTGGATTCTTCTATTCCTCTGGTTCCAGTGTCACTTTCTTTTGTTATTGGGTCCGCTGTGCTCATTTCTTTGTGATTTTGGGGCTGTTGTTCGAATATGCTATAATTCACATTCCCTTGTGTTGTCTCGGTGTGAGGATCTATAATATGTGTGGTTGGTTCCACAATCTGATTTGTAGGCTTTTTACTAATTTTATTCCTTAGTTCTTCAGGTGACAACTCTATTAGGAGAATGTCATTATCTCTCTCTGCTTCGTCATTGTGGTGGTTCTCCCTCATGGTCTGTGCGCTGTCCCCTCTTGTCTTAGCGGGACCTGCCTTTGGTGCTCCAGACATATGATCTTTCTCCTTTTGATTTTTTCCTTCGATGTTATTACTCGTTAGTGATGTCTTTGTAAACGAGATTAAGGCTTCCATGAGCGTAGCTTTATCCATTCTGTTCTGTCTTGCTATCTCTGCAAGACATTGTTGCCATATATAACTATTTTCTACCTCCATGCTGAGCCGTTCTTGTATTTTATGTATCAATTGTTCTAGATTCTTTTGTTTGGTGAATATGGAGTTAAGTATCATAGTGTGTTCTTTCGTTGTTTGATTGCCTGCTTCTTGTAGCTTTATGTAGGGTATCATTGTTTGCGTTGTTATAGCTATCGGCATATTCTGTAGATCCAGCATTGATGTAGCAACTGACTCCTGTTTGTTTCCTGGCTTAGGTGGACAGTCACCAATAGTTTCCTCTGACTTATGGGCTGTTTTCTTGTCATTTGTTTCCATATTTGTTGGTTGCGTCTTATTTACAGTTGTATAGCTTGAATCAACATAGTTTTGCCAGTTATTGGTTTCATTACTTGTTTCCATCGTTCTTCCATCTAAATTAGCTTGTTTTTTGTTTTTCCTATTTATTTGTTGTAATTCCATCAGTGTTTCGATTTCTGTTAAATCCAGCGATAGGCGTTCCATTCGACTTTGACTGATTGGAGCAGTTTCTTTTATAAATCTTTCTGATTTGGTCGCTCTTTGGTAGTACAATTTCCATTGTTCTTTTGCCTTAATGGCTTTTCTTTCTGCGATTGTAATGGGTGATCACATTTACTGATATTGCTTTCCTGTGTTGTGATTTTTGAGCTGAGCTTTGGTTCGATAACTGTTTCCGGTTCTTTGACTTGCCTATAGTCTGTTTTTGTGTCTTGATCCTTTCCCCCTTGCCTCTGAGGGTTAATTTTTTCTTCGTCATTTGTTGCTTTAAGGTTTGTCCTTTTATTGCACTGTTGGTCGCAATTTCGTTGAATAGTTTCCTCTTCTTGCGTATGACATGATTTGTCTTTTAAGGGCAGCAATAGATCATAGTTTTTCCTATTTGTGTTATTGTTTCCTCCCTTAGCGGGTCTTTTCTCTTTGAGTGGTGTGCTGTCTGGTAGTTACAACTGGCTCAGGCTGTGCCCCTCCTCCATGACACTGCTATTGCTGTCATCCTGTTTCATCTGATTTTATGACATTAATTTAGTTTTTTGTCTAGTATTTCTCTGTGACAATTGTTGGGTTAATGTTACTTTAGTTTATTCTTTTAAGGTCGTCATTTTCCAGTGTTTCACTTAGTTTTTTCTGGGAGCAGCTTTACTTGCTCTGATCCTCTCCGCTCTCTCTCTCCGTTCTCCCACTTGCTGCTGCCCAATCCGCGTTCAGCCCTACGCTGTTAGCGCGCTATGGGCGTCGCTCGCGTCCCTCGCCTCTCCCTCGGCACAGGAGCCTGCTCTCTATTGGGTATTTTCTGTATATTTGGGGCCTAGCAGTATTTTCTTACCGCCAAAATGAACATAATTCAGTAATAATCACTCTTTGCATTCAGATTAGATTTGGTATATAGTACTACAGTATACATACATTATTTCAGCACACTGATACATGTAGTGGTATACATTATGTTGGTATGCGTTATTGGTGGTATTTCTGGTGAGCATAATTCCTTTGTTTTATATGTGGCCCCAATATCCAGAACCCCTTATTTTTGCTTAGTTTGTTTGTGTGATCACTAGAGAGGCCTCAGGCTTACATTTCAGGAACACCACATTTTCAATTGGAGTGCCACCATGGGCTGTCCTCGCTGTCTTATCTACGGCAGCGAGCTAACATGCGGTATTTATCACCAACTTATCTACATCGGTGAACTATGTCCAGGGCCTCTCTTTCTGCTGACTCATGTACCTCCAGCAGTAGTCTATTTCATTATATTATTATGTTCTGTTCAGAAAACATATACTTATATACTGAATGGAATCATGCACACAGCTACCGCTAAGTCTTATTTTTAGCTAGCTTAAAAATGACAATTGCACTGTCTAAACCTCTCCCCATATTATCAGTACTGTAATGATAGATGCACAAATAAAAGAGAAAAATAAAACACACTATCAATCTGCTTTCAGATATTTTTTGTGTATTATAAAAATTGCATTTCAACACTATCTTACTCTTTTTACAGAAATAATTCAATTCGCAACATTAAACCTGTTGATAACACTGGAGTTCCCTCTTCCACGCTGACTGAATAGTTTAGCACATACACACACTGCCCCCACACTCTGTAATATAATTACCAGGCCTGTCCAGCATGTGAAGTTCGTCGGCTGGTCGCCTTCTGGAAGTGGTTCAATGAATTCTTCTTAAATCACCCCAGCAAGGATGAGCATCTGCCGTCACTCAAACCGGGGCTTATTGACTGGAATTCCCAGTCTCTGCAGCAGTGCACTGGGATCTGCTTTTTCAATCAGGAAAATTCCCAGCCACTAGCCAGGTCTTTCTCCCAGCTGTGTAAAACGTATTCTGCCTTCTTCTCCCCCCAGATTCTACAGGAAAACTTGGTTACAGCCTCTAATATGATGCTTGTCCAATAAGTATCCCTCATGTTCTATCCTCCTCCTGCACACACTAGAAATCTTTTACAGTAAGCAACTGTAACAAAACTGATTTCCTGCTATTCGAGTCTTTGCTTCCTGCAAATACTGTGGACAGAGCAGCACAGAGCAGCAAAAATAAAATAAAATCTGGATGCGCTTTTAAAATGACTTTCAGAGCCTGTCTTTTCCATCCATTTTGCACTGGAGAACACATTATTTTATTAATGAGTTAGAATGTTCGTTTTTTGTTAATGAGGTTAGTTCATTAATCCTCAAATGTGTCTCCTGCAACAGAGGATTTTAAGGTAAAAAAAATATATGCTTTTAACTGTGAAAAAAAATTATTTGCATTTTATATGTAGAAATCGTTTTTGACTGCATAGCCTGTTTTCATTTACATGTCCATGTTACACTGGCAACACATGCCTTGCTTACCACCTTATAGCAATGCACCAAACCCATGCAGTGGTGCTGCCCTTCAAAAAAACATGCTATAAATTGATCCTGTGCAGTGGTGCTGTGCTCTGTGCTTCCGAAACACGCTAAACAATCCTACATCTCCCTGCAAGAGCGTCCGCGCCTTGAATGATCTCGGCAGCCTCAGCACTAGGTAGGTCGGGGTCAGTGTCGGGAGCGGGGGATGATTGTTGTTTCTATCTGCATGTACGGGTCAAAGGACCTAATCCCGCAGTTAATAATAATAATAATAATAATAAATAAATAAATAAATAAAGTGAAACCAAAAAATAAAGGCAAAAAGGGAACACTATGGTGTTCTTTCCTCGGCTGCGTTATTTTTGAGGATTCTCTGTTTTTGCAGCACGGGGGTCAAAGGACACTTCCCGCAGTCCTCCCACGCTGCGCCTTTCCTAAGATTTACCGGGCTTCCGTGGTCTTAATTTTCCGTGATAACGTCTGTTATATTCAGTCAGCTGATCTCTTTTACACTTTTGCTGGTGTAAAGTACAAGTACGTGTTCTCGTTTCGGCTTGTATTTGTGTTATTTCACCTAATAAAGTTTATATTATTTTTCGATGTTCAGAGTTCAATTTTTCCACGTTTGACATGTGAAATTATGTGTGCACCATATATTTCAAGTTGTATATGCGCAGAGGGCTGTTCTCACCTGAGTGGGTCGTGTCCTCCGATCCGCTGATCCCGCGGACTCCAGCAGACTCCACACTCTACCTCCACACTCCGCGGCCCGCTCCACGGCCAGGTGTGGTAGTTATACAGTTCTCTGTTGCCTCCTCCAGCAATAGACACGGAAAACAGACTTGACTCCAGCAGACTCCACACTCTACCTCCACACTCCGCGGCCCGCTCCGCGGCCAGGAGTGGTAGTTATACAGTTCTCTGTTGCCTCCTCCAGCAATAGACACAGAAAAATGTGCTAATTCCCTTCACCTTAGAGACCCCTAGCAACTTCGCTGGATTTTGAGGACTTGATTTTTTTACCTGGAGAGAGTGTGACCCTTTTTCCCACTCTCTCATGTGTTTTGAAATGTGTTGTTCTCTTGTGTGTCTTTTGGTTATAGAGTCTAACCAACTCCATTGGCATCCTCGTTTCATTTGTGTCACACAGCACCTTTAGTGCAGTGGCACAGGGAAACCTTTTTAGGCTTTCCCAAGGTTTAAATACCTTCTCTGGGATAAACTACTGTTTCCCAGAGTAAGTAAAGTGAAATTGACTTTACTAGTCTTTTAAATTCCTAGACCCAGCACACACTATCTTACAATAGAGTGCTGGAGGGGTTACTTAGTATCCCCTGTGTCTAGATACTCATGTAAAAGTCACATTCTATTCTTTCCTCTCAGAATGGCTGGTGGCAGTGGTTTTACAATGAAAAACCATGATTTTTCCCGACCGCGAGCGCTGGAAGCATTAGATCGCAGGAGACATGTTTTTCAAGATGGCGTCTGAGCCCCCTCTGTAAAAATAGGTCCCGGTCTTCTTTTTTCGCCATTTCATTGTGGAAAGGTCCTTCTCTTTGTTCATTCGCCTTAGGCAGGCTTCAGGAGTGAAGACGGCCTCTGGCCCCCGAGTGTCTGGGGTGGGCAGAAAGTGAGGGAGGTGCCCGAAGCTCCCTGTGCTTAGTCTCCTAGGAGACCCAAATGCATTCTGCGGTCATTGGCTGGCTGACTCTCCAGCAAGGACAGCCACCCTGCTGGGTTAGTGACAGCTAGGCTGGAATGAATGGGGGATAACTGAATAAAAGGTTAGTCTCTTGGCTTGGAAGGCAGAGTCGACTGGTGGAACGAAAGAACCGAAGACAAGCTTGAAGAGGACGGCTGCGGCAACTCCTGGACCGTTGGTTTGTCCGGTGAAGCCCTGCCGCAGGTCTGAATCGCCAAGCTCACCTCGACAGAGAAGCCCTGCAAGGACGACTTCTCCCTTTGAGTTGATGGTACTAATCAATTCAACAGTAAGCCATCTGGATACCTATCTCAGAGCTGGTTGCATTTTCCTCAGTGTGCTGCAGGAAACCTTATAATCAGGGAGAGGGACTCCAGTTTGTGTGCATTACTTACAGCCACCGGAATTGAAGTTTGCCAAGTGAAAGCTTTTTGATCAGTCCCAGTGCAAGGGTTCCACCGACGTCCTCTCTCTTGTCCCCAGGACTGAGGCACAGGAACAGCGAGATCTGCAGGAAATGCCAAGAACAGTAGTCATTAGCTGCATCTTTTTCTTCATTGAAAGGTACTGTGAAATAAGACTGAGTGTACTTACCTCTTGTGGTGAAAGTGCTTGAAACCTTTGCAACTCACAGGCCTAATCACCTTGTGATCCATCATATGATTCTTCTTTTTACAAACTACTTCTGAGAACTTTTGCAGAGACTTTACCGTTTACTTATCATTGACTTTGGCCTAGCCTATTGAATTGAATTAACTCTTCTGGTGAACTCAACATATTTGCATATTTGCACTGTCTAAGAATAATTAACCTTTCATGTTCTAATAATCTTTGCCTTTTACTCCTCTTGAAAAGTATTCTGAAATAGTATTGAAGTATATTTGTTTGTGATTATATTGCCTCCTTATGAATGTTTTATAACTGACAGATAAATACATTAATAAGTATTTATCAAAGAAACCTTGAGTGTAAGAGTTTATTTGAACACTTGTGATTGTACACCGCTGTGTAACATCATTACTGCTCACATTCCCCTCTTGAGATAAGCCTGGCTGCTCAGATCTGCTACCAAAACTGAGTAATACAGACTTATACCAAAGCTTGGTTTTGCTTACACCTGTAGTCCTAGTTATGTGTAGCGGTCCAAAAGAGTACTGCATACAAACTTTGCCTAACAGTGACATCACCTAAAGCAGAAATGATGCACCTAGAAAAGACACGAATGAACAAGGAAAATAAACATTCTATATGATCTGAAGTGTAGGTGTCAAAGTTAAGCAACATTGCACGATCGAAATGAAGATTCTCATGCAAAGAAACACTGAAGAAAATGCAAAGTCATTTTACACTTGTTCAGATGCTGTAATGCAAGTAGTCCGAGTAATCCTGAGGCTGGCTACGTAGTGAATAGATTGTGGCAATGCACTAATGTATATACATAGGAATGTATAGAATCTGGATGTTCCACAATGCACTTTAGCAAACTTATCCAACAAAGAGAAAGGATTTGAGTGGGCGCAGTTGGAAAATAGCTGATGGCGAAGGAAAATTTGAGAATGCCTGGCTGGCCCAGCACCAAGAGTTGAGGCCACATGAGTCTGCATGTCTGTCAAGAAGCTACATAAACATGAGAAAGAAACAAACTTCTGTTTGAGTTGGAAGGAAAAACACTAAAGGTGTCAAGAGTTAATCATTTAATACTATTATATGCAACAGAGAGCTCAAAAATGTGGTCTCCAGTCACATGGTCAGATTGAAATAGACTCTGGGTCGAGCTACGCCAAAACAAGAAGATAAGACCATGCCACACTCCCTTTTATTCTCAGGCACAGAGAGCTTCTACAAGGCCAGGTTCAAAGCCTAATTGAATGGCAGACCCCACGAGTGATGATAGATGTTGGGCTAATTGGGTGGGGAGGCATGACCAGGCCAACCCTCCCTGCACCTGGGGTAACCAACTTGCGTGCTGCTAGCAAGTGGAATATTCCAGAAGGATACAAGCGTGACAACCAATTATAGAGGGCCACATATTAAAGAGCCCTATAGTTTGTGTAACCCATAGAGTGTTGAGTATTAGTATGACACAGAAGATGACTGGCACTTGGTATGGGCTTAGCTGTCCACCTGATGTTAGAGACCCAATGACAACCACCATCAGTATGGAACATATACCTAGATGTTCCTGATAAGCCTATCAAATCCCCAAGTAGGTTTTCTTAGTTTGCCACGTAGTGTGACATCAATGATGACACATTGTTGCTATAAATGTGTGTTTTTCACTAACATTTGAAAGAGAAATAGAGCAAACGTCCATTGATGTCCATTGTAACTCCCTGTTTTAGGTAATTGTTAATAAAACAGTACTAAGTTTTGCTAACTTCCTGAGTCGGTTTGATTATTAATGTATGAGTACGTTCTGCATCACCATGCATCTCTAAGCATTGTTACCCCATCTTAAAGGGCCCCAGGTCCCGGGGTTCATTACAGATGGACTCTGATGCCAGTCACTTATTCTGTGATGCAGCAGGACTGCAGTAAGCACAAAAGTGATGGGTGGAAGGATTGGAATGAATCTGAACTACTGGCATTGCTCTGGGCAACCTTCCACACCACTGCTGGTTCCCTATGGCGCAGCGAACAAGGAACCCATCACTTTTGTGGTCACAGTTTGTCTCACTATGTGAGAGGGTATGCCCAGACGTGGGTCCCTTGCTCTCTGCGCCATAGGGAACCAAGCTGCACCTCACTGAGGAGGCCCAACAAGGCCGAAACATGTCTGGGGTTGCTTGTGTTTCCGTGCAGAGGGGACCTGGCCTAGCAGTTCGGGCTGGGCTGCCACCATTGGTGGCAGTACCTGACTGATTTGCATATGGCTGGACCCCTTTTGCAATGGCGCAGACGGGCTAAAAAACGGTGGTGTGGAAGGTTGCCCAGAGCAATGCCAGTGGCTCAGATTAATTCAAAATCTTCCACCCATCACTTTTGTGGTCGCATGAGGAGTGCATCCTGGTGAATGCTCTGCTACAGAAATATGCTTTTTAGAAGATTCAGTACAAATGTCTAAATTGGTGAGATTTTTTCTGAATGATGATTTTAGTGCCTGTATGGTAATCAACTGAAGCGTGAAAGATGTATTACTGAAGAGAGCTTCAAACAACCTCGTAGACTTATAGAGTCTAACGATCTGCCACCAGATCTAACAGACACCCTGTTAAAAACAATGTATTTTTAGATCTGGCCTGGAAATCTTAAGCTCTCTGACAGAGCTCATCAAGATAGTTATAGAGAGGATGCGTGTTTGGCAGTCCATGATGCAGAACGAGTGCATCCTGTTGAACTTTCATTTATTGCAGTAGCCATTGTGTTAGAGAAAATGGAACTGTGTAACTTGGGGTAAGATGTACTGATTGAGCTGCTTCAGTGACAGGTTTGTTTCCTGGTTGTTAGGTTCCTTGATGTGTTCAACATGTTCCTGACGCATTACGCTTTGCTTGTGATCTTAATGGTCGCAATAATTGGTTGAAGAACATTTTGATCTGGCACTACTTTCTCTATTTCTATAATGGTGGCTACTATCGAGTGGGTGCCTCGTATGAACTATTCCACACCAAATGAAACAGAGTGGGTGCCTCATGTGAACTATTCCACACCAAATGCAACAGGCACCTTCAAAAGATGGCCACTCTGATGGGGATACAACTCATAGCAGTGTGGAAATAAATCAAGGCCGTGGTGGTGCTACATGGAGGTGGGCATGCAGGAGCAGGCTATCAGTATTTATGTAACATTCAGAGGGCTGTCCAATCGCAAATTGAACAAAATGAAATAAAGTGCATGTTCAAAAGTGCGGAACCAACAGTCGAACATTGTTTGCTCCCTTATTTGTCAAATTAATTCAGCCTCTCTGGAAATGGCATCTGTATTGGGAGAATTAGGTTTTCTTCATCTTCATACTCTTCAACTAGGAGTAAAAACGTCCTGAACTGTTACATAGCGTCACTTTGCTGCCATACACACTGTTTTTAGTGCCAGCAGCTGACTGGAAATACGTTCCCTTGACCATTGACCCACAAAGGGAAGCAGGACCCTGCTTTAATTGATGCCGGTATGGCATTATAAATCACCTTCAATTCTGTCTGCTGAGGTCAGATGGGTTTGTCAGCTTGGCATTTGAGAGCATGTTGGACAGGTCTCCTGGGTTATAATCTGAAATCCCTAGGGTAATTAGAACACATTACACAGGAAGAGCTGTAATGTATGAAACATGCATGGAAGCCTCAGTTCAAATGTGAATGTCCAGATTTTTCAATTTTCTTTAAAGCACTTCACACGTACATTCTACGCCAATGTTGGTAGAAAAGAAGAAGGAGTAAGAAGAAGAAGGCGTAGGAAGATGCTGCAATTGTGCCATAATCACAATATCATTAGAAATCGTATCTCCTGGTTTCAAATCTAACACTTTATCTAGAAAATGGAATAGTACTCTCCAGGGCACCACATATTGGTTTGATGTGGGAGGGTTTCACTCCCTACTTTGGAAAGTGTGAGTAATATTAGTTCCTAGGGACTAGAACGTGCCTCATTCCTGATGGCAGTGTGTTTAAGCTGGTAAACATGAAAAACATATCTTGTTGTTCTAACATGTTTACACTTTAATCCTTTGAGGAAAGAGATTTGGTTCTGAGGTGATATGGCTTAACAGAGTCGCTCTTTTGGAAATGTTGTTTCGGGTGATGGAATCTATTACATTTAATTCACTATTATCATGGAGAGTCAACGCTTCACATTTGTTCCACTATTATTTTCAAAAGCTGCAATAGCTTTAATCAAAATGTCTCCACCTCACCTTACTCAAAATATTCATCCGCCATGCACCTCTCCAAGTCGCCGTAGCCATTTCCATCACTCGAACCCCCCTTTCTTTGAAAGAATGTCCAAAAGAGCACATCTAGAAGAGAAATGGGAGCTGACAAAATTGTGCAAACAGCCACTCCACTGACCGATTGGTCATTAACTTTTTTGAACATGCACTATACTGGGCATGCATGGAAGAGTCACTGCACTAGTCCTGCACTTCATGCGAGCATTGATAGGAGTAGGCACTGCACTCTGCATGGCTTGCATTAGGCATGCCGTTTAGTGGGCAGGTATTTTACCAATCAAACGCTGTACTAACCAAGCACTGCACTGGAATGTTGCTACACTGGGCAGGACACATATTATACTCCCCTGAACTGAGCAGGCAATAAACAGGCCTTTGCCAGATCAAGTCTTTCACCGAGTAGACTCTTTATATAGCTCAAACTGCACTGTACAGACAAGGAAAAGCTAGGGGCAGGTATTCCATTAACATGTGTTAGGCAGAACTAGATGCAGTACCCTTTGGGAACAATACACAATTAGGACTACAAGTGGCAGCACACATTTGCATGTACTATACAGTAAAGTGGTAGTAATGGCTGAGCAGCCAGATGTATCTCAAGAGCAAGTGAGCAGTATCAAATAGTTACACTAAGGACAGCAGTTACTATGATTCAAGCAAACACTGACTCAAGGTTTCCAAGTAAAAGAATATACATTTATTTACTCTCCAGTTGTATAACATTTCACTAAAGTAAAGCAGGTCAAATATCACACTCTTAATACACCACACCACTGCCAATAGTTTCCAGACATGTTAAGCTCACAAAATGAAGTGGGAGCAAAATGGCACTCTGTTAAAAAATGGAGGGAAAGACAAAATTAGGTAGAACGGGAGCAGTACCAACAGGTAAGTAAGCAGGGCAATCTAGAAAGAGAAACTACAGTGAAGGAATCAAGTCAAATAGGCTTAGGGCCAAAGTCAATAGGACAAAAGTCTTTTGCTCAAGATCAAACAGTTCAGGGTAGTTTGCGATTAAGTCTTTGCCAAGAGTTCAGAACGAAGTTGGTTGGCAAATAAGCTATCTTAAAGAGGAGAGAAGGACAAGCCCTCGGACTGCCGAAAGGTTTCACACCCTTCCACTGCCGCTGGACAAAACAAACAACCGGATGTTAACAGTACCTTAAATGGAGAAGAAGCTGTAGCTACGGCGGACTTTCCTGGTAGTTCCAGCAGGCTCACGGTTCCTGAAGCGACTGTTGGACTGACATGAAGTAGGAACACTGGAGGGTCCTGCACTACCTAGGGAAGAAACCAGCAGCAGAGCAAAGCAACAAATAAAAGGTGCGCTCCTTAAAACCCAAGCAGGGTCCTACCTTCCTGGCTATCCGGCCAACCGTAGCTCTGTACAGTGAATTCGACCAGAAGATAGGGTCCTGGCTTGGAGTTTGAGTGAACTGGTGGTCCCACCAGCTCAAGGGAAGAAGATTCTTGGAAGATCCTCTCTGTCGCTGGATTCTGAAGATTCGGACCTGCAGGAGGGCTTCACCGGACGGTTCAGTTGTGGTAGGGGTCCTCTTCTGTCAGTTCCTCTTCGGTTCTCTCGTTCCAATGGCGACTCTGCTCTTCCAGACCCAGAGACCTGCTTTTTATGCAGTTTTCCCCCATTCACTCAGCCCGGCTGTCAATCACATAGCAAGGTCGCTGTCCTGGCGGGGACAGTCACCCAGCCAATCAAACAGGAGTGTGACTTGGGTTACCAGGGAACCCATGGCAGGGGTCCTGAAACCCCTCCCACACATCCTGCCTACCCAGACTTTCAGGCACCTAAAGGAGGGGTTCTGTGCTGAAGCCTGCGAAAAGACAGTGAACAAAGGAACCAAAACTGGTTTGGCGCATAGAGATGAACACAAGAAAGACTTTTCCAAAAAGAAATGGCGGGACAATATTAAAAACAATATGGTCAAGCGGGTTTAATTTCGAGGCTACCAAGATAGCCTAAAACAATTACATGGTTATTCAAGATAATCGCAGTAGGAAAAATAGGTTAGTTACCACTGCCACCAGCCAAGTCTTAATGGAAAGGAAGCAAAACAATGCTCCAAGAGAAACAGATAAAAAGGGATAAGTATGAACCCTTTCCAGTACACCATATAAAATGGTGTGTGCTGGGTCTGTGGATTTAAAAGAGACTAGTAAAGTTAATGGCAACTTTACATGTTCTGGGGGACAGTAGTCAGCCCCAGAAAATGAAGTCTGAGCTGGGAAGTCTAAAAGAAAATCCTATGTCACTGAACTGAGGGTGCTGTGTAACACATAGTAAAAAGATGATGCATGTGGAGTAGGTGAGGCTCCGCAGTCCATGAACACAAAAAAATGTTAAACACACACAGCAAAAAACATGTAAGATTGTTAAAAAAAGGCTCACACTCTTATCAGGTTCACAAATTAATCCTAGAAATCCAGCAAAGCTTGTGAGGGACTCACTAGGTAAGGGAAATTAGCCCTACTTGAGAATTCTCCTTAACAACAGGCCTTGCCTAGATCATGTCAAGTCCTAAAAATTAAAGTGGGGGACTCATCAACAAATGCATTGGAATGTGACGTTGCAAGAAATTAGCATATCAAGGTGAAATACGCACATTTCATTAAATTGGCTTTGCATAATCACCCAAATTGCACAAGAAAAATGGCATGTGCATTTCATAAAATCAACACACACACAAAACCAAGAGAGGATATTTTCTTCTAATAGTGTTTTTGAAAACGTTAAAAGGTGTGCATGTTTTGAACTCCAAGAACCAATACAAATGTTTTCCCTGAGACATGCAGTACCGAAATGCGATATTTTACTCTTAGTTGTTTGTTATTTTTCATCAGGTTACATAGTGCAGTAGTGAAGTGTATATCCTGCAAACCTGACAAGTGTGGTTCGATCCCTGAGGTCGGCTTCAATACATAAATTCAAAGAGGACACTCAATGTTCATCATTTTAGCTGGGGGGGAGGGGTGGGACTGAGTCCACCCTCTGAAAAAGTGGGTGGAATCCATCCCCCTACGTGTACCCTCGACTTCAGCCCTGTCTTTCACTGAGTAGACCCTTTATTAGCTTATACCTCACTGTACAGACAAGGAAAAGCAAGGGGCAGGTATTCCATGAACAGGGCTTGCACAAGATATACGCTTACAACCGCCTTTTACTGGGAATATGGAGTAGCAGTCACTGCACTAAACAGGCACTGCAAGCACAATCACTGCAGTAGGCAACATTTATAGTGGGCACAACCTAATCTCTGCCCCGCTCTATCTCTCTTACGTTCAGTCGTATGTTCCAGTGACCAGAATTGTTTAATGTATACTCAATATACACGTTACTTTTTTAAATATAATTCTCATACATTCACACTGCTTTGAATACTTCTCTATGGTATATGTCTCTAATAAGCTGCCACTACATTTGTTTTTGGAAATGTGCAGGAAGGCCACAGCAGCAAGAGCAAAGGTTTTTATGAGACCATGAGGAAAAAGAAACAAACATTGGCAAAGCCAAGTGTGGTGAGAAAGTACATTCTCGCTGCAGTGCAGCAGCCCTTTGGAGGAGAGAAGGTGTTTTAATTGTGTTCTGTGCAGGATTGGCCGTATCGCTTTAAGAAGTGGAGTTATAATATAAACCCATCCTGTGGTGTGGAGGGACGGCACAGAGGTACAGTGAAAAAGTACAGTCTCACGGCAGTCCCACGGTGGTCCGATTTTAGTGTGGGAAACACTTTGTAGCTGTACCTTGTGATAGTGCTTCTGGTGGAATCATTGAAAACATAATCCTAGGAATATTCGACCGTGCTGCTTTTTGACATGCACACTGGTAAAACCGCAGCTGAAGTATGCAGTTGGCAGTCTAGACTAGATTCGTGCTGTACTGGTGAGTGTCATTTCTTTTATACATACAAAACTGAGCAGCGCCAATATGTATATACAAACTAAAGGGGTTGTTCGGTCAGAAATGTTATTTGCCCAATGGATCAGGCATGTATTTCCTAGCATACATCAATGGTTCTTAAATACATTTCCAATGCAACTTTTGATTTTCTCACTTTAACACATGCGTAAGCGACAGCTTGGGTATCGCCATCTTGTGCTATTCTTATCCGTTGATCTATCGCTCGAGTTTAAGTGCCCCCGCAGCACTGAATTGGATCGCCCGCCACTAACGCTGACATCAATGAACGCTCATGCCCCATTTCACAACGCCAATGCACGTGTCATGTCAACGTCCTCTGTGCGCAATCTATTGATGTGTCTCTATGGAAATGGCAAAACGCCTCATTCCTCGACAAGTATAAACAAACCCTTTCTGATAACAGAACATTGGAGTTTCTTTTACCTTTGTGCCAGTGTATTTCATTTCGAGCCTCCCTGACTTGTTTATGCTCTGTTCAGCTCCCTGCCAAGAATGGCAGACTGATAACAGGTACTTGTACAGCCTAAAATCAATTAACCAAGTAGTCACTTTTCATTTCTTACATTATGTACAGAGGTCTTTCTCCAACCATGCTTAAAAAATGTGTTCATGGGAATGTGTACGGTTTGAGACTACTAAACTTGCTTTTTTTACGATGTGCTTTTGTGACATTGGCTGTTTCTTTGCTTGTCTTTTTTTAACCTTCAATGTTAATGGGAACTTCTTTTCATTGCTTTACAAAAACAAAAAGGTGTTTATTTGCCTCTCGGTTGATTCTGTGCTTCTTCACTATTCAGGAACTATGGCCAGAATTCAGCGCCCTGCATGTACAAGCCCGAATACTCAGAAGAGGAGATCCTTGAAAGAGAAAAAAGTCGAGAGGATGTGGAATCAGATGAAAGTCATGAGGATCAATTGCCAGAGCCTGAACCCAGTCGCATAGAAGACGTTTCCACCTGGAGTACCTGCTTTCATTGTGAGCTTTTGCATACTCTGGTGGAGAACTGCTTTTGCAGAGAAAGCTCTGGCTGATTGGTCTGCATTGCTGAAGAAGACACACCACCGCTATGCGTTACCAAGCTGCATGACTTCAGATCAAGATTAAAATCTGTGCTGCGAATGATGATGGCCTTTAAGCACGAACTTCAAGCTACAGTTTGCCCTTGCAATCCAAGTAACAAGTAAGTTCACTCTATATATCTTATTTGTTTCACAATAGAGGCGGGTAACCTAATATGTTGTTGCCCTAAATCAATATAAGTTCAACAGATCACTGACGCGAGAATGTTTCTATAATTGAATAATGTATTAATTGTGAAATGAAGCCAAAGTGTTCAACTGTAGATTTATCGTCTGAACAATTATGTTTTTTTTATATTTCCAAAAATGTTCTTTCATTAATTTTAATGTGCGTTCAGATTAGTCACTGATCCGTACTTGAAATCACTAGTACTGTCAACACGTTGTATGAAAAGGTACATTTAAAATCAAAATTATGCCGTCCATTTTACAGGGTAGTGCAAATAAATAAAAAAAATGAAATTATTGGGTTCATTCCGTAAACTACATCTGTATCTCTTACACAGTTGGTACAGGTTTGTGGCTTATCGCGCATTTACATGGTGGATTCATGGAAGACTGTGATTTTGCATCCAAAGAGTAATACCTGCCTGTGCCGTTCGAGCCATTCATGATGAGTTCCCCCTGATGGTGGACAATTCTGTGGATTTATGCAGCTAGTACCTCAACCGCAGCCTAACATTTTACTGACATTGACATCCACCTTACCAAACTAAATAAAAAAAGAAAAAAGATTTCAAGCAGAACAGTTGTGAGAAATGTTTTGTAAGTCCACTACATGTCCAAAGATATAAGAGTATTGTAAGATATTGGTGCGCAATAACATGTGCATTGGCCTATCGCACTCGCTCCATGCTCATCCACCCCCCCTCCACTATCAATGACAGTTCGCACCTATGGGCATGTGCTCGCAAGTGGGCTGAGAGGTTTGGAACTCTCAAGGTGCCGAATACCATGTACACTACAATGAGTTCTTTTGCACAGGGACCATTGCCCACATGGCCATCAGATACCCAGTGTCTGCAGACTCCCCTTTGAAGATCCTGTCCCTGCAATCAACATATCCCTGTGTCCCTTGAACATTGTTTCCGGGCCTTCTGCACTCGCCTCATCCAAATCCACCCCCCACCTCCAGGATCAATGGCAGTTCGCACCTGTGGGTGTTTGCTCACAAGTGGGCTTGGAGAATGGGAATGCATAAGGCGCCGAATACCATATACACCACTAAGGGTTCTTTCGCACAGGGCCCATTGTCCACATGGCCAACCCAGACCCCATGTCTGCAGACTCCTGTTTAAAGACCCTGTCCCTGCCATCAATATATCTCTGGGTCCCTTGAACATTGTTACTGGCCTTCTGCGCACGCTTCATCCACATCCGCCACACTACAGCATCAATGGCAGTTTGCACCTGTGGGCGTTTCCTCGCAAGGGGGCTGGGAGGTTTGGAATGCTCAAGTTGCCAAATATCATGTACACCACAATAGTTTCTTTCGCACAGGGACCATTGTCCACATGGCCGCCCCAGACCCGGTGTCTGCAGACTGCCCTTTGAAGACCCCATCCCTGCAATCAACATATCCCTGTGTTCCTTGAACATTGTTCTGAGCCTTCTGCGCCCACCTTATCCACACCCCCGCCACCAGCAACAATGGCAGTTTGCACTATGAGTATTTGCTCGCAAAGGGGGCTTGGTGGATGGGAAGGCTCAAGGTGCCAAACACCATGTACACCAGAAAGGGTTTTTTCACACAGGAACCATTGTCCACATGCCCACCCTAGACTTGGTGTCTGCAGACTCCCCTTTGAAGACCTTGTCCCTGCAATAAACATATCTCTGTGCCCCTTGAACATTGTTCCAGGCCTTCTGCGCACGCCCCATCCACAAGCACCCTGCCCGCCCATTCGGCCACAATGGCAGTTCGCACTATGGGCATTTGCTTGCAAGGGGGCTGGGTGGATGGGAAGGCTCAAGGTGTCAAACACCATCTACACCACAAAGAGGTATTTTGCACAGTTGAAAGAACAAGGAAATAGAGATGCTGAGTACCACAAAGGAAATACACCAATCACGAGCTAAAAGAATCACAGATCTTTTATTACTGTACAGTTTACAAAGCAATACAGATATCTATCTGGCTCCCAACACCCCGCACTGTGTACCAGCCTGACAGAGTGAGGTGAGAGAATGCTGGATGTCTGAACATTCCTACTTTTATACAATTTCGAGTAATATTGTCCAGCCTCTCTTCACGTTAATAATTTGTGGTATAGAGTTTGTGCCATGTTCACATACAGATTATACAATATTATGCAAAGGATTACATAAATTTGCATTTCCATGGAGGCACAATGGTGATGTATGTTCTCTTATCCCGCGGTAAGCCATGTGTACCATCTCTTTACAATTCTATTTGGTCTATGTACACGCTTGGTGTTTGTTCTTCATTGTCCCAATGGGTATACAAGGATGAGTCTTGTGAGCGCAGACAACACTTAAACAACAGTTCATATGCAGCACAAGGTCTCATTGCCTAGTCTAAACAGTCGGCTCTCGAACAGCCTAAACATTAACAGAACTCAAAGGTTGGGAGGCTTGGTTGCAGGCTGAAAACATAGTCCACCATTTTAGAGTGAAGAACATATAAGTAGAAATCAAAATGGTGGATGAATCTTAAAATGGCGACGAAGTAAGCCTAAAATCGGAACTTTGCAACACGGTTTTCCATGCAGTGCGACTAGGCTTAGGCCATTATAAATATTAAGGAGGTACTATATGATTACCGTTTAACAAACCCTCCTTTTGGCCTAAGCCAAGAGCTTTACTAAAAACAGCCACTTTACCCGTAACTCCATGTTTCAATTTCCATACATCCTGAATCACATTAATCAGATATATCAATTGCCATTAGATCTTTGACAGTAATATCCTTCATCACAAAAACATTAGTCATTTTCTCAGGTGTATGAATTTTCGGTCATACTGTTCCTGCAGTTTGCACACAACATCCCCCTAACATCGAAACATATGGCAGGAGGACATTGTATGCAAAAACAACAGAACAACCAAATACCAGGGATTACCATTAAGACTGAGAGAACCTTCCATCCCCAAGACCGTAAAAAGTCCCAGAACCAAGTACTAAGATTCCAGTTTCCCTCGGGAACATGTACTTCTGAGTTTAGGACGTGCAGATTTTGTATTGCCTTGAATATGGTTGGGGAGGAGTCGGGTATGAAAACACAACAAGTGTATCCCACCAATTTGTATACTCCACCACGCTCAGCCAGGATGAAGTCTAACACCATCCGGTTCTGTAGAGCCAATAATTTAATTGCTTTCTGTTCTAGAGTCATGTTGTTGAGTATATTGGTGGTCCGGTTGATGGTTCTCTCTAATACTCTTGCTAGTCTCCTAATACCTTCGGATTTCATGATCTGTCCCCAAAATGGTACAAAGGATTTCGCTACATCACCCATGACTTGTGAGTATTACTGTTCCCGTTCCACCTTGGACGAGCCCTAGAGACCTCAGTGGTACTAGCTAAATATACCCCTGGTAGCAAGATACCCAAATAACAAGTACCCTGCCAATCCCTAGGTAGCCACGGATAAGCTTCATTACCGCAAATGAAATAAACAGGATAACCTACGTACAAAGGTCTGCCCTCACTGGTCAAATTTGCAACATTGGTACAACTCTCAAAAGTACCCATCGACCAAGAACCATTCCTTTTTATGCAGAAGGAGACAGAGTTGGGGCTATGATTAATAGTATAGGAAGGTGGCATGGCATCCCGTATGTCTACGGGAGCCATCTTGAAAGAAATTAACGATTGAAAATGTCTAGATAGTCTATCGGAAGGCCTAATAGAAGCAACATTAAGCTTGCTCCAATTTGCCAAAAGAGAGCATCCCAGAGGCGTCAAAACTCGCCTTTCAAACTCATTTAAATTAGTCACATCAAAAAGTTCCCTGAGATGCTATCATTCCAACGACCTAAGAATAGTGCCCTTAGAGAGGCATAACATGCAGTAGTCAGAGGCAAAGGATGAATATACCAGCCCAACCTTTTTTACCCGTGTTGCGGAAAATGCGAACAGATCCAGCAATTAGTTATGTTTAAGATCGCATGAGTCGCATTCATAATTTAAAAAAAGTGTCTTGTTGTGATAGCTCTGTCTGTGTTGGGAGTCCCTAGGAGATTGAGTGTGCAGGTGCACGAAAGGTGTAGAAATATTGGGAACACTCTTAGTAGGCAAAAATGTTTCAAGTGGACACACTCCTTCAATGTACCAAAACCCAAGAGCAGTTACTACTGTAAGAACGGTTAACATAATTACAAGAAAACAAAACGTCCTCAAGGACCATGTATTTGTCTGTCCAGTGTCTTTGTTAGCCACACAATCAATCGGTTGCTCCATACGAGTAGAGATAACGACAGGCATTGTTGCTCAAAGCACTTTCCCGAAAAGTTCCTGCGAAAAAACACTGTAGTCAGTTTGCTGGTGATCTCCTAATCACGTGATTCTTGATTGAAGATAGTTTTTCCCGGTCCCCAGCCACTTGCTTATGTTTCAGTGCAAAAGTGGCAAAGGACAAGCTCAAAGGTTGTTTCCTATGGGCACAGCTGTGCTGTGCAGTAACTCTAGTGCCGTGGACACAGATTGTACCTCATGATACAGGTACTGCATGATCTGCAAACAGTGTGTTATTGCTTCCTGATGGAAGTGGTGAAATAGCGACAGAATCGTGCATGGGTGCAGAAAGATCTGAAGAAGAGTTCAGAGACAAAGCAGCAGTCTCCCCAGGCCCCACTGGCTCGGAAAGTGTCTCCAAAACAGCATTGATGTTGTTCAAGACTGATTGATTTTCGGAAACAAAGCAAGTAGTTTTCTCCTTATCTTCTTCGTTTTGTGGCAAAGGGATATCCTCTTGATATGCGTAGCATGTATCCAGTGTTGTTTCCCAGCTACTCGTACGACAGTCTGTGTGGCCAACAGGACCTTAAATGGCCCTCTCCAACGTGGTGCAAGGCTGGATGCTCTCTCAAATGACTTTGTGAGCACCCAGTTGCCGGGCCGAATTCTGTGACCTGGCCCCTCGTATTTAACTGGGAGGGCTTCTCGCACCTGTTGATAAATCAAATACAAGTTTTTAGTTAACTGGCTGCAGTATTCAGAGAGAAGCAAATGCTCCATATCCTTTCAATATCTGGGCTAGGGCAGATTCCAAATGTTATCTGGCCTCCCCATGATGATTTCATATGGGGAGAGCACAGTTCTAGTCTGTGGGGTTGTCCACATGGACTGTACTGCTATAGGTAAGGCGTCCGGCCATTTCATATCACTACCTTAGTGATATTATTCTTTAAAATACCTTTGTGGCGTTCTATGAGTCCAGCACTTTGAGCGTGTCTAGCCGAATGGAACCGTTTATCGATCTGTAATCCTGTGCATACTTGCAGAATAACAGCAGCGATAAATTGTGCACCATTATCTGACCAGATGACCCTTGGCAAACCAAACCTAGGAAAATATTCCTTAAGCATGGTTTTCGACACTGTCATTGCTGCGGCATCTTTCACAGAGAAGGCTTCAACCCACTTCCTAAAGGAAGAAATAACTACCAAAACGTACTTGTAGTTATTACAACGTTCCATCTCGATGAAGTCGAAATGAATCACTTCAAAAGGCACAGAAGGTGGACCAAAACTACCCCTCAGTGTCGACGTACCCTTACCCACATTATGCTTTAAGCAAACAATAATGCTCTGGAAAAAACGCTCAGCAGTTTTTGAAATGTTAACATTTTCCCAGACAGATTCTAACATATTGCAGATCTTCCTAGCACATATATGAGTGGGACCATGGGCCATTGTAATCATAGCGGTAACATATGCATTGGGTAACATCCATCTTCCTTTTGAATTATCTACCCAACACCCTTCCTCATCCAATCTTGACAAACTCTCAGCGCATTGTTTAGGTTCTTCTAGAGTGGCATCTGCTTGAATATTCTTTATCGAGTCAATTCCTTCATCTATAATACAAGTGTTTGTGGCTTCCTTTGTAGCATACATATGTGATTATAGATCAGTAGCTGCCTGTTTAGCTATCCTGTCAGCGAAACCGTTCCCTTTTCCTACATCATCTACTACTTTCTGATGTGCCGCACACTTCATAATTGCTAGTTGAGTGGGAAGCGCAAGCGCTGAGAGTAGCTGAACTATCAAGGTGCCATGTTGGTTTTTCGTTCCGTGTGAGGTCAAGAAACCTTGTTCTGCCCATAGTCTACCAAAGTTGTGAACCACCCCAAAGTCATACTGGCTGTCAGTAAATATATTTAAATTAAGCCCTTCGGAAAGTTCACAAGCTCGAGTTAGTGCAATAATCTTTGCGGCCTGTGCAGAGTTATGCAAAATTCTCTAGGTTTCCACGATCGTGATTAATGTAACAATGGGATAAGCAGCAGTGGATGTACCATCCGGAAGTTTGAAGCAGGAGCCATCGCAAAACAGCTCCCCTTGTGGATCATTCAAAGGTGTATCTTTAAAATCAAATCAATTTTGCCTTTAGTTTCTTGTTCTGTAGTATAAAGGCAGTAGTGTGACATTTTGTCACTGCAAGCAATATCTTGCAGAAGAGGTAATGGTTCAGCCGGATTCAGTACGCAACACCTTTTAATTTAAATATGCGGTGTAAACAAGATCAATAATCGTGCGTAAGTAAGGTGTTGTGTTTGCATTCTATTTAATGGAACCTCTACAGAGTGAGGTACAAACGAGGATAAAGTATGGCCTAGGACCATACCCTTGCTCTGTTTTACAGACGCAGCAGCGACAGCTCTCAAACATCTCGGCAAAGTGCATGCTACAGGATCAAGGGTGGAGGAGACGTAACCGCACAGTCTATTCTTCCCCCCATGTCCCTGTGTTAACACAGCCAAAGCACATCCATCACGTTCATGCACATACAACTCGAAGGCCTTTTCATATGTTGGTGTGCCCAAAACTGGTGCTGAACACAGTGCAGTCTTGAGCAGATCAAAAGCTTTCTGGTGTTCCAAGTTACACAGTAATGGCAAAGAAATGACCTTCTTTGTCAATGCCAACATTGGTTTGATCACTAGTGAAAAATTAGGGATCCACTGTGTACAGTAAGAAGCCATTCCTATCAAGACTCTGACTTCCTTCTGTGTATTTGGGACAGACATGCCAGAAATACTCAATCCATTCAGGTGTCAATCTTCTTCCCTCCTTTGACAGGAGATAGCCTAAATAGGCAACCTCCTGTCAACAATACTGAAACTTGTTCAATGAGGCCTTATGTCCATGTTTTGCTAGATGAATAAGCAATAACACAGTGCCTTCCTTACAAGCACTTTATGAATCTGCAGCTAAAAGAAGATTGTCGACATATTGCAGCAATGTACAAATAGTAGGTAATTCAAGTGTATAGAGCTGCTCTTTCAAAGCCCTACTATAAATGCTCGGACTCTCCTTGTACCCTTGTGACGCACGGATGAATGGAAACGAGCATCCCCCTAGGGTGAACGCGAACAAATATCTACTATCCTCGTGTATGGGAATGTTAAAGAAGCATTCTTAAGATCCACAACACTGAAATGAGTAGCAGAAGCTGGAATCATTGTTAGAATCTTCGTTATATCAGGCACAATTGGAAAGTGTGGAGCAACAATCTTATTGATAGCATGCAAATCGATAATGAAACGGAAAGGAATTGCATTATCCCCTTTCTTATACACCAGTAAAATCGCTATTGCACAAACTTCCAGTAATTTCTTCAATTACTCCACGATGTACAAAATCAGAAACTATACACTTCAAAGCTTGCTCACCATCAACTGAAATCTTATATTGTGAAATTTGTGGCAACTTCACTCCTGGTTTCAAAACGATTTTAACAGGCTCAATTTGCAAAATACCAACATCATTGTCATCAATCGCCCATAAACACGCCGGAACGTCACTAAATTCTGGCGGCAAAGCTCTAGTCAGAAACTGTGAGGCTGAAAATTGCTGTGGTGAAACCATCCAAAGAACAATGAATTAATTCTTTCAACAGATTCAACCCCAACAAATTCTCTCCACAGTTCGTTGTCAGAAGAAACAGACAGTGATCCGTAAATGGACCCAGTGAAATCGGTACCGGCAAAGAAACCGGACTAACCACTGGCATACCAGAAAACCCTAGAGAAACATTATTTTACCCTGACAGTGGAATGTCTGGAATCCGTGAATGATCAATGGAACACTTCTGTGCCCCTGTGTCTATCAAAAATAGATGCCTCCTATTCCCCACCGTCATCCCAATGTAGGGACCTTTCTGATTAACAGGAATAGGCGTTGGTTCCAGACCCTACTTCGGGCTGTCCTAACGAAACAATATATCGTCAAAGACAAGATCTTCAGAAAGATAGGCAGTGGAAGGATTATCAAAGATATTCCTGCTATCTACATTAGGTTGCTGATTATCTTGCAAAAAGGACTGAGAATTTTGAGCAAACTGGCTTCTTCCAGGACCCCCTGCCCCAGGGCGGCCTCTGGGTCGTCTACCCATGACATCATATGTGTTATTCGACCTTTGCTGAAGGATCGGGCATTGTGCTCGCCAATGACCCTCTTGTCTGCAATAAGCACATTGGTTCGTGTGTACAGGACCCAACGGCACATTACTTTGTGGAACGAACTGACCTCAAAACTGTGTACTACCCCCTACATCCCTACAAATAAAATAAATCTCTGTGTCCCTTAAATATTGTCCCAGGCCTTCTGTGCTCACCTAATTTACATCAACCCCACCGCTAGCATCAATGGCAGTTCGCACCTTTAGGTGTTTGATCACAAGTGGCCTGGGAGAATGGGAATGCTTAGGGTGCTGAATACCATGTACACCACAAAGGGTTCTTTCGCAGACGGCCCATTGTCCACATGTCCACCCCAGAACCGGTGTCTGCAGACTCCCCTTTAAAGACCCTGTCCCTACAATCAAAATATCTCTGGGTCCCATGAACATGTTCTGGGACTTCAGCGCACACCCCATCCACATCCATACCCCCTCCGCTATCAATGAAAGTTCGCACCTGTCGGCATTTGCTCACAAGGGGGCTGCGAGTATAGGAACGCTGAAGTTGCCAAAGACCATGAACACCAATAAGGGCTATTTCACAAAGGAACCATTTCAATGCCAGTTCGCACCTCTGGGCGTTTGCTCGCAAGGAGGCAGGCAGAATGGGAATGCGCAAGGTGCGAAATACCATATACACCACAAAGGGTTCTTTCGTGCAGGGGCCATTGTCCTTATGGCCACCCCAGACACGGTGTCTGCAGATCCCCCTTTAAAGACCCTGTCCCTGCCATCAACATATCCCTGTGTCCCTTGAATATTGTTCTGGGCCTTCTGCACTCACTCCATCCTCATCCATTCCCCTCCGCTATCAATCACAGTACGCACCTGTGGGCGTGCACTCGCAAGGGGGCTGCACTGGCAGGATTCAGGCGGTCAAACATTGTCATAGAGGTCTGGTGGGTGTGACCAAACAATTCAGACATTAACATACACACCCACTTCTGTAAGCCTTTATAAACACTTTACAAGTTACCAAGAGAACAACATCTGTGAAATCCATAACAGATATCAGCATCTCTCCACTTCTTACCTTGCTTTCTGAATTGACTCATCGGTTTTTCCAAATAATGGTTAATCAATTTTAGTGAAGTTTTCTGTTTTATCTACGATATCCACCAGGGCAATTTCTATTGCTCTACACTGCAATGTATAACCTATTCTCACTTTATTTTATTTAAGAAGTCTACACTTTTATCAACCGGAATAATCATTTTTATCTCTGTATTTACGACATAACATTACAGACTATTGTTTTTAGATGTCTTTTTTAGTAGTGCATGTCCTCTATGTGTTTTCAGTGCCATTGTCTATGAAGTACATTTATTTGTATTATCAGAGGAATGAGATGTTTGGTTTACTCACTGATACTTTTTTAATACTAATGTTTTTTTTATATTTATTTAACTGATCATAAGGGCAATCGAACAATGCCTTCTTGTGTCGTTTTCGGTTGCAGTAATATTAACCATGCTAAAAGTGATTGCACAGTCCTTCATTTTTTTCCGAAGAATTTAAATTTAATTAGAACTTGGCTCTCCAACTTCAGTATCCGAAACTAAAAGCAGAGGATGTCTTGAATGACATGAGGGGCTATCTATTCTGTGTCTTCAGTATGCACTTCTCTGAAGATATGTATGAGCAATCAGAGTACTCCAAAAAGCATCATCCCAGACTATTTAAAAACTACTGCCCAATGCAGTTCCAATTCAATTTCAGCACACGCTGACCCAGGTGAGTAATGGATGCTACATTTTTAAATGTATTTTACCATTTTCTAGCTTTGCAAGAATAATAAGTCTTTGAAGTGAACACTCATATGGAAATAGTGGGCAGGTACGATAAATAACGTTTTAAATTTTTCGGGGAAAAACACAATTGATATTTCATTGCATGTCTTTCCTTCTTGACACAATCTTCTATGGTTTATACATTTGTAACTTTAGATTAATTTGTGAGATACTCAAATAGCTCTAAGCAATGGGAGCCTTACCAAACACACACTCCCATTACGTCCTTTTGAAATGATGTCATTGTGATGCTGGAAATGCATCGGAGGGACATGGCCTCCGTATCCTTTACTGATTTTTATCGTGTGTTCTGTCATGTTTTCCACGCAGGAGTTCATGTGGGACTCCTGGCGGTGCAGCTCTCTCTCTTTTGGTTTGGTGAACAGACCCGTGGGATACCCTTATGGCACCCATGGGTGGGGGTACAACCCTGTGTCCCTAGTGTAAGTTTTTGGGCACCTGTGGGTGGCCCGCAGAGCAGGGTATAGGATGGTGGCAGCTCCATGCTGAATTTGAAAGTTGCGCGGAGTATCCTCCATTTTGGGGATACCCCGTCCCTGCCATTGGGATCAGTTGATTCCTGATGGAAAACAAGATGGCCCCTGTGGCTTCTTGCTTTCTATTACCTATTACCTTGTTTTCCCAAAGTCCTGGGAAGCCCTGACTCTGACTGGCTGTTGGGTGGAAATGCCATATATGGTGTTGTTGTGAAGGCCCAGCCAAACTAGCTGGAGCCTTCCCAGTGATGTATGTGGTGGGTACCTCCTGTGGGTGGTATCCGGGTGAAGAGAGTATGTGACGAATATGCATTCTGTGTTGTGGATGTCTAGTATCTGGTGGTTGACACAATGACTGAGACAGCCCTGCCCGAAACCGGTATGAATGCAGTTTGGAGTGTTCAATGGCTTGGTACTTGTCCCAATACACATAACTTGTTGTGAGTTTCTGGAGAGAAGTGAATGGCCTGAATACCTCGTGTGCCTGATTGGCTGCCTGCCTGCATGAATGCCCTTAGTTGTGATTGGATGCTTAAGTGTGAGCCAGCGGAATGAATGGGAGATCAACAGTATATCTGGGGACGTCTCACTTCTAGGAATCGTGTTCAGAAGCTGAAGTCCACTAGAGTAACTGGAGTAACTGAAGCTTGATCTTGAAGCCCTGCTGGATGAGAAGAATTGCTGTTGCTCTCCTTCACAATCTGAAAGCTGCTGTGTCTCCAAGGACTGACCCAGAGAGGACCTGGTAAGTCGCCCTCTTCCCGAGCTACAAGGGACCATTGTGCACAGCTGATCTTTGCCAAAGCTCCCTGGTAGACAGACCTTCGATAGGCTGCCGACCCGAAACAGGGACTGCCCGGAATCCCAAAGAGAAGCACCCGGAATGTTGTCCATCACTGTCGACGACCGCTGTCGCCGACCGGAGCCGCCGTGCTCCCGTTTGCCTAAGATCTTCATTTGATCATCGGACGCTCTCTCTCGTCTGCATCGTCGCCCGCTTTATCCCGCTGCAGAAGGCCCGACCGTCGACGTGCCGAGGAGCTTCCGCCGGTGGGTTTCCCGCCACCTAAGGACCACAGAGACGCCGACGACTCGACACTCTTGCTGGGCCCCAGTTCTTCATCTCTTTGCGGTCCAGAACTATCATCACCGAGGTGCCCCGCACGCCTCTTCCTTGCAGGACGCAAACACTCTGTCGTCGACGAGCACTGCTAGGAACGAAGCTGCCATTTCACGGCCGTAGTTCAACCTGTTTGCCATCGGACGTTCGACGACCCGTGACTCCTGCCTTAAAGGGATTGCACTCAAGAAGGGCTGTCGATTCCTCGACACCGAACGCCGAGTTCCTCGACGCCTCTCGACGATCCGTGGCTCCTGCTTTAAAGGGAGTCACTCAAGAAGGATCGGTCGACGCATCTTCGGAGAACTCTACTCCACCAGGTACATTGGGGGGGTAAAACCTTAATAGGAGGAAATAAAACTACCGTTTCAACCATCTTACGTTCCTGCCTATCTCTATTGCTGGTTTCCTCGTTATTGATCTGTGTGACATTTTAACCGTACAGTTGATGCACTTTAATGAGATTCGATAACATTGGTGGTACCACTTTAGAATTGTAAATATTTATCATTGTTGACTTCCGAGTACAAAGTGCGTTATTGTGATTGTGTACATACCTTTGAATATTAATTATATAAAGACTGTGTTTTCAGTAATACAGTGTGTGGACATTCCTTTGTGGGGGTTCGGGGACTACACTGTACTTAAGAACCAGTCCGCATCACCTCCTGAGAAGCTAGGCCTTGATTGCTCGTCCATTGCTACCAAATAGAGAATCTTGGCTGGGGTCCTCTGTGCCTCTCCTCTACCATATAGAGAGCGGAAGTACAGACACCCCCTACCAGGCTTTACACTGGTGGCAGCGGTGGGATGCTTATGGTTTTAAGAATCAGTGTATAACCGTGCCACTTACAAAATATCTGCACTTTATTAAATTAAGGTTTGGTTGTGTACCAAATAACTGCATTACAAGCAATGGAGTCTATTGCAAATGGTAAATTGACTCGGATGAGCTTAGAGGCTCTCCAGAGTGCTTGTGAAGCCAGGGAGTTAGAATTTGTGGATAAGTCTAGGGCTGAGCTGATAGCTGCCCTGGTGGACTACCAAACCGATGGTGAAACTATTGAGGACTCTGCCCCTGGGGTTTCTATTGAATCTGTTTCTGGGAATGCCACCATTCCTGCTGCCTCTATTCCGAACCCCAGCAATTCCTTGGAGCTTGAGTTATTAAGGATGAAATTGGCCTTTGAATATCGCAAGTTGGAAATAGATGCTGAGCTTAAGAAGGAGCAGCTGGCTCAACAAGTTGAACTCAAGAATAGGGATCTTGAACTCAAAGACAAGGACACTGAATATCAGAGAATCCAGCTAAAGAAAGCTAGAGTGGAGACTTCAGCGAAATCCAGTGAGAGTGTGAGGTCCCCAGCAACTAAATTTATGAAAGATTTGGTTGGTGTGTTTGTGGAGGGTTCAGATATCCTCCAATGGATTGAAGCGTTTGAAATGGCTTGTGCAATTCATGATGTTGATAAAAGAGATTGGGCTAAGTGTTTGTTAAGCAGAGTGCCTCAAACTGGATATGACTGTATTCTGAAGCTGAGTGTAGAAGAAAGGGGTCAGTATGAGTGCATGAAGTCTGCTTTGATTGCCAAGTTTGGCAAGACACCTGCCCAATACCTTATAAGGTTCAGGGATTTTAAGAAAAGAGAGAATGTGTCTTGGGTTGACTGGGTGAGTGCTGCACACATGAACATGATGGGGTGGATTGATGGTTACAAGGTTAAAACTTTTGTTGAATTGTCTCACCTCTTGTTTTCTGATAATTTTTCTGAAGCCTGTTCACCAGAGCTGCGTCAGTATGTTGCTGACCAGAACATTTGGGATCCCTTTAAGCTGGCTAGGTTGGCTGACAAGTGGGTCTCCCACCGGGTGTCCCCTAAGGACTCCAGTGGGAAGGACAAGGACAAAGAAAAGGGGGCCTCTCAGAAAGCTGAGGAGTCCCAAAAGCAGTCACAGTCGGGTAAACCTAAACCCTCCTCTCCGAAGACCCAAAAATCTAGTGGGGATAAGTCATCTGTGGGTGGGAATAAGAGTAGTGGTCCACCTGCTGCAAAGCAGGCTCCCAGTGGTTCCAGTACCGTACCCCGCACTCCCGGCACGTGTTGGGATTGTGGGGCTCTGGATCACAAAAGGGGTGACTCCAAGTGTAAAGGTAAGGCACTCGGAGTACAGGCTGTCAGCCTGACCTACCCTTACCCCATGTCTGAGGTGGAGGCCACTGTCCTCCCCTCCTCCGCAGTAATCACATTTAGTGCTCCTGTAGAGATTTCCTTAGTGTCCCTTGGGGCCTGGAACCAGTATGCAGAAGTACTGGCGACTATCCCACAGAACACCCGTAGATTTTTGAGAAGTGTCCTCCTGAATGGCCTGCTCAAGCCAAAGGACTATGTAGGTGCTCCTCTGAGAACGCAAAAACAAAGAGGTGATGGCTGGAAGGTTTAGACTGAATCTTAACCATTGGCATTGCTCGGGGCAACCCTCCAGACCATCGTTCTTCGCCTGCCAAGCCATTACAGAGGGGGAAAGACCATATGCAAATCAGGCTTGGCCCCACCCCAAAAGGGGAAGTCCAGCCCGAACTGCTAGGTCACATCCCTTCTGCACGAGACCACAAGCATCCCCAAACATGTTTCACCCTTGTTGGGGCTCATCAGTGAGGAGCAGCTTGGGTCTCTAGGCCCAGCAGGCACGGGACCCACGTCTGGGCATACCCGTCCCACTCGGGGTGATAAAGCAGAAACAAAGAGGTGATGGCTGGAAGGTTTAGACTGAATCTTAACCACTGGCATTGCTCGGGGCAACCCTCCAGACCATCGTTTTTCGCCTGCCAAGCCATTACAGAGGGGGAAAGACCATATGCAAGTCAGGCTTGGCCCCACCCCAAAAGGGGAAGTCCAGCCCGAACTGCTAGGTCACATCCCTTCTGCACGAGACCACACGCATCCCCAAACATGTTTCACCCTTGTTGGGGCTCATCAGTGAGGAGTAGCTTGGGTCTCTAGGCCCAGCAGGCACGAGACCCACGTCTGGGCATACCTGTCCCACTCGGGGTGACAAAGCAAAAACAAAGAGGTGATGGCTGGAAGGTTTAGACTGAATCTTAACCACTGGCATTGCTCGGGGCAACCCTCCAGACCATCATTGTTCGCCTGCCAAGCCATTACAGAGGGGGAAAGACCATATGCAAATCAGGCTTGGCCCCACCCCAAAAGGGGAAGTCCAGCCCGAACTGCTAGGTCACATCCCTTCTGCACGAGACCACAAGCATTCCCAAACATGTTTCACCCTTGTTGGGGCTCATCAGTGAGGAGTAGCTTGGGTCTCTAGGCCCAGCAGGCACGGGACCCACGTCTGGGCATACCGTCCCACTCGGGGTGACAAAGCAAAAACAAAGAGGTGATGGCTGGAAGGTTTAGACTGAATCTTAACCACTGGCATTGCTCGGGGCAACCCTCCAGACCATCATTCTTCGCCTGCCAAGCCATTACAGAGGGGGAAAGACCATATGCAAATCAGGCTTGGCCCCACCCCAAAAGGGGAAGTCCAGCCCGAACTGCTAGGTCACATCCCTTCTGCACGAGACCACAAGCATCCCCAAACATGTTTCACCCTTGTTGGGGCTCATCGGTGAGGAGTAGCTTGGTTCTCTAGGCCCAGCAGGCACGGGACCCACGTCTGGGCATACCCGTCCCACTCGGGGTGACAAAGCAAAAACAACGAGGTGATGGCTGGAAGGTTTAGACTGAATCTTAACCACTGGCATTGCTCGGGGCAACCCTCCAGACCATCGTTCTTTGCCTGCCAAGCCATTACAGAGGGGGAAAGACCATATGCAAATCAGGTTTGGCCCCACCCCAAAAGGGGAAGTCCAGCCCGAACTGCTAGGTCACATCCCTTCTGCACGAGACCACAAGCATCCCCAAACATGTTTCACCCTTGTTGGGGCTCATCAGTGAGGAGTAGCTTGGGTCTCTAGGCCCAGCAGTCACGGGACCCACGTCTGGGCATACCCGTCCCACTCGGGGTGACAAAGCAAAAACAAAGAGGTGATGGCTGGAAGGTTTAGACTGAATCTTAACCACTGGCATTGCTCGGGGCAACCCTCCAGACCATCGTTCTTCGCCTGCCAAGCCATTACAGAGGGGGAAAGACCATATGCAAATCAGGCTTGGCCCCACCCCAAAAGGGGAAGTCCAGCCCAAACTGCTAGGTCACATCCCTTCTGCACGAGACCACAAACATCCCCAAACATGTTTCACCCTTGTTGGGGCTCATCAGTGAGGAGTAGCTTGGGTTTCTAGGCCCAGCAGGCACGGGACCCACATCTGGGCATACCCGTCCCACTCAGGGTGACAAAGCAAAAACAAAGAGGTGATGGCTGGAAGGTTTAGACTGAATCTTAACCACTGGCATTGCTCGGGGCAACCCTCCAGACCATCGTTCTTCGCCTGCCAAGCCATTACAAAGGGGGAAAGACCATATGCAAATCAGGGTTGGCCCCACCCCAAAAGGGGAAGTCCAGCCCGAACTGCTAGGTCACATCCCTTCTGCACGAGACCACAAGCATCCCCAAATATGTTTCACCCTTGTTGGGGCTCATCAGTGAGGAGTAGCTTGGGTCTCTAGGCCCAGCAGGCAATGGACCCATTATTGACTGTATAAGGGGTTTGATTTGACCCTCGTATGACCACCTTGATACCTCACACCAGCCTCCTCTAAGGCCTCTTGGTACTTCTTGTTTCTCTTGGTTTTGGGAGAGGGGGCACCAGCCAGAGACCTTCCAATGAACGCCCACATGACACCGGACCACACTATCTCTGGTGCCAGTTTCTCACACAAAGTTCACAAGGTCTCCCTCTACCGGCCTCAGACCCCTCCCAAATTGTTCACAGCGTTCTCCCTCATTCCAGGCTGGGACCCGTCTGACAGAGTTCACAAGGTTCTCCGTCTGTCGGGCTGGGATCCCTCTCACAAAGTTCACAATCTTCAAAAGTATGTTTTTGGACCCCCAGTCCCAGAATTGATATGATATGATATGATAGTTTATTTATATAGCGCCTGTACACAATGTGTTTCAAAGCGCTTCAAGGCAAGGGAGGGAACAAAGGAAAATACAATGACTTTCTTACAGACCATGAACAGTAAGGATGTGAAATTAACTATCGTACTCAGCCTGACGACATTTCAGATAGTGCAAGAGCTAAGACATAGATAAGGAAGGGAGTGGGAGTGGGAGAGTGGGAAGGAAATGGAAACAGACAGGCGACTACCGAACTAGGCCTGACAACATTTCTGGTAGAGCCGGATAAAAACAAAAGACAAGGGAGAGGGGTGCAGAAAGGGAGGGGGGGAACAAAACAAGCAACTATCATAGTAGGCCTGATGACATTTCAGATACTGCTGGAGGGGGTGTGGGGAGGAAAAAAACAGTAATGGGAGGGTGGAGGAAACAGACCAGGTTGCTATCATATTAGGTCCAGGGACAATTCGGATAGAGTAAGTGCATAGAATAAAGTAAGGGGAGGAGATAGCAAAAGGGCGAAGGGAAAGGAGGAGAGAACAGAGAGTAAGCAGTCAAAAAGAGTGAAGAAGCAAGAGTGGAGTACGAATACAATTGCAGAAGTCAGTAGTAATACGTTGCAAGCCAGGATACAAGATGAAGATGGGAACAGCATGATTCAGGGCCACCATGAGTACAAGATGCAAAGCCCAGCATGAGAGTTGAGAAAGAGTGACGCAACGTGAATGAATGAAGTCCATAAAAGTCAAATCCAGCATTGGCCACAAGACGGTGATGGTGAAACCAGAATGTATCAGGACAGACTCCTGCAGAAGTAGGCTGGAGCAGGTTGAGGGGGAGCAGTGTAGAAGAATCAAGCAAAACAGGAAACACCTGTGTGCGAGAAGGGGGGGGCACAAGGGAACATCACAGGCGGACCAGAGGCGATGGGGATGGCCTGTGGCGACAGAGGTGGTAACACATGTTGGTGCATGCTTACCTGCTGTCTGAGCAGGGGGTAGGGCCCTGAGTCCTCCTGGTCTGAACAGGTCAAAACAGGAATTGCCCTTTTCTTCATCTGCCCTTCACTGCAGACACCCGGGCAAGAGATGCCCTTGATCTAATAGTTAAGAACAGGAAGGAAGATGCAGGGCTAAGAAGGTAGGTGGTGCTTAGACCAGGTGACCCAGATCCACTTGCACCTGCTCCCCACAATTCACTTGTGATAATTTTGCTCCCACTTCACAACTCCCCAAAATGGCATTCCATGTGTTGGGAGCTGTAGGATCCACAAGGGGGATGTTTCGAATAAAGGTCAGGGTCCTGCCCCTCACCTGGGTTCACTGCTCTGGCCCCAGGGGAGATGTTTTGCTATAGGTACAGCCAGGCAACACCAGCTGCCCCTGGTCTTGCCTTCTGGAAGTACAGCTCCCTCCTCCACACTGCAGTCTCCTCTCAAATAGCTGGGCCAGTGTTTGGGCAGTTTTCTCCTCCTCCAGGTCTTCCAGGGCTTCTGCGGCTCACTAGGGCATACCCGACTTGCTTAAGGTGTGATTTGCTGCTTTGCCTTTTATGCTGCTTTTGAGAGACAATTGGAGTCAGGTGCGAGTAATTAAAGAGGGAGCCATGACTCAGCCTGGCCTCATTAATGGGACAGTCTGCTGTAGAAAGGGGAAGAGTCTGTTTTCTGTGTCTAGGGTTCCCTGTTGATAATCTTCATCCTCCCAATCTCTCTCCTCATCTCAGTGACTTTAGAAAAGAACAGAGGGGAGGAATTATGGGGATTACATTTTTCACTAGTAAATTTAGGAAAATCCAGAAAAATACTCTTGAGAAAGGCGGGGTAGTCCTGTATTCGCTCATTGTGAGTTGTCTGTGAGAAAGTGTCCGTGTCGGGAATGGGTGGGGGGGATCGTTTCTGGATGTCTTTCTGGTTAGGATGGGGAAAGGGTGTTATAAGGAAGGGTGTACCACGTCTCAGCATTGGGTGCCCCTAGCCTACTCCCCGAGGACCCCTTACTCAGGTGATCCTCACTCATCCACCCCAAGGGTCCGGATCCAAGGGTGATGGCCATGCCCTGGCCACCTGAGAAAGGGATACCCAGGGTCAGACAGTGAGACACCCTCAGGCTTCTCACAGTACCAAAGTGGAAGGGGGGACGAAAGGTGACCATAAGGCAACACACTCCCCCTGCTCTCTCCGGAAGCAGTACCCACATCAAGAGCCTGACAGGGAGGGGATTCAGAACACAAGAAAAGGTGCTATCAGTCAGGTTGTGCCTACATCGAAACCAGTGTCTTGTCCTTTCTTCAAAGGGGGACAGAATACTCTGGCAATATGATAGCAATATGAGAGGATAAAGGCAGAAAGCCACAGACATAGGTGCAAAGTGGCTGTCGGCACAGGCCCGTCATTTGAGGGGGTGCAATAACAATAAGCTGGCATGGTCCCAGGCCATATTTGCCCTATTTATGAAGAGGTGCTGGAGCAGACTTGCAGAAAGAACACTCTGACCTAAGTGTACCACCCACCCAAGGAAAAGGTACATTTGGGCATGCACAGGACAGTGGTCATTGTATGAAAGTCATGGAAAAGAAGAGCAGCAAAGGCAGCATGGGCCTGGGAGGATACTGCCATCAGACACAGGAGTTCTCACCGGCCAATTTACAGGTCCAAAAGACACAGACCTGGGAGCTCACACTGGGACCACCCTGTGAGCAAAGAAAGGCAACTTCCATTTCCTGACCCAAGTGCAACAAAGTACAGAACACTGCACACCTGTTTTTGGGGAATACCCATAATACTAAAAGATGTTTTTAGTAGTATATTTAATAAAAATCCACAGCCTTTTTATTACCAACACAAAATAAGTTTCTGCGTATTGTCTTATGTATTTACTATAGAGAATGCATGCTCCATAGGGCTAGCTGTTTCACAGTTCATGGGGACCAGGCTCCCCCATGACCAGTGGCCCCATGCACATTCTTTCGCCCTACGGCGCATTATGGCATTGTTAAACGGTAATTATATAGTGCCTCCTTTGTATTTATATTGGCCTAAGTCCAATTGCTTTACACAGAAAACCGCGTTGCAAAAGTTCTGATTGTTGGGTTAACTTCGCTGCCATTTTAAGATCCATCCGCCATTTTAATTTCTACTCGTGTGTTCTTCGTTCTAAAATGGTGGACTATGTTTTCAACTTGCAACCAAGCCTTCCGACCTTTGAGTTCTGTTAATGTTTAGGCTAGGTAAAGAAACCTTGCGATTCATATGAACTGTCATCTAAGTGTTTTTGCGCACATAAGCCTCATCCTTGTATAAATGTTGGGACAATGAAGAACAAACCTCAAGCGTATACTTAGTCTGAACTGCATTGGGCCTCATTAGGACCCAGGCGGTAAGGGGTTTATGGCGGCGTAAACAGCGCCAACCCTTACCGCCTGATTCCGAGGTCCCTTAGCGCCATGGAGGTTTTAACACCTGCTTTTAGCAGGTGTTAAAATCCATGGCGCTAAGGGACCTTGTTGTTAATTACGCCACCGTAATTTACGGTGGCGTAATTAACGCCTTCCCCACTCCCATTATGCCCTATGGGGCAAAAATGGGAATGGGGAAGGGTAAATGGGTTAATGGGGACTTACCGCCCCACTCACCTCGGAATGGGGCGGTAAGTCCGCCAACCACCATGGCGTAAACGCAGTTTACGCCATGGTGGTAAAGGTACGACCCAGGCGGTAACTTACCGCCTGGGTCGTAATGAGGCCCATTGTGTAGAAATGTAGAACAAGGCTTACCGCGGGATGCAAGACCATACATCACCATTGTGCCTTCCTGGAAATGCAAACCTATGAAATCCTTTGCATAATATTGTATAATCTGTATGTGAGCTAGGCACAAACTCTAGACCACAAATTATTAATATGTAGAGAGGCTGGACAATATTACATGGAATTGTCTTAATGCATGAATGTTTCGATGTCCAGCACTCACTCACCTCTCTTTGTCGGCTGGTGCACATTGTGAAGTGTTGGAAGCTAGATAGCTATCTGTTTCTTTGTAAACTGTACAGTAATAAAAGATCTGTGAATCTTTTAGCCTGTGATTGGTGTATTTCCTTTGTGGTACTCAGCCTCGATATGTCTCTGTTCTTTCAGATGGCGCCCGAATAGGGACCCTCAAGATTGATGCCACCTTGTTGAAGAGTTGACACAGGTATCAGACCGGGATTGGATGGTGAGAAAAGGGGGCCCCTTTTTAGATGATATGCGATACCTCAACAGTACTGCACAATCCGATCCCTGGACGGTGAGCACGCGATCCGAGACGGCATCTTGATGAGGGTCCATATATCGAGACGGGCAGTTTTGCCGAAATCACAAACCATGAGGGTCCTTTGTTGTCCTTTGTAATCCGATCGGACCTCCCTTACTTCTTTGAATCAGGTGATTGTGCCCCGATTCCTAAGTATCCTGATATTTGGTTGCAGATTTGTCCTCATGAGCACAAACGACACCAGGTAACACCAGTGATCTGATATGTTGGGAAATTGTCTGCCTGTTCCAGGGCGTTATTCCGCAGAGACAGACAATCTTTGATATTTGGCCGACCGGCGCAGCAGGAGGGGTCGCCAGCATGTCTATGTACTGTAAGAATGTCATTTGGTAGTATAGTATACAATGATATTTGGCACAGACAAACTAGACATGTTTCCGAATTTCAGTGGCCAGTCAATGGTAGTTTTGAGATTGCCCAAGTAGAGTATTTAGAAACTATATTTTTATATGTACAAATTCTGGAAAAAAACATCATTTTATGATCAACAAAAACAGTCAGAGTCTGTTAGAAACATGGATTGGGTTCTTTAACTTGGTGTACAGAAAATATATCTGTCAAAAGATTTTTATGTCTCAGATGAACTAATTGATAAACTCCTAAAATGAACTTAGGCCTGGTGCCACTGCACCACCTCCTTATGTACCTATTCCTGCTGTCTTACCTCTTCCTGCTGTCGCTCCTTCTCCCGTAGCAATTCCTGTCCTTCTTGCTGTTCCTCCACCACCAGTTATTGCTTTGCTTCCTATCGTTGTTCCTCTACTTGTACCTCCACCTTTACCGACTGTTACTGTTCCAGTAAATCCGTCTTTGTTGCCAGTGGAAGTGTCTCCACCACCTATTGTACAGGATTTGTCTACTCTCTCTCTTTCCCAAGCGGTTTTGCTCCGCTTGTAGCTGATAAAGGTGCGAGTACTGAATCAAAAGTTGTAACGCAAAACACGGTTTCCAAAGAGAAGAGGAAAGATTTGAATACATGGGCTACGCAATGTACAGAGAAAGGTGAAAAAAATCTACTGTTTTAGCTAAAACTCCTTAATCTAGAAAGTATTCCCGATCAGAATGTCTTTATTGAGGGGATGGGGATACATTTGGCTGTAATGTGGAATAGATTGATGGACGCGGATGTCCCACAAGGGTTGAGGGATTTGAATGTTTTAGCCTATTCAAGGGATTCTGCAGAGAAAGTATATGAGCATGTCAAGAGGGTTTTTGAGTTAAGAAGGGAGTTAGAACAGTTACAGAATGATGAAATAGCTGGTGATAGTTTGGACACTTTTTATGTGCAGAAACGGTTCCTTCCTCCTTGTAAAGCAACGAGTGAAGAAACACGAATTTGCACAAGGGATGCGCTTAGATGGATTTTGAATGTGTCAATATCTCCCACAGAAGTATATGCTATGTATAGTCAGTATACTCCAGAAATGAAGAGGAAAGTGCTACAGGTAATGGTAGAATATCTGAAGGATGAGTGTTTAAAAAAGAGATTTGTTGTCCAGCAGAATTGATGATTGTTTATAAGAGAGCCTTTTTGCATGCGATACTATTCCTACCACTTTTGTAGCGGTCAACCTGGCTTTATGGCTCAATGAACGTTCAGAGTTGCCTACTTCTCAGTTGCCTATGAGGGAGGGTCCTCTGACATTTATTCTTAAAGTTGAGATTTAGATAGTTAGAGGGACTAGAGGTGGGAATGCACAGTTTCGAGGTCAGTCTATTCCACAGAATAATGCGCAGTTGGATCCTGTACACGTGAACCAATGTGCACATTGCAGACAAGAAGGTCATTGGAGAGCACAATGCCCGATCCTTCAGCAGAGGTCGGACAACACAAATGGTTTCATGGGCAGATGATCCAGAGGCCGCCCTGGGGTAGAGGATCCTAGTAGGAGCCAGTTCACTCTAAATCCACAATCATTCTCGCAAGATGATCATTAACCTAGTATAGATAGCAGAACATTTTCGATAATCCTTCAATTGCCTATCTTTCTGAAGATTTTGTTTTCGATGATATATTGTTCCGTTAGGACAGCCCAAAGCAGGGTCTGGAACCGATGCCTATTCCCGTTAATCAAAGAGGTCCCTACGTTGAAATGAAGGTGGGGAATAGGAAGCATATATTTTTGATACATACAGGAGCACAGAAGTGCTCCATTGATCATTTTCGGGTTCCAGACATTACACTGTCAGGGCAGAATAAACATTTTTGTATGGTTTTCTGGAACACCAGTGGTTAGTCCGATTTCTCTGCCGGTACTGATTTCACTGGGTCCATTCATGATTACTCTCCGTTCCTTCTGACAACAAACCGTGGAGAGAATTTGTTGGGGTTGAATCTGTTGAAGGAATTAAATGCGGTAATTCATTGTTCTTCGGACGGAGTGCGTTTGACGATTTCACCTCAGCAATTTTCTGCCTCACATTTTCTGACTAGACCTGTTCCGCCAGAATTTAGTGAAGTTCCAGCGTGTTTTTTGAGCGGTTGACGACAATGATGTCGGTATTTTACAGATTGAGCCTGTTAAAATTGTTTTGAAGCCAGGAGTTAAGTTGCCACAAATTCCACAATATAAGATTTCAGTTGATGGTGAGCAAGCTTTGAAGTGTATAGTTTCCGATTTTGTGCATCGAGGAGTAATCGAAGAAATTGCAGGAAGTTTGTGCAATAGCCCGATTTTACCAGTGTACAAGAAAGGGAATAATGTGATTCCATTCCGTTTCATTATCGATTTACACGCTATCAATAAGATTGTTGCTCCAGTAATTCCAATTGTGCCTGATGTAACAATGATACTAACAATGATTCCAGCTTCTGCTACTCATTTTAGTGTTGTGGATCTTAAGAATGCCTTCTTTAGCATTCCCATACACGCTCCTGTTAGCCCTAGGGGGACACTCGTTTACATTTACCCGTGCACCACAAGGGTACATTGAGAGTACGAGCATTTATAGTAGGGCTTTGAAAGGGCAGTTTGATACACTTGAGTTGCCTTCTGCTTGTACATTGTTGCAGTAAATTGACAACCTTCTCTTAGCTACAGACTCAGAAAGTGCTTGCAAAGAGGGTACTGTGTTATTAGATATTTATATATCAGAACATGGACATAAAGCTTCATTTGAAAAAGTTTCAGTACTGTTGACAGGAGGTCGCCTATTTAGGCTATCTCCTGTCAAAGGAGGGAAGAAGATTGACACCTGAATGAATAAATGCATTTCTAGCATGTCTGTCCCAAATACACAGAAAGAAGTAAGAGCCTTGATAGGAATGGTTTCTTACTGTAGGTAGTGGATCCCAAAACCAATGTTGGCATTGAAAAAGAAGGGCATTTCTTTGCCACTACCATGGAACTTGGAACACCAGAAAGTTTTTGATCTGCTCAAGACTGCACTGTGTTCAGCAGCAGTTTTGGGCACACCAAATTATGATAAAGCCTTTTGTGTTGTATGTGCATGAATGTGGTGAATGTGCTTTGGCTGTGGTAACGCAGGAACATGGAGGGGGGAAGAATAGACTGCAGTTATTTTTTCCTCCACACTTGATCCTGTTGCATGCGCTTTGTTGTGATATCTGAAAGCTGACGCTGTTATTGCTGCGTTTGTAAAGCAGAGTGAGGGTATGGTTCTAGACCATACTTTAACCGTCATGATAACTCACTCTGCAGATGTTCTATTAAATAGAATGCAAAACGCAACACCTTACTTCCGCACGATCAACAAGATATGAACTGATCCTATTTGCACGGCATATTCAAATTAAAAGGTGTTGCGTATTGAATTTTCAAACTTACGGATGGTACATCCACTGCTGCTTATGCCATCACTACACTAAGCACGATTGTGGAAACCAGGAGAATTTCGCTTAACTCTACGCAGGCCGCAGAGAGTATTGCACTGACTCAAGCTTGTGAACTTTCAGAAGGGCTTAGAGTGGATATATTTACCGATAACTGGTCTACCTTTGGGATGGTTCGTAACTTGGGTTGACTATGAGCACTTGCGATTCCTACTCAATTAGCAATCACGAAGTGTGCCGCACATTAAAAGGTAGTAGATGATGTAGGGACAGGAAACGCTTTTGCTGACAGGATAGCTAAATGGACCTCTAATGATTTATACTCAGAAATGTATGTCAGGAAAGAAACCACAAATATGTACAGTAGTTGAAGGGATTGATTTGATAAAGAATATTCAAGTTGATGCCACGCCAAAATAACTTAGACACTGAGCAGCGGGTATTAGCATGTTGGATGAGGAAGGATGTTGCGTAGACAGTTCCAAGGGAAGATGGATGCTACCCGATACATATGTCACCGCCACGATCACAATGGCTCATGGTCCCACTCACATACGTGCTAGGAAAATCTGTAAAATGTTAGAACCTGTCTGGGTAAATGCAAAACATCTCAGTAATTTGAAATCACCAGACACTTATTTATAGCTCTACTGTACATTTGGAAGACCCCACAGACTAGAACTGGAATCCCCCCGGATGAAATCATGGTGGGGAGACCAGCTAATATTTGGGGTCTGCCAGAGCCTAAAGTGTTATTATATGTGGAGTATTTGCTTCTTACTGAATACTGTGACCAGTTAACTCAAAACCTGTATTTGATTTATCAACAGGTGCGAGAAGCCCTCACAGTTAAGTAAGAGGGGCCAGGTCACAGAATTTGACCAGCTAGATGGGTGCCCCCGAAGTCATTTGAGAGAGCATCCAGTCTCGCACCATGCTGAAGAGGACCGTTCCAGGTCCCGTTGGCCACACAGACTGCTGTACGAGTAGCTGGGAAAAGACACTGAATCGATACACATCAAGAAAATACCTTATCCTTTGACACATGACAGAGAAGAAAACACGAAAACGACTTGCCCTGTTTCTGATGATCAATCAATCTTGAATAACATCAAGGGTGTTTTGGAGATACTTCCTGAGCCCGTGGGGCCTGGGGAGACAGCTGCTTTGTCTTTGAAATCTTCTTTGGATCTTTCTGCACTCTTGAGAAATCTTTTGTCATGATGCCTACCCCCGGGGACCCAGACAAATTCCAGCAACCCCGGAAGCAGGCATCAAGTTATCCCAAGCAAGCCCAACAACCCCTGCTAGGGGCTATTTGGGTGCAGTCCTGGCGTCTATGGCGCCAGGCTCACATGGAGAGCCAGTCCTGGTGCCATAGGTGCCAGGCTCATAGATTAAAACTTACCTGATGCAGACCATGCTGCAAACTTACCTGATGCAGACCATGCTGCAAGAGCTCCAAGCCAAAAGAGGCTTGGAAGGGACTACTTTACCTAGGGATTATTTTTTACTCGGGTGGGGCTGGGGAGGAATACTTACCTGGGACTACTTTGGAAGCTATTTAAACCACGCCCGAAGAGCAGCACACGCTTCGCGTTATTCTGCATCCAGCAGCGTAATGCTCACTGTGCCTGCAAGTCTGCATCCAGTCTTCTGCCACACCCGCCTCGAGTCTGGAGCTCCTAGAAAAAGGGAGAAAGAAGGATAAAAGGTTAGAACAAGAGCAATACCTTTGATCTTTACCTGAATTCCCGATCCATCACGCCTTCGAGCTGGAAGAAAGAAGTTATTTTATGCGCCTCGCCTCGCCTGCTGCAGCTCCGCACAGAACACACCGGCCTTCGCAGCATCTTCACATTCCACCGCATCCTCCTGCATGTTCCCGCCGCACTCTGGCACCTAAGGGGAAGACAGGAACAGCAAGGTGAGCCAAGGGTATACACAGAGGCAATATTAGTTACCCCCCATAGACTTACCTGATTTACCACCGGTGGTACTATTCCTCTTCACGGGTCGGCGCAGCTTCCACTGCATCTTCGCCGAACCCCGGCCCCTAAGGGGAAACAAAAGGACAGCAAGGTGAAACAAAGGGACAAACAAGGGGAAACCTTCTCACCACAATAGACTTACCTGATTTTACCGCCGGAGGCATTATTCCCCGAGACTTCATATTTCCTCTCAGCGCCTGAATAAGGGAGAAAGCAACAGGTTACATATTGACATCATTTTATCGAACTGTGTTGGATAATACAAATCCTTACCTGAATATTACAGGTTGCCACAAGGAACTCTTCGCTAGGGTCAAGCTGCAACCTGCAAGGAATCGGACAAGAGTGAAAGTCAGACATTTGAACTCTTACGAACTACATACGGCATCTTGCCGGGAATCTTGGAGTCAATATTGTTCTGGAACTCACCAATTCCTTCGAGCCAGTGAAGCAACTGGTTATCTACCCGCCCCTGCGCTCTATGCAGGATGGAGAGCTCATCTTTCAAAACCATCAGAAGAATATTCCTATGGGCCAAGCAAACAAAGCTAGGTGGGCCAGTCCAGTCCGTCATGTCGGTACTACGCGTCACATTGGTGGAGGCCGCAGCTGTCCAGTTCAGATTGACGCCCCTGCGGGAGCCAGGTGAGCGTAACATCTTTCCCCTGTTTCACCACTTCCATCAGGAAGCAACGACACTCTGTTTGCAGATCAGGCAGTACCTGGAGTCTTAAGGAACGATCTGCGTCCATGGCACTAGACTCACTGCACAGCACGGCTGTGCTCACAGGAAATGAATGTTCAGCTCGCCCTTTGGCACTTTTGCGCTGATACATAAGTAAGTGGCTGGGAACCGGGAAAAGCTATCTTCAATCAAGATCACGTGATCAGGAGATCACCAGCAAACGAACTACAGTGTTTTTGCAGGAACCTTTCGGGAAAGAACTTTGAGGAACAATGCTTGTTGCTGTCTCCACTCGTAAGGAGCAACCGATCGATTGTGTGGCTAACAAAGACATTGACATAAGAAATCATGGTCCTTGAGGACTTATTGTTTTCTCCTGAGTTCGTTAATTGGTCTAACAGTAATCATCGCTTTAGGGTTTTGGTATATTGAGGGGGGTGCGTCCATTCAAAACTTTCATACCGACTGATAAATGTGTCTATTATGTCTTTGCCTTTCGTGCACCTGCACACTATCTTCTAGGGATTCCCAACACAGACAGGGTTATTACAACAATAGACTTTTGTTAATTATGAATCTGACCCATGCAATTTTGAATAGAATTAACTAATGTATATGTTTGCATTTGCTACAACATGGGGAAAAGGGTTGGGCTGGTATATTGATCCTTTGACTTTAAACTACTGTATGCTACGTCTCTCTAAAGGGCACTATTCTTTGGTCATTGGAAAGACAGCATTTCAGGAAATTTTGATGGCACTAACTTGAATGAGTTTGAAAGGCGAGTTCTGACGCCACTGGGATGTTCTCTTTTTGTAAATAAGAGCAAGCTTAACGTTGCTTCTATTAGGCCTTCTGATAGACTTTCTAAAACTTTTCAATCAATAGTCTCTTTTCAAAATGGCTCCTGTAGACAACCAGGATGCCACAACTCTTTCTTACACTATCAATCACAGCCCTTACTCTGTTTTCTCCTGCACTTCTGCACACAAAGGGATGGTTCTCAGTCAATGGGTATTTTTAAGGGTTGTTAAAATATTGTGAATTTGATTAGTGAGGACAGACCTCTGTATGTAGATGATTCAGTTTATTTCATTTGTGGCAATGAAGATATTACTGTCAAGGATCTAATGGCAATCAATATATTTGATGAATATGATTCAGGATGTGTGGACATTGAAGCGTGGAATTGTGAGTAAAGCAGTATATTTAGTGAGCTATTGGCTTAGGCCAAAAGGAGGGTTTGTTAAACGGTAATTTTATAGTGCCTCCCAAGTATTTATATTGGCCTAAGTCCAATCGTTTTACACGGAAAACCGTGCTGCAATAGTTCAGATGTTTGGTTTAACTTCACCGCCATTTTAAGATCCATCCGCCATTTTAATTTCTACTCGTGTGTTCTTCGTTTTAAAATGGTTGACTATGTTTTCAGCTTGCAACCAAGCCTTCTGACCTTTGAGTTCTGTTAATGTTTAGGCTATCCGAGAGCCGACTGTTTAGACTAGGTAAAGAAACCTTGCGCGTCATATGAACTGTCATCTAAGTGTTGTCTGCGCACATAAGCCTCATCCTTGTATAAACGTTGGGACAATGAAGAACAAACCTCGAGCGTATACTTAGGCTGAACAGCATTGTGTAGAAATGTAGAACAAGGCTTACCGCGGGATCCAAGAACATACATCACCATTGTTCCTTCATGGAAATGCAAACCTATGCAATCCTTTGCATAATATTGTATATTCTGTATGTACACTAGGCACAAACTCTAGACCATGAAATTATTAACATGTAGAGAGGCTGGACAATATTACACTGAATTGTATAAAAGTACAAATGTTTCGATGTCCAGCACTCGCTCACCTCTCTTTGTCGGCTGGTGCACATTGTGAGGTGTTGGGAGCCAGAAAGCTATCTGCTTCTTTGTAAACTGTACAGTAATAAAATGTCTGTGAATCTTTTAGCCTGTGATTGGTGTATTTCCTTTGTGGTACTCATCCTCGATATTTCTCTGTTCTTTCGGCATGTATCTGCAATCCCCAACGTCCCCTGCCTACTTGCACTTACTTAGAGCCGGTCACCGCAGCAGCATTTACTCGAGCTAGCATTTTGAACTCTCCATTTGCCTCCCCCTGGCACCTCTCCTCTCCATCCTCCTTACACTTGCACAATCTGAATAAAACAAGGCCTAGTAAGATTCTTTGTTCTGTTCCCCTTTGTCTTCCCCTTCTTTGTCTTGTTGCGCCTAAAAACGCTTGTGTACAGGATTTAAATAATGGTTGAAGGAATATGTTTTGCCAATGTGCATTGTGAACATGCGCCAGTGGCCTTTGCACATTTACATCTTAGTGTGGAGCCCCATGTGTGGATGACAACCACATGTGCCAGCATCAATGCAGCAACCAATATGATTGTGGGAACAGATGTACACAGAACGTAGTAAGCCTTTACAGACATCTGCCACCTTCTTGAAAACTTTGATCTCAACGTCCTCACTCTCAAGGAGACGTGAATCAATGCCAGCGTTGTCACTGCTTTTGACTCCCTCTTCAATGATGTCTACAATATCCTCTCCAGGCCTCGGACCAACCAATCTGGTGCTGGAGTAGCCCTGATCTCCCCTGAGTTGGTCCTTACCTCTCTCATACCCACCCAGCGCTATTCCTCCTTTGAAAGTCTTGTATGCAAGATTGGTGTCTCTCCGACTCTCTCTCTCACCCTTGCCATTATGTGCATAACCCCTGGCCCTGTGCCTGTCTTCCTTTCTGAATTGACAACTTCACAGCTCTCCTGAGACTTCTGCCTCCGAACTACACCTTCTTGTTGACTTCAACATATGCCTGTAATGCACTGTTCGTGCTTGTGCACTCTTCCATGATGCCTGTAACTCTCTTTCTCCCTCACTATTATCCCTTCAGCAACCAGCCATTCTGCCAGATAAACTATGTAGTGGAGCATGCACGTTGATACCATCAAAATTGAAGTAAATATCATGTGCAGTTTCTTGAAATATTTTGTTATTTTTCAGCACACTGATCGCCACTAATATTGTTCATTTTTGTGGCACGTGTTACCGAAAACTAAACTGACTCGGGCATGCTGTGAACGCTAGATGAAGGGTCCTATTGCTATGTGCCCTTGAATCCATCGCACAAAGAATTTGAAGGATCAAATGTGTCGAAAATCCACAAAAAAATGATAATTTTCACTATATTGAAAGCTTACACCAGAAAGTAAAGTTTCTATTTCAGAAAACTGTATTTGAGAAGTGGTTGGTCCTCCATCACATCGAAAGAATGGAATCTCAAAGCACAATGTAAGTAACATTTTAAACAATATTTATCCAAGAGTGGATGGAAAGTGTGCCGTGTGCTACATGATGAACGCTGTGATGGATGCATGTTCAATTTGATGCAAAGAATAGACATTGTGGGTGTTAATTGTAGCTTGAATGTATAGTCAACACAAGAATGTACTGTGTATTCTTCCATTATAAAGTGCATACTGAAATATGTTTTTGCATTCTCAATTTTACATAGTTATCTGATCGTGATGTGTGCCTATCATGAATACAACCTACTGGCAGACAGCTTTTTCAACAATATTTGGACAATAATGATCAACTGTGAATATATTATAACTATCATCTGGGACGATCGCCAGACAACAATATGTCCTTTTCGCGGTTGTACTAACAAGGAGCAATATGGCAGCCTATAGGGTCTAGAAACTTGTGGATGTGAAAGTGTTGCATTTAATTCAATTTTAAAAAAAAGAATTTCTCCTCTGTATTAGAGCACCATGTGCGTAGATTACTCGTCGGTCATGGAAAAAAAAATTCTGTGAAGGACGGAAAGATTTGGATTAATCGATCGATGATCAGATTCGGCATTAGAAGATCAGTGTTCACAATTACAGCAAAAATGAGACTGATGCGAAGTTCGCAGGTTGTGATGAACTGTGTTCCAAAAATGTAACAATGTTTTCATGGATTTTCCTTTTTTCATTGTTGTGTCAAGATGACAACTACTTGTTACACTCCTCACTATTGCTGTTTACTTCGAAATAAAATGTTTCTATCAGTTTTGAAAAAAGAAACAAAAAGTTTGCGTTTTTTGTGGATGTGTGTTTTAAGGTCCTGCTTCTGCGTTAGATAACGTTATGACGTTGGTGATGACAGGGTACATTCGACTATGCTGCCCCCTTATGTCATTGGAAAAGGTGGAGCTATTGGTCAGCGTTAGGAGCGGCGTTCCAAATCAGTGCCGCAAGGGCACTTGAACTTAGGGCAATAGATCATCGGATAAGAATAGCAAAACATGGCAGTACCCGAGCCGTCGTTTTTGCATGTGTTAAGGTGAGAAAAACTTGGGTAAGTTGCATTGGAAATGTATTTAAGAACGATCAATGTATGCTATGAAATATATGCCCGATCCATTAGGCCAATAAGATTTCTGACCGAACTAACCCTTTAAAAGCAAGAATCACTATGCAGCTGACTTCAAAAGTAAGAGAGGTAAAGATGAGGTTGTAAAGCTATTACTGATGCATTACCGCTCCTTCCTATCCCGTGTTTTGGCAGAAAGTAGCAGATTTACCTGCAGCTTTGGGCTGGAGGTAAATCTAGCCACTTTCTGCCCATTTGCAGCGCTATTACTGCAGTGAACCGGCGGCAGTTGCGTTGATACTGACCCATATAGTCCTATGGACACTTAACAAAATGGGGTTTAACAGCTTTACCACAACTGGGGATCCGGCGCTGATACCACTGGACCGAGATGCTTTAACGCTATTTGCATTGGCGGTATCCTGGCAGATTTACCACCAGGATACCGCCAAACTTCTGATGAGGCCTGACACCTGGGAGGACTTGCATTTACCGCTCCATTGAAGCCAACGAGGTGCCTGAAACCCTGTCCTATATGCCCATTCCGTGTGTTGATGCTGCTATTTTATCCATGCAGGAAAATAAGATGGCATAATTTGTTATGGGAATGCAGCTGAGCTGTCGTTAATGCCAGTACATTTGGAAAATGCTCCCACAACAAAAACGTGGCTTCAGAAATCACTTATTTCCCTTAATCTACAAGTGGTACTGTGTTGAATGACGGAATGATGGTGGTTTTGGATGAAACAATTTTGTCTTGTGCCCAACCTTCGTCTGCGCAAATGGGTACTGGGGAACGCAGGATAATTCCATCAATTACCTTGGATTACAGTATTCACAAGGTAGATGCCCTGAACAAGCTACCGTGCTCACAGGGAGTGAAGAGATGATAGCTGGAAGTGGGGGTCAGAGAAATATATCACAGCACGTGTCCCCAAATTTGGTGGCCACAAGGAGCCCAACTGTGTCTATAAGGAAGTCCGCGCAAATAAGGCAAATCAAACTCCATGGTCTAACATGGAACAAAGAGGTTTCATTGTCTGCCTCCCCTCTCCTATACCATGAGTCTGCAGATGAGGATACTATTGAGCGCTCTACATCAACAGAATCATTGCCTTCCATGCACAGGTGCTGAAATCAGGCCAAAGAAACTAAAGAAAGCTTGACACCGTCTTCGCCTACTTTTAACCTTGCAATCCCCACGCTGATCGCCTATATGACTCCCTGAATTGAAAAATAAATGATCCGTTGTCCTTATTGACAGCGCTTAAAACCAAAATGTCCTTTATTGAAGGTTATGTTACAGGGTTCAAAGTGCATAACGTTCCACTAAATTGTGGGGTTGATGGTTGTATGCCTGCTCAGTCCTTGACTCCGACGTTGACAACAGGGAAATTATTAAAGCCCACTGATGAACGGAAGAACATGGTTTGTGAAATGAACGTGGTAGTTATTCATCAATCCCAGGGTCTCACTCTTTATTACTATCCTCGAAGGAACTTGAAAAACCAGTATCATGTAGTCCTGAGCCAATTCAGGTTGAAATTTGTGAGCATTCACTTGTTGAAGAGGTTGAACTTGTTTACGCACTTAGTCCACTGTCCCCTCAAGTTTGCTAGGGGACCCGACTGGAGACCATAATCAGAGAAAACCAAAAGCAAGAGGGAAGAAGAAATCTCAACTAGGGAAAAAAACAAAAAAACAAAAAAGCAAATGGCAAAGCCTTAAATAAAGGGTCTTGCAAACTTTGCAAACTTATACGAGCCTTGGCTACAACAGACTACTCCCCAAATGATAGCAACGGGTGGGAAAAAGAAAGAAGGTGCAAGATACGTAAGGGTGGCAATGAGCATCATGTTAATGCTCCCCATGGCCTACTAGACGTGACTCTATGATAGAGGAGTTAATTAATTTATCAAACTATTCGGATCAAGAACTGTCGAACCAGCAAGTTCCACAGACAGTTCCTCTACCACTCAAGGGAATACCAAGGACGGCAGTTGTAGCGCCAAACCAGGAGTTGACGTCTAGGAATAATCCCATTTTGTGTCCCTTGAGTAAGGAATTGGAACCAACTGACTTGGTTTTGCCATTTAACACGTTGTAACAAAAAAGAAATACCTAAACCACTCTAAAGAAAATTATGTATTGCACAGTCATCTTAAGGAGGGATTATAATCTTTTGAGTTAATTGATAAGGAGTGATTATATTCTAATGATCAACTGCAGGAAAAATGTCTTTTGTACAGAGCAAATACTTATTTGTAAAAATGCCTTCAGATAAGATATGCAATGATAAGCATTTGGACTTTCTGCATATATCCTCCTTTCTGAGTAGGTCTATCATTCTAGAGAATACCTCCTCATCTTTACCAATGGGTTTTGATCTATTAGAAGTGAGTAAACAACCATTTATGAAAACTTTAAACCAGAATATGATTGTAGTGGATAATGCAAAAATGGTACTGCATTTTGTCCCCTTAGAATTACTTGCTCAGCCATAAATGCCTCAAGTGGAAGGGACAAGAACATTCAGCTATACGCCATTTAGCAGAAAAAGAGGTAAATTGGTCTTGGCTGGCAGGAGCCTTGGGGTGGTGGGGAACAATAACTAATGAGAGCATGTGAAAAAGCCACCAGGATTACAATCGGCTTCCTGAAACACTAGTGGCTTCACACATTTGCTTAGTCCATGGAGTAAGGCGCTCTGAACTAGTGACTTCATTCTTTCCCAAGAAACTCGGCCTTGACAACCGCCTGTTATGGATGGCTTCATCCCCTACTGAACTTGGCTATTAAGGGGATACAAACTAGGCCCATGGCAGGTCTCCTTATTGCTGCTAGAACCCGGATTGGGCTAAGAGTTCAGGACTGCAGAACCCCAAATGTGTTCATGCTAGCAGTTGCCCCTATATAAATATAAGCATGTATTTGATCCTACTGTTAAAAAAAAAGAGTGAATTAAGAACAGAGTTGACAGAGGTCAAGAAGTCATAAAGTACTACCATCAAGTTTGAAGGGAAGAAACTGAAGTTGAAATGTAAGACCTGGCTAAGAGGGCATAACGCCTATCTGATCCAAAAGAATTCAGAAGCATTCTTGGAAGCCTTGGCCTCGAAAATCACTGCTGATATTTTGAAATTGTTAAAAACCTGTGATACAACCCAGTCAGCTTTACAAACAAATCCTATTGTGAGGAAATGTGGCTGGCACATTTTGCTCGGATATTTAATCACTTGGCCGCTAATGAGAACGCAAAGATGTCGTCTGGCAAAGAGGTGTGGCCCTTAATCTTTGATAAAAACAATATCTGTCAATGAATTCATAAAAGCAGTAGCTCAGGAGCCCCAGTGCTGTGCGGCCTCTCAAACTCAATAGTAAAGATGTTTCCAGAGGCTTAGGCCGGTGTTTTATTTGAGTTGTTTACAATCATTATAAAGACTAAACATATACCAGCTTCATGGAAAGCGGCTGTGATCATCACAATTTTTAAAAGGACCTGAGATATTCCCCCTTTAATTACCAGACAATTACAGCCGGTAAATTATTTGTATCCTTGGTTTTGGAGAAGTTAAGGGAGTGGATTAAAAGAACTCAAAGATTTGATAGGAACAAGTCAGGGTTTGTAGGAGGAGTGGGTACAGCCCTGAATGGGTTTATATTAAATAATTCAAAAAAGAGGGCTATGACAGAGGGTGCTCATTGATTTTGCTGCCGCCTTTGATAGTATAGACAGATCTCTCCTTTGATCAAAGTTGAATACCTGGTGCTGCTCGGTAGACCTGCTGAAAATTATCAAACAGCTTTTCACTAACAATTCTCTCTATGTAAGTTTAAACCAACAAGGTCAACTATTTGAGATAATTAAGCAAGGGTGCATTCTTGCCCCTGCACTGTACAACCTGTGTATCTCGGACTTAAAAGAAACAATGAGTGATGCCAATGGGTACCCCTCTACAATTATGGGGCAGGGCATCCATTGGCTTCTTTACGCAGATGATCTAGTGCTACTTGATTAGACCCCCACTGAGTTGCAAAGATTGTTAAGGGCTTTAGAAACGTATACTGCATTAACAATTTAACAGTACATGTTTGTTTATTTTTTTTATTTACGAGTTCATAATCACCAATGTGATTTTTACAAGTTAGACGCAAAGTCTCCATAAATCAGAAAAAGAAAAAAATGTTGAAACGACAAGTCAATAGTATCAACCCAGTAAACTGTGCAGCGGGCAAGGAGAGCCTAGCTTAGTAGAACAACACAAAACAGAACTAAACAGAACTGACCAGCCTCTCCGAAGGATTTGTGCTAACTTTAGCAAACCTACACAGACTCCGGTGCTTTGTCTTCAAAGATCAGCTGTAGGATTTTGGTGGCTGCTATCGTCCATGAAGGGCTAAGCCCCCCTATGAGTCTGTCCCACCAGAGATCAGCGTCTGTTAAATATACTTGCTCCAAATGGTAAAGCAGATAAGGAGATCTGTGAGAAGATGTTCCTGGGCATAATAAGAGGAGATGCCGAAGCGTTTTGATGGTTTGATTGTCTTTGCAGAAACTGCAAGTGTTGGTCGCAGAAAGGCCTCTTATATGCAGAATCTCGTTTGTAGGCAACAGGTTCAACCTAGCACGAAGAAGTATTGCTCGCGTTTTCCTGTTCGGGTGTCTTATGAGAAATGGTTGGATTTCGTTTAGTTTTCTGTGTGATGCAGGCAGATGCTGGGTCAATTTGTAAGTAACGACTTTTTCCAACGTATTTATCCAGTCCATTTCGTCTAAGCGTTTCTTAGTTTTTGTCGGGTTACCGAACAGTTCTTCCATAGAGCTGCCACAGGCTTCTAGCTGTAGTTTACAGTTTGACTCCCAGGTGGTCACGAGTTTACATTTACCAGCGGTCATCTCCTCTTGTACCATGGAGAAAATCGTGGCAGAAGATGGATCCTTAGTTATGATCGAAGCTCTCATAACTATTGACTCCAAGGACGAGAGTGAGAGTTCCCGTCTGATCAAAGCCAAAGGTGTTGAAGTTGGAAGGTTCAGGACCGAACACCAAAAAAGACTCTCCAGTCTCGACCACAAGGCTTTAGGTAACGATGGCATAGCCTCAGTTCCATAGGTGATTGTTGGAACCACTTTCCCCCGATAGAATTTGAGTAGGGGCATCAGAGAAAATCGGCCATATTTTCTGTCCAGGACTTTGGCCTGTGAGATAAGGTTCCTCATTTTAGCTAGAAGATGTGACTGCATTGCCAGATCTTTAGGTGTCGAATAAATTAGTACCCCAAGATATTTGAATTCTGACACCTGTTCTACTTTTTCTCTGGCCAAAAACCATGAGTAGTTGTGTGTTTTCTTTTTGTTTTTAAGCCCTTTTTCAAAGACCATGATTTTCATTTTTCACTTGTTAACTTCCAGGTCGTTGGATTCCGTATATTTAGTTAATGAAATCAGCTGCCGTTGAAGGCCAATTGGGGTCTGATCAAGTTGAATAAGATCATCCGCGTACAGGAGTCTTGGCACTTTCATGTTACCCACTTCTGGGGGAAAAGATTGTGTCACAGTGATGGTTTCTTTGAGTCCCCAAAGTATGGCAAGAATAGGGCCGTAGCGAGGCGGCAGCTCTGTTTGACCCCTCAAGTACTGGGTTTCACGGCAGAAAGTAGACCCCTTGACATAAGCCGGACCTGGACAGTGGTGGTAGCATGTAAGGCTTGTAGCGGACTCAAAATCTCCAGAGGGCACTCCCAGATGTTTAATTTTTCCCAGAGTTTTCTTCTTTTCGCTAAATCAAAAGCCTGGGTGAGGTCTATGAATGCCAGGTATCATTTCTGCTTGGCTTCCAGGACTTTTGATTTTAGTATGCTCAACAAGAAGATATTGATACTGATTCCTATACCCTTTTAAACCCAGATTGAAGAGGGTCGTTGCAGGGAGCTTTTTTTACCCATGAGTTGAAATGTTCAAGGAGTAGTGATACATAAACCTTCCCTATGACAGCGAGTAAAGCCACCGGCCGAAAATTCCAAGGGTCGTCTTTTCTTCCTTTTTTGTATATTGGAATAATCACCGCCGATGTCCAGGAAGGCGGGATTCTTCTATAAGTCTAGCATTTTTTGAAAATCAAGCTTAGAAGATTAGCCCAGCCCTATGGCGCCGATTTTAGATTTTCGTTGGAGAGGCCGTCTGGTCCTGGCTCCCTTGAGTTCTTATGCTTGATTATTGAGCGTAGAATTTCTGATTTCTCGTGAAGGTCGATCCAGAGATCAGATGTCGATGGGAGGGCAGCTAAAGGTAGCTCGTCTGGAGAGCTAAACAGTATTGAATAAAAATGTATCCATGTTGCCTCCGAGATGCTGTTTGACATTGATGATTCTGTGGCTTTAGCCCGTGGATTAATCAGCCTCCAAAACTCTCTGGAGTTACTGTTCTTGATTTGTTCCAGTATGGCCTCAGAATCTTTATGATAAAGGACGAGTAGATGTGATCTTAACCAATTTTTGTAAGATCTTATTGCTTATATCACGTAGGTTCTATGAGCTGCCGTATTGTGACGTGCGACAGATCTTTTAGCTCTACGGAGCGTGTTACGCCTCGCTACAACCAGGGCGTCAAAGTTGTGTATATGAAAAAGGGGTTCCGAGTTAGAGTCATTTGCTCCTTTAGTGGTCAATCTATAGGGTTCAAGAAGTGGTCTATAATCCACCTCGAGGTGGTTCATACTGTGACCATAAGAGACTGTGATTTCTTGGATGTTTGCCCGGGTAACCCGTACCCGGTTGCCTTTGCCTTCTGGTTTGACTTCTCCCGGGTAATGGGTACTTGATGGTTTCGTTAATGACCATTTTATCTGCAGGAGATTGTGGTCACTTTGCATTGACTGTTGGATACTGAATTCAATTAGTTGAGCAAGAAGAAATTCAGAGGCAAAGATGTAATCGATAGTTGAGTAAGCCAGACCACGCTTCCACGTTGGTAAAATAGCAGTGTCGGGTGGCGTAGTTGCTGTATTAAAGAGGTGTCTTGATTTCATTAAGTCAGACCACTCCTTTCCCTGAAGGCAGGGTTTAAACTGTGTGGACTCTACAGTTTCTAGGAGAGCCAAAGGGCATTTGATGTTGAGCTCTCCACAAATAATAACCGCACAAACTCCCTTCTCTAGAGAAACTGAGTCCAGCGTAGATGTCACTAGATCAAACAATTGGTCCTTTTGGATTCCCTTGGGGTTCCAATAGACTGTCATCACCAGCAGGAATGTTTGCGCAAGTGACTCTGCGCCAACCTCTTTGTGGAGCCAAGAGACAAGAACTTCTAGGATGAATGGGGACTTCAAGGCGATCTTCACTATTTGTAAACCGCTACCCATCTGAACTGCAATTAACAGTCCTGACGAAAGGTCTGCCTTTATCCCCCTCAATACCTCTGAAAATGCAATTTCAAATCTGTCCAACGTTGGTTTAGTTTTGAGCCACAACTCTTATAGGCATAAAATGTTGTATCCCCTTAGGTTGATGTCACCTGGAGATGTTAAATGGGCAAACCCTCTTGTATTCCAGCTGGCCAATGAGAGTAACTGGGGCTCTTCAAGCGTCGTTGCCTGTAGTGGTGGCTATTTGTGCAGGCGAGTCGAAAGGGCTTTCGGCAGCCATGTCCATGTTTGGGACTTAAGTTCTGGTCTACACAGAGCCACCTTCTGTTTTTCCTCTTGTTCCTTGTTGGAATTAATGTGTTTTGTTGAGAGAGGTGTTGGCTCTTTTCTGTGGGTGGATGCCTGAGCAGCATCCGAGCTATCGTCTATCGAGGAGCCTAAATAGGGCCCTACTCTTGTCCCTGATTCAAGATTTTGTAAAGCTGTTTGTGTGGAATCCATGCCTCGGCCCATACATTTTCTATCCGATTTGAGGCATGTTAGTTCAAATCCTTGCTTGTAAAATACTTCCATTGCCTTTGTCAGCAAAGTGACCGCTCTGTCAGATGTAATGTAGAGGAAGCAGGAGGCCTTACACCCCTCATGAGATGGTTCCACCATTCTCAAGTCTTCTGAATTGATTTCTCTCAGAGCCGAGATGCTATGAATCAGGGACATCACTGTGCGTCTGTTTAGCACAAGATATTTATGATTGGATGTACGTTGGCGAATTTTGAAGGTTGGTCTCAGCTTTTGCTTATGCTGCTCTTGGTTAGATGTCTTCTGATGGTGTACTTTGTCAGAAGATTTCAATTTTGCATTAGTGTCCTGGTAGGATTGGCTATATTGGGACTGAGTACTAGTAGTAGTCCTGTGTGAAAGTTGTGTTTGCCTTTGAGTAAGGACCCTCGAAGTATGTTTTAAAATCTAACATTATGGTTATCAAGTCCTCGAGCATTAAGAGAAAAGACTGCTTAAGTGGTCCCTTTCTCATAACTCCATGATATAAGTGAATCTCTAATTATATTTGGGGTTCAATTTTCATAACAAAGCTAGAGAATATTGCCTTGTTACGTTTGAAGATGAAGTCCTTGGCTATGCAGTGATTGTTGATACTATGTAAAATTCAGTAAATTTTCCATGCTCCAGTACTTCAATTTTGAAAACTGAAAGTATTCATACTCATAGCCTATGCAGCAGCGGATACTCTATTCTGCTCCTCTCAAATTAAATGGAATGTGTTCCAGGGCCTATTCTGGAAGAAAGCGTTAGGATTTCCTCCCCAAAGGTTTACATATTCAATGAATTTAGTTATGAATTGGGTCTGTTGTCATTGAGTGTTATGGTGCATTAGAAAATGGTGAGTTTTTATCAAAAATGTTTACTCTCCTAAGATTCCACCTTGTTATCCATCTTGGCAAAAGCATTACAGGAGGGGAAGGATGAAAATGGAAAGAGGAATGTTTACAAGTGTTTAGATAAACTGACTGTAATGAGGAAGGTTTGATCGCTAACCCACAATATGTTAGAAAGAATGTGTGGAAGCAAAGTTGGATTTCTACATTGGAGCATTGCAACTCTTATGAAGTGTTTAGCAATTTAAAAAAATATGTTAAAACAGTTAATCAATTACCAAAGTACTTATTGAAGTATCAGGATATTGATTTTAGAGGAGTATTCATGAGAATCTGTTATAACGTCCTGCCAACAGGAGAAGCTTTAGTGATGAGAGCTGGTTGGAGTGTTCAACAGTGCTGATGTAGATTTGGTAAGAATCCACTGGAACTAGAGAATATGAAGCCGTTTTTTAGGCTATTGTGGAACCTTGGCTGAGAGGAGAAGCATTTTTTTTTGTCAGAGTACAGAATTTTGTCGCCAGATGTTTGGTGGCCGATTATATCTAGTGTATAATGTCTTAGCCTTTCTCTGAGTTCTACACGACTTTTAAAGCAATTGCTCGTATAAAATGTTATTATTACTGCATTTTTAGAAAGATTGTTTCAATATTATGTGTATTTTATAAGAAATTATGCATGATAATATCTTGAAATTATGTATTTTCTGTTAATGTGATTTTTGTGAAGTTTTTTTTAATCATATGTAATAGAAATGTTTTTTTGTGAACATTGTTAAAGGTTTGCTAAAATGCAAGCTGAAAGAAAATATGTATATATATATTTTTTTAAAGCCAATAGCCCTGGCTTTGAAAATGTAGAGGGTTTGACGCTGTTTGTATAATTATTACAATGCTGTGAAAGTTGAATCGAGTGAAGCTCCATCTTAAGAAAATACGCAAAATATATTTTATGAAAGATGTATAGCATTCAAAACAGAAAAACATGGTGTATTGTTGTTGGTGTACACCTCTGTAGGGGAATATGAAAATATGGCAGAGTATATTTCACGTAATACCTGTGCATGAAAATACAAGCAGCGAAAGTCACTATGAAGAGGCACATAACAAAAAAGTGAGCAGCCCATGTAATGAAGGGTTTCCTGCGTAGGCCCAATGAGGCACCAGTAGCCATGCTTTAATTAAACCACACCACACCTTGTAGATGCCCATAACCATGTACCATTAACTCAATTCAGCAGTGTATAACAAAGCTGCAGCAATATAGAAGGAGTGTTTATAATGACGAATAAATGATCACTGCTGTTCTGCATTAGCTGCATACCCAATACATGCAGGCCACAAGATTTAGTTAGCTTTTCTTGAAGCATGCAAACTCCCCATCACCCAACACCAGAGAAAATTAGCCAGACCCTCGCAGAAAGGAAGACAAATGCCAAGTTGCAACAATTCACACGGCCAAAGGCTCAATGTGCGCAAATATTCTTTAAATCAAGGAGGGCAAAAGCTTTTTCAGGGTTTACTTTGCAGTAGTGAAGTCACAAAAGAGCAACACAAGAAGATATTAGACCCCATAGTTTGAGGACAAGACACTGTACACTGATTGGTCAAAACACATCAGGTCTGCTGAGTTCCTCACAGCCATATTCCAAAGAATGTTAACATTCTATGTCCCTAGGCAGAACAATCAAACATAATTTACTGATGGTCACAAGTTGGTAGAAGTTGAGCAGCAAGACATGAAGAAGCACAGTCACAGAGATTGAATAATCACAGCTCAACACGGCCCCCCTACAGGGTAAATTGTAATTATACCTGTTAGAGAAGAAATCAAGTAGGGCATCATTGATCATTCCATAGAACTACATGAGATGCAGTGATCAGTATAGCAGCTTGCACCTAATTCATACCTCATACATGTAATAGTAAACAAAGACAATTTTATGACAATGTACATCACACAAACACTCACATGTATATATATATATATATATATATATATATATATATATACATATATATATATATATATATATTATATATATATATATTTGTCCACCTTTGTGTCATAGCGAAAGGGCAAAGCGTGCAAGCAGCTAAGCCCCACGCAGAAGGTCAGAGATAGGACAGATGGATGCTTGAGAACCAGAAGGGCTAACAAGTAATATTTCCTACAATGGAGTTTCAATATGGACTGGTGGTAAGCGGTTCACAATGATGAGGACAGTATGATGGTGCCAACCGCTAAGGTAAATAGGAAGAGAGTTAAAAGTTATATGGAATGTATCACATTATCACATATCACAATAATGATTGCTTAATATTTCTGTAATCGTTCACTCCACATCTACTCATCCTGGCACAACCAATTGTAAATCAGTTCTGACCGATAACTGTTTCAAGAGGAACTGTACAATGAAAGCGCATGAGAACGGAAATGATTGCACTGTACAGGAGCTAACCAGCAAGCATGTCACCTCTATCACATGGTTAGAATAGGCCAATCAAGTTAGAAAATCTATGGAAGCATCTATATTGTTGATGACACCAGCCAATGAACAGTGAAGAAGTTTGAAACATTTGTTGTTGTTTCCTTTTCTAATTACTTTATAACTAGCCAATTTCACTAACTGAATGTGAATGTCTGTTAGATGTTTCCCTGACTTGGCAGTTATAACAAAACATTTTGTGTTTCTCATATTTCAGACATCCAATTTTTGGACTCTGGATTGAATTTTATTGATACAAAAGGGACATGTCTTACAATTTGATGGCCCAAGTACGGGGAATACAGGTTCTGTGGTTTCCTGCGCCACACTTGGGGGACAACAAGGTCTACCTGGAGGGAAAAGAAGACTGAGCAAAATCCACAAGGAAGTAACAGGCACTGGTGGTAACCCAGAGAGACTACCTGCCTGCTCCAGGCTAGTGGCCAACCTCTGCAAATGCAGGCCATGAGGGGAGTGGCATTCCAGGAGGTTTTGGATGACTGCAGCAAGCTGGTGCACCTGATACGAGAACTAGGGCATAGTGAGTATAAAGTCGGAGGTATAGTGAATGCTAGTGTGAATCACGTGATTTGGTTTGGCAAGCTTTTTCACCAAGTGAAGAGGGCTCCTGTAGTGAGGAGCTCTGACATCATGATAAAAATCTAGTAAGTTAAGAGTACACAACCCTCAGTAAAGGAGAGAGGGGCAGTGCTGCTTTAGTAATATGAGTTGGAGGTCCTGCACTAGCGAGCGAGGACTGTACCCTCGACCTGTATTCAGGGGCCCAAAGCAGACGAGAGTAGAACATTGTAGAACAATGATTTTGTATTCTCATTTACATACTACATATTTTTTTGATTTTTTTTTTAGTAGGTACATGGTTTCACAATCAAACCTTTTAACCATGAAATTATGAAACAAGATCAGTCACAAGCAAACTGTGTAACAAAGGGAAAAAAAACAAGAAAAAGGAAACAAAACAGTGTGACACTTGCAAGGGCTGAAGGGATTCCCATTGTGTTTGACTTTAGTTTGGGGCCCAAGCCTTGATATGGCTACTCACTGACTCACCCCAACTCCAAAGCACGCTTACTTCTGCCCGGCATTCACTTACTATCCTTTGAAGTACAATTCAGTCCACCAAGCAACAGTATCCAAAGTTCTGGGCTCCAAAAATTTTTTCACAGTATAAGGGTACGAAGGTCCCTAAACTTGGCAATGTAGAACTAGGTGAAGAAGAGTTTCTTTGCTATGACCGCACAGCCTACATGAAAGGTTCCACTCTGCCCGTGGCTTCCTGACCTCTGAGATTTCCTTTATTGGAAGCAAATTCATTTGGAAGTGCATGAACTGACAACGGAACTCGGCACTTGGAAATTTGACCAGGTAGGCTGGAAGACTACCCCTCGCCCTTACTTCTGGAACAGGCTGCACATATTTATACATAGTGACAGGAAGATCAGAGGTGAATGTTGGTAATGTTTTGAGGTTGGACACGATTGAGGTGGAGATCACGTTTGGGAGAGGGGTGTTGGTTTTGAAATGTTGTGGTTTTGCGCAAGAGCGCATTGTGACTTTGTGCTTTGGTGTTGGTTTTGTATCGAAGTCTAAGTTCTGTCTTTTATTTAAAGCAGGTTAACAATGTGCCAAAGGGGCAGCACTTTAAGATATCATCAAATGTATTGTTTTGCTTTCTATTCTGTGACACAAAGGGTATACTGATCAGCTGTGTTGGGCATTGTTGTATATGACACAAAATGAGCACTCCCTTAGAACATATGTGCAGGAAACTACCCACTTATGAAAACATTTATTAAATATGAGGAGTGGACGGTAGGAACTGAAGGAAAAATTGTCACAGCCTGGCCAGCTGGGCGCACCCATTATAAAAGCATTATTGAGCACATGTACACCCATGTACACCCATTTGCTATCCACATACAAAGCAAAAACTTAAAGAAAAGACACATTATATTAGAACTTTGGAAGCTTTATGAGAAAGATGCGAGTAACTCTAAGGACCAAGGGAATGCTGAAGGAGTATCTACCTGCCTGTTTCAGACAGCCCAAAATTGACAAAGGCTTCAATGCCTGCACATTCGATTCATCAGAAAAATGTAGAGAAAGGCACTCACTCAGCACAGGTTTCAGCACCTACGCAGCCGACAGCCCCATACATAGTAGGCAATTATCCATTAAATACTTCTACAGGATACACAAACCCCAAATACAAGCCGCCTGCCTACTCAGAAATTAACCCAATGACGGGAACAACTGCACTTCGTGACAGACAAGATCGAGCAAAATTGGGAAACAGAGCAGGGTCAGGAAGAGAGAACTCCACGGGGGAGAAGATTGAGACCTTGCACCAGAACAGTGGCAGTTGCCAAAGGAAAGAAGAAGGCTAAAAAACTGCATAGCATGAAGCAGGGAAGGTAGTTCCCATTACTAAAAAAGGAATGGGCTAATTGTAATACATACAATGGCCACATATGTTTACAAATTATTTGATTAAGATGCTTCACCTCTTAGAGGAGGGGTGGGTAAATAGATTAGTGCAGTAGAAAAGCACACATCAGGGGCTACCCTAGTGATAGGGGACATGAAAAGCTTACTAGCTAGCATAATAGGTGATCAGATGAACACAATATGGGAGTGGCAGGATACCCAGGGGTCCGATTAGAGAGTGACGCACACGACGGTGCTCCATTTAATAACTGCTGAGCTTGTGTATGTGATACATTGAGGAGGACATGCCCTGATAGGCCTGATGTAGGTGCTCTAATGGCATGCGCAATGAATCATGATGAATGCCCTGCATTTTATATTCAGTCTATTCAGGAAATGTGGCAAGTAGAGACAGGGGAAATGTGGGAACAGAACATACCATTCTTCTACCAAGTATCAAGAAAGGGTGTACACACAGAAGTGGCAAACAGAGCTGCATAGTATCGTAAATATGGAAGCAAAGCAATGGGGAGAAAAACAGGTGCACATAGTGCATTATTGCAAGCGCAACCCTGAGGGTGAAAGAGCAGCAGAAGATAAATGGTTAGCAGGGAGGGAGCAGTAGTGACAAGCCCCACATAAGTACAACAACAACAATCTGCACCATCACAGGATAGGGTGAATTCACAAGACAAAAGCCAATGAGATAGGGGAGATGTTCAAGGAGCAAGGGATAACTCACTTAAGGGATGAGAGTGAGGATCTGAAGGACTAAGGCCATGATTTGGGGGAACATACTGGACATGCGGGAAAATTGGACACATCTCTAAAGATTGTCACAGTAGAGCTCCCATGCAATATCATTCAGGAGCAGCCTCAACCCTGTACTATACAAAAGGTACAACATTGGGATTGAATGCCCAAAAGCAAACTGCAGCTCAAAAGCTAATGTATGCCTCTTGATCTGCACAGCCCAGAGTATAGGGTAAATACAAATGATTGCTCCCACAGAGGGACCACCTACACAGTATCCCACACCAATGCAATTCAGCATGTCACACATCAAGCTTCAGCACAAACAACTGCAGCCCCATGGGAACAGAATGCCCTATCATGGGGAACACACACACTACACTGGAGTCAGTGTTTTAAGGAACAATACTTTCCCCTCTTCCGGGATACAACACCTATACACAATAGGACAGCCGACGGTAAGCCTTGATGTGCCCAGTTCTCTCAATCACTCCAAATGCAGATAAGGAGCACAAAGTAGGGTTTAAAATAGGAAACACAATTTTTATTTTCATGGTACACACACGAGACACTGAATTGTGCATAAGGGAAGGACAGTTTCAATTAACAGAAAAAAGCATGGATACTCAAGATTTTTCTGGGGCAATCATATGGGCTCTTTTCACAGAAGATGTACGTCTCACTATAGGGACTCAAGAGATACTTGCACCCTTACTGTACAATACCGATACACCAGTGCATTTATTAGGGAGATATCTCCTTAAGAAGCAAAATATGACCATTTCATTCACAGACAAGGGAATCATGTTTTCAACATCAGACATGCATTACAACACAATAGCCAAAGTAATACAGACACTTTGCAGTATGAACACAATTCAGGCATTTCCACTGCATGAGGCACTATTTGCATATACAGTTACAATTCTGATTGGTCGGTTACCTGGAATGCAGAATGTGATGTTTCACTTGCCAGCAGAATTCCTATTTATACAAGCAGTGTCACATGAGGAAGCCCCAGGAACAATTCTTACCCTAACCATTGATGCAGTGAATATGAGGAAAGAAACAGTCACTGTAACAGGCAAAGAAGAGGAAGGGATGGAGTGGAGAAGTGTGCTATGCATAGACCTCACATTGCCATTAAGAGAAATTACTGACAAACAGCTATTTGCAAACGTGAATATAGCTGGAGAAGTAGTCTTTGAAATCAGCATACCCTGTCATATGGTAATACAACACAGGGAAATCCCCCAGAAAATAATGACTGCTACATCACCACCTAAACAGTTACACAAAGAATTAGCACAAGTGCAAAGTCGACTGTGGACGAGCAACCCACATGACGTAGGCCAACTGACCAGCATAGGGGGCTGTTAAAATCAAACTCAAACCCAGTGCCATACTCCCTAGAGTAAAGCAATACTCATTCTTCAAAGGAGCAGATGAGGGAATGTACAACACAAACAAAGCATTGCTTAACCAAGTCATCATCGTGCCTTCAGACTCACTTTGCAACACAGCTATGTACCCACTGAAGAACGCATAGAGGGGAACATGAAGATGGATCTCCGCCCTCTAAATGACATAGTGGAAGCAGAATATCTGCTAGTGCCAAACCCTGCATCAATATTGTACAACATACCTGCCAGTGTAGACTACCTATGTGTCGTAGACCTCAAAAACACAATCTTCATCATACTATTACATACAGACTCACAATACTTGACTGCTTTCTCATATCAAGGAAATAACTTCCAACACACTTTTGCCCCAGGGGTATTGTGACTGCCCTAGTGTCTTTAGCAGGGTCCACCAGATGAACTTAGGGAACAACAACATGGACAGTACAATTCTATAAAATGTAGATTAAAAGACACAGCACAACTCCTGACAATATTATCAGACAAACAGTAGAAGATGGACAGAGACAAATTACTGACAGAAATAAAAGGTATGCTTGGGTCAGATAATATCAGCAACAGGAAGAAAGATACACCCAGACAGAGCCACAGCAGTGAGAAACACACCACATCCCAATACAATCGGAAAAATGTAACAATTCCTGGGTTTGTGCAATTATTGTCCCACTTGGGTATTTGACTATTCAACCCATGTCAGACCCCTATTGCAGACACTCAAGGAATCCAAAAAGATTAAGGGTACAATTGTATGAATAGAAGAAATGGCAGAATGTATTGAGTATCTCAAAATGGTGATGAGCAGTGCATCTGTACTAGCAACACCAGATTACCCACAAAGCGTTCATATTCTCAAATTCAAATGGACAAATTATGAAAGCAGTACTCACACAGCGATCATCACAGAAACACAAAACATTGGTATTCCATAGTGGTCCCTTAAACCCAGTAATGCAAGGACACTTTCCATGCGAGCAAGTATTGGCTGCAGCAGTTTCTGCATGCAAACTCACCATCACCCCACAGCAGTGAACATTAGCCAGACCCTTGAAGAAAGTCACACACATTCCAAGATGCAACAATTCATACAGCCAAAGGCTGAATGCCGCACAATGTATGGTTAAAGCACAGAGGGTGAATGCTTTCTCAGGGTTTTGTTTGCAGTAGTGAAGTCATAAAAGAGCAACAAGAGAAGATATTAGTCCCCAGGGATTAAGGTCAAGCACTGTACACTGATTGTTCAAAACACATTAGGTTTGCCGAGTTCCCACAGCCATATTCGAAAGAGTTATATAAATCTATGTCCCTAGGCAGAACAATCAAACGTAACTTAACAAAGGTCACAAGTTGGCAGGAGTTGAGCTGAAGGCAACATAAGTCTTTCCCTTATCTGATCTGAACAGAGACAAATCCACAGGTCACACTGTAAATGGATTTAAAGCAAGGTCAGAAGTGTGGAGCAAGATGTAATACAGGTAGCAGTGTTGAAAGAAATAATCAGGTACAGGACAGGATAGAGAAACAAAGTACAAAGCAGAGACTGGAATATCAGAATACACAAGGCAAAGGACTTAGGCAAGATAGGTTGCTGCCAGCACAGTGAATATAAGGGATTCAGGAGACTCTGGGCCTCATTACGAGAATTGCAGGAAAAACACAGTCATTACCGGCATGGTGCTATTAGCTCGTCAGTGTACCCTTGACGCTGCTAATAGCGGCTGATTACGAGTGCGTGAGCACGCGCGAACGGCCATGCCGGTAATGGCTGCACCGCCATGCCACTAAAGACCCCCCCATCCTCCGATATTGCCATGATGGGCCCGCCGATACCGCCTCCGCCCAGGAGAAACCCCTTAATAACGGACCCGGTTATACCATCATGCAAATACTGGGTTCGTGATACAGGACACGGAAGTAACGTCATCGCGCCGGAACGGGAAAACACAATCCATTGCAATCCTCATAACACAGCACTGGTACAGAGTGGAGAGCAGGCCCGATTAACCCATCATGTCCAAGGCTACCCGTAAGTCCACCCCCTGCATGAATGCGCAAGAAGCGCTTCTCCAATGAGGAGTTCAACATGCTGGCGGATACACTGGCAGCCCATGCGGATGAGGTGTTTGCCAATAACTTGAAATGTGAAGCCCAACTGCGAAAAAAACAAATATGGGAGGAGGTGGCACAGTAGGTGACAGCAGTTGGCACTACCCCCCCGCATGGTGGAAGACTGCAAAACATTGTGGGACGATCTATGTCTTTGGGTGCAAAACATACTAGCAGCAAACTGCAGGGAGGCTATGGCTACAGGAGGCGGGGACCACTCACCCACCAAATTGATGCTATGGGAGGAGATGTGCAGCACCATGATCAACATGGAATCTATTGAGGGCATCATCGGGAGATGGAGGTGAGTGTCCCCACAATCCCCAGAGAACCAAAGCCTGACGTAGCACAACAGATGTGAAAGTGAACCAAGCCAATGCATACACACATATACAGATCCATGTCCAGATGTTTGCCCAAACCCTGGCATGATAAAATGCATGCTGCGTGGCAATCCCATTAGCAACAGACACCCAACACACAGGGATCAATCACATGTCACAAATCACGCAAACCGCAATACAACAGTATGCCACCCAGTACACATCAGTACAGAATAGAGAGCCCATGGCGTATGCCAATATGGACCCCCCCATTGAAAGTACCATGTGTGTCACACCTACAAGAATGCAATGCATGAAACATGAAATACTGAACAGCACCAAATCATGCATCTTGTATGAAATAGCATCACTGATGCTGTCCCCCCACAGGCACAGATGCAGAAAGTGAAGGCCAGGACCCTGCCCCAAGGGCCTCGGCATCCTCAAAGGGATCCAGGGCCAGACAAGAAGGCACTGGGCCTTCCACCTCCAGGGCAGCACAAACGCCCAGAGTGCAACCCAAGGCAGCAGTACAGCCCAGACCAGCAGAGGAGGACACTACACCTGCTGCCACACTACAGAGTCAGCAACACTTCCAGAGGCAGAGGATGATGGAGCGCAGTCCGCTGCCACCATTTCCATAGGGATGGTAGCAGCCATTGCCCCCCTCAGTGACGTGGAGGGCCACGCTGAGGAATTTGCCGACATGGACAACAACATCCATGTACTATGACCACATACACCCAGTCCCCAGCCCACCCCCCTGCACTCCACCCAGGGCACACCTGTATGCCCCGTGCTAGAAAATGGCATATTACTGGCCAGTCCACATCTGTCCACCACTTCAGAGGGCAGTCCAGCATTGGGCCACCCTGCCACTGCACCTTCCACCTCCACAGCCCCCACAGACATGGAGGCCCGCCTCATGAGGGTCAAGGCCCAGCAGGACAGTCTGATTGAGCTGGTCCGCCAGTATGTGGCAGAGGGGGAACTGACCCGCCTCTTTGAAATTCGGGAGGCAAATGAGGCTTCCATCAGTGCCATGAATGCCAACACCATAGTGATCAGAGACAGCTTAGCTGTGGTTACACTGGTCCTTGGCAGGATTGCAGAGAATATGCAGCAGCAACCAACGGCACTGGTGGTCACACACCCATTAACCTCCACCCCATACATCACACCTGCCAGCTCGACTCCCTCAAGTCCTGTGCGCATGACCATGTGCAGCACACACCAAACAGACATGCTGCCCCCAGACCTGAAGAGAGGCCTGGAAGTAGCAGGACCACCCTGCAAGTGCTAACTGCCACCTTGCAAAACTCACGAATGGCACATCGTGTGTGGGATGACAATGGGTGAGGGGGGAGGTGGTGTTGGGGTGTTTGGGGTGTTGGTGGGGTATGGAGTGTTAGGGGGTGTGGGGTGTTGGGAGTATGGGTGTTGGGGTTGTTGGGGGCTGGGGAAGGGGGTAGGGTGTGTGGAGGTGGAGGGTTGTAGCACTATATTGTTAATTTTCCTATTCACCCGTTGTGTTAAAAATCATATCATGGCTGGACATTGTTCATTACGTGTGTGTTTATTCAATTCATAACAGCACACAGTGCCCAACTCCCCACACACCCTGTGTCCATAGCCACACGATCCCAGTAACCAGCGTAGTACTAACACAGGCCCATCAGTATCCCTGTGGTTCAGAAGAAATCGTCAATCAGTGATTGGCGCACAGCACGGACATCCTGTGCATCGCAAACTGGCAGGGCTGCTGCTCCTCCTCCATCATCATCATCATTCTCCTCACCCAGTGCATGCAGGTAAATGTAGGGTGGCATTGGTATGTTTCTCCGGATGCACATGTTGTGCAGCATGGCACCGACTATGGTGATCTTTGCCACCTTCTCAGGCCCGTAAAGGAGTACTCCACCAGACCTGAACTGAACTCCACCTGAAACAGCGGAACCGTGCCTTCAACAGGCGAAAGGTCTGCTCCATCACAACACGGGTACGGGTATGAACCCGATTGTACTCTTCATGCCTATTCTGCGGGTTCCGTACAGGGGTAAGTAGTCACGGATTCAAGGGATAGCCACCATAACCTGCATGGGGGAACAATGAGGTATCTGTTAGTCGATATCAGACCTGACACCTTAGTAATCACTACCATGGATGCAGCTATACGCTGTTCATATGCACATGTCCCTGGATTCATGCGCGCAGGTTCATGTGACGTAATGTGTATGGTAATATGTTCTGCTGGTGTGGATTGCGTTGTCCAGGTGATGCAGGGCTTCACTTGCATGCTGATGCAGATGTACTGTGGATGCGGAACAATGTTTAAACACCCATGTTGGTGATGGGTGGTACTCTGTATTTATTCCCAATACCGGCATTGCCACAGGTGTGATCATGTTCTGTCATCCATCGCTTGACATTCGCATGGTGGCCTGCTTGTACGTCTGGCATATTGTCATTGCTGTTCAACATTGGTCTTATGTATGGCATTGATGTGTCACGTTCAGGTTGGGATGTTCAGGGCTACAGTGTTTCGCTTTATGTGCATTGTCCACTCACCACCCAATCTCGCCCAGGTGGAGTATGCGCCCCCCCAATCTCACCCAGGTGGAGTATGCGTCCCCCCAATCACACCCAAGTGGAGTATGCACCCCCCCAATCTCACCCAGGTGGAGTATACGTCCTCCCCCAATCTCACGCAGATGGAGTATGCGTCCCCCCAATCTCACCCAGGTGAATTATGCGTCCCCCCCAGTCTCACCCCCCCCCCCACTGCACTGCCATGGGCCTGTCAGGCAACTTACCAAGCAGCCAGGCATGTCATCCAGCTTGTCGCTCCATGTAGCGGGGTAGCGTGGAGTTCTGCAACACCATAGCATCATGTAGGGATCCAGGTTATCGGGCACAACAATGCGTGATGATCTTGCTGGAGTCACATGCCATCTGCACATTGATGGAGTGGTATTGCTTACGATTGCGGTACACCACATCTGTGGCATGACGGACCACCAATTCCACATGAGTGCAGTCGAGGGCACCAACACAATTGGGCATGCCTGCCAGCGCGTGGAAGCCAACTTTAGTGTCAGCAAGCTCCTGGGCAGTCCGTGGTAGGGATATGTGGGTGCTTGCATGCTTCAGGAGGGCATCCAGCACTTGGGTCAACATGCATGAAAAGAGAGGTTGTAATATGTCATGCAGCTGCCCCACTGTGTGCTGGTAGGTGCGTGTGGCCAGGAAGTGGAGCACAGACACTACCTTCAGTAGAGGGGGGATGGCAGTGCGGATTTCTATCAGGCTGATGATGTCGTTGTGTATCATGTTCACTATGTTGGTGATGGTAGCCCGGTCCAGGGTGTGGATCTGCTCAGGGGTTAGATTGAATGGACTGGCTCTGATGCAAGGGATTGGTGGCTGCCTACGTGGTACCACTGGCTGCACTGGTGGGGCTTACTGGGCCTGTCTCACCCTCCTTCTCCTACTGTGTCTCCTCTGTGCTGCCTGTTGTTGTAGTAGTTGTAGTTGTTGTTGCTGGTGTAGCAGTACAGGCATGTCCTCCAGCACCAGGATTGCAACAGCTACTGGGATCATTTTGGTGTAGGAAGGGGTGTGGTGTGTGGGTGTGCTCCTTTTGTACTGGGACAGGCTCCATTGACTCCACCTTTGGTGATTTTGTGCACCTGTGGCAGTTGGCTACACTGCGGGTTGCTATTTATGGGTGGTCCGTGATGCCTATATTGCCGACATGGTGCAGGCCCTATTTACCGCCTTCGGAATGCCGGTAGTGCATGCCCGCGGAACTTGTGATGTCCTCCTGTTAGCGGCATCCCGGTATTTCCGCCGCAAAGGGGTGCCTGTACGCGTGCATGCCGGTAAGAAGGGGCACGGTACAGATGATGGCGGTATTGCAGGGTTGTCGGCACGTAATGGCCCGGACCCATTTGCGATGCCGGTAATACCATTCTGCTTTCCTTCTTTCATTAATTCCATGCTCATAATGAGGCCCTCTCAGTACTTAATAACAGGCACTAGAACTAAGGAGTGAAGTCAGGAAATATCGCAGGCAAGGAACAAACAGGAAAACTTCAAAAGGCAGGGAAAGCAGAGAGAAAGAGAGAACATCTAGACAGAAATAGAACAAGTCTGTGAAGCGGAAATGCTTACAGAAAGTCAAAAACTCAGAAAATATGTCAGTAAAGAACTGAATGCCTTTAACAGCAAAACTGGACAAGGTATCAGAAGTAAAAAGCAGGAATCAAGGAAAGGCTGAATAACAGGCAGACTGCAAAAGCAGACTGGAAAGCTTGCTGCAAGCAGCAACAGCAACAGGATTCAAAAGCCAAAATGAGGATTTTCAGGAAAGGTCAAAAACTGGTAACAGGAGAACAAGCACAAATTCCTAGTGGAAGCAGGTGACTGACTGCTGCTTCTGTTCAAAATGAGCTTATAAAGGCCCTCCCAGCCAACAGGCCAGCAGGGTGAAGCTGATTGCAGTCTCAGGCAGCTGTGCTCAATTAAGCCCAGCCCTGGCTTCAGTAGCCTGCAACACTGGTTTCTAATAAAGGGCTCTCCTGCTCTCTGTAGGTTAGCCTGCAGTAGCTTCGAACAGGTGAATGCAATCAGGGCCTCTACAGCTCTTCATAGTTGCTGCAAACATATGTACTTAGTATGCCTCCTCCAGCCTTCTGCCCTTTGGACTGGATACATTTACTACAATGCAACTGCTGGTTTAACCCAAAACCCCAAATGGAACATGAAATTAGATTGGTCCAAAACTGCAGAGGTGAAACAAGTAAACGAATGCAGAGGCAGTTTGCAGGTTTTTCCTTTGCAAGTTTACCAGACAGGGAGTCTTAGAATGTGTGCATGTATGTCATACGCCGCCAAGCCGATTGGCGGTTGCTTCCGTTTTGGCGGCTCTGGCGTAGGCGGTAGTCCCAGCACGTTGTTTCATCATACGTACATTGTCGGTCTAGTTGTCATCCAAAATGGTGGTCGCTGGAACGTATTTCTCCGCTCCTCTCCAAGCAATCACCGCGTTGCAACCCCTTAGTTACCAGCTTTGCTGCCTTTGGGTGAAGGAAGCTAGTTTTCCTGCTTTCACGGCTCCCAAGCCGCTCTGTTACTCCTTTTTGGATCGCTTCCTTGCGAGCCGCCTCTCTTTTCTCTTTCCTTCCCGCTCGCTACATACCTTGCAGTCCTGTTGCTACTCTGCTCGCTGAGGTCTCCTGGAACGAGTAACTCTTTCCGGTCCTCATCTCTGCATTTAGGTTTTCTTGCCGCCTCTCCTCGCGGTTTCTGTCCTCCTCCTCCTCTGAGCCACGGTCTCCCTTTACAAGATCTCCTTTCTCCTATCCGTGGAAAACCTCCGATCAACAATACCGGAAAACTCCTGGAATTCATGTTTTCCCAGCATGCAAAGGGTTTTTTCTGCCTGTGGGGCTTTTTCCCTTGCCGCCTGTCTATGGGAGAGGAGCCCAAGGACTGCTAGTTTCAAGCATTCAGTGTGGCTTCCTCTCATGGTAGGCAAACGTCTTCTAAAGAAAGGAGAGATTATTGCACACGTCGCCACCTCAAACCTGAAGAATTGGAGGACTACGAGACAGGTGAGGATAGTGGGGAGGAAGAAGGGGTAAGCTTAGTGTTTTATGGCAACCGACTGTACATTCCTGCTGCCCCTTGGCACGAAAAGATTATTATTTGGTGTCACGATCTACCAACAGCCGGCCATAGAGGAGTACACAACACCCTTGACCTCGTAGCTAGAATGTTCTTCTGGCCGGAGTTGAAATCTGGAATGAATATCTCAAAGCCTGTCCGATTTGCGCCAGAGCTAAATACCCGTCTGGCAAACCTTTAGGGTTGTTAACCCAAACTGAGATGCCTACGCGTCCATGGGGACTCGTTTTTACTGACTTTATTGTAGATCTACTAGAGTCTGATTCTTCTACATGCATAATGGTGGCGATAGACACTTTACCAAACTGGCACATTTTTCTCCACTTCCGGGCTTACCTACGGCTACCAAGATGGCGGAGACATTCGCACGTGATATCTTCCGACTGCATGGCTTACCAGACAAGATTATTTCGGATCGAGGCAGTCAGTACATCTCAAACTTCTGGAAGGCTCTGTGTTCCCGAGTTGGTATTGAAAGAACTCTTTCTTCTGGGTTCCACCCTCAGTCTAATGGCCAGACAGAACGACTAAATGCCACCTTGGAGCAGTATCTGCGATGCTACAGCAACCAATACCAAGACAACTGGGTGTCCTTATTGCCAACAGCGGAGTTTACATACAACAACTCCACACACTCAGCCATCAGGCTTACTCCATTTTATTGTACTTATGGAGTACATCCTCAATCTTTTTTCCCATTATTCCCATTCCTACCAATTCTCCCACAGCTGAAGCAGTACTCCAGTCCATTGCTGAGGCCCATATGACTGCCAAACACAGTCTGGAGAGGAGTAGGAGACGGAATAAGGAACAGGCAGACAAACATTGGAAATACTGTCCTGATTGGAAGAAAGGGGACAAAGTATGGCTCTCTACTAAATTCTTATCGAGATGGGTTCACCCTTCTAAGCTTTCACCTTGTTTTTTGGGACCTTTTTCTATCCTATCCAAGATTAACCCTGTCTCTTACAGGTTGAAATTACGCTCCACTCTCAGTCGCATACATCCTGTTTTTCACTCTTCTCTTCTCAAGCCCTTTATCCCCGACTCTTACCATCAATCAGTTCCCCGACAGACTATCCCGGGTTCCAGTAATACAGAGGAATACGAAGTATCTGCCATTCGTGACTCCAGATATTACAGGGGACATTTGGAATACCTGGTCTCGTGGAAAGGATACCCTGAGTCGGAGGACTCTTGGGAACCCGTTTCCCACATACATGCCCCTCGGTTGTTAAGTCGATTCCATCGACTTTTCCCTGGTCAACCCGGAGTGCTCTGCACTGGAAGGGGGCATACTGTCATACGCTGCCAAGCCGATTGGCGGTTGCTTCCGCGTTGGCGGCTCTGGCATAGGCGGTTGTCCCAGCACGTTGTTTCATCATACGTACATTGTCGGTCTAGTTGCCATCCAAGATGGCGGTCGCTGGAAGGTACTTCTCCGCTACTCTCCAAGCGATTGCCGCGTTGCAACCCCTCAGTTACCAACTTTGCTGCCTTTGGGTGAATGACGCTAGCTTTCCTGCTTTCACGGCTCCCAAGCCACTCTGTTACTCCTTTTCGGATCGCTTCCTTGCGAGCCGCCTCTCTTTTCTCTTTCCTTCCCGCTCGCTACCTACCTTGCAGTCCCGTTGCTACTCTGCTCGCTCAGGTCTCCCGGAACGAGTCACTCTTTCCGCTCCTCATCTCTGCATTTAGGGTTTCTTGCCGCCGCTCCTCGCGGCTTCTGTCCTCCTCCTCCTCTGAGCCACGGTCTCCCTTTACAAGATCTCCTTTCTCCTATCCGTGGAAAACCTCCGATCAACAATACCGGAAAACTCCTGGAATTCATGTTTTCCCAGCATGCAAAGGGTTTTTTCTGCCTGTGGGGCTTTTTTTGAAGAATTGGAGGACTACGAGTCAGGTGAGGAGAGTGGGGAGGTAGAAGGGGTAAGAGCAAAGGCTGAACAGGACAATGTAGCGGTGCTGGGTGGCAGGTGGGTAGGATTGTGACAGATGTATTGTAAGACCAGGGGAAGTGGATTGACCCCCTTGCCATTGGTATCCGCGCCCAGCAGAGGAAGATCCCGAAAGAAGTATTGTAAATCCAGGGGAAGGGGATTGTCCCCCTTGACATTGGGATCCAAGTCCGATAGAGAGAGATCCAGAAAGAAATGCCTGAGCCCAATCGAGAGAAGCATAGTGGTCCAGGGGGTGGAAAGCCATCACTTGAACGTTCTTTTGGAAAGGAACTTTTTTGTTTTTTTGTTTTGCTGAATATATCAGGCCCACGAAGGAAAGAGACTTATATTGAAAAGAGACTTAAACATCGAAGAACTGATAACCAATACAGAACTATCAACTTGTGCAGGGAAAGCTCTAGTGGGTGCTGTGCTCAGGAGAGCCACCTTGTCTGGTGCTCAAAACGTGTGGAAGGAAGACCCCTGGCAATCACATCCTGACTTATTATTTTTGAACACCTCTTTCTTCATTGAAAACCCTATTGCACACTATTTTTGTAATTAGTTGTAAGGATTTGGCAATATTTTTTTTTAGTAGAGGCCTTTTACTATGACAAGACTCCACAAGGACTGCCTTATTTTACATTTGATGGTCAAAGCTTGCTCCCATCCTGGATTTAGGTTTAGGTTAGGTGTTTTTCCACCCTGCATTTGCAGTTAATAAACACCCTTGAACTGTGTTCACTTCTGTCTGTCTTTACTGTTGCCACCATGAGTTCCTTACAATACTTATGGACATTTGCACCATTGCGAAAGAGCGAACTGGCAAGCAGTTAAGCCCAGCACATAAGGTCTGAGACAGGACAGATTAACTAATGAGAACAGGAAGGGCTCACAGGTAATCTTTCCAACAATGGAGTTGCAACATGGACTGATGGTAAGCGGTACACAATGATAAGTACGTAATTAATGTAAGTGATGTACTTATTTTCAGTTTTCGGCATTAACAGTAAATACAATTACACACAAAATCGTCAAATTAAAATACTTTTGACAGACGTTTAGAAACCTCAGCAACATATTTACATAGGTTTTTGCGTAAAATGCACATCTGCACATGACAAAACAAAATTCGTAGCCTCTGCAACATGCCTGATATTATTAGCCTTAAAAAGTGTTTTTCAACCATAAATGTCTCAAATCCTGACATTTGGGCAAAACAATAAACAATGGATTAAATCTTCCTCAGAGCCACTACTACATATACAAAACCTAGAGTTAAAAAGCCATTTCATTCACGCCCTCATAGGTAAAACATTGAGGTGAATCATAGCAATAATTAGGCTCTGGGTCGGAGAACGGACAGCACTAAGAGCAACTTCAAATCACCAAGAGCAATCCCCCACTTCTTGCACACACTACCACAATCTTTGAGCCAGGGATATTTAAGGAATACGCCTCAGACTTTTCTAGTTCTTCATTCACATTTCTCATGTTAGGATTCAAAGATACAGACAAATTTAAGTTGCTGTATTACTCTAAGAACCTAAATTCGGGCTGTACCCCAATACTGGGTACCCCCAACTCTAATGCATGGGGAGTTCCTGGAGTGCTAGAGATCACCCCTATCGGTATCCTTAAGCAAATGCTGAGAACTCGGTGCAAAGTCGTACAGATTGCCTTTCCCCCCAGCTCACTTCCATATATTAAATCAAAATAAATCTTGCATTTATCAAAGTGCAAGCTGCCACATGTTTGGCAAAATCGTCTAAGACCACATAAGGTAGTCCTTATGCAGTTCTCCACAATTGATAAATGCTCTGACCACTGACAATTTCTTGCAAACATGATGCTCAGATAGGAATATGAGTTCACCACGTTTAGCTTAATCCCATCCATGCACCAGTTATATTTATTTTCATGTTTTGAACCAAAAACAATGAGCTTAGTTTTATTTAAATCAATTTTAGACCATTGTTTTTTAAATACTTATAGCATAGGCCAAGCTACTAGCTACTAACCAAGCTACTAGCCAGCCCCTTAGGAGTCAGATCTAAAAGAACTGCATAATCTGTATATAGTAGTGAAGGATAAGGCTCCCCATTCAAACTAGGGGGAAAGAATCCAACCCAGTTGTGGGTGGTATAAAATCAGATAAAAAGATAATAAATAGAAGAGGGGCAAGTGGACAGCTCTGCGGCACTCCTTTTTTTGTAGGAATATCACTAGCAGAGCCTGCGCTGAAGTCGCTTCTAACAGAAGCCCTGGTATCCGAACACAGACGTTTAATCGAATGAAGTAATGAAAGCCGGACACGCAATCTCTTAAGTATTGCCCACAATAAAGGTTGATCAATAGAATCAAAAGCATTTGCTAGATCCAGGAAGGCAGCATGGACAATTCCTCTCTTATCTTTATTTATCTATCTAAAATGATCAAAAGTACAAATGCATGGTCCATTGTTGAAAACCCCTTCCTGAATCCAGCCTGGTAAATGGGGAGTATCCTATTTTCCCACGTCCGTTCCTCCAGCCTACTCAAAGGGAACTAGTATAAATTGTTGAGCTGCAATTCAATAAAGAAATAGTTCAATAGCAGCGAGCATCCTGTCTCAAACATTTTTTAAATATTATTTTTTTTCTTTTTTATTAATGTCTCAGCTAATATATATTGACTTTTCATAGTACACAACACAATGTGTTACAGGACAGAAAAAAACAACATCAATTCATTAAAACATCAATAAATCCATTATTTGCAACACTTTTAAAATTTCATAAGTAAGTAAGATCTCATGTCCAGCTATCAGTCTTTCCCAAAACTCATCCAAGGACAACCCTTGTTCTCTGTGAACAAACTGACTCAAAAGTTAATTTACTAGATCCTGAGTTCTTTCACATTCCATCATGATATCTCTTAGTGTCTGTACAGTGGGCATATTGCAATAGGTGCAAGAATTAACCTCTGGGTTTCCTTGGTTCCGTAAAAACCTTACTTCACCAGTGGGGAGCAGATTGAGGGGGAACATTAGGACATTTATTCTTCCTCTTTAACTTGGACATTTTCTCAGATATTTGGCAAGAAAACGTCTCGTTTTGTCAAAAAAGGACATCAGTCTTGCCACCTTTGATCTTCACACCTGTGTGATAGTGTTATCCAGTAACTTCTCCGAGGGAAAATTGTAGGTTTCTGGGGATTATTCAGTAGTTCATTTTCCATCCATTAACAGATTTCCCACATTCTACAAGCTTTTTTCCACAGGTGTTCTCTATTTATGGTATTGAATGCCTGTGACAGGTTAACTCAAGCTCCATGTAGAATGGGGCCCTCCTTGCTCCAGGGTCTTTCACAAACTATGCTCATTAGCAATCCATTTACTGAGGTGGATATTCCTTTTTCAGAATCTTAACTGTTTGCAAAGGATTCCCCTTCTCTCAGCCCAAGTTTCCAGCTCCCTCGAGATGAGTCCCACAAAAATCTTGCGTTTATGCCTAAGAGGGCGAACAAGCGGTAGTTCCCAGGATCTGCTGATCACCCTTTTTGTAAATCGGTATAATGTTTGCCCGCTTCCATGAATTAGGAAAGCATTTCAATCTCAATATTTCCCCATACATTTTGTTTACTGTTGTGGACATTTCCACATCGGACTTCAGGATCTGATTAGTGAGACCATTTGGGACAGCAGCTCAAGAACATGTGGATCTCGTGATCAGATCTACTATCCCTTCTTTTGTGACATCTACATGCCAAAGGCAATCTCTTTGGATGATTAATTCTTCCTTTGAGGGTTTCTTGTAAAGGTTTGTGAGGGAAGGGCACCAGGCAGACTTTGAGACAGCATTGCCCTGCAATGAGCCTTGAAGGGCATGCAGATTTTTAACTAACGCCCAGAAAGTTCTCGAGTCACTAAGTCAAAGAGATCTCAGCATTAGTTCCCCAGAATTTTGAAGGTGTAGCTGTCTTTGGGCCCTGGACAAGTTTCTATACTCATTCTTCAAAGACTTCAGTTTGGCCGAGTACTCCAGGCGGCAGATGTCATCAATTTCATGGGCCTGAGTAGATTTCTTTAGGGCTCCTTTTCTTTTCCAGGTCTCTTCATCAAACGCATGATTATGCTTGTGTTGCTTCCACCCCACCTTGTATGGGAGGGTCTAGCTCCCACAAAAAATCTGCAAAGTACCTCTGGGAACATCATCTCTGTATCTCTGACTCTGATTCAGTTTCCCAAAGGTGTTTGGTGTTTTGATTTAAGATCGCACCATTTCTCAGAAACTTCCTGATCCGATTTTCCCCCTCATTTACAGTTGGTTCGCCTAGATACAGGCTTTTTTTCTCCTCAAATGAAAGTTTGAATTTGGCTACTAGCATATTGTAGTCACTGGATGTCTGTTGCCAAATTTGGAAACGTGTGCATTTAGAAAATAGGAGATCTGACAGAACCAAATAATCAATAATGGAACCCTTCACACCTCACCTTTAATATTCGCATTTAGCATTGTCAGGGCCCAGTCAGCCATGAAAGTTACCTCTGCTGGTAATCTGGCTTGTTTTTTGCTTACCGCCTTGCATTTCCCCCAAGATGCATTGCGAGTTAAAATCACCTGCAATCAGCAGCATGAAATCTTCATACATATTTTCAATGCTTGGCAACACTGACATTAGGGACCGCAGAGATTATGTCTAGATTAAAACAGCTGGGTTACAATATATGTTTACAACAGCCACCTTTAGAGGAGAGATACCTCCTCTAACCACAATACCAATAGCCAAAGCACTGGGAAATTCATCACTAATAAGAAAGGACTCAGATATGACTGAATTGCGAGCAGCAATCAGCATACCACCCAAGGGTTGACCTCCCCATGTCCCTAGAGGCTAATTGATCAATTATAGAGAAACCATCCACCCCACATGTCTCATCAACCAGGTTTCCTTTAGGAGCACCAAATTAAAATTGCCACAAACAGTACCCCAGACACCTGAATCTCTGAATGATCTGGAGTCTCGAGTATTCCAACAAAGAACACTCATCTCATCTCGGCTACAGAGAATCTTGGCAAACCCCAATTTCAGCAACACCTGAGTAATTGTTTCTGGTAATAGAGGACAGATCTTTGATTGTATGGCACATCTCTCCTCTACCTTCCCCCCTCTCTCCTCATGGGAGGATCTGTTGCTTTCAGCATGCTTGTCTTTTGCTCACTCACTCTCCCTCCTCTCTTCTGACTCTCTGCCTCTTATTTTCCCACACTGTGTTTCAAGGGGGGACTCTGGCACTGTAACCCCAACTCTCCTTAAGTCAGAACTTGCATCCATCAGTGCTCCAGCACCCACGCAGGATTTTAAGCACAATTCCACAATTTCTGTGCAGAAATCCTGGGTGGAAAAAAAATACAAAGTCGGAATTCTTTTGAAAATGGATAGTAGGGAACTCCTGTTTAAGGCCTCGTGGCCTCTGCCATTGTGTGAACCTTCCATCCACAATCTCGGAATGGCAAATGGATTGTCTCTACTTGCACTGTTTTTGGGCTCTTCACGTTTTTCAAACACCACCAGGGACCCAAGCAGCTTGCCTGGGCCACTGATATTTAGGGCCCCACAAATATTTTCTTCTCTGTCCATCTTTCCTCCCTTTATCTGATTCTCCTGAGATGTCTCACACAAAGGCTTCTTCACTGGAAAGGATGCATTGGTTTCTTTCTTGCTGATTTCAGACTGACATGTCTTTTGCCCACTGAGGAAGATTTGAGCCAACTATAACACCGTGATTTGTCTCGTTATGTTTTTTTGCTCATGGCATCATTCACTTCATCTGGTAATAATAATAATAATAATTTGGCATTTATATAGCGCTACAAACCCTCAGGTATGTGAGCGCTGCTTATTATTACCCACGGTGTGTGGTGCTCATTTATCGACCTCAGAAGGATGAAAGGCTGAGCTTGGCCCCACCGGGATTCGAACCTGCGTTAGCAGACTCTGCACCAATGTCAAAGCGAGCGCTCTACTCGCTGTGCCACTTGACCGGTGGTTTTGGAAGCTTATTTTGACTAACGAACATGGTGTTCCATTTGTGCAGCATGGTCTACCATACTGCAGGTTTGTTGTGCTACCTCTTCCAGTGTGTTTCGATTCTTGGGGGATTTGATAATTGTTAGGCCATTGTCTTTCCTCTCTGTCCGTGGAAGGGAGATTCTACAGAAGAAATGGGCATTTGTCACTCTTCTGATTTTATTCTTCTTTTGTTGTTTGGAGTTTTGTTCGTTGGGTTGAAGGGAAGACTATAGAGGGGCTATTTCTGATAATTTGTTTTTAATGTTTGGGACTAAAACAGGAGAACCATTGCCCTTTTTCTTCTTTCTCCTCTGACGTGTTGCCTGGCCCTGCTCGGATAGTAATGCATGTGGGAGATCTTCCCTTTTCTCAGTGTTGTTTAACAGAGGGATGTGAGTGGATTGAACCCCTGTAAATGCGGCCGGATTGTCTTCTATCTGTTCTAAGGCAGATTCTGACAGGGCCGTATCATCCAAGTCATAGTACATCAAAGCTTGCATAGCAGGTTCTAGGCCATCCCTGTTTGGTAGAAGTAGCTGGAATTTCTCTTCCATCAAAGCCATTTTCCCTTCCTGTAGTTCCATGCAATTACTCATTGCTTAGAAAGTCTCATGCATCTCCCTAAAGCTATTATGTCCTTTATGGCTTCTGTTTTCAGATCTTATAGGGCATCAACTACTCTGCCACTGAGAAATGTTTGAACATCCACTACTGCTGATTTGCAGTACCTCAACTTTCAACAACTCAAACACAGTTCAGTATGAAACTCAAGGTGGAAAGTGTGTTACTGTTCACCTTTTCTAAATCAGGATGTTGAATTTCCTGGCTCATAAACAGGGAGTGGTGCTCTGTGGTACCTAGAGGCTGGCCGCATTCCATTTTCTCCATCTCACACCTCCCAGATGTTCTTGCTTGATCATCTGTGTTATGTGTCATTTCTTTCTTCGTTAGAATTTTGGACAGACTAGGATCCACTACGTCATTGTTCATCCTCCACATCATGTTACTCTCTAAAGTTTTAGGATCATCCCTATCCACCCTGCCATTCAGCATGTGACTTTCATTGAGTCCGGCGGCAACCAGCCGGTTTTTCCGGATCGGTTACCGCCGGACCCGTATTACCATGCCACCTCTGTGACTCTTCAGAATTACCAGGGCATTACGACTCTGGTGTCCCGGGAATTTCGAAGGCAGAATTCGGTAAATCCCCATTCCCATTGGGTCCCATAGGGCTCAATGGGAATGGGGAAGTGAAAACACCGGCACCATCTCGTGATGGTGCTGGTGTTTCCACATCGGCCTGCAGGCGGGCGGTGTTAAACCCGCAAGGTCAGACCTGGCGGGAACGCCACCTCCCACCTGCAGGACTCGAGATCGGGCGGTCCGGAATTAACAGTGGCAGCAGGTTTACCGCCACTGTTATTTCCGGACCGCACGACCCGTAATGAGGCCCATTGTCTTTTTCTTTTATCATTGCAGCGATTAGAGTGTCCTGCAAGCCCTGAGCAGATGCGTGATCTGGATCTTGCCTTTCATCATCTGCTTGATCTGGCACCTCTACCAACTTTTGACAGATCCATTTGCCTATTGTGATCTGCTCTTCACCCTCCTATTTATCCATTGGTCTTTTTTAACAATCTCACTCTGTTTCCCAGGTTCGGCCAGCTTAATCGGAGTTTAATTCCAACTCCCCTCAAGAGAGGGGTATTCTGTTTCTGGGTCTCTGTGGTCATCCTAAAGCAGTCCACTGCGAAGATTGTATGAATTAGACATTTCTTCACAACCACACAGCCACACCCTCTCTGAGAAGAGTAACAATATATTGAGCAAACCCATGATTTGTCTCACAACAGTGAACATCTGCGATCATTAGCTGTCTAGTAAGTCTGTATATGGATCTTTGTGTGAAGCTGTGAAATGCACTAAATATTTCTACTCAGCAGGGATTCAAAGGAAATGTTCCCGCAGTTACACCAGCTGAGTACCCCAATTTTTGGAAAGAGATTTTCAAGTCATATTATGAAAACTGATTACCTCAACAGCCAGGTCTTAAAAACTTGATAGCTTGAAAGCTCTTTCTGGCCAATAGCCTTCAGCTTTCAGCCGAACACCGAACATTCCTGCACACTCCGCTATGAGTACTACTGGGGATTTTGAAAGCGGGCTTCTGGGATGCAGGTAGTTGCCACAGTAGAAATACTTGGATCTCAGAACTAGGTTCTCCAGTGTGCTTCAAACACTGAACACTCCCGCACTCTCCGTTATGCTTCGAGTACTGCTGGGGATTTTGAAAGCGGTCTCACAGGATGCCGGTAGTTGCTACAGTTGAAAGACTCAGGACTCAGAACTAGGTTTTCCAGGGTACTCCAAACACAAAACACTCCTGCACTCTCTACTACGCTCCCCGTACTGCTGGGGATTTTAAAAGCGGGCTCGCCAGATGCAGGTAGTTGACACAGTAGAAAGACTTGGGACTCAGAACTAGGTTCTCCAGTGTACTGCAAACACTGAACACTCATGCATTCTCACATATTGGTTTCCATAATCTCAGAGACCAAGAAGAAGGTATCATCACAGAGACGGCAATTGCATTGAATAGTTTTAGCAAGACTGCTGTGGACTAGTTTGCAAACCACCTGTATATTTCCAGTCTAATATTACTCAGACCCGGAGCCTTGCCTAATTTAATGCCCTCAATAGCCTTCTTCGCTTCCTCTAATGAAAAGGTGAGGTCTGTTTTAGGCAGTACGATGATGCCAACCACTGAGGCAAATAGGAAGAGATTATATTTTATGTGTCACACTGTCACATCTCATGATAATTATTGTTCAAGATTTCTGGAATCCTTCACTCCACATCTACTCCTCTTGGCACAACCAATAGTAAATCATTTCTTACTGATACATGTTTTTAGAGGAACTGTCCAATGGAAGCACTTGAGAATGGAAATGATTTCACTGTAAATGGGCTGGGCAGCAAGCCTGTTACCTCTATTACCTCTATCACGTGGTTAGAATAGGCCAATGCAGTTATAAAATGTATGGAAGCACCTATACTGTGTATGACATCAGCCAATGAACAGTGAAGAAGTTTGAAACATGTGTTGTATTTTCCTTTCTGTAATTGCTATAACCAGCCATTTTCACTAATTGAATTAGAATGTCTTTTGGATGTTTCTCTGCTTTGGCAGTTATAATAAAGCATTTTGTTTTTCTCATATCTTGTGCATCACTCTTTTTGGCTCTTTCGATTGATTTTTAGGTACTCGCCTTACACTTCTTTCTGCTGATAAGGGGCGAAGGGGATTGAGCCCAGGAATTTGAGATTGACAATCCTCATGTGCTATCCCCTAAACTAACATATCTTGGCAAAAGGTGTAACCAGTGGCCACAGGTGTAATACGATACTTACGTTACTTGTAACGGAAAGAAAACTGTAAAAAAAGATTATAATACGAGCAAGGTATAACAAACTAATAAGTAGGAGTATTTTGCTTGGTGTAGAATTCAACTGAATGTTGCATGTTGTTTCTGGCTACATGGAGGCTTGAGTATAGCCAAAGAAGTTATGGGTGGAAGGTTTTGAATAAATCTGAACCACTGGCACTGGTCTGGGCAGTCTTACACACCAACGTTGTTAGTCCATCTGCACCATTGTGAAAGGGGTCCAGCCATAGGATATTCATTCAGGTACAGTCGGGTATGGCGCAGATGGGCTAAGAAAAGTTGGTGTGGAAGATTGCCTAGAGGGTTCAATGTGATTTCATCATATTTTTTCGAGGAAGAATTAATCAAATTCTTGTTTAGGACATTTTACTGCAAGGGAGACCCCCTCAGGCCCTACCAATCCCCCCTCCCATTTTTATTACCCTTACCCACCCTCACATACATTTGTGGTAAAATTCAGTGGAAGAAATTTGACAAATGCTTCCTTGATGGAAAAACCTGCATTGGAATATTCCTATCCCACCTACAGCACTGCCAGTGGTATAGCTTTATGCAACACATCCCACATATCACTTTTCTAGTTATACTGTGTCTCCCTGTGTGAGAGAGGGTATGCCCAGATGTTGGTCCCTTGCTCTGCCGGCAAAAGGGAACAAAGCTGCACCTCACTGATGATGCCCAATAAGACTGAAACATGCTTGTTGTTGATTGAGTTTCCGTGCAGAAGGGACCCTGGCCTAGCAGTTTGGGCAGGACTGCTCCCATGGGTGACAGTACCTAACTGATTTGCATATGACTGGACCCCTTTTGCAATGGCGCAAACATGCTAAAAAATGGTGGTTTGGAAAGGTGCCCAGAGCAGTGCCAGTGGTTGAGATTTATTCAAAACCTTCCACCCATTACATTCGGTTATAGTTTCTCTCCCTCTGTGAGAGAGGGTATGCCCAGACATAGATCCCTTGCTCACTGCACCATAGGGTAACAAGCTGTACCTCACTTATGAGACCAAACACGGGTGACACATGTCTGGGATTGCTTGTGTTTCTATCCAGGGGAGACTGGCCTAGCAGTTTGCGCTGGGCTGCTCCCATTGGTGGCAGCATCTGACTAATTTTCATATGACTGGGCCCCTCTTGCAATGGCAGAAACTGACTAAAAAACTGTTGTGTGGATAGTTGCCCAGAGCAGTGCCAGTAGTTGAGATCAATACACAATCTTCCACATATCACTTTTTTGGTTATACCTGGAGGCTTCAGCCACCATCCAGATCTTGGGGTTGAAATGATCTGCCAACTGTGCTAAGAGGCCACCTTTTTACCAAGCAGTCATTGTTTCCTAATAACATAATGGTCAAAGGTGTGTTCAATTACGCTAAATCTGCAATCTAAATCTCCAATCTATCAATGCCAATCGGGATGAGGGATGTTGTTGCTCTATACATCTCCTGCGAGGAGCATTAAAATATAACAATGTTTTCTAGTACAAAGGATTAAGAACTAAAGTTTTGGAGCAGTTTTCCTTGGTGTACACATCAACTGTATGCCAACAATATTTCTCTCTGATTAGTAGATTGAACCAAACACAGAAGCACTCACTATCAGGAGTTTGAATCCGCCACCCTGACGTTAGTAAACCTTTGTGAGATCCACTAAGCAAAGAGGTGTATCTGATGAAAGAGCCCCTTTTTACTCATCTCCAAGGAAAATAAATCGAAAAATAATTTTGTGAAGTGTAAAAAATAAAGAACGTCCAATTTGAAGTGCTTTTCTTGGTGCAGAACTAACCACCATTGTACGCGTCTCTCTACCGCCCTGGTGAATAAACACACATTGCTTAGGTATGGAGCCCAATGCTCTGCCTTCTGAGCTGGTGGTTGTCCTTCAAAAAAACATACATGTTCTCCTTGTATCACGTCCAAGGGTGTAATGAATGCTGTTTCTACAAAATATCAATGCCAACTGAGAACAGTCTTTCCGCTGGTGTTATCCACTAGACACTTGTAAAGGAAGCATACATAATAAGTTATTCATACATTAATAAATAAAAGTATTAAGCAAGTCTGCAGTTTTACTATTTTCTGTAATATGTGATTATTCACCTGCAAACTATCAATACTGATCGGGATCAGCATTTCTTCAGCTATCTACAGGTCACTTGTCAGGAAATTGAATACGAAACAATTGTTGTGAAAAGTACAAAACATAAATAACGAATTAGTAAAGAGAACCCTATAGTTAAGTCATGGCCCCTTTCTGGGGGTTTAAGTGAACACACTTTGTGAAGCATAAAAAGCATTGCAGTGGTCCGAGCATGAGGCATGAGGCATATTATCCTGTAATCAAGGACACCCCACCCACACAGCATGTTTAGATACTGTGTTATTGGGCACACGAACTCAGTCACAGTCTTTTGCACCCAATACCACTGAACAGTGCTTCATGGCATTATCATCTTGGCCTGCACAGTGTGCAAGAAGGTACTCACCACAGGGAATGCTAAAAGCTGTGACTTTGAATTCTGTGCTAAAACACATATGCTAAAAAACAAATTTCCATATATCTTCCTTATTTGCTAAATCTTCTGCCACTCGTTAATTTACCTTAATCTCCTTTGATTGTTGTCGGCCTGAGGAAACCTCTCTCACCCTGTTCAGGTGTTTTATTAATTTGCTTTCCTCCACTTCTTTTAAATATGCCTCACCTTTCACCTTGGTTTCCTAAGAGTATTCACCATAGGCCAAGGGTCTGCAAACTTTGGCTGGCCAGATGTTTTGGACTACAACCCCCAACGGCACTATCTGGTATAGTATGATATGATATGGTATTTATAACGCGCCTGTACACAAGTGTTTCAAGGCGCGATGAGGCAAGGGAGGGGGAACAGAGGGAAGACAGACAACGATCCTACTAGGGCAGATTTCATTCAGGTGCAGTGCATGGGATAAAAGAATAAATAACAATAAGCAGAAGTACGGCCAGCAGGTGGCGCGGGTAAGTGCAGACAACATGTTTCAAGTGCTGGTAGTGGGACTGTAGGGATACAGAAACAGTCCCCAAGTGCGGGGTTGCCAGGAAGGCAGTGCAGGTGTGCGACTGGTGGGGGAGGGGACCTGGGCCCGAGATCAGAGGGTGGCCAGGTAACCAGTGCAGTTTCGGTTTCAGTCAGGAAGTCAGCAGGGGAGAGAAAGAGAAAAAGCAGAAGCAAAAAGAATGGTTTTGAGGTACTTCCGGAACTGGGGATGATTCTCCTCAAGTTTCAGGGAGACAGGGAGGCCGTTCCAGAGGGAGGCCCAAGCCAAAGAAAGAGATCTACCACCAACTCATTGCCTGGAGAAGCATTTGACCCTAAGGGGGTTGGAAGCGGATGAGCGAAGAGCTTGAGAAGGAAGATATTTAGGAAGAGCGAGTCGAAGGTATTGAGACCCCAGACCCCAAAAGGACTTTTGGACAATGCAGAGGGTTTAGAACTTAATCCTCGCAGCCACAGGGATCCAGTGCAGAGATTTCAGTCCTGGAGAGATACGATCCCTGGGCTTGAGGCCAAGAACAAGTCTTGCAGTCCTGTTCTGGATGAGTTGCAGAGGGCGGAGAGTAGAAGCCGTAGTTGTCACACCTCGGCGCCGTTCCACACTACGACCCCGTGCTTCATACTTACCTCAGGGCCGACAGCGGAAAAGGACATCTGGCAAAACTATTGCGCTTCGCCGTTCTGTTCGGCATTCTGCAGCGCCATTCTTGATGAAGTGGAGAATGCCATGGAGGCTAACGACAACTGCACCAGCCAGACGGTTTCGAACTACGATTCCCATGAAACCTAAGGGAATTCGTAGTCCATAACATCACGTGTGCCTCCCCTCACTTGGCTCCACCTCCCCATTGATTTAAGCGGCTGCAGCCCGGAGGACGCTGCTTCTGTTTGAATGTTACAGCCGGTGCTTAAGTTCCGTCTTTATCGCCTTGTTCCTGAAGCTCCTCTTTTCAGTTTCCAGTCTGCTCAACGGAATTCAATCAACGCACAGTCTCGCTGGTCAGGCCTCCTGTCTTGTCTACTCCCGTTCGGTGAGTAACAGTAGTAGCCGTGAGGGATCCTGTCAGTTGTAGTCTAAAATGTCTAGAGAGCCACAGTTTGCAGACCCCTGCTATAGGTCAATGTACATTAAAAATGATAAAAGTGAAATGGATTAATATCAGCATAAAAAGAAGATTAATTATTCATTTACAGATATGCTAAAAGAGACCTGACAACGTCATTTTAAATATATTGGTCTTGTTTCACTGCAGATTGAGATTTTTGTACAGGCATACAACAAATGGATTCCTATGGATTCCACATCTTCTTAGTAACTAATAAAGCAGGTGGAATCCATAGGAACCATTTCAAATGCTGTCTCACATACATGTATTGCAGGCAGCATTTAAACTGTTTTGCAAAGTGGAGTCCTAACATACATTGCAAAGGTGATTTTGCCTGTATTTATGCTTTGGTTCTGCACTCAAATGTGATACATTGATTTGTTTGGACCGAACAGCATGTAAACCATATTGTTGGGGGGATGGGTAGGAAGAGGGATGTTTTTAGGTGTGAAGGAGAAGAGGGAAATGGCAAGTCAGATGTACTGGAAATGCTCATAGAAAGATACAATTCCCCGGATTTATTTTTCTTCAGATGACAGAAACTAGGCTCATGCCCACGCATGCTACTTCATCTATAATACAGGTCACAGGTCATGACTTGCAGAATGCTGTCTCACTTCATAAGGACCAACTATCAGTGGGAGAGACAGCTTCAGGATTTTGTTTGGCACAATAGGCAAGTCCATGAGATGGGATTGCAAATGGAATATTTGACAAAATGACTCCAGCCCTGCAGGAGTACAAAGATGAGTAGTGGATAAACTCACACTTCCACAAAACAAGAATGATCTCAATCATAAAGGTGAAACAGGCACAGTTGAGAAATATACCTCCTTTGGCTTTGTGATAATGTGGGCCCAAGGCAAGCTATACTCTTGAGTGGGGTGTGAATGTGAAACAGTAGCGTCAGCAACAGCACAGTACAATAGTACAAAGTATAGGAATGTCTAATCAAGGTTCAACAAAATATGTATATTTTAATTAATGTAAAATCAACTAAATAGAACAACACTACACAAATCCCACCCCTGTGGAAAGAACACAAATTAGGCAAGCAATAGAAAGTTGCACTCTGGTTAATGAAACAGACAATCAATAACTGCAATTTGTATAAAAAGTATATTTGTTTTGCAGGAAAATGAATTAAGTGTGACCTAACTGGTCTCCAGTGCCCAAATATGCACATTGAGGTAATTAGCAGTTAATAATATGTCCCTACTGTTCTTGTCCTTCCAATAGCATTCAATATGGCTTCTTGGCGCTGTGTGAACAGTTGAAATCGGGTTCGGATGAGCGAGTCATTGTGATACAGATGAGAGCAGGCACTGAGACTCATTTGAAGTGAGTCACAAAGCAGGTTAAAGTCATCAGTGGCAGCAACCTTCTTAATCATGCTGATGCAACAATGCGCTCAGCTGATGCTGTGTTGTAGTGAACTGGTTTGAGGATGCAGCAACTGCAGTCTGATAAGTTTGAAGACGTGCCAATGGCATCACAGGAGGTTCTGTTGGTTTGAAAGCATTTAAATGGAGTTGAAATCCAGGCAACCAGCTGCTTGGCTTCTTCAGCTGCAATGTGTCCCAACAAGGGGCTCAAAAACAAGATAGGTCCTTGTTCCCTGTCTCCCAAAGACGGGGAATGTTGGCAAACACCTGCAGGGGTCGTTCAACTCAAATGAGTACCTCTGTACTGGTAAAGGTGGCGAAGAGACAGGTCTTGATTTGGCAGCAGTGCATGCCCAATGTGCCTTTGGGATGGTTAGAGAGCAGTGCTTGTTTCTGCCTTGGATCACCTGACAACTGGAGGACATTGAAAAAGGACTGCTCTCCCAGCAGGGTCCAATAGATTCTTCTTGAAGGGTTGAAGTCCAGGGAGGAATCAAAGAAAGAGTGGAACGCTCTCTCTTTTATAAGAAATGGTCCACAGGTGATTGGACAAAAGCAAGCCCGTTTTAAGGGGTCCAATCCCTGTCCTTGAAACTAGTGTCTTTGTATTTGTCATCCCAAAGTGTGCTGTGCAGAAGGAAGTGGAGGGGACCGGAAGGAGACAGGGAAGTGGAGGGGATAGAAAAGAGGGAGATGTGCAAAGAGAAAGACAATTGTGGAACCCTCCCCAACCTATGCAGAGCTCCCTCTATCTACACTAGACACCACCTTATCAAACCCATAGCATCAAAGACCCTTTTGATATGGATCTCCTTGAATTGACAATCAACCCTTTGTGTCGGGGTGTGTCCTTTAATTCTTGTTTCCCAGGCCACCCCCTGCTAAGTGCTTCCTGGGCTGGAGAGAGGGGTTACCCAACCGCACAAAGTATTAAAGAAGAGGCATAGCTATTTCGCTTCATGGTCCTGTTGGGCTGGCAGGTACATGCTTTACAATCAGGATACACATAAGCCTTCGACAGCTGAGCGGGCCTCACAGTGCTGACACAGGTATGACATAAATCAGATGTGGCTTTTATTAAATATGAAAAACATTCACTACCACATGACACTTAAGTGCAACCCCTGCACTCCAGTGACTTGGCTGTCACAGCAGCGGTCAAACAGGGCACATGTGAACTTGTAATCCACTCTCTGCCAGTAGGATGCAGGAGCTGCAGAATAGGAAACTAATAGAGAAAGGCCCAGGTGTACTTGTGCTTTTGGCATGGAGGGACTAATTAGCAGGGCACCCTTTCAGAGATGGAATTGTCTGCATCATTGTATTGGTTGTTAAAAATCTAGAACTTCTGCACCTTTTCACGATTTAAATTCCTCACAAATACCCCTGCCCAAAAGGTTGAGACTCACCCTTCTAATTGTTTGGCGCATCATCAAGCAAAATCTATCGACCAAGGCCATCTGATTGGAGTGCTGCAACTCCATTTTTTTTAAGGGATATGGCCTAACACAGCAACTTAAGATTCTCTTCCTGCATGACCATAAGAAAACCTAAGAGGCCTGTTGGCAGTTTTGACAGTGACATGCAATGTAGGGTTTCAGCTTGCATACCACCCAAACCACAGAAAAATCCTCTTTCTCAATTGTGGCCATGTTGTGCTTTCTCCTGGTCAAACACTGACTTAGACACAGTTGTTTTACCCGCTCAGAGTTTAGCCATGCTAACACTGCACCAATAAAGAATTCTCAAACCCCTGTCTGATTAATGATTTCTTGCCCATAATCAACAGTCTTTAGAAGTGGAGCCTGGCACACTCCATCCTTCAAACATGGAAAGGATGTCTGACAGGCAGGGGTCCAGGTGAAGTTCTTAGGCATTTTGTGTTGTTGAAATAACACAATTGAGAGAAAGGGCAAGTGCACCATATCCCTTGTTGAAAGGCAAGTAATAACCAGTGAGGCCCAAGAAGATCTTACCTGTGTCTCAGTATTGAGGATATCCCACTCCACCACTGAATAGTCCAAAGTCTAGAGAGGCTTTTTCTTAACGTCACCCACCTGGTGTCCTTAGTAAGTATTAGTACCCGGCGAGAGTCAAGCAGAATGCAACACGCATTCTGATTGGCTCTTGCGGGGCCGTTACCCAGCTGAGAATCCCTCGATTCTCGGCCGGGATTCCAGCCTCCTTGTCCATGGCGAGAGGCGTGGCAGCCCCTCAGCCAATGAGGAAGCTTGAAGCGGGGCCATCCCCGCTCCGAGCCTCCCCACGTAAGGTTGTTTTTTTTTGTATTCCTTCCCTCCTCCCTGCCCTCCCCACCCGACTTACCTTCTTGCTCCTTTGTCCCCGGTGGGGGGCAATGGCAGCCTCCAGCTGTGTGGAGACTCAGAGCGGGACCATCCCGCCGGGGACGCAGGTACATTTTTTTTCCCCCTCCCTCCCATACGCCCTACCAACCCCACTTACCTTCTCCTTTTTTTTCGGGAGCAGACGTGCTGGAAACACTTCTGTTACCAGCGTTTCTGCTCCCGATGGTGGCCATGGAAAGGGAAAACGGACTTCGTTTTCCCTTTCCTGGTGGCCATTTTCTTGTTCTTTTTTTAATTATTTTTTTTGTCACGAAACGTTACGGGATAGAAAAAAATGCTTTTAGCGCCCGGGTCATGCAAATCTTGCGGGACGGGGTACTAAAAGCAATATGACCCTAGCAGCAGGGGCATATTGCTTTTACCTCGCAGTAGGGCATTAACTGTGTCGGTAATGCCCCCGCCGCTCAGGTCATATTTCTTAATTCAGCCCACATGGCCTTTATACATGCATATTGGAAGTCAGATGCTCTGTCAGAAATAACTTCTTTATGAAACCGCATATGAGACAATATCCCTATAAAAAGTCTTAATATACACAGGTGTGCAGATCCAAAGGATCCACAATGTCCATACCTTTTCTTACTAATAGTGATATGAGGTCAAAGGTCCTCGTGAATTTGGCATCTGCTAATGAGCTTGTTTGCACTAGGTATGGGGTGTGAGTCTATCTGGGTAACAGAATTGAAAACTCTGTCGTTGACACAAAAGTGAATGTCTCCCTTTCCAATGCTGGGCATTTTAGGTACCAGTACCGCAGGACTTGCCCAGGGGGCCGTGGGAAGGCTCAATAACCCTTAAGCCCAATGTCTTGGAGACATCATACTTGATGGTGTCGTTACCTTGTTAGACATCCAGTCAGAGCAATGTTTGACTGCCTCTCTGTCTGGAGTGTCAATAAGCATGGGTGTACGAATAAATGTTAGCTTGAGTCAGCGAAAACAGACTTTCATTCTGGCCCAGCAGCAGTCAGAAGTCCCGTAATTGTTGTTCACTGAGGACTGAGAAGATCTGAACTCCTTCCAGAGGTCCATCTTTGGACTCTACATGTAACAAGTCTGCGAAAGGATCAGCCTCCTCCTGAGAATGGTCATCAGTCACGAGAGCCATCGCCAAGTTATTCTGGCTTTAGTGAGGTTCAACCGGTTAACATGGAAGACCCCTTGTTTCTGCCTTGGGGTATTTGTGTCAATGATTTAGTTAACCTTAATGATCTTTTCAAGCACAACAGGCCCAGTCCATTTGTCATGGAGGATGATGGGCCTGACAGGGTCCATAATCCAGACCATCTGAATATATTTGGTCAGAGGGGCAGATGGCGTCCAGCAAGTCAGGTGGCACAGGAGCAACATGATGGCCTAGGTGTTGAGGAGGCGAGGTGGGTCTTGAGTTTTTTTCTGAATTTCTGGAGAGTAGGATGCTGACGGAGAGGAGGTTCCATAGTCTTGGCGTGTAGGCAGTGAAGTGTTTTTTTTGGTCTTTCTTTTTTCCAGTGGTAGATTTCAAGTCTGTACATATCCTGCCTTCTGGTGGTGTGCTGTCTGCTGGAGATGCTGAGTTTCTCCGCAAGGTAGCTGGCTGATTTGAGGGTGACTACCTTATAGATGATGCAGCAAGACTTATAGGTGATTTGTGCGTGCAGAGCGATCCAGAGAAAGTCGATGAGGGCTGGGGTGATGGGGTTGTATCAGCGTAGACCCTTGATGAGGCATGGGGCTATGTGTAGGAGACTCAGGGGCACAAGGGAGGAAGACGGGAGGCCTTTGAGGAGGGCATTGCTCCCATCCAGGTGGGATAGGACTAGTGCTGGAACGGTGGATCTAAAACTGTCCTGAGGGAGGAAGGGCTTGACTTTGCACAGGCGGGAGATCTGAGACCATGCTGTCTAAGTTTTCTTAGCTATGTGTGTCTTGAAAGAGAGGTGTTTGTCAATGTGCAACCCAATAGACGTGGTGCAGGGGGTGAGCTGTGGTGTGAAGCTCTCAGGATTCATGGTTGATAGCCAAGTATGTTTGTCTGAGTATTTGGTGTTGTGTGGTGATGAGTAGGAATTTGGTCATGAAGGTGTTGAGCTTCAAGTATGCACTGGTCATCCACTGAATCAGCGACAGGCAGATTTTGAGTCAGTGGTAGTCCTTGATGGAGTCAATCTTGAGGTATAGCTGTGTGTTGTCACCATAATGTTGGATGTGGCAGTTGTGTGTGGCTAGCATGGCTGCCAGTGGCTCCATGTATAGATTGAAGATCACTGGGGAGAGGATTGAACCGGTGAGACTCCACAGGTGACAGGTTGCTTTAGCGATCTAGAGGAGTAAATCTTAACAAACTACTGGCAGTTGGCAAGGTAGGACTTTAACCAGCGTAGTACAAGTTTGTTGATCCCCATGCACTGATGTAGTAGTTCTATAAGCACCTAGTGGTCTACCGTGTCAAATGCAGCCGAGAGGTTGAGTAGAACCAGAAGGCAGGGGTGGCTGCTGTCAATGATGTATGGTTGCCGTTTCCGTGCTGTATCTGGGTCTGAATCCGGATTGGTACGTGTGGAAGAGATTGATGGTGTTTATGTTTTGCTGCAGTTGGGCGGCTACTGCTTTCTAGATGCCCTTACCTAGGAAGTGAGGATGGGTGATGGAGCAATAGTTATCTAGGTTGTTGGTATCCAGAGTGGGTTTCTCTAATAGAGGGAAGATGTATACTGTCTTTAGGATAGATGGGAAGGTGCGTTGAGTTAGGGACCTGTTGATATACTCTAGGTAGGAAAGGAGAGCTTCTGCAGGGAGGGTCTTTAGGATGGATGCCGGGAGGATATCGATTGCATATGATGTGGCTTTGAGGGCGCCAAGGTTTTCCACTAGGTCCTAAGTAGAGAGTGTCTTGAATTTTGTCCCTGATCTGGAGATTTCATGAGATGGGATGGGAGGTGGGTCTGTGGATGCAGAGCTAGTGTCTATCTGCTGGCGAATCTTGCTGATTTTGTCAATGAAGAAGGTGTTGATGTTGGTGGATTTTTTGATGTAGTGTGGTATGGCAGGGTCAGGTTGTGGGTTGTCGCAGTGCTTGACAGCTTTGAAGAGGGCTCTGCTTTTGTTGTTGGTTCCTGCTATGGTGATCTGATTGTAGGAGGCCTTGGCTGTGTTGGTTAGTTGTTGGTGTGTTGCTCTAAGTTCTTTGAGGAGCGCCAGGCAGGATGCGGTCCTGCAGCGGTGCCAGGTTTTCTCTTTTTTCCTGATTACTGAGTGGGAGTTTGTCTTTACGTGTACCAGAGTGTTGACGGTTTCAGTTTGCAGGTGTCTTATTTCAGATGCGTGTGCCAGCCAATGGAGGCTGAGAGGGTGGCATTGAGTGCTTCCAGTAGAGAGTTGCAGTGTTCGGTCCATGTGAGGTGGAGGTTGATGAGATCTTCTGTGAGGGAATTCACTGCAAAGTTCTTGAAAAGCCTGAAAGTTTGTCTGATGGGTTTCTGATGGAAGTGCTTTACTGAAGTGGAGGACAGGATGTTGAAAGGCACGGCCAGGTGGTCAGACCAGTTAAGCCGGACAGGAGAGCTGTAGTGGAGGAGAGGCAGTGCAGTGATGATTAGGGCAAGTACGTTACCTTTCTTGTGTGATTGGTCTTTGATGTGCTGTTTGAGGCTTAGGGTGTTGACAAGGCTGAGGAGAGCATCCTTCATTAGTTTGGTGGCCTTGTTGCATGGGAGGATGAAGTTGCCTAGGAAGATGTTGTTGACATGCGTGACGGACATGGTGGTGACCAGGTCGGTGAAGTCTCTGATGAAGGCAGTGTTGGGTTTGGGTGTCTGTAGATGAGATGGAAGGTGACAATGTCTGCCGGAGAGAGAGGGAAGTGGCAGGACAGGACATCGAATGAGCCAATGTTGTTGAGGTCAAGTCTGGTGCAGGGCTGCAAGGCCTTGTGGATGACTGCAAGACCTCAGTCTATCTTGTGTGGCCAATCTCTGTGTTGTATGCTGTAGCCGTAGGTGACAAGTATGTCTAGCATGTCGGTGGAGTTGGGTGTCAGCCAATTTTCGGGATGAAGATGGTGTCAAGGTTGTGTCTAGTGATGAGATCGGTGATGTCTGCTGCATGGGTGATAGCTGAGTGGACTATGGCAAGCATCAACCTCTGTGTTGTGGACAGTGAGGGGTATCGGGCTTGAGGCTGGTGTGGGTGAGGTTGCCGCATTGCAGAGTCCTTGTCTTAGATGAGGGGAAATGTCATTGATGTTGGCATTGCCTGGTGTTGGTGGGGATGTCGTGTGGGGACGGAGGAGGAAAACACATGTATGCATACCCATTGTCTGAGCAGGGGTTTGGGCCATAGGTCCTCCTGTTCAGTGCAGGTCCAAACAGGAATTGCCCTTTTCTTCGTCTGCCCTTTACTTTGGACGCCCGAATGAGAAATGCCATTGATCTAAGAATTAAGAGCAGAAAGGAAGAGACAGAGATAAGAAGGTGAGTGGGGCTTAGGCCACGAGACCTAGATCCACTTGCACCTGTTCACCAACTGAAAAGGAAAATAGGTTGGAGGGATTCTTAAGCAGGGGAAAAGGGTGGCAAAACAGGAAGGCACTAACATTTTAGCAATGACTGCAAGGTGATTGGGACTTATTGATATATTTATTTTACATTTGCAGGAACACACTCAACCCATGGGCATCTAGGTGCAAGTTACAAGCAGAAAGACAGGGAAGGGGAAATAAGCCAGAAAAGAGTCTAGGTGAACAAGTAAGTCTTTGACTGCTTCCGGAATTTGAAGAAGGATTGTTCACCTCTCAAGGCGGGCGCCAGAGGGATGAGTTCCAAAGCATAGGGGCAGAGACAGGAAAGCTGACACCACCCACCTTGGCTCTTTTGTATCTTAGGGTGGAGATTCGGTAACAGTAAGCATGGCATGTAGGTATGTTGGAGGAGGACTTGGAAAGCCTGTGGGCCAGGTTGCTGAGAGTGGTTTTGTTGAGGCAGTGATGTGTAATGATTTTTAATTGTATTCTTTCTCTAACAAAGAGCCAATGTGCCTCTCTTCTGGAAGTGGAGGTGTGGCCATGTCTCTTGAGGCCAAGGGTGGCTCTGATGGGATTATTCTGTATAGTTTGAAATACAGATAATGTTTCTCTTCAGATGAGAGTATTGCGTTAGTCAAGCTTAGAGCAGACTAGGGTGCAAGCAATGTTGATGCAGTCGTCAGTGGATAAGAAGGGTCTGCTGGCGTTGATAGATATTGTGGTACCCTGTTGACAAGGTGATGGCATTGAAATGGCGCGGCATGTTCAGGATGGAGTCTAGGTGGACTCCAAGTGTTTTAATGATTGGTGAGATGTGGATAGTGTGATTGTCGATGGTAAATGTTTGGATGTCTGAGCTCAGTTTGGAGAGGAGGGAGGGGTTGCCTACAAGAAGGAGTTCTGTTTTCTCATCATTCAGGCACAGGAGATAGGTTGCCATCCAGATTTGAATGGTTTTGCAGATGGTGTTGATTTTCCGGGGGTCCATACGGTTGTTGCCAGTGAGGGAGGTGAGGATCTGGGTGTCATCGGAAAAATGTGTATACTTGATGTTGAGTGAGTTTCCACGAAGTCAAAGAGTCACTTGGTGTAAATATTATAAAGAGTAGGTGATACACAGGAGCATTGCTAGAGGAATGGTTGTCAGAAAAGGAGTGGTCAGCCAAGAAGGATGCAGTCAATTTGGTGGATGTCTGGTGAGAAGCCGACAGAGGTAGTGAAATTGTGATAAACGATGGATGGAATGGTCCACTCAGTCCATTGCGGAAGATAGGTCAAGGAGAACAAGAAGAGAGAGGTAACCGGTATTTCTGAAGTCGTCTAGCTGCTTTTTGAGGTCCAGTAAAGCAGTTTCAGTACCATGTATGGGGCGGAAGACAGATTTTCGGGGGATGAGGATATGGTTTTACTCAAGGTGTTGCTGGATTTGGACGTAGGTAGCTCGGTCTACGGCATTGTTGTGCTTAATACGCGCCATTAGATACCAGCAAGGCTCAACCAGGCCAGTTCGCCACGCTGAAGCTCAGCATATCTAAGGGAGAAAAAGACATTATTAAATACAGAAAGTCATGCAGGAATAACAACAATACAAAAGAACAGCAATAAGACCTACCCGAACGACATCACGGGCCGCGTCAGTCAAGTAACTAGACCGCAAACGCCCACGGAAGACAACGTGCCCCTGCCAAGAAGGCAGGACGGGGAGCACGCCTAATTCTACCACAAGGTGAGGAGAGGGCCCAGAGGGACTGAAATGTATACGTGGTGGAGGGAAGATATTTACCTCGATCAACCAGTCTTGAAAACAGCCCTCCTGTATTTTCAGGCAGAACCTTCCCCGCAGACCACTTCTGGGAATCACTGAGAAGTATACCAGCGAGCAGTACGGCTGGGTGGCGTCCCTGTGGATACCAGGTGAGCGTAACAATAGGTTGGTTGTGGGAGGGAGGGCTAAGGGGGGGATGTTCTGTTTGTGGAGGAGAGTTTCAGCTAAATCTTTTTCTGTAGTAGTGTGATTTTGCCAAGCAAAGCATTTTGGACATCATTATACCAAGTGCCATTCTTGATGACAGTGGGGGGCAGGGAGGACACTGGTGACTCGAGTTTCCATAAGATAGTGAAGAGGTCACAGGAATTGGACTCAGCATTCATGATACAGGAGTTGTAGGTGGCTGCTTTGGCCGCTTGGATGTTTTTTTGTAGGTCCTCGAGAAGTCAGTAAAATGGGGTTTCTTATCTGCTGAAGGGTGTTTGCTCCAGGCAGCTTCAATGGTGTGTTTCTCAGCTCTCAAGGTTTGTAGTTCTGGGGTGAACCATGGGCTAGAATGCTTGGAGCATTTGCTATTGTGTTCTTTGAGTGGGGTGAGCGTGTTGATAGCCTGAAAGAGGGCAGTCTTGTAGGTTAACCAGGGCTCAACCGACATGTCAGTCAGTGCGAGGGGTGATAGAAGTGCAAGTAGAGTCCTAGGCGGTCACTGGTGAGAATGTGGGTGCATCTGGAAAGGACAGGGGGAGTATTATGCGGGTGCGAGGTTGGTTATTTTTGGGGAGGGAGGGTGGAGGACACAGGGTATTTGCAAGAACTGTAGTGTTGCAGTTGTGGTCTAATAACCAGTCCAGGGTGTGCAGTAAACTGTGAGTGGGCTCGAGGATTTTATACCAGTAATCAAGGCACTTGGTGCTGCTAACGAGGGATATAGCCTCCTTGTCATTAGGGCCTAGGAACCTGCGTTTGCAGTCTCCCACAAGGTTACACAGGAGGAGTTGTGTGAGGTCTTTTTCGAAGGTGTTGCTTGTTTCGGGTGGTTTATAGATGAAGGGCCTTATTACGAGAAGGGTGGTAAGGGGTTAACGGTGCCGGTAAAGGAGCTGGAACTGTTAACCCCTTAGCACCTTATTACGAGGTCCGCTTGTGGGACCCGCTCAGGAGGCCTGGTTTTACCGGACGTCCTTAGCAGGTCCCACGAGCAGCCCAGCATGCTAACAACGGGCCCGTCATTAACGGGCCTGTTGTGAGCATGCTCCCCATTCCCATTGAGCCCTATGGGGGCTCAAATGGGAATGGGGTTGGTCCGGGTCCTGGTTCCCTGAATGGGGAAATACCGGGCCCTCCAAGGTCGGAATGGCCCGGTATTTCCCCATTCAGGGAACCAGGACCCTTGGTAAGGGCATGGCTACCTCCAGACTTGTAATGAGGCCTGATATGTAGCTGTGATGGTGGATATAGGTGTGAGGGTCTGGTAATTAGAGAGAGTGGCTGATGGTAGGATGCGAATGGAGAGTGTATCTTTTCAAATAATTGTGACTCTTCCACCGTTCTGATTAGACCTGTCATTACGTCGAATGGCTTAATTGGGAGGAATGGCAATGGAGAGGGCAGGGCCTGCTGCCTCATGGAGCAAGGTCTACATGATATCTAGGATATCGAAGTTGTTGACAGTAATGAGGTCAAAGATTTTTTAGGCGTGAGCCACGAGAGAACAGGCATTGATAAGAGCACAGAGGATGTTAGGTGGGGGTTAGGGCTGGAGGTACAAAGGTCTACCTGGTGTGGGGGGTGAGGTAGGGCTGAATGGAAGGAAATGGCTGGGCGGGGGGTCTGTGAGCGAGGGCGTATATGGTAGCTGGTAGTAGGAACGGGGCAAAAAGTAGGTAGGAGGAGGGAGTAGGATGAGACGGGCACAGCTGAGGTGGAGAACTCCTCTTAAGCATGGGCACACATAGTCAATTATACACTTACCTTGGCGCCTGGAACCAAGGGTGGTGTGCTGCTGCGGCATGTGCTTAGGGTCATGGTAGTAGTGGTCTCAAATAGCAAGTGCAGACCGGAGGAGAAGAGCGGTCAGGTGGGTTTACTGCCATAGCTGTTTAGGCACAGGCAACTTGTAAGGATCAAGCTGGTGCTCTGTGTCTGAATCTGTGTCTGAATCAGTGAGAATCAGCGTATTCCAGGTAGCTTTCCCCAAGGAGTGTTTATTTTTAGCTGGAAGTGGAATAGATGCCATTCTGGTTTGGGGCACTGGTGTGAGGATATGGGTATGCAGCGTGATATGGGCACGGAGAAGGGGATTGCCTGGTGGATGTCGCCCTTACATGCCTTGATAGGCCTGGACAGGCAGGGGCCTTGAGTGTGGGCCTTCTGAGTGGGCCAGTTCCACCTACCAGCCAATTTCCTGCCTTTTGTTCTCATCTTGAGTGAGCCAATCAATGCTGCATCATTGGTATGAGCAATGCACAGATCATGCTTCTCGAGTTGCAGAAGGCTTGGAGGGGGCATGATGGTGGTGATCTTCTTGGTGTGGAGCAGGTGTTCCGTAGTAAGGTTGTAAGCCTGCTGGCAAGGTTTTGAGTCAGGCATTGTGCCAAGGTCTGTGTCCTGCCTCTGTAGATATTATTGTGCTTTACCCATATGACCTAGTTCCACTTGCACCTGCTCACCAACTGCAAAGGAAAAGAGGCTGGAGGGCTGCTTAAGAAGGGAAAAAGGGCATTCAAACAGGAAGGCACCAACAGTTTAGCAGTGATTGACAGATGTGTGGGGAATAGGCTTAGGGGACAATCGCAGTATCCCTCTGGTTATGACTGACCTTCAGGTTCTGAGTGCTCTGTTCTTTGTAGTTGGACTAACTTGGATCTGTGACCAAGCACATAACCCACTATGTTCTGATGAGGAGTTTGGGGATTAACCTCCAATCCTCGCCACACCAGGCTTAATGGACCCCTAATGGCCAAACAGGAACTAGAAGGAACTGACCCCTATGCTGCTCTGAGGCACCTTCCAGTAGGCAAACAGCAGGCATGGCAGGAGAATATCCCATCTTCTCATGTGCTCTTCCAAGCAACCTCCAATCAACAAGCTTATTGGTTTATGGATTAAAGTCTGTGGAAAACAGAGCCCACATTGTCTTCATCTTCGCATGTTGGCAGTTGGATGCCATGACAGAAATAACTCCTTTAGGGATCCCGATATGATAGAATATTGCTAAAATGCCTAAACCTCCACAGGTGTGAGGATCTAAAGGATCCACAATACCCATGCCTATTCTCACAAAAGGTACCCGATTAAAGGTAGTGGAATTAAGGGGGCCTTTGTTGCCCATTCCAGACTTACCGGAAGCTTGGCAATAATGACTAGACAACACAAACTCATTTCTACATGCATATGGGACAAGTACAAATTAACAGACAATGTGTCAGCTGTTTTGGCAACTACGAATTGACCTCACAAAGGAATGTCATGAACCAAGTTATGTAGGAACCTCCTTTGTCATTCATGCACAACCCACCTCCAATTTTCCCAATTTAATGTTGTAGATCTTTTACCATATCCAACTGGGAGCACCCTGGTCCCATGCTCATGAGGGTTATTATCCATGCTTCTTCTGTTGCCATATATCTAGTGACTACAGCAGGTTACATTGGGCAAGTCATTCACCAACAGAAATCCACTGAAATTGCATCCTTGAAAGTGATGCAGAGTTGATAGGTTCCACCCATCCAATTGAACTCCCCGATAGCCAGCGGGCATGTGGTAAGGGCATCAAACCGCCTACATAGATGGTCAGGATCAGGGATGCTCTTGTCTACTTGCACCCCCTGTCATCGGACAGTAGTGATACTAGCAGCAGTATGGCATACCATTGGGACTTCTTTCCCATTAACACATATTGGATCCACAAATATATCTGTATTAGCAGGTAGCAGAGGCTCTGTTGGAGACAAAGTACCTTTGCCGCTAAGAGATATGAATGTACATTCAGACAGCCCCTGGCCTGGTAGTAATTCATCATCTAAGATAACCACACAGATTATAGCTTGCTCTTTCATAAGGGTAGCACTAACAATGGAGTGCTTGAGTCTATCTTTGCAAGTTGAATCTCCTCTCATCTGGGTCATATCTCCACATAAAAAGCAGTCTCAGGGGGTTGTAGATGTTGGTGCCCCAGTTTTGGGGATATGCTCACTCCTTCTTCATGTGTGAGTTGACTTGATATTGGTGGGGATTTTCTATTGTGCTGTTGGGGCCCTCTCTTGGCAGGAGGATGAGAACCTGTGCCCCTAGGCTCCCTGGATGTTCTTGCATCAGTGGCTTTTTCTTCTGGTTTAGATGTGGCTGCCTGAAACGTTTTCTAAACTTGAGTACTCAAATACCTGTCTGCAACCTTCTCAAGCTCCCTTAGGTATGTGAGATTTTTGTCCACTATAAGCTGGTGCAACTCCATCTCACAATTCCTAACCATATATGTGCATGCAATCAATTGCACATGTCCTCAAAAGTGTCAACTTCGGTACCTGTAACTGAACCTCTCAAATATTGATGTACAAATGCCTGGAATGGTTTTTCATCCTTTGTGTGTTTTCTAAAGCTCCTGAGATATTGTTCAGGTGTGTTTCAGATTTTCCTGAGTGTGGCAGCATTGATCAACTGTAGAGAGAACTCTACTTGGGAGTCAACTGAATATTAACATTTGTTCCAGCCATCAGAAGGTCGTTTATAAGGGCTGCACCCTCGACTCTACTTCCACCTTGTGAGGGTTAAAGGTGAGCTCAAATGTCTCAAACCAATCAAGTATGTATTTACACACCTCATATAATGAGACAATGTCCTTGGGGATGTGCAGCCTAGGGGACCACTGCTAGAGATGCCCCCATCCCTACTGGAAGTTCTCCTAGTCTCCTTCAGGGTTGTGTTTTGTCCAGTAGCACACAAGCTCTATGCTCTTGCTGATTCTGCTTTTCTGAGGCCAAATTAATTTCCTCAGGAAGGAGCTTCCTAACAGCTAGCATGTCCCCAATGCAGCTCACTCAGGACCTTGAAGAAGCATTGGACCTCACAGAAGTGTAGGACCTGATTGCAATCTGAGTCTGATGGGATTTCTGGGACCTCTGGGACACTACACTGGCTGCTCTCTGCCACAGATTTACCAAATAGGTAGACACTGCAGACACATTTGGCAAACGTATATTGTGATGAAGCCAATGGAGTCATCATGGATTCCCTGGAGGTAGCCACCTACCATGTGGCCAGGAGATGGCAGCCACTGCCAGATTCTGACCCTTGGGGCAGCTATATGAGGGAGGATCACATGGGAGGAGATAGCCACCAGGCAGATGTCATGGCCTAATTTTATGAGGCGTGGGATCCCCCTCTTTCCCATGAGGAAGACCCTTGTTACCCAATATCCTAATTACCAATTGTCATGTTAGTTCTCCTTCAATTAGAACTGATCTTCCATTTGACATTTTTGGAAAAGATCCCCCAACTAATACCAATGAGAAATCAATTATGAACTTTAATTCCCACAAACACCTAAGTACTGAGACGAGAAGGATGAAGGAATCGACATAGAACAACATGCTTGCTAGTTGTTGGATGAAGGCACCTGTGGGTGGGACCTTTAAAAATGTGAAACAAATGGTAAGAAGCAGCTCAGGAGAAGACGTGACAGGTTCAGTGAAGGCGGACAGAGGCTGGAGACATGAGCCGATGTGTGGAAGCTGGAGGCACAAGTCAGAGTGCAGAAGCTTGAGGCATGAGCTGGCGTGGTATAGCGAGTGAGCTCTCCGGCAGAGAAGGACAGAAATGTGTTGCACGAGAGGCATGTTGTGGAGATGGCAGGAAATGTGAGAGGGTCCCTGGGTGTCTAACAGCCAAGAGAAGCAGCATTGTCCTTACTGGAGAAGGCAGCATGCAGGAGCAGAGCCGTGAGGAAGCCTGAAGAGACGTCAGAGCCACCCAGAGTGGAAAGTAGACAGTGAAGGTGTGCCATGTAAGCGCAAGGAAGTCCAGAGAAACTACAGTGAACCAGTGAGTCTGCCAGAGCATAGTGTGTACCACGGGGCGTTTCAGCCAACCATGCCAAAGAGAAATAGAGCATTATAAAGTTACAGACAGTGAGATGACAAGATCATTGTTTATAAATCAATAGAGCAGAAGATTTTGAAGATTGTGAAATTACAGAAAGCAATTTAATTGACTGTCAAGTAGATATATCAAGCAAACAAGAAAGTAATATGCCACTCAAAGATGACAAACTATAAAACAAGAGAAGTCTTGGCAAGCATACACCAGGCAGTTGTAAACACTAGAGAAGTCTTGCAGGGGAGTAAACCAGGCAATTGGGAATATAAGAGAAGTGCTGGCAAGCATACACCAGGCAGTTGTGAACACAAGAGAAGTATTGGTAGAGGAGCACACCAGGTAATTGTAAGTTTGAGAGAAGTCCTGGCTGGAGAGTACACAAGGCAGTTTAAAGTGCATCAAGAGTCCTGGCAGGAGATTATACCAGGTACATTTCAAATCTAAAGGGAGTTCCAAGAAGAAACAGATTGTTTCTTTCAAAGATGAGATCACTAAGTCAATAGCAGAGATTACAATATATATTCGACAAATGGTGAAATAGATAGACACAAACAGGATGCACATACACCAATTACTGTAAAGTTAGATGGAGCACTGAAATTAATAGAGCTAGGAGCATTGGCTTGAATTTTGATTGCAAGTGAAAAGATTGGGAGAATTGCTGAATAAAAGAGAACATCAGCATTCAGAACTTGAAGGGTTGAATTGAGTTGATGATAAGGTTGTATATATTCATATGTTATTTGCTGATAATTTTGGCTTCACTTTTACTGCTGTCATCAAAACGAGGTTGGGCATGTAGAGTGGTAGAGTGGATAGAGCAAATAGGATGAACAATACCCAGAGATGTAGTAGCTAAGTTCTCCTCACAAAAAAATTAAAGAAAACAGGACTGAGGACTGCAGACAAGCTCATTTATGGTTCTCGAGTCTGGAAATACAACCCAATTAGAATCTCGCTTCTGCCACTCTGTCCAAGAGGAGGAAAATTCAAGAGCAAAAAGAAAACACAAGAGGCAAATTAACTATAACTGACTTTTTAAATTTTGGGATCAATTTTACATTGAAGAATTAGGAGGTTGGATACTAGGTTTTAATGTGCCTTTTGGTGTAAAGAATGCTCATCGATTAAATAATGAAGTTCAAAGCTTTGGCTTTGTATAAGTGTAGGCAGCAAAGAAGGGCATTCCAAATGGGGCACAGATGCTACCTCCTGCAAATTCTAGAAAATGCTTGGTGGTTCAAATAATTCATTAGTTACACTCATGTTTGGTAGTTCTCCAATTGTCCTTGCCAATAACAGACTACTGAAAGATGTCATACTATCAGAAGTGTGGATGGGGATAGAGTGGACCCAGAATGGAGGGGTGTAGAGCAATGGTCTCAAGAATTACCCTATCAGGGGAAACCTTCTCCCTGGAGGCACACACATTATTTTTCTTTGTGTTCCTTTAGAAATGCTTGTTTCCTCTTCATGTTTTTTAAAGATTTTCCAGGGTTGAAGAGATGGGTGGTAGATTGAAATTTTATAAAACATTGTGCCAAAGCATCATCTCAATGAAACACTCTAAAATTGTAATTGTTATTCAAAATGGGGTGGCTTATTAATTGCTGGCTGGTAACTGGAAAATATAAAGTGAGCAGATACTTTCACTTGATTGCATTTTTTGGGGATGTGTTGTTTTCTTTGAGAATTGGGTGCAGACAACTGTCACATTAGACCAATCACTGCTGCTTTGTTTCAATTAAATGTGTGCAGAGATCCTGTTTAAATGTTAGGGGTCCTAATTCCCTGACTGGACATGCACATGCATGAGGCTGCCAAAGAGCAAAATACTATTTCAGATTTGAACAAAAAAAATAGCCATACTTCATACTTCTGCAAAAACCAACACCTATGTATTTTCTAAAGTCTCTCTTACGTGGTTTAAGAAGTACAATCAGACACATAATCCTGGATTGCAAGGGAGGTGACATGTGTGGCTTATATGTTGAACACACAACAGGCACAGTTTCTATTAAATGTGTTCTCAGCACTAAACAACTTTGTGACACTATCCAGATGGGAGATTTTAATATTGAATTCATCTTTTTTGTTATAGATTAGAATATAGGTTGCTACAGAGGCTAGCTGCCTTGGCTACATTGAAACAGACATTTTTCTATTCAGGTATATAGATGTCTCCAGATAAATTCATGCAGAATTTAGGGATTATTACTTCTATTTTCTCATGCATGTATCCAATAGAAGAACAAGTTACTTCTTACCTGGTAACGTTCTTTCGATGGGATGTTCGTCCGACTTATTCCTTATCTTGATAGATCATCTCCAGCTTGCTGGCCTCGGAATTCTTTTTTCAGTAGAGGACGCTGCGCGTCAACGTCCCTTGAGCCGATGTCCCTCGACAGCCTCTGTATCGGCGCCAATGTCATCATGCGTATAAATGGACTCATGCAGCGTCCGTTGCTCAGTTCTGTTTTGACGTTTCGTTTAACAGTTGCTTTACAAGAATTGGTTATTGACCATGAAGGAGCGTAAGCTGTAACCACAAGGGGAGTTTTACTGAGGGGATGGATGGGAGGGGCGATAAGTAATACGTCGGAGGAACATCCCATCGAAAGAACGTTACCAGGTAAGAAGTAACTTGTTCTTTGAAGGTATTGTGTCCTCCGACGTATTCCTTATATTGATAGACTCCCATAGCAGTGGTGTGTAACTGGAGGTGGGAGTAAAATTGCCATGTTTCCCTTCAAGAATGAACAGAATGCAGCACAGCTTTGCCAAATCTTATCTCTTGGCTAGAGGAGGAATCCAGGTTGTAAAATTTTGTGAAGGTATGTGCAGACGACCATGTGGCAGCCGCACATATGTCTCGAATCGGTACCCCTCTTTGGAGGGCCGAAGAGGCTGCGATACCCCTGGTTGAATGAGACCTAAGATTTTGAGGAGGCTCTTTCCCTGCCAGTTTGTAACATTCCAGAATGGCCAAAATAATCCATCTGGAAATGGTCTGTTTTGTTATCGGTAATCCCAATTTGTGCCGTGAGTAACCTACGAACAGTTGGTCTGCTTGCCTAATCCTAGCAAGTCTGCTGATGTAAAAGCTCAAAGCCCGCCTTGGGTCCAGCCTATGTAGCCTTTCTTCCTCTTTTCCGGATGGGGAGGGGGATAGAATGAAGGTAAGGTAATCTTCTGAATGATGTGGAATTCAGAAACCACCTTTGGGAGGAAATTAGGCTTCACTTGTAGGACAACTTTGTCTTTATGAAAAATTGTATGAGGGGGTTTACAAGATAGAGCTTGTAATTCGCTCACCCTACTAGCAGATGTCAATGCCACTAATAAGACAGTTTTAAGGGTGAGAAATCTTAGCGAACAAGAGTGGAGTGGTTCAAAATGAGTACCCATCAGGAAATTTAAGACTAAATTTAAGTCCCATGCGGGAACTTGGAATTGTCTTGGAGGATAGACATTGGTTAATCCCTTCAGAAATTGTATTACTAAGGGTAACTTGAAATACGATGGTTCCATGCAGTGCGCTTGAAGATCGATATCGCTGCAAGATAGCCCTTGATAGTGCCAACCTGAAGGCCCGAATTTGCCAAATAGAGTAGAAAAGATAACACCGTTGGTGTACCACATGAAAAGGGATCGATATTCTTTTCTCTACACCAGCTGCAAAATTTGTTCCAACGGCAGCAGTATAATGTCTTTGTTGCTGGCCTTCTGGCCGAAAGCAACATCTCCATGACGTCATCTGGGAGGTCCCAATCCTTGTATTTCAACCTTTCAGATACCAAACGTGAAGGTTGAGGGTTCTGATGTCTGGATGGAGAACCTGACCTCCCTTTTGCGAGAGAAGCTTCGCCTTGAGTGGAAGACGAATTGGAGGGCAGATGGACATGTCCAGAAGTTCCGGGTACCACGTTCTCCGGCCCAGTCCGCAGCAATTAGGATCATGGCTTTCCGGAACCTTCTCAACCTCCTGATCATTTGAGGAATGACAGGGACTGGAGGAAACGTGTACAGAAGTGGAAACTCCCAGTCCACTACGAACGTGTCCCCTAGAGCTCCTCTCGGGGGAAATTCCCTTGAACAAAACTGATTGAACTTTCTGTTGATTCTGGTGGCGAACAGATCCACTTGAGGGGTTCCCCAAAGGGTGAAGATCTGTTGAAGGACTTCCTGAGCTAGTTTCCACTCGTGGGAGACTGCGCTCTGCCTGCTCAGAGTGTCCACCATCAAGTTTTTCCCTCCGGCTAAGTGAACTGCCGATAGAGAGATTACTTCTTGGATTACCCAAAACCAGAGCTGCATTTCCTCCCTTCACAGAGGCAGTGATCCTACACCTCCTCTTTTGTTGAGGTAGTGTATGGCCACTGTGTTGTCCGTCATTATCAAGACATTTTTCCGCTGTACAGATGGCAGAAAAGCCTTCAGCGCTAGTCTGATTGTTCTCAGCTATAACAGGTTGATATGTAGTCTGGACTCTGATGGAGACCAACGACCGCTGATGGTCAAATCGTTGGCATGGGCTCCCCTCCCTGTGAGTGAGGCATCTGTGACTACTGTTATCTCCGGCCATGGTTGCCAAAACAGTTCTCCTTTCAAAAAGTTTTCCTGACAGGCCCACCACTGAAGGTCTCGAGCCACCTTGTCCGGAACCTGAAGGAGATCGGTCATTCTCCCTGAGAATTGCGACCACTGAGTTCTTAGTGCCCACTGAAAAGATCTTATTCTCAGGCGAGCCTCGGGCACAAGGAAGATGCAGGTTGCCATGAGGCCAAGCAACCTCAAAAAGTCAAAGGCTGGGAGACGTTGGGCATTTTGAAACTTGGTGACCATCTGCAGAATATCTTGAGCCTTCACCTCTGGTGGCGAGGCTTTTTCCCAGGGAAGTGTCCAGGACCGCTCCAATGAACTGGAGTCTCTGTGATGCTATCGTCTGTGACTTCTTTAAATTGAGGGAGAAGCCCAGTTTGTGAGGAAGTGTCAGACATAATCTAGCTGGATCTGAGCTTGTTCCGGAGATACAGCTCTGATCAGCCAATCGTCCAGGTAGGGGTAGACGTGAATCCCTTCCCTCCTTAGACTTGCAGCCACTACCGACATTAGCTTGGTGAAGACCCTCGGGCGGAGGTCACACCAAATGGCAGAACTCAAAATTGATAATGAGAGCCGCCAATTGCGAACCTCAGGTATTTCCTGTGTTTGAGATGGATTGGCACATGGAAATAAGCATCCTGAAGGTCCAGAGATACCAGCCAGTCCTGGAGCTGGAGGGCCTGAAGGATCTGAGAGAGAGTTATCATCTTGAACTTGTCCTTCCTGAGGAACTTGTTCAATTCTCGTAAGTCCAAGATAGGTCTCAGTCCTCTGTCCTTCTTCGGTATTAGGAAGTAGGGGGAGTACCAGCCCTTGTTCCTCTCCGCTACAGGTACCGGTTCTATGGCACCTTTGTCCAGCAGGTCTACAATTTCCTGCAAGAGGAGCGGATCTGGAACTTTCAGAGAGCTGTTCCCCGGTGGATGACTCTGAGGAATGCATAGAAAAGGCAGGCAGTAACCTTGGGCAACTGTCTCCAATGCCCAAGCATCTGACGTAATAGCCTGCCATTCCGTCAGATGTTGAGTTAGCCTGCCCCCTACTGGTGTCTTGTGAGGAGAGTCCTCAGAGTTATTTAGAGATGGTTGATGCAGATGCCGAGGGTAAAGAGGTACCTGCTGCTGCGGCTTTTGTATTTTCACCCCGTCCACCTCGGGTGAATCTTTTTTGACCTCTTTGAACCGACTGTCTTCTGCCTTTTCCGAATGCGGAATAAAAGCGAAAGGACTTACCTCTCCAAGAGGTTCCTGAAGGGCGATATGGCGTTTGGCGGATTGCAGCTCCCAGAGATATTGCTGCTGCTTTGGATGTCTGTAACTTTTCTAGACTGTCATCCGTCTTCTTACCAAACAAAGAAGAGCCATACAAAGGGCATATTTAAAACTCTGGCTTGTACATCTGAAGCAAACCCAGACTTTCACAACCACGCAAATCTGCGAGTTGTAGTATTGCCGCCATGGCCCTACTGATACTGTCAGCAGAAACAATGCCTGTTTGAAGGGATTCGCACATTGCGTCTTTACCATCCTTAATTATGTTTAGAAACGCTTCCCTTACTTCTCCCTCTGGGAGGCGTCAGCCGCTGATGAAGCACACTCCCAAAGTGTGTGGCTGAACCTTGCGAGCAAACAAGTAGTGTTAATAGAGTTCAATGCCATGCTACATGCAGAAAAGACTTTCTTAGCCATAGAGTCGTATCTTTTGTCATCCCTGTCCTGTGGAACAATAGTGTATGCCGATCTACTGCCTGATGCAGTTGCTGCTTGAACCACCAGACTCTCTGGAGTTGGATGTTTAGGCAAAAATTCAGGGTCAGTAGCAGATACCCTATATTTGGCTGATAACTTCTTGTTAACCGCTTGGATAACCTCAGGAGTTTCCCAGTTAGCCAATATTTTTCTTTGTAATGCAGCGTGAAATGGAACCACAGGATCCTCCTGTGGGCCTTTAACCATAATGTCTGTAAGGTCATCCTGTTGTTATGCAGGTGAAGGTGTAGACCAACCCATGAATTCTATAATCCTTGCCATTAATATTCTGTAAGGGGTTTCGGCATGTTCTCCTGGGTCTGGTTTGGCAAATTCTATTTCTGGGGAAGTATCTAACCCACTTGCCTCATGTAACGATTCTCGAAGGTGCTTTGACCTATTTTCCTCAGAGGTAAATTCCTCTTTTTCAGGTGTTTTAGTTCTCTGCAACCCAAAGGGTCTGTCTTGATCCGAATCCTCCACTTCTTCATAAATTAAAGACAAAGGTCTGAAATGATCAGACCTTGGAAATGGCTTAAATCCCATTTCCAGAGCAGAAGGGGCCAAATTTGTCATAATTGGTTGAGAAAACGTCGCTGTCGTCGACGCAGACGTTAAAGGCTTCGAAAACACCAAAAAAGGCTTCGAGAAGATCGGAAGAGGTCTTGAAGAGTTTGAGAGGATCGGAATCCTACTTGAGGTTGTCGATGACATTCTCCAAGTCGTTTTAGAGGCTCTGGGTATGACCACTGGCTGTGAGGTAGTGACGGCCGTGGGTTTATTCTTTTTCGGCGTCGGCATCGAAGACGGCGTCGATTCAATCGACCTATGCGTCGATGAGCCCTTCGATAATGGCATCGATGATGCAGATTTATGCGTCGAAGGGACTTTCGACGATGGCGTCGATGGCACAGTGCCTTTGCTCGAGGGTTTGTTACGCTCTCGAGTAGTTTCTTTCGCCGGGTGCAATGACTCGCGGCGTTTTGATTTTTCGGGTCTTTCACCCAGGGTATCACCCTCAGCTGTCTTCGAGGGGGTCGAGGCCGCTTTCTCGAAGACGCTAAGCATCCTTTTACGGAATTCCTCCCACTCAGCCTGAGAGCTATGTTTTGTGGGGCAGGTGACTCTTTCTGGGGAAACAGAAGAAGTCGACGAGTGGGGATCTTCGACGTCTCTTTCTCGAATGCTTGGATCTCGAAGAGTGGTGGGAACTGCTTCGAGACCTAGGACTAGAATGTTTCCTGTGTCGGCAAGGAGCCGAATGTCTCGACTCTGCAGAGGAAACTTTCGAAGGAGTTTTAACTGTCTTACATCTCTCAAGCTTCCCCTTACGCTCCTTCAAGGCTTTCACCGTCATGGACATGCAGTCCTCGCACTCCGAACATTGGTGCTCCGATCCCAGGCACCACAAACAAATCCTGTGAGGATCTGTCAACGACATTTTCTTTCCACAGTCTTGAGATTTTTTGAAGCCGGACCATGGAGTCGTCGGTTCGGATGAGGAAGCCATCGAGTAAGAGTTGGTATTCTCGAGGAATAATGAAGAATATATCTGTCTAACGAACTGAGCAGCGTGATTCCGAGGCCCACGAAGCGCGGAAAAACAGAACTGAGCAACTGACACTGCACGAGTCTATTTATACGCATGATGACTCCGCCGCCGATACGGAGGCTGTCGAGGGACATCGGCTCGAGGGACGTCGACGCGCAGCGCCCTCTACTGAAAAAAAAATTCCGAGGCCAGCAAGCTGGAGATGATCTATCAAGATAAGGAATACGTCGGAGGACACAATCCCTTCGAAATATTGACGGCATTTGTCCAAGCAATTCTTTGAGCGATTGTGTAGATATTGATACACAATCTAATACACTATATGACCATGCACCAGTGATAATGTGTCCGAATCTCCAACTCCCTTATTCAATGTCATGTGCTTAGTCATTCAAACAAGAGATATGAACAGATCCTATTCCCTTTTTTAGGTCATCATATAGACAATTATTTTCAGTGTAATCCTCCACCAATGAGGGTACAAACTGTGATACCTTAAAGGGTGTGTTTTGAAGCCCAACCATTTTGAAGATGACTGAAATGAAACAGCATGCATGCTTACTCAAAAATAAATTGTACAAGCTGTGTTTAAGATTTTTGAGACAGGCTTTAGAAAACTGGATGAAAAATCTCTTGGCAAAATGTTTAGGTAGTCGGTTTCTGAATCAATTTATTGAATGTAAAAAAAATGGAATGGTTACTTTTTAATTCTCTTTACATATATTGCACAAACTTCTTTCAATCTAACATTTATTTCATAGTAATAAGAGCAAATGGTGATTTCATTCAACACTTACAATATGCCAGTTAAGAATCATAATAATGAAAAAAATCAGAGACCTTTACACCATCTCAAAGGCAATGATAAAACATTTCAGATTATATTGATGAAGTAAAATGAATAAATCCACAAACAATAGTAATCCTTAAAGAGCCAGACACTGTAAGTAGAGTGTCAAGTGTTTGTACTTCAAACCCAGATAAATGACAGAACAACCTATCTAGTGAACATAATTTTCTGAGACCCACACATTCCTTGGTAGGCAGTAAGTTTAACCAAAATCATAAGAAACCCACTGTGAACCTTAGATCAAAGGAACATCTCTAAATAATTTGCTAAGGAACCTAATTTTGATCCTATCCATTTTCAATCTGAAAACAACCTATAAGAAGACAGCTGATCAATTATAAGACTCCAGTATTATATGCATAACCTGTGCTTTAAAGAATTGTGATTCTTAAAGTATAAATTGTCCTATATTTTGGTCACCGTAAATAATACATCTTTAAACAAAGAGGCAAGAAGCAATCTCAAAGTCACAACAGCATTCGAGGACACCAGATCCAATTCATGGTTTATTACAGAAGCTGTGACACATAATGGTAACAAAAGCACAACCACCAAATTAGCTCCTTGACTATTAATAACTGTTGCCATACCATGTTGGCATACAGTTAGAATCCATACATAAGGCTGGTAACCACTTGTTTTGTCTGTGGCTGCAGTTATGTATATGATTTAGTAGGTCTCATTGACATGATAAAACCAAATAGATAGAATTGGTCGCTGGTATCAGTGAGATTATGTTAAAATGCCACCTGAGGGCCTGACTAATGCTCTTATGAGAATAATAAGATATCATGATCTTTGAGATTTTAATTACCAAAATATTTTCCTCTGCATAGTCTGCATTTTGTTGAGGTGGCGGTGAAGACTTATAGGCATCTGGTCAAAGATGATAATATTGTAAGTGTGAGCCAACCAATGCAGCCACAAACTCCAAATGTAGGGGAAAATATCTCACAGTCTTTAATTCAGCCTTCAAATCTCATAGATATAGGTTGAAGAGCAAAGGTTCTAAAATGCACTGGTCACACTTGCCTCTTAAACAAAACTATTTTGAAAAGGCAAATACGACAGTCAACTTAATAGCAGACTAATAGGGGGGACTGCTCCTACCAGGTTTATAGTGAGAAATTAAAGGATACATCTGGAAAGATTGTAGTGGATGAGGGTATGAAAATAGGTCTGTTAACTAGATTGTATTTGACTTTGTATGTTGAAAAGGAGTTCTCCCACCATGCACAGGAAGAATATTTACACTAGTGAGGATATTCACTTTATCAATGATAGTTTATCCAGGGAGATATTGTTTAAACTAATAGATGACATCACTGTCAAACAGGTGGCTGATTCAATCAGAAGCCCATATAGGACAAACCACCTTGTCCAAATAGGATGTAATGGATTTATTACCAGATATGTTTAGCTAACTGCTCAATTTCTTCAAAGAATCAAGAGTTACTATTGAAATAATTTTGGAATGTTAGATATTTGTGACTCCTAATGTGGGTCCTTAAAACACACTGCACTCACAGATGTAGATGCAACATCTTTTCTAGTCGCCAAATTAGATTGGGTGATACCAGATCTGGTCAATAGGTAACAATCTGGCTTCTTATGACAGAGACAAAGATTTGATAATATCTTCAGTGTAGCACACTTGTTGGAGGACAAGGCAAGACATAGGAAACTCCCATCTGTATTTGTGTCGCTTTTCTGAAAAAGCTTTTCGTCATGTTCACTGGGCTTTATTTTATGTTGGAACACTAAGTTATACAGGAGAGGGCGTTCTTGTATTGAATAAACCAACTATCAGTTCCCAAAAGCAGAGGTTATTGTAAATGTCATACATTCACAATTATTCCATATTAAAAGAAGTACTAAATAGGGATGCCCTCTCTCACCATTATTGTTTCCTCACATGCTGGAACCTCTTGCCTGTAGAATATGAATTATCAAAGCAAACCAATGAATACAATGTTCATGTAAACATTAGAACTCATACATGTTCATGAATCATATGGCACATCATATTGAGGCATTCTCTCATCTGACAATTGCAGTGGATCAATACACAAAGTCTCAGGTTTTAAAATTAATCTGAATAAATATGAGATCTTAAACGTTATACTAAGATCTCAGGAAATGGCAGAGGAAAAAGACTGGTACCTTTTAAGTTGGCTGTATGTATCTTGGGTGTTTACATTACAACAGACGTAGGGTGTTGGTACTACGATAATATCCAATGGGTGTTGTTGAAATTATTAATTTTAGCTCCATGAGAAAATATCATGTGGGAATTCTGATCCTGAATAGCCCGAGATCCAAGAGAAGTTATACTGTCATTATGGTTGAAAAGCCATGCTGTTGTTATTGCAAATTATTTTAGTATGCTTTTCTATACGTCCCAATGTGGAAAATATACCTAATAAACTTGATTTGCAGGTCATCTCTCTACATCTCTCTCTTGGTATTGAGACATCAGTTTGATAATGTTTCCGTATTAAAGCATATGTTTGCCCCTGCTGTCCAGTTCTGTTTGTACATTTATTTTGCATGTTTTTGTCTTGAAGCAAGCTAACCCAAATTGGGCCTATATGCAAAAAGGATCATATGAGATTACTGCTACCTGAGATCTGCAAAAGCTATATCTTTAGACAAACACAATCTGGTATTCAGGAATAGTAAGGAAGGGAGGTTAAAACAGATCTAAATATATTTTTGTGTACAGCAATTATTGTATATTTTTGAATGTGCTCACAAATGGAAGGAACCTAAGGCTACACTTGATCAGCTATGCTATACATTCCTCAAGGTACTCAATTTCTAAAAGGATAATTTTAACGACGATAGGCAATGAGAGGAATCAAAGAAATGTTTCAAAAGTAGTTATTGGCATGAAATGGTGTTCTAATGTTTTTTTTAAAAAAAAATTTTCTTGTTTTTGTATGTTTAAATATCAAAACAAATAACGCAAAACAAATTAGAACGTTTTTTCGCTTGGTGTTTAGCTCAACTACGAGAGTCCACTGCTCTACCAACTTAGCTAACAGGTCAATTTTTACAAAGCATTGTTTTTTTCTTACCACTTGACAGTCAAAGGTCCAATGTTTGGTCCATAAGCAGCAAACTATCACCTGGAATTTGCATCTGTCTTTCTGCTGCAATCTAGAATTATGTTTTTAATGAAAATAAAAATAACATATTGTGTGACTTGTTCATAGCATTTATAGCTAAAAATTTGAAGTAATTTTGCATGGTTTACAAATGACAGGAAAAGTCCCACAACGAAGGACAGTCACATACTTCTAATTAGTTTTTTTGACAACTTGCAGATTTGTAGTGTGTCGTCTTATGTATCCTCTTAAATTAAAATATTCCAGATTACATTGTTAGCTTTTGGTGAAAATTGAGTTCTGGTGTAATGAACATCTCTTCATATTTAAGTATGTTTTTATAACAAAATAAAAAATAAGTTACATTATTTCGCCTGCTAGCTACTTGTTTCATATTATAGAAATAATCAGAAGCTATTTTGTGAATAGTGCATATATTTAAGAGATACACATATAAAGTATGTTTGCATGATTCCAAACTACATGGAAGGGCCATCAGGCAGGCGGAACCTCGAGTGGGTGCACTTCTTCTGCAAGATGGAATACAAAAGGGTGTGCACGGTCTGTAGCTCAACTAAAATGTTAAAGCATTCTGCAAGACTAGGGTCTTAACCATCCACAGTATGCTGGCAGAACAGTTTTCTACTCGCTAAACTAGAGCACCTCTCAAAGGAATTAGTAATATGAGCCGCATGGAATGCACCCTATCTTCCAAAATGGGAGCTTGCATTTTGGCGGGTGACCTTCAGGAAATATATTTCTTTTTGCCTCATCACTGAGGGGTTAAACAAGAAAAAGTCTCAGCCCCTCACTGCTCACCCATGGTGGGGTTGCAGATGGAATCTGCACTGCATTAATGCAAGGTTTTGGCTTCTATATAGATGGTGACAAACGATGACAAGCTTTGATGCGTTAAAGTGTATGCACACGTCTGAGGGTGTCATAGTCGTGACTTTGGTAGTGAAGTGAAGAGTTCTGAATGTCACCTCTTCAAATGCCTGTTCTAAATCTGTCCAGGGTTCCTTTTATTTTGTTTATGTTGGTTGCATTTGTTTACCCAGCCACAAACAGTACTAATGCATAGATGGAGAATATGTGGTTGAAGCTTATGTACCCTTGGGGAATCAATCAGCCTCAGGGCTTGGTAGCCAAGGGGATCTGCCCCTGCCTGGTCAATGAGGTTATATAGCTTGAGGTATTTTTGTATTTTTGTATTTTATTTTATTTATATTGCGCAGCCTGCCCACAGGCATCAGGGCGCATGTTTGGAAAGGTTACAGTGAAAGTTACAGAAGGCAGTTACATATTACATAATATATATACATAGAGCAAGGATATATACATACATTTACAAGGTAGTCAGAAGTCTCAATATATATAGAGGTGATTGCGGGGGCACAGCATGCAATAGATGTTACCAAAGGGTAGCCGAAGCTTCATCTTGCTCATGGAGCCATTGTTTTACTCTGTTTTTGAAGGATTGAGGAGAGGGGACATTCCTGAGATCATTGGGTAGGGAATTCCAGAGCTTCGCTGCCAGGACTGGGAAGCTTAAACCTCTGGCAGTCTGTAGCTTGAAGCTAGGGATGATGAGTGTGTGTGCTTGTGCAGATCTTAGAGGTCTGGAGGCTGTGTGTTGAGTGAAGCGTGCTGTCAAGTAGGCCGGTGCTGCATTGTTCTGCGTTTTGTGGCTTAGAAGAAGTGTTTTGAGAGCGATACGCCGTGAAATGGGAAGCCAACGTATGTTGCGTCTAGTGGATGAGATGTGTGCGCGCCTGGGTATGTTGAGAGCAGCCCTGATGGCGTTATTCTGAGTTACCTGAAGTCTGTCAATGTTTCTTTGACTCGTTCCCAAGTAGAGGGCATTACAGTAGTTGATTTTGGATAGGATGAGGGTTCTAGCACGGATTAGGCAGTTGTACACAAATGGGGCTGGGCCACTTTCATTATCACCAACAGTATTAAATGAGCTAACATGAGCCTCTGGCATGGGATGATGGCTCATTGCCAGCCACCTGACACGCCTTTTGCTTTTCATGTTGGGCCAGTATCTCTGTTGGCTCTGGATTTAATGTCTTTCTCACATGCAACTATGTTGTAATACTGACTGTTACCCCCTGTTTACATGTATTTACCCCCTACAAGGTATGCAGTACTTGAAGTATGGCACATTTGGGATATTGTGCAGCTTGCAAATGTGTGGCTTTGGAATTTTCCAATGGTATGCTTTGAGAGTTGTGCCGGAATATTATTATACACAGATGTACAGTTCATGTTTACATAGCCACTTGTGAGGAGACGTTTTCATTGTGAACAGGTATGCTCTGTCACATCTTTTTTACAATAATGATGTCATTGATGGTGTCCTTGGCCCAAAATCACATATCACCTGCATTACTATGCTCCAGACTAGGATAGGCAAGGTGCATACTATAAAAAGGGTTTTGTTGAATACAATTATTACAGGCGATTCTTGGTCACTAAAATCACTGGTGTATAATACTCTTCCATAACATATTCCTGCCCCTGTTTCTGTAAACAGATACGTTCTGGGTTGTCTACCATTAAAAACCTAATGCTCAGAGCAATAAAAAAGCGCGTTCTACAGAAAGATGCACACTGAAATAAGGTGCAGTCTTTTTTTGTTCCCTTTCACAGTGGTTTCAAGGCAGCCTGACAGCCCAGGCATTCCTCCAGCATATACAGCGTAAGACTTATTTAGCCAACCATCATACACTATGGAACACTGATTCAGGTTTTGCCAATTGTTTCCCTTTGTCCAATAGATGTAACTTGTTGATCTGCATATGTTACAGAATTAAAATGTCCAACAATTGTTTGCACTGTTTTACATAACAGCTGCCTAAGGGATACACATTAATCCTGCCAATTTCATGAGAGGAAACACCTGGATGCAATACACAATGGCTCTAATTACCAGTTGCGGGTATTCTGGCAGTAAATCCACCAAAATACTGCCGCCCAACAGACTTACTGTTACTGCCACTTGTCCGGAGGTATTACTGCATGATTACACGTGGCAGTGGCAGTGTTAGTCCCCATTAATTTGGAGTTCATAGGACTGCATGGGGGATTTCGGCATTCATTTCTGCAGCAGCAATACGGCCAGTGGTAATTCTACCAAAATGTTGCCGAAAGGTGGCAGACTTACATCCAGCTCATAGCTGGAGATGAATCCTCCAACCTTCCAACAAACTCATAGTTGGGCAGTGTGGTAATACAACGCTAACGGTATTACCGCTGCATTTTTACTGCCCAGCCCAGCTCGTAATGAGGCCCATTGCTTTTATTCTGCAACTGTGATGAGATTATGTATATCCAGGATTGAACATAGAAGTGTGGCCTCTCTCTTGACTGTACAGGGAATTTGAGGAACAGGGAGGCCATGATGCAGTGAGGAAGGTCTCTGACTCCTCAATACTCTACTTGCAGTAGTTTGAGCTGTTTGTACAGCCATGAACCATATCTACCATAGTTAATGGGGCGCAGGTGTTTAGTTATTTGTCCCAATGATGTTTTGAAATGTTTATTCATTTCAATGATATGACCTATTTTAAATCCCCACAGGTGAGCGCCCTCTGGTGCTTTTGCTCATATACAGAGATGTACATAAATGTTGGTATGTCTTTATGTGCAGATACTGATTAATCTGCAAAACATGAACAAGTGTAGGCAGGATTGAATGAAATAATTAGTCTGCATTCATCTGGGTGTCTTTGGTCGGTGGCAGTTATTTAGTGGTGTTTCAAGAAAAGTCTTTCAGGGATTTTAGGAATGTGGTGTGCTGGCATGGAATGGATGATGGAGACACTTCCCTGACTAACAGGAAGAGTAAGGGTGAAGGGTGCCCGCTCAGGGTAGTGCGAATGCAAAGTTCTCTATATAAGTTGTCACAGCATCCTCAATAATTCCTGTAACTGGTCATAAATGAGTCTTTAATGCAATGGGTGTGCTCCCCATGAATCTTGCTTGGGGATAGGACAGAACCATGGTGCTCAGAGTAAGAGGCAGGCACACATTGTAGTCCACCCCATGAACAATTACCATTCTTGATACTGTTCAAAGGTGAGCAAATATTTTAACCGAACATTTAACTCATTACATGTTTGTAAATGCTAACAATAACCTACTTGACCTCTGCAGTAAATGCTTGTAATAGTCAGTTCTGTAATGGCACTAGAGGGAACACCATTAGATGAAACGGGTAAGAGCAAGAGGTAAGGAAGCAAACAGGGCAACTGGTTGCACAGACGGATTCTTTTTACTGTGCTGCTGATTTACAGTACACAGGGGTAGGGTGGCATGGCTCATTCTGCCAAGTGGACAGATGTCGAGAGATTTTCCGTTATGACAGTAACAGTCAGGTTGTACAGGCGGGATGTCCATGAGAGGATGGAACACTGGAATGATTGCTACAGGTGTGGAGGGGACAGACATCCACACAGTGCTGGCAGTAACATTTGAGGGAGCTCGGTTGTAATGAATAAACTGCTAGGTACAAATCATGGTAATGGCCTTTTCGTGTAAGGGTTTGTCTTAAATAATATACTGTTTATCAATAGCAGACTGTTCCCCTGTGAATATCCCTGCACCTTCACCTGTGATGGGAGCTCACCATGCTCGGTTTGTATTGTCTTGAGCAGGTGCACATTGTTCACTGGGAGGTGTAAATGCAACTTCGGACTGCACAGGCCCTTGCAATTCCCACGACTCAAGGAGTGCAAGTGGTAGGTTAAGTCCTGCGTGTACTAGGATTTTTTGCATGCACACAAAAGTCTTCATTCTTCATATAAAGGGTGTCAACTGTTGACTTACTATGCAATCCTTGTACCTTCACTTCAATAATAAAATCGTGTACAGGTTGATCTCGATGGCATAAGTGTTGGCGATAAGTAAAAGGATCATACCGCAAGTTAATGTCATGACCTCAAAAAAGTGGCAGAGCACAGCACACTACTGTATTTCCCTACTGCAGCAAAGCCTAACACTGACAATGGAAAATGAGTGGGGCACTCATAATTGGAGGGGCTATAATTGCTGTAACGGGAAACACACACAGCACACAGACCTGGACACCCACACAGTGTGAAACCCTTTCAATTCCAAAAGAAAATGAATAACCCTCATGATGAAAAGGGCTGTGATGGGTAGAACACTACACAGGGAACGGTACCCCATCCAATATGAACGCATTACAATGCCAATAGAAAATTAATCATCCCTCTATTGAGAATGACTGTAATTGGCCTTTATTGGGAGTACACAGCAAAAGCTACTGTACACCCATCCTGTATCAATCTTCCTGAATGCTAGCTGAACCTTAAGGAGACCAATACAATGGAAAGGCGTGCAATGCGTGCACAAGAGCATATGGCAATGTACCCCATACAGAAATCACATATATAATAGTTTAGAAAAGGTCAAAACACCCTGTATACTGTAATTCAGCTTTGTTCTTCCTTGGAGGCACACAGATTTTCTTGGCCTTTGGGGACTCAATGTCCTTTGACTTCAGAGGTCACTTCCATTTCTTGACAGGTACCTTATATCCCAAAGATGGTATGTTGATGAAGGAGAACTATTTGTGGGCCATGACCTGCTTCTCGTTGTATAAACACATGTTGGTCTCCACTTAGTGATCAGTGCCTTCTAATACCAATATTGGGCCAGACTGGTTCCGTGAAAATACTGTGCTAAGACTTGCACCAGCAATAATGATACACTTGGTAATCTTTCCCTCTTTTTAAATGCTATTTGGGCCTTAGTCACGTCAACAGAAATTCTTCCATGACATTCCTAACTAGTTTCTGTATGAAGTGCTTTCATGCTATTGTAGTGAGTAGACATGATGGCATTTGTTTACATTCTACAAAGAAGGCATTGCAGTGTACTCGAGGACAAAGTAACCTTGCAGCACTTGATGGACCAAAAACTACAACTATCAGCAGTAAGTCGGCTTTGAATGGGTAAGGGAAGGGATCTCATCGAAGCCCAGCGTGTAAGCCATTATCTCACAGTTTGGGGCACAGTAAAGCTGTACTGATTCATGAGTTAATGAGATGTCTGGTGCCTATGGACCCCCACTTGAATATTCCCTTGGTTAGGCATGTAGAAGTCATATTGGGGCAGTGGATGCGGCTGAATGTTTTTATATGTCAAATATTAAAGTCAGTGGAAGCAAGGGTAGTTCAACACATCCTGAATAAAAGGGAGTCATCTGAGATCATGAGGCCTGCGGATAGGAAGCACCTGATCATTGCCGGCCCAGGCCTCCAGAAGTACTTATGGTGGGCCCAGAATCCTTCCCAGTGTATCATTATCACTAGGGCATGGTTTGGTTGTATCCAACTGAGAGCTGTGGTGGAGGCCTGGTCCAATGGAAATGAGAACCAATCATGTATCTGTTGTGATGCACCTAGAGAAGACGTGGCATACTTTGTATTGTTTTGTCCAGCTTTTTCACCCATTAGATAACGCAAGTTGAAGCCAGTTTTGCAGGGACAGGGATTTCGCTATTATGAGCCTGCTCTGTATGACAAATTATGGGAAAATTCCGTTTGTGTGGCCTCGGTTTTATTGCCATTTCTAAAGAACGTATTTTTATCTGTGAGGAAATTCTTATTGAAATGTGCTTGAAGAGTTCATTTTGTACTTTTCTAATGTTTTTAGGGTCTTAACACGGCGTGTGTTTTATCTTTTGATTTGCAATTTTCCTGGCTATCTTGTTGTTTTTATGGGTATGTTTTGTATCCCTGAAATAGACTTTGATTACTACTACTGTTTTTATAAGTGATCATTGAAAAAGCATTCAAATTAAATAGAAAACTATGTATAAGAGTCATAAACAAAATATATTAACAAAATTGGTTAAAAAAAACTAGAGTCTAAAATAAGAATCATGTGCAATGTCAATGTACATAACTTGTGCAACTTTTCTCAAGGTGTCTGGCAGCCCTTCTACAATCAAGCAGCATTAAACCAAGAACAAAAAACACAAATGCAATACATACACATGGTGGAGGATATGAGATATTTAAAAGAACTATTAAGCAAAAACAACTTGAATCCAAAAACCTTCCCAAGGAAATATTGAAACAAATTCTCAACCTGTCCAAGCACAGCATTTAGTCTGCAAACTGTTGTGCAGCTCTATCTGCAAGTTGCGCCCACTCTAATTGTACTGCCTGATTCAATGAATTATTTGCGCTGCAAACGCAGATTTGCGCGCCTTTCTGTCCAAAAATCCCTGTTTAAAGTATGGGGATTTTCGGGCAGAAAGGTGCGCAAATCTGCGTTTTCAGCGTAAATAATTCCATGAATCAGGCAGTAAATCTTTACGACCTTGTCTACAGAAATACATAAAAGGAAAGGAGAAAAGTAGAATCAAAATGCTTCAGTACATGGAATCCTGTCCAGTTCGCATCCACACAGGAGGACATAGACATTCTTTGGTCTGCATTCCAGGAGCATCGTGTAAAAGCACATTTTCACCATATAAAAGTTCTAGCAACATGCCACTCTATAATGCAAACCCCTGTGTGTAAGCCGCACAGTGCTTCAAATCTAGCTACAGGATTACAAATCATAAAGAAAACTCTGCTAACTAGCACATCATAAGAAGTTCTAAGACAAATAAATGACTTACAGAATAAATATATTGGTACCTAAGAAGAACAAGAAAACACAAGAGTTTCAGCCAGTGACATTCTTTGAAATGTATATACAAAAATAGCAAAGTTTAAAACATCTCTGCTGTTGTCATAGAAACGTTTACAAGCAAAGTACAAAAACAGTACACATGTGCCACATCACTAAAGATAATCGCACTAATGGTTTGAATTACGCTTGTACCTAACAGCAGAAACAAAATATGATAAAACAGGTTCCTTATTATTGTGCATATATTGCAAAAATAAACTTGAGGACAAATAAAAGCAATCTCAAGCTATTAATAAAAACTTATGAATATTCCCACTTCCCAATGCTCTCCAACAGCTCAATCTTTTTGAGAGTAATATCATTCAGACAATACACACATTAAAAGCTAAAATTCGATTACTAGTGAATACTGCCAAATTGCCTCCGTCATAATTAACAAGAGGCGTTTGTGTCAAGGTTGTATATTTACCATTATTACCCGGCGAGAGTCAAGCAGAATGCAACACGCATTCTGATTGGCTCTCGCCGGGTCCTTACCTGGCTGAGAATCCTTCGTTTCTTGGCCGGGATTCCAGCTGCCTTGTCCTCGGCGGGGGGCGTGGCAGCCCCTCAGCCAATGAGGAGGCTGGAAGCGGGGCCATCGGCTGAGAGGCTGCCTTCGCCCCCCGCCGGGGACTCGGGTAAGGCTTTTTTTTAATTCCCTTTCCTCCCTCCTCTCCCCTACCCCCACATACCTTCTTGTTCCTGCCTCCCCAGCGAGGGATGAGGGAAGCCTCCAGCCGTGTGGAGACTGGAGCGGGGCCATCCCCGCTCTGCGCCTCCACACGGCTGGAGGCTTCCCTCGTCCCTCGCCGGGGACGCAGGTATGCTTTTTTTTAAAACATTTTTTTTATTCCCGTCCCACTCCCGCCCTCCCAACCCCACTTACCCTCTCTTTGATCCTTTTTCAGGAGCGGACGCTCCCGATAGCCACCATGGAAAGGGAAAACTGACTCAGTTTTCCCTTTCCATGGCGGCCATTTTCTTGGTCGTTTCTTTTTTTTTTCTGTCCTGAAACGCTGCAGGGACAGAAAAAAATGCTTTTAGTGCCACGGTCAAGCACATAATGCGGGCCGGGGTACTAATAGCAATATGACCCTCGTGGCGGGTAATGCCCCGGGGCATTACCTGAGTCGGTAATGCCCCTGCCGCTCGGGTCATATTGCTTAATTAAACCTAAAAGAAAAGGTTGAACTATAAGAGTAGTACATCCAGTAAATCGATTGTTAATTGTATTGGTGAATGGTGCACATATAAAAGATTCTGGCAATAATCTGGCAATAACTATTTGAGTTAACCAAAGTGAAAAACGCAATACTATATCCAAAAGAGCACAATGAAGACTGAACATACAGAAACCTAGAAAACAACATGAAGGAAGTAACCAAAATATATGAAGACACACATTTTGAATGTGCTGATGCTAACAGTATGGATAACATGATTGATTGGAAGACAGCCTAACCACTAAATTCAAGAGACTCCATAGGGGATGCTATAGAAACATACCAAATGTGCCAAGCTATATGCTCTCCAATCAGTAAGCAGACACAACATATATACAAATACTAAAGAACATACGAATTGGTGGTGTAATTACTAAATAAGCAAAACATCCTTAAAAAGTAGACGCTTACAAAATCTATCGAGGCAAAACATATCATGCGCTACAGTGATAGACCAATTAACACAGTAACAATAACAATGTGTGTTTTTAATGACAACCCTTGCAGAATGTACCCAATTTAACTAGGCAATGCCTCAAAATAAAAGGCAACTCATAGACCATATCAACTTCATAGACAAATCAGAGGTTTATGGTATAACACTCCCTATGTATCAACAAGGCACTGCACTCCTAAATCAACTGGAAAAACACCACAGCAGGATTATGTTATCTTGGATTTATACAGCACCTCCTGCCTGGTGTTGAAGCACTTTGACTGTCAGAGAGGAACATGAGGAGTATGATAGAACATGCAGTTGTGGAAGGGAGGAGCAAAGTTGTGTAGATAGTTGGGATGAGGGTGGGGGGTAGATAGGATGCTCAGGAAGGCATGAGAAGGAGCATATGGAAAGCTATGTGTACAATTGGACTTAATTTATCATGGAACTCAACTGTATAATATGGTGTGCAGCGCTGAAAGTAGAGGTAGCTGGAGAAATAGACCAATGTCCCGGCACCTCCAATGGAGCCAGTCAACCATGTATAGGGTCACACCAACCAGCCACGCGGGTTTTCACTGTATTAAACAACGTCATCTATGACGCTGTGTCTCCTTATAATATCCTGCTTGTGCACTCTTTGGCAGAACATTCCATGACAGCAGAGCTCTTTGTTTTTGCTTTTCCTTTTTGTGTGGAACTAAACACTTGTTATACTTGCAAGAGTTTCTTTGCCTTTTCCCCTAGCGGGTTGTATTTTTTCTGGTGTGAGTGTAAAGGCGCGTGCCTTCATTTGGTGACCCTGATGGGATCCAGCTCCCTGCATGCCTGCAGAGGCTTCCAGACTGCTTTTCCGGAGGGGTCCCGCCCACCTACATCGACTAGTCCAAAAACCATGTATTCCCGAATGATTTGACAGGAGCCGTCTTTGCAGAATTCCTCTCTGCTTTATGGAGCGGGACGCGGCTCTGAGTAGAGTGCAGGCTGGTCTTATTGGGAGCCCCATGAAGGAGGAATTTGTGTAAACACAGACATGTGAGCATAGGCCTGCCATTGACAAGTAGGGGATGGGTATATGGGAATGTGTGAAGGTTGTGAGTATGGCTTGTTGTATTTTTTATTATTATTATATTTTTAATGAGAATCTATATTGTGACAGAGTCGAGAAGTATCACAAGCAATGGGTGGTGGAGACAAGAGGAGGGGAGATGCCCCGCTCATGACCAGAGCAGGGTTCCCATAATAAGGGTATTCTGGAACACGTGTCCATATTTGGGACCGCCAAATACTAGGGGGAAAAGTTGTAAAAGAGGAGATGAATATTAGAATGATGGAAAATGTTCAAAGATACGGAAGACTCTAGAGAAGCAAGAATGCAAAATGATAGCAAGGGCGAATGTTCAGGAAAGTAGGGTGGGGCACCAGAGCAACACGGGGAAATATACCCATTGACAGCCTGCCCTGCAGTAGGTTATACTAACCCGGGGATAAGCAAGTGTTGTGAGCACAAGGGTTTCCTCAATTTTTTAAGGGGGCTGTGGTATGTGAGGAGAGATACAGCAGAAAAAACGTACATATACCACTAGCTACCCACCTCTAACACACCGAAAGGTTTCTACTTGTCAGAAATTTACCTCACAGTAGGAATTTCATAGGATTATATCTCCAACCATAGACAAAGAAATGTCTTTAGCATATTTTAATTACTATATCAAACAACATGGTAAAACAACATAAAAAACCTATTTCCAGCGAAAGTCCTTCCTCTATTACACACACAAATGGACTGGACTTGGCAGTCCTCTCTCGATGTCAACGAATGACATTTGGCTTACACCAGTATTCAACCAAGGAAAAAGCCACGGGGTAAAGCGATTCTGTGAAGGTGAATGCACACACGACAGGTAAGCCTGCTTTGAAATCCATGCCACACTTGATTGTTGCTCAAAAACGTACAGAGAGCCTAATTGTACTCTCTGGTGCCTTTGTCTCCCACACAGAGCCATTCACTGACACACGAGCGGTTTAAAATATCTAACCCAATATATAACAATGCAAGACAGCCTTGGGGATCATTATGGCCAAGTAAGTGTTACTCCCTGCCACTTAAATGTTTGAAAGAAACGTAAATCAGGTGAAACCTGTGAAATTGAAAGGCTTTTCGCATTTCTTTTAGATTCCATTATGCATTATGGGACATGTAGTATCCGGAATACCATAGAAACTCGGTACACCACTGAAACTTTTCTGCAGGACTTGAAACAAAAATCCCTGCCTTACACATGAAGTGGTAAATATGATTGATTCATATATCAAAATGTAACTATTGTTGGTTCAATATGTTACTTGTTTCAACAAAAATCTAAATAAATGTACGTATTGATTTACAGCCTGAATTTTTAAGACGGACTGGTCTGCCGCCTCAATTAAATTGATTCATGCAATCGCTTTGCCCATCACACCAAAAGAAATCACTTTTAAGGTTATCAACCTGGCTACTTGTTTTGTATGCACACAAACACCACCATCACCGTTTTTATCATGTTTGAGTAAAACAATTTTTATTTATCTTTTTAGGTCACTACACTGACACATAGGCGCCATGTTGCTAGTGTAACGTTTTCTTTAACCTATCGCGTCCTGAAGACGGGACGTTGGACTTTACTGACGAGCTTTAAACTGCAACAGCGTTGTCCTTCTCCCTAGAAACATATTCAAATGTTGACGCTATTATACCATGTTGTTGTGTAATTGAAAATGCAATCAAAATACACCATTACTAACATCACGCTAATTGTACATTGCAAATGTTTTGGTGTCTGCTTCTTCCGCCCATTTGTGTTTCTACAAATAACGAACGCTGGAAATAGGTTTTTTATGTTGTTTTACCATGTTGTTTGATATAATAATTAAAATATGCTAAACACATTTCCTTGTCTATGGTGGGAGATATAATCCTATGAAATTCCTACTGTGAGGTAAATTTCTGACAAGTAGCCACCTTTCGGTGTGTTAGAGGTGGGTAGCTAGTGGTATATGTACGTTTTTTTCTCTCGGTTATACTATCCCTACTTATACGTCCACCATGGTGACAGCGTTACCACCCCCATATGCATCCATCTGGATGTCCCAGCAGATGCTGACATCAATAAAAGAGACCTAGAAGTGACATTGGCATTGGCACAAACAGAATTGGCCAGATTTCTGGCAGCACAGGGTGAAGTGAACACTGACAAACCAGTAGAGCAAGGATTTGATGGGTGGAAAACAGGAGACTTTTTGTTCAGAATAGACAGCACAGAAATAAAGAACGTGCATATAGAGAAGGAAGGAGAAGAGGCGAACAAGCAGACAGCTTACGCTATGAGAATGAAGGATCTCGCAGAGGAGAGGAAGATGGGTGGGGTACAATTGATGTGTTTGAGGATGATGAGGAAGAGGATGCAGAGCAAGCTCCAAAACAAACTCCCTGGGTGGAGAGTTTGTGGGATGATAGGTTAAGGAGCAGGTTTGGCTGGATGGCAATGGCAAGGAAGAAAGGGAGTGGGAAAGGGATTGATGGGTAGGGCAAATATACAGATGCCCCTTACACATAAGGGGCCCAGCAGGCCACAGTATGTGTTATGGGTGCAAATGGATACAAATAATCTCATAAAAGCGCTCCCGTCCCACACTGCAGGTGTGGGCAAGTTCATTTATCCATTCGAGAAACAGACAGCTGGGGTACACCTGGCGGTCGGCGACATGAAAGGATTATTGGTAGCGACTATTGTAGACCAGGCTGGAGATGTGTGGGTAAAGGCAGGATACCAGGGAGTGATTTTGAGAAACCATGCACATGATGAAGCACAAATATGGGACGCGCTACGGCGAGCATTCCCTGACACACCTGACCTGCAATCGATAATTCAAAGCACTATGGGTGATGACAAAGACCCCTCTCAGTTTATTCTTAAAGTTCAGGAGATGTGGAGAGCGGAGGCAGGTGACTCATGGGACCGATCAATACCCATTTTCTACTTCATTATTAAAATTGGCCTGCCAAAAGGGTTCCATGTGATTTCATCGCCTGCTTTTACATCGCCAGGCTTTTAAACGTGCACATTCCATCGAATGTGCTCATCGTTTTTTTTTTTTTTGGGGGGGTCCCCCCAAACTCTCCCACTGACACTTATTTGTTACTATTGCCCACCCGCCCAAACCCTTATTTGCCCTTTCCCACCCCCCCTAAAAAATGTGATGAGCACATTCGATGTAATGTGCACATTTAAAAGCCTGGCGATGTAAAAGCAGGCGTTGAAAGGACGTTGTACCGCCAAAAGAGGTGCAAAAATCACTAGACATAATTGTGGGCATCGAGGCAAAAGGGTGGGCTGAAATACAGAGAATAATAAAACACCATTGTGAGAAGATAAAAGAGCGTGACAAGAAAACTGCCCAGAGTTGGTAAGCAGATGAAGTGAAACTAGTACAAAACAAATTAGCTAAAATTGCTGTGGAGGCGTCAGTGTTTACGCTAGTGCAGTCAGAGGTGGCAGGAAGCGCCCAAGAGTTCAAAAATGGTAGGATAGCTGGGGTTTGGTCAGAAGGAGGGCAAGGACAGTGGGGAAGGGGTCCACAGTATCCTGGCCCACAGTGGCAACAAGGAGGGCAGCAGCGAGGAAGAAGTGGGTTTCGAGGAGCAAGGGGAGGGTGTTTTGGAGGAATGGGGCCAAGAGGAGGTGAATGGGGCCTTTGCAATGTTGGAACTGTTTAAAGTGGAGGCATTTTTCAAGAGAATGCAGGAGCAAGCCAGGGAGGGGAAATAACTATGGTCCATCACCCCAGGGACCGCTATAAGGACTGACACGCATAATGACTCCCATACCCTATGATATACACCAGGTCCAAACCCAGTTACCCCTGCAGATACCTGGTCCACCAGCGCAACAGCAGCAGACAGTATAACAACACACACCTCACCAAACCTTTCAACAGGGAGGTGGCGCAACCCCATTCAATGGAGCATCAAATGGTACAGTTGTCCCCTTTTGAGGTGCAGCCATAGAGGGGGGAAACCCCTTTTCGTTTCCCAGGACAAACACATAACCTGATTAGGGCAGCCCACAGAGAACGCTTGCGTGTCCGGTCCTGTCAATGACCCTCAACCCCGAAGAGCAACCCTTGGTGGGGGCAGAGATGGGAACCATGCAATTCACTTTTTTGGTCGATTCGGGTGCAGCAAAATCATGCATCAGTGAGGGGGACTTCAAACTATCGGGGAAAATTCATGCAGGGGTTCTCTAGCGCTATTTCTGTAGTTCCATACACTAAAGATCTGGATGTAAAGGTGGGAGGGAAGGTGGTGCGTGCTGCCTCATTGTAATCTGAAAGCTCTGCTGTCAGCGTGTTGGGCAGGGACCTGCTCAGCAAGTTGAACCTGATGATCTCATTCACAGATCACAGCACTGTTTGTGCCACGCTAGGGATATGCACAATAAGAGCAATGGTGGTAATACATGCAATGGCAGGGAAGGCAGTGGTCCACGGGATCCCTGTGGACCCAGACATGTTTATATATGGAATAGCAATATTTAGGGAGGTGATGCCACAAATTCCCAAGAGCTGCTGGAGAGTGATGACAGATTTGATCTTTCGGCCTGTGGTATCCTCAGAGTTGACGTCAGGCACAATATTGTCCCTAGACCTGCAAAGGTCGCTGGTGTCAGAAAAAATAGTGTTTGTAATAGGAAGAGACCACGATGGGTGTGAGTGGCGCACAGTACTTTGTATTGACCCCACTGCACCTCTGAAGGAGCTGACAGATGAAGAAGTTTTTGAAAATAATTAAGGTAATGGGAAGATAATACAGGGGATTTGTAACTCCTGCGAAATTATGGTGCAGTATCGAAAAGTGTGATGCCCCCTGATGGCCATTGTGGCCCCGACCCCTTCATTGAAACAGCCATAAATTATGTACCTGTTTTTGAAGCCCTGCCACGGGCTAAATACATAAATAAATAAATAAATAAATAAATAAATAAATGAATAAAGTACCTGAGTAGTTATGCACCACCAATCCACACAATGTGAGCCTTTTACAGGAAGTGACCCCGGTACACACAACACTAAATGTAGGGGCAGTGCTACCTCGGGTGAAACTATCAAGAGAAGCAGAGGAGGGAATTAGGAAAAATCCCATCTTTCCAATACCCTTGCACCCCGATTTACAGTTTCTCACAGCGTTTACCCATGGCAGAATGTGCCTCAAACACATGTGTTTGCCTCAGGGGTTTTGCGAGAGCCCAAGCATTTTGAACAGAATATTGCACCCTGATTTAGGAAACAATCAAGTAACCAGTAAGATCATCTGGTACATGGACGATTTGGTTGTTTGTGGTGAAAGTGAGCAGCACTGCCGGAGGGACTCCATCACACTCCTGCAACTACTGGCCCGTAAGGTGTACAAGGTTACAAGGCAATACTCCAGTACTGGCAGCAGGAAGTGCTGTATCTAGGTCAGTTAATATCAGCAAATGGCAAAAGGATCATACCAGATTGATCAGCGTCTGTGCATGCTAACCCCAGAACCACCATAGTGAAAAACATGCAAACATTTCTATGGTTGTGTAACTACTGCAGAGCAGGGATCTTAGACTATGCAGCATATATGAGGCCGGTCCTGCAGGCCCTCAAGGAAGCACAAAAAAGCAATAACAAAGTCAAGTGGACAGCAGACATGATAAAAAGGTTCAATGATTTAAAAGAAGTGATATTCACAGCACCAGTGCTCACCACCCCACACTACACATAGGAATTCTACATATTCTCACATTCTAATGGCCAAATTATGACTGCAGTATTAGCCCTAAAGAGTATGATGGGCCACAGGCCATTGGCCTACTACAGTGGCACGCTAGAATCAGTGATGCAAGGACAGTTCACGTGCAAGCAAGCATTCACAGCAGCTGTGTTCGCAATCGAGAAAGGTTCCACTATCGTGAGGGGTGTTCCGTCACTTTGTATGTGGAGCGCTCAGTGTTCACCATTCTAGAGAGATCAAAATCTATCCTGCCCACACACAGAGCTTCAATTTATAAAATTATCCTCTCAAGCCTAAACTCCATATTGTGTGGTGCAACACAGTGAACCCTGCCACTTTCCTGAGTGAAGTGTGTACTGAAGAGGAATGAATGCATAACTGTGTCACGTATGAATGGGAGGAAGATGACATCCCTAAGGCAAGACACAGCCCATTGGATGAGGGGAATGTTCTTTTCATTGACGGGTCAGCAACAATTGACCTAGACACAGACCAGAGGCATATGGGCATCACAGTGGTACTCCTTGAGGCAGGAGAGTATGAGACACTGATTATGAAAAGATTGTTGATGCATTACTCGGCCCACGCAGCAGAGCTCATACCACTCATTGAAGCACTGCAGGCATCACAGTGCCGGTCTGTCATGATGTAAAAGGAGGGTCTTCCAGAGAGTGATGGTTCCCCAGTACAACATGGCACACTGCTAGACATATTGATCTCTGCATTGTCCCAATCCTCTGTAGTGGTGGTCATTAAGTGCGCCGCCCAAACCAATAACACAAATGAAAAAGTAATTGGGAAACAACATGCACATGCAGTGGCCAAAATGGCGGCATATGTCCCGGTACCCACACCTGTCGAGTACATTGTGACCACACCTCCAAATAATCAGCAGAACACCCCTTACACAGCAGTGCCTCTTGCACAGTTTATGGAATTACAAGGCCGGGCACCAAATTAAGAGAATTAACTTTGGGTAAAAAGTGGGTCCAAACAATACCTGACTGATTTGTTATGGAGGCAAGAGTGCACTGGTTAAGCAGTAATTCCTCCTGAGTTGTTGACGATAGCCTTCGACCCACCACCACGCCCACAGCTAAAAACAACACATTGCACCTGACATACAAGAGGACTGGTTTGTTCCCAATATTCAGGATCATATCACTAACATGATCAAACTGCACCACAGACAGAAAAGGCATGATGCTACGAACTTTAAGGGGCACTCTGCCCCACCCTACTGGGCCATTCCACAAATCTGCACAAAGATTATGGTTGAGAGGTGCAATGGGTCCCGGTATTTGATTGTTGTGGCCTGCCCTTTTTCATGGGGGTTTGAAGCCGGACCTTGTGCACACCCAGATCTCAAATGTGCAGCTACATTTCTTGTCTGCTAGGTCTTCCCTCAATGGGCTGAGTGCGACGTGCTAGAGTCTGATAATGGCACACATTTTTTCAATGTGCTCTTTAAAGAGATCACAGCACTACTTGGCGTAAAACACTGGATGTGTTCAATTTATCACCCCAGGCCAACAGCATTGTAGGGAGGATCAAAGGCTTCTCAACAGCAAACTATCTAAGCTTACCTTTGGCCCTCTTCAGTTTACACACACAACCCAGCAAGGACCACCATTTATTAGCCCAAGACATGCTCACTGGTTGGCTCATGAGCATGCCCATACCCCTTACCAGGAGCGCATCAGATGTCCATTGGGGCGGCAGCAGTTTTAGGTGAGGAGTTTAAAGAAATCTCTGATGTCTCTAAAAAGTCAAACTTCCTACTGCACCTCCACAGAGGTACTCTACCTTTCCCCCAGAAGTCCAATATCTCCCAAGCCCTGGTTCTCTCCAGGCTGGACTTCTGTAACAACCTCTTTCTAAATCTACCTGCCTCTACTCTCCCACCCTTTGCAACTCATCCAGAACAGGTCTGTGAGACTTGTTCTTGGCCTCATGCCCTGGGATTATATCTCTGCAGCCCTGAAATCTCTCCACTGGCTCCGAGTGGATGCAAGGATTTAATTCAAAACCCTTTGCATTGTCCTCAAGGCTTTCTGGGGCCTGTGTCCAAAATACCTTCAGCTATCCCTCCGTAAATACCTCCCCTCTGGAGGTCTTATCGCCTGTACCTCTAACTCCTTCACGGTCAGTTGTTTTTCAAAGAAACTAGCTGTGGTTAGATTTCTGTCTTTGGCTGGGGCCTCCCTCTGGAACAGCCTCCCTGCCACTCTGAAACCTGAGGAGAACCATCTCCGGCTCCAGAAGCACCTCAAGACCGTCCTCTTTGCTTCTGCCTTCGCCCCTCCTCTCCCCTGCTGATCTTCTCTCTCTCAGCACTGTGCACCTTGCCTCCCTTCTGACTTCCGCACCCAGGTACCTGCTCACCCTGCCACCCACTCGCATTATCTCCTGGCAATACCATGCACTGGGGTCTGTATCTGTAACCATACAGCTCCCCCTTTTTTCATGCACTTATACGACATACCCTGTCTGCTGCCTTGAATCCAGCACATGCCATTTTCTGGCTGAACTACCACAGTTTGTTTGCCTTTATTATTTATTTATTTATTTATTTATTTATTTATTTATTTATTTATTACATTTTTTCCCCTTTGCTCTGCACTTGCCACTTCCCCCTTTTCATGCACGTTTCCCTTTTCCCTCTCCCATGCACTTGTGCGTTCTCAATGTCACTGGGCGTAGTAAGATCATTTTTTTGTTCTCCCTTGTTCCCCTCCCTTGCCTTGTTGCAATGTGAAACACTAATGTACGAGCGCGATACAAATAAAAGCCACTGTAACTTACAACCCTAACACATGCAATTAAATGTGTCTCCCAACAGATTGCACTGCCCGACAAGAGGACACACCGTACACTGCAGACACAAGAGCAACAGACTCCCCATCTGGCAAACCACTGCTGCCTGGAGAACGTATCCACATGAAGAGCTTTGTTCGAAAATGGAATAACCCCAAATTTCATGGTCCCTACAAAGTAATATTTTTAACTCCCCTTGCTGTGAAAGTAGGGGGGTTTTGCTACTGAATTCACATTTCTGACATCTGCAGGGTACCACCAAACATTAAACAACCACCTTAAGGGCCCCTGACACCACCCATCTACCTCAGCACCAAGTATCAGTCAGATAGTACAGTTCCTTCTGGCCCTTATTCTATGTGTGCACACGCACAGCTGTTCGAACATACATACCTTATGCAACTTCTCTTTCTCCCTATCTCTCTTTCCCTTTTCCTTCCTCATTATATCTCTCCCTCTCTTTCTCTCTCGCTGTCTCCCTCTCTCACTCTTTCTCCCTTTTTGTTTCCAACCTGTCCCACACCCTATCTTTTGTGTCCATTCTTTTACATTTCGGGAAGAAAGATAATGGAACCAGCAGCTTCAAATAGTTCAGTGTTTTTTAGGTAACGTGTTATCTATGAGATTGTTCCTAGATGTTCATATTCATGTTTGTGTAGCATGCAATTTATTGCAGGACTATTTACCATTTTATTGTTTATATTGGGAATTTATTGAGAAGCATATTTTATATCGGGAGATCATATAAACGAGGGAGGAGGGGGTGCATACATGCACATTACCAACATTACTGTAAATATGTATAACAATAGAGATGAGCGTTATAACAGCTATAGCAGACCAACAAGTAGACCTATACAGATGAGTATGATATTAGAAAAAATGTTCCCGTTTATTTTGAAGAATCATTTTAGCATTAGAAGTGTTGTTACCAAAAACATAAATTCACACAAAAGGAGGAAAAGTCAAGCGCAATGGGAAAAGTATGATGCCTACCCTGGGTTAGGCCTTGATGCTATTGAAGATATGCAATACCCTGAGATGACCAACAGTTGGTATATGTATATGAGTGTGGTAGGGAGAGAAACCGTGAATGGTAGCTGTTACGTATGTTCATTAATCCCGCATGCATAGGGAGCACCCAAGGTATTAGTACCACAAGGAGTACCAATCATAGAGGTACAGTGCCTGGTTCATCTTGCACTATGTAGGGTCAAAGACACCTTCCAGTCACACAGCATATGTCTAGAGCTCATGAATCCGGATCCCCTGCAATGTAACGATAATCTGAGAGACATTAAATGCTTGCAACAACCATATCTGGTGATTCAAGGACTTAAATATACAAGTAACAGGTGGCAGGAGACTACACTCAGCTGCATGGTATAAGGCCTCCTAGGATAAGAAGAGGTGCCCCTGGCACGAGTAGAAGAAACCTGTGCAAAAATATGGACAGAGCATATTAAAAAGTTGACATGGATTGCCCCAATGGAAACACCAGTGTTGGTGCAGCCAGATCAAACTTATGAACTTTGCTTCGACAGTGAAGGAACTATTTTTATCGGCTCTAATGAACGTTTGCAACAAGACCCTCCTGATTTCAGACCTGAAAAGAGGCATATTGGCAGTGATGGATTCATATTGGGTCTGTGGCCAACAGCGTACTTGCGCCTCCCGCCATCAGGGAGTGGCTACTGTTTTCTGGCAATGCTGCACTCAGCACTGTAAGTAATCCAAGAAGAACAACTGCAAGGGTGACCTATACCCAATACCGCCCCAACCGTTTCTCCCACTAGTGAAGAACAGAACCTCTTACCAACACCAGGGTTTCGCATCCTACCCAGATGAGGCCAATATGAGAAGCTACGGAGGAAAAAGAGATCAAAGTACCTATCCAGAGACTCAGCCCTGTTGCTTGTTGAAATCCCCAATGAGTGCAGACTTTTCAGCTCAGACGGAACATGTTTTGCTTCACTATTGCTACCCGGTGTGCAAGCAGCGGCAAATGCAAAATGGCTGCACATTGTATGCTGGGAACTGGTCCAGTTGGCAAATGACACCGAGCAGCATGGGTTCAACATCATAAAGGTTGAGCTGCATGCCCTGAGACTGATGAAAATGCAGAATCCCCACGTCCTCGATATGTTGACGGTAATGGAAGGAGGGATGCCATAAAAAATTGGCAATTTCTGATGCACACGGAAAACGGGTCAATATCTCACAGAATTGCAGATGTACATGGTCTAGGAATTTGCATAAAGAAAGAAGGAGTAATACAAGCAAATGACTGGTTTGATATTGCATTCGATTGGGCCCCCATCCTGGTTAGGTGCAATTGTGAAGATGCTGGTGTCCGTCATCGTGCTTGCCTTGGTCATCTTCTGCACCTGGAAAATGGGCCTCCGGTCTATGCCAGAGCAGTGCCTACTAGCGCAATGATGATGGTTTCAATTGGGGTTTCAAAGGTACCTCGCAATACAAAATATATTGAAATACAGACTAACCACCACATCCCTTGCATTGTCCCAATGCCCTATGCAGATGAAGTAGACAGGTTATATCACAGCACTATTGTCCCACCCCATGACCCTGATAATTATAAGGAAGTATGGGTGGATCTGGCAGGCAATGGGGATGAATTTATATGACATGCACACCTGAGGATTATGCGTTATCAGGAGAGAGTCTACGGTCCGTGTGTAGGGCCTGGATACCAGAAAAAGGAACCCCACCACATTGAGAGGAAGTGGAAGGGAGAACGAGCATATGTGTGGGAGGGAGTTTGCTACTGTAAAAGTAATGAAAGGGGGGAATGTTGGGAAGAGGGCAAGCCCATGATATCAGAGCCCATGCTTCCATGTGGCTTTTTCACCCACTGATCTAAGTTGAAAGTAATATGAGTGACCCTGAAAACCAAACCCTTGTTTGCTGTCCATGACGTCATTTCCAAGGATTTCTTAAACTAACAAATGGAAGTGTGGCCTCAAATGTGAATGCTCTTGCCCCCTGCCTTTTTGTTGATTATCCCTCTGCATGTCTGAGAAATCCAATGGCATACAAAATGGCCCTGAATATACCCAAAAGCAGCAACAGTGTGTTGGTCAAGGGGCAAGCCCATCCCATCCCCCTATGCGCCTTAAAGTGAGAGCAGCTCCACTGAAATATAGACCAGAGGGGCATCCTTAAAGTCCACACACAATCATAATAGTACATACAATTTAGAGATATTTGACATAGTGCACATAAGCAAGTGAACTCAATTTTTATAGATAATAGTAGCCATAGTAAAAGTACAAGGCCTGCACTACCATGCAGTATTTCGTGTGTTAGACACAGGCCGTGAGCCTGAAGGTGAGATCTGGATAGGCCCAAGCGCTGATGAGAGAGGCCCATGCGGCCGACTTCCACAGAAACCCTTCTTTATTCTAATATTGTTGCCAATATGTTTGTTTTGAAAAGAATGTGCCATGCAAGGCCATGTGACAGTGTTAAATGCCTTGGTGTACATGTTATCAGAAACAGGCTAAAAGAAAGCCCTCTTCCACCCACCTAGCTAACTATGAGTTATGGGCCCTACTGCTGCCCTAGTCCCGAGACCCCTGAATTCCAAGAAAGCAGTTGACCCTAGAGCACCAACCATAAACCAATCGACCATAAATGATCTGAGAGTATGGTCGCCCCACCGTTATTTTATAAGACAGGTTTGTAATGTGAGGTATAGGGAGGGATACATTATAGTTCAACAGTGGGGGTGGACGTATTGGGAACTGATGACAGGAATGAGAGGAGAGTGTGTGGGTTAGAGTGACCTTGAGACTCCCCGTGTACCAGTCTTCGAGCCCACCATGTGCACTGTATATTGATAGAGTAGCACTATTCATAAACGTAGCTAAGTGCTTCTTTGGCCTTGGTTCCCTGGAAACGATGAGCCCAGCAGAACCCAAGTGATGGAAGATGGATTGACCAATAACCTGTTATCTCCTATGGAGTAGGCCGACCATGTATATGGTCACATTAACCAGCCACACAGGCTTTCACTTTATACAATGACTTCTTCTAAGATGATGTGTCTCCTTATAATATCCTGCTTGTATACTTTTTAGCAGAGTGTTCCCCTGCAGCAGAGTTCTTTGTTGGCACTTTTTCTCTTTGTGTGGAAATAAACATGTGTTATCCTTGCAAGAGTTTCTTGTGTCTTTTTCCCTAGTGTGGTGTATTTTTTCTGGTGTGAGCGTAAAGGTCCTGCCTTCAAGTGTCAGATCTTGGATTAGAAAAAATATTGATTCCCTTCCTCCTTTGCAGAGTGATTCTAAGACGCAGCTTTGTTGTATAACAAGTTTTAGTTCATGGAGCAATAGGAGCTGTTGTTGATTTTCAATCATATTGAAATTAAAATAATATTCAGTTTGGCATGGTCATATTTGGCAAACTTGAAGAAACTCAAAAAATTCCCTGCACAGCAGTATGTTTCCTTCCTTTTAAAGATATGTACGTAAGATGAGAATAATTCTGTCTGTACCATTCCACAAGTCACACCGTCAAACCCTTGTCCATGAACTTTTAGACATTGGCAATAATGATTTTGAAGGAGGTATGAATTATGTAGCATTCTCAAGTGTTCATAATGAAATTTATTGCACATCAACTAAATTCAGGCTTCCTTTGCTGGAAGAGACGTATAAGAGAATGTCACATCGCTTAGCTTGAGACAAGGTACCTGAGATGCCTGAAACCTTTGAGAGATCTAGAGAAACATTGTGAAAGCAAAAAGACTGAAGAAGGCTCCAGACGAATAAATTCTCAAATAACCTACACAAAATGACTTTTCAGTTTTGTTGTGCTCGATAAGTAGTGGGAATTTTATATTTGGATGTGCAAACTTTTTTGTTCCCAAACTCACACATAATTATATCTTATAGTTTTGGAGAGTTTGAAAATCCAAGTACTCATCAAGAGTAGGGTTTAGATAATTCTTATGGCCACTTCTTTGGACATTGTTTTGTAGATTAAGATGTCCCTAGGGACAAGAACTTGTCAGATTAGGTTACAGGATTTATCATATGGCTATTCATCCATGGAATTGTTAGACACTTAGAGAAAACCCAAATTTGCACTGTCCGAGCCCTTCCTGATATTATTAAGGAACATCCTTAGTCGTTGTAGATACTTCCCTAGTCCCCACAGGTATTTGTTGCAAACCCTTCACAAACAAGCAACTAAAGAAATCCTACTTATTGAAGCCATCATTATCTGCTTACACTTGTGTCATTGTTTGGCATTAACACATATCTCAGAGAGATAATATGTTGCTGCCTCATGAATTCTCAATATATATGCACATATGCGATTTCTGCTTTGGGGTCCTTGTTTACCTAATAGTTTAACATAGGGTTGTTTGTGAGGTCTATATTTTTGTTTCAACATATTCAACCATTTAAGTGTATAAACTATAGATCAAAGTAGAAAATTATAAACACGATATCAACCCTCATTGTTGAAAGATATATTTTGCTTAATTTATGGATTCTTCACTATGCAGGTACCCCTGATCTGATGCCCCTAGTAAATATTGCTACCCCACAATTCTGGACAAAAACAGGTGATTTGATCAAAATTCAAATGTGTTTAATTACACATTAAATGTGGCCCCAAAGCTTTATTTGTGGAAAGTCACCTAGATATTACATTACATATTATATTACATAAATACAAGCAGCTTGACCATGAAAATGAAAATAACCTACCTACTTGAATCTCACAATTTCTCACACACAATCATACATTTATATAATCAAATCTCAATATGATTAATTCTGAATAGCCATAGGCTTTCTAGACTTGAATCCTCAGCTTTTTTACCACTTCCAAAATGTCTTCAAATTCCATATAAAGTTAAATTTACAAATGAAGCAAAGAACCTTGCTTTGCTCTATAACACCAGCAATATTTGGAATGAAATAACTGTTGCATAGAAAAATGGCATTTCTAAACAAATGTGGACAATCTTAACTCCACTAGAATCCAACTCCATCTGGATGCTATGCTCCAATCAAGGAATAAGCATGAAAAAGCTATACATGTTCATGCACACAAATTTAATAATCAAGTTGCTTCTTTAAAAACACAAAAAAATCAAGAAATTCGCCAAATCAATAGAACACTTTTCTCCTACCTGACTCGTGAAAAATTGATCAAAGCAGTGCGACAAAGATATCATAACAAACTTAAATGGTTAAAAAGAAATCTTCTCAACGCAGATAATCAAAAATTATTCTACCACCTACTCAAGCACGATTCTAGGAAAATCTGGAATACTCTTCGTTCTATTACTTTTGAACCTACAACTATTACTGATTCTGTGATCTCTGCTGAAAATTGGGTATCTTATGTAAAACTCAAATATACTATGCCCGAGCGCTTCCACTCACTAAAGGGTATTGAGCCATGTTTGGACCTAGATTCTCCATCACTTTGGTCCATAGAAGACATCATTGATGCCATTAGCCGATTAAAGCCCTCTAAAGTGCCTGGCCCCGATGGCATTCCATCATGTGTGTACAAATCGAATCCAGAGTTTTGGGCCCACATTCTTAAAATCAAATTTGATTTGATTTTACAAACGGGCAAAACTCCCTTATCGTGGTCTTCTGCGCTAGTTATCCCGATTTATAAAAAGGGTTCTCCGGATTGTCCCTCTAATTATCGCCCCATTGCTCTTACAGATTCTTCATCCAAAATATTTTCCATTCTTCTTCTTCACCAATTACAGACTCATATGAACGATAAAGATATGCTGTCTATTTATCAGGTAGGATTTAGAAAATTCATTGGTTGTCAGTTAAATGCTGCCATCCTCTCCCATCTTCAAGCCCATTCTTCAGTCTGTCATTCAGAGCCAATTTATATGGCTAGCTTAGATCTGACCACAGCCTTTGATTGTGTTATTCGTGAAATCTTGTGGAAAAAAATGATCCATCTTGGCATTCCAACTAAATTGGTTGCCTTGATTGCCTTACTCCATAAAAACACAAATTATAGTATTAGACTCACTAAGGAAGGAGCCCTGACTGATCCCATTCCGACCGAAACCGGGGTGAAACAGGGCTGCAACATGGCAGCAGTGCTGTTCAATTTGTACTTGTTAGGTTTGGATGTTAATTGGATTGCTGGGGAATGTTATTCAGTGAAGTTTGGCTCACTAATGTTGGACTGGCTAGGATTTGCTGATGATCTGTTATTTTTTGACAGAACCCCTTTTGGTCTTCAACGTAAGCTGGATTTATTTTCTGAATTCGCTTTTAATCATAATCTTACTCCCAATCCTACGAAAACTTTTATTTTGATTTATTCTAATAGAAAATTAGATTGTCAACGCTACTCATGGTATACGAATGACATTAAATTTGAATACTCTCCGATGCTTCGCTACTTATGATATGCGCTGACTGCTCAATATTCAATTACTATGTGGAAATACTACCTCAATCAAAAGATCAGGGATTTGACATCTCAAATGAAAATTATCCATCAGAAATACTGTATGTTCTCTCTACTACCCTTAATTCAATTTTATTTGCAGAAGGTGGAACCCATTATCCTATATTCCCTGGACATCTGTACATATGATTTAGATGCTTTTTTAAACATCCTACAGGGGAAATTATGGAAAACGGTTCTGGGGTTAGCACTTTCGATTCCCAACGTTATGATTTGCCACGAATTAAACCAACTACAACTGTCAGTAAAACACACATGGCGAAGTATTACTAATCTAATCAAGATTTATAATCCACCGAAAAACACGCTCTATGTCAAATTGAAACAATTACTGAGTGAATCACACATTAAATCGCTCAACACCTACTCGCTTAAACTAACCAAAATTCTATTGCTCATTAATGAAACTCCATCATCTACGAGCATGTGGTTACCAAGCCAAAAACTTAAATTTCAAAGATTCCTCTGGTGTATAATGCTGGATGAAATGGGCAAATATACCTCCTTTAAAGAATACAATGGAGTTCGGGGCAGATGGGGATTTCGACTAAAATATCTCTTACAGTTCCCTTCTGCTTGCTCAAGGAAAATCTACATGCAATTTCGTCTCAACCAATTTCACACACGTGAACGATCTAAACACTGGACTGGTTATCCAAACAGTATCATTGACACTAGTTGCCGCTTCTGTAAAAATTGCACAGTGCCAGAAACCTTGAAACATCTAGTGATTAACTGCCCATTCTTTGAAGGCCTTGGAATCCAACTCTTCGAGCACTTTTACTCGAACTATGTGACCGCGAAAGAACTCTTATGGAAGCGCTGTATGGAAGGTTTCAGTCAGAATCTCTCACTCCGTCTGACTAATTTGTTGGCAATTATAGAGACTAAGTTGGCAGAAGATCTGTTGGCCGAGTAAAATTGTGCAAATCCCTGCATTTAGACCTTTTGTTTGGGCGGGAATGAGTATTCAATGTATTATATATTAATTGCTATACTATGAGTTCATGATATGTATACTATGTACCGAATTCTAAACTTGTACTGCGAATGTCATATGGATGACGTCCTTTGATATCTTTTGACTGTGTTTATGTTTTTGTCTAATTCAAATGTACTTAATTCGTACATGTTTTAGTGACTAAATGAAAATTTGGTATTCTCATCATTTGCCAACTCAATATGATGCTCTAATGTTTCCTTTACTACTTATATTTCTTTAGGGAATGTATTTTTCTTTCTAAATGTTATTGTAAATGTTTTTTCTTAATTACTGTTTATTGCAAATCTTTTAACGTTTAATTGTACTGTTTTGTAAAGGTTTTTACTTTAATAAACCAAATACAAAAAAATATATATATATATCACATTGTTTCTATTTTTCCCCCTATTGTAAGTGTGTTGTTCCAGGTTTCTAGCTTGTGCATGTTATTGAATATAGGCTATTATGCACTAAATGTATGTTTTCTGTTAGGGAAGCAGTGCTATCAGTTTAAAATGCACAGACTATTTTGACTCACTCATCTAATCTGGGAGAATGGTTTGATAGTTTTTTTTTTTTTAACAGATATACGTGTCCCTCCCCTCTCACCTCTCTAACAATGTGGCACAGGTTCAGAATTGAGGGAGGTATCAGATTTACATTCACATCATGTGTGTGGGAGTAGAAAGGACACAAATACACTTGTTCTGATTTCCCTTTCAGTTTAAATAGCCATGGTGTTCACAGAACACAAACTATCAAGTAGATCTTCATTAAGCTATGGTATGGAATTATCTATTTCACAGCTTAAAGGTACCTATTTCTGTGAAAAAAAGCGTTGACTGAAGACTGCATTAAATGCTATATGTACCACTGAACACGAAGTTCTGAAATAAATTTTGGGTTTTTGATTTCTCATTACACTAACCGTGTATTTTTTTAAATAATCCTTTCCAAGCCACGCCCATTATGGGATTCAAAAGGGAAAAAGTTCTAGACAACATGTATAATTTACATTGGAAAAAGTTCATACTCACTTTAAGTTGATCTTTTATGACATTTTGCCAGCAGTGACCTTCCCCTATTCAGAATCTCCCCATCAGCAAACCCCTCCTGTTCTGCTTACATGAAGTTAAGAATGCCTCTGCTTAAATGGGTTTGATTTCCCTCACAAATAAGGTGTTTTCATCTGCAGATAAAATCCTTGTTCAGCGCTCATCCAATAGGAACAAAGGGTATACTTTCCTGTAGCTTTTACCAGAGTCAGACTCTTATCCCCTCTGTGCAACCACTTTTTAAAGTGAAAAATATTCCCATGCCTATGTCATGATTATGTGACTTGCCCAGGTATTACACTGGCTTGCCTCTTTGTCAGATACTTCTATTGAAAACACCACTCAGATCTCCAATAGTTGATTATATATTCTATATTTGTGACCAGAAATAAGGGGGAGGCAATCTGCTCTTAATACTTCAAATGCTTAATCATGTTTTATGCCATAATTCACAGCAGCAACAAGCCACTTCAATGAAATAAGAAATTCTGAAAATGAATCATATGGTTCTAGAGTTATGAGCCACATTTGTTTCCATGTGTGATGTCTTATTTGAATTACACCCTACATTTACCCTATGGACAGCATCTCATGTTTCAGTATACAAATACACCTATGTAATGGGTTCAGTGAATGATTGATCTGAAATGAAATGGTAGGCCTCCTTTGCTCTCCTGTATTAGCTTAGCAGATGGCTGGCTTTATTTCCAGGCAATGTTTGAAGGCTCCACATTACCTGCAAGAATTTCCTTTTTTGATGATAAACAATAAAACAAACAGGTTAAGACCAACAGATGATAATCTCCTAGAATAACATACATTTCATTTAATTTTAAAACAATACACTTAGATCATATTTCAACCATTTCCTCAAATAAGAGTGTCCAAAGGTGGGGGCTCCAATGAGGTAAATCTCTTATCAACCTGAAATCAAGACAATATTGGGCTGAATTGAACATGGGTTATTCAAACCGATACAAAGGAACCGTTGCTTTACAACACATGAGCACTGTGATATAATATGTAATATACACACATTGTGTTTTCATTACATTTGTAAAATAATGAAACAGTTATTGGAGAAATAATACAATGTTAAACATTAGAGAAAACAAATATGGTGTGGTTCATTTTGCATTCACTTTTCAGTTACAGCAGGGAACATTCACTTAATAATTAAGATTTCTGTAACACATGGTATGTTCCATTTTTCAGATGTAGTTCCAAGGTTGGTATGGGATAAAGCAGCATATATATATATATATATATATATATATCTCACCAATATTTATATAATATCACTGGCAGTAATGTTGGTCCGTTGAGGCAGGCATAGTTCTCCATCAATACAGAGACTGATTTTTCCTTAGAGCTTTTCTACATTTCTTGCTCTCCATTTAAAGTTATTTAAACTCAGCCTTCCAATGAAATGTACTCCCGGCCAAATAGTGTCCCTGGGATTATATGATATTGGCTGTTTCAGTGCCATGTGTTGACTGCTATCTTTCAGGTATACGTCACACAGGCGCATCATATTGATAAGAATGGAAACATTGACATAAGTGAAACAGGAAAAGGAACTATTCTGGAACATCTCACTTTAAATTCAGGCAGTCTTCATTTGCCTTTGATTATCCCAACTTCTGTTATTTTCCCACATGATTGTGATAAAGTTTCCGGGCTAGCCATAAGTTGAAATAACAGTAGACACTTTAAAGGCCTTGAACAATACTCATGATTTTATTTTAGCTCCTTTTGACAGTTAATTCAACCACTTGAACATTGAGATAAAACGTTAACATATGAACCTTTTTCCATAAAATTACTTATTTCTGGCAGCACCTTTGTATGTATTACACCAGCATATGACTGTCTACCATCTATAGATATTGCAGTTTATCTGGTTTGGTGTAAACACAGGAGGAACTGAATTATAATCACATAGGCATATTTTTGTGGAGAGTTTGTTCTCACTGTTTTGCCATTTTTTAAGTGGGATGCCAATAGAAACATAATTGAGAACTTTCTAAAAAAAACAACTGTTCTGAATGATATATTGTTCAGTTATTTGAACTGGTTGTAGCATATTGTGGTCCGGCTCATTGTACATCAAAGTGTCCCACCCAACACCCTCAAAAATCACTTCAGAATTTCTCATGATACCACCCGATATTTGAAAGTTTCCAAGCTTTATGACTATATTAAATTATAATTGTTCTTTTATAACGTGCTTAATACCAACAAGTGGTTTCTAAGCACTGGATCAGGATTTATACCTGTGTTTCGCTCTGTTGTCTTGCTTCCAAGACAAACATGCTGCCCCTGAGCTATCCTTCCTCAACAATTATAGAAAAAATAATCATTTGTTATGAGCTTTTCAGAAAATGTAGGGACAGTTTGATCAGCTCATGAACCAGAGTATATTGAGAAATGTTTTGATGTGTGCTATATTAAATATATAAGGTGGCAATAATAATCTACGTAAGGACCTTGAAAGAATTAGATCAATCTTTTCTATCAGCTTGATAAACATATCCAGGGTTTTATTATTCAAGATTGGCCACAAAACATTTCTAACATTGAGGTAACACGATTCATAGAAAAATATGTAAAATACTTTATTTAGTCTATGAGGACTAATATGTCTGTTAGTGGACAAATGTCTCATTCCAAATCAACATAGTTCACTTAATCCATATCTCCTGTGATTAACAAGAGAAACCCAAAATGTAAAAGACATTTATCCAGGTTTTATTGTTTTCCTGCTGACCTAGTTAACATGATTGCTGAATGACCCTTCTTATGATATGTTTGGGTTGAGGTTCTTAATAGCATTACTACTATCATAAGTACTTAGGTCTCCCTCATTGCTTTTGAAGTCCTTTTTGGTTTATTTCAACAACTGCATAACTGTAGAATTTGAAGCTTCTTTCACAAAGATAATAGCATGACATTTTAGATGAACACATTGGAAGAAAGTCAACCCTCCAAATCATAACCCTTAGCTAAACAAAATGATTGTAAAATGTACTGTAAAGTGAATTATTTCATAAGCTTTATAGACATGTTCAGGATCAGAAAAGTGATAGGGTAATCGTTCTTAATACTGCAACACAGCCATTAAGTTATACACAAAGTGAACTAATGAATGCATGAATGAATGAATGAATGGATTACAGAATGATTGAACAAACAAACTAATTAAGTAATTTTACAGATGGCTATTTAACCTCCAAATCAACATCTTAGAAGGTTATGTAAAGGATGACAAATTTAGAAAAAGGACACATAGAATTGACTAAGCTGTTTGAAGTTCACACACTTCACTGCAGTGCAACCACGAAACAAACCACACATAGGCTTGCACAACAGCATCCAAGAGCTTCCGACTGAAAAATAATCACCCCCACGCTCAACGAATGGTGTAAACCGAACTGAAGCTGCCAACAGCACATCACAGCTCTCTTTCGACTATTCCCTGCTAAGTCCTACTAACATACACTACCCTCTTGCTTTTCATATCAAGCAGAGTGCCAGGGGACCACTCCGTTGGTGATAGTGCACAGTATAAATATCCTTTAACATAACATAACATAGCATAGCATATTAATATATAACACTGCATTTTTAGCCAGGAATCCATTGAGAGAAGCCATATATGAGTACCAAAATGTATGTACACATTGGGTGGTCCTGTCCTCAAAGAATTTCGGGTACTGCACGTGGTTTAGGGCAGTAAGTTAGTTAACCTTCCTAGTGTCCCATGTCAAGTTCCAAGGATCCTTAACATGAGGTGAGAAAACAAGCATTAGCAATTAGTAGGTAACCTAGGAAGGTTAAATAACTTACTGCCCTAAACCACGTGCACTACCCGAAATTCTTTGAGGACAGGACCACCCAATGTGTACCTACATTTTGATCCCTCAGCCCACTACATCCTGTCCGTTATTAGGGCTGTCCCTCCAGTTACAAGCACCTTGGTCGTTCTTTAACACTAAACTTGTCTGAATGGAAGGCAGCTGTGCACATCTGGGCCCATATGTAGAAAGCACTCTGGAGGGACAAAGATGGTCACATAAATTGTCCATAAAGTCAGTAGGAGGTTTTTATCTGGTATCATTGGCAGACCTCAGGATGTCTTTGTATGCCATTCAATTCCTGGCATGTGTGTAAATGGCACGCATGCTCTTGGAGGAGTCAGAGTACCTTATCTACAGTCACACATACATTATGATGTAGAACCAGGGAAGTGAACAAGTAGCCTGGGAAATAATTTGCAGTGTTGTATTTGTATGTTGGTATTTGTTTCCCATTTATTGATCACCTTTGCCAAGGAGCTTTACTTAGTAACAAAAAAGGTACAATTATATGGTCATATGGCAGAAATAGTTCAAGAAGAGGAAAATAGAAGTGGAAGATTAGCCTTAATGTGAAAACAAAAAATGTGTAGGGTGGGGAACCATGGATATCATGAGGAAGGGCATTCCAGAGTTTCGAGGCGAGGAGGGAAAAAGAGCAGAAACATGAGGGAGCACAAGTAGGATTGGGAGAAGAGAGGAGATGATGGTGATGAGAGCGGAGAGCTCCCGCAGGGATGTAAGCAGAATTAAGAGAGGAGAGATAGGGAAGAGTGAGACTATGGCTACAATTAAAAACGATAGAAAAATAATTAAAATGGTGATGAGAGTGAAAAGGGAGAAGAGAGATGGAGAAAAGTGAGTTTTTAAAAGGAAAGGGAGAATGTAGTTGAAAGAAAAGATGAATGGTAGGACTGAAAATAGACAGGAGGAGGGCAAGGTGAGCTGAAGGAAGGCCAATAAGCAAGGCAGAACAATATTATGGTCATGAAACAAAGGAAGAGAATAGGAGTCAATATGCGAGGTAAGGGGGATAGTGTAGAATGGGGATGAGAGGGGACCCAGCACAGAGCCTTGAGGGACATTATTGAGTAACAGTAAGGGGGAAGTGTTACCTGACCAATCAACACTGCAAGCCTGAGAATAAAGGTAGGAGCAAAAGCAGCCTAGAAAAGATCCAGAAAAGCCAAAAGAGAAAGGATGTAGAGAACAGTAGAAGTGTCCTCTTTGTCGAAAGCTGCCCGAGAGGTCCATGAGGATCAGGATAGAGGAACATTTATTGAGCCTAGCAGACACAAGATAATTAAACACCTGGAGAATTGTTATATGTTAGAAACCATATTGAGTAGAGGGAAGTGTAGAATCTTTTTGGTGATGGGAGGAGATTTAGGTGTAGATGACTTGTTCCAGATGTTTAAAGAGGAAAGGCAGAAAGAATGTAGAACGAAAGTTCTATAGAAAAGAAGAGTCCAGGGAGGGCTTTTTAAAGATATAAATAATAATGCCATGTTTAAATGATAAGGGGAAAATAAAGGTAAGAAAGGAAGCGTTAATGATCACAATGAGATAATGCGTGAGTAATAGATAGACCTGGGGAAGAAGGCATGCAGGGCCAGGCTCAAGCGGGGATGCATTTGGATGAGCCAGAGAAAGAAAAACAAGGGGTGTCAGTGGGGAAAAGGAGAAGAAAGAGGGGATTGAGACAGCTGGGTGGTCAAGGGAAACATACATTTTAATTAATACCATCACAAAAGGTTTAAAGTCAAAAAATGACTCCATGAACGAGGAAAGGGAGACATTAGTGAAGTCAAGAGAGCTGAAATATCACACAGAGTCAAACACAAGATTGGACTCCCTGCTTTAATAGTTCCTGATTTAGCTACACAGCTTTGAATTTCTGACATTGAGTTACCCCTCTACCCTAACATAGGGTGATATCCCTCACACTGTGGCGTGTTTTGCTCTATGACCTTAAGTCTAGGTCCAATAGCTGCATCACAGTCTTCCCCAGCCTGCTATGCTGCAGCTACACTGAGTTGCCAACACATTATGTGACTGCTCCAACATCACCTTCATCCTTTGTGCATAGCGCATAGCAACATGTATGCATCCCAATTATAGCACAACACTTCTTCTGCTATAATTGCAGTTGGAGATTCAAAGGCAAATCCTCAACGTATGAACATTAGAGATCCCATTTTGTGGTTCCATGTCTTAAAATCCCAGCAAAAATGGCAGTGGATACAAAATATCACAGGTGGTTTTGCCGTCACAATCATGCAAAGGATGCGGGGGACACCCCCGCAACCCCCGGACCCATTATACCATTTAAGGGTCTGGGAGACACCCCCACAACCACCACTCCTCTTAAATTGTACAATGGGGTACACCTTTATCGGGTCAAACCACAGCATGTTTGCCACTATTTGTTTTACCGGCAACATTTGTGCCACGATTTTATTACCTGATACCCATTTTGCCACCTCTCTGGTCTGTCTCTAACCAGGAGCATGAGAAGACATTATGGCTTTGTGACTTATGTGTTGACCTCAGATAAATATCTTAAGAGATCAGTGTTTTTTTCTTTTTAACAACAAATGTTTTATTGAATTTTCATCCTTCCATACAACGACATTCAATACTCAAACATATAACTTTGCATACAGATGGAGGAGCATTATGAACAGATGCTGCATATATATATATATATATATATATATATATATATATATATATAAAAAAAATACATGTACAATCACAAATTTGGCACTTTCTTGCTTATCACATTCGGGTGTTGACAGGTAGTGGTGTTGTATTTTGGGGTGGTGGCAGGGTTGCGCACCGGAGTTCATTAGTTCATTCAGTGCATATTTCACAGCGTTAGTTCCCATTTCCCCCATATTTTATCTGCCTTGCCCGGGCAGCCTCTTGCTTGGTAGACTCGGCGTTCCGTTAGGATGATAGCGTCTACATCTGATGTCCATTGGTGATAATGTGGAGTTGTTTCTGAGCCCACAGTTGTGCGATGTTTCTTTTGGCTATTCCTGTGGATGTTGAGAGCAGCAGCTTTTCAAAGTAAGACATTTCCCCTTCCTCGTCAATTCCCAGGAGAAGGAGTTTGGGGTTGGTTGGAATTGGGCGGCACATGACCCTAGAGCAGTGGTCTTCAAACTTTTTTGGCCAGGGCCCCCCTGAGCAAAATTTGGGCAGGTCGGGACCCCCCAGAAATGCCAAATGGACAGTATATATTGCGCGCCGTCACCTGCTCCCATCAAAGTCGCTGGGCTCCCTCATCCCACTCCTACCCAGTCGCTGGTCTCTCCCCACCCCATCACACACCCAGGGCTCTCCCCACTCTGCTCCCATCACTATCCCATGGTTCCCGCCCATTGTGCTCCCACCATAGTCCCTCGGTTCCCCCATCCCGTTCCCAACACAGTCTGAGGGCCAGTGGCGGCTGGTGAATCTTTTTTAAGTGGAGGGGCATTAAGGGGAGGTTCGGGGGGTTTCCTAGAGAGTCTTTCACTACATTTTCGCCAAAAGTGTTATATTTGCGTGCATTTCCATAGGATGTGGTAGAAGGTCCCTTCTTCTTGTTTACAGCATAAGCATTTGGGGTCGGTCGTTTTACCCCAGTTGTACAATGCTACTCGGGGGTAATATATTCTGTGGAGTATTTTCAGCTGGATGAGCCTGATTCTAGCTGAGATTGCAGTGTCTCTGGGATACATCAGGGTCGTGATCCATTCTTCGGGTAGTATTGGGCCCACGTCTCTTTCCGATTTCATCTTCAGGCTCGATAGCTCATTCGTGGCAAACGAGGAGATGGCATTATACATGGTGGATGTGACTTTGCTTTTCACACTATCTATGACTATGTTTCTTTCTATTGGTGTGCATTCCGGCATGTCCGACAACTGGACTCTTTGTTCGGTGAGTGCATGTTATAGCTGTCCATAGTGATAGCGCTGGGTGGCCGGAAGACCGTATGTGGCCGAGATCTCGTCAAACGGTATTATTTGGTTGTTTACATATATTTGCTGAATGGTTTGTATACTGGCTGTAGCCCAGTTTGGCCATTTGGGGAGTTTACTGAGACCCATGAGGTGGACATTATTCCAGATGGGCTGGAATGGGGTAATTTTATTATCCCAACCAATGTGTGTATGTGTTTCCTTCCATATTTGGGCTGTTTGCGCTATTATTGAACATTCGGGAGGGCGGTTCTTCTTACTGTAGAGGCTTTCGATCGGGGACATGTCATGTCGTGCAGCTATTTCGGCTCGTATGTGGGGGAGTTTCGGGTTGCCATGTAGTATATCGTTTACCGTCGCCATTTGGGTCGCCCAGTAATGGATTTGGATGTTCGGAGTCCTATTCCCCCTCCCAGACTGAACGTTGGAGGGTTTTGAGAGCTATCCTTGGGTGTTTCCCTCCCCATAATAGTTTACGTGTTGTTCTGCCTATTTTATGGAACTCGGCAGTGGGGATGTGGAGAGGGGCGTTCTGAAGGATGTACCAGAACCGGGTTAGAGCCAACATCTTGAATAGCGCTGCTCTGCCTAATAGTGTCAGTGGCAGTGCTTCCCAGTGGACTACATCTTGCGCACATTTCTTAACTAATGGATGCAGGTTTTGGGACACGTAGCTATCCAGTTTATTTGTGATTATGATGCCTACATATCGAAACTGTGTGAGTTCGATTTAGTATGGGGAGCCAAGTGGCGGTATGCAGTCTACTCCCTTCGCCGGAAAGAGCACAGATTCGGACCAGTTCACCCTGAGGCCACTGAAGGCTCCGTAGTTTATTAATATTTGAGTGACTATAGGGCAGGAGACCACCGGGTCACCTAGATATACCAGGAGGTCGTCTGCATATAGGGATATCCTTTCTTCCCAATCTGAGTTCCACCGGAAAACCATCCACGTGGTTGTGCCACGCAGAGTGACTGCTAGCGGTTCAATTATTAATGCGAAGAGCATTGCCGAGAGGGGCACCCTTGCCTGGACGCCTCCCCCAGTTTGATGTTCACGAGGGCCACCCGTTCACTCTTACCTCTGCCACCGTGTTGTTGTAAAGAAGCTGGACCCATTTTATGAATGGTACACCAAATTTCATCTTTCTCATGATTGCCCACAGAGCCTCCCAATATACCGAATCAAAGGCTTTTTCAAAATCTATGGCTAGCAGCGCCAATGATTGTTGTAGGGCGGATGCTCTCTCCAGTGATCTTTGAGGCATAAAGCCGCATTGGTCTGGATGGATCAGTGCTGTGATGACTGTTTGGATCACTATTATTATGGCTTTACAGAGGTCTGGCGGGAGCTTACCCTTTATTAGGGAGTGTTTGAACATGTTTAGCAGGTGGGTAGATATATCTAGATGGTTTAATTTTTTCCAAATGTCCAGTGGAATCCATTGGGGCCTGGGGTCTTGCCTGCTTGGAGTTGGGTGATAGCTGCTGATATTTCATCCTCTGTTATTTTGTTATCTAACATGTTGGCTTGCTCCGTGGTGAGTGTTGGGAGATCGGTGGTGTCAAGTATGGTGCTGGCTGCTGTGCCACTGGGAGATGTATAGAGTTCTTCGTAGAAGTCAGCAAAGCGTTCTGCTATCTCTGCATCGGAGGAGACTATTTCTGCATTCCTTGTCCTAATGCTCTTTACCTTCTGTTGTCCCTCATCACGTCTTTCCAACCATGCAAGCAAATTGCCGGCTTTTTCCCCCATTTCGTATAGGCGTGCTTTCATGGCACTGTGTGCTTTTTTGGCACAGTCCAGAGATAGATTATGCAGCTTTTTCTGCACCTATATTAGGGCTCTGTTTGTCTCGGGAGTATCACTGGTGATGTGTTCTGTTTCTTTGATCACAACTTCTCTTTCGGCTTCTATGATCAGTTCACGTTGTGTTTTTTTTTTTTGGCTGACGTCCACAAGATGATTTTGCCTCTCAGGACTGGCTTGTATGCTTCCCATAGTATAGTGGGGTCATCAACCGAGCCTGCATTTAGATTGAAGTAGTTGAAGGTGGCTGCCTCTATCTTCTCTTGTAGGTCTGGGAACCCTAGGTAGTAGGAGTTAAACCACCATGTGGGAGGAGGACGTGGCCTCTCCGTTTCCATTTCAAGTAATAATGGGGAGTGATCAGAGATGCCTTGTAGGAGGAAGGATGTGTTGCAGGCTTTGTGGATATTCTGGTTTGGTAGGAAGAAATAGTCTATTCTGGACATTGAGGCATGCACTCCTGAGTGGAAGGAATATTCACGTTCCTCTCCGTGTAGATCTCGCCACGTATCCTGGAGCCCCAATGCAGACGCAAAGGCGGCCAGTTTGGTGATGGTGGCAGGGTTTCTGTTTCTCAAGTGTGTGCGGTCTGAAGCATTGTCCATTACTTCATTGAAGTCCCCTCCTATTACCCATGTGTCTGCCATACTTGTTGTCAGGATGGGGGTAATGTTGCTAGCAGAGTATTAAGGAGGGTTGGTGGAGAATATATTGCCCTAATCGCCAGTGTTTGGTTCCAGAGCGTTGCCTGAATTTGTACATGGCGACCACCTCTGTCCTGCGTTATGTGCTTGATCTCCAGTGGACGTCTTTTATGGATCAGTATTAGCACTCCTTTCGCCCCATGGAGAAACCTGCATGTATCGCTGTGGGGTAATTTTATCTTTGGAAGAATTTGCATGTGGTTCCCGCCAGGTGCGTTTCGGTTACAAGGGCTATGTCTGGGGGTGCCTGTTTATGTATTGCAATACCAGGCTTCTTTTAATGCTGGATCCTAGCCCATTCACCTTCCATGTCAGGAGCATTAGGCGCCTATTATTTGAAGCAGTCTCAGGTGCCATCGGATGTTTGGATGTTAGGTTTCCAGATGTGTTTCATAGGGTGCCATTATGGCGATGTTATCAAGGTATGGTATATTACAGCGTTTGCCTTATTCGTTGTGCTCATAGTGCCATTGTATGCTAAACATTGAATAAAAACATTATTCCCAACTCCCCCCTCCCCATACTCCACCCCCAACTGAAGCATCTGTCGGGCCAACATAAACTTATAAACAGTTAAACTTTAACTCGCATATGCCCCCTCCGTGTTAGCCGAGCTCTACAGTCTGGATATGGATTAAAGCTGGGCAGTGTAGCCCCCTTGTTTGGTGCTATGAGTTTGTTTCTTTGTCTAAGGGGCGGCTGCTAGCTAGCCACCATCCTTAATATGCTTTGTGATTTGGTTTACAGTGTGGATCATGGGCTCCCTTGCATTTCACTTGCAGTGATATAATTGTCTTGGGTGATTTTTCATCTCATTATTCGTTTCCTTGTTGTGGGATCTCAACTTGTAGTTGTTGCTGCAGTTCCAAGTCTGGTGGTCGCTCAGGGTGTGGTCTGTTGCGTTCCCTTCTCTTCTTCCCCTCGGCGCCCCAGTCGCCATCTTTTTGACTCTCAACCCAATTCCACGCTTCCTTGGGGTCTGTGAAGTGCACAGTTGTGCCATTATGAAATATTTTGAGTTGGGCAGGGAAGATAAGCCCATATTTGACTCCCATTGATTGCAGACGTTTTTTGAGTGGGTCAAAGGATTGACGCGCTTTCTGCACCTCTCTGGTGAAGTCAGGGAAGAAAGCGGTTTTTGATCCGGTGTACATGACTGTCCCTTTCGAACTTGCAAGCTGTAGCACAGTGTCTCTATTCCTGTAGTTCAGGAATCTTGCGATAACTGTGTGCGGCTGTGCACCTGGTGTGACTTTACCGGTTGGTATGCAGTGAGCTCACTCAATGGAGAAAAACCTGGAACAGGACTCTGCATCATATCTGCTCATAAGCCATTCTTCAAGAAATAGTTCCATGCAAGCCCCTTCTGCTTTCTGAGGGAGGCCTAGTATGCGAATGTTGTTTCACCGGGATCTTCCCTCGCTGTGATCCACTCTTGATTCCAGGATTTTGATCCGTGCTAGCATGCCGGACATATGGCGGTTTACCCCTCGTAGGTTGTAAGAGATCAGTGTTAATGAGGTGAATGTTTACCTAATGCCAAACTTAGGCGTGCAAGAATCTTCAACTAATTCCACATCTTGAGCGTGCACTGCCGTAATGTGACATAAAGGTAGCTGGCATCAACTCAGTAATACATTCGATATGCCACTGTTGCATTGTACCAATAATACAATTTTAAAGATATGTATGCCCTGATAAATCTTTCATTCTGAGCTACTGGCAAGTATATATCATATTGAGGCTTTTGATGAAGAATTGCCAGACACTGAGATTTATTACTTGTGTCCCACTTTTCCTGCCTGAATGTCAGTTCTTTGGAAGATAAGGATTCCTTGGATGCAATTGATACATACAAGAGTGGAATCATCCATCTAGAAAGGACATGCCGGCACTGCTTTTGATTTGCTGGCCAACATTTATGTTGGACTTTTTTCACCATTTGTTTCACAAACACGTCTTAAGGATGTACAAGCCTTGATAGCTTTGGATGACGGCTCAAATTGCCTTCCTGTGGAAATAGGGCATTTTATATACATCGGGAGCAATTCTGGTGGCAGGAAATTATTTCCTAGAACTGAACACAATTCCTTGACATTTCAGAGACATCCTGACCACATAGGCCAAACAACATTGAAAGGAAGAAGTCCATTATTTAGGCATAATATAACATTTGCTAAGCATGAGGATGGTAATCTCTTTTCTTCAAAAAAAACTAGTGAAAGGGGTATTCTAAATATTTGTTCTTGTCCTAAAGTAATTTGTCTGATTTTTTCCTATATAAGACCTGATGAGAGTCAACTGATACAGCAGATTCATTCCATTCAGGCTACATCCACCCATGGAGAAACCAGTACAGTTATTAACATCAAAAAAGGCACATTTTATCATAGTCCTGCCGTGAGGAGCCACCATTGATTCCTTTGATTCATCATGTCCAAAGGCAAGTTTCATTTCAGGGAACCTACCGTTCAGCTTGTGGCCAGAGTATTTTCTAATTTTATTGCACCCTTGACAGGTCTTTTTCAATCAAAAAAGATAGATGCTCCTATGTATCTGAAAGACTGACTCATCCATGGACCAACCACCTCTCAGGCCTTAGTAGATATGTACTAGGCGTGTTGTCTATTGGAAACTCTGGGTGGAAACAATTCTAAACGCTAACCCAAATAGACCCAAAACTATGTCTCATAAAAACAACTGGGTACTGAATTGGATATCTAAGAGCTACCTCTAATTGAATGGGAAAAAACAGAAGTGACCACTTTGACCACAAGAACTGTCTTTCACTACAAATTACTTAGCCACCAAGATCTCAGTCAACCCCACAAATCCACTCTACTGGCAACGAATCATGGCCTCATTTTTAACTGTAACATTTATGACTTTCATCCTCACACACCTGAGAAGGATGTTGAGTTGTCTTTCTTTTTCAGTATATTTACCTTGGGAGTTGTCAGAGGCTCATCTGCTGGACTTGGACCCAGTAGGTAATATTTGCCTTAAACAAATGGCTGCTTTTTGGAAAATTAGATGAATTTCTTTTGCTCTAGGTAATTAATGGAAAACAGTCACGTGCTGTGACCTTAATAAGATGGACAACATTAGCTAGTTTTATGTCTGAGGATAAAATGGGTGTTCTTCTTCTTTCTGATTCACAGAGATATTCCATAAGGAGTATGCAAGTCCCCTGGGCGGAGATCAAACATGGCCCCATGGTGCGCATTTCTATCATGAAAACATTAGATACTCGTGTTACTTTACTGTCCAACTACAAGGTATATGTAGAACACATTTCTACCTCTTTGGGTAGTTCTATGCTTCGAACAAATTCCTTAATAGGCATATATTTTGAAGATACTGTACATTCACCTGAATTCACAAAGGCTTTGAATTACATCTGATATTGTCTCTGTTATATTATGTATAGGGGATAGACCTCATCACCACATCATCATTATGATAAATAGGTTTATTTCTGAAACAATACCCCAGCAAACTAACCTAAGATTCAATGTAATTCTCAGTATACAAATCCAATGGTATATTTATTCATATTATTATGCTATTCACAAAACAGCCACTAATAGAAATAATACAACCTTAAAATATGTTAAATTCACCATTGTATGTAATATACATTATTTTCTCACTTAAAATGATATTGTCAATAATGTTAATTAATCAAGCTCTTCTAAAAATAATGTATACCTTCAATTGTTTGGTCTGCAGTTTCCATTCTCTTTTCATAGAGTTTGCAGACAAGGAATATGTGTCTTCACTGTAGATTTACACGGTGCCAATGTGTCATTAAAAACTCTAACACCATTACTATTCAAAATAGGTGCAAGCCTAGAACAACTAATCCTCTTATAAAGGGGAGCATAAATAGAACATGCAAAACTGTCTTAATACTGGTTGATACAACAGGGCCAGAATCGTGATTCCTATGCTGCGTTGCCATAGCTCCTGGAAGATTATCTAATCCAAATGTTGTGTAAAGATTTTTTAAATTGAATCAGTCAATCATATCTAGAAAGCAAAGTATACATTCCACAAGCTTACTGTTGAAATGGAATTAATAGTGGTGCTACAACTTTCAACTATCTCCTTTTGTGTCTTTTGCGTATAGGCTGTGTTAATTTCAATCTTGGCATTGGTTACTACCAATATGTCATTATAGCACAGATATAATAAATGGTGCTTCCATGCCATATACCTACATTTTGTTACCAAGGGTCAATGTAGGTTTACAGAGGTATTAGTTGAATCTTTCAAAGCATTATTATATGTTTTAGTGAATCGCCAGGTTTAGGCCAATAGAGAAGTGGTTTAATAGAATTGTCCTTATCAATCCCCAGTAAACTTAACTCAACATGTTATATGGGGTCCTGAGGTCTTTTGGAGAGAGCCATACGATTTTTGAATAACCCTTTCTCACCTACATTTGGGAAGACTTCCTTAGTCTTCCTTAGCAGACACAAAACTGCAAACCACTACAGTTAATACCATAAATAGCTCTATAAAAAGCTAACATGGGTCCAATTGCACAGCCTTGAAGTATTTTGAGAAGCCAGGAATTCCATCCCATTTATTCAGTAAAACATTGCTCTTCACGACCTGATTGATACTAGATAATCTGCTATGGAATCTACCTCCTAGATAATCATGTCTTTAACAGTCTAAACGTTTTCATCTGTCAAGTGTCAATCAAATGTTGCTTCATGTTCTGAGTGATATACCATGGCCTGAGGTTTCTTTAATATAATCACTATCCCTTTTCTCTCGCACACACTTTGGCACATTCATGCATTCATGTATGTATAACAGTCATCTGCAAATATCAAAATGTTCAAATTTCTATCCTACAATTTAGGAACATTAAAATTATGAGGAATTGCCATGTGGGAAGCATGTAGAGGCCCTGTTATTATTTGTAATTAAAAAAAGTGATGCAGGTTATTCCATTTCAGAAAGTGTGACCTGCCAACCAGGGCACCTTTCAGAAACTCCATGCCAAAAAGTCTAGTATACACCTCTGCCCTGCTGGATCAGTACCCTCATCTGCAGTGCGTCTTGTGACAGCTGCAGTGACAGCCAAGTCCCTGCAGCAGATGGGCTGCTTTTAAGGCATGCACATCTGTTCCAAGAACGACACAACTATGAGAGTTGCTAACCTATGGGCATGTTAAACTGTAACTATAAGACATACCTGAGTTTGAGGCTTGGTGGCTGCCATCTCTAATAATTGTTCAAGCCATATCAATCTGATATCACACAATTGTAAGCCTTATGAACTGAGCTCATCTGTGGAAATGATATGTGTATTTCCCCCCAGTTAGCCCCATAGGTTGCCTATCTTGGATCATGTATGAGGATCAGTAACACCCTCTCCAGTAAGATTGCCACAACACAGGAAGCTGACCTGCGAACAGTAATGAAAGGGCAATCATTCACAAAAGAACTAAACTCAAACCAGGGTGCTGCTAACCTAGAGGGCATCTGGTGCTATTGATAAGGTCAGGCTGGTTAGTGTTGACAGCGGGAGCTCAGACCAGCTGGTAAAACATTCCACTATCTTGTTTCTGCCGTGTATCTCTCTTCTTTCCGGTCCTCATCCCTCCGTTTAACGTAAAGCACTTTGGGTGTGATGTCAGAAGGCAAAGTCCACATGATGCAAGAACAGGGGTTGACCCCTTGAAGCAGGCTTGTTTTTGTTCAATAACCTTCAGATGTTTACCTTTACAAGAAGGGGTCTCCCACTTCTCCTTGGTATCATCTCTGGGCATCAATCTTTAAATATGATTTGATTTTCATGCTGCTGGGAAAACAGTTCTTTCCAAAGTACTCCAGTTGTGATGTGAAGACAGGCAGTCCAAGGCAGAGATACATTCTGTTCCTTAATCATTACCCCAGGGCTCATTGGGGGTGGCCCATTTCTGGAGCAAGACCAGACTCTGTGCCAGTCACACTGGTACATAGGACCTCACCATGCTGAAGGACTCATACAGGTGTGTGCCAGTATGCCCTGTGTTTGGGAGCCTGAGAATCTGTACTGGGGCTCATAGCACCTTAGATCCAAGATAGACAGGAATCCTGCAGTTTCATCATTGAACCATTATTCAAGCCCGGTCGGCTGTTTTCAAACCAACAAGACCATCCAGGAGCATCTTTAACAATCACAGATCTTTGAACTGCTGTCCCACGTGTTCAAAACTGCTTGCAAGACAAACACACACAGTACTAGCCCGCCTGCTGACCTCTTGGTGATCCCCCTTTACATTTCCACAAGGTTTAGAAGTCTTTTGAAGGGACCGGTGTCTGATGCACCTGGCTTTGAAAGTGGCCCTTCGGCTGACGGGAAGCTAGTGAAGCACTCTAAGTGTGGGAGAGATGTGTTCCCTGGGTGAGAGTGCAAGGAGGAGTCTGGCTGCTGAGTTTTTGATCTGCTGGAGTTTTCTGAGCTGGTAGCTAGGGGTGCCCAGACAGAGGGATTTGGCCTAGTCCAGACAGGAGTGGATGATTGCAAGGATTAGTGAGATTCTCTGGGGGTAGGAGAGATAGGGGAAGATTTATCTGAGGCAGCAGTGATGGACATTACAGGTTCTGGAAACAGTGTTAATGTTTTGAGAGAGAGTTAGACCAGAGTTCAAGATGCAACCCAGATTCTTCACTGAGATGTTTGCTTGTAAAAGCTGAAGTGCAATGTTGCCTGCACGCGTAGAAAGAAGCATCACTGCACCTGAAATGCTTGAACCACTGTTCATCCACCAGCCTTTTCATTGCTGATCTAGTAGCCGATGGTTCTCTTCCTGAACCAAGACCTTCAAGCACAGCATCAAGCCAACTCATCCTGCGCATCCTGATATCAGAAAGTATGCCGTTGTACTTCAACTGTCAAACCGAACTTGATGATCTCCAGATCCTGATCACTCGAGGAGCACTTCAAATTGCAGCATCTTCATTTGGACCCCATCTCAACATCGGCTTTCTATCCTACTACCATGACTGCTGCATAGGCGAAGGAGGTATAACTCTTAATGGTGCCTATTTTACCTTTATTATTGGGTTCATTCTTGGTTTGTACAAGTGTGAGAGATTGTTTAGGCACTTGACCCTCTACACATCCTTGTAGACATGCAGGGCAAAAGTAAATTCATCAAAAGCATCCATTTTGGAGATCGTGTTTGCCAAATTGTTTATAAACTGTGAGAATAGTAGTGGCATCAGAACACACCCTGTGAAATCCTTTTTTTCTTCTGGGAATAACTCCCATTTTACTGAGGACCAATTTATATAGTGGACACTTGTAATGCATTGTTTATTTCTTTTTATCAGTCATTTTCATTACTCTCATTCTTGGTGACTATTCTGTGTTGTCACATTCCAACGTCCTGCACTCTTCCCCACAGCAAATTAGTGTTTGGTCTCGTTGGTCCCTGTTGTGTAACTTGACATAGTATTTGAGATATAGTATGATTTGTTATGCGAACTCGCTATTATGGCAGAAGTGGTAATTCAGCGTTGTCAGTCTTACCTCCTAAGGACTGCAACAATGAAGAGTAATCATTTGTTTGGTAAGCGGGAAGGAATCAGGACGTGCCCCTCATTACCATTAATTTACCCTGGGCCTGCCTGCCTGCCTAAACTATGAAAAGGCTACTTTTTAGCAGATGAATAAGGCATAGGGGTGTGATGTAGTCCTCTATTGCATGCAGAATCCAATGTTGGAATGGGGCACTTCTCTACCCCATCTTCTCTCAGGGACTTGTCACAAGGGTATTACAGTCACCATCAGCATCAAACTTATGAACTTTGCTTCGACAGTGAAGGAACTATTTTTATCGACTCTAATGAACGTTTGCAACAAGACCCTCCTGATTTCAGACCTGAAAAGAGGCATATTGGCAGTGATGGATTCATATTGGGTCTGTGGCCAACAGCGTACTTGCGCCTCCCGCCATCAGGGAGTGGCTACTGTTTTCTGGCAATGCTGCAATCAGCACTGTAAGTAATCCAAGAAGAACAACTGCAAGGGTGACCTATACCCAATACCGCCCCAACCGTTTCTCCCACTAGTGAAGAACAGAACCTCTTACCAACACCAGGGTTTCGCATCCTACCCAGATGAGGCCAATATGAGAAGCTACGGAGGAAAAAGAGATCGAAGTACCTATCCAGAGACTCAGCCCTGTTGCTTGTTGAAATCCCAGATGAGTGCAGACTTTTCAGCTCAGACGTAACATGTTTTGCTTCCATATTGCTACCCGGTGTGCAAGCAGCGGCAAATGCAAAATGGCTGCACATTGTATGCTGGGAACTGGTCCAGTTGGCAAATGACACCGAGCAGCATGGGTTCAACATCATAAAGGTTGAGCTGCGTGCCCTGAGACTGATGAAAATGCAGAATCCCCACGTCCTCGATATGTTGACGGTAATGGAAGGAGGGATGCCATAAAAAATTGGCAATTTCTGATGCACACGGAAAACGGGTCAATATCTCACAGAATTGCAGATGTACATGGTCTAGGAATTTGCATAAAGAAAGAAGGAGTAATACAAGCAAATGACTGGTTTGATATTGCATTCGATTGGGCCCCCATCCTGGTTAGGTGCAATTGTGAAGATGCTGGTGTCCGTCATCGTGCTTGCCTTGGTCATCTTCTGCACCTGGAAAATGGGCCTCCGGTCTATGCCAGAGCAGTGCCTACTAGCGCAATGATGATGGTTTCAATTGGGGTTTCAAAGGTACCTCGCAATACAAAATATATTGAAATACAGACTAACCACCACATCCCTTGCATTGTCCCAATGCCCTATGCAGATGAAGTAGACAGGTTATATCACAGCACTATTGTCCCACCCCATGACCCTGATAATTATAAGGAAGTATGGGTGGATCTGGCAGGCAATGGGGATGAATTTATATGACATGCACACCTGAGGATTATGCGTTATCAGGAGAGAGTCTACGGTCCGTGTGTAGGGCCTGGATACCAGAAAAAGGAACCCCACCACATTGAGAGGAAGTGGAAGGGAGAACGAGCATATGTGTGGGAGGGAGTTTGCTACTGTAAAAGTAATGAAAGGGGGGAATGTTGGGAAGAGGGCAAGCCCATGATATCAGAGCCCATGCTTCCATGTGGCTTTTTCACCCACTGATCTAAGTTGAAAGTAATATGAGTGACCCTGAAAACCAAACCCTTGTTTGCTGTCCATGACGTCATTTCCAAGGATTTCTTAAACTAACAAATGGAAGTGTGGCCTCAAATGTGAATGCTCTTGCCCCCTGCCTTTTTGTTGATTATCCCTCTGCATGTCTGAGAAATCCAATGGCATACAAAATGGCCCTGAATATACCCAAAAGCAGCAACAGTGTGTTGGTCAAGGGGCAAGCCCATCCCATCCCCCTATGCGCCTTAAAGTGAGAGCAGCTCCACTGAAATATAGACCAGAGGGGCATCCTTAAAGTCCACACACAATCATAATAGTACATACAATTTAGAGATATTTGACATAGTGCACATAAGCAAGTGAACTCAATTTTTATAGATAATAGTAGCCATAGTAAAAGTACAAGGCCTGCACTACCATGCAGTATTTCGTGTGTTAGACACAGGCCGTGAGCCTGAAGGTGAGATCTGGATAGGCCCAAGCGCTGATGAGAGAGGCCCATGCTGCCGACTTCCACAGAAACCCTTCTTTATTCTAATATTGTTGCCAATATGTTTGTTTTGAAAAGAATGTGCCATGCAAGGCCATGTGACAGTGTTAAATGCCTTGGTGTACATGTTATCAGAAACAGGCTAAAAGAAAGCCCTCTTCCACCCACCTAGCTAACTATGAGTTTTGGGCCCTACTGCTGCCCTAGTCCCGAGACCCCTGAATTCCAAGAAAGCAGTTGACCCTAGAGCACCAACCATAAACCAATCGGCCATAAATGATCTGAGAGTATGGTCGCCCCACCGTTATTTTATAAGACAGGTTTGTAATGTGAGGTATAGGGAGGGATACATTATAGTTCAACAGTGGGGGTGGACGTATTGGGAACTGATGACAGGAATGAGAGGAGAGTGTGTGGGTTAGAGTGACCTTGAGACTCCCCGTGTACCAGTCTTCGAGCCCACCATGTGCACTGTATATTGATAGAGTAGCACTATTCATAAACGTAGCTAAGTGCTTCTTTGGCCTTGGTTCCCTGGAAACGATGAGTCCAGCAGAACCCAAGTGATGGAAGATGGATTGACCAATAACCTGTTATCTCCTATGGAGTAGGCCGACCATGTATATGGTCACATTAACCAGCCACACAGGCTTTCACTTTATACAATGACTTCATCTAAGATGATGTGTCTCCTTATAATATCCTGCTTGTATACTTTTTAGCAGAGTGTTCCCCTGCAGCAGAGTTCTTTGTTGGCACTTTTTCTCTTTGTGTGGAAATAAACATGTGTTATCCTTGCAAGAGTTTCTTGTGCCTTTTTCCCTAGTGTGGTGTATTTTTTCTGGTGTGAGCGTAAAGGTCCTGCCTTCAAGTGTCAGATCTTGGATTAGAAAAAATATTGATTCCCTTCCTCCTTTGCAGAGTGATTCTAAGACGCAGCTTTGTTGTATAACAGGTTTTAGTTCATGGAGCAATAGGAGCTGTTGTTGATTTTCAATCATATTGAAATTAAAATAATATTCAGTTTGGCATGGTCATATTTGGCAAACTTGAAGAAACTCAAAAAATTTCCTGCACAGCAGTATGTTTCCTTCCTTTTAAAGATATTTACGTAAGATGAGAATAATTCTGTCTGTACCATTCCACAAGTCACACCGTCAAACCCTTGTCCATGAACTTTTAGACATTGGCAATAATGATTTTGAAGGAGGTATGAATTATGTAGCATTCTCAAGTGTTCATAATGAAATTTATTGCACATCAACTAAATTCAGGCTTCCTTTCCTGGAAGAGACGTATAAGTGAATGTCACATCGCTTAGCTTGAGACAAGGTACCTGAGATGCCTGAAACCTTTGAGAGATCTAGAGAAACATTGTGAAAGCAAAAAGACTGAAGAAGGCTCCAGACGAATAAATTCTCAAATAACCTACACAAAATGTCTTTTCAGTTTTGTTGTGCTCGATAAGTAGTGGGCATTTTATATTTGGATGTGCAAACTTTTTTGTTCCCAAACTCACACATAATTATATCTTATAGTTTTGGAGAGTTTGAAAATCCAAGTACTCATCAAGAGTAGGGTTTAGATAATTCTTATGGCCACTTCTTTGGACATTGTTTTGTAGATTAAGATGTCCCTAGGGACAAGAACTTGTCAGATTAGGTTACAGGATTTATCATATGGCTATTCATCCATGGAATTGTTAGACACTTAGAGAAAACCCAAATTTGCACTGTCCGAGCCCTTCCTGATATTATTAAGGAACATCCTTAGTCGTTGTAGATACTTCCCTAGTCCCCACAGGTATTTGTTGCAAACCCTTCACAAACAAGCAACTAAAGAAATCCTACTTATTGAAGCCATCATTATTTGCTTACACTTGTGTCATTGTTTGGCATTAACACATATCTCAGAGAGATAATATGTTGCTGCCTCATGAATTCTCAATATATATGCACATATGCGATTTCTGCTTTGGGGTCCTTGTTTACCTAATAGTTTAACATAGGGTTGTTTGTGAGGTCTATATTTTTGTTTCAACATATTCAACCATTTAAGTGTATAAACTATAGATCAAAGTAGAAAATTATAAACACGATATCAACCCTCATTGTTGAAAGATATATTTTGCTTAATTTATGGATTCTTCACTATGCAGGTACCCCTGATCTGATGCCCCTAGTAAATATTGCTACCCCACAATTCTGGACAAAAACAGGTGATTTGATCAAAATTCAAATGTATTTAATTACACATTAAATGTGGCCCCAAAGCTTTATTTGTGGAAAGTCACCTAGATATTACATTACATATTATATTACATAAATACAAGCAGCTTGACCATGAAAATGAAAATAACCTACCTACTTGAATCTCACAATTTCTCACACACAATCATACATTTATATAATCAAATCTCAATATGATTAATTCTGAATAGCCATAGGCTTTCTAGACTTAAATCCTCAGCTTTTTTACCACTTCCAAAATGTCTTCAAATTCCATATAAAGTTAAATTTACAAATGAAGCAAAGAACCTTGCTTTGCTCTATAACACCAGCAATATTTGGAATGAAATAACTGTTGCATAGAAAAATGGCATTTCTAAACAAATGTGGACAATCTTAACTCCACTAGAATCCAACTCCATCTGGATGCTATGCTCCAATCAAGGAATAAGCATGAAAAAGCTATACATGTTCATGCACACAAATTTAATAATCAAGTTGCTTCTTTAAAAACACAAAAAAATCAAGAAATTTGCCAAATCAATAGAACACTTTTCTCCTACCTGACTCGTGAAAAATTGATCAAAGCAGTGCGACAAAGATATCATAACAAACTTAAATGGTTAAAAAGAAATCTTCTCAACGCAGATAATCAAAAATTATTCTACCACCTACTCAAGCACGATTCTAGGAAAATCTGGAATACTCTTCGTTCTATTACTTTTGAACCTACAACTATTACTGATTCTGTGATCTCTGCTGAAAATTGGGTATCTTATGTAAAACTCAAATATACTATGCCCGAGCGCTTCCACTCACTAAAGGGTATTGAGCCATGTTTGGACCTATATTCTCCATCACTTTGGTCCATAGAAGACATCATTAATGCCATTAGCCGATTAAAGCCCTCTAAAGTGCCTGGCCCCGATGGCATTCCATCATGTGTGTACAAATCGAATCCAGAGTTTTGGGCCCACATTCTTAAAATCAAATTTGATTTGATTTTACAAACGGGCAAAACTCCCTTATCGTGGTCTTCTGCGCTAGTTATCCCGATTTATAAAAAGGGTTCTCCCGATTGTCCCTCTAATTATCGCCCCATTGCTCTTACAGATTCTTCATCCAAAATATTTTCCATTCTTCTTCTTCACCAATTACAGACTCATATGAACGATAAAGATATGCTGTCTATTTATCAGGTAGGATTTAGAAAATTCATTGGTTGTCAGTTAAATGCTACCATCCTCTCCCATCTTCAAGCCCATTCTTCAGTCTGTCATTCAGGGCCAATTTATATGGCTAGCTTAGATCTGACCACAGCCTTTGATTGCGTTATTCGTGAAATCTTGTGGAAAAAAATGATCCATCTTGGCATTCCAACTAAATTGGTTGCCTTGATTGCCTTACTCCATAAAAACACAAATTATCGTATTAGACTCACTAAGGAAGGAGCCCTGACTGATCCCATTCCGACCGAAACCGGGGTGAAACAGGGCTGCAACATGGCAGCAGTGCTGTTCAATTTGTACTTGTTAGGTTTGGATGTTAATTGGATTGCTGGGGAATGTTATTCAGTGAAGTTTGGCTCACTAATGTTGGACTGGCTAGGATTTGCTGATGATTTGTTATTTTTTGACAGAACCCCTTTTGGTCTTCAACGTAAGCTGGATTTATTTTCTGAATTCGCTTTTAATCATAATCTTACTCCCAATCCTATGAAAACTTTTATTTTGATTTATTCTAATAGAAAATTAGATTGTCAACGCTACTCATGGTATACGAATGACATTAAAATCGAATACTCTCCGATGCTTCGCTACTTGGGATATGCGCTGACTGCTCAATATTCAATTACTATGTGGAAATACTACCTCAATCAAAAGATCAGGGATTTGACATCTCAAATGAAAATTATCCATCAGAAATACTGTATGTTCTCTCTACTACCCTTAATTCAATTTTGTTTGCAGAAGGTGGAACCCATTATCCTATATTCCCTGGACATCTGTACATATGATTTAGATGCTTTTTTAAACATCCTACAGGGGAAATTATGGAAAACGGTTCTGGGGTTAGCACTTTCGATTCCCAACGTTATGATTTGCCACGAATTAAACCAACTACAACTGTCAGTAAAACACACATGGCGAAGTATTACTAATCTAATCAAGATTTATAATCCACCGAAAAACACGCTCTATGTCAAATTGAAACAATTACTGAGTGAATCACACATTAAATCGCTCAACACCTACTCGCTTAAACTAACCAAAATTCTATTGCTCATTAATGAAACTCCATCATATATGAGCATGTGGTTACCAAGCCAAAAACTTAAATTTCAAAGATTCCTCGGGTTTATACTGCTGGATGAAATGGGCAAATATACCTCCTTTAAAGAATACAATGGAGTTCGGGGCAGATGGGGATTTCGACTAAAATATCTCTTACAGTTCCCTTCTGCTTGCTCAAGGAAAATCTACATGCAATTTCGTCTCAACCAATTTCACACACGTGAACGATCTAAAGACTGGACTGGTTATCCAAACAGTATCATTGACACTAGTTGCCGCTTCTGTAAAAATTGCACAGTGCCAGAAACCTTGAAACATCTAGTGATTAACTGCCCATTCTTTGAAGGCCTTCGAATCCAACTCTTCGAGCACTTTTACTCGAACTATGTGACCGCGAAAGAACTATTATGGAAGCGCTGTATGGAAGGTTTCAGTCAGAATCTCTCACTCCGTCTGACTAATTTGTTGGCAATTATAGAGACTAAGTTGGTCGAAGATCTGTTGGCCGAGTAAAATTGTGCAAATCCCTGCATTTAGACCTTGTGTTTGGGCGGGAATGAGTATTCAATGTAATATATATTAATTGCTATACTATGAGTTCATGATATGTATACTATGTACCGAATTCTAAACTTGTACTGCGAATGTCATATGTATGACGTCCTTTGATATCTTTTGACTGTGTTTATGTTTTTGTCTAATTCAAATGTACTTAATTCGTACATGTTTTAGTGACTAAATGAAAATTTGGTATTCTCATCATTTGCCAACTCAATATGATGCTCTAATGTTTCCTTTACTACTTATATTTCTTTAGGGAATGTATTTTTCTTTCTAAATGTTATTGTAAATGTTTTTTCTTAATTACTGTTTATTGCAAATCTTTTAAAGTTTAATTGTACTGTTTTGTAAAGGTTTTTACTTTAATAAACCAAATACAAAAAAAAAATATATATATCACATTGTTTCTATTTTTTCCCCCTATTGTAAGTGTGTTGTTCCAGGTTTCTAGCTTGTGCATGTTATTGAATATAGGCTATTATGCACTAAATGTATGTTTTCTGTTAGGGAAGCAGTGCTATCAGTTTAAAATGCACAGACTATTTTGACTCACTCATCTAATCTGGGAGAATGGTTTGATAGTTTTTTTTTTTTAACAGATATATGTGTCCCTCCCCTCTCACCTCTCTAACAATGTGGCACAGGTTCAGAATTGAGGGTTGTATCAGATTTACATTCACATCATGTGTGTGGGAGTAGAAATGACACAAATACACTTGTTCTCATTTCCCTTTCAGTTTAAATAGCCATGGGGGCCGATTCATGGAACAAACGTGCGCCGAAAATCTTCGCACAAGCATGCGCAAGCATGCGCAAGCGGAAAAAAACAGGCGCACGCGCACGCGTGCGATTCATGGAAGTCCCTGCGCGTGTTCACCGCGGGATGTGCGCCAAACCCGTGCATGGCGCACAAGTCACTGCAACATCGCGAAAGGCGTGAGCGACGCGCACAGTGAAAGCGCACAACTTCAGCGCACACACCAGAAAGTGGGCGGGACATGGGGCGTAACGCGCGGAATGGGGAACAACACGCGAAAATAAGGGCGTAACTGGGGATGTACTGGAGGGAAGCAGACGGAACGCCCACACACACTCGAACCACACGTATTCATGGAATCGAATAGGGAAAAGCCACGCACAGCCAAAGACACGCACAAGCTGAAACACGGCCGCCACACGAAGGCAGGCGGTAGAGTCCCAGCGCATCAAAAAAGTGGCGCGCGGGAAGTTAAATACGCGATTGAGCGGGGTACGTGGATTTCAGGGGTGCGCGAGAAATTCTACACGCGATTGGCCTGGGTACGTGTATTACAGGGGTGCGTGAGAAAATCTACATGCGATTGGGCTGGGTACGTGGATTTCAGGGGTGCGCGAGAAATGCTACACGCGATTTGCCTGGGTACGTGTATTACAGGGGTGCGCGAGAAAATCTACACGCGATTGGCCTCGGTACGTGGATTTCAGGGGTGCCCGAGAAATGCTACACGCGATTGGCCTGGGTACGTGTATTACAAGGGTGCGCTAGAAAATCTACACGCGATTGGGCTGGGTACGTGGATTTCAGGGGTGCGCGAGAAATGCTACACGCGATTGGCCTGGGTACGTGGATTTCAGGGGTGCGCGAGAAATTCTACACGCGATTGGCCTGGGTACGTGGATTTCAGGGGTGCGCGAGAAATGCTACACGCGATTGGCCTGGGTACGTGGATTTCAGGGGTGCGCGAGAAATTCTACACGCGATTGGCCTGGGTACGTGGATTTCAGGGGTGCGCGGGTAGTTCCACACGCGATTAGCCTGGGTACGTGTGTTTCCGGGTGCGCGGGTAGTTCCACACACAATTAGCCTGGGTACGTGTGTTTCCGGGTGCGCGGGTAGTTCCACACGCGATTAGCCTGGGTACGTGTTTTTCCGGGTGCGCGGGTAGTTCCACACGCGATTAGCCTGGGTACGTGCGTTCCGGGGTGCCGTGAACTTTCACACGCGATTGGTTGAAATCCACGTGTGTTCTGTCATCATGTGCAATGAGGGATACACCCTCGCACGACACGTCACAGACGCGCTCACGCGCTGAGGGCCTTTGGTCCAATGAAAATGCGTATGCGTGCAGACGCGCTTACGCGCTAAGGGCCTTTCCTCGAATTACACGCTGACGTGCAGATTTTTCACGTGCCAAATCACTCCGTATCAAGCTGGCCACGCGAATACACACGGAAGACCACGCTCCTGCCCAGAAGGCCGAATCACTGCCCCCCAGTGCCCCGAGCAGCCTCCCACGTGCCATCTGCTGCTGCCTGCCTGCCTGCCTGCCTGCTGCCACCGTGCCCTGCCATTTGGTGCCTGCACATCAGCCATCTGCAGGGGTCCAGTTGCTGTGTCCACCCCTGCTGGAACAGTAGACTCCCGACTGGGATACCATCGCTCCACAGCCCAGCCCCAGGACCCAGTTGCCCACCCACGCCTGCCTCGGGGGTCGCCATGTCGGGGCAAGCACCATCTGAGAACAGTGGCGACCCCCAGCCAGAGAGGCAGAGGGCCACCAGCTTCAGTGAGAAGGAAGTTGGTGTCCTGGTGGAGCATGTCCTGGGGCATTATGATGCCCTCTTCGGAAGACCACGCGCCAACAAAGAAGGACGGGAGAGGATCTGGGACGATGTAGTGGTTGCCATCAACGCGGAGGGGGTGGCAACCCGCGACATCAAGCACATCAAGAAGCGCTGGGAGGACTTGAGGTCCAGGACCCTCAATAAGGCCCGGCGCCTCGCGGAGGGGGGCCGGGCACGCCTGAGTGACATCCAGATGAGGGTCCTGGAACGCGTAGACCCAGCGCTCCACGCCCAGATCCTTCGGAGGCAGACCCATCTGGAGTTGGCCGGTAAGTGGCCAAGCATTACTGTGTGAGACAGGGCATGTTGCAGTGTGCTGGTTGTCTGATACCTGCCTGTATGTGTGACATAGGCCATGTACGTATGTGTGTGTGCAGGGACATCATGGTCAGGCATGTGAGTACAGTGATGTGTGAACCACATGGTTGGTGCATGTGTTCTATTGCAACATGGGGGGCTCTGTGCGGAATGGACACATGGAAGCATGGCAGTCTCTGTTCCTGGACATGGGTGGGGGTGAGGGATGGGTGCTGGTCCCATGTACACGTATGGTGTCCATGTGTGTGTGTCTGACCTGCGTGTCTGTGACTTGTAACTGCCATGGATGCATGACACTTGTCTGTGACAATGTTCAGATTCACTGATGCAGCCTAGTCATCCTTGTATCCACTGCGTCTGTGGTGTACGAGGCCAGATGGATGGAACTACGGTGAGGTGTGTGCATGTGATGGCAAGACCCATGATGCATGTGAGTTTAAAACCAACATTGTATGAATCATGAGTCCCTTGGTCATGTATGCCAATGTCCATGGCATGCGCCATGCCTGTTACTGTATGTGTTTTGCCTGCACTGACCCATGTTTTGTGGAGGGACATGATGGAAGTGATGTATGACAGTGCCACTCATCTGCTGTTGCTTCCTGTCTAGGGGACCATTGTACAGTACCCTGATGCTTGTGTTCTATGTCTCCCTCTACACAGTGGCAAGTGAAGAAGAGGGCGGAGAAGGCGCTGTGGAGCAGAGCGGCGGGGATGCCGCCACGGCTGCAGCGGAAGGGGTGGGTGAGCCCCCACAGGGGCTTGCACCGGCGGAAGACGGCGTGGAGACATCCAGGTTGGTGGTTTCCACAGAGGGGGAGGAGGCCGCTACTGAGCCACACATGGGGCCTGGTGAGGGCATCCCCTCTGGTGCAAGTGGTGCAGTTCAGGGCCAGGGGCAGGAGGCAGCACAGGTCGCCGTGGAGGTGCCTGTGCATGTCACTGTCCCTGACACTGTGACTGCACCACCATGCACCAGCAGGGATGCCCCATCCCAGGCCCGTCCGCAGGTAGGGGAGATGTCCATGTCATCTGACACTCCTCTACCTGTGGACGAGGGGACCCCTGGCCGTGTGGAGAGGGTCCTGATTGGTGTCGCGTTGCGCACGGCTGGCATTCGTGATGAGGTGCATGCTTCCCGGGAGGAGCATGCACATCATCACGAAGAGCACCGTGCGTACGTTAACCATTTGGGAGCTGCCATGGTCGGGGGTTTCCTACATGTGTGTGGCCTTCTGGCGACCCTCTCCTCCTCTGTGGAGGCTATGCGCCAGTCGTGCTCCATGCCGTCTTCCGGCCCAGATGCCACCAGGGCCCCCTGTGGACCTGCCCCGACCAACGCAGCCAGCTCGGTGGGGACCCCATCCCTGCCACAGTCGGGAGTCGAAGGTCCAGCAGGGTTGGACACACCAGCAACTGTCCCCCTGCAGATGGAGGATGTGCCGGCATCATCTGGCAGGGCACGTGCACGACGACATCGGTGGATTCCATCAGCCTGGATGCCGTCGTGCTGGCAGAGGCAGTGGCGTCGGAGGCAGCAGCAGGCTCGACGTGGGAGGCATCATGGCTCGGGGCCATCAAGATCAGAGGGGCAGGCATCGGCCGGAGGGCAGGAGAACCCTGGGATGGCAGTGTCTTCCGTGTGGGAGCAGTTGGTCCAGAGGATAGGTGCGGAGCGGCAGCGGGCGGAAGAGGAGCGGCTCACCATGGTCAGGGCGGAGTTCTCCATGCGTCGGGCGTTGAGGCGGGCTGAGTGCCTCGAGGAAGCTCGCAGGGAGTTTGAGGTGGACACAGGGTTGTCCCTGTGAGACCTCGGGGCCAGGACAGAGTCCCGCCTCCGGGACATCGACATGGAGTTCGATGATGCCCTGGCCGGCAACATCACAGAGTGAGCCGCAGGACTTGCCCGCTGCCATTGTAGATAGTTCTTTAGTTAGTTAGTGTTAGGTTTCCTTTATTTTTTAAGTTTTTTTTGGACCGCTCGGACAATGGCCACTTTTCTGTATATATTTTTTTTATTAGTTAGTAGTAGTAGGTTTCATTTATGGTGTTGGGCTCATGGACCCTGGGATATTCTTGTACATAGTTTGATGTTTGGAAAACATTTGTTGGATTTATATTTGTGTTCACCATGAGGCAATGGTTTTTCCTTATTTTTCCCCCCATTATTTTGCTTTGGACTACATTAGTTTTTGGATTCCTTTGTTTTTTGATTTTTTCTATTAGTTCTCGGACATGGACCATTTGTTTTGTAATCCCCATTGTTGTGTGTTTTATTTCTTTACTTCATTTTCATCTTTAATACATATATTTATTACTTACATTTGTGGTATTTTCTCATTGGTTTCATCCATGTCATGATATGGGTTTTGACATTCACTTGCACCCATTGTGTATGTGTGTGTGACGGACATGTGTTCACTTACATACTTGCCATTGGGGTTGTATCATGTAATTGCATCTACTATGTGGGTGGATGCAATCCTTGGCTGGGTGTTTGTGCTGGGTATGCTGCCCATTACTGCCATGATTGCGTTTCGTCAGGACCTGGGGGCAGGGGGACATGAGTGGGGGCCTGCAGGGGGGTGGGGGTGCAAGGGGACATGAGTGGGGGCCTGCTGGGGGGTGGGGGTGCATGGGGACATGAGTGGGACATGGTTGGGGGCCTGCTGGCAGGTGCCCCACAGTGCTGGGGGGTGGGGGTGCAAGGGGACATGAGTGGGGGCCTGCTGGGGGGTGGGGGTGCAAGGGGACATGAGTGGGACATGGTTGGGGGCCTGCTGGCAGGTGCCCCACAGTGCTGGGGGGTGGGGGTGCAGGGGGACATGAGTGGGGGCCTGCTGGGGGGTGGGGGTGCAAGGGGACATGGTTGGGGGCCTGCTGGCAGGTGCCCCACAGTGCTTGGGGGTGGGGGTGCAAGGGGACATGAGTGGGGGCCTGCTGGGGGGTGGGGGTGGTGGGAGACATGGTTGGGGGCCTGGTGGAGGCTGCCCCTGGTGACTGGAGGGGTGGGGGTGGTGGGAGACATGGGTGGGGGCCTGGTGGAGGCTGCCCCTGGTGACTGGAGGGGTGGAGGTGGTGGGAGACATGGGTGGGGGCCTGGAGGAGGCTGCCCCTGGTGACTGGGGGGTGGGGGTGGTGTGAGACATGGGTGGGGGCCTTGTGGAGGCTGCCCCTGGTGACTGGGGGGTGGGGGTGGTGGGAGACATGGGTGGGGGCCTTGTGGAGGCTGCCCCTGGTGACTGGGGGGTGGGGGTGGTGGGAGACATGGGTGGGGGCCTTGTGGAGGCTGCCCCTGGTGACTGGGGGGTGGGGGTGGTGGGAGACATGGGTGGGGGCCTTGTGGAGGCTGCCTCTGGTGACTGGAGGGGTGGGGGTGCAAGGGGACATGAGTGGGACATGGTTGGGGGCCTGCTGGCAGGTGCCCCACAGTGCTGGGGGGTGGGGGTGCAAGGGGACATGAGTGGGGGCCTGCTGGGGGGTGGGGGTGCAAGGGGACATGAGTGGGACATGGTTGGGGGCCTGCTGGCAGGTGCCCCACAGTGCTGGGGGGTGGGGGTGCAAGGGGACATGAGTGGGGGCCTGGTGGGGGGTGGGGGTGCAAGGGGACATGAGTGGGACATGGTTGGGGGCCTGCTGGCAGGTGCCCCACAGTGCTGGGGGGTGGGGGTGCAGGGGGACATGAGTGGGGGCCTGCTGGGGGGTGGGGGTGCAAGGGGACATGGTTGGGGGCCTGCTGGCAGGTTCCCCACAGTGCTGGGGGGTGGGGGTGCAGGGGGACATGAGTGGGGGCCTGCTGGGGGGGGGGTGCAATGGGACATGGCTGGGGGCCTGCTGGCAGGTGCCCCACAGTGCTGGGGGGTGGGGGTGCAAGGGGACATGAGTGGGACATGGTTGGGGGCCTGCTGGCAGGTGCCCCACGGTGCTGGGGGGTGGGGGTGCAAGGGGACATGTGGCTTGGCTGGGGGGCATGCCCATGGTGGATGGGCTGCCTGCGGGACATGACCAGGGGTGCAGGGTAGTCCCCTGTGGTGTGGGCTGCCTGCAGAGGTCGTGGAGGGGGTAGAGGGGAGACCTGGGAGGACCCACACTGGCAATTCACCTCTTCAACTTCCCGCACACCCACGTAATACACTGCCCCACTCGCACAGGCCCAATCGCGTGTAGGATTTCTCGCGCACCCCTGTAATACACTTACCCAGGCCAATCGCGTGTAGAATTTCTCGCGCACCCCCGGAATACACGTACCCAGGCCAATCGCGTGTAGCATTTCTCGTGCACCCCTGAAATCCACGTACCCAGCCACCCAGCCAATCGCGTGTAGATTTTCTCGCGCACCGCTGTAATACACGTACCCAGGCCAATCGCGTGTAGAATTTCTCGCGCACCCCAGAAATCCACGTACCCAGGCCAATCCCGTGTAGATTTTCTCGCGCACCCCTGTAATACACGTACCCAGGCCAATCGCGTGTAGATTTTCTCGCGCACCCCTGAAATCCACGTACCCAGGCCAATCGCATGTAGAATTTCTCACGCACCCCTGAAATCCACTTACCCACCCCAATCGCGTGTAGATTTTCTCGCGCACCCCTGAAATCCACGTACCCAGGCCAATCGCGTGTAGAATTTCTCGCGCACCCCTGAAATCCACGTACCCAGCCCAATCGCGTGTAGATTTTCTCGCGCACCCCTGTAATACACGTACCCAGGCCAATCGCGTGTAGAATTTCTCGCGCACCCCTGTAATCCACGTACCCAGGCCAATCGCGTGTAGAATTTCTCGCGCACCCCTGAAATCCACGTACCCAGCCCAATCGCGTGTAGATTTTCTCGCGCACCCCTGTAATACACGTACCCAGGCCAATCGCGTGTAGAATTTCTCGCGCACCCCTGAAATCCACGTACCCAGGCCAATCGCGTGTAGATTTTCTCGCGCACCCCTGTAATACACGTACCCAGGCCAATCGCGTGTAGAATTTCTCGCGCACCCCTGTAATCCACGTACCCAGGCCAATCGCGTGTAGAATTTCTCGCGCACCCCTGAAATCCACGTACCCAGGCCAATCGCGTGTAGATTTTCTCGCGCACCCCTGTAATACACGTACCCAGGCCTATCACGTGTGGGAACACCCGCACACCCCTGAAATACACGCTCCCCGCTCTGCGTTTGCTGCTGCCCTTTGCGATGGATTGGGGATTTTGATGGCTTTTCCCTGCGCGAGAGGCGTTCTTGGGGGCGTAACTGACACTGCTGCAGGGTCGCTGCGCCACTCTGCGCCACAGCTGGTTGTGGATGTTGGAATCCATGAATACGCTGTGCGCCTGAATGTGTTTCGGCCCACGCGGCTGGCGCAGACTACCGCACGCGCACACTGTGCACCAGCCGCGTGCGCCACTTGTGCGCTGAATTCTATGAATTGGCCCCATGGTGTTCACAGAACACAAACTATCAAGTAGATCTTCATTAAGCTATGGTATGGAATTATCTATTTCACAGCTTAAAGGTACCTATTTCTGTGAAAAAAAACGTTGACTGAAGACTGCATTAAATGCTATATGTACCACTGAACACAAAGTTCTGAAACAAATTTTGGGTTTTTGATTTCTCATTACACTAACCGTGTATTTTTTTAAATAATCCTTTCCAAGCCACGCCCATTATGGGATTCAAAAGGGAAAAAGTTCTAGACAACATGTATAATTTACATTGGAAAAAGTTCATACTCACTTTAAGTTGATCTTTTATGACATTTTGCCAGCAGTGACCTTCCCCTATTCAGAATCTCCCCATCAGCAAACCCCTCCTGTTCGGCTTACATGAAGTTAAGAATGCCTCTGCTTAAATGGGTTTGATTTCCCTCACAAATAAGGTGTTTTCATCTGCAGATAAAATCCTTGTTCAGCGCTCATCCAATAGGAACGAAGGGTATACTTTCCTGTAGCTTTTACCAGAGTCAGACTCTTATCCCCTCTGTGCAACCACTTTTTAAAGTGAAAAATATTCCCATGCCTATGTCATGATTATGTGACTTGCCCAGGTATTACACTGGCTTGCCTCTTTGTCAGATACTTCTATTGAAAACACCACTCAGATCTCCAATAGCTGATTATATATTCTATATTTGTGACCAGAAATAAGGGGGAGGCAATCTGCTCTTAATACTTCAAATGCTTAATCATGTTTTATGCCATAATTCACAGCAGCAACAAGCCACTTCAATGAAATAAGAAATTCTGAAAATGAATCATATGGTTCTAGAGTTATGAGCCAAATTTGTTTCCATGTGTGATGTCTTATTTGAATTACACCCTACATTTACCCTATGGACAGCATCTCATGTTTCAGTATACAAATATGCCTATGTAATGGGTTCAGTGAATGATTGATCTGAAATGAAATGGTAGGCCTCCTTTGCTCTCCTGTATTAGCTTAGCAGATGGCTGGCTTTATTTCCAGGCAATGTTTGAAGGCTCCACATTACCTGCAAGAATTTCCTTTTTTGATGATAAACAATAAAACAAACAGGTTAAGACCAACAGATGATAATCTCCTAGAATAACATACATTTCATTTAATTTTAAAACAATACACTTAGATCATATTTCAACCATTTCCTCAAATAAGAGTGTCCAAAGGTGGGGGCTCCAATGAGGTAAATCTCTTATCAACCTGAAATCAAGACAATATTGGGCTGAATTGAACATGGGTTATTCAAACCGATACAAAGGAACCGTTGCTTTACAACACATGTGCACTGTGATATAATATGTAATATACACACATTGTGTTTTCATTACATTTGTAAAATAATGAAACAGTTATTGGAGAAATAATACAATGTTAAACATTAGAGAAAACAAATATGGTGTGGTTCATTTTGCATTCACTTTTCAGTTACAGCAGGGAACATTCACTTAATAATTAAGATTTCTGTAACACGTGGTATGTTCCATTTTTCAGATGTAGTTCCAAGGTTGGTATGGAATAAAGCAGCATATATATATATATATATATATATATATATATATATATATATATATATCTCACCAATATTTATATAATATCACTGGCAGTAATGTTGGTCCGTTGAGGCAGGCATAGTTCTCCATCAATACAGAGACGGATTTTTCCTTAGAGCTTTTCTACATTTCTTGCTGTCCATTTAAAGTTATTTAAACTCAGCCTTCCAATGAAATGTACTCCCGGCGAAATAGTGTCCCTGAGATTATATGATATTGGCTGTTTCAGTGCCATGTGTTGACTGCTATCTTTCAGGTATGCGTCACACAGGCGCATCATATTGATAAGAATGGAAACATTGACATAAGTGAAACAGGAAAAGGAACTATTCTGGAACATCTCACTTTAAATTCAGGCAGTCTTCATTTGCCTTTGATTATCCCAACTTCTGTTATTTTCCCACATGATTGTGATATAGTTTCCGGGCTAGCCATAAGTTGAAATAACAAAAGACACTTTAAAGACCTTGAACAATACTCATGATTTTATTTTAGCTCCTTTTGACAGTTAATTCAACCACTTGAAAATTGAGATAAAACGTTAACATATGAACCTATTTCCATAAAATTACTTAGTTCTGGCAGCACCTTTGTATGTATTACACCAGCATATGACTGTCTACCATCTATAGATATTGCAGTTTATCTGGTTTGGTGTAAACACAGGAGGAACTGAATTATAATCACATAGGCATATTTTTGAGGAGAGTTTGTTCTCACTGTTTTGCCATTTTTTAAGTGGGATGCCAATAGAAACCTAATCGAGAACTTTCTAAAAAAAACAACTGTTCTGAATGATATATTGTTCAGTTATTTGAAATGGTTGTAGCATATTGTGGTCCGGCTCATTGTACATCAAAGTGTCCCACCCAACACCCTCAAAAATCACTTCAGAATTTCTCATGATACCACCCGATATTTGAAAGTTTCCAAGCTTTATGACTATATTAAATTATAATTGTTCTTTTATAACGTGCTTAATACCAACAAGTGGTTTCTAAGCACTGGATCGGGATTTATACCTGTGTTTCGCTGTGTTGTCTTGCTTCCAAGACAAACATGCTGCCTCTGAGCTATCCTTCCTCAACAATTATAGAAAAATTAATCATTTGTTATGAGCTTTTCAGAAAATGTAGGGACAGTTTGATCAGCTCATGAACCAGAGTATATTGAGAAATGTTTTGATGTGTGCTATATTAAATATATAAGGTGGCAATAATAATCTACGTAAGGACCTTGAAAGAATTAGATCAATCTTTTCTATCAGCTTGATAAACATATCCAGGGTTTTACTATTCAAGATTGGCCACAAAACATTTCTAACATTGAGGTAACACGATTCATAGAAAAATATGTAAAATACTTTATTTAGTCTATGAGGACTAATATGCCTGTTAGTGGACAAATGTCTCATTCCAAATCAACATAGTTCACTTAATCCATATCTCCTGTGATTAACAAGAGAAACCCAACATGTAAAAGACATTTATCCAGGTTTTATTGTTTTCCTGCTGACCTTGTTAACATGATTGCTGAATGACCCTTCTTATGATATTTTTGGGTTGAGGTTCTTAATAGCATTACTACTATCATAAGTACTTAGGTCTCCCTCATTGCTTTTGAAGTCCTTTTTGGTTTATTTCAACAACTGCATAACTGTAGAATTTGAAGCTTCTTTCACAAAGATAATAGCATGACATTTTAGATGAACACATTGGAAGAAAGTCAACCCTCCAAATCATAACCCTTAGCTAAACAAAATGATTGTAAAATGTACTGTAAAGTGAATGATTTCATAAGCTTTATAGAAATGTTCAGCATCAGAAAAGTGATAGGTAATCGTTCTTAATACTGCAACACAGCCATTAAGTTATACACAAAGTGAACTAATGAATGCATGAATGAATGAATGAATGGATTACAGAATGATTGAACAAACAAACTAATTAAGTAATTTTACAGATGGCTATTCAACCTCCGAATCAACATCTTAGAAGGTTATGTAAAGGATGACAAATTTAGAAAAAGGACACATAGAATTGACTAAGCTGTTTGAAGTTCACACACTTCACTGCAGTGCAACCACGAAACAAACCACACATAGGCTTGCACAACAGCCTACAAGAGCTTCCGACTGAAAAATAATCACCCCCACGCTCAACGAATGGTGTAAACCGAACTGAAGCTGCCAACAGCACATCACAGCTCTCTTTCGACTATTCCCTGCTAAGTCCTACTAACATACACTACCCTCTAGCTTTTCATATCAAGCAGAGTGCCAGGGGACCACTCCAGTGGTGATAGTGCACAGTATAAATATCCTTTAACATAACATAACATAGCATAGCATATTAATATATAACACTGCATTTTTAGCCAGGAATCCATTGTGAGAAGCCATATATGAGAACCAAAATGTATGTACACATTGGGTGGTCCTGTCCTCAAAGAATTTCGGGTACTGCACGTGGTTTAGGGCAGTAAGTTAGTTAACCTTCCTAGTGTCCCATGTCAAGTTCCAAGGATCCTTAACATGAGGTGAGAAAACAAGCATTAGCAATTAGTAGGTTTTTTTTATGGTAGCCTTGTTTATTTCTTAAGTGGCTTTTTTTCTTTTTTAATATTTATAAAAAGCAGGCATTCAGTTGAAATCAAATGTAAAAATGAAAAAGCATGGAAATACACAGTGAAGCGCCAGGATTTTAACATTGCATGATTCAGTCAAAGGCTGGTCTAGGGCTGTGTTTTTTTTAAGCAAAAAGAAGAGGTTTGCAATTTCCAAATTCAACTCTCATTTCTACGTAGGGTCCTCTCTGATTCACGGGAATAGACACTGGTTCCGACCCCTGTCGTGGGCTGTCCTATTGCGAAAATAACACATTGTCCGATGTGTAGTCACTGCTACTGCTGTAATACGTGTTTGGTTGTGTATCAAAAATATTCCTATTTCCCCCTCGATGACCTCCACTCTGATCATTTCTCTGTTGGCCCTGCCCGCCCTGATTTTGGTTCGAAACACTTTGGTTCAATGTCTGGTTCTGTTGTGCTTGGTTTTGGCCATATGATTGGGTTTGAGTACCTCCATTGGTATATCCCTGCTGCTGCTGCATGTTACTTCTGCTTGGGCAGTTTGACCCCTGATGTCCTCTATGAGGCCTTCTCTGGCCAAACCCACCTCTATTCTGTAGGTGCGGGCATTGCGCTCGCCAGTGTCCTTTCTCCTTACAGTACGCACATTGATTTAATCACATTGACACCCCACGCATATTATTCAAATTTCCCCGGCCTTGTGCATTACCTCTACCTCTATTGTATCCAATGACCTGCTGCAGTAACACCCCTATTATCGTTTGCATCGCTTCCTTTCTAATTAAAAAAGAAAAAAAGCCACTTATGAAATAAAAAAGGCTACCATAAAAAACCTACTAATTGCTAATGGTTGTTTTCTCACCTCATGTTAGGGATCCTTGCACCTTGACATGGGACACCTAGGAAGGTTAAATAACTTACTGTCCTAAACCACGTGCAGTACCCGAAATTCTTTGAGGACAGGACCACCCAATGTGTACCTACATTTTGATCCCTCAGCCCACTACATCCTGTCCGTTATTAGGGCTGTCCCTCCAGTTACAAGCACCTTGGTCGTTCTTTAACACTAAACTTGTCTGAATGGAAGGCAGCTGTGCACATCTGGGCCCATATGTAGAAAGCACTCTGGAGGGACAAAGATGGTCACATAAATTGTCCATAAAGTCAGTAGGAGGTTTTTATCTGGTATCATTGGCAGACCTCAGGATGTCTTTGTATGCCATTCAATTCCTGGCATGTGTGTAAATGGCACGCATGCTCTTGGAGGAGTCAGAGTACCTTATCTACAGTCACACATACATTATGCTGTAGAACCAGGGAAGTGAACAAGTAGCCTGGGAAATAATTTGCAGTGTTGTATTTGTATGTTGGTATTTGTTTCCCATTTATTGATCACCTTTGCCAAGGAGCTTTACTTAGTAAAAAAAAGGTACAATTATATGGTCATATGGCAGAAATAGTTCAAGAAGAGGAAAATAGAAGTGGAAGATTAGCCTTAATGTGAAAACAAAAAATTTGTAGGGTGGGGAACCATGGATATCAGGAGGAAGGGCATTCCAGATTTTCAAGGCGAGGATGGAAAAAGAGCAGAAACATGAGGGAGCACAAGTAGGATTGGGAGAAGAGAGGAGATGATGGTGATGAGAGCGGAGAGCTCCCGCAGGGATGTAAGCAGAATTAAGAGAGGAGAGATAGGGAAGAGTGAGACTATGGCTACAATTAAAAATGATAGAAAAATAATTAAAATGGTGATGAGAGTCAAAAGGGAGAAGAGAGATGGAGAAAAGTGAGTTTTTAAAAGAAAAGGGAGAATGTAGTTGAAAGAAAAGATGAATGGTAGGACTGAAAATAGACAGGAGGAGGGCAAGGTGAGCTGAAGGCAGGCCAATAAGCAAGGCAGAACAATATTATGGTCATGAAACAAAGGAAGAGAATAGGAGTCAATATGCGAGGTAAGGGGGATAGTGTAGAATGGGGATGAGAGGGGACCCAGCACAGAGCCTTGAGGGACACTATTGTGTAACAGTAAGGGGGAAGTGTTACCTGACCAATCAACACTGCAAGCCTGAGAATAAAGGTAGGAGCAAAAGCAGCCTAGAAAAGATCCAGAAAAGCCAAAAGAGAAAGGATGTAGAGAACAGTAGAAGTGTCCTCTTTGTCGAAAGCTGCCCGAGAGGTCCATGAGGATCAGGATAGAGGAACATTTATTGAGCCTAGCAGACACAAGATAATTAAACACCTGGAGAATTGTTATCTGTCAGAAACCATATTGAGTAGAGGGAAGTGTAGAATCTTTTTGGAGATGGGAAGAGATTTAGGTGTAGATGACTTGTTCCAGATGTTTAAAGAGGAAAGGCAGAAAGAATGTAGAACGGAAGTTCTATAGAAAAGAAGAGTCCAGGGAGGGCTTTTTAAAGATATAAATAATAATGCCATGTTTAAATGATAAGGGGAAAATAAAGGTAAGAAAGGAAGCGTTAATGATCACAATGAGATAATGTGTGAGTAATAGATAGACCTGGGGAAGAAGGCATGCAGGGCCAGGCTCGAGCGGTGATGCATTTGGATGAGCCAGAGAAAGAAAAACAAGGGGTGTCAGTGGGGAAAAGGAGAAGAAAGAGGGGATTGAGACAGCTGGGTGGTCAAGGGAAACATACATTTTAATTAATACCATCACAAAAGGTTTAAAGTCAAAAAATGACTCCATGAACGAGGAAAGGGAGACATTAGTGAAGTCAAGAGAGCTGAAATATCACACAGAGTCAAACACAAGATTGGACTCCCTGCTTTAATAGTTCCTGATTTAGCTACACAGCTTTGAATTTCTGACATTGAGTTACCCCTCTACCCTAACATAGGGTGATATCCCTCACACTGTGGCGTGTTTTGCTCTATGACCTTAAGTCTCAGTCCAATAGCTGCAACACAGTCTTCCCTAGCCTGCTATGCTGCAGCTACACTGAGTTGCCAACACATTATGTGACTGCTCCAACATCACCTTCATCCTTTGTGCATAGCGCATAGCAACATGTATGCATCCCAATTATAGCACAACACTTCTTCTGCTATAATTGCAGTTGGAGATTCAAAGGCAAATCCTCAACGTATGAACATTAGAGATCCCCATTTTGTGGTTCCATGTCTTAAAATCACAGCAAAAATGGCAGTGGATACAAAATATCACAGGTGGTTTTGCCGTCACAATCATGCAAAGGATACGGGGGACACCCCCGCAACCCCCGGACCCATTATACCATTTAAGGGTCTGGGGGACACCCCCACAACCACCACTCCTCTTAAATTGTACAATGGGGTACACCTTTATCGGGTCAAACCACAGCATGTTTGCCACTATTTCTTTCACCGGCAACATTTGTGCCACGATTTTATTACCTGATACCCATTTTGCCACCTCTCTGGTCTGTCTCTAACCAGGAGAATGAGAAGACATTATGGCTTTGTGACTTATGTGTTGACCTCAGATAAATATCTTAAGAGATCAGTGTTTTTTTCTTTTTAACAACAAATGTTTTATTGAATTTTCATCCTTCCATACAACGACATTCAATACTCAAACATATAACTTTGCATACAGATGGAGGAGCATTATGAACAGATGCTGCATATATATATATATATATATATATATATATATATATATATATATATATATATATATATATATATATATATATATATAAAAATACATGTACAATCACAAATTTGGCACTTTCTTGCGTATCACATTCGGGTGTTGACAGGTAGTGGTGTTGTATTTTGGAGTGGTGGCAGGGTTGCGCACCGGAGTTCATTAGTTCATTCAGTGCATATTTCACGGCGTTAGTTCCCATTTCCCCCATATTTTATCTGCCTTGCCCGGGCAGCCTCTTGCTTGGTAGACTCGCCGTTCCGTTAGGATGATAGCGTCTACATCTGATGTCCATTGGTGATAATGTGGAGTTGTTTCTGAGCCCACAGTTGTGCGATGTTTCTTTTGGCTATTCCTGTGGATGTTGAGAGCAGCAGCTTTTCAAAGTAAGACATTTCCCCTTCCTCGTCAATTCCCAGGAGAAGGAGTTTGGGGTTGGTTGGAATTGGTCGGCACATGACCCTAGAGAGTCTTTCACTACATTTTCGCCAAAAGTGTTATATTCGCGTGCATTTCCATAGGATGTGGTAGAAGGTCCCTTCTTCTTGTTTACAGCATAAGCATTTGGGGTCGGTCGTTTTACCCCAGTTGTACAATGCTACTCGGGGGTAATATATTATGTGGAGTATTTTCAGCTGGATGAGCCTGATTCTAGCTGAGATTGCAGTGTCTCTGGGATACATCAGGGTCGTGATCCATTCTTCAGGTAGTATTGGGCCCACGTCTCTTTCCGATTTCATCTTCAGGCTCGATAGCTCATTCGTGGCAAACGAGGAGATGGCATTATACATGGTGGATGTGACTTTGCTTTTCACACTATCTATGACTATGTTTCTTTCTATTGGTGTGCATTCCGGCATGTCCGACAACTGGACTCTTTGTTCGGTGAGTGCATGTTATAGCTGTCCATAGTGATAGCGCTGGGTGGCCGGAAGACCGTATGTGGCCGAGATCTCGTCAAACGGTATTATTTGGTTGTTTACATATATTTGCTGAATGGTTTGTATACTGGCTGTTGCCCAGTTTGGCCATTTGGGGAGTTTACTGAGACCCATGAGGTGGACATTATTCCAGATGGGCTGGAATGGGGTAATTTTATTATCCCAACCAAAGTGTGTATGTGTTTCCTTCCATATTTGGGCTGTTTGCGCTATTATTGAACATTCGGGAGGGCGGTTCTTCTTACTGTAGAGGCTTTCAATCGGGGACATGTCATGTCGTGCAGCTATTTCGGCTCGTATGTGGGGGAGTTTCGGGTTGCCATGTAGTATATCGTTTACCGTCGCCATTTGGGTCGCCCAGTAATAGATTTGGATGTTCGGAGTCCTATTCCCCCTCCCAGACTGAACGTTGGAGGGTTTTGAGAGCTATCCTTGGGTGTTTCCCTCCCCATAATAGTTTACGTGTTGTTCTGTCTATTTTATGGAACTCGGCAGTGGGGATGTGGAAAGGGGCGTTCTGAAGGATGTACCAGAACCGGGTTAGAGCCAACATCTTGAATAGCGCTGCTCTGCCTAATAGTGTCAGTGGCAGTGCTTCCCAGTGGACTACATCTTGCGCACATTTCTTAACTAATGGATGCAGGTTTTGGGACAGGTAGCTATCCAGTTTATTTGTGATTATGATGCCTACATATCGAAACTGTGTGAGTTCGATTTAGTATGGGGAGCCAAGTGGCGGTATGCAGTCTACTCCCTTCACCGGAAAGAGCACGGATTCGGACCAGTTCACCCTGAGGCCACTGAAGGCTCCGTAGTTTATTAATATTTAAGTGAGTATAGGGCAGGAGACCACCGGGTCACCTAGATATACCAGGAGGTCGTCTGCATATAGGGATATCCTTTCTTCCCAATCTGAGTTCCACCGGAAAACCATCCACGTGGTTGTGCCCCGCAGAGTGACTGCTAGCGGTTCAATTATTAATGCGAACAGCATTGCCGAGAGGGGCACCCTTGCCTGGATGCCTCCCCCAGTTGGATGTTCACAAGGGCCACCCGTTCACTCTTACCTCTGCCACCGTGTTGTTGTAAAGAAGCTGGACCCATTTTATGAATGGTACACCAAATTTCATCTTTCTCATGATTGCCCACAGAGCCTCCCAATATACCGAATCAAAGGCTTTTTCAAAATCTATGGCTAGCAGCGCCAATGATTGTTGTAGGGCGGATGCTCTCTCCAGTGATCTTTGAGGCATAAAGCCGCATTGGTCTGGATGGATCAGTGCTGTGATGACTGTTTGGATCACTATTATTATGGCTTTACGGAGGTCTGGCGGGAGCTTACCCTTTATTAGGGAGTGTTCGAACATGTTTAGCAGGTGGGTAGATATATCTAGATGGTTTAAATTTTTCCAAATGTCCAGTGGAATCCATTGGGGCCTGGGGTCTTGCCTGCTTGGAGTTGGGTGATAGCTGCTGATATTTCATCCTCTGTTATTTTGTTATCTAACATGTTGGCTTGCTCTGTGGTGAGTGTTGGGAGATCGGTGCTGTCAAGTATGGTGCTGGCTGCTGTGCCACTGGGAGATGTATAGAGTTCTTCGTAGAAGTCAGCAAAGCGTTCTGCTATCTCTGCGTCGGAGTAGACTATTTCTGCATTCCTTGTCCTAATGCTCTTTACCTTCTGTTGTCCCTCATCACGTCTTTCCAACCATGCAAGCAAATTGCCGGCTTTTTCCCCCATTTCGTATAGGCGTGCTTTCATGGCATTGTGTGCTTTTTTGGCACAGTCCAGAGATAGATTATGCAGCTTTTTCTGCACCTATATTAGGGCTCTGTTTGTCTCGGGAGTATCACTGGTGATGTGTTCTGTTTCTTTGATCACAACTTCTCTTTCGGCTTCTATGATCAGTTCATGTTGTGTTTTTTTTTTGGCTGACGTCCACAAGATGATTTTGCCTCTCAGGACTGGCTTGTATGCTTCCCATAGTATAGTGGGGTCATAAACCGAGCCTGCGTTTAGATTGAAGTAGTTGGAGGTGGCTGCCTCTATCTTCTCTTGTAGGTCTGGGAACCCTAGGTAGTAGGAGTTAAACCACCATGTGGGAGGAGGACGTGGCCTCTCCGTTTCCAGTTCAAGTAATAATGGGGAGTGATCAGAGATGCCTTGTAGGAGGAAGGATGTGTTGCAAGCTTTGTGGATATTCTGGTTTGGTAGGAAGAAATAGTCTATTCTGGACATTGAGGCATGCACTCCTGAGTGGAAGGAATATTCACGTTCCTCTCCGTGTAGGTCTCGCCACGTATCCTAGAGACGAATGCAGATGCAAAGGCGGCCAGTTTGGTGATGGTGGCAGGGTTTCTGTTTCGCAAGTGTGTGCGGTCTGAGGCATTGTCCATTACTTCATTGAAGTCCCCTCCTATTACCCATGTGTCTGCCATACTTGTTGTCAGGATGGGGGTAATGTTGCTAACAGAGTATTAAGGAGGGTTGGTGGAGAATATATTGCCCTAATCGCCAGTGTTTGGTTCCAGAGCGTTGCCTGAATTTGTACATGGCGACCACCTCTGTCCTGCGTTATGTGCTTGATCTCCAGTGGACGTCTTTTATGAATCAGTATTAGCACTCCTTTCGCCCCATGGAGAAACCTGCATGTATCGCTGTGGGGTAATTTTATCTTTGGAAGAATTTGCATGTGGTTCCCGCCAGGTGCGTTTCGGTTACAAGGGCTATGTCTGGGGGTGCCTGTTTATGTATTGCAATACCAGGCTTCTTTTAATGCTGGATCCTAGCCCATTCACCTTCCATGTCAGGAGCATTAGGCGCCTATTATTTGAAGCAGTCTCAGGTGCCATCGGATGTTTGGATGTTAGGTTTCCAGATGTGTTTCATAGGGTGCCATTATGGCGATGTTATCAAGGTATGGTATATTACAGCGTTTGCCTTATTCGTTGTGCTCATAGTGCCATTGTGTGCTAAACATTGAATAAAAACATTATTCCCAACTCCCCCCTCCCCATACTCCACCCCCAACTGAAGCATCTGTCGGGCCAACATAAACTTATAAACAGTTAAACTTTAACTCGCATATGCCCCCTCCGTGTTAGCCGGGCTCTACAGTCTGGATATGGATTAAAGCTGGGCAGTGTAGCCCCCTTGTTTGGTGCTATGAGTTTGTTTCTTTGTCTATGGGGCGGCTGCTAGCTAGCCACCATCCTTAATATGCTTTGTGATTTGGTTTACAGTGTGGATCATGGGCTCCTTTGCATTTCACTTGTAGTGATATCATTGTCTTGGGTGATTTTTCATCTCATTATTCGTTTCCTTGTTGTGGGATCTCAACTTGTAGTTGTTGCTGCAGTTCCATGTCTGGTGGTCGCTCAGGGTGTGGTCTGTTGCGTTCCCTTCTCTTCTTCCCCTCGGCACCCCAGTCGCTATCTTTTTGACTCTCAGCCCAATTCCACGCTTCCTTGGGGTCTGTGAAGTGCACAGTTGTGCCATTATGAAATATTTTGAGTTGGGCAGGGAGGATAAGCCCATATTTGACTCCCATTGATTGCAGACGTTTTTTGAGTGGGTCAAAGGATTGACGCGCTTTCTGCACCTCTCTGGTGAAGTCAGGGAAGAAAGCGATTTTTGATCCGGTGTACATGACTGTCCCTTTCGAACTTGCAAGCTGTAGCACAGTGTCTCTATCCCTGTAGTTCAGGAATCTTGCGATAACTGTGTGCGGCGGTGCGCCTGGTGTGACTTTACCGGTTGGTATGCAGTGAGCTCACTCAATGGAGAAAAACCTGGAACAGGACTCTGCATCATATCTGCTCATAAGCCATTCTTCAAGAAATAGTTCCATGCAAGCCCCTTCTGCTTTCTGAGGGAGGCCTAGTATGCGAATGTTGTTTCACCGGGATCTTCCCTCGCTGTGATCCACTCTTGATTCCAGGATTTTGATCCGTGCTAGCATGCCGGACATATGGCGGTTTACCCCTCGTAGGTTGTAAGAGATCAGTGTTAATGAGGTGAATGTTTACCTAATGCCAAACTTAGGCGAGCAAGAATCTTCAACTAATTCCACATCTTGAGCGGGCACTGCCGTAATGTGACATAAAGGTAGCTGGCATCAACTCAGTAATACATTCGATATGCCACTGTTGCATTGTAGCAATAATACAATTTTAAAGATATGTATGCCCTGATAAATCTTTCATTCTGAGCTACTGGCAAGTATATATCATATTGAGGCTTTTGATGAAGAATTGCCAGACACTGAGATTTATTACTTGTGTCCCACTTTTCCTGCCTGAACGTCAGTTCTTTGGAAGATAAGGATTCCTTGGATGCAATTGATACATACAAGAGTGGAATCATCCATCTAGAAAGGACATGCTGGCACTGCTTTTGATTTGCTGGCCAACATTTATGTTGGACTTTTTTCACCATTTGTTTCACAAACACGTCTTAAGGATGTACAAGCCTTGATAGCTTTGGATGACGGCTCAAATTGCCTTCCTGTGGAAATAGGGCATTTTATATACATCGGGAGCAATTCTGGTGGCAGGAAATTATTTCCTAGAACTGAACACAATTCCTTGACATTTCAGAGACATCCTGACCACATAGGCCAAACAACATTGAAAGGAAGAAGTCCATTATTTAGGCATAATATAACATTTGCTAAGCATGAGGATGGTAATCTCTTTTCTTCAAAAAAAACTAGTGAAAGGGGTATTCTAAATATTTGTTCTTGTCCTAAAGTAATTTGTCTGATTTTTTCCTATATAAGACCTGATGAGAGTCAACTGATACAGCAGATTCATTCGATTCAGGCTAAATCCACCCATGGAGAAACCAGTACAGTTATTAACATCAAAAAATGTATAAGGCACATTTTATCATAGTCCTGCCGTGAGGAGCCACCATTGATTCCTTTGATTCATCATGTCCAAAGGCAAGTTTCATTTCAGGGAACCTACCGTTCAGCTTGTGGCCAGAGTATTTTCTAATTTTATTGCACCCTTGACGGGTCTTTTTCAATCAAAAAAGATAGATGCTCCTATGTATCTGAAAGACTGACTCATCCATGGACCAACCACCTCTCAGGCCTCAGTAGATATCTACTAGGCGTGTTGTCTATTGGAAACTCTGGGTGGAAACAATTCTAAACGCTAACCCTAATAGACCCAAAACTATGTCTCATAAAAACAACTGGGTACTGAATTGGATATCTAAGAGCTACCTCTAATTGAATGGGAAAAAACAGAAGTGACCACTTTGACCACAAGAACTGTCTTTCACTACAAATTACTTAGCCACCAAGATCTCGGTCAACCCCACAAATCCACTCTACTGGCAACGAATCATGGCCTCATTTTTAACTGTAACATTTATGACTTTCATCCACACACCCTAGAAGGATGTTGAGTTGTCTTTCTTTTTCAGTATATTTACCTTGGGAGTTGTCAGAGGCTCATCTGCTGGACCTGGACCCAGTAGGTAATATTTGCCTTAAACAAATGGCTGCTTTTTGGAAAATTAGATGAATTTCTTTTGCTCTAGGTAATTAATGGAAAACAGTCACGTGCTGTGACCTTAATAAGATGGGCAACATTAGCTAGTTTTATGTCTGAGGATAAAATGGGTGTTCTTCTTCTTTCTGATTCACAGAGATATTCCATAAGGAGTATGCAAGTCCCCTGGGCTGAGATCAAACATGGCCCCATGGTGCGCATTTCTATCATGAAAACATTAGATACTCGTGTTACTTTACTGTCCCACTACAAGGTATATGTAGAACACATTTCTACCTCTTTGGGTAGTTCTATGCTTCGAACAAATTCCTTAATAGGCATATATTTTGTAGATACTGTACATTCACCTGAATTCACAAAGGCTTTGAATTACATCTGATATTGTCTCTGTTATATTATGTATAGGGGATAGACCACATCACCACATCATCACTATGATAAATAGGTTTATTTCTGAAACAATACCCCGGCAAACTAACCTAAGATTCAATGTAATTCTCAGTATACAAATCCAATGGTATATTTATTCATATTATTACGCTATTCATAAAACAGCCACTAATAGAAATAATGCAACCTTAAAATATGTTAAATTCACCATTGTATGTAATATACATTATTTTCTCACTTAAAATGATATTGTCAATAATGTTAATTAATCAAGTTCTTCTAAAAATAATGTATACCTTCAATTGTTTGGTCTGCAGTTTCCATTCTCTTTTCATAGAGTTTACAGACAAGGAATATGTGTCTTCACTGTAGGTTTACACGGTGCCAATGTGTCATTAAAAACTCTAACACCATTACAATTCAAAATAGGTGCAAGCCTAGAACAACTAATCCTCTTATAAAGGGGAGCATAAATAGAACATGCAAAACTGTCTTAATACTGGTTGATACAACAGGGCCAGAATCGTGATTCCTATGCTGCGTTGCCATAGCTCCTGTAATAGATTATCTAATCCAAATGTTGTGTAAAGATTTTTTAAATTGAATCAGTCAATCATATCTAGAAAGCAAAGTATACATTCCACAAGCTTACTGTTGAAATGGAATTAATAGTGGTGCTACAACTTTCAACTATCTCCTTTTGTGTCTTTTGCGTATAGGCTGTGTTAATTTCAATCTTGGCATTGGTTACTACAAATATGTCATTATAGCACAGATATAATAAATGGTGCTTCCATGCCATATACCTACATTTTGTTAACAAGGGTCAATGTAGGTTTACAGAAGTATTAGTTGAATCTTTCAAAGCATTATTATATGTTTTAGTGAATCGCCAGGTTTAGGCCAATAGAGAAGTGGTTTAATAGAATTGTCCTTATCAATCCCCAGTAAACTTAACTCAACATGTTATATGGGGTCCTGAGGTCTTTTGGAGAGAGCCATACGATTTTTGAATAACCCTTTCTCACCTACATTTGGGAAGACTTCCTTAGTCTTCCTTAGCAGACACAAAACTGCAAACCACTACAGTTAATACCATAAATAGCTCTATAAAAAGCTAACATGGGTCCAATTGCACAGCCTTGAAGTATTTTGAGAAGCCAGGAATTCCATCCCATTTATTCAGTAAAACATTGCTCTTCACGACCTGATTGATACTAGATAATCTGTTATGGAATCTACCTCCTAGATAATCATGTCTTTAACAGTCTAAACGTTTTCATCTGTCAAGTGTCAATCAAATGTTGCTTCATGTTCTGAGTGATATACCATGGCCTGAGGTTTCTTTAATATAATCACTATCCCTTTTCTCTCGCACACACTTTGGCACATTCATGCATTCATGTATGTATAACAGTCATCTGCGAATATCAAAATGTTCAAATTTCTATCCTACAATTTAGGAACATTAGAATTATGAGGAATTGCCATGTGGGAAGCATGTAGAGGCCCTGTTATTATTTGTAATTAAAAAAAGTGATGCAGGTTATTCCATTTCAGAAAGTGTGACCTGCCAACCAGGGCACCTTTCAGAAACTCCATGCCAAAAAGTCTAGTATACACCTCTGCCCTGCTGGATCAGTACCCTCACCTGCAGTGCGTCTTGCGACAGCTGCAGTGACAGCCAAGTCCCTGCAGCAGATGGGCTGCATTTAAGGCATGCACATCTGTTCCAAGAACGACACAACTATGAGAGTTGCTAACCTATGGGCATGTTAAACTGTAACTATAAGACATACCTGAGTTTGAGGCTTGGTGGCTGCCATCTCTAATAATTGTTCAAGGCATATCAATCTGATATCACACAATTGTAAGCCTTATGAACTGAGCTCATCTGTGGAAATGATATGTGTATTTCCTCCCAGTCAGGCTCTCTTTCTCTGCTGCTCTATGTATGAGGATCAGTAACACCCTCTCCAGTAAGATTGCCACAACACAGGAAGCTGACCTGCGAACAGTAATGAAAGGGCAATCATTCACAAAAGAACTAAACTCAAACCAGGGTGCTGCAAACCTAGAGGGCATCTGGTGCTATTGATAAGGTCAGGCTGGTTAGTGTTGACAGCGGGAGCTCAGACCAGCTGGTAGAACATTCCACTATCTTGTTTCTGCCGTGTATCTCTCTTCTTTCCGGTCCCCACACCTCCGTTTAACGTAAAGCACTTTGGGTGTGATGTCAGAAGGCAAAGTCCACATGATGCAAGAACAGGGGTTGACCCCTTGAAGCAGGCTTGTTTTTGTTCAATAACCTTCAGATGTTTACCTTTACAAGAAGGGATCTCCCACTTCTCCTTGGTATCATCTCTGGGCATCAATCTTTAAATATGATTTGATTTTCATGCTGCTGGGAAAACAGTTCTTTCCAAAGTACTCCAGTTGTGATGTGAAGACAGGCAGTCCAAGGCAGAGATACATTCTGTTCCTTAATCATTACCCCAGGGCTCATTGGGGGTGGCCCATTGCTGGAGCAAGACCTGACTCTGTGCCAGTCACACTGGTACATAGGACCTCACCATGCTGAAGGACTCATACAGGTGTGTGCCAGTATGCCCTGTGTTTGGGAGCCTGAGAATCTGTACTGGGGCTCATAGCACCTTAGATCCAAGACAGACAGGAATCCTGCAGTTTCATCATTGAACCATTATTCAAGCCCGGTCGGCTGTTTTCAAACCAACAAGACCATCCAGGAGCATCTTTAACAATCACAGATCTTTGAACTGCTGTCCCACGTGTTCAAAACTGCTTGCAAGACAAACACACACAGTACCAGCCCGCCTGCTGACCTCCTGGTGATCCCCTTTTACATTTCCACAAGGATTAGAAGTCTTTTGAAGGGACCGGTGTCTGATGCACCTGGCTTTGAAAGTGGCCCTTCGGCTGACGGGAAGCTAGTGAAGCACTCTAAGTGTGGGAGAGATGTGTTCCCTGAGTGAGAGTGCAAGGAGGAGTCTGGCTGCTGAGTTTTTGATCTGCTGGAGTTTTCTGAGCTGGTAGCTAGGGGTGCCCAGACAGAGGGATTTGGCCTAGTCCAGGCAGGAGTGGATGATTGCAAGGATTAGTGAGATTCTCTGGGGGTAGGAGAGATAGGGGAAGATTTATCTGAGGCAGCAGTGATGGACATTACAGGTTCTGGAAACAGCGTTAATGTGTTGAGAGAGAGTTAGACCAGAGTTCAAGATGCAACCCAGATTCTTCACTGAGATGTTTGCTTGTAAAAGCTGAAGTGCAATGTTGCCTGCACGCGTAGAAAGAGCATCACTGCACCTGAAATGCTTGAACCACTGTTCATCCACCAGCCTTTTCATTGCTGATCTAGTAGCCGATGGTTCTCTTCCTGAACCAAGACCTTCAAGCACAGCATCAAGCCAACTCATCCTGCGCATCCTGATATCAGAACGTATGCCGTTGTACTTCAACTGTCAAACCGAACTTGATGATCTCCAGATCCGGATCACTCGAGGAGCACTTCAAATTGCAGCATCTTCATTTGGACCCCATCTCAACATCGGCTTTCTATCCTACTACCATGACTGCTGCATAGGCGAAGGAGGTATAACTCTTAATGGGGCCTATTTTACCTTTATTATTGGGTTCATTCTTGGTTTGTACAAGTGTGAGAGATTGTTTAGGCACTTGACCCTCTACTCATCCTTGTAGACATGCAGGGCAAAAGTAAATCCATCAAAAGCATCCATTTTGGAGATCGTGTTTGCCAAATTGTTTATAAACTGTGAAAATAGTAGTGGCATCAGAACACAGCCTGTGAAATCCTTTTTTTCTTCTGGGAATAACTCCCATTTTACTGAGGACCAATTTATATAGTGGACACTTGTAATGCATTGTTTATTTCTTTTTATCAGTCATTTTCATTACTCTCATTCTTGGTGACTATTCTGTGTTGTCACATTCCAACGTTCTGCACTCTTCCCCACAGCAAATTAGTGTTTGGTCTCGTTGGTCCCTGTTGTGTAACTTGACATAGTATTTGAGATATAGTGTGATTTGTTATGCGAACTCGCTATTATGGCAGAAGTGGTAATTCAGCGTTGTCAGTCTTACCTTCTAAAGACTGCAACAATGAAGAGTAATCATTTGTTTGGTAAGCGGGAAGGAATCAGGACATGGCCCTCATTACCATTAATTTACCCTGGGCCTGCCTGCCTGCCTAAACTATGAAAAGGCTACTTTTTAGCAGATGAATAAGGCATAGGGGTGTGATGTAGTCCTCTATTGCATGCAGAATCCAATGTTGGAATGGGGCACTTCTCTACCCCATCTTCTCTCAGAGACTTGTCACAAGGGTATTACAGTCACCATCAGCATTTTAAGGGACACAGTTCGGAGGAGTAGACCCACATAGTCAGCAGTCCCTCCACTCTTGGCTCACCTCATTTGGGGCCGGAGATATACACAGAAACACAGAGCACCAGAACCAAAACAGACAACTTCGGAAAATAAGCCATCAAATCACGTCTCCACTCACAACTAATTACTATTAGGATATAGGAGTCTTCTATGAGGGCAGTGCCAGAGTGAGTTCTCAGGAGGATAGAAGGAGAATATATTATACGTGCTAGGAGGAAAGGGGAGGCAGTGACTGGAAATAAGGAGGAGCAGGTGACTTCGAGGAGAGCAGAGAGATTAGAGTGAAAGAAGGAGGGAAGAGGTAGAACCACTCTGGAGGTGGTGTAGTGCGACCCAGTATGTTGGGAAGAGAAAGTCCACAGAGACACTGGCTACAGAAACTCTGGAGACTGAGGCAAGAGATACCAAGTGAGGTTGGGATGAGATTTGAGATAGAAGAACACAGAAGGCTTGGAGGATAGGTTGCTGATTTGTTGGGGAGCGAAACACTCATGGGGATTTGATTGGAAAGTGTCAGAATGTTGGAAACGGAGAAGAAGTTGAAGGACAGCATATCAAGCCAAAATATTTAGAAAGGTGGTAATGGGAATGAAAGACTTGTAGCATTAATGGAGGAGACACATGCATCAAGCAGGAATAGATGGTAAAAAGAAAAACTGAAGGACATGAAAGAAATGATGTTGATTTGTAAATGTGATTCCGTAATCAGGAACCTATACAGAAAATGTTTACTTCCAAAAACTAAATATCGATTGTGTTTACTGTCCACTGTTTTGCGTTGTACTTGCCAAATCTAAATCAGTGGTAGGAATACTGTAACCTGTAGCATCACTTTCGGAATACTTCTGTACATTGATCTTATATGAGAAGTATTGCACAAATCAATGCACAGTGTATTCAGGCATGTGATATCATTTTTGATAGCTCTAATTTGGTGACCTCTTCGAATATTACTCATAATCATTTAATTTAAAATCATATTGTGTGCACTGTTTCTTATTTAATCGTTCTTATTTGCAAGAACGTGGATTTATTATTCTGACTTTTATTACAGTGATTAAACTGTTCTTCAGGCTGTGTCCTTAAATTCTGCTGGGTTCATTATTTATTTATTTATTTTGCTGGATGCTGTTTATTTAAGGCAAATATATACTCATGATGACAGAGAGCAGTTTAGTGAATGCGCCCAGGATTTAATTAACTAAACAAGAATATAAACAGGCACATATTTCAAGTATGTATTTTCCAATATATGCATGACATTGATGCTTATTAAACTGGGCTTGATTTAATAAAGAAATAATGGTTTCAGAAAAGCAGAACCATTCCACCGATAAAGTGGTCAAGTTTAGATCAATTCACATTAATTATTCTAGTTATTACAATGTTCATATTTTAATTTCCTACAGATGCTAAACAAGATGGATTTTTTGCAAAAGCCTTCACTACCATGCTACAGTGAATTGTGTGGACGCTTCAAATATCATTAGTTACATATGTGTTACATTTGCAAAATGTTATTGTCTACAGCTTAAATTACATTCGTGAGATTGTTTTCACACATGCATTCACTACTGCACATACCGCTTTCTTACTAATATTTCTCTATGGAAGTATCCCGAATGAATATGCTACCTATACTTTGGTAGGACCACATTGAAATAGCCCTTCATATATGTAACTTGTGTCTGTTTATATATGAACGATTTTACAAAAGGTTTAGCATTTTGTGGCAGCTAAGAGAATGCATGGATTAGTGACTGTGAGAAACCTGAGGGTATCCTCACACCTATTACCCCTGGATCCTCTTCTCAGGTGGCCAGGGAAATGCCATCAATTTTGGATCCTGAGGGTGGAGAAGTGAGGGAGGATCACCTGGGTGGAGGGTCCTTGGGGATTGGGAAGAAGGTGTCCACAGGCGAGACATGGTATCCCCCTTTCCCTTATGATAACCAACCTAACCCTCCCTCGACCTTTATGGGCTATTGACAAACATGTCCCCTCAGGTCCCCTCATCCAACCTACTATAGTACTGGGATGAGGAAAAGGCGACTGGGAGTAGTGAACACTAGAAGGTCATTTCACCACTCTATTACTGAGATGAGGAAGAGGCCTGCAAAGTGTTGTGAGCATCAGGCATGTTGTAAGTTCTCCTCTAATTGCAACCAGGCAATTACATTTTGGAACTCAAACCTGCAACCTGTCAAATGGTTGCAGGTGTATAAGAAAGGAGGTGAACAACAGTAAAGAGACCATCAGGGAATCCTGCACATGAGGAGGCAGCCATAGTGGGACCTTCAGGAGAGCCAGGATGCTGGCAGACAACCCAAAAGAACTGTGGAGCCAAGGACCAGGTGGGCCATGATAAAAACCACATGTGTGGGAGCCTCCATGGGCAGAGATGCACAACTAGAGCTGTGGGTGATGAAAAGGAAGGAAAGTGACTGACAGCATCTGCATAGAGGACGCGTAGCTGCCAGCGAGAAAGGAACAGAAAATGAAGTGCGAGCAGGGCTAGCAGTTGAAGTATAGCCAGGAGGCGGAACCGAAAAGTGAAAGTACAGCTGCACAGATGAAACGCCAGGGACGGTGAGTGAAGAGTGAAAGTCAGTTGAGCCGGGGCGCTCCTGGTGTTTGTGGGGAAGCGTGGCGAATGGTGAATGAATGAAAAGGCATGCACATGATGAAAAAAAAGCAAAACTACTGGTTGAGAGCAAATTAAGGACAATATAATATGCAAGCGGCAAAGTAAACAATCACAAATATTGAATACCAAACTGAATGAGAACTTTTTGGCAACGCTACGACCTGATGACAAATGAATGTGAAATTCAGATATTGCATAATATTGCATAAATGAATGCAGAGTAGGGAAGGTTGCAAGAGAGCATGTGAGCAAGGTGGTGAAGGAACAGAACCACCATGAAGTGAACTATATGTATGAATACAGTGTGGTAAGGCCAAAGTCTGGCAAAGGAATTTTGACGCATTGTGGCAAAGTTAAGAGCCTGACAAGGAGAAGCCAAGTTAGTGTGAACTTTCACATAGGGGCAGATACAGAAGGTCATGCGTGGGCTAGAGAGCCTAGGGTTCGTGGTTGTGCGACCTGTAATGGTTGGACCATGTGGTCTGACAAGTGCCTAGGCCATGGAACCCTCAATTGTGAGAGCCAAAGACATTACTGAAGTCAACTAAGAAGAAACAATCTGATTGAACTGTTAATGCAATCCAGAAGGAGTGTTAAGTTGACCTGGAGTTGTTTTGAGCATTGAAAGATTGAGAATAAGTGCACATTGTCTGTCTTGAACTTTGGGAAGGGCACCCCGAGGATTTGAGGAACTGTTTTGAACTTGGGCAAGGGCACTTCGAGGATTTGTGGAACTGTCTTGAATCTGGGAAAGGTAACCCTGAGGCTACTGTGGAACTTTCATGAACTTGGGAAAGGTAATCCCAAGACTTTTGTGGAAGTTTCTTGAACTTGGGGAAGGGGAGCTGAAAAGTATGCTAGAAGCTGAAGAAGCTCACGACTTTATTTTAATCACTATGTCTTGTATTGCTGACATTCCTACACATTGTTCAGCTTTAGTTGTGAGGTCAAGGATAGGTTTCCAACACAGACTGACTTTAAGGTGAACTTTCTGACTCAGACTTTCATTAGTTTCTTTAAGGTAGGGAATTCCCACCTTAGTATAGGGCAGGTTAGGTCTTCAGCCATCCTGACATTTAGGTTAATAGAGCAATTCCGTTAGAACTTGTCTGTGTCTTGCTTCATTTACACCAAATCCTTCTGTCACTCAAAAAAGCCCTTTACATAGTGATACGTTCTCACTTCCTTTGTAACAGGTAAACATGGGTGGAACGTTTAGAGAAAACTCAAACCAATACAATTTTTAGGGGAATCCACCCAGTTGAACTTGTCAGGATTTTACCAAGGTCTATGATAAGAAGTTCGAGCTTGCATCTATATAAAGGAATGTCAGTAGAACCTTGTAACAGTTGATGGTTGGCAATTGAAGAGACAGGAGCAGATCAGGCTTCTTAGAAAAGAGATTTGTAGGATAGTTATGTATTAGGGCTTAGTTAGAGTTAAGCTTTTAGGAGATGGAGGAGCAGGCCAAAGTACACAGAATACAAACCCATGTAAATTTAGTATGCAGAGAAGGTGATTGCATTGAGAACCACATGCACATTCACTAGGCATATGAGGAGGCCATTGCAGTGAAAACCCCATGTGCAATAAATAGCTGTAGGAAAACAGCAAAGCTCTAAGAACCCCTTGAAAAATGTACCTGAAATAGGAGAAGGCCAAAGCACTGGTAACAGCACATGCATTTTGTAGGTAGTGAAGAGGAACATAATATTGAGTACAACATGTACATTCACTAGCTGTTGGACAAGGTCAGAGAAATGAGCATGGTGTGTGCTTTTACTAGGTAAATGAGAAGGCAAAAGCACTCAGAATCCCATGTACACTTAGTAGGCAGAGGAGAAAGCCAAATCACTGATAACCTCATGTGTGTTTTTCTAGGGTGGAGAAGGTCAAAGCACTGAAAACACCACATGCATTCTTAAGGCGCAAAAGAAGATCAACACACCGAGAAATCCATATGCCTATGTATAAAGCATAAGATAAGGCTAGAACACTGAGAATCTCAAATTCATTTACTAGGTATTTATTTATGCATTTATTTATGCAATTAATTATGTATTTGCATACCTGGAGGGACAATACTCTTTTGATCGCAAAAGAGCATACAATAGATTAGACATTATAATTTTTGGGAAGCAGTATGCTTTTTACAATGGGGTGAGTTTGAGTGACATTCTGATCCGGTTGTTGAGAGGAGCGAATGGAAGTCACCAGACATACATAGTTTAATTAAAATCAACGTTAGGCATTTCTTAGTGCCGGGAGCTGATACAGTCAGCTGTGTTAGGGCTGTGACAATGATGGCTCAAGTGCTAGAGTGGAGGCAGAGAAAGTGAGGCACAGAGGCAGGTTAGAGGCAAAGGAAACATTATCTAGAAGGTAGATGAGCGGTATCTTAAGGGGATCCCTTTATTGAAAGTAGGTAGCCTTTTAGTTTGGTTTATAAATAAATTGGTGTGGACTGTTTCTCAGATGTCATGGAGAAGAGATGCCAATGCAAGTGGAGTAAGAAGAGAGAAAGAGAGAAAGAGCCTAAGCAAGAGGAAGCACAGGGAAAGTCAGAGGCTTCAAGGTCAGCCGAGGAGGCAGAGTGGGGGTCACAAGAAAGCTTGTAGAGTTGGATAAAGGAGGATAGATAGGTTTGTGCTTACCGTTGATTGATTTGTAAACCAGGAGAAGAAATTTAAATGCGGCCACTGTTTTGCATAGTCAGCCACCCAGCATGGTGATAATAACTGAAAGTAGGTGTAGTGTGAGAGAGTTCAAAAATACTCATGGTAATGAAGTTAATGATCTTGTCGAGAGGCAGGGGAGCATAGTCATGGAGACTAAAGAGGATGCTGGCACAGTAGTCCAGTTTAGAGAAGAGAAGAGTGGCTAAGAGATGCTTGTTAGTGTTTAAAGAAAGTTGTTGACTGATTTTCCTCATATATAGGAGGTTGAGGAGAGCTGTCATTGCAGTTTTGGAGAAGGCATTAGATACGGTGTGAAAGGGGTCATAGATGATGCTGAGGTTTTTAGCTGAAGAAGAAGAGAGTCTCAGGTAGCAACTGGATAGGCAGGGGAGGAGACGAGAGAGAGTATTTGGCAGGGAAGAAGAGCACCTCTATTTTCATAGAGGTTAACATCAGAGAGTGCAAAGCCATCCAATTTTCAATGACGCCGAAACAGTTTGAAATTTCGTTGAGGGATCAGAGGAGAGTTAAGGAAAAGAGAATAAGATATAGGTGTTGTCTGTGAAAAGTAGGTAATATAATTCAAAGGAGGAGATTAGTGACCAAAAGAGCTGAGGTTTAGAGTGTAAAGAGTAGAGGACCCAAGATAGGCCCTTGTGGAACACCAAGAGTTAGAGGATAAAATTGAGAGGTGTTGGCGCTCCACGAGACCGAAAATTGGCCAGGTGCCAGGTAGGAATCAATCCACACACTAGCTTGAACATGAATCACAAGATAAGACAGAATATTGAGGAGATCATTGTGATTGACAGTTTCAAAGGCAGCAGACAGGTCCAGGAGATTTATGAAACACAATAATTGGAGTGCATAGCAGAGGCAATGAAGTGGGACACATTAATGAGAACAGTTTCTGTGGAGTGACAGGAGAACAATTCTGCTTGTATGGGGTCTTGAATGTGGTGGGTATCTAAGAAATGTGTAAGATAGTTGAGCACTACCATTTTGAGCACTTTAGAGTACTGCAGAAGGGGAGACACAGGGTTAGGTTTAGCTGATGGTTTGGGTAAGCCCTTTGCGTTTTAGATGAGGAATGACAGGTGGCGTTTTGAAAATAAAATCACTCGGCTAAGGGTGCCGGTAGTTGTGCTTGGGAGTCAAGGAAGGATCCAACATTGCAGCACCCCTCACCATCATTGGCTCCCACCAGCCCCCTCTCGGTGAAGCCCGTTCGGCAAGGGCACCGGTAGTTGTGACTTGGGATGCAAGAATGGAAACCACAGCGCAGCTGTGCTTTTCATATGACTGTATATATTCACCATTATCTGCTCCCACTGGCACGCTCAAGCCAAAGCACACTTGGCCAAGAGCGCTGGTATTTGGGGTTTGCGAGTCAAGGAAGCAAACCACAGCACAGCTACGCCATTTGTATGCTGAACTGCATTATCCTTGACTGCTGGTTATACGATATAACATTCTAGCCTGATGCATCAGTGTTTCCATCTGTGCCTGTCCAAATATTGCTACACTCTCAGGGCGACCACCACCAACAACAAACTGCAGTGGTGGCTGAAGCATGGCACTGACGATGTTGGATTGTGTCACTGGCACAGCAAGCACAGGGAACAGAGGTGCTTGAGCAGAATCAGTGGGTGGATCGACTGGGGTCTGCTTGTACTGGTGTGTCTGTCCACAAGTGTGTGTGTCCTAAGGAATCTGCAGAAACTCTATCATTGCTGTCTCCATTTCTGTATGGTGATGTGGAGGAAGGGTCAGTGGACGCTAAAAGGTATGAATTAGGACAAGTCATACAATTAATCCTTTTCATGTATTTGTGCATTACTGAAGGTCTCAAATAGTATAGTTTCTATGATATACCCAATTGCATTGATACCTTGCATATAACAGTGTCTTATCCCCCTTTACAGTGTTTCTCTTTTACAATCTAAAGTGGCTCAAGGCCCGTAGTGAGGTGGGTAGTGTCCAGAGTTGGAATGTCCTCAGTTGAGCCTGAAATTTGACATGTGACAACTGTACCTGCCTTGCTTCTTATGAAAGAGTGGGTACATGTGCAGAGGCATATTACTCTTCCTACACTTGGCCAATAATCTTATGGACCATCACTGGCCTCTAAATCTGTTGCTGTTCTACCCCCTGCAGCACCACAGCTGGCACTCTCCCATCATCTATATCTGAATAGCTCCATATCTCTGCTGCTTCCTCTCTCTGTTTAGGCTCCAACTTCTCCTGTCCAACTGAAACATTAAGTATGTCATTGTCCAGCAAACGATCTCATCTTATGAAATAATATGATAAGTCATTTATAATGCACCTGTACAAAAGTGTTTCTAGCATTAAATCAACTAGGGCCACCAGAATGCAAACAACTCACAAGTTCGTTGCAGCACCACTGGCACAGGGACTTCTTGTAACAACCCTTGCAAAGGGTTGTTGCCAGATACCTCAGTGCCAGGTGTGCTATAGAAATAAAATAAACAAACAAACAAAAACAAAGGCCCTCACTCCTCAACCTTCTCTTCCCCTGCCTCCTACTAAAGTGGCATCAACAAGCCATATGTTGACGGCAATCAATACTCCACTTTCTCATTCGTATCCTCCTTTGCTTCCTCCCCTCTGGTAGTGCCAAAATCTCCATCTTGACTCCTCTCCTTTTCCTCAGCCATCTTCTAGTAACTCTTCCACCTCAAGTAACACTTTATGTGGATGTGGTTGCCAGGCTCCGACATGCTCTGGAATAACAAGAGGCACTTCTTTATCCTCTGATACCTCCAAATGCAAATTAACATCCTGAAGAGAAGTGCATGTCTCCTGTCTCCTCCTCTTTTCCCTCTAAATACAAAGCCATCATTCATGTCATGACTGAATTTATTTACTAAGGAAGGACTAGCTGTAGACAAAAAATCAACAAAATCAACAAAGAGACATCAATGAATAGGGCAAACAAATCGATTGACACAGGTTCCTCAGGAACACTAAGAAGTTTACTAATACACAGGAAGGATTCTCTGGTTAACACACACATTGAAAAGGGTGTTGGTCTCACAAACAAGCGCAAAGTCAAAAGAACACACATTGTTTATGTATTTTTTCGGTTAAACGTATGATAGGTAAAAGAAATGAAAGAAGTAAGACAAAACTTATTAGGACAATGAGAGAACCACACTTTATCAGCAATAGTAAAGACTGCTTTTAACCTTTTGTGTTGACAGAAAAATGCGAACGAACAGCTGCATCTACAGTTACATAGTGAGGGTATAAAAGTAAAGACAACAAAAGGGGGTCCAATAAACACAGAGACAGACAGAGACAGACAAAAGGGGTAGATAGGGATAAAAAAACACTAAAATCGAAACAGTGAATGGGTCACAAAAGCACTGCCAAACTGCTCTAAAACTCAAATTGGAGGCCATTTCTCTATACACCTGTTTTACAGCCTAACAAAATAAACAAAAAGAAAGTCGAAATTAGCCTTTCCTTTTACAGGTGTGAGAAACCTTAAAGAGGACATGGGATTGGGATGAGGAATAAGGAGACATGGGTAATGTAATGTATTAATAATGAGGGGAGGTACTGGGATGAGGAAGAAGACGGTGGGTGTACTTTAATGGATTACTAATGTGGTACTGGTATGAGGAAGATCCTGGCAGGGGCAATGTAAATAATAACAACTGGAATACTTAGGAAGAGGGAGGCATGGATTCTGTGGAACAGTACTAAAGAGCCAGGATGAAGAAGAGGAACGTGGGTATAATGTAATTTATTGCAATTAGAGCACTGGGGCATGGACTTGGGAATCAGGTGTAATATATAAAGAATTACAAATGGGGTACTGGGACGAGGAAGAGAGGGTGGGAGTAATTTAATGGATTACTAAAGGGGTAGAGGGATGAGTAATAGGAAGGTGGGGGTAATGTAATGGATTACTAATTTGGTACAGTGATGAGGAAGAGGGATGTGGGGTTAATGTAATGGATTACTAAAGGGCTACAGTGATGAGGAATAGGAAGGATTAAGGAGTGTTTAATGCAATAGATTCATTTTAGGATAGGGGATGAGGAAAGAGTGAGGTGGAAGTAATGGGGTAATGTGATGAGGAAGATTGAGGTGGTTGTAATAGGGTACTGGGACAAGGAAGAGAGAGGTTGGGGTTATGCAATAGATAACTAAGACGGTGCCAGGAGGAGAAAGAGGGAGGTGAAAGTAATGGAATGGATTACTAATGGGGAATGGGTAGGAGAGAGAACATGTGGGTAGTGTAATGGATTTATAATGGGGTATTGGGAAGAGGGAAGCAGTGGTAGTGCAACCTATTATTATTGAGGCACTAGAGTGAAAAACAGGGAGGTGGGGGCATGTAGTACTGGAATGAGGATGAGGAAGGGGGAATACAAAGGATTAATAATGCAGTGCAGAGACAAGCAAGTGTGAGGTGTTAGTAATAGAGTACTGGGATGAGGAAAAAGGAGGCATGGGTAATGGATCAGATTAATAATGGGGCTATGGGACAAGTAGGATGGAGGTGTGATCATGTAGATGATTACATATGAGGTACCTGGACAAAGAATTGGAAGGCTCAGGTAATTTAACAGATTCCTAATGGGGTTCCTGGAATAGTAATAGTGAGGCAGAAGCAATGGGTGTCTAGGATGAGGGAGTAATGGGGTACTGGTATAAGGAAGAGAGACGATGAGTAATGTGGTACTGGATCAGGAAGTAGGAAGCTGCTGTAATAAACTACTGGGATGAGGCAGCTAGAGGTGGGGTAATGGTGTACCTGCACAAGAAAGATAGATGTAGTGTAATGAAATGGATTAATGAGATGAAGAGTAAGGTGAGAGTTATGCAATTGATTATTAAAGGGGTGCTAGCATGGGTATGAGTGAGGTTGGGAGTAATGACATTGATTGCTTTGGGGGACTGGGATGAGGAAGAGTAAGGTAGCCCTAATGCAACCAATTTCTAATGCGGTACTTGGAGGAGGAAGAAGGAGGGTGGCTGTAATGCATCAGGTCACCAATGGGTGGGGGTATGGCTAGCAGCACCGAAGATGACTGCAGGCTGCTAGAGCACCAGAGCCCTGTGCCACCAAGTGCAACCATTGCACGGAACATACCCTTATTGATGGCTTTGTGTCCTCAGAGGGAGTGGACAAGCTATTGCTGATTCAGGGGGAGTGAGTGGATTTCTTCCCGTTGTGGATTTCAGGCCATCCATGGAGGGTCTACAGGAAACTGGAGCGTGAGGGCTGGTGTGAAGGGTATCGCCGTCCTATACTCTTCTGAGGGGTGCGGTGTCCAGTGATGCATAGAGACCCTCCCAGCATTGTGGGGGAGCTGCTGCTGAAGCACATAGTTTGCTTGATGTTCCCTTGCTCCCGGCTACCCTGTCAATGATGTGTGGCTGCAGCTATCTGGGTGAGTGGGACCTGCATTGAAGGAGCTGGATTGTGGTGGGGGGCGGCAGCTTAGACATGCACAGAATGGACATGGCTGGAGTGACAGGGTGAACTTCCATGTGGGGAGAGTAACACCATGCTAATGGCAGCTCGGGCTATGGCTGATCATCTTGGTGGCTACTCCATGTGAGGGGCTGTCTCAGGGCCTAGAATATGTGTGCAGTACTATAGGGCCAGGACAACTTCTGTGCTGGTGCCCCACCTCCTGACTGTTCCCTGGTGGCCATATTGAAAGGGAGTCCTCACAATTGTAACATAAGGGAATTCAAGGGTGCACAGTTGTTTAGCAGCAGTGGTAGTCTTGTATTGGGTGGACCAACTTCTATATACAACAGAACTTCACAGGAGGAACTTCCTCAGCATTTCAGACAGCTTTACAAGTCCTGGGTTGGGAGTCATGGCATTAAAGAAAGCCTTACAATTCAATGGGGAGAAGGCGGCACAATCCCTCCTCCCAGAACAGAAGACTGCACCCATGCAAGGGGCCAGCCCGCAGCACAGCAACCTAGCTGCAAATCTAGTGGAACCGCCCAACATCCAGCTGACCATGGCTTCAGTTGATAAACGTACACTAGAGATGCAGGGAGAAATGAGGGTATGGAAGTCTCTGACACTGTGGCTTGGCTGTAGCGCTGGATCCCAACCTTTAGAAATGTCACCTTCTCCCTGTCATTGGAGATACAGTGAGCACAACCGGTGTGACCCCTGGAGCCTACCCACAAAGTCTCCCCAAGGCCCCTTGTGTCATGTTTCCTGTGGCATAATAAAGTGGTCCAAGTTCTGGGCTTAATGAAAAAAATCAGTATGGGCACAGGACATCTCCAAACAATCAGTGGCTAGGAATAGGTCGTTTTTGTAGTTTCATCAGCAACTTCATCAAAGGGCCTCAGATTGGACCTCTATACCTCAGCAAGGATGAGGATTTCCAATGCAGTCAGCATCACCAAGTTTTTAGATGACCCAATTAACCTAGATTTGTACCTGAAATCCTGTCTGGTGGAGTTGACAGAAACCGAGATGGAAATGAGCAATTCCCCTTACTATGGATCAAAGCCCCAAGCTGGGTATGGGACTCGAGCAACCACGATGAAGCCCTCTGGTGCAGAGACTAGGCTTGCACGTTTCAAGTATCAGGAAGATGCAGCGTCTAGACCGAGATCTGGCTCTCTGGACATTGCCACAGCTGAGAGTGGGGAGGACATTGAAAGAAAGAAATCCAGATCCTCCTTGAAGTTCAAACCCCTTACACTGATGTAGTTAAATGAAATCTCACCGGACCCACCTGTCAACCTTATATATATGCATGTTTGCATTAGAATGGTTGGTGATGAGCTCAGCATTTTTGGTGCTTCTTCACCACCTTCCATTACCCTTTAACTAAACGAGAGTATACATTCCTGGTTAGGGGAAAATTGGCTGGTTGGCTTGCCTATGCCTCAGCGATCCCTCAACTTGGGCCCACAAGGTGGTTACTTACATGTTGGTCAATTAGCAGTTTTGTATTGGATGAGTCAATCTACATTGCGTTTGTATATAGCGCCTTCTTTTCTTTTTCTCTTTTCTCCTGGCATCTTTCTTTCAGATCTGTAAAAGTATGACTTGTGAATAGTCTCAAGACTTTTACAGCTAATGGCAAGGGCGCACATCACTCTGCTTCCGCAGGTTCGCAATTTGGTTCCCTTATAGATAGCGGTCCTTATCGGATCACCCCTACACATCAGACCTAGATGAGTTGCTTCATGGTTAATGTTATCACGTGGAATGTGAAAGGTTTACACGCTCCTATTAAGAGGCAAAATATTCTGTCACACATGAGGAGGCTGGACACCCATCTAGCTCTTATAGAAGAAATGCATCTTTCAAATAAAGAGTGTAACATGCTCAAGAAACAGTGGATGGGACAGGCTATAGCCTCTGATGCAGAGGGAGGTAAAGGTGAAGTGGCAATACTGATACATAAAGGTTGTTGGGTAGAAGTTGTGGAGTGTATGTCGGATAGGGGAAGCAGATGGATGATCATCAAATGTAAGACGTGAGATACCCCCAGACTGATAGTACATATCTATAGTCCTAACCAGCATGACCCGAGGTTCTGGGTAAACTTGAGTGGGAAAGAGCAACAAATAGAGTGTGGATCCTAGATCATCAATAGGGATTGTAATATTCCACTCAAACATTAGCTAGATAAAAGTTTGCAATCCCCTTTCTGCAAAACTAGCATGTATGTAGCCTTTGAACGGATGGTTCTGAACAACAACTTGGTAGATGTATGGAGAATTCGTAACCCAGATTCTCAGGAGTTTATGTTTTGTTCCCTGACACATTCAGCGTTATCTAGAATACATTATTTGTTTAAGAGTTTAATGGCACAGGTTCATAGGGCAGAAATATCCTCAATCCTATTTTCTGACCATGCACCAGTAGTAGTCGCTCTCGATTAGAATAGGGGACAGAGGAGGAACAAAAAATGGTGACTAAATAGTGGTGTTCTACAGGCCCCTGATGTCATCTTCTCATTAGAACAGTTCACCAAATAGTTCTTCCAGCACAATGACTTGTGGAACCAATCCCTGGGGTTGTTATGGGATGCATACAATGCCACACTCCGGGGCAAATTATATGTTATGTGGCGGGACAAAATAGGAATGTGAAGCAGGAGGCTGACAAGTGGGAATAGATTATCTAGAATATCACAAGACAAGTGGCACTAGAATATCAAATGTTTGGAGGCTGAGTATTCTCACTCACCGTCCCAAGATAAGTTGACAAAAATAATAAAGGAGAAAATTGAGTATAATAAGCATTGCTCAAACAAAGCGGCTGGAATCCTGCTAAAATACAACTCCACATTATTTGGAATAGTAAACAAGGCAGAGAAGTCAGAAATCCAGAAGCCAGCATTGTGATGGGTAGCATCCCTCAAGGTTGAGGAGGAGGTTATTGGGATGAAAAGATTGCACTTGACTTTGCTGACTATCATAAGACTTGGTACACACCTGAACTGTCTCCATCGACTAGCCAATTAGAATCAAATCTGAATGGAACTCCACACCACACGAAGGGAAACATTCCCACAACTGTGTTTGCGGCCCCGGGGTGGGAGATTACGCTGACTGAGATTGAATTGGCTATCTTCAAATTAAAAGTAGGGAAAGCCCCATACGGCTTGAAGATATAATTTTTCTGTACCGTTATGGATGTACTAGCTCCTAAAATGGTGGACGTTTTCTGTTACACACAGGATGGGAACCTACGAGGAAGCTTTTATGAGGTCATGATACATGTGATTCCGAAGCCAGGCAAAGATACCTCCTCAGCGAAGAACTGCAGAGGCAATAATCTTTACAAACGTTTTGACCATGGTATTGGGCCTGCTTTTTCCGCATCTGATCCGTAATATCAGTCCTGCTTTAAGAAAATCATCAGCGAATACTTGCCTGCTATGTGATAAACTTGAAAAAGGATGGGTCGTGGCCAGCAGCAACATTAGATGCCAAGAAGGCCTTTGACTGTGTGGGGTGGGCATTCCTGGCAGAGGCTCTGATATGGCATGGCATTGAATCCAAATGTATTTCTTTAGTTCTTACCCGTTATCAACACCAGAGGTCTGTTGTTTTTGTCAATGGCACATTCTTCCTCTTTTTCCCTTTTGAGTATCCTTTGCCATCTCTCCTTTTCATTTTTTCGCTGGAACCCCAGCTCCAGTGCATCAGGATCAATATGAGTATTAAATGAGTAGGGATCAGTACGGTAGAGACCAAGGCAGCAGCTTGCGCTGATGGCAGTTTAGCCTTGCTAGAAGACACGCACAAGTCTCTGAGCCCATTCCTTATAGAGATCATGCGATACTCTGATGTGTCTGGATGCAAATTGGATGCAGATAAGAGAGAAATAATGCTACTGAATAAGTTGTGCTTCAAATCGCATTGTGCTGATGCAGACTTCCTTTGGAAACCTCTTAGAATTAGTTAACTTGGGATCAGTGTCATGAATGATATCCTTGCATGGTACAATTGAATGCCGAAGCAATGATATCAATGGTGGAATCTATGCAATCTAAGTGGGCCCCACTTCACCTGTGATGGTGGGATAGGTTGGAAACATTTAAAATGTCGATCTTCCCATTGCTTATGTATGCCCTTTCAATGCTACCTTTAAAATGGCCGTCCAGTTCTTTAGAACAATTAATAAAACACTCTCCCAATTCCCATAGGGTAGGAACAAGGCAAGAGTGTCACTGAGCAGGCTCATATCACACGCTTCGCAGGATGGAGTATATCACCTACTGTTTCCAAGATGCCTCGATGTCTTGTTAATAAAACAAGTGTTGACCTGGTTCTCTGATAAATCCCAGCCTAATAAGCTTCATTCGCTTGAGCTTGAGGCGGACCTGACAGCTCTCGTCCAACCCCATGATATCCCAAACCTGACCGCTAAGGTAGTGCTTCAAAACATGTCCACAATTGACTACACATGAAGGATCTGCAGACTTGGTTCAAGATTGCTGGGGGGACTCCTGGAGCAGGAGCCCCAAAACTGATCTGGCACAACAAAGGCACAAAAGTGGATGGCAAACCAATAATTTGGGGGACGTGGGTTAGGGCAGGGATATCATATGACAAACAGATATGATCTGGGAAGGGAACCATATATTTCCAGGAGTTGCAAGATAGACTTAACCTACCTACAATACTGGAAATTAGTTAGATGTGACATGTCAAGCATGCACCCACACCCAGTCGGGGGAGGCATGGTTAGTCCCCTCTCACATCGGCATTGCTGATTTATGAAACTCTAGCCTCAACACCCCCAGCCCGACTCCAATCTGAAAATGGAGCAGACCTGGGTGGAAGAATGTGAAGCAGAATTCTTGTCAGAACACTGGCCTGACATTTGGATGAAGATTAGATGCACCTCTCCGTTGGGCGTGACCACTCAAACTCTTTACATTTTATACAATAGGGCTCTACTAACCCCATCTAGGCCGGAGAGGTCTTCCCTAGATTCACAGGCAGTCCTGTGCTGGTCGTCAGGAGGCGAGAGACTCTTTGCGCTATATTCTGTATGATTGTAATTTTGCACACGCCTTCTGAATGTCCATATGGCCGACTATTCTAGATATATGTGAAGTACAAGTACAGTTATTGCAGGCTACCACAGTAAGTGGGAGTGTTCACCCTCAATTCTGGGAAACAAAATCCAGCAATCTTGATAGCAATTGCCTTCAAAACAATAACGTTTAATTGAAAGGCTATAGGGTCCTTGTCTAAGGTGAGATGTGGAATCTAGTGGCATATACGCACTACATAAAAAGCTACGTCTCGAGGAAGGCTACGTGCAGCACTCACCACCTTTGCACATGGACCATCCAACAGATCACAGGAAGGGAGAGAGTAGTATTAGTGATAGCCTAGTTTAGCTTCTGATGCCCCTTCCCACACACACACAACCCAGCAAAGTATTATGACTTTTTTCTCCACCCTCATGTACCCTACCAAGTCTCTTACACTTTAGCCTGGGAATAGGAATAGGGATGAATTCATGTTAATTTGCAATATCTGAATATCAACTTTACTCTTGGTTGGCGCATCAATTTGCAAGACTAATATGTCATATTGTAACTTTAAATCAATGCAACAGAGGACAGTTAATTAAAATAGAGATAGCAAACAATGGAATGAAGAAATTAAGACACTGATGTGTATTTATTTATTCATCTTTATTTGTTGCAAATAGTGGTTCTGCAGGCTCTGCATCATTATACAGGAATTAATCCATGAATGTATGCATGCATTTATACATGAAATTATACAAGGATATACACATGCATGTAATGAGAATAACCAGCTCTTTTCCAGCCTGATGGTATAGTATCTGCTCTTGCAATCTGTTCTGTTCCTCCTATATGATCTGCTCTTTCTGTCTTCATTCTCTTCTATATTCCCACGGATGTCCTCTCTTATGACATTTTTTATGAAGGTTTATCACTGTTCTTTTGTTGATGTTCTTAGTTTAAGCCAATCTGTTCAGTGGTTTCTGAGGAAGTAATAGTTGGTAGTATGATGAATTGAAGAAATTAATGTTTGTTACCTGTTAATGTATGATACCTTCAATAAAACAAGATTACTAATGGGTTACTGGAACAAGGAAGTGTGATGGGGCAGTAGTGCAATGGATTACTAATTGGGTACTGGGATGATTCAGGGTTAAAGGGTGCTGGGATGAGTAAAATGGTGGGGATAACAGGGTTCAATGAAGAAGATGGGGCTAATGCAAATGGACTGCTAATACAATACTGGGTTGAGGAAGAGTGAGGCTTTAATAAAGACATATATTACACTCTGGGATGCTTGAAAAAGGAAGAGTGAGTTGGGGATAATGGGATACAGAGAAGAGGAAGAGTGAGGCAGGGGTAATGGGCTACTGGGAGAAAGAAGAAATGAAAGTAGTTAATAGGGTAATGGGACGAGGAAGATGGATTTGGTGGTATATGGGAAGTGGGATGAAGAGGGAGGCAGGCATATAGAGGTTCTGGGACAAGTAACCATGAGGTGTGGTATGCAATTGATTTCTAATGGGGTACTGTAAAGAGGAAGAGGGAGGAAGGTGTAATGACATGGATTGCGAATGGGGTCCTGGAATGGATAAAATTGAGGCGGGGTAACAAAGTACTGGCACTTGGAAGATTGAGGCAAGGAAAGGGGCTGCTGTGATGAGGAAGAGGGAGACATGGTTAATGGGATGAGGATGAGGGAGGCAGGGTAATGGATTATTTGGATGTGGAGGATGGGGCAGGGTTAATGCAATGCATCACTAATGGAGTACTGGGGAGGAGATTGTAATGCATGAAGTACTAATTGGGTATTAGGATGAGGAAGGCCGACGCAAGGCATGGAGTATTCTGACAAGGAAGAAAGAGGCAGAGGTAATGGGCTACTGGGATGAGGAAGAGGGAGGCTGGTGTAATTGTGTACTGAGACAAAGAAGAGGGGATGGGCAAATGAAAACAAATGTTTAACTCAAATGAGGAACAGTGAGGTGGGTTTTATGGGGTACCAGTATGAGATAGAAAGAGTCAGGTTAATTGGCTACTAAAATAAAGACGAGTAAGACAGGGGTAATGCACTACTGGGATGTGGAAGGATGAGGCATGGTTGATACGCTAATGGCACAAGGAAGAGAGAGACAGGGTTAATCAGGTACTAGAATGAGGAAGAAAACAGATAAGAAATAGGGTTGCAGGGGAAACAAGATACTGGACGCGGAAGAGTGAGTCGGGGGTGATGGAACATATTAATAACGGTGTACTGTGATGAGGAAGAGGGGTTCAGGAGTAATACTGTGGAGTACTAATAGAGTACTGGTACAAGGAAGAGCAAGGTGAGGTGATGGGCTGCATGGAGGAGGAAGAGGGGGACAGATTTAATGAGTACTTGATAAAGAAGAGGTTGGTGGGCTGATGATGTTCCGAGGCGAGGAAGAGGGAGGCAGGCTTAATGCAATTAATTACTGATGGATAAATGGATGAGGAAGAGGGAGATGGGATAATGGAGTACTGGGATGAGTAAGAGTGAGGTGTGGAAAAGAAATGGATTACTAATTATGTACTGGCAATGGGAAGGGAGAAGGGGTAGTGGGATACTGGGGTGAGGAAGAGGAAGTGGTAATGGGCTTCTTGGATGATGATGGTGGAGCAGGTGTAATGGGGTACTGGGATGAGGAAGAGTGAGGAAGGGATATTGGGGTACTAAGATGAGGAAGAGAGAAGCAAGGGTAATAGTGTTCTAGGTTGAGGAAGAGGGAGTCAGGTTAATACAATATTATGTTATTTGATATATGTATAGCTCCTACTGCCACTGATATGGCCTCGAAGTGCTGTGGATGGCCCTTCAGAAGACCGTAGTCTGTCCAAAGATGTAAATAAAAGATAATTACATTGCATGCAAATAGACTTAGGTGACTATTCAAGTGATAGGAGAGATGCCTAGTTTACAACATTATAAAAACATGCAGGACATTATGTTCAGGTGAAGAGACAAGTGCTAGTTTAGTGACTATGTGAGGACAGGACCAACGTTTTTTAATGGGACTCTTTATTCTATGGGATGCTCTGCAAGAGGGGGAATGATTATAAATAGTCTAACAACCCCAATGGCAAATGTCTACAGTTCAGGGCTCTACTATTCTTTACATTCAGAACACATGCACACTGTAACACTGTAACAACCTGTAACCCTGCAATCCCACCACTGACTTCTTGCACGAATGTCCCATTTCACTAGCTCACATTGCCTCTGCTCACTCTGTCTCTCTCCTTCCCTCTCTCTGTCTCTTTTTCTCTCTTTCTCTCTCTCTCTCTCTCTCTCTCTCTCTCTCTCTCATCGATATATTGTATCCCATGTGCAGCAAAACAAGCATCTGTGAGTTTGCAGATGGGGTGGAAGAGCTGTAGATTCCAGTCAATAACAATAAGGAACAGTTAAGGGTTATGTGCACTAACCACGGTGCGGCCTATTGCGGTAAGCATCCGCTGCTTCACGGCCCTGATCACTCGTTTTCCTGATCGTTGTGCTATTTCCACAGAGGAGCCCCATCTAATAGTGTGGCTTTCATGGGCTACTTCACCCGCTCTGCTCGTCAATATCACTTTGTCTGATACTGTTGCAGCCATTGGATTCCACGAGGCTTGACTGCCTTAAAGATGGCCGCCAACTGAGACGCATCCATGCCAGAGAATTCCTCCTTTATCCTGATTGGTCCAGCAGTCAATACAACCAATCACGCGCCGCCGACAGGCGCGAGCCGACATGCCGAGTAAGGCATCCGAAGAAGGCTGCTGACTGAGCTGACCGAGCGTGCCGCGCTGCTGGCTGCCCTAGGTCTTTGCTTTCTGGTCGTGCCCCTGCTGGATCTCCTCTCCCAGGACTATGTAAAACTCGGTGAGCCTCCCAACTAACCCCGATCTTCATTGAGATCTTTGACCCTGTTTACTGGCACCCTAAATATCGTTCTGATGGGTCAGCCTCATGAACACTGTATTACTGCTATACTGTCACCACTACCTGAAACAACTCCCATCTCGAGTGATATATTTGACTTGTAAATTTTGCCATTTACAGCTCTCTTGGCACGCAGTTGCATATACTCATTTTCTCTATTATTGATGGTGATGTTGTGAGCCCTAGTCACTGCTGCATTTTGCACACAGGTGCACAGTCACGTTTGCCTATTGTGATGCTGTGAGCCCTAGTCACTGCTGCATTTTGCACACAGGTGCACAGTCACGTCTGCCTATTGTGATGCTGTGAGCCCTAGTCACTGCTGCATTTTGCACACAGGTGCACAGTCACGTTTGCCTATTGCGATGTTGTCAGCCCTAGCCACTGCTGCCTTCTGCACTCAGGTACACAGTCTCATCCTGCCCTTTGTGAGGTAGACATTTCACAAAAGAGACCCCCAGGTACACAATAGATAGCTAACACCTGTCCACTCTCCTATCCAAACCAAGTTAACCATGCAAGGCTGCTTACTATTCATGATGTTTCCCTTCTGTGTCATCCCGTTTGACACACCTTGCACAGGTGCCCACTTCCTCTTCCACGACAATGGCCTATCCAGAGTAGCCTGCCCCCGTCATCATCCTATCCCATGCCCTACACCCTTTCTGCCCCGCACTACTTCATTCCATAATCTGCACCCCTCGATCAATAGTCTAATAGTTCACAAAATCATCCAAAAGCCACAAAGTGATAACACACCCCACTTAATACCGATAACAACCATCCCAGTTCTCAGTGCACTTAGACGCACTAGACTCAGATCACGGACCCTCACAACCTCCTACATCACAACCAGAGGACCACTCAAAGTTAATCAACCCAATCATATCCCTATTCTAGGCACATTAAGGACCCTAAGACTCAGATCTAGAATCTCTAACCCTCTTCGAACTATCACTTCCACCAATCATGCTAACACAGAAGGCATACCCCTTTTGAGAACCCAAGACAAACAATCCAAAAGTCCCATCACAATCAAAAAACAATCTAACGCTATTGAGACTACCAACATTCACCCACCCACCCCAACCCAAGAGCCACCCCCGGCCACACACCTCAAAGCAGCCCTCATTAACGCGCGTTCCATACCTGCTCATGCCACTGAAATTCATGACCTCATTATTGAGCAAGAACTTGACCTACTCATAGTGTCAGAAACCTGGCTCCACCAAGCGTCCGGCCCCTCGCTCTCCATTGCCATTCCCCCAGACTATACTATTCTCAGAACAGACAGAACAAATTCAGTAGGTGGAGGAGTAGCCATTATTTCTAAAGCCCACCTCAAATTAAGAACCAGCCCTATTGAGAGCCCAGTCGGCTATGAAGTCCTGCTAGCCAAACTAGCTACGGACCACAAAACCACTATACACTTAATTACCATCTATAGAGCACCCAACTCCTTATCTCAACCAGAACTAGACATACCACTATTGTTAACGCCACTTATAAAACCTAATACAAAATGCCTAGTCCTAGGGGACCTGAATCTAGGATTCAATGACCCCCAAACCCACAAAGCAGATGCACTACACAGTGCACTTAAAGACATGGCTTTTACGCAACTCGTGTACACCCCTACCCATATAAAAGGGAGGTCTCTAGATTGGATACTATATCTTAACACTATAGTATGCATAGACTCCATCTCCCCGGTACCATGGTCAGACCATCACTGTATAAACTTCACTATCCTGTGCAAAAATCCAGACTTACCCAAAACGGTTGTCAAAGAATCATATGTTACAAGAAACATCCGTAAACTCACAGCTGAAAACATCAACCCACTATTAGCCAAAGCCCTAAATAACAAAACCATTAACGCCAACGATACGTGTGTCCTGGCAGACCTTTACCACAACTCTCTTACTAGTACAATTGACACCCTAGCATCCTGCGTGAACAAATCTAAACGTAAAGTCAAAAAGTCCTCCTTCTGGTTCAATGAGGAACTAGTCTCTCTTAGACGAATCAAAAGATCGTTTGAGCACCGCCTAAAGAAAAACCAGACCACAGAAGCGCTGAAAGAATTCAACTCTGCAAACAAAACCTATAAATCAGCCATCATCGCCCATAAAGCAGATGCCTTCAACACAAGAATTAGTAATGCGTCCTCCGATAGCAAAGAGTTATTCACCATACTCAAGGAGTTGGAGAACCCGATCCCCATAATTAACCCAGTCAAACCAAGCAAAGAATGGTGCTCCACCATCCAAGATGCCCTGGGCACTAAGATTAAACTATTACAAAACAAAATCATCTCTAAAAGAAACCTCTTGTCCGACAAACACTCCACAGCCAACCAGATTTCCACTACTGTAGAAAACACAGCCCCTCTCTTCAACTTCACACCAGTCTCTCATGATACAGAACTCAAGACTATAGCCAAACTTAAAGCGTCCAACTGCAAAGGAAATAACTTCCCAGCACACTTAATTAAACTCTGCGCCCCCACTCTCACGCCCATAATCACCAACTTTGTAAATACTTCCTTCTCCACGAACCAGGTCCCAGTCAGCATTAAAGCGGCCTGGGTCACGCCCCTACTAAAAAAGCCCACGCTAGACCCACTAGTGCCCACTAACTACCGGCCCATAACAACTGTCCCATTTCTACTTAAAATCATTGACAAAATAGCTTATAACCAACTACAAACTCACCTAGAACAAAATAACCTGTTAGGAGCCAGACAATCAGGCTTTAGGCCTAATCATAGCACTGAGACAGCACTCTTGGATCTTAAAATCCAATTAGACTCTATCAGAGATTCAGGCAAACTAGCGACGCTACTGCTACTGGACCTATCAGCAGCATTCGACCTGTTAGATCATGACAAACTATGCAACACTCTAAAAAAAGACTTTAATTTTTCCAGTAACGCCACTCACTGGATCAAATCCTTTCTCACCGACCGTACATCCAGAGTTGCCATTGGGAATTTTGCAGCGGACCCCATATTAGTGCTCATAGGTGTCCCCCAGGGATCTTGCCTATCCCCCACCCTCTATAATGCATACACAAAACTCTTATTCTCAGCCCTAGACGATATGGGTGTCATCTACACCAACTTTGCAGATGACACACAGATCCTCATCCCTATCTCAGGCGACTACACCCATGACACTCTCACCATCAATAAAGTTTACTCCATAATCCAAAACTGGATGGCCCTGAACAGTCTTTGTTTAAATGATGAGAAAACGGAGGTCCTCATTGTGGGCTCCCAAAAAAGAATAAGCACCCTCCATGCAGACTACTCTCACATTAACATCGACGGTACCCTGATCCCAGTACTTAAACAAGTCAAAACGTTAGGTGTTTACATCGATGCCAACCTCTCCATGCATAAACAAATAGCAGCCCTTTCTTCGTCCACAGCTTACACAGCAAAACTTATTGCTCTCAGTCGCCAATTTCTCACCCCTGTAAATTGCATCACCCTGGCTAGAGCCCTGATCCTAACAAAACTAGATTACTGCAATATCCTCTTCCTAGGAACGTCCAAAACCAACATAAACAAAATCCAACTACTGCAGAACAAAGCCCTTAGAGCGGCTTTAGGGATAAAGAAATCAGAACATATATCCAATACCAGAAGAGAAAATCACTGGCTGCCTATTGAAGCAAGGATCATATTCAAAACCCTTAGTATCGTCTACAAATGTACCACCAACAAAGCGCCCAGCTACCTCAACAACTCCATCAAAAAAAAAATGCAATGTAGATCGCTGAGATCTAATAATTTGGCGTTTTTAGAAGTTCCCCCATACAAATATAGCAGAGCAGGCGGAAGTGGCTTCAAAGTTCTAGCCCCATCGCATTGGAACGCCCTACCTCTAAGCATCAAAAATGAGGAATCCTTACAAAAATTCAAAAAAGCTCTGAAAACCTGGTTGTTTAACAAATATTAACCGCCCAAATCTTACCCTCCCATGACCAACTACACTGCTTAGGGCAACCTCAGGGCTGCTAACAGGTCCAGAACTTAAGGTTATGGACTATCTCACCAACTGGAATCTAACATATGACCACATATTCTTTTGTAAAGCTTAAAAAATGTAATATTGCTCGTGTAACTGCAACATTGTAATAATTGACTACCTTATGTATCTCTCGCCGTGATACCCCAGGGTCTGGGCGAGTAACAAATGCAATAAATAAATAAAAATAAATAAATGAAGGGGAATAAGGGTGTTTGACAGATAGGTGTCAGACATTTGTCAGGGCAGGGTCTAGAGTCCCTAGTAATTTCACCTAGAGGTCTCCCTTTCTTCCTCCCTCAAGCACCAAACTCTTCTCACACAGTCCACAGTGAAAATCCATCCTCCTCACCACCACCAACAGTCACAAGCTCATCAGGGTTTGCCGTGGCACCAGGACTTCGGTGTCAGCAATGCTGCAATGCTGCAATGCTGCAGGGAATTCTTCATTATGAAACACAGAGCAGAAAGGAGGGAGGGATGGGGATTCCTCAGAAATCTGCTGCACTATGTAGTAAAAAGAAGGACAGGGAGGTACGACGGCTGCAGAATAGTGAAGAGTAATTTGTTGGCAATGGCAGACAGGGATTATGGGGCTGCTGCATATGATGGTTTTTTCCAATAAGTCTGCCATCTCGATTTTGCAGTTTCTCTGGGGCCTTTTTAGCTAAGGGTCTCAGGACGTTTTCCTTATTTGTGCCACAGCTAATATGAGGGCAGCAGGGTAAAGACAGCCATGGTTTACCCATCCAAATTCAAAAGGTTGTCATTCCAAGGGTAGGGATGGGCTGTCAATGTTTAGCAAATGCACAAGGTGTGATCTGTTCCCCACAGTGGATATCCTGGAGCCGGGGAAGGTGATGCCTCACCCATTAACAGCTATTTACACTACAGAAGAGACCGAAGGAGGAGAGGGTATTTTCGGCTGTCTCTCTGAAGTAAATGTGTGTTGAGTGAATTGTGCTCTTACACTTATGTTTGTAAATCTTGGTAAGGTGTCTTGGGGAAATGTCAGAGAAGGCAGCAGAAGAACCCCCACCCATCCTAAAATGGGCAACTGCTTTGTGTGCCCTATATGACCTGAAAAGCAATGGATAATTGCCGCCTTGGTCTCATGCTTAAACAGCTAAGAGCATTAAACAGGGGATGTTTAACACAGCAAAGAAGCTTGCGGCTGCCTGAACAGTGAGAAAAAAAGCATTTGCATAGATAGGATCTGGAATTGTGTTAGTACCTAGTCCACTGTCTGATCTGGTTATAAGATTGTAGAATGCTGCTGCAAGAGCTCTTTTAGCCTACCCTGACCCGTATAGAGGAATGCACGTACACACACGTGTTGGCATACAAGTTCAATGTCCCAAACATGGCAGGAAGTTCAGACTGCCTAAATTCTATTAACAAGGAGAGCTGGTCATTTACTGTCAGTATTTTCACCATTTGGTTTGGTATTTCTGCACATGTGATATTTGTAGTTAACTTTGTCACACTTTAGAGAGCATAACACAGTGAAAAGGAGGAGCAGCAACAATATTGCTGATTATATTTCGAGTTTGGGCCCAGCATATTTTAGGGGCTTTGTCGCTAGCATTAATGAACAAGCGTACATTGCTTGTATTTAGGAGAACTTATAACATGTTGCTTTGGTAGGTGAGGAAAGGGTAGCTGAAGCGCCACATAGTGCAAAAATTAAGTAGGATAGATGTTCATGTTTTAGTAACATAAGGGCTGCCAGCCATGTTAGCAAGAGTTCTGCCATTTTGAGTTCGGCCAGGTTAGCGGTTGCAGTTTCTGCCAGTTGACATATTAGGCCAAATCTTGGAGCTTCTGTTCTGTTCATTTATTTAGATGTTATTCTTCCTTTCCCCCAGTGAGTGTTTAGGCTGCCAAGGCCCCTGGATGAAGTGGGAAGCACCGCACAGATAATAGTAAATGGTGCAAGATGGAGCAGTCTGCAGGAGCTGAGAACGGAATACATTATGTCAGTTTTGTCCAGACAATCAAATTAGTGCAGCAGTTATGAAGGACAAATCTTACTGAGAACAAGGTCTGGTTCCCAAGAGAGATAGAGAAGGATGTGTACTAGCAAAGCAACATGTTTCAAGATGGAAGTCACAAGAGGTGTTGCCAAAGAGTGCAGCTGCAAGGTCAAAGTTTGGGGTTGCCAAGTTCTCTGGTCTCATGAGAATGTGGTATTGTGTGCACTTAATTGCCACAGGTTATTGGCTTCTTCTTCACACTCACTCATGATTGGGTCTCTTCAAGGGGTATGCACCTCACAAATCATCTGAAGTTGTTTTGATCAATAAGAAAAATGTGTTGTTGCAACAAGTTGCTTGAATGTAATAGATCAATCAGAACAAAGTATGTTTACTGACTGCACAATTAGGTAATTCGCAGGGGGCTCTACTCATCTGGTCACAGATACCTAATTCACCAATGAGGAGGTAAAATGGAGGTGATGTTTAGATTTTTGTATAGGGATAGCCAATAGGAATTGTGGGATAATTCTGTATAAGATACATGTTACCAATGTAGTTTTTTTGGTTTCTTGTCCCTAAAAGCTGTAACATGGGTGTGTCAAGTGAGTTTTCAATTCTACTGAGATGACTGATCCTGCCGGCAGTATTTGCATGTAATAAAATTGTTTATGGACCCCTTGGTTTGTTTTTATCAATTGTTTTTGGTCCAACCTTACAAATGTGGCGAGCCAGGCAGGACCTCCACATTCCCTGAAGAGTGAAAGGGCTCCCCTGTTACGCATCCTGAGTTGCAGCGTTCATCTTCAGTGACCAGTCAGTGTAGACACCCTGAGAAGGTTTTCAGCGTTGTCTTTCCGGAAGGCCTGCCTGATCCTTGGAGCTTATCGCTGCACCCAGCTGTGTAGGCAATTGAAGGGGAACACTGAAGCGAAGCAGCTTAGAGGACACTTAAGAATGGAAGTGCACTCTTACAGAAAAATAAATGGGGGCTGACAGTTTATTGTTATTGTGTGGTGCATGAGTAAATAGAGACATAAGGGGAAGCCCCTCAAAGATGAGGCGAGACAACGTTGTAAAATAATGCATGTGTTTTTACTAGTAGTGAGGTGAAGTTCCCCCACAGCAGGGTAAGATGATGTCATAAATAGTGTTATTGATGAAGAATTGATGTGGGATATCTCCTTTTAGGCGAGGTAAGACAGCGAGGTAAGACAGTGCTGTAGCGGAAAGGACCCAGTATCCCTCTGTCCTAGTGTGAAAGGGTTTGGAGGAGGGATGAGTTCCCTGAGCATGAGAAAAGGAGAAAGAGGAAGGGTCTACACCATTGTGTAAATAGATGTATTTTTTATTATTGGGTTTGTTAGTAGTTTTATAGTTAGAAAGTTTTGAAGTGGGGCAGTAGAAGCCCATTGTGTCAATAATGCCTTTTTGTGGTTATTATATTAGCAAAGGTGTTTTGAGAGGTGGACAGGGTTTTGGGGAAGGCAGATGGGTTCTGTTGGGGTATTATAGGTTTTGAGGCAAGATGCCGCAGGATCAGTGTTCAGTGGATTTTTTTGCTTTCAATAAGGTTGGACTGTAGAAGTAGTGTGGGTACTCGGTTGGAACATATTTGTAAAACGCTCTCACAGTACAGAGAGAAAATTCTGAATGTACCATCATGAGTGGGTTCAGGGAACAGAGGGCAACATTTCAATTAATCATCAACATCTACAGGAAAAATGTTGAGAAGCATGCAGAGTATACTTGAATCATGGAAAATGTTTGAGGATGTAGAGAACACCCCCGATGACAGCACAGATGGAATGTATCACACACGCACAGGCCACCCCACCTCCTTATGTGTGCTTTCCTTTACAGCCTTCTGCAGGGTATACCAATGCCCAGAATATGCCCCACCACCGAACCCAAGAGAGGAACCCCAGTGCAACCTAAAGATAAAAAACAGGACCCATTGATTATGGAAATAGAAAACAAATCTTGCAGAGAGTTAGAAGCAGCGTTCTACTGAAAGCAGAGGAGGAGCTACCAAATGTAGCGGAGAAAAATCGATATTAAAGTCATCAAAGATATCAAGGTAGACTTCAGCGAAAGATATTCCAATTCAGGGGAGCCCTAGAGGTCCTGAAGCATAGGAACAAATGCTGCAACATGATAGGCTATGATACAGTATGCATAGAAGGAGAAGCAGTGGGTCAAGGAAGAGGAATGGCAAACAGATGAAGAACTGGAGGAAATCACTCCAGGGGGCACTAGACCTAGCCCATGTCTCGGTTGAGTAGCCCTGGTAATGGGTAAGAAGAGAGGGAAGACATAACAGATCAAGAAGAGGGGCGCACAGTTCCCCTTTTTACAGAAGTGAGCACGGGGGCACACTATGCTCCCTGGCCCCATATGGATCAGATCAACCTAATGAAGGCATTACCCTGACATAGGAGTAGGAGCAGGCAAATGGATATATGCCCTAGAAAAAACAAAAGCAGGCAATGCGTTAGCTGTTGGAGACATGAATTGCTTGTTCACTGCACTGCAATGGCAGCAGACTTATGAAATATGGACGAAGGCAGAGTACCCAGGGGTACAACTGAACAGTGACACTCATGATGACACACCATTTAATAACTGTTTAGCACACATAAAGAAAGCTTTGAGAGTTGCATACCAGAAACACCTGACATACATTCAATTATGGCTAGCATAATGAAAGCATATGAAGACCCCACGCTCTACATTCATCAGATTCAGAAGATGTGGACGAGCAGAGACAGGGAGGCATGGGACAAGATTATTGCTGTATTTGTTCACATGTTGAACAAGGGACTCCCAAAGGAAGTATAACATGATGTTGATATAGTGGTTGATATTGAGGGGAAGGGATGGGTCAAAATACAAGCACACACATTGAATTATTGTTGAAGGAGACAGGAGTGGGAGAATGATATGATATGATATGATATGATAAGTCATTTATAACACGCCTGTACAAAAGTGTTTCTTGGTGCAACAAGGCAAGGAAGGGGAAGAAAAGGGGGAACAAAACAAACAATCGTAATAAGCATTGTGTCATTCAGATTGTGCAAGTACAAGGGGGAGTGAGAGGAGAAGTGCCAGCAGGAGGGAAAGGGAGAGTGCAATAAGGAATGCTCAAGTAAGTGTCACTAGGGCAGGCGGTTCTAAGTAAGTGCAAGGAGGCAAGGGACTGCAGGGTTGCAGATACAGTCCCTAATACACGGTAGGCCCAGAGGCAGCGCATGGTGCTACTGGTCGTGAAGGAGCTTGTGGAGCAAATGAAAAGGGTTGAAGCAAAGCGGGTACAGAAGAGTTAGCTAAATTGGGCATGGAAGGAGCAATGATTATTAGTACCGCAGAAGGTCAACCCTGCAAGGGACCGATGCAGGGCTGCGTCGTGGGGTACTCAGATGAAAGAAGGGAGATGGGAAATTTACAGAAGGGACAATGAGGTTTTCAGAGAGAAGAGGGGGTGAAATCAGGGGGATGAGGCCCAGGTTAGAGGACAGTGTTGGTCATGTGGAAAGATAGGACATGTTGTGTGAGAATGCAGAAGTAGACCACTGTTTTAGTACAACAATTCCAGCGGTCCAGCATTTCGGCTCACCTATCATCCACCATCCCAAATGCAGCTCCCATCATAGAAAGCAATCCTTTTCCACTTCCAGGCAGGAGCTTGCATTTTCAATAAGACTCCCCACAGATGTGACCAGTTGTGTCAGTCACTTTGAACCTGGAAGAGCAACACCAGGTAGGAGTGAAGATAGGAGATAGAACATTCATGTTTATGGTTGACACAGGAGCTACAAGGTCATGTTCAGAGAAGGGAGGTTCTCCTTGTCAGGTAAAATAATGTATACAGAGGGATTCTTTGTGGCAATGTTATCGGTTCCTTTCACTGAAGACTTACCCATCACTGTAGACACACAGGAGTTGTCCGCAAACTTAATTTATTGTAAAGATCCCCCGGTTAACCTTTAGGGTAGCAATCTCCTGAATAAACTGAACATGACCATTTAATTCACTGAACAAGGTATAGTGTGTTCAACACCGGGCATATAACATGCTACGGGTGCAGCAATAACGCAAGCACTTTTCATTGACAGTGCCACATGAGGAGTGCCCCCGCGAGGAGTGCCCCTACATCCAGATGTGTTTCTCTATGGGGTAACAGTATTGCACGGATGCAACAGGCACGATTATTACATTGTATTTGGAAGCAGTGACTACCAAAAAGGGCACAGTAATTCTACCTGATCCAGTCGAGGAAGGGAGGAATGGCACACACTTTTATGCATAGCTCCAACCCATCTAGTAAGAGAGGCATCTGATGAACCGCTGTTCGAAGATATCAAGGCATTAGGAGAAATGGTGTTTCAAATGTGCATAACCTGCCAAATTATGATACAAAAAAGAGAAGTACATCAAACTATGCTCATTGCCAAAGCATTAACATCACACTTGCAGATGGAGCTGGAAAATGTACCCTGTCACCTATGGCCAAGCAACCACCATGATGTATGGTTATTGAAGAACATAACATGGTACCAGGTTCACCCCAAGTGAGAAAGTAACCCATGTCAAGGGATGCAGATGATGGAATCTATGCCACCTTTGTAGCATTATTGTAACAAGACACAATACAACTATCAGAATCCCAATGCAACACAGGTATATACCCTGTGAAAAAACAAAGTGTTCAAGTTGGAGAATGGTTCAGGACTTACGCCCATTGAATAAAAAAGAAGCAACATTTCCACTGGTACCCAATCCTGCCAACATTCTTAGCATAATCTGTGCAGAAGCTGTCACTTCACAGTAATCAATCTCAAGAATGCATTTTTCTCAGTCCCATTGCACCCTGACTCCCAATGTCTCACAACATGTACCTATCGAGGGCAGATATTTCAATACAAAACTTTAAATCATGGGTACTGTGAGTCCACTAGCATATTTAATAGAGTAGTCAAATGGACCTATGAAATGTACAATCACAGAGCACAGTTATTCAATATGTAGACAACTTTCTTACCTTACGGGTTCCTACAAAGTAAATACAGCTAGAAATCGTCTAACGTGGACACAGACATCTTTGGAAACCTTTAGGTCTTGTTATGCCATTGAGCTGAAGAGTAAAACTGTGCGTAAACATAAACCAGATGTAGTTTATTATGATCTAATGCAGCTATTTCAACCAGCTTCTATTATGCATAAACAAAAACAAACACCGCATTTGCATATCTTTGCCCATGATATTAGAATCAAGAAATCCGTGGCACAGGCTGAAAAGAGGAAAGCCCTTAAGCTCCCTGCAGAGACACGATTAGCTGCGCTAACCCTGATCAAAACCAGATATAGAAATTGGGTAAGCGGCATTAAGGCCAAATTATATCAATCTGATTGAAGCAACATGTTTAGACTACTAGCATCCAAAAACTCTGCACAGTCATGGAACATCATTAATCGAGTAACAGCAGGTCATCAAGCTGCCGTCCAAACTAACGATGTGTCTGAGGAGAAGTGGATCCAATATTATTCAAAACTATTTGCTGCACCCATGGTACACTCTAAACCAGCCACGCTTGACTTACAACCTTGTTCCCATCTATCGTTTGACAAAGACGATATTTTGTACTTCATCAAACAAGCAAGTAATTCTAGAGCACCTGGCCTGGATGGCTTGTCAAACATACAAATAAAGCAATTCCCGGATATTTGGGTAGATATACTATACCTTATTTTTGAGAACATTAATGTTTCTCAGAAAATCCCAACGTCCTGGAAGCAGTCCATCGTTATACCTATTTATAAAAAGGGTGCTTGGGCCAACCCTGCTAGCTACAGACCAATCTCCTTGCTTGATGTGCCCGGGAAGATCTTCTGTCGTATTATTCTGAGAGAGTTGAACACTTGGACTAAAAACTGTTTTAAGAGAGATCCTCTTCCATCAGGATTTGTCAGTGGTCTTGGTACTCTTCCTAACATTATCACCAGCAATATGCTTAAGTCAAAATATGCTTGTCGAAAACAATCTCTATATTTTGCATTTATTGATTTCCGCTCAGCATTCGACTCTATAAATCGTGATCTGCTCTTTCATAAGATAAAATTGCTTGGTTGCCCAGCATCTCTTTTGGCCTTAGTTATTCAGTTACACACGGATACCTCCATGCGAGTTAGGTTATCCCTAGAAGGTCTCCTATCTTCCTCTTTTCCCACTTTTTTGGGACTTAAGCAGGGATGCATTCTAGCTTGTTCAATGTATTCATTTTTGACATGGGCTTATCCTTTCTCGGAATTATGTCGGATGCTCCTGAATTGGGAGGTCAGCGTATTCCTTGGTTGTTGTACGCTGATGATCTGGTCTTAATATCCCAAACCCCCAGGGGACTCCAAAATTTGTTATCAGCCCTTTCTGAATATATTGAGACCAACCAGTTGACAATAAATCTGACCAAATCCCAGATTTTGGTTTGCAGACTACAAGGCAAATCTAAAAATACTACTACAAATTGGTTGATGCAACAGGAACCCATGGTATTAGTATTGGAATACAAATATTTGTGGCTTGTTATACAAAATAGTGTTGGGGATAATAAATATCTGACCACATTACACTCAAAACCTCTGACTCTGACTTCACAGGCTAGAATACTCCTGTACAAGTATGGGAAATTTACCTTAAAGCATCTCCTAATGTTCTACAGCAAAAAGTCATCCCTATTCTTCTTTATTCTGTAGAATCAAAGCTGTATTCAAACGAAAAAATGTGGAATAAACTGGAGGCGGGTTTTTGGAAAAGGGTTTTACATTTACCGGCTTGTTTACCTATGCCCATATTACGATTTGAATTAGGTTTGAATTCGTTAGCTAGCAGAGTTAAGTGGAGAATGTGTTCCTTCTTCCGTAAGTGCTTGCTTGGCGTGGCAAATAATAACATCTTGAGCACCGTTGCCCGCTACCTGTCTTCCTCTACTCTTGCTTTTCCTTTAAAATGGCGTAACCTAGTACTGAATACGTTGATAGAAGCTGATATTCCATTACAGCTCCTAATTGAAAATCCAGCCTGTGCCAAAATAAAGTACTACCGTTGCGATTGGATACAAAATTATGAATTGTGCACAAAATACAAAGATTTCAATAATAATCAGTTTGAAATCAAGCGGTTGGGTCAAGTGGCAGGCTATTTAACGAAATGCCCTTCGGCGAAGATGCGGAATACATTTTTACGCTTGAGACTTAACCTATGGACTACTAGGGAAGTTTTGGTGAGGCGTAAAATTATTTCTGCAGACTTAAACTATTGTCGGTTTTGTGAATCCTATCCAGTGAGTGAAACCTTGCAACATGTGATAATTTCCTGCCCCGATTTGAAAGACTTGCGGGTTACATTTTTTGCAAATATGTTGAATTTGTATGAGGACCTGGAAGAAAAGCAAATATGGTGTATTTTATTTAATAGTACAAGATTTTCAGTCATAAAGGCTATGGTGCACTTTTTGGAAGCCATATTGGCCGGTGAAATCCTTTTACAAACCTTATTTTGATCTGAGAACATTATTTGTAAATACCTAAAGTAATGCATTTTCTTTTTTTTTGTCTGTTTTGGAGAAATGAGCTGAAATGTATAAGATTTTAAGATTTTAAGTTTTAATTGCTTTATCTGTTCTTACTTTGTTTTATTTTCCATGGTCCTCATTGATATTTTATTATTGCAAAAATCTTGTTATCAATTATGTTGTATGATCTATGAAATGTATATTTGTTTTTTGAAAAGTTGATTCATTCAGCTGTATCAAAAAAAAAAAAAAAAAAAAAATATATAGACAACCTTTTGGTCTGCAGCACAACAGGCGTGCAATGCAGACAAGACTCAGTTAAACTTTTAACTTTACCAGCAGAGTATGACTACAAGGTAGACAACGAGAAACTGCAGTATTGCCAGAAATAGGTAGTATGCCTATTTTTATTTTTTATTTTATTGTTTAAAGCACAGGCCTAGCTTGAGAGCATCAGAGTGCTGTACAGAATATGGGTAGCCAGCATTTGGGCTGGCATCTTTTAACAGTAGCGCAGTACTGTGAGGTCTGTGTGTCGATATGGGTCCTCTTGTTGCAGAAGAGTTGTGATTCAAGCCGATTAGTCAATTTTCTGTGCAAGGAGAATGTACCACCAGATATGTGAAGCTTAGATGCCAGATATGCTGGTGTACTACTCTTGAATGCTTTGTAGAAGTTACATGCAGTCTTGAACAGTATCCTGACTTGGAATGGAAGTCAATGTAGTTTGCATAAGACGGGGGTAGTTCGGTAAAATGTCCATGCTCCTGTAATAAGACGTGCTGCAGCATGGTGGACTGCTTTTAAGGGAGCCAAGTGAGAAGCTGGGGGCCCTGTCAGGAGAGCATTTCCCCCATTGATGTATGAGACCACAAGGTCCTACACTACGGTCTGGAAATTCTGAGGAGGGATGAAGGGTTTAATTTTTTTGAAGGGTAGAGATTCTGATCCAAGCTATTTAAGGTGTCTTGGTTATGTGCTTCTGGAAGTACAGATTGCTGTCAATGGTGAGTCTCAGAGTTGTGGATCAAATCCTTCTAGGCACATATATTTGAGCTATTGTTGGACAAGTCGTTTTTTAGCAGCTACACCAATGAGGACAAATTCAGTCTTGGATGGATTTAGTTTGAGGTAGGCAGTCAACATACAGGACTGGATGATGGCTGGGTAATCGTAGAGACAAACTATGTCCTTCGTGCTATTTACTCTCATGTACAACTGAGTATCATCTGCATATTTGTGGATTGCTATATTGGGATTCGGAGTGCCCATGTACATGTTAAAAAAGATGGGCGTGAGGGTGAAACCTTGGGGGACTCTGCAGGAGACTTGCAGTCAGCTAGAACACAATGAGTTCATCTGAACAACCTGGTGTCTGCCTGAGACGTAGGAGGTAAACCAATTCAGGACAGTGCCAGAGAATCAAATCCTGTCAGCAAGGAGGGAGAGAAGGATGCATTGGTGGACAGTGTGGAATGCATGCAAAGGGTCAAGGAGGATTTGGAGGCATGATTTGTCCTTATCCATGATTTGGAGACCATCATCCAACACCTGGATGGTGGCTGTCTCAATGCTGCACCTTGGATTGAACCTTGACTGATTGGGCCTCATTACGACTCAGGCGGTAAGGGGTTTACGGCGGCGTAAACAGCGCCGACCCTTACCGCCTGATTCCGAGGTCCCTTAGCGCCATGGAGGTTTTAACACCTGCTTTTAGCATAATTAACGCCTTCCCCACTCCCATTATGCCCTATGGGGCAAAAATGGGAATGGGGAAGGGTAAATGGGGATTGGGGACTTACCGCCCCGCCAACCTCGGAATGGGGCGGTAAGTCCGCCAACCACCATGGCGTAAACGTAGTTTACGCCATGGTGGTAAAGGTACGACCCAGGCGGTAACTTACCGCCTGGGTCGTAATGAGGCCCATAGTCATTTAGGAAGTGGAGTTGTGCAATTTAGGTGAGTAGCTCTGTAGCAACTACTTTTCCAGGATGTTACCATTAAAAGGGAGGTTCATAATGGGTCTGTAATTGGCCAAGTTGTCTGGATTCATTTTTATTTTTTCAAATGATGTCATATAAGACCAGTCTTGAGCGTGTCTGAGAATGATCCTTCTGCGAGGGAGGCATTGATGATGCTGAGGAGCGCATTGAGCACCAGGCTCGTCATTTGTTATACCTAGCGCAAATAATCAGCAGGAAGGAGAGTGACACCAGAGCAGGAGCAGTGCAAAACACACCACAGCAAACCATAGTCAAACACATGCAGCAGTTTTTAGAACTATGTTTTGGATATTTGATTATTACAGCTACAGCAAACCCCTGTTGCAAGAAGGGACCAATTAGTTGGACAGAAGAAAATACCAAATGTTTTCAGAATCTAAAAATGCAATCAGTAAGGCACCAGTGTTTTCAACGCCAGATTACAAAAAACAATTCTTTCTCTTTTCATATTCAAATGGCCAGTTGATGACGCAGGCCTCTCACAGCAAACATCAATGGGGCACAAGCCTCTGGCTTGCTATAGTGGGCTTTTAGATCCGTCCTCACTACGCAGAGAGCCTAGGGCTATTAGGTGATGCTGTCCAATTCCTACATTCACACGGTCAGATGTCACACAGGTACTCCTGCAACATTTATTGCAGAGCCCATGCAGCCAGAAGATTTAGTACATGATTGTGCAACATACAAAGGGGATACTCCTGTCAAAGAGGATGCACTTGATGAGGAGGAAGTGCTCTTCATTGATGGGTCATCAACTATTGATCAGAGCAGAGACGAAAGGCACATGGTTGCAGCAGTAGTAAGCCTTTATGGAGAGTATGAAGCACTGATTAAAAAGAGGTTGCCCTTATATTCATCCACTCAAATAGCAAAACTCATAGCACTCATAGAATCATTGCAAATATCTAAACGGTGCCACATCACAATGTATTCAAGCTGTCAAGATGGCACAGGAGAGGGTTAAAAAATGAGTTGATGTACCCGTGCAGCATTACTCTCCAGACTAATTGAGGTATTGGCACTTCCCTCAATAGTTGTTGTGGTAAAGTGTGAAGCACATACACACAATATAGACCCAATAGCTTATGGCAATGATGCAGCAGACAGAACAGCCAAAGAAGCAGCCAAAGAAGCAGCAGGCCAAGATGGCCCTGGCATAGCATTGCAGCAGACACAGTTGCCAGCTCCATAAAATGCAGTACCCTTGTCACAGATTAAAAAGTCTCTAGAAACACTTAGATACACTCTTAGTGAAATGTACCACATGCCACCTCTATAGTACAGACCACACCCTTAAAATGCTGAAGGGAACATATCCTCACCCCTCAATGTCCTTTTAAGAACTCCATATTGATTATATCAACATGGTTAACAGGTGCTGTAACGTCTACTATTTCATTGTTGTAGTGTGTCCATTCTTGGCTTGAAGCAGGACCCGGTGTTCACACTGATGCCAAATCAGCAGCTACATTCTTGGTGCACAGGGTATTTCCTCTCTGGAGAATATGTGATGTCCTGAAATCTGACAATGGGACACATTTGTTTAATTAACTATTCAAATAAATGACCTCCCTATCAGGCATACAGCCCAAACTGTGCTCAGTTTACAACCTGAAAGCCAACGGGAATTTGTGGAGCACTTTAACGGTGTATTAAAACAATGTTTAGCTAAAAGTTTTAAGTAAGAATGTGCTACACTGCTTTCCCATTGCTTTGTTTAGCCTCAAGAATCAGCCAGAAAATGTCCGCCGTTTAACACCTCACAAGATTGTGACGGGCAGGAGGCTGCACACACCAGTCACATCCACACGCACAGCCTCTGATGCTCACAAAAGAGCAAAAGTATTAGGGGTGAGTTTCAGGGATATCTTGGGGATCTAACCAAATGTGGTCAATTTATATCACAACAGTTTGGACTGCATCCGCAACAGCCGGATGCATTGGAGATTAATGAACCAGCATATCTGCAGCAACCATGGCTCTTCCCAGGTTATCAAACATTTGAGTAGACATTTGTACGAATGTGGAATGCAAGATTATTCAAAGGGCCTTCTGAGGTAATCTGTGCCACATCCACCGCTGTAAAAGTCAAAGAACATAAAAATTGGATTAATCTAATGGACATTCAGAAGGACACTAACACCGGCACCCCTCCCCCGGAGTAGGTCATCAAGGGGTGGGCCCTAAAGATGAGTGTTTTTAACATCTTATTGACATTGCTGAAATCTTTCTGTTCTTCGAACAAGCAAATGCTAAAGCTGCTTCATAGTCTCCAGGAATAGTGGATAAAATTAGGATAATTATGTTGTGTATTGGCTATCTTTCTCTCCATCTCTTTGTCTTTCTGTTTTTATCACACAATTAATATTATTGAGGGCTGGAAAGGGGGAATATAATAATATTGAAATACCATCTGGGTTAGCAAATGGTAGTGTTTCCATGGCTAGAAGCAAAAGGGACACTGAAGATAAGGAGGCTCTTGTGGACAGTATATTGGAGGTGCATCACCCCGACACAGCCAAATTATGGTACAATCACTTGTGGAAGGTGGGAAGAGGGAAGTCAAACGTTGTTATATGTGTTCTTTAATACACATGCAACTGGCACACCCATATTGTTTATTCCCAAAGAAATGTCACCCTAACAGCATCATTTTTAGTTCACCTGGCCCTCTGTGGGGGGCGTCGGTTGTTTCAGGGACATAAGGTTCAAGCAACTGTGTTAGAAGCAGACAACAGTGAATGTTTGGAGAATAATTGGCAGGAGCAGTTGCAGTGTAGTATAAGACCACAATTACAGCTGGAAGGCTCAATTTTTCACAACAAGGTTTAATGGGGTGCAGAGCAGGTGGACTGGTGGGGTTTTCGGAGGAAGTAGTGACACATATCAATGAGACATGTTATGCTGTTTGGGTACGATATATAAAAAACTGACCTGGCTCATGCAACATCAGCATCCTTATAAAATACAGATACTACCACAATTTTCCTTGTGTTTCAGGGGAAATGGCAGCATGCCTGTTGGTACAAATGGACATTGCAATAGAACACTTCATATTCCAGACCTCAATGGAGGAACTGCAGCGCTCATAGACTTTGATTGACATGCTGTAGCTTTGATTATGTCCTGCTCCCACCATTTCTGGAAGGGGGTATGTTCCCCCTTCCAGAAATGGAAGGGGGAACATTCCCCTGTTCTCTGAGGCGAATCTCAGCATAACAAATGTGGCTCCCCAAATAACACCTGTACCCTCTACCTACCATCGGGCACGCCGATCATTGGGCCTCAGCTACCATAAACATTCAAACTATTTTTTATATGATTCCACGCAGATGTTTAAGGCCATTTCTGAACAGTATGTGTTGTTCAGCAAGACAGAGACCTTTTTAACCTCCATGCTCGCTCCAGGAATGCACAGATCTATAAACTCCAAGTGGCTACAAATGATGCGCTGTGAGTTGACACAGATCGCAAATGACACATATCATGGCCTTGACGCAATCAGAGGGGAGTTGTGGGGCATCAGATTAATGACAGTGCAGAACTGCTACATGCTCAATCTCCTCGCCACCATAGAGGGTGGTGTATTTGCCAAAATAGGAGCTCCTGTTGTCCCTACACTCCACTACATGATTTGGATAGTGGGTCCCTGACACATGCCAATGGGGCCCTTCATAATTTACATGCTGAAATGGAAAAAAAATGTGGGCTAGTGGAAAACAATTGGTAAAATGCCATGTGTTCATGGGTTCCTTCCTTGATGAGCATAGCCGTAAAAGTGCTAGTTCCCATTGTTGTCCTGTTGCTTGTCATATTTTGCTCCTGTCAGCTGGTCCTAAGGTGCTGCATGGAGATGCTTCCCAGAGGAACGAGTATGATGTACCTACATTTTAAAACAGGTGAAGCCACTCCCCTCTCGAAACATGGGAACACAGAGACAGACATGTGGAATGGAGAAAATGAGCCTCAAATAGACCGGATATCGAACACAATTGGTCCCCCAGGTAGACATTTACATCGCCCACCCGATCCAGAAAATTACACTGAGCATTTGGTTGATTGCACAGGAGTTGGGGAATGCTGCTTTTTAACATGCACACCCGCGTAGTATACTCCAAGGGAGAGAGAGCGCACATACTGGTTGTAAAGTGTGGGTGCCCAAGGTTGATTTTGCTAGGGAGACGGAAGCTAGATTGTTAATGAATTAACTAAAGGAGGAATGATGGCATGCAAGTCCAACGTCCCAAACATGGAAGGAGATTCAGACTGCATACATTCCATTAGCAAGCAGAGCTAGTCATTTAGTGTCAGTATTTTCGTCATTTGCTTTAGCATTTCTGCAGAAATTCTGTTTGTGGTTAGCTTTGACACACTTTAGACAGCATCACATGGTGAAAAAGAGTAGCAGCAACAATATTGCTTATTATATGAGTTTCAGCACAGCGGCCCTCATTACGACCCTGGCGGAAAGGGGTTTACACCAGCGTAAAGCATGGCGTACCTTTCCGCCTGACTACGAGTTCCCGTAGCGCCATGGTGATTTTTACGCCTGCTTTTTGCAGGCGGAAAAATCCATGGCGCTACGGGACTTGTTGTTAATTACGCCACCGTAATTTACGGTGGCGTAATTAACGCCTTCCCCACTCCCATTATACCCTATGGGGCAAAAATGGGAATGGGGAAGGGTAAATGGGGATTGGGGACTTACCGCCCCGCCAAGGTCGGAATGGGGCGGTAAGTCCGCCAACCCCCATGGCGGAGTTGGCAGCTTTGCGCCATGGACCATGGTGCAAATTGCACCATGGTTCTCCGCCAGGGTCGTAATGAGGGCCAGCATATTTTAAGGGCTTTGTATGAAGCATTAGTGAACCAAGTGTGCGTTGTTTGTATTTAGGAGAACTCAGAATATGTTGCTTTGGTAATTGATAAAAGGGTGGCAGAAGTGCTACGTACTGCAAACATCAACTGGCATGGATGTTGTTTTTTTAGTAACATATGGACTGTTGACCATGTTAGCAAGAGTTCTGCCATTTTGAGATAGTCCCTTTTAGAGGTTGCAGTTTATGTCAATTAAAGTATTAGTGCATCTTTTGGGTGCTTCCACTAATTTATTTTTTTATCGGGGGACCAGACTCAAGTGTGGAAGATTTTATACAAATATCTATCTGTGGGAGACTGGTTAGCCCTACCTTATTTTTGCGAATCAGTGCAAATGCTCACACTTTCTGAATTACAAAACCCTCAGCTATCACTTGCAGCTAAAGATAAAAAGTGAACCCTACGAGGCTCAAGGCACTCATTTGTTTTTGGTTAAAAACATATTTTTATTTGTTCTGTAGTGTGTATTGAAAGCCTTAAGAAACGGTTTGCTTGACCAATCAACATAAAACATTAATTCACGTAATCACACAATACTAAGAAGACATACATAATAATTGCATATCACTGCTAATGCAACAGTTTTGAACATAAAATAATTGTGACTGGGGCTTAGTATATAAGTGATAGTGATTTAAAACGTGTGTATAGACACCTCATGGAAATCTCTTCATACATATAAGTGTCGTATCTAGCTTTCTTTTCCTATTTGTCTAGTGTTGTTTTAAGTGTATTTCGTTTTCAGGAGCACAGAATAAAGAAAACTCTAACATGCAACTTTCTTATCCGAATTGTCAACATGTGTTTTGGCTCTTTGATCGTGTTACACTGTACCCACTCGTAAACAATATGCTATTTTATGGAGCCATCTTCAGGACATACAAATACTTGTGTTGCAGGACAAATCAGATGACACCCACACTGTTCACATGACCTGCAATACACAATAAACATTGCAGGGATTGGTTTCAAATTTCTCTTGTTACGGTAATGGCATATACATGTGTGAAAATAATCCATAGAAAGCGTGCTACCTTTCATTAAGGCAGGAAAAATAGGGAATTTATGAGGGCGGCTGTTTCCAGTCTGAGGAACTTGGTTCACCCAATTTCTTCTTAATGGAGCAACAAATTGCTTCTATGCAGGGGCAAACAAAGACAACCAATTGGTCTAGTTCCTCCTGTGTACACATTAGTCAGAACAGCATTACTTCCTACTGCAATTAAAAGGTTTCAATGAACCATATTTTGCCTACCCAGAGTCTTGACTTGGAGTTTTCTCCATTGCCTGTGGTGTGCTTATTTCAGTCCAGCCCAGATCAGGATATGCTCTGTGTGGATAGACAGGCAGAAGGCCATACTTATTGCCCTGTCAAGGTAGCTTGGGTTGTATCATTCTCTAGTGTGTGAGATTGATACACCAGTCATGTCATATTGCTACTATTCAGAAGACTTCATAAATAAATCATGCATCTTAGGTCACTGCACATAGTTAAGTAACCATGTGCTCACTTCGATATGACGGAGCATGACACTAATTATTATGAGATATTTAGGTCACCATGCTCCAGTGAGGTGAGCCGCGTCTGTTACTTGCAAAGCAATGGTGTATGGACGCTTACCTAGTTTTCTTCATGTATGAATCCAGATGATCTCTAGACCGAGAGACCGGCTGTCAGGACTGGTTTGAGGACGTGGCAGTAATCCGTGTTTTCTCGTGGATGTTACCAAGGAGACAATGTATATGCAACATGTTTGAAGATGCGAGTCACAAGAGGTGTTACCAAAGTGTGCAACTGCAAGGTTAAAGAGCCGTTTGGGGTTGCCACATTATCTGGTCTCATGAGAAAGTAGTATTGTGTACACTTAATTGCCACATGGTATTGAATTCATTGTTCATACTAGATCATGATTGGGTCTCTTTAAGGGTTATGCACCTCACATATTATCTGAAGTTGCTTTGACTAATAAGGAAAGGCCATTGTTGCAACATATTACCTGAATGTAATGGTCAAATCACATTGCCGACATTGCCGACTGTTCAATTCGGTTATTTACAGGGGGCACTACACCTGTCAGTAGGCATACTTAATTGATCAATGGGGAAGTAAAATGTTGTTGATGTTTAGATTTTTCTATGGAGGATAGCCAATAGGAATTGTGGGATTCATCTGTATTAGATACATGTTGTTAATTTAGTTCCTGTGTTTTTGTGTCCTTAATAGCTGTAACTATCATGGGTATGTTGAGTGAGTTTCCAGTTTTCTGTTCTACAGAGCTGACTGATTCCCTGGCCGTATTTGCATATAATAAACTTATTTTTTTCTTGCAAAACATACACTCTTTATCGATCCCTTGGATAGTTGTTTTAGCGATCGGTTTTTGGACCTACCTTACAAACACACACACTCACACACTCAGGGATGTGTGAGGCACCGACATATGATTGGGCACTTGCACCCTTTTCCAGTTGTTTGCATGTTGTGGCCATGTCCAAATAGCGGTGCATGGGAATTACTAATGAGCACTGGGACGAGGAAAAGGGAGTTGAGGTAATGTAATGGATTAACAATGGGGTATTGGGACGAAGAAGAGGGAAGCATGGAAAAGCAATGCATTACTATTGGGGTACTTGCATGTACAAGATCTATCTATGGGTAATGGGACACTATCCATATGAAAACTTACATCAATGTGAGGTTTCACTTTCACGTGAGTTTTAATACATGATTGAGGAATGTACAAGTTTCACACTTCGTACATGTACACAATTAACATCTTTATGTTTCACATGTATGAAAAAAGACATCAAAGTCAGTCATGACTTTGATGTGAGTTTTCATACATATATTATTGTACATACACACAATGTACATCTCCTAAATGCAGATATGCAGTTCATATAGAAGATATGCCTTGATTGGGAACTTGTGTTGTCATATCATGTGTAGTAAAAGCAGCTGCTATAAGTATATATGTTTGAGATGTAAGAACACATGATTTAAGTTTGTGTGTAGAAAGTGTGAGTGTGTGTCATAAGAGCATGCTTTAAGAGTGTTGTGGCATAAGAGCACATGGCATAAGATCATGCTGCATAAGTGTTTTTGTGTCATAAGTGTATGTCTGTTTATGTGTGTGTCATGAGAGTGTGGTGAAAATGCAAGTGTGCACGGTAAAGCATGTGAAGCTATCAGCTGCGGGAGTAGCCCACTAAAAGGGAATGGGGGCTTTATAGATAGCCACATAGGTTTATGCATTAGGCTGGAGAATGCCCTAATTAATTATATTAGTCTTGAATTACAATTGAGTATGTCGGACTTAACATTGGACCTAAGCACTGTAAACAGACCTGGGTGCTCACTTTCACTAAAAATAAATCACATTTTATTAATTTGCCTAGCAGCCATAGAAGATGGCAGCACATTACCAACTACACATATTCAGGATCTTACAGTAAGAAATTAAGCAGCCTTGAACACTTTTGCGGTCAGGAAGCAAAGCTCCTGGTGCCACCGGGAGGCAGTGAATGCACAAACATTTCATAATTCAGCAAATTTGTTTAAGAAACTAGTCTACTGACAGTTTCATAATGTCCGATGGCAGTTACAAATAGCCCTTTAGCATATCTCAGCCTGGAAAATGGTCTGAAGAGTTCCTAAAATGCAACATTAAACTGGTAACTTGTCAACAGCTGAAGGCTCTTGGAGTGTCATGATCGATTGCTTTTCTATGAGAAACAGATGCAGATGTCTGTTGGCAGATGAATAAAGACCTGCTGGCCATCTCAGATGTCTCAATGTTTTGGCACTATGATGTGGGAATTGTGTGCTGGACTGTGACATCACAGAGGTGGCAGAGGGTGGTGAGATAAGATTTGTGGGACCCAATCATTTCTGGACAATGTGTGTCCTGCTATAGGGGAATAACATAGCTCTGCCAATTAGCCTGACTTGGAGGATTGACCTCATGTTCCAATGTGACGTGATGCTAATTAGTTTGTACACTTATAAAATTGTTAGTTTTGGGGGCATATTTTTTACAGCGCTTTTCATGCAGTTTTATTCCACATTCTGTTTGAATTTCACTTTCCCAGCTGTAATTGAGCCCAGAATAAATTGTGTTTACTTTTTGCATGGTGTAAACACCTTTTTAAAACTATTTTTGTAATTTTTACTGGTGAGTTTCGAGGCAACCCACATGTGTCATGCAAATATGTTCCAGAAGAGCATGTGTCTTAAGACCAAGTGACATAAGAGCATGAACTGTAAAAGCACGTGCCATAAAAGTATGTGCCGTATTAGCATTTGTCTTAGAAGCATGAGTCATAAGAGTGTGTGTCATAAGACTTTGTGTCATAAATATGAGTGTCATAATTGTGAGCATTGGAAGTGTATCATGAGTATGAGTGTTCTGTGTCTGAGTCAGTGGCATACGTGTGTATTTTGGAAGAGTGTGTCATACAATTGTGTGTTGAAAGTCTGAGTGCCATAAGTGTGAATGGTCTGATCGCGGTGTAAGAGAATGTTTCATATGTGTCTGTGTCATAAAAGCATGCTGTAAGTGGGTGCTTTGTAAATGTATTTGTCTTAAGAGCATGGGTCACGTGTGTGTGGTTTAATTATGAGTGTCGTAATTTTGACTGTCATAAGTGTGAGTGTCCCAAATGTATGTTTCGTAAAATTTTGGGTCATTAGAGCCTGGGTTGTAAGTGTGCATTGCAAGAACATGTGTTGGAAGTGCATGTATCATTAGTATAGCTGTCATAAGAGCATGTGTCATAAAACAATGTGCCATAAAATCATTTGTTGTAGGTGTGTTTGTCATTAGAGTTTGTGTCACAATAATGTGCATCATAAAAAGTGTGTGGTATAAGAGTATGTGACATAAGTGTGTGTGTGTGTGTGTGTGTGTGTGTGTGTGTGTGTGTTTTCATAAACGTGTGTTGAGTAAAGCAAATGAGTGCTTGTGGTGCAAGTAGCTTGCATGTGAGTGTATTTGTATAAAAACATGAAACCACATGTCCAATACACTTCCTACAGGTATGAAAACTCACAGTGAAGTTTGTCTTGACTTTGTCATTAGCTGTACACATATAGGAGGCATATATGAGGTGAAATGTTCACACATTTTATATCTCCTGAAAACTGACCTCAAAGTCAGTCCTGACTTTGATAACAGTTTTCATAGTTATACTAGTATATATGTCCGAAATGCACTTCTGCTTCACGTACAGGTACAGTTCACATATAAGATGTACATTTATTCTGCTCATATCTTAGAGGCCACCTACATATATACAAGCTCATTTTAAAGTGTAGTCTGACTATAATTAAGCATATATATATAATTATGCACATAGGACTTTAGCATTTAATATTTAATACATTACACAATTTGCATCCTCCATAAGTCTTATCTTATTTTTTTGTATTGTTTATTAAAGCATTTTGGTTGAAAAAGATAACCTTTTAACACTGGCCAGAATCCAGAGGTAAAAATACAATACATGCATAATACAAAAGATACGTATTAAACACAACCACAGAAGCAATTCATACAATATTAAAATCTGATCAATCCCTACAAAATAGTACTTCATACATATACAATGTTTCTTAAATAATACAATCGAGGAAAGACCCGTTAAACTATCTACATGCATGTTCACTATGTTATGTTCAATAGTTTACTGATCTATTGCCACATGTAATACATAGCAAAATGTAAGACTGTACTTCTCCCTGAGAATGCAAAGGCCAAAGCTTGCTCTGTATAAAAATTATCCAAACCATGGCGAATGTTATGATAGCCTTTTCGATACATTTCTCTGAGTTCAAAACAACCAGTTAGCAAATGTGTAGGGGTCTCAGTTTCTTCTTTGCAAAGAGTACATAGGCATTCCGAATATGGTGTTTTGCTCCAAGCACCAGGCCTAGATAAGGTGGGAAGCAAGCCAAGGCAAAGTTGCAAAATAAATCTTCTAACCTTTCCATATTTCAATTTCTCAATGTAGCAAAAAGGGCCATTTACTGGCAATCCCTGTTGTGCATACATGATATAATTATATTGACTAGCTAGCTTGACCAAGTTGTTATTCCTGACCACATTTGTTTGGGACAGGAATAACTTTTAATTTCCATATTTGCCACTGTAACATTAACAGGCAAATCTATTGCATGTGCAATGTCATTATAGAAAGCGATAACATCCTTCAACCACTCCATTAAAAATTGCCATGGAGAATCAGATTTCAGGAGGTCCGTAAAATTGTGATACATACACTCCAAGTTACCTCCTTCATTCAATATTTTCAAAATGATTATGCCACTGTAGATTTCTTTTAGGGTTTGGGTGCGCACAGATATCAGATCCAGCTCACTAATGATTGCTTCCACTGGCGTTGAATTGGTGAGGCCTAAAGCCCTACACCACAATTTACCCTCAATATTTTTTAGTCAGCCTGTCTCTTTGTTCGTAAAAAAATGTCAAGCCTGTAAAGTACACTGAGAACTATGCTGGCCTTCTACACCTTCAGCAGGCTTTCTGTTGAGTACCCCCCTTTATATTTAATAAAGTTATTAATCACATTGAGCTTTTTCTGTGTTTTGTTCATTATTGCTTTTCACAACTTAGTGCAATTCAATGAATCAAAAAAGGGGATACCCAGATGTGTATATGCATCAACGATCTCAATAGTTTAATCTTTTATTTTCCAAGTAAATTCATTCATCTTATTTTAGTCGTCTTATAGTTGATCACAAAGCCGTTCGCAAGAGAGTGTTTGTATAAGGCATTCAGGCTAAACTGTAGACCACCAGGAGTCAGATCTGATATGATGGTGTCATCCGCATATAATAACCAAGCTACATGCTGTTGGCAAATATGCGGCGGGAAATTGTGACACATCATCAATTCCTCATGGAGTTCGGCAACATAGAGATTAAATAACATAGGGGCCAGAGAACAAACCTGTTTCAACCCATGGTTAATCTGATTACTTTCATTTAACAAACCCATGTGATTCATTCTTAGTTTTACAGTTGTGTTTTGATCGAGTTCTTCAATACAAAAGTGCAACATATGAGGATGGAGACCCCAACTTTCAAGTTTCTTCCATAGTTTCTACGATTAACTGTATCACAACTGTCAAGGAGTTCCCCCCTTCTCACATGAATCCGTTCTTTACCGGTGTCCTTGGATGCTGCCTTCTTTCGGATGGATCGGGTTTTGAAGAAGGAGGCCCGTGTCTCTGCCGAATCCAGAATGCGTTCAGTTTTCCAGGAGGTCAAATCCAGGAATCCAGGAGGCAAGGTAAGTTCGCTAGAACTAGAATCCGGGAGGAAGAAGATGGGGGGTTCGAGGAAGGGAAAGCGGAGTGGAAAGGAGAAGAACCGTGAGCTACGGAGCACACGTCTGGTCGCTACTTCGCAATAGCATTGAGATGCGCAGAGCCGCGGAAGGCGTGGTCTAGAAATAGAGAAAGGTTACGTCCAACGCATCGAGCGAGAAGGGAATGCGTTGGATGGCCATATTGGAGGTATTAATGTGTATAAGTCCGTTGTGACAGGGACCATGAGGCCCAAAAGGGGCGCACCCTACGATTCATGACAACAACGGCCTTGTAATTGATAAAACATATATATAATGTGCAATCCTTGAGTTTTATAGTAGTCGTATCAAGTAAGCAACAGATCATGGGTTTGATATCGGGTATATTGTAGAGGTTAGATATATGAGTAAACCAAGATATTGCTGCAATCGGATAATTTTCTTTTTTATCCATCATTGATTCAGTCCAAGATTTATAAATGGTCCAGAATCTACGTGAATGCGAATGGCGGAGCGCTAAACATAAATTGGCATTGCGAGGATATCTTAGAGGACTTGTGGGCTCTGACAAAATTTGTATACCCAGTTTTGAGAATAGCTACAATCTTTGCCTTCTGGTCTGATTCTACATTTGTAACATTTTGATGTACTTTCTATGTTGTCTTTTCTTTTTGGAAATTATATTGTCATACATTTTCTCATTTGTATAAGAAGAAGTTATTTTGCGAGGATTTTGCATGTTTTGTATCTTAATATAAAAGAGTAATCTAATCAGATATATTAAACCAAATAATAGTGTCCCCATTGTACAAGTTACTAGCCATTTGCTCATTGAAGACCATGATGTTTCGGTCGAACATATTCTGTTGCCTGCTGTATTCATACTATAGTTGCCTTTTAAACAATATTATCTTGTAAGACTATTTTCATGACAACAAGATCCCTCACTTTAGTAGGGATCAGCGAGAAAACCTTTACCGATTTGAACAAAGATCCCAGAACCAAGAAGTGATCAATCCAGTAAGATAGGAGCCTATTTTTCCAGGTTTAATATGGTGGAGCTCACTTCTCATGTGTGGCTGCAATCCTCCCTTCGTTGTCTAACATGTTTCCACAATCATGCTCTAAGGATGTGCCTCCATGGGCATTGTATATCAAGTTCATATTACTCAAGGTAATAGGTCTATGATAATTAAGAACACCCATAATTATATAGCACCCTCCCCTAGTGTTCAGAAACCATTAATTCAATCTGTAAATCCTCCTTTTCAACCTTGATGGTTACAATGGCTGTTAAGACACCACTGCAAATGGCTAACACGGCGGACCTCTGCTTACATGCATATGAAAAGTGACATCAAAGTCAGTCTTGACTTTGATCAGAGTTTTCATACATATGTTAGCATACATGTACAAAATGTACATCTTATACACGTAGATGCACAGTTTGTATAAAATATGCTCATTCATTCTGTGCACGGGTGACAATAGATATATATCTAAATGTTTTATATCTCATTAGTGGCCAGCTCGATTTTCACATTGTTTTCATCAAATCATGACACAATTTAGTATCATGCCAAACATCTTGAGAATCAAGAAAGGTGAAGTGGGGTACCTTTTGGCTGAAGAGTGACACATGTGCGCATCGAGGCGCTGACTAGGAGCTGTCATTAACATTTTTCTGGTCACTAAATAATTGCAGGCACTGGCTTTTTCTCAATTTTTGGAATGTGCGCCGCTGAGCGTTGTCCTTAGTTTCAACCATAAAAGGGATTTGAGCGGTTTCCCGTTACATTATCACATGTGCCTAATGGAACAGCAGTGAATTGCGAGTATTTCACCCAGACACTGGAAGTAATATTTGGAGCACGCTTTGGCGTGGGATTGATATTAAAACCTTGTTGTAACATAACGTCTCTTGATCGGTCCGTTTGTTACATCTGGTCTTCGCACTCTATATTTCTCTAGCTCGCCACTGTGTAAGAACAGTATGAATGCTTGGCATTTGCTTTATTTCAAAAAGACCCTGCTGTATGAACACATGGCATTCACTTTATTTAAGGGCTTTCAGATGCAGCAATATTAATGATGTAGCTGTGTGATACGCAAATAGTGTTTGTGGGTTGAATCACGTATTGCACCCAAAGAATTAATAACTAGTACATGCCCTGAGGAGGACCCGATAGCAGGTCGAAACACGTGTTGGCATTACTTATGATTGTCTTTGGTATGAGACACTCATATGATAATTGGGTATCTTCCTGGATTGCTTTGGTATAATCCATCAGATCATTTTGCATCTTTGTTTTTGGCAACAAGTTACTTGTATGAAAATTGTGCCTTTTCTAGGATCACTTTGGTATTATACATCAATATCAGAATTTGAGGAAGCTACTGTCTAGTATGTGAAAAATCAATTGTATAGGAACATTGTGGTGTTCTTGGTATATTGTGCCAATACAAGAGCAGGGTATTATCACTTTTGAGTCAGTGTGGAACAAGTGCCTAATGGTGACTATCGTATTATATGTTTAAAATCTCCACTCAGTACAATAAATGTTGACACTGTTCTTCACCAAATCTTTTCCGTTTTCACAAACATTGTTTCAGAAATTGTTGTGAGTGTTTTTTTAGCGCGGGTTGGGGAATCCTTTTATAAAGTAATCTTACACATTTTTTACATTCTCTTCGGGAAAGCCAGTAAAAGGAAATGAGTTCCATTAGCCAATTAATATTTCCTTAGGTGGGGCATAGAGTTACATATGTAGGATTTCACATGTGGTTAAAATAATGTTGTACTTTCCCAAAGTAATTAGTGTTTTTGTGCTATGTATGATATAGACAAATATTAGAGCATTGCAGTAATCATATGTTGGTGGCAACCAAAATCAGTAAGGAATGTTTAACTTTGATATAGGCAAATGAGAAACATGCTCCTTTAGGAAATGTCATGAAAACACTATTCATGTGAGGTCTCAACAGCCAATCCGTACTAATGTAGTCTTCCATCTACCGTTATAGGGAAATCTGAAATGATATGATATTCTTAGGTGATCATCCCGGCATCTACCAAGACCCTTTTACAGATAGTCGTGTGAATCCCTACACCCACAAACTCAGATACCACACCAAGGGAACCTGATCCCAAACCTGAATATGTTCCTACTGAGATCTGATCCTGCTCTTATCGCCTGTGTTATCCTGTGCACAATCTCTTTTCCGCTCCTTCTCTTTGCTGGCTCCTAAGCTCTGGAATTATCTTCTCCTTTGACATTAGATCTTCCTCATCACTATAGATTTTTCACTCTCATTTAAATCCTTTTTGCTTAGCTTTGATCTGTAGTTCTGACCCTTAAATCTCTCTTATATCTGGTACGATGTCTTAATAGTTATATCACTTGGATTTGGTATCACTTTATTTGTGAAATGCTTTGATAAAAGTGCTTTATAAATTTAATGAAATATACAATACACATACAATATGCTGGATGTGGCAGAGGAACCCTT